>NC_140913.1:5948176-7442133 GCF_045865225.1 Trachurus japonicus | reverse complement strand
TGTTGTGATTTGACACTATAATGATTAAAGATGTATTGATTGATCAATTTTAGTCCTTGAGTTCATAGCTACACGCTTTATTTGTTAACTGCTATCAAGGAATATGACTCTCCTTTGTAGTATGCGTTAGAGAAGACGCCGCAAGAATTGTGGACTTCTACGCTGTGTGATAATGTAGTGGGCTGGTCTGGACAGAAAATGCCCGGGCTGAATTTTTGTCCCAGTCCAGCCCTGAGTGTCAACACCTGCTCTTGGGACATCCACGGCTGCTTTTTAGTCCCAGTCCCTCCCTGGTTTCATCTGTGTTAATTCAGTCAGGCTGAGTTTCCATTACGCATGCCGACAGCCTTTGATCTGCCATCAGTGTGACGGGACAATCTATATAGATATACGTGTATGTGCTGATTCAGATAGTTACAATAAATAGGGGTTATTGTGATTATTATTATTATTATTATTATTAATTGCATTTAAATGTGCCTGGAACTGTGGAAACCTGCCTGTGAGGTCTTGGTGACGTGGGCGCACTGCGCGCTGGGCAGTCAAAATACCAGTCCGCTGGCTGCGCTGAGAGTAGGCAACAAATTGTCACTGCGCCAAGGTGAATCTGTCGACACCTCCCCCTGCTGCGCGACCACTCCCATCTCGGCGCACAGCAGTCTGCCAATTTACCGAATCCGCTGCGCACGTTGTTGCACTGGAGGAAAATGCCACTGCGCCAGCTGCGCCAGGGCTCGAACTCGCTGCGCCCCCCTGAGTTGCGCCAGGAAAATAGAGCCCTTAATGTTAAAGGAAATTAGGTGGTCTGTGTGTTCAAAGACACATGAGTTGAATGGTTTTCCCTGTGTGTGTTGGGTTTCATGTTTTGACTCTAAAATCATTTAAATATTAATTTAAAGCCAAAGAGGGTTTATGATCTGCATTATTACATGAATATGATGGTGGATTTCTTGAGTTAAAACAAATACATCTATATTTGATTAAAACAACATTGGTCTTTTTGGAATTATTGCACTTGAAAGAAAGAGTGATATTTATTTTTGTAAAGACATGATTATTTCTGTGAATGTGTGTGTGTGAAGTGTTGCCCATTGATATGTGGAGAGTATAACTGCATTGATGTATTTAAATTTAAACCAATAAATGGACACACTGAAACTGAAACATGTTTACACTGGGGAATGTTTATTATTTCATGCTGTGATTTTTGTAATAAAGATCAGAGATTCGGAGAAGAAGGTGCCGGTTCGCTCTTTCACTCACTGACTTCATGATTCTGTTTTCCAGGAGAGTAAACAAAATTCATACTTCAGTTACACACATTGAAACTCGTAACACACTCACACTGAATAGCCTACAGTGGTTGTTAATTTTGGGTATTTCAAACAGAGTATCAAAGCTTATAGTTATTCTTTTCACTTTCTCTTTGTGCAGACCGGTGCCAGCTGGAATAGTGATGTGTCTGATGATGCCCACATGTTATGGGTTTGGGACTTTCCAGCAACATGACTTCCATATTATTGTACTAGACCACCACCCATGAATGAGCAAACTACAATCGTGCCATTGGAGAAATAGTCATGCAGTTGTGTGGACAGCAGTTGGAATGGAACAGAGATCACACTGGACTGGTGGGACATATATTTACATTGAAAGTAGCCATAGCTGCTGACAATTGTGGAATAAATAGAGAAGTGAGGAAAATTAAGGGAAGTATAAAGAGGTCGTCCTGTGGTCCCTACAGTCCGACAGTCACAGTGCTGCTGTGTCAACAAAAAGAGAATCAATACTGATTTGATACAGTGTCTTTCTGAGACATATTATAAGTCCAAACGCTGAGGAGGGCACACATTAGGCACACATTAGGGCGCTTGTAGAACCCGATAATGTAATAAATCCCCGATAATGTAATAACCCCAATAATGTAATAAAAAAATTCACTTGAGTGGATTGAAAATGTAATAAAACCTGATAATGTAATAACATCCCAATAATGTAATAAAGTGCATTTCCCAGTAATGTAATACACTCTTAACTAATAATGTAATAAAGTATTACATTATTACATTATCAGGTTAGCCTTCATTTCAAGGGACCTGATAATGTAATAATACTCAAATAATGTAATAATTTAACAGGAGATCACCCATTACTTGGTTTCAAGTGGTGTGTTCAAGGTTATATTTCTGTGTAAGCAACACAAGCTCCAGAGCGCCACCAACAGGTCAAAGTTGGACATGCATGAATGGTTAACTTTGACCCGTTCATCCGTTTTCACAAACGATGTATCACTGGAGCCCTCAGGCCAAGCCGAGGTAAACGCATCCTCAATGTCTTTTTCCACCTTATTGGATTTCTGCCATCTTTGATTTGATCAAAAACCTGTAAAAGGCCTCTCTTGTCACAAATTTTGTTTAATCTTCTTGAAACGTAGCCCAGATGATATTCAGACCATGACACACAAATGCATTCAGCATCTTCTTCAAATTCAAAGGCGCTTAGCCGTGACAGCCAATCAGACTTGACATTGAGGTTGCCAAACAGGAAGTAGCTAAGCCCATTTCTTAGCAACCCTTTAACATATCTCAACCAAACTTGGTATATAGACTCATGACATCATCCTGGGGACACCCAAAATAACTTGTGACCTTTGACCTCTAGGGGGACACATATTCTGTCCAATCTTAATGAAACTTAGTGTATGATACTCAGACCAAGCTGAACAAATGTGTCAAACAGATTCTTCTCAAATTTAAAAACAGCTTGGCTGTGACGGCCAACCAAATACAACAGCATGGCTGCAAAACATGGTCCATAGATTCATGATATCATCCTGGGGATACCACAAAAAAGTGTAACCTTGACCTCGGGGGGCGCTGTGTTTAAACTGCTTTCTCTTCACATGTGTGGATTTTAAACGTATTAACTTTTTATAATTACTATACTTTAAATGTCTGCTTATACTGTCAGACCTCCATATAATGAAAACAGCAGAATTTAGCTGCTATTTTGAAAGTTGTTAAAATCACATTATCCATTTTCACATGTGAAACTCGTTTAAAGTGCTGACGTAATTCTATCTCGTTGCCATGGCTACTCTGGCCTATTGTTACTTGACCCCTTCATTGCTGCTTGCAGCTATATTACTATTATTGTCTTTAAAGGTGTACAGAAATGGCCGTTTGGCATGTTTATCGCGCCGAGTTGTCATGAGTTGTCGCACGAGTTTACCTGAGTAAGGAAAACGAATTTGATTGGTCGTTATGGAGCGGGCGGATATTCAAAGCTTGGGGCGAGACCGAGCTTCCATGTGTGTGTGTTGTCTCAGACGTTTGATTGACGGATGACAGATCCAATATCAGTGGCTGATGAATCGTGAGCAGGCTGACGTATAATCCATGCGCCTGCATTATCAAATGCGGGAAAAAAAACGCCACACGTTCACCCCAGATTTAATCAAAAATAGAATTTTGCACAAAATTTGAACTACATTGTCTGATAGATGAGTTATTACACTAATGTTAGGACCCACAGTGGGCTCAAATTCAATTTTCTTTTCTCTATCCTGGTGTTGAACTTAAACTTAATCCAATATGGCAATAATTTAAAGAATTTCCCAACTGAAATGAATAACTAAAATTGATTTGAATCCCCCTTATGAAATCAATGTTTATTCTATTTTATATTTAATTTATGTTTGACTATTTATTTTGAGATGTTTATTTTAATTTTACTTTTATTTCAACTGCTCTAAATGTATTCTATTGAAGCACTAATGTGTATGTTCCTATTGTGAGTTAACTTGCACTAATGTTGAATGATGTTCATCTGGCATTCCCTTGACACTTATGGTATATGCACTATGAAAAATGCCAGTATTGTTTATTTTTGTACTTTTTCAATAAAAATTTGAAAAAAACAACAACAACAACAACTCATTCAACAACAGCGTGGGCTGACGAGCCGCAACACAGGTTTAAAAAAAAAAAATGGTCGTGGAAATGAAACTTGGAAAACTGCCTCGTGCGCAAAACCAAAGTAGCAGGGTTTCATATCTGGCGGGGTGTAACTAGGCCAACCACGTGTTTTATTTCCCACAGACCAGCTCCCACCTATTAACACAATAGACTGGAATAAAGCAGCTGGATTGGAGTGGACTTCTCGGTGTCTCACTGTGTCTAGAAACCTTTTAATATCACCTTTCAATTCTTCCCGAAACTTACCCAATGAAGCTCATATTTCCAAGGACATGTGAAGTACTCCTGCGACTAATGAGGAAGTAGCCTGCGTAGAAGGCGATGTTTTGTATAAGCGACGGTAAGTCGTTTTATTCACACTGTTAAGAACTGATCTTGGTATGTTATTATATCGCAGGTGAAAACTCTCGATGCTTCGTAATGTGTCGGTTCATAAAACTGCACAGCACAATATTGTTTCCTTCGTTGGTTGTAAGATCTCTGCCAGGTCTGTTCTGTAACGTCTGTTGTTTTTCAGTCTGTTCGGTTTCCGCCCTTTTTTCCGTCTGTAAGTTACTTCAGTGTGTCCTCGACTTCTCTGGTCACGGCTTTGTCTGTAACAGAGAAGGAGTCAGTCTGAGGCTGCTGCTGTTCAACTGTTAAAGCAGCTTCTGACAGAAATAATGATGGAGAAAAATTAAATCTATAGTAGGGCTGGACGATTATGGCAAAAATCATAATCACGATTATTTTGGTCAATATTGAAATCCCGATTATTTACACGATCATGGGGGGTCGGGGGGGCTATGCAGGATTTATAGCTTGACCATGCTACATTATTACCTTAAATAAACAGTGCCAATGTGTGTTTAAGGTTTTTAAGTTTATAATTTTAAATATTTATTCAAAATGTATTTAAAACTTTTTTTATGATCCAGCAGCAGAAACTATACAGGACGTTTAGCTTAACTTTTCTACATTTTTACCTTGAATAAACAGATTTGGAGTAATTGTCATGGTTTAAAGCCAGGAACACACCGCCACGACGCTTCCCGACACGTCCCGACGCCGACGGCTTTGGCCGACGAGTCTGTCGCCTCTCGTCGGGAGAAAGGAAAAAGTGAAACAAATTAAAACAGTTTTTAGCAGCTTACTGCTGTGGCTCGGTTGCCGCGAATTGGCGATAGCCGATGCTAATTTCTGTTAGCCCGTCTATGGTGTTTTACATTACACGTTAGCATTAAGCTAGCGGGCTTTATATGCTTAGTTGTGAGCTGTGTGTGTTTTGAACGTTGTTTCAAACTATGTGGGTTTGATTGAACATCTTTGATGTTTAAATATATATTGCCGCTTAATATATTGCTTTACTCCTCTTTTTATTTTGTATACCATTTTTACTGTAGCACAGGCTAGGACACGTTTGTTTACTGTGGTCACTTCCGTCCCTCTCACACACCGCGCTGATTCGCTTAGGGCACCGCCAATCAGAATCGCCATAGCTAGCACACAGCCAATCAGAGTACCCGACGAGTCTACTCTCCCGGCGGCCGCCGAGTCCCAACCAAGGGGGCAGTTGTCGGTCTGAGAAGTTATACACTTAAATAGAGTTCAAGATCAGAGAAGACGCCCTGTTGTTCGACAGTGTCCATCATAACGTAACTGTTTTGTTTAGCGCTATAATAAAATAATGATTTAAAAAATTAAAATTATGTTAGGCTATCCCCCACACCCGTCCAGTGCCCCCTGTCCATATTCATTCCATAAAGTTGGCAACCCTAAAGTAAAACTACTAGGCTACAAAGTTTCAGTTTCACTGTGTCATGGCAGTGAAAATCTTATTGGAAATCTTATCATGTCCATGTTGTAAAACTTGCTCTCACACACATTAACTAGTTGTGTGTGTTGAACTGTGAACAGACTTTGATCTGAGCAATGAGCTGTGAAACCTAGCAGCAGATCCTCTTACCTAAAGGTAGCTTCTGACAGAAATAATAATGAACATATATGAAGGTTGAAAAGTTACTTAGAGTTGGTTTAAATCGATAAATTCAATAGAGACCACAGAACAAAGAAAACGCCCTGTTGATGGACAGTGTCCAGTTTAGATTAAATGTCCTCAGTAGGCCTATCTGTGGAGTCTGTTGGTCATTTAAAGGTGTTCAGAAATGGCCGTTTGTCCTGTTTGTTGCGCCTCCTTCTACAAGTTTCCACGAGTTGCCGCACGAGTTTACCCGAGTAAGGAAAACAAATTTGATTGGTCATTATCAAGCGGGCGGGATATTCAATGTTTTGGGCGAGACCGAGCTGTGTGTGTGTGTGTGTGTGTGTGTGTGTGTGTCGTTTGATTGACGGATCCAAAAGCATTGGCTGATGAATCGTGAGCAACATGACGCATGCCTGCATTATCCAATTAGAAAAAAAAACTACCCCACTTTCATCCCGGATTCACTCGAAAATAGAATTTTGCACAAAGTTTGGGCTACATCATCTGATAGATGAGTTATAATTTTATGACCCATAGTGGAATCAAATTCATTTTTCTTTTCTGTACACCTTTAACAAAGTCAGAGCAGAACTAACACTGTTAAAACAGGTCAAATCTGTTGTTCGCTGCAAACTTTCAATTTCACTTTGACAGGTCAGTGAAAATCTTATTTGAGACACACACTATGCTTTATCTTCAACGTATCATGTCCATGCAATGTTGTAAAGCTTGCTCTCACATAGTTTAACTAGTCTCAGAGCTGTGGACAGACTTTGGTCAGAGCAGTTGTTGTAAAACCACTACCAGCAGTAGATCCTATTTTCTCAACATTGGCTGAAACTGGTTCAAACCAGTTCTTGTTAAAGCAGAACAGAAACCGATGTTTTAGTAGCTGAGCTTTAACCAGATCCCTATCATTAATTAATAAATAAATAAAAAGTGTAAAAATGTATTTTTTGTTCCAGATGCTCTCCTCCAGATTTCAGTGACGTGTCTTCAGAGCAAGAAAACAACAAAGCTGCCATTTAAGATGACGTCTAGTAGAAATCATCTGACAGCTGCTACTTTGCTGGTAAAGTAGTTTATTGTAGATCATCACGGGAAGCTGTGTGTCACTGTATAGTATTAGGGTGCTTGTCTACATCATCTCTATTTATGTAAACCTTATTCTTTTCCTTTTTTTTTAAAAGTACGTTTTGGGCTTTTTTGCCTTTTAATATACAGGCCAGTTGAGAGAGAGACGCAGGAAATGGGAGGCAGAGGGGGGGGGTGACACACAGTATAGGACCGCTCGACCGGGGATTCGAACCGGAGTCGCCTGCAGTGAGGACTATAGCCTCAACACATGGGGCAGGTGCTCTACCAACTGAGCTAAACACCACCCTAACCTTATTCTTTTCTGACTCTCTGTTTTCCTGTCACTCACATTCAGTCATTTCATGATCCTGAAAAACACTGTGAGCTCCTCAGTGTTTATGGTAGATTTCAGTGTGTATCATGCAGGCTCCTAACCACAGCCTGGTTTTAATGTGGCCTGTTGGTCATAGCAGAAAGTCACGTCCTCTGTCTCTGACTAACCTTCTCTTGCTGTGACAATAATAAAGGCACAAAGCCAGAACTGACATCAGCTGAACTACCAGTATCTGAACATCTGTGCTTATGCACTGTGAGATTTCAGGGTGCAGCTACATTACAGCTTCATATTCTCTCTCTACACTTAAATGAGTCAGGCTTTAATTCACCACCAGCACCTGTTAATTATAAACCAAGTTTAGAGTTTAAATGATAAGAGGAACTCCCACACAGCAGAAATATAATGGTAGATTTTGATAGACAATAATGATATGGATTAAGATCAGTGCAGTGAACAACACATTTTCCTTTTGTTGTTCCATAACATCAGTAAGTGTCAGTGCAGAGGTTTCTGAGGAACAGTCCCAACAGTAGGCTACATGCTACATTTTTGTGAAAGTGCTTTACTCTTATGAATACTAGGTTTTAAAGGGTAAAGGGAAAAAAAGTACCCCTGTGATATATCTTTATTTTTATAGTGGGTAACAAACATTTAACAAATGATAAATGGACATGAATTAATTTTTTAGGAAGTTTTACATTTTTTTGACAATGACTTGGCTATTTTTTCTTTAGAAATATCTTGATGTCACAGCTCTTATCACACGTGTGCAGCAACTTTAACATTTCTTGTTTGAAATGACTGAATCCATATGATTATCTTTAGTTACAACTTTCTCATGTATGTTTTATAGTAGACAGAAGTCAACTGGGCTATAGCAGGTTAAACTGTGTTTTTTTTCTTTGCATGTAAAGCAGAGATGTGAAATCTGATCACAACAAGTCCTGTGTCAAAATTCACTGACACAAAATATTTTGTTGTTCTTCACAGATAGGGGAGCGCCGGGTCGATTGATACACGGGACGATTGATACACAGCGATTTCCTCGAAAACCACACAAGCTTGAGCCGTCAGATTTTGTCACTATGTTCAGCACTCAACACCGACCAATCCTGGGAAAGCTTGTGAAATTACGTCACGCCATTCAAAAGTTATTAGCGCGAACCGGTTTTTTACTACGGAAAGTAAAATGTTACGTGCGGTAGTTTTTTTGTGATCAAAAGTTGTATTGTGTGTTTCATGCAATAATAATATGACCTAACAACAGATGAATTCGTACATAAACAGGTCCTAAACTATGCAATGTCATAGTTTTGAAGTTTAGAGCCAAAACAGGTTGAAGTGTCAGTAGTCGCTGCAGGGACGATTGATACAGCTGTTTCAAATGTCCCTCACGCCTCCGTGCGTAGTGATTGTGGTCACACTGCGCGATCAATATCTGTAGGTATATAAATCACCGAATTAATACCCTATTGTTCTGCAATGAACAACAACCGATTTGAATGAACAACATATTTTTAATAAACACCAGATATTTTTAATGAACAAAACGTGTTTATGACATGAATCAACAGATATTCAGCAAAGTGAGGGGAAAATGCCGAGGGTAAAATGACAACATGTTCAACTGTGTCTCCATAAACATGACTTAGAACAGGGAAATAAGTAAATAAAATGAAAATGCAGTCGTCCAACAACTCGTACAAAAGAAGAAAGGCGAGTTTAATCGAAATGCGGATCTTGACAATTGCGCACGGGACAAAAATATTTATTTGACCTATTTATATTGTGAGAAATTATGTGACATTTTGGCAATAACGAGTACACTAGTATGTTGTCTGATATGCTGCATAAAAACGAGAGTAATGTCAGTAGTTTCTGTTTAAAACATGCTGTTTCAACCGTCCCTCCTCTGTGTCTCAAACGACAGGCATAGGTGGGGCGTTTGAGACAAATGTCAACTTACGTTCAAAGTTATAAAACAGCGCGATCATCCAACATATGTGTTAAATTACACTTGTAACTAAGAGAATACACATGTGAGTTGTTGATCACATGATAAAAATGTTTGTGTACATAACGTCATCTTTGAAAAAGACGTTTAAATGAAAAGTGTATCAATCGACCCGGCTCTCCCCTACTTATGGTGAGAATCTTCAGAGGAAACACACTCACATGCCCTCCAGCAGAGTACCAGATAGGACATCACTGTTGTCCCATGTGTCCAGCTGGTAAGATCCAACTGAATGACATCATTTTACTGCCATGTCAGTAAAAGACTTGTGAAAAGTCAGATTTTTTGGCAGCATGAAGAATGACATTTTTCCTTTTTACAATTTTTACCTTCAAATTAACAGTTTTTCACACAGTAGGCCTAGTAATGTATTATACTGTATGAAAATTCATTGTTGGTTTTCTTCTCAACAGGAGGTAGAGTTCAAACAGATTGCACAGAGTTCAGAAGTACTTCCTGTGTGCTCTGTATTGACGGAACATTTGTGAGTCAACCAACTGAACTTAAACTTTGTTTTTCTTGCACAAGCTGCAATCCAGGTAAATTTCTGTTAATATTTTTTCATTGTTTGTAATAAACTGTCTGTCTGTCTAAACTTAATTAAAATCATTAAATTAGAATATCACTACAGATCCCCCGGTGTGAGATACGAGACAACTGGTAAAGATTGATTTGACAGAGTCTCTGTAAAGAAGTAAAACTTTAATTCATTCAGAGTTAAATGGATGTTAGTAATTTTACATTGATAATAATAAGGATTCGATTCATGGAGAAATAGTCTTGTGAAATATTGCAAGACCAGTCAAAACAGAGTTATGAGACATTTACATGATGACGGCTTTTTACGAAAACACATGTTTTTTTTCTGTATGTAACCACGTGTAACCTCTGTGTGTTGACAGGTTCTGGTCTGAGAACAAAGAGTTCATGTACAGTTATATCTGATACAGTTTGTGAACCACTGGAAGGACACTACTGTATAGACCCTAAAGGGGACAGCTGTCTGGCAGCAAGGAAACACAAAACATGTCTTCCTGGACAATTCATCAGTGAAAAAGGTTGGTTCCCTTCTTCTGACTTTAAGATTGCACTGTAGGTTATAAGGTCCAATATTTATAGTTATAAGAAGTAAAAACCATCTCAAATAGTTTTACAATCTTCCCTCTCAGGCCTCTTCCTGAAGATCCACTAACAACAATTTGATGAGCCAAGTTTGTGATTCAGTTCGATGATTGGCTCACTGTTTTTCTAGTTACTCATGACCAAACTAATGACAGGTAACAGAATATAGTCTACTCCTGTAGCTTGGTAAAACTCACCTATAATACACATGATCAGTCAGTGCTGAAATGAGCAGAGCTGATGCTGGCTGGATTTTGTGTAGAGCTATATGCTATACACTGAAGCTTTGGATCTGGTCAGGTGTAAACTACTACAGTCTGCACATACAACCACAATAACAGCTGATTTTTACTCCACATGGAACTCATAAAACATTAAACATGAGAAGTTCTCAAAACTGCTGAAAAGTGTCAATGTAGGTATTAAACTCTTTCATGGGCAGAACAAAGCACCAGTACGAGTTCTGTATTGAGATGAAAAAATATAGATTTCAGGTTAACACTCAGACATCAGATCTTCCAGGGTTCTACTGCTATTTTCATTTCATTTAACCTTCATTAAAGTCCTGCAGAATCACTGGTCTCAAGGACGTTACTGGGGGCAAAGCTGAAGGCAGTGAATGTCTCGTTGTGACATCACAAAGCTAATAAAGTCCTCACTTCTCATTTTAAGGCTAAGTTTCCAAATACACGCTGTGTGCACTTCTCTGTGAACCGAGCACTTTAAAGCTTTAAAGTATTACTATAGAACCAAGAGCTGCTTTAAAATAAAAAAAAGACATGTAAGTTGCAGTTGATACAATATGTAACTGTCAGCTTTTAGATGATCAACTGACTGCATGGAGGAGAAATACTAAAGCCGGTTCGTGATGTGTGGTGCATGTAAAATACCAAAAATGTAATTATAATGGAATAGAGAACATACCATACTGTGCCATATTTGATATTTACATTGGCTCTCTGCTGAGAAATGGTGTGAAAATTGAACGAGTTTCTGTTTTCAACATGTCCCCAGTAAACTGTTGTTAAGCATATCATTAAGTGATAGGAAAATAAACTGTGAAACTGTCCATGTGTCTAATCTGTGGTCACACACTCAAATGTTTCATTTTGCTGTACCCGTCTTGTCTTTCCATGTTTGAGGAGTTTGAGGTCACTGAAAACATTTGATTGTTCTGTCCTGACAGTAGTGAAAATGAAACAAGGTACATTTCAGTTTTTGATATTGCTGCTATCTGCCTGCTGCAGAACGGACCAATGAGCAGACAGAACACACTGCTGTAATAGAAACTGACTAACGTGTCTAAGCATGTGAGAGCAGCACGTAGCAGTCTTTCATATTCTTCAATTCAAGAAAACAAGCAGGAAGACACTCATGGTCACGGATGGGGAAAAAAACAGAAAATCCAAATGCAGGAAACAGAGTAAAACATGGCTCAGGACAGAGTCAGGAAGAGGACAGTGATGGACTGGCAGAGACTTCTATACACAAGAAAGGCAGGGAGGGTTAGGCTCAGGTGGAACATTTTAGGATGGAGCAGAAACAGAGAATGACAGGAAGTAAACCACAAATAGAAACAGTGAACCCACATTAGCAGTTATGCTGCCCAAAGGACAAAAGTTTAAAGTTACGGTTTAAAAACAGGAAAAATGGCGTAATTAACTCATGCTTAAACATGTAGATAATATCAGTGTTGTGTACAGTAAACACTAGTTGGTTTGTTTATGAAGTTGATGAAACTTTGTCCTTTACACTGAATCAAAAATTCATCTTGTTCTGCTCTTATGAGAAAAAAGCTGCAGCTGAACATCTCATCAAATATTGAAGAATGAACAGGCACTTTGGAAACTGAAACAGAAATGTTCAATTTTAAATTATGAAATGTGATGATGTCATGATACATTATGAACTAGTTTCAACATGTGTGTTATTTGTGTTTGTACAGGAACAGCCTCCATAGACGCTGAGTGCTCTGACTGCAGAGAGGGAACATTTTCTGATGGGACATTTACATCTTGTCGACCACACACACAGTGAGTGACACTTCACATCACACTAAGATACAAGGTTTCTAACAGCTGCAGTGAATTTGTAGTTTCTGTATATTTTCCTGTAAAATGTCTCTCTGTCATTCCAGATGTGAATCAGGAAGTCAGCTGGTAAAAGCAGGAACTACTGAGAGTGATGCTGAATGTGGAGAAGAGGAGAGTTCAAATTTGACAGGGATTGTGATCGGCAGTGTAGCTGGGCTGCTGCTTTTTTTATTGATTGTCATTGCTCTACTGGTTTACTGTCTCAGGAAGAAACGATATCCATTCGGTAAGATCTGTGTGCAGTCAAAGAAAGTGTTATGGTTTAATAGATTAGTCTGCTAAGTCATGATATTAAGATGTTTTTCATTGTTTTGTTTTTAGGCAAAAACAGAAATCCTCCAGGGGTTTTGTTTGTGGGCGGAGATCCTCCAGAGGTATGTTTGTTACTGTCTTTTACAAGCTGAATGGACTATATGGTCAGTAGCTGATAATACTTGGTTTATCTCTAATTCAATTATTTCATCTGTTTATTATTATTTCACCAAAAAGGTAAACGGACTCAATGGACCAGAAACAGAGACGTTGTCACAACCAACAACAGAATCAGGTAAGTCGGCCTGATAATCTTCCTTGTGTTCTCTGTCACTGACTGAGCTGACGTCACTGTGTGAACCTGAACAACTGAACCAGAGGTTTCTGCTTTAACTGAACATGTTTCTCTCCACAGTATAAAAGACAACATGGAGACCAATTCCATTGCAGTGTCTGTTCAGTGTCTGTTCAGTGCAGAGTAAATGTGCTCCAGAATCCAGTTATAATCCAGTAGGATACTGGCACATTGTCTTTGCAAGGGACAGAATAACCACTGCGTCTACAGAGCTGCCGGTCTGTCTGGATCAACCTGTACTACTGATGTAGTTTAATATACAGTAGGCCTTAGTGATAAAATTAAAATGTTCACACCCAATTAAATTGCAGATTTTAATTGTTTTTCTCCTTCTAAATTAAAATAACAAAGAAATGACTCTGACCCAGGTATGCTGCTGTTAGCTGCCTGTTTGTGAATATTCATGTGCTGTAGCGAATCATGTCACTGAGACACATCTCTCACACTGAGCTGCTTATGCTGCCTGTGTTTGAGATGTTGACATAAATCAGTTGTGTAGCTACATGTAGCAATAGACAGTAACACACATTTCATGTCATTGTGTTTATGTGTAAGAAGTCAACAAGGGTTTTAAACCCCAGGATCCCAAGAGAAGCAGCAGAAAAGGTGGAGAGATCGTCCAAAAACAAATACGATCAAATCAATTATTGATCTATTGCTCAGCCCTATTTATTATAATGTTTCACTGCGTGTTAGACGGGTAACACCCTGTGACTCAGGTTTGGACCAGATTGATGACAGTGCATCTTGTGACTGAGCAGTGAACATGATCCAGGAACACACAGAGGGACTGGAAATGTCTCAGAGGGTTTTGTATCAGTCTCTCTACACGGCAGCATCTCTGTGATTACCTCTGATGGACAGTCTGACTGACAAACACATCCACTGGAAATGTGTTTGTGAGAGGAACAAAGAGAGAAGAAATGAGAGGCTGAGTGGATCAGTATCCAACTCTGAAATAAAACTTCACTGATGTCCTCTGGTGGACAGAGAGCTCATTGCATCACAAACTGGATGTTGTCATATTGAAGGACCAACAGCTGGAACAGAGGACAGTGTCCTTTACTGCAGCAGGATCATGGGACAAATGACTGAAAGCATCAACCAGTTTGGAATCTTTGCTTCAGCTCCTGTTCTGGGTTTGGACTTGATTATACAGTTTCTTATTTTCTGCATTCTTTAATTCTAATTTTGGACATAATAAATATTCAGTTTATTTACTCACTGGAGTTCAAAAGAGATCAACTGTGTGGAGAAGACTGACCTTTTGACTCAGGACACCTGATGGATCATCATGGAGATGGTCTTGTATAATGGACCCTTTTTGAAGAGAGGGACCCCCACCCCGGTCTGCCAGTCCAAAGGCACTGTCCCCGACTGCCACGCGATGCTGCAGAGGCGTGTCAGCCACGACAGCCCCGCAACATCCAGAGACTTGAGGTACTCAGGGCGGATTTCATCCACCCCCGGTGCCTTACCACTGAGGAGCTTTCGGACTACCTCAGTGACTTCAGCTTGGGTGATGAATGAATCGACCTCTGAGTCCTCAGCCTCTGCTTCCTCGACGGAAGGCGTGTCAGTGGGATTGAGGAGATCCTCGAAGTATTCCTTCCACCGCCCGACGATATCCCCAGTCGAGGTCAACAGCTCCCGACTTTTAAACCGAAGTCCCAATTTTTCCCCATTATGCAACAACCCCAGTCTGGTGGAGTTCACTAAAAAAAGTTGACTATGATATTAAAAAACTGTTTGACAAACCCACCCCACACATGAACACAACCTGACACTCCCTGAACGTACAGCTTTAAATGATCTTCAGAACAATAAAGACATTATTATAGAACGAGCTGACAAGGGTGGAGCTGTGGTGGTGTGGTGTTATGATAAATATGTCCTTGAAGCCAGCTACAGAACATCCAGTACTACACTGAACTGAGTTCGAATCCCCTTCTACAAATGAAGGAGGAACTCACAGCTCTTCTGAATAGAGCTAAAGACTGTGGTTGGATCAGTGCTCATGAACAAGGCTTCTTATTATGTGAACACCCAAGAATTGCTACCTTTTGCATGTTACCAAAAGTACACAAATAACCTAAAGATAATCCGCCTGGTAGGGGAGCATACGTCCAATTATATCTGCAAATGGTACTTTGACTGAACCGGCCTCACAGTTTATTGATTATTATTTAAAACCTTATGTTGATAAGTTACCTTCATATGTACGGGACACCACAGATGTTTTAAATAAACTGAACCAGGTTGATAATGCTATTTGGGACTTTATGGTCACTTTAGATGTTGAAGCACTTTATACCAACATTGATCACGCTGATGGATTGAGAGCTTTCAATCACTATTTATCTGACAGAGAGGGTTTAATGCCCCCTACTGGCTTTATAGTAGAGTTGACTGAATGGCTGCAATTGGCCGTGGCTACACTGGCAGCACATTCCTCCATGTTCAGCCATAGGTTTGTCCTACTGTGTGCATGTGTGTGTGCATGTGGGCAGGGGTATGTGCATGGTAGTGTGCATGCGGCAGTACGGCCTTGCTTTTAACAACATAAAGCTCTTTGAGCTGCAAACCTGTATGAAAAATGTTTTTAAAATAAAGACTGATTCGATTTGAAATGGTCATTGGGTCAGCTGCTGTCTCCAGTGCGTGCAACCAGAAAGACTTGAGACGTGTTCCTGCTGCTCACAACAGAGGGACAGAGGCCAACATGAGGAATTACAGGGAAAAAAATGTAACTCAACAACTTGGGATATGATTTGATGGGTTGCCATGGCAGCAGGGGACAGGAGGAAGTTAAGCTGACAGGATATGAGGGAAAGCAGCTGAATCTCCTGGGGGGAGATGATATCCTGTGAAGTGCTTTGGCGGCCCGTAGACATATGTTATTGTCCTTTAATGCTTCCCCCTGATCACTGATGATGTAAATGTTGCCTGTGAACACGGTGGAGTGCAGCCAGCTGAGCTACACTTCCACAGTCTACACAGGGATGTGGAAGTTGTCCCAGGATGGGCCACACTACAGTAATTATCTGTCTCCAGCAGAGGGCGCTTCATACTAATGTCTGATCTTAACAGGAGGAAGCCAATGGAGCCTGAACCTGCAGGGGCAATCCAGACTAATCTTAATGCTCTACTGACCTCCACAGTAAGACAACAGTTGGATGGATTTCTTTACTCTTGAATAGGGTTAGGGTTAGACCCATCTGCACTGTGTGTGTACAGTAGGCTACAATTATTTTTATTTTGTTTTTACTCTATTTTTATTTTAGAAATATTTATCTATCTATGATCTATTTAACTCTTATACACTAGACCTATCACTTTCATTTACTATTCAGGAACTTTGTAATAAAAGAATTTCAATAAAGTAATTTCTGATTCTCTCATACGTTTCACCTACTGCAGTGACAATTTGCCTGTAATCAAAGTCAAACATGAGACAAAAGGGTCAAGAGGCCACTAATGTGCCATGGGAATGCACTGTACATAGGTAAAACAAGTGCAGTGACTGTGCTGTCTTTGTCTTTTTGTGAATGTTATTCATACTAGAACATGAGAAGAAGAAGAAAAACACATCTTATGCTGAGCAACAACAAACAACCAAACCAAAAACACCTAAATCAGATGGAAAAAAAAAAAAAAACTTGAAACATATTCATTTTTAAAAATGTTTTATCCATGTTCAATAGGCTTCAGTCAGAGTTTGGCTGAGTTGAGATTAGGCTCTTATAAGTAAAATTGAAATGAACAAATTCACTTAGTAACCTAATAAGTAGGCCTAGGCTATTTGGTCAGGAGTACTAAGAGTGTAATGCAATAGCCTACTAGCACATTTTTACAAAATAAAGATGAATTTAAATTATATTGTAGATTCATTCACCGTATAGTTTCTACTACGAGTAATTTGCTGATACAACAGCAGGTGGCGCTTAAAAACCGCATGATGGTTGAGGCCTCAACCATCACATATGAATGAAATGTAGGTAGGTCTATTCTGTTTGCCTGTTTGACTTGTCTTTCATGGGACTTTTCTCTCACATGTTTTCTCATGTTCTCACGTGAATACTTTACTCATTAAAACTGTGTTGAATTAAATAACATTGGTATAATAACACTGATACAAAAAACATGCGAAAATTAACAGCAAACCATTTAAGGTAATTGAAGAGACAGCCTTTACTGTAATATGCTGGAATATGACAAGGACACATCACAATAAAGTTGAATTACGTATTTGTTAGTTAAATAAAACCACCTGAAACTACAAAGGAAATTTAAACTCAGCGAGTTAATAATTCACTGTCATACACTGGATACATACTTTCATGAATACTTTAGTGTTTGTGTTTATTTTTCCTCGAGACGCCCCGTTAGTAACAGTCTGGGACAGACAGGTGAATTTGGATTACGGTAACCATAGTGAGCCATGAAACTGTGTCAAGTTACTCAGAGTTTACACTCATGCGATCAGTGGTGAAGAGTCTTTACCTTCAAAATAAAAGCGCTATACCGCCCCCCTAAGGCCAATCACAGCACTTATCGATTGGCGTTTGTCTTATTTTGAAACACCAAACCGGAAACACTAACGTTATTCGATCCACTCTGACGATTCCTCCGCCAGCAAACCCTCTATCTATGGTGTCTAAAGCAAAGAAACTTTAAAGTAGCTTGACAAGAGTGTACTTTGTGACACGGTCAGACGAAGCGGTAACTTACTTCTGCTCGTGTTATGTAAACTTTTTAGTTTTACCGACGTCACCGGGTATACGGCGAGTTTCAGGCCTGTCCCGTTCACGTTTGGCTCGTTGGGAGGGAGGTGAACCGGACTGTAACTTACAATGCATATGCTAGCGTCAAACGGATCTATAATGGACCTGGGCACCGAGGTGGTGAAAATTAAAACACACTACAGTGGGTAAGTAGCTGTCCGGACTGAGGGAAGTGGTGGTAGTTAGACACTAGTTAGCTGTCAGCTAACGGTGATAAGGAGAAACACCTGTTGACAGGAGACTTCACAAAGTTTAAGCTAGGTCAGTCACTGTGTACCTGGACCATGCTAAACTCACCTGGGTATCAGAAAAATAATGAACATTTTATTAAATGACACGTGTGTTATGTTTCCAATGCTCCCCCACCCTGATAAGAACATTTCATTCTTATCAATATATTTTTTTTCATTTTGCTGCAGCATTTAATTTGTTATTACAAGGTGAGGGACATCATCATTTTTTGACCCCCGTCTGAAACTGTGCCATTGCACTCTATAATCCATCACTATCTTTTATTCTTTGCTTTAGTATTGAGTTGATGAAATTAACTTTGTTGTAACTGAGGTGCATCCAGTGTTAGCCTATTATTGAATGAATGGTCAAGTGAATCTCAATCCTATTTTAAAAGAGACCTGAATGTGCATTAAAACTCAGCATAGTGAAACAGTTCATGAACAGACTGTCTGAAAATAATTTACAAATTTACATCAAATTATATAACAAACACGTGTGATAATGTGATCTGGTTTGGGAGATAGATATATAACATAGTAATTTCCAAAAAGGGCTCTTTAAATACAGAGGTACCAATACACACCATGTCTCTCTGATATTACCAAACTTTTTGTAAAACAACTTCTTCCAAACACTGACAAAAATGCAATGATGTCACTAGAAACAGCAACATAATGTTATTGGAGATCCTTGATGCTGAACTCTGTTTAATCCTTATTCCTCCTCCCAGTCTTTGTGCCTCGGTTTCACTGTTAATCACTGTACATAATATTTAACGACTGTAAACCTGTCACTCCTGGATCGTATATCACTTGAGCAGCGGCCTGCATTGACTTAAATCACAGCACGTCTCTATTTAAACACTCTGTGGGTCTGTTTTTTTTTTTTTTCATTCATGCCATTTTTCACATTAAGTTCAGCTTGGATAGATAACACCAGTCTACTGTTTTTTAGCTCCAAAGATTACAAATATAGAATGTTTTTATCTTCCAACAGTCTGGAAAATACGTTGTGCTTAATTTCTTCCTCCTTGACAGAAGCAATTCTTTAATTATCTTTTCCACCCAACAAAAACATTCACCATTGGAAATAATTAACAATTCTGCACCAACTAGTTATCTTGCTAACTTCTAAGACATTTTGTGGGCTGGATCTTTGGTATGAGGTATTTCTGAATTTTTACTCCATAAAACACACAAGTGTACCTTGAGATTTGTGAGGGCTCTTTTGGTCATCCTACAGTTAACAATGCAGATGACTGGGCTTTACACATGATTTGTGCTTGTATCACAGTACAGTGAGGAAATGCAGTGGTGGTATAATTTAAGCATTTAATTTTTATCGATGTTGGTATAATTTGGGTTCTTCACCTTGAAACCACAGATGGTTAGAATTACAAACAGTAAGGTTTTATACACCCCTGCATGTCTCCTAATCTAAACAACTCCATAGTATCATGGACAGCAGGTGAATGACGTTCATGTTTTAAGCTGTCTGCCCTGACACCAAAGTGACAGACATGATAATGTAATGAAACTAACCAAATAAACAAAATATTTGGCACTGATTTGAGACTTTGGGCCCACTTTGGTGTAATAAGCTAATATAAGCCAATAATGGTGACCTGCTGGTTTACAGTGGTTTCAGAGAGTACCGCATTCACAGTGGGTGCACCTGACCACAGTTTGAAGCCACAACAAACGGTTTTTGATTTTTGGCAATTTTAAAGTCGGGTGAATTTCATCCATTTTCAATTAAATTTCAATTAAATTTACAGCACAATAAAACATATGTGTGGGTCTGATTTCTCTCTGAGGCCACTGTGTTTGTGGGAATACATCGTTAGGAATTTGACATTGATAAAAAAAAAAAAAATAAAATAAAAAAATATATATATATATATATATATACTGTATATAAATATCAAGAACTGCCTATGCTGCCATGTATTGGTGCATGAATCAATGAATCATGTTGAGGAATGCCTTCTAGATCTGTGCTGGATTAACAGTAACAAGGTCCACAGTACACTGGGACTGGCACGCACCGGCATCCCATAATCAAGAGATCAGAAAAGGTTAAACAGACCAAAATATTGTGGTCTGAGAATGAACGGCCACCTTGTTAAAAGGTTTATTAAGCTACTTAGCATGAAGGCCCACATAGCAGAATAACATTGTGATGAGTTGTCCTCAGCTCTGTTAACTTGGGGAGTGAAGGTTTTAAAATGACACTGTCTATCTGTTCGTTCATCCATCATGTTCTTGAAGGGAACTGGGGGCTTCAGCTGGCCTGTTCATCTGGTCACGTTGTCCAGGTGGTTGGACAGTGAGCTTGTAGGTAGTGTTAAGTGTTGGGCCACAATCTGGGATGTTTCCTTTGCGGGACAGGTGTCTTCCTGTCTTCTCAGGTGGCAGTACGCTGATGTTGAACTCACTTAAAACTCTGAATTAGGTCAGAACTGTTTCTCAGCTCTCAGCTTGGTCATATCCGCAAATGTATTTTTAGAGGGGAGTGTGTGTACACAGAGACTGGGGGGTGATGTGTCCCCATTAAACTCAGCCAGATCCAGTGAGTTTTTAGACACAACCCTCCTGAATGGCATAAGTATATTAGTTGCACATACTGAGCAGACAGCACAGTTACACTAGCCTGCACGATATTGGACAAAACTAACATTGTGATATTTTTTTTTCTGCAATATATTGCAATATTAAGAAATATATAGAGTGTTTCCCCTAAAGTGTATTTTTCCCCAACAGGACCAATCAATTGTAGTCCATTATTTGGCCTAATGAATATTTTAATGGATAGGACCTATAATATACGTCTAATGCATTGCTGTTGTGTCGTTACATTCATTACAATGCATTTCTCCTCTCAGTGATGGCACTCTCCCTCGCTCCTCTCACATGCACGTGCACCCAGTGAGGCCTCACGATTACAACTGGTGAGAACTCAGGTTCAGAGATGTTTTGCTTCAGAAAAACATCTCTGAACCAGCTCCATGCTCCGCTTTGAGTTTTTCTGAAGCAAAACAAAAGTTAACATGTTCTAAAAAAGAGAGAAAACATTGCACATCCTGCCATGTGACTATTGCACATGCACACATCGCAATGACGATGCTCAAGACCAAGACCTAATTCCCTTGGTCTTGGTCTTGACTCAGTCTTGAGCCCCTCAAAGTCTTGGTCTTGACCCAGTTAGGTCTTGACCACAACACTACCTATTAGTTTGTTCGAGAACTTTGATTAAATGAAATTCAGTGTGTCCAATACTGGCAATTTATTATAGAACAGGAAACATGATCAAAGATTAACATTGTTACTGACCAGACACTGGCTGCCATTGTGACATCTCTTCTTTACTACAGAGGCTCCCAGTGACTGATTATGGACAAGAGGGCGAGAGGATGTTCCCATGTTTGCTAAAGAGTTTTAGTTTCATTTAGAGCTGCAGTCATCAGTTGTATTTCATGAAGTGATTGGTAATACATCACTTAAAAAAAAAAATCATTTTTATAATAATTAGTCATTTTGACATCTACCATCATAAAAATGAATTATACAATATCATCACTGTAATCCTACATTCTGTATGTATGGCACATTGTATAGGTGTAACCTTTCTGTGTACGTGTCTGTGTGTGTGTCGCTCCACATCGACTCGTGTGGGTGTTAACGGTATGGGGCAATGCTTGCTGGGAAACAAGCTGTCCCTGCTCCACCTTGTCAGAGTCCAACAAACACTTGCCATAAACACTTGGCCACACACACCCAGAAACCTGTCGGACACACTCACACAGACTCAGTCACTCTGGCTCCTGCATGTCTTTTATAAAGTATGTTTACGGTGGTGATATTTGTTTACAGCATGAAAAAAAACACACACACACACACACACACCCATTCACACATCACTGGTGTGTTCAGCACTTGTTACTACTGTTGTGTGTGAATACGTAGGGCCCACAGTGTCGTATCCAGCAGCGACTGAGCAGTAAGGGTTGACGTTGAAACTGAACATGCACACCCTTCTCTAGACTGATAAGAGTACTTGAAGGTCGGCACTGATATAAGATTCAGCCACACTGTGTTTTCAGTTTCAGGTCAAACCAATCCTTCATGGCCACTGGTTTCACTGGTTACCTGCTTCATTTCTGATATTTAATACAACATAGATAATTAATGACAGGGGAAGGGGCTTCACTCGTTTGTGTAAAGATTGTCTTTCTAGTGACAACCAGGGCACAGTGGGTATTTAACTTGACTCATAAGCCTGTCTGTCACCTGATTGATGAAGACAAACCTTTAGTCAGCGTTAGGCAGGGCAGGATATTAAACATCAGTATTTTGCCAATCCACATTTTGAATCATGATCTGAATCTTGTTTTCACCCTGTTTTTATTGTGAAAGTCCTGACTGGAAGTTTTAACTCAGCTCTTTCAGCCATTCTGCTGCTTCTGTTTGACATCAGTCTTCTGCTCACTTTTCCTATTCTGTTGACAAAGTGTATCACAACTAATCACACTTTATGCTCAATTCAGTGGTTGTAAACCAGCTAGCTCCGCCCCACCCCACCTCCTGTTTCCCTGCCTGCAGGCAGATCACTGGTCCTGCAAACACGCTCAAACTCCACTGACATGGCCAAGACTAAATGCTGGTTTTTGATACTTTTTCACTTACTTCACATTCCACTCTCTTCGTCATCAGATGGTTCACCATTGTACATTTTTATCAGTCATGATATTGTCCATTTGTCCAGGCCTGCCCTGGATAGAACCATTTCACAGCTGCGTAATATATTCTGAATGTGTCAGTTAACTTCAGTGCAAGCTGGTAAGCAGCTGAGACTGACTGGAACCAGCAGTAAATGACTGCGTTTACATGGACTTCAGTATCCCAGTTTTGATGGTTATCTGATTTTGATCAAATTTGGGAAACTGATTATTCAGTATCCCTGTATACATGATAAATACCAGTATCCTGGTTTCTGATTACTCCATATTATGTGCGCATGCTAGGGGTGTCACGATTTCGATTTTTTATCGAAATCGATCGAAATTACGTCACGATCTCGAGCATCGAAGTCAAAGAGAGGATCGACGACCCCGCCCCCCCTGACTGTGGGCCACCACCAGTCTGATCAGGACCTGATCATCAGGTCCATCACAGCACAGCAGCTGCAGCTCTGCCCCGCTGTCTGTCACATGACTCTCCGTATCAGCGCAATCTCGTTTACATTACATTAAGCCGACATCAGGAGAATAATGAGACACAACGGTAAATTAATGAAAATAAAATTAAGATAATGTACAGATATAAATATATTTGTTTCAAAACCTTGGGGGCAATTTTGGCCCCTGGATCATGATTTTTGGGGGCATGTTAAGAAATTATTTAAATGTGACCATTAGTGCCTAATGTGATACATTATGGAAATTGCATCACTTAGCCTATATGTATCCCATCTTTTAAAATAAGATTTACTGTACAAAATTTGATGAATAAAACCAATGATCGTAGACTAGACTAGTCTGAAAATAGCATAGGCGTCTGTGCTGTAAGAAAAAGAAAAAAAATCGAGAATCGAATCGAATCGTGACCCTAAAATCGAAAATCAAATCGAATCGAGTATTTGGAGAATCGTGACACCCCTAGCGCATGCACGTTTAATGTTTATTGTTTACAACAGGAAGCGCGGACAATTGGAAATCTGTCATTTATTAGCGACAGACTTGAATAGGTCGGCATTTATATGTTTCCTTCCATCTAAACATCCCGTTATATTGAGCTCTTTCATTACAGAAAGGCAAAATTCAGTTTTCACGTCACTCCAGAAATATGCTCTTGTCGCCACCATTTTGTTAGTTGTAACGTATCTAAGGTAACGGTTACATCAGTTGGCTGAAGCGGCGCCTGCGCAGATGGTGAGCGGCTTCCAGATATCGGGGTGAGGTGTTTACATGCTTCAGTATCCTAGTTTCTAGTACTCCAGGCAGCAAAATCGTGTTTCTCAAAATCGGGATATCCTGATTTCTGAAATTGGAAAATGGGGTTTACATGCTCAAAATTAGGATACTTAAAAACCCTGATCAAAACCGAGATACTGAAGTCCATGTAAACGCAGTCAATGATGCACAAAACACACTGCCCAGTGTCCTCCTGTCATTACACCATAACTGTGTTACAAACCCAGACAACAGTTTCCTCCATCCTTTAACCTGTTTGAGCAGCCAAACATTCTTTCAATAACATGTCAAATAACAACCAAACTAAAAGGATACCAAGAGTGAGCGACCGTGTCTCTAACCTGCAGTGTCAGACCAGAGGAAAAGTTAACTCTGTATTCAGTGAGAGTGAAGAGTTTCATTTTGGTGTTGACTCCTTGAACCCCCTGAGGGATCTCTTGGTCTCCGCTTCACTTAGACAAAGTGACTCAATCTTGACATTTTCTGTGTGTGTGTGCATTCAGGGACATGTTGATCACAGACTTGGCTGCCAAGGTAACCTTTGTGGAGTTGTGTGACGAGGTGAGAACGATGTGCAGCGTTGCCAGGCAGCAGCCCATCACGCTCAAGTGGATCGATGATGAAGGTGGGTGCTCTACAAACCCTGTACATCAGTTTGTGTGATCTCATCCTGAAGGCAGCCTCTGTGCCCTTTCTGGGCGACTGCTAAACTCTGGCCCAGTGACAATTTTCTGGGCTACCGGCCAGTGTAAATCCATTAGCCTACTACTTTTTGCAAAAGTCTTTATTTGTTCAGAAATCTAAGTGAATGTTGCATAAATGAAGTGAGACTAGGTCAAAACCTATTATGTCTGCACTGCCTTTGGTTAAATCCTGATATTATCATTAAAACATCTTTTGTCAAAATCACCAAACACATCAGTAAAAGACAAAGGCTGTAGTAGCCTACTGTGCTTTTAACTTACAAAAGAACTGCTTAGATTGTGGTAGTCAAAGGTCTAGATCACCACAAAACACATTTTTGTCTGTATGTATGACCCAATTTAACATAAATAAGATAATGACACAGTAATCACTGTGATATCATAATGTGATAAAAAAAAAAAAACTCTTCTGGCCATTAAAGGTAGAGTCTGAAGGTTTTTGCTCAAAAATAAACGCTAGACTTATACAAATGAAAACCGTTGTTTGTTTTCTTGCGCATGGGGTCGGGGATGCTTCTGGACGGTGAGTCATGTTTTCTCTCCAGCCAACAGAGCTCAGGTGAAGCTCCATGCAGCAGAGTAGGAGGGCTGCTAGCCCCGATAGCTGTCCCGGATGCTAGAGTGCTAGCGGCAGATGCTATCCACCACCGCTATCACCCGCTAGCTCAACTCTAACTTCCGCTAGCGGTGGCGGCTAGCATCTGCTGCTAGCACCTGCTTCCCAGCTCACCACAACAGCCCTCCTACTCGTTACAGAATAACACTCAAGGCTTCGGACTGTATTTCCTTTTCTTTGCATCCTAACAAGTGCTGCAGGAGGCTACACAGTCGAGAGGAGGGGCCCAGTTTGATTGTTTTGTTTACAAACTGCAACAAACAAACCTCCAGACTCTACCTTTAATCAATGATGTAACTCAGGGAGAGGAGGAAAGATTTAAATTATTTACTTAAACTTAACAGGTTGGTGGAGGAAGACAACTATGAGGTTCTAATCCCAGTAATAAACAAACCAACTTGAGCTGGACAGTTTCTCAAGTCTTTGTGCTACAGTCTCTCTAGCTACTCTGGTCAGCCTTTTTGATACGGTTTTGATTACTTTAACTTTGTTGGGGGACAGTAATATGATCCACCCTAAGACGGTATTTCTCAGTCTATGGATCTTTGATTAATATATTAATCATGATCATCAGAAATGCTTTTCACAATTTCCTAAATCCCAACGTTATGTGCTCAAATGTTTTGTCTGATTAGTTCCGAACTGAATATAATCTTTAAACAAATAAAAGCTGCACATTTTCAATTGAACAACTAATCTCTTCATCAACTGATAGTTGCAGCTCTAATCAAGTAGTAATTATAACAGTGTTGATAGAAATGTGTTTCTGCTTGTGTGTGTGACTGTGTGTGTGTAGGAGATCCTTGTACCATCTCATCTCAGATGGAGCTGGAGGAAGCGTTTCGTATTTACAACCGGACCAAGAAGTCTGGACTGCTGCTGCATGGTGAGATGGCTCTACATCTCATAACAATTTATATTTTACACACACACAGTATTTATTAATGAATATATAAATTTATTAGGCATTTAAAGCCCCGGTACGAAGCTTTTAACTGGATTTATACGCAAAAGTCTCTGGTTTCTGCGGATGTGTCTTACCTACAACAGCAAATGAGCCCATCAGTGTGAAGATACGCTATTTCTAAGTAGTCTAATTCTATACCTCTGGAAGGCATGGTCGGGTCGGACCACTGACGAAACGATACAAATAGATACATTAGCTCATCCATATGCACACTGCAGATAGCTGCTAAAAAAAAAAAGTTTTCAAAGCAAGTCCTGTCTTCTTTCCGACGTTTCCAAAACAAATCTACACACGCACGTCTTCATGACAGTGGGAAATGCAGTCTTCATTCCGGCAAAACACCACCGCTTTCGTCCACAGGGGCCGCCAAAATCAATACTAAATGAAAAGTCTGTACAGGGGCTTTAAATATGCACTACAACTACATGCTATGAAACTCTAATGCATCTCTATATGAGACTGAAAGACCATAGGCAAGTTTAGCACCTTAGCAATAGGTTAACAATTAAGGAGTGAGAAGGAACTCCACACACTCTATACGACCCTGTAGGCTTTTTAATTTATTTATTTTTTTACAATATTGTAATCTTCCCAAAGTGTGGAGATGACTTTGTGTTGAAGATGTTCAGGTATAAAAAGTTAAATTCATCCATAATTCAAGTTGTTCATCATGTCATAACAATGTGTCTTCTGCAGTCTTCCCCAGTATCCCGGAGCGGCCCGGTCTGCCCTGCCCTGGAGAAGACAGTGAGTAAATCAGCTTTTCACTCTTCATCCCCCGGTAGGTCCTAATTACAGGGAGACCCCTAGTGTTAGGTGGTCATGGATACACAAGATCCCATTAAACCAGGTTAAGCACCAGTGTAGAAACCTTTGGCGTAAGGAATAAACGGATGAGTAGAAGAGCTCTTTGGATCGCTATGGTTAGATGTTACTGTCAGTAGCTCTAGAGGTCCTAACTAAGTACAAACTCTCAGACAGTGATGATTAAGGATTCATTTCCTGCACTTAATCTTTTTTAAAGACTTGTGACAAATACATCACATTTGGTTTATGAAAAAAAAAGTTATGAGCAGAATAACTGAAATACTACAGGCACTATAAAACTGTGGCCACAAAGTGTAATGATTAAATATAAAAAAAAAAGCCAAAATGAGAAAATTATTCTAAAACTATGAAATCATTGTCACTTACATCATATCACACTATCAGAAATGAGTTTGCCCTGGAAGTTAAATGGCTTTTTTATCACTTGACATGAAATCCTGTCCTAACTCATGCATTCAGACGGCTTGGTAGAGGAAAGGATGTCAGGTCATTAAAATGGAAGCTTAAAGTCATTTCAGCTTTTGGGACATGACTGTGCTCTGCCAATTAAATGACTCTCTTATTAGAGTACACAGGATGTTGTGAGCAAATTGGACGGTTTGCAAAGGGTTCACTGTGGTAAGTGCACTCACTGATGGAGTCTTCACCTTTGGTGAACTTATACGTATGAATTCAGTCTGCGGACCAATTGCAGACCGTCTTGACAGTGCTGACCTTTAAGATAATAGGGAGCCAGAGAGTCCAAAAATAGAAGAATCATATTAGTTGTGGTGGACCATCCAATTTTGTACATATAGCAGTGCTCTGTCAGACTCGGAGTAGGAAATGTTCCACAGAAATACTGCCTCCAACTCCCAGCTCAACCCATTTCACATCCTCTGTGAGTATGACCAGGAAATATTCAGGTCTATAGTGGACGGATTGAAACCCACCAATGGCAAACTTCGGCCTTATGGTTGGAGAAAAGATGAGATGTCATCAAACCTCATGGTTCATCCACTGTGGACCATGAATATCTACAGCAGTTTGGCCTGTAGTGACCAAACCATCTTTGACCGTCTGATATCTCCTTGGCTGGCCGCCCCCACTGACACATCTAAGTCAGGTGACTGTTGTTACATGCAGTGTCCTTATCTGAACATTTCCAGCATGGTTCTACCATTAGTGCATGATGTTTTCTCCCTAAAAATGCCTAAAGATTGTAATTGAGGTGTAATATCAGTTGAGCCATTAGTGTTAACTCAACCAGCCCCTGTACTACTGCTCTTTTTCTCTCACGTATTCCCATGTTGTTTGCTGCACTCCCTGGCTGTCAATTTGCTGTGACAGCATGTTTCAGCAGCTTGTGGACTGCAATGTGTGTGTGTGTTTGATGGGGGGTCAGCCCTGTGCTTTTGCCCTGAGGCAGACCACGAGTGTACTGTGCGAAGAGCAGAGTGTGACTGTCATATTGTAGGTAGGTAAAGGATACGCACAGACACACACACACACACTTGCGTAGACACGACACACACCAGGTCAGTGTGTCTGTGTGCTAAGGCTTTGCTTCTTGTACCCGGTGGATGATATATAATATTGTATATGTGACAATAATGACTGTGGCTTCCTGCTGTGTTTTCTCTTCCGTTGAAATCTCATTTACATGCTGTTGATGTACATAAGTGGAAAGAGGGGGAGTGATAGAGCTGCTGTTTTCAGAGAGGAGGAGGGAGAGAAGAAGGAGGATGAGTTGAGGAGGAGGAGAACACCAGTGTTTTTCATTCATTTCTAGTGTTTGTTGAAGAACGCTGCAGGAGTAGTTGGGTGCCTAAAAGTGAGCAGAATGATAAAGAGATGAGATGTTGTTGAGTTCTACAGTGTCACTCAGTTGAGAAGGGATACCAGGCACTTACTCATTCTGTAGCTTATTACTCGTTTTTCTCCTCCACCCTCACATACTGTAAACTCTAAGGAATGGATACGGATACACATTGTATATGAATACCAGTTACCAGCATTACACTGGACATAATCTGACCATGAAGATGATTATAGACACAATGATAAACACAAGAACACCAGAATGTAGCTGTAAGAAGATTTGATGATGTATTTGTTAATGTAGAATATTTACCAACTTCTCCAAAGGAAACAGGTTCTATAATGTCACAACTCAGTTTAACTATTAGTCAGTGTCCACAGAAGACAATACAGTTGTTCATAAGAACATTTAATAAACGCTTGTATCTGATTATTTGCAAATTGATTATATTATGGGGACTACACTGTGACTATCAGCAATGACACAGAATAATGATGATAATCAATATCAGTAATCTGGATCTCTGCTCACTGCAGAATAAATGTTTGAGCGCCGGACTGATTTTAGATCCAGTGTACAGTAACATTAGCATAGGATTAGCATTATACAATACAAATGAAAATAAAAAGTGATGTAAAATGATAAAAAATGAAAAGAGGCGTCTGGGTACACAGAGCTCTGTGTTTGTAGCAGTCTTGGGGAACTCTGTGTAACAAGATGAAGGGCTCTCGTCTGTACCCACACAGTGCAGCAGCTCTACAGGAGTCCCTTCTTTCTTCACATAAAAGGTGGCAACCCTAACTCATGCTGACCATGGCTGTCCACCACGTAGCAGATATCATGGCAACCCCTCCAATAGTCGATGAAGCCTTTCACTCTGAATCAGTGTCACAGTGGTTCTAGAGGAACAGTGAGGGAGGCACCAGATTCATTAGGATTCATCCTCGGGGGACAATGGGTATCTGTGCCACGCTAAATGGAAAAATTGAAAATAGTGGGCTGATGCAGCTTTCCCCCAAATCAAGCTGGCAATTATTTTTTCCATTATCTTGTCACTCCCCTTGTTACCAGCTGTCACAGTCTGACACCTCTGCCTTTGTTCTGTCCTGCAGTCCAATTAATTCCCAGTGTAGATACATCCAGTTTATTGTCTCGCATTTTATAGTAAATGTATCTTTCCAAAATAAACAGAGGAGGGGTGAGGGCTGGGTCAGGGTTAGAGGAGATCTTACTGCTCTATGGAAAAAACTGACCGAGGTCTGACAACAATGGACAAGTCACCCCTTTAAAGCAGCTTTTTTTTCAGGCTTAAAGTGTAATTTTGTGTGTGCGTGTGCGCACGCGCGTCTGTGTGTGTGTGTGTGTGTGTGTACAGAGTGAACAAACCCCCTCTGTGTGAAGAGAGGATGATGGAGGATGGGAGGAGGTGGAAGTGTTGAAATCCTCGATGATGCGCGCGGTGGATGGAGGCTGCCCTGCCTTGCACTGGATTCTCTGGTAGAGAGCCAGCACCCCCCCTCCACACACACCCCCCACCCACACACACACACACACCGTCATCACCAGCACCAAGCCACACCCTTCCCCCTACAGCCCCACCCTCCTCCTTCCCCTCCCACTGCCACCACTTTTTCCCAGCATCCCCCTTGCTTTTCTCTCAGCTGTGTGGCACCGCTGTCTCTCCAGGGAGGAGCCTGCAGCGCTGCTGCATCACACAAGACACAGAGGCGGGTGAGGGACACAGTGTGAAAGTGAGAGATAGGGGGAGAGAGAGAGAGGGAGCATTGTACCGTGCAGATATCAGCTTTTAATATACAAGGCAGCCACTCCATTTTTCCCCCTTTTATTCTTCTATTTTTGGCTCAGCCTGCCACAGCAAAAAAAAAAAAACAGAGAGGTACGACTTCATCGCGGATAACACGTCCTAGGAGCAGACGGGAGAAACAGACAGAGAGAGAATTAAACAGCCTTGAGAAAAGCAAGGCGGCTCTATCAGCTGTGAGGAGAGAGAGGAGAAGAAAGGGCGAGCAAGAGAGGGAGGGAGGCAGGGAGCGAGGGAGGGAGGGAGGGAGGAAATAATTAAATAAATCCCACGGAGGAGAGAGAAAGAGGGAGGGATCGTCAGAGAGAGGGAGAAGGAGGGGATGTAGCAGTGTGTATCCTCGCCGGCTCAGCACACATACACATATACACATACACACACACACACATGTACACATACACACATGCACACTTAGCCTGGATAATGTGCTGAAAGAGGTGGAGAGAAAGGAAGAAGGCAAACCGGTGAGCTATCTATCTCTGCATACTTCCATCCATCCACCCATCCATCCATCCATCCACCCATCTTTTCATCAATCCATCTGTTTTTTCACACCAAAGCCAGAGACAATGGATTTGGGGCGAGTGTGTCCTTGCCTGGGTTCTTGTGTGTCTCTGTGTGTGTGTTTGTGCCTGTGTGTGTGTGTGTGGGAAATCTGCCTCCATGATGATCATTTGTGATTGATTCATGCCCGGCCGCTTGTCATGTCACGCATTGCAGGCAGGTATTGTGTGCATGCAACCTGCTAGCTCTGCTAGCATGGCTGGTGGCTGCTGCTGGCTGGCTGCCTTCGCTGTATGGTAGCCCTGGAAGGCTGTCTGTTTGGCAGTCCGCTCCGAGGATGCACCTGCCAACGAGTGCGACATGGTGTTGATGTGCATGCATGTTTGTGTGTGTGTTAATGGTGGCATTGTTATGACTGCCTGTGATTTAAGCATTATATCAGGGCCAGGGCTGCTCTGAAATTCAGATGTGTTGTAGTGAGGCATCTATGTCTGGCATAATGGCTGTAATGCAGGTTGATTGCACATTAGGACACTGTTACACCGGTTCTATTGGAATCCTTTAACCTAAATTGACTCTAATGGTCTAAATGTTGTTTCAGAGGTTTATCCATCTTGACAAGAATACATTTCTGTCAGAGAACCGGTTATTTTTAGCCCCCATGAAAATGTAATGTTATGGTAAAACAGCAGTGATGGCCAATTGATATGTCAACATTAAGACTGACTTTCAAAAATGTCTTTATCCAGTCTAAATGTAATGTAATGGTGGACAAACCAAATTCCTGTCTGTGTCTGTTAGTCAGGACATACAGTATGTATATATCTATGTGTGTGGGTGTGTGTATGTATGTGTGTGTATGGAGGGGGTCCATGGCATTGCTTGCCTGGTGGCTGTGCTCGTTTTTACAGAGGAGAGGCTCAGGGAACAAAGAGTATAAAAATACCAAAAGTGCTCTTTCTTCCTCTCCTCTGTTTTTTACCCTCCCTCACTAAGAGAGAAAAGGGAGTCTAACACAGTTGTGTATGTGTTGTGAAAGCCTTCGGGGGAATTTTACACACCAATATCAATTTACTCGTCATGGTTATTACTGCTTAGCCTGAGAAAACAACTGTAATGTTGTCTGCGCCTCTGAAGGAGGTTTACCAGTTGTGAAGAAATAACCCTGGTGATGTCATCAGGGTTTTCTCAGCTTGGGCTTGGAGACAACAACACCATAGAACAGTTTTTATTTTTGATAAAGGCCAGGATAGCAGGGTCCATTGAATTGATATTATCCATATGATAATATCATGATATTTGTTTCTCAATACGATATTATTGCAATATTAAAAATATTGCTGCGATATATTGTACATATGTCTCCAAATGAAAACTCATTTTTTTCTAATAAGATCAACTTCTGAGTCTGTTCAGATCGATACTTGACGTCCATACATCGATTCAATATTGCCATGCAAAATATTGGGATACTATGCTGTATTGTTTCTTTCCCCCCACCTCTAGTGAATTGCATCATGAATTCAGAGTTTTGGGGCCAAACCAGAGACAAAAGAATTAAAATATGCACAAATGTATTGCATCAGTTTAAACCATGTACCTTGCAATTATCCCAATTTTATTAAAATGCTGCACTACATTGCAGAGGGACCTTTTCAGTGGTCAAAAATGATTAGTTCCAGGAAGACCAAAATGTTTTCCCCTATTAAAACAACAAAGTGTTTTGAATTGGCAGCAGCTCTAATTTCTGTCTTCAGGTCAAAAAACCAGCTAAGACGCCCTAACATTGGGACTTTATCAACAATGTTAACAGTACAGTTGGTATTTGCACCACTTGGGTATTTCGTGGCTCTGACATCAAACATTACACCTGGATTAACACACTAGTTTTCAGCCCTCTGCTACGCTGTATTGTCTTGTAGAGCACACACACCATAGACACACCTGTCACCAGCCAGAAACACAGCAGCTGTAGTGCACTTGCGGATGAAAGGGTGAGCACAACCCTGAAATAAGTCTCAACAACACACATGCACACCACATCAAGTGTGTGTATGAGTGTGTGCGCCTACCTGCATTTGATGGCATTACTCCTCACACCTGAGTCTGGCCAGACAAACTTACAGTATACCTTCTAATGTTGGTGTAAAAAGGGTTTTTGACAACAACTGTGCTCAAGGATTATGGGTATTATACCGTTCAGAGCTAGCTGCAGGTTGTCTGATCAGATTGAATTGCCAGTATATTTCATTTCATTCAGAAACCATGGCAGATTTCTGTTTGGGGGTGTTGTTTTGTTTTGTTTTGCAGTAACCAGTCAGCGAATGGTAGATCAGTCCTGCCAATACCATGCTTACTTGACACAGCAGTAGTGGTTGTTCGGGGCAGTTAATGCAATATTTTTCACATCGATTGAAGAAACGTGCCAGTTTTACAGTAGCTATTTCTGTGAGTCGATTTACAACAATCTAAACCACAACATCAAGCCCATGTGATTGGATGAAGCCTTTTGTCTTATTAATTCTACTTCTGTTTGTACTTCATGGAAAGAAAGCCGGTGTCCATCTGGAAAGGAAGCCAAGCTGTACTAATCCTCCAAGGCTCTCCCACCGTTCATTGTCTTAGTGACATTGTGTTAATTTCTCCCGTGTATTCTTCGATGCTGGCCTGGTAGTAACGGGTCAGCCCTGTTTACTTAAAACATTTCTTTGCCTAAGGTGACAAGGCACTTTAGCGTCCAGCCTCTCTGTCCTTGGGCTGCTCTCTGCAGTGCTGAGAGGTGAATACTGAGTCGTAGTATTACATCCAACAGGCTATATCTGGTTTGGGAGCATTTGGGGCTGTAGTGGCCATGCTCCGTGCAATCTGAGTCATCCTGTGTATCGATCCCTACGCTGCTTCCAACTATTTATGAGCCTGTGTGGGACTGTGTGTGTGTGTCTGCTTTGAAGTTACTTTCCTGTGTGTCATTTTTGCTGACTGGTCACTGACCTATTAATAGCATTTATGGATAATACTCAGTTGAACAGCTCAGTTTGCAATGCAGTCGTTGTTACCTAATGCTACATAATGATACATCTGCTGCTCCCATTTCCTCTTGTTAGTGGACGTGTGTGTATCAGTTCATAGCAGCAGCTGCAGCTCTCCTCTGGTTCTTCACTACACGAGTGAGCGGGCCCATTGGGACGGCATTATGGAGCCCTAGCCAGTCTGTGAGTGGTTGAACTGGTTAGATGGAGACCACCAGACTGGGTGGGCTGCTGCCTTCAGTGTCTGGCTGGTATGTGCCAGTGTGAGTTTCTAATCTAATGGGGGAGCTACATACTGTATGTTTTCCTCATATTTTACTATGGTACTCCTCCAGTGCTTATACAGTAGTTACCACCCAATACCATAACACTGCACACACCAGCTCCCATGTTCCCAGTGTGTATACACTCCTAATGCGTGTTTAACAGAAGTGTGCTTACCATCAAACAAGAGAGAGAGGGTTTTCCATCCCACAGTCACTGATCACATCAGATAAAGCTCAAATTATAAATGGGCATTTGGACAAAACCCTTCCAGCCTTGAGGGATTAGTCCTGAAATGTTTGCATTTGCAGTTAGTGATGAGGGTGGTTGCTTCTGTTGATTAACATGCAGTGGTATTAGTGTCATGCACTATTAGTTCAAGAAACCAAAAGCGCAAAAATGCAGCGATAGTCATTGCAATTTAGCCCTTTTTAAAAATATGACCCAAGGTCGTCATCATGCTTTATTGCCACAATGTATCTTAATAGAGAGCACACTTGGTGCGCTCAATACTGGCGCACTGTGGGCTTACGTAAACTCATCAAGCCTGGCTGGGAACCAGCCATGGAGGGAAGCTACTTTGAAAATCCAATTTCAGCATACTCATTACTTGCTTTAAGTTGTAGCCACTGATGTAATCTCTGGGATGCCTAATCTGATTGCTTCTGTCAGATGTGGGTTCATTTACTTCCACGACACCACAAAACAAAATGTGCACTGAAATCAATTTTTACACCCTAGTGAACCCTCATCAATAAGTAAAAGTAGGGAATCCTTATAAAAAATATATTAAAATATTTGATGTTACGTGTTTTCATCAACAAATGAGTGTGTTATACCCTGTTGATGTCATCTAGGTTATCTCGGTTTATCATGAATTCCATGTGATTGAGTTGGAGTTTCCCCAATGGCTGCCGCTTTTTCAAAATGAAATGGACAAACATTTTCATATGGTACGTTTGCAGCCTTCAGTGTTGCAAACCATTCAGTTTTGAATTATATTGGTCAGATAATGGCGTTTGTAGGGAGGAACAAGAAGCTGAATGGGCCAGGCGACCGTGGCGGAGGGTAACCACAATTAACACAGAATTAGGATCATGCAATTGAACACAAGGACAGAATATACTAGAACATAATGTTTGTACTTTGTTAAACCGGTGAAGAGGAGGAATGAGTCGGAGGTTTAAATACAGCTGTAGCTTGGGGAGTTGATGAGTTGATGAGAAGGTGTTCAGGTGGATTGGTGAGAGAAGGAATTGGGTAGCCGTGCCCACCAATGTCACCATGTCTCCAGTTCTCAGCAGTCACTTTTGTGAGCATGATTATTCCGTAACTTACAGAAAGATGTGGTGACAACTGTACAAATAAGACCCACATCTGTCATTAAACCACGCAGATGACCTCATTCTCAGAGGCTCCAGGTGAATATGTGGCTTCACAAGAAATACATTATTCTGGCATTGGGATCTGAGTCAGACAATGTTCCCTTTTGTCAGTTGTATCAAAAAAGTAGTAAACACTGGGGAGTCAGAGGAGACTTCAAGGAGTAACAGAAAAACTCCCCCGACCCCACAATAATGATTTCTTCTTCCTTTCATAGCCCCTGCACTCATTTACTCACGCTCACTATTCAAGGAAACAAGTGGCTGTTTGATGGCGTCTTGGGTGGCAGTTACACACTCATGCTGTTCATTTGGACTTTGCATTTTTTTTGTCTTGGTTCCCTGACACCCACACAGACCCACTATGGGATGTATGATGCAAGAGCCAGCAGCGTACACCAGTGTCTTAGAAATCAAGAGAGGGCCAGAGAGAGGGTGTCCTTATTTATGGACTCCCACCTGCTGTTGGTGGTGCAGTGGCTGGGTGGAGTTCAACCTCATGGGTAAAGTTTATTCTATTAAGCTTGGGTGTATACAGGAGTATTACCACAAAAAAAAGAAAGACAAATCACAAAGTCACATTTAATATTAACAAGAAAACCAGCAAGGAGCTTGCTCACAGCATCTCAAGTCCAGAGGGAAACCCAGGACTGTGAAATGTCAACAGGGGATATCAGAAGTCTGTGTTCATGTATTTCTACTGTGCTGTTGCCCACTGACAGTAGCTAGGGGTGGGCGATTGGGCCAGAACATCATACCACCATCTTTATAGGAAGAATCAGGATCTGTGTCTCCTGACAGATTAGTCATCGTGATCACATGACTAATGCAATGCAATATGCAACTCAGAGGCCCGACCCACAGATCCCCAGACAGAAAGTTTATTCTGAAAGTGAAGTTTCCGTCACTGTAACACTTTTTTTTGGGATGTTTAGACACGTTTTTCAGCTGCTGTCCAAACAGCTGACAGTGAGCTTTTCAGACCTTATGTGTATGTGCCTGCTCTTAAATATGGATTTGTCTATTTCCAAATATTAGTCTTTTGTCTGAGCCATTGTCGGTGAAACCATCTCTTTTACAAAGAGGCACAAAAATAGAATGGAATCAATTGAGGTTAATGGTGTCTTATAGACAACAGACTGCATCACATCAGTGCAGCAGTGCAGAATTAATTCACTGTTACATGCAGGAACATAAAGCGGGACCAGTTCATCAGCTGCATCAGTAACAATAGTGTTATGTAATGTACTTGCAGGAATTAATCACCGCACTGAAGCTGTGACCCACCGCCTTAGGATGAAAATACAGCAGGCTTCCAACAACAACAGTCAGTGAACGCTATAGTAGCCTCCAGACAAGAACAGCTGCTTTGTTTACTGGCGTGATGTCACACAGCTTCCTGGTTTAACACCTCTGGTCTCTTTAATGTTATCCGTCCATTAAGCAGCGGCTACGGCCACAGTGTGATCTGCGGTGCCACAGGCAGTGCTGAGCCAGAGACCAATCATTTCCTCCGTGGCATTAAAGGAGAAGTCTGTGATTTGTTTTTTTTGATTGCAGGATATTGATCACAACTGTCGACATTATGAGACATAAGTATCAAGTGCGACACCCAAGAACAATTTATTCCAAAACACTTGATCACTGTTAAGAGCTGTGTTTCTGTGTGCCTTGCACTTCTGAGCCCGTTCAGTTTGCGGTGGAGTATTTGTTGCCCCTCCAACTGTTGGACCCAAGAAGGGCACTGCTGGCCAGATTTCCATCTGTCTCATAGTTGTCCTTAATTGCAGCGCTTGAGTAAATGTACTCAGTTACTTTTCACCGCTGACAGTGATCTACTGCTTACCCTGACCTTTCTGTCAAAGGGATGTACAGTTGTAATTTACCTCCCACGAGGCCTTTAGGTTCTCAGACAGAGACAGATTAAAAAATGAATGTTAAGAGCAACTCTGGATCATTGGATCTCACACAACCTGACAGCGTGTTTGGCTGGAAGCTTCCTGTCAAATGTAGCTCGGGAGGTAGAGCGGGTCATTCGCTAATCGTAAGGTCTGTAAGGTCTGTGCTTTGATGAATGAACATGTGTGCATGAGTGAATTTGGCACATATCCCTAAGTGTTTGGAGTGGCTTTTGAGACTAGAATGGCTTTAGATACGTGCAGTCAATTTACCATTTAAATGTCCACATAGTCTCCTAGTCAGAGACAAGATTCCCTAAATTTTGTCTCCCCCAGTGACAAATACATTGACTGACTGTTACATCAAAAGATTTGTGGAGAACAAAGAACTTGTTTTTGGTTAATGTGAGTCCTCAGACATAGATGTCTATCTCCAAGCTGCAATATTTCTCATAATGATGAAATACCACCATTAGGTCCACTATTAGTCTTAGAGATAATACTTAAAGTAGAACAAAAACCCATCAGCACCAGATGTGATCAAAACAACAGAGTAATTCTGTGGGTCTCTAGATTCTGTTGCTCACCTTTCCTCATCCTGCTTCAAATGAACCCTTTGTTTGTGTTCTGCCCACATGAATGTTTCATGATGAACTCCATATCCCAGTGAAGGTCAAAGGGAATTCAGTGTTTTCGTTTTACCTAGAAATACAGCACAGCGGAGCATCTAGTATCTACACATCAGAGCCATTATCCCGGGAAAGAGACAGTTTTAAACTAGTGTATGTTGCACTGAAGATATAGGTTGGGCTTTGGTCCAATGACTTCAGCACAGTGGCAGCAACTCCCATATACCCAGTGCCATTTAATGACTGTTTGAGGCAAAGCCATCTTCTGATGCAACATGGCAGACCCTTAAAGTCTGTTTAATCATATGCCAATAATAGGTAGCTAGTTGAGGATGCTTTGTTCTATTATGCTGCTCTCATTGTGAACTGGAAGTTCTTTATGGATTTCATTCATGTTGTGTTGAATGAATTACACCACTGATAACCATATTCATTTTCTGCTTTCTATCCACATCCCTAGTGGAGAAATCCATGCATTATTGATAGTATTATATATATTATGTACACGTACATCAATAGTTGACATCCAGCTCATCCAGTCTGATTAAAATGCAACAGAATACAGGGTGTCTTGGTTTTAGCAGTGTGACAGTGATTTGTTAGTGGTTTTCTTCCTGTTAGAACATACTGTGCATTTATGAAGTGTGTATTGTTCTCGCCAGTGAAGGTGTGTCGTGGAAGAAACTATGAAACAATGTGACATTAAACTGAACAAATGACTTCAGGTTGTTGGCCCAGGTTCTCATAGGTTAAAATTCAAAGTTATAGTGTTTACAGAGCTTCTGAGGGGCAGCTGGTCCTCACTGTCCTCGTGTTCAGGCTGAATTGTGCTTGACTTGTAAACACTGCATCACACAGGGGAGTTGGGTCACCTTGGTTTACCCATCTATTCTCTGAGAATGAGCATCAGACAGTTGTGTAATGCTCTTTTGTAACTATAGAAACCTGCCAGATGTCTTGTTTACTTGTCTCTATAATGTGTGAGAACTGTGGCCTCTCAGAATGGCTAGATACTTATTTACATACAGAAAGCTTTTTGAACTTTTTGATGTCGATTGTTAGTTGATGTCTGTGAGGATAGCTATTAGATCTGATTGGACTCACCAGAGTGTGATGACTGTCTGTGCACCGCTACCTTTGCAAAGTGGTTGCTGAAGTGAAGGAGCATTTTTTGGCCTCCTCTTGAAACAAAGCACAAACCCAGTTTTAAAATTTTTTTTGTTGTCTTAATAAGTTAGCCATCAATAAAGAAATGGGGATAACATGTAACTATTGACCCTTTTCCAATACACAGTTACAGCTCTACTCAGCTTGGCTCAACTCGGTTTAGATGCTTTTCCATTACAGCTGAGTTCTTCATAGTTCCTCCTCAGTGTGGGCGGGGTCGTCATAACTCGGCAGCTACGGCCGCGTCGTCTCGCTCTCTCTTTTTGATCCTCTCGTCAGCTCCAAACTCACTCGTCTGCACCTCGATTACGGACCACAGCCTGGTTTTCCACACAGCAGTCAATTAACTCAGGTGTAAGAACAACAACAGTCTCAGTTGTCGGTGTGTTTTTAAATTTAGCTGGTTTGATTCTTGTGTCTGACGTCGGGCTTGCGACTCTTCCAGTGACGATGCTCTGGCCAATCAGGCAGTCGGTTGACGTCACGTTTCAGTATCGCCTCGGCTCGCTTGGAACCAGAGCTGAGGCGTTACCAAAAAAATACCAGGTACCAGGTAGGGGCTAGTGGAAAAGCAAAAAAACAAGTAGACCTGAGCCGAGCCGAGTCGTGCTAGTGGAAAAGGGTCATAAGGTTCACAGCATGGACATGACCTGGGCCTGCTGTGGTTCATGTTTGGCACCTTAATCCCAGGGCCAACATGGCACCCTTACTACAAGTAATACTTGAATGAAAAAATAGAAATCATCTGTGCAAAGACATTGAACAAGTTGTAGCCAGCTGGAACCAGCTGTATTGATAGCCGAATAACTCAAACAAAAAACATTTGATGGTTCCAACTTCTCAAAACGTAGGATTGGCTGCTTTTCTGATATCTGATATCTGAAATACCTTGGGCTTGTGGATTGTCGGTCAGCAAGACATTTCAACACATTTCAGTTTTTTTCCCACAGTTTATAGACAAAACAATGAATGGATCAGCCCTAAAATAGCTGTCAGATGAATCTATGATGAAAGCAGCCTTGCTCCTCATACGTACCAGTAGACCTCCTCCCACTGTTTTCCTTCTCCATGCACCGTGGAACTGCATCACTGTAGCAAACAGAAAGTCTCATTTTGTAGAGCAATCTCACTGATGTACTGAACATCGTTACTGTTGTCAGCAGTCATGGGAACAACATGAACTAGACCCACTCTCTCTGTGGAGATATCAGTGTAATGGCAGAGGAGTGAAAACCAGAATTTCAGAGCAGATAGTAATTTGAAAAAGAGGCTGGTTACTTGTTTATTGGAAACATTATAAGCTTGCAAGTGCTGACACTGAAGTTCCCTCCAGACTAGAAACTATGCTGATATTAGTTGGATTTTGGGGGAACTGGGGCTGCAAGCGCATCAGCTCTTACTTACTTATTGAGAAACTCAGGATCAGGTCTTGTGCCTCACTCTGGCTGCCTGCTGCAGGTTGACGGCAGAAAGAACAGAGAGCATCAAGATGGTCAGAGAAGGAAACATCAGACAGACTCAGCCAGATGTTTGAGCCTCAGCGGACTCAGCAGTGGAGTCTGTTGTGCAGCAAATCAGAGACGAGCAGATGCATCAGAATGGTTAGCGCAGTTGGCATGTATTTCAATTATGGTAGGCTATGTGTTGTATTATCTTAAAAAACACCATATGGATATGTTAACAAGGTTAAACACTTGATCTTCTTGAAGCGAAGTTTCCACCGCCGTGGCACACTTCCTGCTACGACTAATTACACACAGTGACCTCATTTATCCCTGATGTTTGCAGTCTTACCTCCAGCTGACGGAGGAGTTACTACCAGACTATGTCAGGTAAACAGTCTGGATGTTCAGGTCATCAGTGACAAAAATGTTCCACATTACATCCGTATACACACATGAAAAGCACTACGCTGGATCTGATGACTGTAATAATACAGAGACTCCTGATGGAGTGTGTGCAATGGTTTTTCAGCAGTTTTTTTTTAGTAATGGTTGTGTGTGTGTGTCACCTTCCTGCTGGCTCAGAATCCGTCACATGACCTGCAGTTTCTGCTGTGACCACTGAGCTGAATCTGAGTTGAGCCCGGTGCTGCTGCTCCTGCCGGCTCAGGGTGAATGTACCTCCACTGCTGCCTGTTAGCATGTCAGTGTAACCATGTCTCACCAGCTCCCAGTCTGACTCCAGCTGTCAGAGCTTAGCTCATATGACAAATAGGGGTCAAAACATGTCGTGATACCAGAGAAAGGATGAGGGTCTTAAAACTAATGCTCAGCTCTTTGTGACAGACTGTCTGCTGGGGTGTTGGGTTGTCAGTGCAGCATCTGTGTTGCATCAGTTCAGTGGGACAGCATCAGTGACAATGGGACATGTGACACAGGTGAGATATAGACACATTCCCAAAACTACAACTAGTGGTCTAGAGCTGTAAGACCATGTAGCTGCAGCATCCTCAGTTTGCATCCTAATGGAGATCATTGTTGCATATCCTCCACCCCCCGACCCCCCACCCCTCTCCACCGTCAGCTGTCAGATAAAGGCAAAAAGACTCTGCTGTGATGTCCACACGAGTCCCAAAAGGACAAAAAATGGAATCTCTCCTAAAGAGTCAACATGACTGATGAATCACAGTGCACTGAAGACATTACTGAGTTCAACAAGCCGTAGCAAAACTGAGATATTTTAGCTAATAAGCCTAATGCAAGCTAATGCAGACAGACTATAGTGTTTAAATTCAGGTATCTTTTGAAATGTAACAGTCAGTCTGTCACTGCCTGGATGTGGGTGGGTGTTACATAGCTAGTACTGGTGCTGATGAGCACACGGTGCACTGTGAAGCTCTGCTGGGAGATTGAAAGAAGGCACAGAGAGAGAGAAGGAGAGAGACCCACACGAGTCAGCATGGAGGTCCTTCACGCATCGCAAGACTCAACTGTCAGAGTGTAGAAGCCAGTGCGGCAGTGATGACTTACTTTAGTCTGGGACACGCCGGGCACGACTGAAAGACAAAGGGGCAGGGGCAGGGGGCCACAGAGGGAGAATGTTAATAGACTGCATCAAACCAGGCGAATATTTTTGCTTCTCAATCCTTTGTCCAGTGTGATTCCTCAGTGTGAGGGAAAGATTTCACACATGAAGCATTTACAAAGACATTTATAAAGTCATTTTCTTTCAACACAGCAGAAACAAGGTCTTAGGTAATTGGGACTATGAATGTCATAACATATTGACAATACATCACACTTTTTTCATATTTTACCAAACATGTCCTTGGAAAATCACTGCAACTCATTCAAAATACACTTGAAAACAGTTTCTGTACATGCATTCTACAGCACAACTAGCTGTCTGAGTAGCAGATGGACTGCTGTTTCTCTTTGTGACTGAGAAACTTTGTGTCGTTCAGTTCTCTCTTACTTCTCCTTTCTTGTGGGCTTTCTCAGAATTTCCATAATGACAGCTGAGTTGTTATCCTCAACAACTGTTATTGGGAACGGTCTTGGGGTTTTCTTCTCACCGGTGCTTTGGCTGCCTCTTCTTTTTTTTGTTTGCAGCCGTAAGATGAGCAATGTCTCTGGCCTTCATTTCAAGTTTTTCTTTGGTTCCCCCCCAGGGAGGTTATCACTGCCTTGCTGCTTTGGAGTGGAGGTCTGCATTTCAGTAGCTGTCGAGGGCTCAGTGTGCTGCTTTCACAGCTTGCACCTGTACCCAGGCATGCAGTATCCGGCTTGGTGACGGAGGGAGGGGGCACATTCAAGATAGTACTTAGACACTTGTAGGCTAAAATCTTCTGTCATGATACATGTAATCTTATGTTATGGTAACGGTTGATAGCAATAATTGCAGTAATTGTTCTGTAAGGTAATGTTTAAAATAACCACTATTGTCCTTCAAGCTGTGTCAGCTGTGATGCCTCCTGCTCTGTATTTACAATTTGATTTCAGTGTTTCCCACAGAATTAGCTGCCAATTGTGGCTTTGGCTGTAGTGTATTAAAGCTGCTCCGCTGCTTTGAAGCTCTGGAGCTGTGTATGTTGCTCAGATTTTTACTCGTCACAAAAAATAAACAAAACAAAAAAAAAGGTTCTGGCTTTGTAAAATGAACTCATACAACTCAAACAGAAGAAGTCTGACTCATGACTGTTGTAATGACTCACTGCTGATAAAAAATTATTTTAGTATCCTGTGTGTCATATTAATAAGTGTAACTCCTGTACTGTATGTGTAACTCATGGCGGTTCATGTCAGGTCAGATCCCTTCAAACACAACAAACTGTTCCTCCAGTTCCATTCAAGTTGTATCTGTAAAAGTTTCACTAACAGGGTTTGGACTTTTACTCTGGTCAACTTTCTTTCTACCTTTATCAGATTTCCTTAGTATTCAGTGTTCAATCAGAGTTCTTCTTTTTTTTGTGAAAATGAGTTTTGGATATTGGATATTGACAATAATTTCTATATCCTCTTTTAAAGTATTATTAAGACCTCAATTCAAAATCTTTTTTTTTTTTTACATTGTTAATAAGTCCGTATTTAGTTTTTTGTATAATGCAAGAGGTACCATGCTCATAATTATCTGTGAACACCATGACTGAGTTTTTCCACCTTGGAATTGCACTGAACCAATGACAGTCTCATAAAAAGACAAGTCCAGACACCTCGAGCTTCAACCAATCCTGTCTAATTACAAACCTTGTTAGCACAGAGAGCAAGAGTTTTCATTTTAACACTAACAGTGTGTAAGCATAAATAAATGCTAACTATTTAACCAGTTCACATATCTGACTTGCTTTGCTATAAATTGCCACCATTTGATTGAACAAATCAATGAAAACATCAGTACACTGTAAGAGATCCATCCTCTACGTCTCTGTCCAGCTCATGGTGAGGTCCTGTGTCAGCAGCAGAAGATACCTTTCAGAACTTAGCAGACATGTCACACATTATTTCCCTCACCTTGACTAATTGCCTCTAGCGAGTCATTTGCTCATTTAGATGGAATGAGAATGTCATATGCCATATGTCATTTGTGGTTACCACTAATGAGAGCAGCTGGACATGCATTCGGACTCCACACCCATAATGCTCCGCACACCTCTTGACTTATAAGCATCTCGGGCTCCAGAAATAGCAACAGTGGTTTTGTAATGTGTCAGGCCTCCCTGCTGCACTGCAGCACACCCACATGTTCTCCCCGCTGCTGATAACCAAGCAGCTGGGAAGCTTTCTAGCATTGATCTGAATGCAGAAGTTTGCCAGCTCTGTGAGGATATGTTTGATTTGCAAATAAATGATGTCATGTCTATCAGTAGTTGGCTGCATTCATCTGGAACTCACGTCTGGATTGTATATGACGTTGAATATGGAGACGAATCTTGAACAGGACTAATCTTAATCTGGCTCACAGAAATGTATGTGAAGTAAGAATTCAAAGACATGGAAAACCTTGACATCACAGGTTTAGGATCTGTAAGAATATCAGTAGCAGCCTTCATAAGCCAATCCTGCTCAGAACATTTCCTGCACCCCCTGTGGTTGTCTCTTGTGAAGTCATCTGGACTAGGGTAGGTTTATTTCTCAGGAGCATAGCCCCCCAATACAGAGCTAACATAGTTCTGAAGCTGTCAATGGTAGCCTTGTTAGTGGAGCATTGATGGTGGCACAGCAGAGTGCCATTGTTCTGCCCTTAACACACTGTGGTTTCTATACTGACCGGAATGATGCATCGTGGATGACAGAAGCTCTCTCCTGAGACAGCACTGGGTTTGTGTTAAGACTATATGTTTGTCTTTTAATGGGCCATTTCGCTGAAACACACAAGTTAAGTATTCTAGTTGTTCCTGGATTTTCCTTTTCATAACATGCTGTTGGCTGTAAACAGAAGGAGAAGGTTCATATATTCATTATTTTGTATCTTAAAAGGCTGAATATAACTCAAGTTCTACATTTGTAGCATATTATATTAAACAACAGCAAAATCATTACCTTACCTTTAATTGTTGGTGCAAATGCAGAGACTGCTTGCCAAAAAACTGCCCCCAACGGGAATGCACATCAGCGGTTTTGCATGAATTTACCTCAAAAACAACTCTGTCTCATAACGTTCTGTTCTGTTCTGCAGGTCACAACTTGTCTACAAGAGCGTTTTGGAGTTGTTGGATTGTGTATTTTATGAGTTTGATGAGGGAAACCAAGACATCCCATTAGCCTCCGTAGTGTAACTCTGAGCAGCTCGCGGCTCTGCTCCGCCGTTCTAAAAATAGCTTGCATCGACAATTAAAGGTAACGAACCTACTAGACTATAGGGATTATGGCAATAGGCCAATTTGCCAAAATGTTGAACTATCCCTTTAATGTTGCTGTTGCTGTATTGATATTATGTGGGCAGATAGACAAGAAATAAGATTTTTACTTCCCACAGCATATCATAGCTTTGATTGCAAAGTTTTACATTCTTTGGACTGGAGCAAGGTAACAGAGAACCCGTCTTGTTATCAGCCACAACTATGTGGCTGGTTCTGTTGTTTACACCATTCGCGTCTGTGTTTGTGTGAGTCATTATGGTCCTGAAGAGACTGTAGTTATTTTCAGTGCCTTGGCTGCTGTTCAGTGTCACACCTGTCTAAGATGCAGGCACAAAATGTTACAGGTGTGTAGCTGAAATCAAAGTGAAGGCATAGTATCTTGAAGATGGGTCTGAGCCAAGTCAGGAACCATCCAGTGTTATTATGGCATTCCTAATAAACTGCTTGGTGAGTAAGCTTCCATCTGTGCTAAACAAACCTGATCAGTATCTTGTAGAACTTGACTATCTTGAACATCATTGGAAATAGTAACTAAACTTTGTCTTACCTCTTGTAGCTGTAAATCTACAGTTGAGCTGACTCCTGTGTCTGCTTACAGGTGTAACTACTGTACCTGTTGTGGTGCTGCTTACACCCTCATGAGGGTTTGCATGTCCTCCCTGGGAGAGGGATGGTGATGCTCTGCAGTAATTTGTCACATTTCTGTACATGTGGCATTGCATCGGACGGCGTCGAAATGCAACCCACTCCTTGTCTGTTGTCACAGCTGTTGACAGGTGCTGAGCTGCACTAGGTCTCTCCAGCAGCCCAGTCCAACGCAGACCGCCAGCCTCTCAACACTGTTTATCACAGCTCTGATGCCACACCACTCAATTGACTTCCCCCTCTGGCTGTAATGGCTCGGATGATCCAGTTGCCATGCAGATGAGTATGATTGTGTGATGACTGCAGTGTGTTCAGCTGTGCAGAAGAGAGGGACACACACACACACACACACACAGAGGGAGAGGAGAGTAAAGTGGCCTTGTATGATGTGTAAAGTAATAAATCAAATGAAGCCTCAGCAGAGGATGAGCTGTTGAGAGAGCAGCGCACAGGGAGGAACTCCAGTCAACTTTCACCCTCCAGGGGTATTTCCTGTCCAGTCTCACACACTGTCCCATTTGATTTCTGTGGAGGTTTTGCCAAATCAGTTGGCATTGTATTGTGTTTGTTTTGTCATTATGTGTGGGCACGCAACATTGACAGCACTGAAAATAATCTATTACCTCTACTGTACTATTCTCTCTCATACAGTAAATAGTAATTGATGATAAGAGAATATGTACAGTTAAATTGGTGATGAAATACGAGCAGCTGGATCCAGTGGTGTTGCTTCTACAAACATACAGGAGCAGGTCAGCGCTTTGGGAAAATACCCAATTATATCTGCTTTTTTAATACTTCCAGCCAATTAAGAGTCGATTCCTTTGAGATTATTTCCTTTTTTTAGACTTTATTCATTTGCACATATAAAATAGAACAAATACATGCACATATCTCTCTTGGTAGGGAGGAAGATACGAAAAATGTGCAGGTGAGGTCGGAAACCCGAAAGGCTTATTATAGAATGACCTCACCTTGACCTAACAATAATTTAAACAAAGTAAAGAAATAATATTAACATAATGCGCGAGGTAGAGAAATAAAAAAAATAGAAAATAAAATAAATTAAGTAAATAAAAATGATAACAGTAAAAATAGTAGTTGTAGTAATGATAATAACACTAAATAAATAAATAAGATGTCAGCCAGTCACAACTGAGCCACATCAAAATATGTATTTCCGTGTGCATAATCGCACAAAATCACAAAATTATTAATATGGAGGTGAATCTCCAGGTCGACTGAAAAATTCCCTCTGTTTTTATCTCCACTCCCCTGGAACAAAGGTTATATCTATAACACAAAAACAAAGAGCTAAAAGAGGCTAAAAGACCCTAACTCAAACTGAGGACATCTGCAGATTTTGGTGATAAATCTCTGTGTTTGTCAAGTCAAGAAACACCTGTCACCTTATAAAGACATCAGTCCATTTTTAATGTAAGAATAGTATAGCTTGAAATAACTGACTTCTTGTGCTGCTCACCGTACTCCTGTTTTTATTAAGTCAGAACTCAGAATAATCTGAATGATGAGGTGGAGCCTGACCTTGGGCAAACACGACATTCCTCAGTATCCAAGCTGATATTAGCATAGCTGAGATAGTTTGGGTTTCTCATAGAGTGAGAGTTCATCTGGATCATTGTAAACAGAACAGCAAGTCGTTGTTAAGCCAGTGTAACAAAGAATGTTATCATGCCGCTTTGTTAACAGGAAGACGCTGTGTACGAGGCTACGAGCATCAGAACATTGTGTAACTTGTCACTGACGTAGTTCATATGTTGTCTGACATGGAGACAACACCTCTAATCAGAGCATAAACTTACTGTGACGGAATCAAGGAATTAGCTTCAGAGACTGTCCGTCTCTTTATTTTCACATCACCAACTGTGCATGTATGTAGTTCAACTTTTATTTTGTCACTTGTCCTTGTTTGTACACTGATTACATAATGCAGCGACTGTGTGAGCCATCAAAGCCAACCCTAACCCCCAGCAGCAGGACATCAGCCTTGGTCTCTTGGCCATCGAGGAATCCCTGATTTCCCAGGAGTGATTGCATTGAGCTGTAAGCTTCAAGAAGCAATGGACTGACTTCTCATTACGGTGTCCTAGTGAGCTGTGTGTACTGTGTGGGCCTGCGAGTCAGTGCGAGACAGGCCCCTGCACGCCTTGATGAAAAAAAGGAAAAAAAAAAACGATTCTCTGGCCTCTGTGAGGAATCACAGCCGTGTGTGTCTGATGCATTCACATTATTACTACGCAGGTTAAGCTCCTCCTTTTCATATTCATACTTGTCTTTGCTCAAGTAACGTTCTCATCTTGGGACCCAGGAAATCTCTCTTCAGGAAAGACAACAAATGAAAAACGGTTGAGCCCAAATTAATTTCAGTCTGTTGAAGATGTAAAAGAAGCAGGAATTTGACATTTAGGTGTGATTTTCAATGGGGGGTAGTTGGACCTACGTGGATTCCATTTAATAAGCCCAAGAACAGGCTGCCTTGTGTATAACTCACCGCTTGACAGGTTGCAGCTGCGTCTCAGCCATACATCCTTTCCATTCTAAAGCCCCTCTTTAAAGACCCACTCCCGTGAAAATCGTGTTTTTTGAGCTTTTCACATGTTCCTGTGGCATTTTTCTTGTGTTAGAGCACATATCAGCAGAAAAGGAAGTGCAAAATTGCATTTCTGAGTTTTTCTGCCTTCAAACTGCTGTGAACCAATGGCAGACTCAAACTGGCAGTTTCAGGGAGACTGGAGCTGATGTGTCACAGCTCCAGGGGAGGGCACTAGTGCTACAAGCTGCCGCCCCGTTCTTCATCTGGCTTAGAGGTGAAAGGCTTGGCAGCTCGGTGTAGCTGTCAAGGTATAATAGGTATAGCTCACCTGGTAGAGCAGCTTGCACTGTGAGCAAGGACTATGCTCCAGTCTGGGATCGAATCCCAGCGTGGAGTTTTACACTAAATGCGCTGAATCTGTAATTGTACAATGTCCAGCTGTCAGCAACCGGTGGGTGGGGTGCGAGGAGGTGGCTGGGCGGGTGCAAAACAGCGCAGTCTCCGCCCACCCCCCAGAGGTGAATTGCTAATGTGCATGGCTAATGAGCTGGTTTTAAAATGGCCGAAAAGGGTCGCGGGAGTGGGACTTTAACTTTTAGTGCTCAAGATAGGAGGCAGGTTAGATTTCTCCTCTCGTCATAGAATTGGCGCGCAAATAAATGGCAGAAAATACTTTGAGGGTCTGGGTTAAGCAGGACCAATACAGAAAAATCTCTGTAGGCTGTGTGCTATAGTATTATGGCTGCAGGGTCAAAAGGTCATCCAGTGGTTCCGGTGGTGCAGGGCCTCTCTCTTATCTTTTCCTCAACACAAGTTGCAAACACTTTCCCTCCAAACCCAAACTGGCAATATCTATCCATCCAACTGCTCAGTCCAGAGCGAGATATCTCAACAGCTCAACCAGACTGCTGTGGGATTTCGTCTTGCTTTATATATAGCCCCCAGGGGAAGGCACTTAATGATTTTGGTGACTTCTTGACCTTTCATTTACTGCCACCGTCAGGCAAACATTTCCTCTTGACACCACACTGGGCTGTGTGTAGAGGCTGTAGTGACAATACATACGTACCAAAAGTGAAATTAGAGTGTAAAAGTAAAAATGTCTTTGGTGTCCTGATATTCAAGACTAGGCCAAACCTTAGTTTTTGTCTAGACCATGTCGTAGGCTATTTTCATTCTGCCTACTGTCAGCTGCTTTCTGCTCTATATCTGTTTCCTTCTCTCCTACTTTCTGCACAGTATTTTATTACAGTTGAATTCACAATGAAGTTTTTTCTCATAAAAATGTTTTTCTGTTTCTGTCAGATGATAAACTACATTTGGAATAGTGACTGAAACACAGCTTCAGTCAACTCCCTGTTGCTGCTCTGTTGCTAACATACTGATTTAAAAATTGAGACTCAGTCTATCAACAGAAGAATATTAGTAAGACCACGACCATCTGGAAGAAGTGTAAACTGGAAGTTGAGTTGAAGTGACACAACTAGTCATGGTTGCACATATTGAGTCAACCGTGTCTCTGCAGAGACTCGTGATTCAGATTGTGGATCATGATTCTATCTTAAAACAGTGTTATAATATGATCTTCAGGCCAGATCGCCCACCACCCTAGGCTGCAGTATGTTCAAGCAATCAATAACACAATGATAAGCACCCTCTGATTCAGTTTGCAGCAAGGAAGGAAAGGAAGTCTCTTCAGCTGCTAAATGTCCCAGGTGTCTTGTCTGCTGTTCAGTCCTGGACAGGTACAGTAGTTCACTGCAGGTTTAGAGCTTTCTTTTCTGTGAACAGATGCATGTAGGAGTTGATCAGCTACCAGTCAAACCAGCAGTAAAGGTTGTGTTGACTACAGGCTGTATATGTATTTGTATAATATAAAATGTTGATGTGTCAATACAACAGGTCCTGATGGCAGGATCTTTTGTAGTTTTTAGAGAAAAATAATCCAATACCACTAATAGATGCTAACATCCTCACCTGCTGGTTGATGGGTGTTTATTTAGAAACGCTTTCAGCTTCACAACTAAATATTCTAACATTTCTATGCTGAAGGCAGTGAAAATATTTCTTGGTTCAGTGACTGTCTAACAGATCTCCTGGGCAGTAAGAGAGACCAGACTGTGTTTCTGGCAGACTACTTACTGTATATCATTAGATATTCTCAGAGGATCAACACAATAACACAGGTGTGAGCTGAGCCTGAGAACTTTATGCTGTTCAGTCATAGTGAGTCGAACAAAAATGATGAAATCTTCGTGCATGCTAGTTTGATTCATTCATCCCCCTGTGATAGATGATATAAACCCACCTGTACCACTGATGCAAGGCAGACATTATGGCATCTACGTACGGTATGTTCCCCAAGATGTAAACTTAAACACACAGTAAACTGTATACGGTGTAAGATACTTAACTAAACGCCAACATTGACATTTACAACCATAGTGTACCTCAACATGCTGATGTAGGCCACCCAGTAATGAAACAAGAAAAAATGAGGTGTCACCACCATAGAGGAGAGGCTTCTGTATGCATTTCTATATAAATTGGACTCTTTGTTCCAGACAGAGGTCAAAAGGAAGGATTCATTCAGAAACCTAGGAAACAGATAAGTGTAGGTTTAGGTAACATATTCCTCTGGGGGGCGTTGTTTAGCTCAGTTGGTAGAGCATGCGCCCCATATGCAGAGGCTATAGTCCTCGCTGCAGCCGGCCCTGTATCGAATCCCCACTCAGGTGGCCCTTTGCTGCATGCCATTCCCCCTCTCTCTGCCTCCCATTTCCTGTCTCTCTCTACTATCGATTAAATGGGAGCCCAAAAAATATACTTTAAAAGAACAACATATTCATCTGGATGCAATTGATCCTTCCACTCAGGTCCTAGTGTTTGATGCCCTGATTCAGACCACTGATCTCAGCTTTGTGCAGTTCTTTATAACCACTTCTGATCTCGATTTCCAAATATTTGAACTTTTCTTTTGACTTAAAGCAGAAGTAAGCGGAATGTTTGTGTTAAGTCTTAAATAGTTATATCTTCTGACAGCAATCACTTATATAGAGTGTTTGGTCTGAAACACGGGTCTGTCAGTCACTCTGCTCTGCTGTAAGCCAAGGAGAAAAACTTTCCTTGTATCCTACAACCTTTATCCAATGAGGAGCGAGAACGGCATAAAGGGGCGGTCCTCTCTGTGTGTGCAGCCAAGGGATGCGCGTGAATGTGGTGACGTAGGGACGAGGGCGGGGACTGCTAACTCCATCCGCTGACAAGAAGTTAGCCAAAACGACTGGATCGCTTACTTCTGCTTTAAAGAGGGTGTCTTTTGTATATGTACTGATTGCCGTTATCCACAACTGATACGACTTCATTACATTAGAATGTGACCTGATCTATTCTTCTTCTTCCTCTGTGAGAGTGACTTGGTTTCTGGAAAAGCCCAGCCAACAAAGTCAGCTGTTTGCTGAAAGCAGTGCTTTCTCCTCTCCTCCTATTTTTACTAACTGGGTTGGAACTAAACCTTTAAGTAACATGGCAGTTGTCTTATCCAACTTGAATTTGGGTCATATCACCCTTCAGATGAAGAAATGTTTTACTTAAGGACCGATGATTCAAACTCTCTTTAACCTGTGCCTCTGAGACCAATCCCCATCTCCCAAATCCGCTGGAAAGAAATGATTAGAGCTCTGAGAACTGGGGCATTTTAAAATAAGACAACCCCTCTGCTGGTTGGCTTTATGGATTGCAGTTCATTTATATCATAAGCTTTTTTTTTTTTTTTCCCTCCGACACATCTGATGGGTTAGCCCATGCAGCATATGACTCTCGGGGAAGAGCTTATGAGCTTACAGTGTATTGAACGGTTCATGCAAAATTGAAAGAGAGCTGTTCTTTTTCCTCCTCACAACAAAGATGGTGACTCAGAGATGAGTTGAGGTGAGAGGAAACATGTTATACAAAGATAGGTCTGTCTTCCTGCAGGGCTGTCAGGAAGGTGGCCATGCTTCTGTACCAGAGGGACCAGATCAGGGTTAAACGCTGCTCTTAGAGGACATTAGTTGTAAAATACCTTCTGGTGATGAACCTGGGGTCATAGGGTGTCTCTTAGTCTTTTATAATCAGACAACCTCAGCCAAAGGTAATTACCCCCTGATTTAAGTGGTGCCCTGGCTTCAATGCCTACCTGAGTTCAGATACTTAATCATGATTTTTTGATACCTTTGGTAAATTAACTGCAATTATATGGTGCTTTAATAGTCTTACCAGCTATTAAAAGCACTTTACAATGGAAGCCACATTCACATTCACGTTGAATATATACTTCTCAAATCAAAATATTGTTTAAATGTTGGTAGCAACACAAAAACTTTGCCTACAGTAAGTAAGCTAAAAAAAAAAACCCAGATGTAATAAGTAAAGCATGAGTCATGTTTCAGTTTAACCGACACTCGCCATTCTGATTCGGAAGTTTGATATCCAGCATTCAGATGTTGTCTGATCTAGACAAGGCAAGTTTGTACAGTATAGCCCGTTTTACACACAACATCATAACAACATCCTCTGCCCTTAGACCCTGCACCGAGACATAATCCGGACACTCAAGCATCTACATTATTATGACTTGCAGCCCAATGCATGATAATAATAAGAAATAGTGTGTTTATTATTTATTCCATGATATTATTTTTAAGTGTTCAGCACATAATCAGCACAGCCTTAAAGCCACTGGTCTGGTCTCTACCTCTGCTGCTGACCTCGTTCTGTTGTGCAGCTGGATTTGGAGTGGTTGGCATGTCCCACTATTGAACCTCTGCAGTGAATAGCGCTAGCCCGGAGCACATCTGTTCAGGAGGCTAATCCACAAAAGGCTGGTCCCTTGCATAATGCTCCCACTGGGCAACCACTTACGCTGGCACAAACAAGCCGCACAACAATGCGGCCGCTCACGCCGGCCTCGGTGTGGCCACATGCCGAGCAGAGAGAGAGAAGGACCGCTAAGCTGCTACGTTGAGCTGACTCGTGTTTGAGTGCTGTTAACTGTCTGTGGCAGAGCCGCTGGCCTCATTTCAGAGGCCTCTCCCCGGCTTTTCCCATTTGTCTGACTCTCCTCTCTTTCTTACACTGATAACCCGTCCTCATCTGTCTCCTCTGCTTTCTTCGTCTCATATATGTCTACCATTTTCTTGCATTTGTCCTTTAGTCTGCATTCCTCTGCTCAGTGAGTGCACCACATGCCTGCCCAGGTTATCCTGTTTTTCTTTGTTGTTGTTGATATTTTGATTCCAAAGCATTTTGGTACAAAGCCCTGCAATCTTACAGTAATACAGTAATACAGAACAATGGTCTGTCAGTGCTTTATAGACAAAGGGTTTAAAACTCTATCAAGAGCAGGAAAGCTAGGATTTAGTCTGGCCATTAGGATTTAGCCAAACTTTATTATATGTTGCGTAGCATTGTGGGTTTTTAAGTGTGTGTTATTCTGGTTAAGTTGACTGCGTGTGAAGCACCATTGTTACATTTCAGCACAAGCCACACAGTCAACCTTTGATATCCAGTGAGGGTGCATGGCTGCATGCTCTCAGTGATTAGACCAGTGATTCCCAACCTGGGAGCCAGGGCCCACTGGTGGCCAGCCAAGGTATTACAAGTGAGCTGACAAATCATTTACAAAACAGTATGCAGTACTGTAAACACCTTGAGAAAACAAATCCTTGCAAGGTGGGTCCTGGCGGGCAGAGGTCGGAGCATGGCTGGGCATGATGACATCACTAAGTTGCAGAAGTAAAGGTCTGACGGCTCAGTTTCTGAATACAGCCTGTGTGCGTTTCTCTGTGGACTGAACACTTTGATCCTTTTACAATTTTAATATAGAATCTAAACCAGCTTTATAATCTGAAAAGTCTCACTTTATAAAATTTTGAATCTTGAAGAAAGAATTTATTCTAATTGTAGTATTGTAGTAATGCATATAGTACCATATTATGGCAAGTCTGAGTATGTCCAGCCAACAAGGTGCAAATAAAGTTGGGTTGAAATGAACTGAACAGAATATGTGATAGTGAAGGAAGAATAGGTTTCAGAATTAGAGGGGGAATGTAGTGTAGTTCCTCCAACTGTTTGATCATTGTGGTGATATCGCTGATGGCATCAAGTGTGAAAAGCTAATATTTTAAAACCTATGGACTAACACGATCGCTGCTTTCAAGAATGTGAAAACAAGCTGTGGTAAGGCCTTAAAGAGGAGGATGTTTGTTTGAATGAAGTTATCTGGTGTGGCTGAAAGGACCGCGTGTGAGTGCCAATAACCACACAGAGTAAAGAGAAAGGTCTTATCTCCACTTCCAATCGCTCAGTTCCTCCCAGTGGAGAACCTCTTTAAAGCCAGGCTGCCCTTGTTTTCCGATGGATCACCCCGCTCCCAGTCACAGTGACTGTCCGTTCAGTGTGAATCAGTGCTACACTACACCACCTGCTCCTGGTAGCGCCGCTGATAAAGTTAAAAGGTGTTGAAAGTTGCTTTGATAAAGCTGTGGGTCCGGCCTGGAGAGCAGCCTTCCACCCTCACTGTGAAGGAATGCAGAAAATGCTTGCACAACCTCCCCGGTATTGCAACACTGGCGGGCAAGGATAGACATAAATTTGTCCAAGTCTGTGTTTGGCCGGGGGAGATGAGGAGAGCTCTGGGTGTGCCTGTCCGAAAATAATCACTGTTTTTTATGGTGGAATTTACTGTACTGGGTTTAATCATCACGTCATCCACGGCCTGAACTTGACTGAAGCGTCTTCTGGTTTTAGTTCTGATGATTTATATATGAATTATGAATACTTCACTGGATCTTTGAGGTCAATTGTATTTAAATGTTAAATATCTAATGATATGTGGGTGATATGATAATATTTTAATTTACACAGTCACATAGCACAAACAAACAGTCTTGATACAGATCAATTAAACGTATTATGATACATTTATATTATTAAAAAGAGTTGTGACCAGGATAGTGAGACTTTTTACAGCTGAAAATAAATATGCCAGTGCTCTCTGGTGGACAACCTGAGTAGTAGAGACATTTTTTTTTTTTTACATGATCTCAAACCTAGTGTTAGTTAGTTTGAGTTGAGTTGAATTTATACAAATAAAAAGCAAAACGCTTTAGCATCAGCTTCTTTAACAAATACATAGAAAGCAAATATTCAAGGATAATTGAAATTGAAATTGAATTTGGTTTTCCATGAATCCAGTTTAAAAAAAAGAAAGAAAAAAGGCCATGAAACAGGCGACTTCAGGTGTTACGAAAGATTTAAGATTTAGTCTCACAGTCTGTGCTGGTGAAACCCAGCCAGTATGTGCCTCCATCACAAAAACAAACAAATACATCACAATTAAAGGTCATTTTGTTGTTGGTTCCATCATTCATTTCAAAAATGATGTTTTCCATTATTAGTTTCAACCCAGTCATTCGATTTGTTATATCCTGTAAAGGTGGAACTTGAAAGCACCACTGATTTTCGGCTTTAAAGACAGAATGACTTTGCTAAAGCAGAGGTTTTATTTTTGGCATGAAAAACAAACCCACAGGGTGGATGGTGGCAGTCTTCCTTGTCCTAATTTCAATATACAGGACCTCTGCCTCACACAGGACAGTGCAACATTAGATGATCATCTGTAGGTGATGCACAGTAGCCTACGGTTTTCCCAAGAAAAACTATAAATGGTCCCAGAGACAGGTGCTGAGGAAGGTGTAGCTGTCATCCAGGATGTGCTCCAATAGGCACAGAACGGCCACTAAAAATAGTCCACAAGGTTTAAAATCAGGTTAAAAGGAGTTGTGTGCACAAGATGCTGCTGTTCAGCATCATCGCTTCAGAGACACTTCTGCCATCTTGTGGGCAAACGTGATGCAGCTGCAACATGGAGCAGACGGTGGATTCCTCAGACTAACCTCAGTCATGTGGTGCGATCCTTATTCAGACAAGCACATGAAGATTTTTTTATTTGAGCGGCGTATTTCAGTATTTGAAATGTTTGCATAATCCCTCTGTGAAGTGTACTATCAGTAGTGTGTGCGGTGTGACAGGAAGATGAAGAGAAGCAGCCTGTAGGGGAGTGAAGGCAAATAAAGAGGGAGGGGGGGGAGGAGAGAGCGACACAGAGACACAAGCGAAGCTGTTTGGTGAGAGCAGGAGGAGGAGGAGGAGGAGGAGGAGGAGGAAGACGGGATGAGGAGAGGAGTGGTGGAGGAGGTACTGGAGACTAGCATGAGATCCAGGGAGTGAAGGCGAGGAAGCGGTACCATTCAGCTGGAGGGATGCTGCTCACGCTGCTTTTCTACCTTCGAGTCAAAGGTAGGGGGATCTGGGGTCAGCGCGGTGGGCTCTGCCTCGGGGAACAGGACGGTGTTAGTTCACCTGAGGTCTGTGCAGCGACAGACACTCAGCCAGAGAGCACGTCAGGCTCAGCAGAGAGGTTGCATTGGGAGTGAGTGAAGTTAAAGTAGGCTGCATTGCCTTTTATCTTCTGTAAGCGATGACATCATTAAGTATCAGCCGGTTAAGGATATAGGTTACTCTGCTGAGGCTGGATTCTTCTTTTTAATGCTAGTCATTTATTTTCTTCACTGTCTTGTTGCATGCATCCTTTGGGTTAAATGCAAAGAGCTTGAACTAGATTCATTCTCCATAAGGTCAGCTAGACTCTATAGTAACTGTTAGTGTGTTTGGTCTTCACATCAGCAGCTGCATCTAAATTGAACATCCCCATGTTTTTCCTTGCTGGGAGCATGTGAGGCTCTGCTCTGTCATCTGCAGACTGTCAGCCCTGACAACCACTGCCTCTTGTTTGTCCTCAGTACCAGAGCAGCTGATTAGGATCTGTGTAACCTATTTACATCCCTCAGTCTTTCAGTCCCCCCCCCCGGGGAAGTGACCAGTAACAATGTTATAGTCAAGAAACTGTATGTCTCTCTCGATTTAAGGACAGTCTGGCTTCTGTTAACCACTCCCAGGAGGCTGAAGCAGTGGTCTACGTATTTATGGATTCAATCATGCAAATGAGTTATTTAAAATAATAACATCTGCCACAGAGTGAATTATGTTTGAAAACACAATTATTGGAGCTATTCAGAAAATAAACTAATATACTATCTGCACTTGATAAGCTTAGAGCTGATTATTTTTAGATTACACACAAGATGGATCTAGTCAACAGAAACAAATATAAGCTTCAAATGAAAAGCAGTGAAGATCTCTGATTAATGATTTTACATTCTCTATTTGTTTATTTATACTAAATCAGGACGTCAGATTTAGATGTATAAATTTCACTTCAAGTGAGACCCTAGAGCAGAAAGTCAAGTGATGAACAAAAAGAAATACTAATTGCAGAGATTCAATTTCTGATGATTTAAGTATGTAACCAGGTATGTATTTCTCTAAACAAACATAACAATAAGTTAAAAAATTCAATCACACAACCAGATAAAATGTACTCATATTTCATATTTATGCAATTGCTGTTAAAAAGAGTTCTAAAAGTAAAAAAAAAAAAAAAAGGGGAGAGAGGGGGAAAAAATAGTGAAAAATTAAGCTACATGATAGTGACAATATTTGTTCAGCAGAATAATCTTCATTGATGAACAAAACTTTACACCACATCTACACCACAATCACACAAAGTTAGTAATAGTTTGTAAGAGTCTAAACAGAATCAGGCTTTAGAGGTGGACTGGTCAGTGATCAGTTTTGTGGGATGACGTTTAACATCTCCAACAACCTTTTTAGTCTCATTTAGACACTTGTTAGTAACCGTCTTTTTTTAAGAGATGTAAAAATTTGAAGAAGTGACAATATATTTACTGATTATTTTGTGTGTTGAGCTTGCGTTCACCACAAATGGACGTATTGCAGCAATCTAACCAAGAAGCCCCCAGAAAACCTGTCTTCAGGATGAGGGCACCGGAAGTGCTAAATTGCTAACTCATTTCTGGGTGGTAGGACTCCTTCCTGTGGCACTCCAGACACTGACCTCCCTCAGGGTCTGAAGTTTGCACAGATGTTATCACATGACCAAAGTCCCATGCTTTGATGTGATGTGGTGAAAATACTCCTCAAGAAGCACATAAGAAGACCTTGAGTAAAATGTCTTGTGTGGTCAAGCAGATAGTCCAAAACCCAAAGAGACTGAATTTTCAATCATACAACACAAGCAGCAGCAAATCCCCGGCTGAAAGCAGCTAATGACTCATAAGACTTTCCATCAGCCCATAAACTGAGTCATTATTTCAGCTTTACGCTGCAATCAATGATCTGAGGAACTGGTTTCATGTAGAAAACTGTGATAAGTTAAAAAGAAAACACCATAGCTGAGGTATTAGAAACGCTGAGGTCATGAACCCACACCACAGATGTTCTGAAGTCTCAAAAATCTTTTATTCTGGTTTTTCATATTTTATTTATTCACACCACTGGTTGGATGTTTTCTGAAGGTGAAGGTCTAAATGCTGTTTCAAAGCCCGCTCAACGATCTGGAGTCTAATTCTGGAGGGAAGCTGCATCTTCAGATATTTCTGAAATCATCATCATCATCTTTTTACTGCAGCATGTACAGTAAAGCTTCCAGAGACTTGACCTCAGTGTTGCCCAGAAACACCAGTATTGAAACTTTAATAGTTTAGGGTGGATATTTTGGTTGTGGTCATATTTTGTTGGATCAACAACAAATTCACCAGACACAAGTGAAAATACCAAACAGTGTTTAACCTGGTACCTCAGAAATGTGTTTTGTGTTTGTGAACCTTAATTCAATACTTTGAATTATAAAATAAAGCAATAATGAATAAGCAAATAAAAAATGTCCCTCTGGCTGTTGAAAAACAAGTCAATAGATTCATCATTAATGTAATTAATTATCGGCGCAGATCTACACAAGACACAATAACCAAAGAGGAGCATGTAAAATAGATTATATCTGGATCGTCAGCTGTCACTCAGTTACTGGAGGCTGTTCTAAACCAGTCCACCTGTCAGTCTGACATGAGATGGACAGAAGAGGCAATAAATCACCACCTTCAGCCAGATGATCAAACAAACCGTGCAAGACAGACCTCTCGTAGTCATCACACAATTTTCTCCTCTCTCACTGAAGGAGTGTAGGTGTAGAGGAGCCTCCTCAGTAGATGATTGATCAGTCTGCCTTCTCTCACATTTTAGTGGATGGGCCTGTGGTGTTCAATGTCTTTTTGCTTTTATGGTTTCCAAACAAAAAGAAGAACAAGCCGGCTGTTCAGTGACAGAATCATGTTTCAGTTCTCTATCTGAATAAACATTGTTAATGAGATTTGAAATTGTACCAAGTGAGATTGCTTTCTGACTGAGTGTGGTTTGTCTGAGGCAAATAGAAATATTCCAGATGCTTCCGTATCATCTCTCTGTATTTAAACGTGCGTGTCTGTGATGTTTCATGGGCTCGTAGATTACTGCAGATGTTGCACAGATTCTCTTGTTGATTATATAACACCACTGATTAGACTGGCATCTCTAGATCACTGCACAGCTTTTATTTAGTATCGGTGCGTGTGTTCAGAGTAAATGATGAGAAATGGAAACAGCAGCTTTACGCCTGTGGCAACTCTAGCTGCGTTGTGTTAAACTAAAATGCTGGTTAGTTGAGGTCATGATCAATCTGTGACCTTAACACAGAACTGTCAATACACACACATACATGTACACACCATTACACTACAGGGGGAGTGGTAGTGGATGTGCTGATTGAACACTCAGATCTCAGTTCCCCAGCAGCAGGACTGTTTGTGGTTAATATTCAGATGGTCAGGAATCAGTGACGCTGAGCTGACGGACTTTCAACACGGTTTCCAAACTTGCCAAAGTTAGTAAAGTGTAATCGCCCAAAAGCTACGCCCTAGATTCTCTTTGGTGTATGGACCTAAATATTTGATGATCAGGTCACAACGTGCAGCAAGAATACTTCATCAAACTTCCTGACCTCCCAATGTTCCTGTGAGAAAAAAAAGACAACACAAACATGAAAAAAAGAAACTACATGGTGACCTGCAGTTTTCAGAACAGGCCACTACTACAATAATCCTTCACAGAGCTGGGAGGACAGTGACCACATTACATGCACACAGAAATCTGACGGCAGAAATCACACTACACTATGTAAATACTGATGTCTGATTATATAAGAGACGAGGCATCATCATTATATCAGCAGTAACACACTTAATGTTGAAGTGTTTGAATCAGGCACTTTAACATGTATAGCAGATCATTAATAGGGATGTCACGAGAGGATTGGAGTCCTCAGAGCTGAAGAGAGTGTGTGACTGTAAGACAAGGACATGGACAAGGAGATGAAGCAGGGGAGATAATGAACAGTAATTCAGAACCCACCACGAAACGTGAGAAAATAGAAGTAGATTTTTACTTTTAGTGTGAAATTTAACAACACTGTGAGTGTGTGTGTAGAAAGTTAGAAATGAAGACCTTAAATCAAAGGATAGAAAGCAGCAATGTAGTGTTTGATGTCGTCATAACTACATATTCAGTAGGGCTTTACCTTCAACCTTTGATCTGGGTTCATCAGTATGGGGCTCACAGCAGCTGCATAAAACACCTACTAATCAAAAAGAGGAGAGTTCTGGAGGGTGATCATCATTTTATCATTATTTGCCTCTTGTAAAAATAAAAAATGAAAACATTAAAACTACAACCATTGCTATAGCCATTGAGATATGACTACAGTAATGCAAACTATATAACAAGTATTGTAACAGTGACACCACCACATTCTCAGTATATATTTTTTCTGGTAATAGCCAGTTGTCACCTCAGTGCTCATTAATGATTATTATTCAGGTTCCCTGGCTGTACCTGAGGGCTTTTCTACTGTCGTTGTATTCATGCTCTTTACGGCCAACACAGAGACACATCGCACAGATCGGAGGGACTGAGAGACGTTCGCGTTTCATCTCCCACACCTCGGCTCCCGGTGGTCCGACAAGGATGTAGAGCTAACACGTGATGGATCCGTTGCCATGGCGTCACCTAGAGCGGCTGACTCATCAGCATGTGACACTGACTTATCTGCGACCCAGGGAATCCCACACACACACACACACACACTGACTGCGTGCCCGTCGTACAGTACTGTACGTCCATTCCTTCGCGGTCACTTTGAGAAAAACCCCTGCGGTCCTCATAAATCTCTCCACCACTCCTAAATCCGGATCTAATTTCAGTGATCCCTAATTTAAATTGGACTTGTTTTGTAATTTCATGCACTTTGCAACATCCGAACCCCCCACCCCCTCCCACCCCCTTTTATCTGAAACACACTGATTAAAAGGACAATTGAATAAATGCTTTAATTAAAAGTCCATCTAACAAAGTTAGTCATGCCTCTGTTGGGCATCCCCTATCATAGAGGTCTAATTGTGTCTGAAGAAGCCTCAGGGCTGTTTCATTGATGCCTCTCAGCTCCTTTGAAAGTAGAAGCCTGTAATAACCTTGCTTTATATAATGGCTCTCAACAGTTGGCAGCAGGAACAGAGCGTCCAGAAAATAACTTGGCACTTGGCAAAAGTTGACAAGTGCCGTGACAGATATACGTGCAGCCACACACACTGCTGATTGCTGCTGCTCATTGAAAACACACAGTACAGTACGGTTCACTCCCAGTCCTGTGGTCGTTTTTTTTTTTTTTTTTTTTTTCCAAAGGGTAATTGAGGCGGGGGGCGGGTGTTGTTGGTAGAAACTTGTATGCGGCTACTTCCCTCTGAGTTAGAGGAACAATGTCTGGAAATGAGTCAAGCCCTTGTAAATGTCCTGTCCTGGAGGGACTTGGTAGTACCACCCTGTTGTCCCGCTACACGGCTCCAGCACCAGCAGGCCCTCTGCTCTTCTTTATACCTTCCACGGACAAAATGGCGGGACTGTGCGCGTTGGCCTTTGCTTCCGGAGGTGTAGTATTGTGTTTTGATGTCATGGTTTTACAGAAGTGCTTTGACTTGCTGTGCCTGCTCTGCCTGTTTTGTTCCTTTCGCTCTGTGTCTTTCTTAACTCTCATTCTGGCACCTTGGCAGTAAAATGGGGCAATGCAACACTCGTGCTTCTCCGGAGGGGCATGTTGTAATAGGTCAGCTGCTTGAAGGTCTGATAGTGGACTGCGAGCGGTGTGTTGTTGCAGCACATGTCTGAAGCGGTGGTGGCGTTTCTAGTTCCTATGGCCTTCAGGCTGCTGGGACGGTCCTAGCAGGATGTAAATGAGAACTGATCCACCCCCCCTTATCCAGACACTGATTTTTAATTGGAAGCAGTAAGAAATAACATCTGTTATAACCAGAGGGGAATTTAAGGCGCTGCTGTTATCTATGGGAAAAGCATGGAAGGATGGATGCGGCAAGGAAATCCCACTGGTGTATTTATCTTTAGTTTTGTTTGACACTGACTGATGCTGAGCCAATATTGTGGCAGTATTCACAGCATCAGGACAACTTGACTTTGAGGAGAAGTTACTGGTCATCACACGTTGCTTCTGGTTCCACCTCAGGTTTGACATCACCTGCACCAGTGACACTCTGATCAGTGTGTGATTTCATACTTCACATTCGGGCTGTTTGTGAAATAGATGTTAGTTAAAACCAACCTGGTTTGTGCTTTGAAGCTAACTTCACTCATGAAATGATAACATTTTTATGGAGGTTCAAAAGCCAAATAAAACCAAATAAACGTGAGGTTAATTAGACTCTGCTCTGACAGAAAAGCATCAACACTAGCAGGATTATTCTCCACCAATTAAAGAAGATCTGATCAAAAGATCAGGAATAAAAGTCATTTCACTCTCTTTTTTTACTTTCTCATGTGCTGAGGATCAGATCAGAGTACACTCAGTGTAATTAATCCCTGATATGTTGACAAGGAGGGTGTCTAATTGGCTTCAAGTCTCACAAAATATAAATAAATAAAATATTACATATTTGCAACTAAATGTGCCACAAGGATAGCTGAAGTTTAGACAAGAACGTATATATCCATATAGTCTGTTGGTGAAAATCTCAGTTTATCAGCTCCATCAGGACTGCATGGGTGTGTTTCTGTCTAACTGTGCTGGTAATATAAGCAAACAACCCCACAGCTATCATCACATCTTGCTTTAAATGTTGCTGAACTCTGATTGGTGCATGAAAATGTATGACATCACCTTTTCCTAACTGGGCCCCACCCAATATACTGTAAAGCAGTTAGAAAAAAAAAAAAAGTTCAAAAAGTCATGGCAAAAATGCAAAGCAATAAACCTTCTCAGATTTTAACATGTTGATAGTCTAATCTAATCTATTATACAGCTAATCAAATCTATAAATATTGCTGATTCAGAAAAATCCTTTCAGTTTTGCTAGATTTATTGTTGCTTAATCATTTCATTCATGTAGTAATCAGTCTATGAGTGATAATTTATCACTTATAACAGATCCCAGACTCATCTTTAATAACAATATTGACTCTAGTTGAAAGTTTTGTCCTGTTTTCACTTCAGTGTTTTTCTATGGCGTAGTTTATACTGGCCATGATGCTACACAGTCAACTGCTGCCTCCATGGTGACAGGTGAAAGAGCAGAGAGCATCAAGGGAACATGAGAGACTCAGCCACATGTTTGAACCTCAGTCAGATCCAGGCTCAGATGAGGAGTATGTTGTGACAAACGCTGGTTACCAGGGACAACCAGGTAGCTCACCTGGTGGAGTGTGCAGTTAGGTCTTGTCTTCCTCAAGTGTGGCCTGCAGGTCAACCGCTCTTCATCTCTCTCTCGTTCCCTCCCTCTACCTGTCTCTACCTCACTGTGACTATAATAAAGGCAACAATACAGAAGATCTAACTTGAACCAGTCTTCCATACATCAGCACTCTAAAGACACTGAGCTAAGAGGTGCAGTTTACCACTTTGTCAAAACATCTGTTGCACATCTATTATTTAATCCCATACACTGTATTTAGCATCTGATGTGGGCACCGAGGACGTGTAATATGACGCGTAGGTTCACAGACTCGGTGGGCACATCGTGTCGTTCCCGGCTCCCTGACTCAACCAGTCTGGGTGCAGAGGAAGAAATGTTGGGTAACTATGGAAACACAGCGTAGTGAATCTCCAAAGGCAGGCGGCACTCTCCTTCAGAGGCCTCAAGTTAACAGGATTAGAGGGAGTTCACAGATGAGACCCTGAAGAGCGGGGCCTCTTTGTGTCGTCCCCTTTGCTTCGCTTTCACTCTGATCTCCGCTGCCCCGACTCCGATACAAGAATCACAAAAACATTCATCACCAAAAGATGCATGGCTTCTCAGGGCTGCAGAGGTCTCTGTGGACATTGTACTTCTGTTACCATCATTTTTGCTGCAGTGCTGCCCTTTAATCCCAGGCAGTACCTCATGTACTGACTGTCTGGTACTCTGTTAAAATCCCATTCTCTATGGCTGCTTATTTGCATACAGAGATCAACGCAACTTACATTTTGGCTGGGACTAGACTAAAGCTGTTCGTCAGTGTTGCTGGCCAAACTAAGGCAACATTAAATATGTATGTGTGTGTGTGTGTGTGTGTGTGTGTGTGTGTGTGTGTGTGTGTACTTGTAAAGCTATACATGTAAGGACCAGTTTGAGTTTTAAACCATCAGAGTGAGGACATTTGAGGAAAGTGAGGACATTTTGGCCGGTCCTCACTTACTCAGAGGGCTGTGTGAGGGTTAAGACTTTAGATTAGACTTTATAATTAGGTTAAGAGTAATGGTTAAGGTTAGGCATTTGTTTTGGATGGCTAAGGTTAGGGTAAGGGGCTAGGGAAAGCATTATGTCAATGAGTGTCCTCACAATGACTGCTGTACAAACGTGTGTGTGTGTGTGTGTGTGTGTGTGTGTGTGTGTGTGTGTGTATAACATACAGCCTACAGTGTACATCTTTAGCCATGAATATTGAAAATCTTGCAGATTGCAGACGATAGACAAAGATGGCGATCCTTTTCTTAAATGACGAAAACGATGTGAGGCCCCGTTTGTGTTAAAACCATCTGGAACAAGAGTTCACCCCAGGGCATGCAAATTTAAACACAGCTCTGCACCCACTGTTCAAGAGATCCCAGTACAGCTGATATACAGTATGTTCAACTTGACTACGTGCAGCGGCACGAGTCGTTTCTCAGAAGAGCACGGGGTTATCGTTGTCAAGATATACTTTTATTTGCAGACAATGTCATCTTGACATCCTCATAACAAACTAATAATAGCTGGCGTGTGGTGGGCTGTGGCTACCATAGCAACAGAGGCAAAAAAAAAGAGAATGAGTGAGTGGTGGAGGAGGATATCAAAACCGCACCCATGACTGGAGCAACCAACCAGACTGGAAAACCAGTTGAGACAGGAGGGAGGATGCTGGGAGAACAGCTAGTGAATAATGAGTGAGAGTCAGGAGGGCAGTGGCTGGCGTGGTTCACCCAACCACATGGTGCTGGGGATGATTGTTATGGCTGATATTTGATTGATTTGTATGATACTCAATGGCTGTAAAGGGACGCTACCAATTTATAGGGAGTCTAGGTGTCAGCCCTGTGTCAGCCTGTGAAAATGATCAGGATTGATTGTTATTGAGTGTTGTTTATAATAGGAAAAATATAGAAATAAGAATTCAGCTACTCTTGATGCCCGCTGCTGTTTTGCTGTGTGACAGTGCATCAAATTAAATTGTTCTACTCTCAGCTCTGTCTTGCGCAACACCCAGAAATCAAAATGTCCTGCCGCTAATAGAAATACGATGGTCGTCTATCATCATTTCCCACAGTAATCGCTGTTAGCTGTGACACTTTGTTCACTCTGAACCATGACTAAGTATATAAACAACAGACATGATGCATTATGGTTATACAAACAGCTCACTGGCCTTGACAGGAGGGGTTAAACCTCCAGTCTCAGCGCTGTCACACAGACGAGCCAGGCCATTATGACCACTCACAGAGATAATGAATGACGCTGATTATGCTGTTAGAACGGTACACGACGAGCGCTGGGATGTAATTAGACTGTAAGTGAGCGGTGGATTCTCATAGTCGGTGTGTAGGACGTGGGAGGCTGGAAAGACCTGAGTGACTGTGACAAGCCGTCATGGCCAGACACCGGGGTCACAGCAGGGCTCCTGAGTCTAGTGAGGGTAGACTCTGAACCAGAGACAGGGTGTTGAATATGGCAGTCCATTACTGCAGATGGTTCAGGTGTGAAGAACCACAGGCCACCTAGAAAGGTTCTGCAGAGATAAGAGAGAATCCAGGCTGTGGTGGTTTACAGCTGTTTTGGTGGCACCAGTATTTCAGGTTTGGTCATAATGTAAAATTAAGTTTTGAGAAGATTTGGTAAAACTTTTGTTGTATTATGGTCATTCTGGCTTTTCCTACATTTGATAATGGCTGAAACTGCTTTAGATAGTGTTATTGTAGAAGTTTTTTTTTTTTTGAGATGCTCTCTTTTTAATTCATATTTCTTTTCCTTTCTCTGACTTTCTTTTTCTGTAGCACTTTGAGATTGTTGGTTCAATATAAGTGCATTACAAATAAAATTCATTATTATTATTAAGATTTTCTTTTTAATTTAGTGACTGTGCCTCATTTGTCAAGTCAAATCTCTGCAATGCAAGATGATTGCATAAACATATTCACTGTATCCATCATGATTCATGTGTTATGTGGAGTCCATGGCAGGAATGAGCTACATGTCAGATCACATCACCTGACTGAGTGGATGAAAACATCAGTTTCACACAGGAGGAGTTGTGTGAATCAACAAACTGGCAGCTCTTCGCTGTGTGCCCCGATTTCTTCCATCCACTTGTAATTCAGGAATTGCAGAGAAACTTTTAGCTAAACTCAGGAAACAGAAGTACTGTACATCCAGGAAGCTTTATAAACTGGTGGCCCCACGATTTGGTTTTTAAAACCCAGACTCGGTCCAAAGAGAACAGAGACAGGAACATCACCCTGAGCAGAAACACACTCAACTAATCTGATTTAAATGATTTAAAAAGAAAAGGCCAGGTATTTATCCTCAACCTTAGTCATGTCTTTAGCTGCAAATAATTATAAAACACATCATCATCATACTGAATAATCACAGCCTCAGCTTGATAAAGATGAATGAAGGTTTATTAAACCCTTTGTTAGAGGGTGTAATGCTTCCTAATTATAAACTCGTGTTTAATTTGAGGACAGAAGCTCCCAGCTCCAGCTCACTGCTAGGTGCCTGTTTATTCTCTGCAGTGTATTAATAGCTGACTGCATGCTCTTCTTATAAATAGCTACAGCTACACCTTCACAGTCTTGTCTGAACTAAAGACTTCATGGAGTTCATTCATCACCGGGAGTGAAAGAGAGGAAGGAGGGATGGACAGAGGGAAGAGCAGGATGAAGAGGGAGGGTTAAGGAAGGGAGCAGACTTCTTCTACACTTTTCACCCCATCTGCTCCCCTCCCCTCTCAGTGCAGCACACCTCCACCTCCACCTCCACCTCCATCCCCCCGTCAGTCCTTCACCATGCGGCTACTCTACAACTGTTTACTCTCTCTTCTAGAATCGATCTATCGCCGCGGGGCCAGAAGATGGAGGAAACTCTACCGAGTCAACGGGCACCTCTTCCAGGCCAAGCGCTTTAACAGGGTGAGTGTGGAGCACACACACACACACACACACACACACACACACACACACACACACACACACACACACACACACACTAACTGATGTCTGAACCAAGCTTCAGTCAGTTCAGTTAAGTCATCGATGTTTATTTCTAGTCCAGGAAATAGGTATTTAATCTTCTCTAATAACTCATAACTAACCAGTTTTCCTGCACCCACATCTGTGCATGGTTGTGAATCTGTGCGTCAGTGTCTCTGTGCTTGTGCGTGCAGTGTACAGTACAGTCTGTCATAAACATACTGCAGCTAAATTATATATGGCAGGTAATCAAGTCACCGCTCCAGCTACGCTATCTGGATATTGATGCATATTTCATGGTGTCCTACTTATGGCTTGTTTAGCGGTTGTCTCATATCAGCTCTCAGCTTCATGCTACACACACACACATATACACACTTACCTGAATCCACATCTGGCCTCTCATCATCTCTCTTCCAAGATGTTAAAGGGCTGCACCTGCTCACTCCCCCTGCCTGTTCCAGAGGAAGACTCAAGCATTAAGTGTTCTTACTCCCTAATGCTAAATGTCCACTGTGGATGCCAGACAGAGAGAGACGTTAATGCTGTTTCGAACAGGTCCTAAGTACCTAATGTGTCTCCTCTGAAGGGGAAGAAAGAAGATCAGGTTCTTGTTGTGGGGAGAACAAGGCGGAGTCTTCTCCCTTTGTGGAGCGCATTCACTTGAGACAGATTGTATCGATGATTTTGTCCCTTGTTTAACAGTTGAAAATTTAAGCCGAGGCAGCTTTTAGATGAACAGCCAGACAAAGAACATGAACAGTACAGTTCAGTCGCCGTGTATTAAGACTCGCCGGGAATGCCTCAGGAGAGAGGTCGCTTCGTTTTCATTGCAGTGGGTAAGAACTCAGTTTCTCTCGGTTCATTTTACAATTAGTTCAACACTTGCATTGTCAGAAACACATTTACTACAAACAGCTCCAATAAGGCTTGCAGGCAGACGGGCTGATCAGCAGACAGACGGGTACACATGATGATCTGGCTGATCACCATCAGCTGAAGCAACAGCATTGGGAGCAGCTCAGCCGACTGAAGGGTCAGGAAGTTAATTTTAATTTAATTCAGTTTATTTGATAGGGACAATGCAGGTTAAAATAGTGACACTTCCACTCGTTACAAACAAGTCAATGTGACTGATGTTCAGCATACAGAGCTTATAGCTAATGCTAGTTTCCAACTCCTGTCCCTAATCAGCAGAGGCTGCTGCTGATCATTGGCTTCACAGACTAACATCTTATAAAAACACGTTTTGTTTTTTATGTGGCACTCCAGCCTGTAGATATCTCACTGCAAAATCCAAGTCCCAAGGGAAAGAAACTGCTCAAGGTGTTGAGGATCAGAGAGGAGGCAAGACGACTGAGAGGCAGGAAGGGAATCAGGATTGTTTAAAAAGTCCTTTAACATTCCAGTTAAAGGACTCTGTCTTCAGAGCAGCTTCTGTGTACTACTTACTAGCAGTGATGTTATAAAATAACGGCGCTACTTTTTTCAGTAAAAAAGTTACTGTTTCCCCGTTTATAACGCCGTTAACTGACAATAAGATGCGCCGTTACTTGACTCAAAAAGGCAGGCTCTGCAATGTAATTAGTTACTTTTATAATGTAGTAATTCAGTTACTAACTCAGTTACTTTTTGGGGAAAGTAACTATAACTTTTTTGTTTGTTTGTTTTTGTGTTCAATTTTTTATTTTATTTTATTTTATTTCATGACATTTTCATTCATCCAAACTCCTTTGTCCCGAGGGTAACATTAATTATGGACGATTACAGGGGGAAAAAACACAAACAAAAAACACACACACAACAACAGCAGTACATAGCAAACATATTCATGAGGAGTTTCTCACTTGGTTATAATAGTAATAATAATGTTTTGTTTTTTTGTTTTTTTGTTTTTTTTAAAAGGTAATAGCAAAAATGATAATAATAATAATGATAATAGAAATAAAATAAAAAGTAACTAGTAACTATAACTTATTACTTTTTAAAAGTAAGGTGCCCAACATTTCCTACAAGAGCTGATAAAACATACACTTCATTTTCAAAAGAATCTCGTGACTCTATGGTCGAGGACCTGAACGCAAGTTCAGTGATGGAACTTTAGACGGTAAAGATCTCAGAAGACTCGTAGTTCTCCTGGTTGTGATTAAGATTTAACTGGTAATACAACACATACAGCAGACAGGTTAACAGGCAGCAGCAGATAGCAACAGACAGCAGACTGCAGATAGCAGGCACACAGGACGACAGAAGGGAAAGTCAACAGATGAAGGAGCTGGTGACAATGGCAGGTTTTGGTGACTAGGTAACCAGGCACATGTGTGTGAGTGGGCAGGAAGGAACAGGTGCTGAAGAAAAGAACCAGGTGTGTAAGAAAACAGGAAAATCATGGTGGAAAAACAGCATGAAGTGGATGAACATGGCCGGGGAGACGATGAAGGGATGAACAGTGAGGCCGAGGAGAGCTGAGGAACAGATGGTGATGTAGACATAACTCCTGACAGCACTGCTGTAAGATGCAACAGGGAAGTTTTAATTAGAGTTCAGAGTCAGAATGATCTTGGTTAGAAACACTTGAGATGTGTTTCATCCCATCAGAGAATTAATAACTCAGTGCAGCAACTTGCTGACTCGGTACTTTGCTCCAACATGGTGTTGTTACTGCTGAGGCAACGTGGAGACCGACTCATTCAGTAAACATCATATACAGTGGGGTGAAAAGGTCTGAGACCACTTTCCACTTTCCACTTTCCAGTCAGTAACATTGTGTTTTGTAATGAAACACTTTGGACAATATGAGTCAGCAAGGAGAGCTCAGGCCCAGCCACAGAGAGGAGATGGAGACTGTAGACTGTGTTTCATGTTGTACATCCCACTCTCTGTTAAAACACTGGGTGGAGGTTTGTTTAAATATTTAAGGAATTATTCTCTCCGATCTCATCCTTATTTATGTTATCCATGTGGTGGTGGCAGTGACATGATGACTCCTTAGCTCACCTTTTTTTCCCTCAAACTCTCTCCCTGTATTTTTTTTATGTATTTATCAAGTAAAGGAGAAAAAAAAGATTACAAAAGCTTTAAAAACAGTTGGATGGACCAACAGATACTCACAACCCTCAGAATATGAATCCTATTGACTTTTTCAGATTTGTGTAAAATATCTTGACAGCTATTGGATTCTCATCGGCCATCGTCAGTAATGAAAACATGAAGATTGCACCTTGTCAACACCAGCAGTGTTTTTCACCCTGAGGTGCTGATGGGCAGCGCAGCCTCTGAGCTTCTCAGCGTGGCTGTAGACTGCTGTCGAACATGGAGGCCACAGACAGGGCAGGGCCGTCTGAACCAACTGAGAGACCAACACTGTGTCTGTTGTGGTCTTTTCATGGGACTTGTTGACAGGAAGACGACAGGAAAGTCATTTTCCTTTAAGTACAATACACATTCTCAACTTAGCATTTTGTGTGTGTGTTGTTAACCAGTTGTTTTTTTTGGATTGGGTCTTTTTCTGACTGTTGTTGCTATGCCAGCTCCTCAGACTCTGGTTGGTTCTCTGTGTTGTCCTCTGCATATAAATAAGCAGACGAGAAGTAGGTCAGGTTTCTCCTCCCTTCTCTCACTCTATCACTCTCTACACGTTTGTCTCCATCTCTCCTCCCGGCTCCTGCTCCATCTCCCCCTGACGTTGCAGAGGAGAAAGCTGCTTTGTGAATCTCTTCCCATCAGACATAATAGGGTCTCTTTAGCTCCTGTCTCCCACGTGATGGAACAGAATACAGTCGCCCCCCCCTCCCCCTCCCTCCTCCCCCCCTCGGCTGTTTGCCTCCACAAGCACTCCATTAGGGAGATGACTGACACCAGCCTCTCGTGGTACGAGACAAGAAAATCCAAACAAGAAGGCTGCTGAGAGCTGTGAGCGAATCAGCACCACCGCTGACTGGAGATGTGTTATCTGAATGAGCTGAGGGGAAGTGGATGTGCAGGAACATTAATCTCAAGTGATGCTCGGGAAACTCGGTTATCTTTAAATGCCATGTTTTTATTCTGTTTGTCAAGTAGAAACGTCCCCTCTGGATCCAAATGAGCTTCAGATTTTTAAAGGAGTGATGTGGTTGTGTGGGAGAGACTTGTTCCCCGTTGCAGTCAGTGTCTGACAGCAGCTTTGAGAGGAGCTATTTGTTGGTTTTGCTGTTGCTACATACTGTAGCTACATAGTTAGCATTAATAGCTACTTACTAGTAGAGCTTCATCCATCATTGCACTTGAAGGTGTGAGGTCATAGTTAACCTGATAAGTTGTAGGCGTTTGTCTGCTCATGGATCTCTTCTATTTGTTTCACTGTAGAATTGACTTGTCCACTGAATGAATCATCTCACAGCTGCATGCTAATCTGTCTCTACTGACCCTTACAATTTAGATAGTTCAGTTCAGGTCAGACAACTTTATTATCCCAAATGGGCAATTCATTTGCAGCTTCCCACTTGCGTATAAACAACCATCAGTTGAGACATCGGGGCTCATAGAATCAATCCAAATCAATAAATCCAATAAAATCCAATAAATAAATCCTCTAAAAATAAATCAGTAAGTGTTATCATGGTATTATTTGACTATATTTGAAATGCCGAATGCAGTGATGCCTTTGTTTTTGGTTAATTTTCAATAAAGTTAAATTTGCATAACAGCACATTTGCCCACTATTAAACAAAAAAAGGGCAATTAATGTGTAATTTTTGACGGGTATCGTACACTCACTCTGAATTAAATATTTGAATTGATGGACAGCCCCACTACATGCTCTCTGTGCAGGGACTTGGTTGGCCTCCTGGTGAGCATGCTAACTTCAGCTGAAGAAATGAAACGCACACTGCTGCCCGTCCAGTTCTGTAGATACTGCATCAGTTTATGGTGGAAATAGATTTTGTTGCTGTAATGACCTAATTTCACTGTACAGGATACTGCAGATTTCATTGGTAAGTTTGCTCTGATAAGACGTCCTTGTTGCAGATGAATCAGACATCATTTCTCAGCATATTATTCCAGGCACTCGTATGACCGGTGATGCTTCCTGCTGGGATGAGGCGGGGGCCGCCAATCGATAGAAGAAGCTTTTCTCATCCTCTGGTTGTCACGACCAGTGCAAGCAGAGCAACCAAAAAAAAAAAAAAAACACAAGGACACAACCCAAACAAAGAACCGGAGGCAGAGCTCTTGCAGTTCAGTGGTGTTTCTACACTGTGGAGGCAGAGGAACAAACAGCCTTATGGGATGGCAAAGGAGGCTAAGGTCAAAACCACAGAGAGCAGTTCAATCAGGCAAACGGACCCAGTGAGGACCAGGGAGACATGCACAGGGACGGCAGGCTGGGGGGACAAGTTGCACGCAGTAAACTTAACATCACGTTTTGACCGCTGAGGAGTGACCAGACTTTATATATACATTAGAGAAAAAAGAAAACAAAGGCAGGAAGTAAGAATAATAACAGGCACATGGAGTTAGTGATTTCAAAATAAAATAGGAAACAAAACGTACAGTACCTTTATTCCCAAGATTCTGGTGTCCCCATTCACAGAGAATGGCAAAGTAGAGTGGACACCACATCAGTGCCAGTGGCCCAATTTCACACAGGGTGCACACACAGGAAAAATAAAATATTCATTTAAAAGTCAACCGAGTAAAACATCAGGAGAGCAAGTGCTTCTACATGACAAACACACACATCTGTGGGGGTTTCAGTTACACTGAGTTATTTTATTCAGGTTAACCTCAAATTGTGGTGAGGTCTTTTTCACTGGTCACGCTTGAATATCGCTACATGTCATGCGATGTAGGAGGAATATGTGGTAAATCCAGGAGTTAATGAAATTCCACATCAGAGCACAGACTCTGGGATTCTGGGATTAAATTTACATCCAAGCAGGAGATCCAACTCAGTCACGGACATCACTGACACACACACACACACACACACACACACACACACACACACACACACACACACACACACACACACCGCTCTGATCTGAGGCACAGTATCAAGTTAATGTACTGTCACTGATCAGCACTCCTGTGGGGCTGATTTAGTTTTTTTTGCGGCTTTACGTAAATTGAACTCTTTCTTTAGATAATACAACAAGCCAAATGCTATATAGTCATAATTATTTGTTCTTGATATGAAACCTGTGTGTGATGGAATCTGTCAGTTCTTCTTTTCATTCACACCTCTGGTGTTTTGAATGCTTCTCTGCGCTCTGAGATTTTTGACTGGAATTGAAGTTGACTTTCTTGTCATCACATAAAAAAAACAAAACATGACATCAGATTATTTTATAGTTGACAGTGTTTGCTGGATTACATACAGAGTCTGTCAGTGTTGTGAGTTGGAGGCAAGAACCAGAGGTGCAGCTTGTGAACAGGCCAGACAGGCAACTTCTGGGGGCTGCAGGGGGTCTGACAAACTTAACTCCACAGCAGAGTCTCCCCCTTAAAGACCCAAAGAACAATTTGCAAAACAAATTTGTTTTGATTTTCATGGTTCTTTATAATCTGTATTCTGAAAATTCTATGAATATGAAAATTTTGAATGAATTAATGAGATTTCCCACATCTTTTGTTGATGCCAGATTATTTATTACATAATGGTAATGAATGCTAACTGCAGAGCCCTTTGCAAGTATTTGTCTAAAGCCTCAACAGACTCGTCCTTAAAAACACTGGCAACAAGCAAAGAAAAAAGCCATTTTCTCTGATTCGCAGACATTATTGCTGCATACCACTGTGTCATCCTCATCACCGTGCATTACTGTGTTAGCATTTAGCTCAAAGCATCACATTCCCCTGAGTGCAGCTTCACAGAGCACACTTCTAGACTCACTATTTACACAGTTGCAAAGCCTCTGCTGCACGTCTCTGATAGTCATAAAAGAAGCTTCAAGACGTCAGTCTGACTCGATTCGATTGCAATCTGTAACCTGAAACTGGGGGGAAAGCAGCGTGCGCCTGACTGTCTTCTAAGCTGTGGAATAAAAGGCATAGCTAATAGCGCTGCGTGTTCTCGAGCCTGTCTAAAGCCTGGTGCAGTGACAGGCATCCTCAGCAGCTCTTTTTTCCTCAGACTACTGATAATTCTCAGGTTGCGTGTGATGTGTTTGTGGTGTGTAGGAGAGAACAGAGGACGCAGCAAAAAGTATGTGATTAATTTATAAATGTTCGCCTTAACCTCTATGTAGAGTTAGATTTGAAAGACTGAGGGAAGCCTTTGAAGTCTCGCTGCATTTCCATGGCAACGGAGCCCTGACTGGGACTCTTTGTTCTTTACACTGTCAGCATATACACTCTGTGAATGAATGTTGTGGATGCACCGAAGTACACGCGCTGCATCTTAAGTGTTTGGTCTCCAGTGGACAATCGTAGCGGCACATGTATTGATGTCCAGGGACATTCAGCTGCAAACACAACATCCTGTGGTGCTAATACGGATGTGTAAGAGATACAACCTAAAAAAAAGAAAAAAAACTCGAATAATGAACCAGTCAAAGACCAAGCAGTCTGGAGACCACGTTATGTAACAGAGCGAACTTCAGACAGTCTCAGCTCTACTATAGATGTCTGTGAGGAAAGGGAGGAGCCTGAGCCAGTGAGACATAACAATACACTGCACACAGGGTCGTAGTAAATGACACAGTCAAACCAGGAAACTAGAATGTAAACAAAAGAATAAATGTGGTCAGCTCGGTGTAGCTCTACAGTTGACCTGACTCCACCAGGACCACCGGATGGAAATTAGCATCGATGCTACAATCCGGCACATTTACATGTTTTTATATGTACATTGATGTGCACTGTCCCAGTCAAATAAACAAAATAAAGTAAAAGTAAAGTAAAGACATGAAACTAACAGAATGGGCTCTATGCACAGCTCCACTACAAAGATTTGGAAATGCTTCATGTATGTGTGGCACTGTTGGTTGCAAATCAACTTAAAGTGAAAATAAAATCTATTTTCGAAGCTTTGCTCAAAAACACATTTATCTGTAGGTTTAGGATGCACAGACAATGTTAATTCAACATTTGAAAACGAGAGAAACATGGAGGAAATACCTGTACATAGAGAATATGTGAAAAATGTTACTGACTATAACAATACCTGTTTATATTTGATGAGTGAATGTGTACATTGTACATTTGTAAATAGATTTGCTGACCCTGCAGTTTCTTTTTCTTTAAGCTCTCTACATCTCCAGACCTGCTTAAGAAAGTGGACATTGTGTTTTTTCAAGTATATACATTCATGTGAAGGATAAAATCCTTGAGCAGAAGCATTTCATTTTCAAGGGTATTCTTGCTTAACATAAAATACAGTAAATACATACGATTGTACTCAGACATATACAAGCTCTCGCATTCCTGACCCCTCTCACAGCCACTCATTACTTTTCTTTGCCTAAATTTGTACGAGTTAAAAAGAAAGAACATTACAAGCAGAGAAGGTAAGAAAAAAGAAAAAAGAGGTATATTATTTATACTGTGTATATATATATATATATATATATATATATATATATATATATATATATATATATATATATATATATACAGACTTCATGCAAAATGAAAATTGAAAATGAAATAGAAATTGAGCAGTCTCTGTACAGTGTTCACTGTATCACCTTTATAAAGCCATAATAATAAGGTCCAGTGTGATTTTAACCAACCACTGTATCTCTGTCATAAATCTGCTCCCTGTCAATTAACCCTTGACGAATCAGCAGCGACTGTGTCAGTGGGTGTGTAACCTGTTTGTGTGTGTGTGTGTGTGTGTGTGTGTGTGTGTCCTGTCTTCCAGAAAGCATACTGTGGCCACTGTAGTGAAAGGATATGGGGGCTGGGCAGGCAGGGCTACAAGTGTATCAACTGCAAACTGCTGGTCCATAAGCGCTGTCACAGACTCATCCCTCAGACCTGCCAAAGGCTTATGGTGAGTATCTCATCATGTGCCGAGCAGCAGGAAGCACGATGTCAGCCCGTCACACCGACACCAACACACACACTCTGAAAACAAGCTCACAGTACACGCAGCCGACAAGAGGGAACAAGATTTGATTCCCTCAGCAGGAGAGAGAATTATGTGGTAACAACATGTCTTACATATTTATACTGTACTGTCTCATTTCTATTCATGACGGTTGATTTAGGTTTCAAGCATCGTTCTGGACTCATCACCGTTAGTTACCGAACATGAGAAATGAAAAAGAAGCACAAGCATGTGAAGTCTCTTTCCTGTCTTTATTAACAACACTGGTCTTTCATTAATTCTTCATGTCATCATCAGATTTTGTAAAGTTAATCTGTCATATAGTCCCTGTTTACCTACGTACTGCAAAATACCGTGTCCAATCGCCTAGCAACAGTGTCCACATAATTGAGCTTAATTAACACTTGAGAGCCAAGCATATTATCATGGATGTATCCCAATGCTGCAAACATGACTTCACCCCATTAAATCTGAAGAGAGTGACAGCGCAGTAAATTCTGACCTGAGGTCCTTGGCTCAGGTGATCTACGCTGGCAAGTGACGCGCTGCAGCTGGATAAATAGAAACAGCCCGAAATAGAGAGAAGAGGCAGAGACACTTTCATTGATCAATGTCATACCTGGTTGAGGGATTTTGACATTTGAGCATTTTCACAAAAATGTAAGAGCACGAGCAGAAATCTGAGAGCAGAGGTTTGAGAAGCAGCCTTAGTGTGAGGATGACTCAAACTGAAGGACGGGACATTTAGACACTAATACTATCTCGGTGCAGACACATTGTTTTGAGCACCTGAACAGTGACCATTAGAGAGAGAGCACAGGGTTAGATTTACAACTAAATGTTAAATGAAGAATCAATGAAAGACCAGGCTGTTGCACAGAGGAAACCAACACACAGGCAGTCAGAATATGACTGAGCTTAACCAGATTTGGTTAGATGTTAGATGAATTGCTCTGACTCACTTAGGTGTAACTTACATATGAAAACCGATTCGGTGCAGTTCTCAGGAGAGTTGATGCATTTCACATCAAAACTTTGTTTACATGTGTTGAAACGTGCAAAGTCAGTCAGTCACCTCAACATTGTCACCAGTGAACACTGAACCAATGAAAACCATCTCACCAGTGCTTTGAGTACCAAGATAAGATTGTTGATCACCTGTGTTTGCTTGTTAAAGGGATAGTTCAGCGTTTTGACATATTGGCCAAGTTGGACAAGATGTGACCTGCACATTCACCACACTATGAGATAATAACGGAACATTATGAGACAGAGTTGTTTTCGAGGTAAATTAATGCAAAACCACTGATGCGTGTTTCCGTCGAGTTTTTCAGCAAGCAGTCTGCATTTGCCTCGAAAACAACGTTCCGTTATTATCTCATAGTGTGGTGAATGTGCAGGTCACAACTTGTCCACCAGAGCGTTTTGGAGTTGTTGGATTGTGTATTTGATGAGTTTGATGAGAGAAACCAAGAAATCCCATGAGCCTCCATAGCGTAGCTCTGAGCAGCTCACGGCTCTGCTCTGCCCTTCTAAAAATAGCTTGCACCGAACCTACTCCGAACTTGCACAAACCTACTCCTAAAACTATAGGGATTATGGCAATGGGCCACTTTGCCAAAATGTTGAACTATCCCTTTAAGTATCTGTAGCCTGGGAAGGTGCATAGGATGGTCTGACCACATGAACAACATAAAAGCAGCCACTGTATCTGAGATGAAGCATCTATGTGGTCGTCCAAAGCTGTGATTCACAGACGGACTGAGAAATGAAAGGAATGAGACGTCTGGACAGTTCTGTTGATCCACACAGTCTATCAGCTGAGATCAACCTATGAAACAGCAGAGGAATAAATGTCGGCAGAAAAAAAAAGAGATTCAGATAGAGCCTTCTGCTCCCACACCATCACCATTGATTTGTTCATGACCTCACAGAAAAACCTTTATGGTTGTTGGCCTAACTGTTCATGATGGATGAACATCATTATAAATGATAAATCAAGGACAAAACACAAACAGCTCATGTTGTAATGAATTGAAGTCATTCTTCCATCAGGTTCAGGGTTGTTCAGCTGAATCACAGATGAGTCAAGTGAAAATCAAAAACCTGACTCTCCTGCTTCTAGTCAGAGGCAGAAATAGAATCAGGTTCTGCTCTTACTATTTAAATGCCAGGCTGACTGTTGGAAGTGATCCTAATGTGAAGTTTAAATGGAGGGAAATTAATGCAGCTCCCTTTCTGAGCACGAGAAACATTAATTACATTTCAACACGTGTTCAGTTTGCACGGTTTCTAAGATCAAACCTCTGAAACGCCCACACTGTACTCAGTCTTGCACACTGAAGAGTTTTTCTCTTTTGGTTTGTTAGCACTTAAATATGATCATGCACTTAAACCTCAGTTCCTCCATATGCTTAATGTTTTCCAGTGTTTCATTTGAAGTATTGATCCATAACAAGAAATATTTCTGTTTTTTTTTTTTATGAAGTTACACAAGTCCTGACAGCTTGTCAGCTGAGTTTCTAACTACAGATTTTGCGGCCAATGTCATAGTATTCTTATCGAACATAGACCTTGCTTTTTTTGCACATATAAAATAGAACAAATACATTTACATATCTCTCTTGGTAGGGAGGACCCTACCCCTAGAAAAAATGTGCAGGTGAGGAAACCTGAAAGGCTTATAGAATGACCTCACCTTGACCTAACAAATAATTTAAACAAGTAAAGAAATAATATTAACATACCTTGTGCTTTGTAATCAAGGAGGACATGGACATCTCACTGTGTACAATGTGGGACCATCACTAAATATATGAGAGATGTTGTGTAGTTAGAAAAATCCAACAGATCAATGTGTTTAAACAAAACACTTCCGGTCTCTCTGTTGCTCGTCCTCCTGTTGGTTCCTCCCATTCTATTGAAATGAGACGTTGAGTTTAGAGACAGTGAATCAGAGCGCTCCATGTAATCAGTTCATCTGACCACAAGGCAAAACACAAACATCCACGATTCAAACCTGATTAGAAAATCAATACAATCAATACCAAGACTTGCTCTTGTACTGTGTGAATTGATCACAGCTTCGGCCCCGTATCTCCAGCTCCAGATAAGTGACTTTTGCAGTTCGATAAGACGCAACTCAAGTGAATCAGTTCCCTCTCCAGTGAAACTCACACTTTGCCATTAGAGTCTCGGATCAGCTGATGCTTCCTTCGTCGTCGCAAACATGATTCATCAGAAACTCTTCCAGGAGTGTAAAACCATGAGTGGATATTTAAGTGGGTATTTGGGGGAACGTGCTGTTGAATATTTAGGTGGATTTTTTGACTTCTTTATTCAGGATCCAGTCATGCCATCGCAGGAGCCCCCTTCAGATGCTAAGAGTGAGGAGGTGGACCTTCCACCAGACGACACAGAGGACACAGATGAGAGTAAGACACTGAAACCTTTTTATTTCTTTTCTTCTTTTTACCTTTGTGAAAGTTATTGGCTACATGTTTGTGTACCTGTAGGAATAAACACAGGATGGTTCATCTGAAGGACTTAACCTTAAAGTTGGAAATAAATAGAGTGTGTTGTGGGGGTCGTCTGAGCCGACCTGACCCAGCCAACGTCACACTATCTTTCTGACAACTTCCCACTGTGCTCAGTGCTGACAAGTCAATGTGTCGACGTAGAGGTCACTATGGCCGCCCCGAGTTCTGAGCATGTTGATGTTGATCGATACTGTTCTCCCACAATGCAAGGCAGAATGGAAATGACAGAGCTGGAAGAATGTGAAAAGTCATCATGGCTTGTGGTAAAAATGCAAATGCAAAAACCACTGTTACACAAAAAAATACAGACCTGGAACAAACAGTTTACCTATCTGACCAGATGTGTGTGTGTCTGTGTGTGTGTGTGTGTCTGCAGCTGTCGTTAAAATGAATCCAGAGTCAGCAGACCATAAGGACACAGCATATGGTGTTCTGTTGAGTTGAGGATCTGCGGCTGACCTTATGTAACATCCATGATATTCCGCTCCAACTGTTAAGCGTTGAGCCTGAATTGTTTCCTGTCGATGGACAATCTTAAGGACAGGCAGAGCTCTGAATGACTGAAGGATACGTAGGTTAGCCAACATACGCATGTGAAAAAGCAAGAATAGATACTGGCAAACCTATGACCTCTAAGCTGGAGCCTATTCCACAAAGACAGACTGACTGTGAGACTTCACAGAGACATCCAAATTCATCCATTACACTGTTGCTGCAAATTAACAGGCTCGGCTGTGTTTAATAGAGTTGCTTTGAATTCTGGGTAATTTCCAAACCCATGTTTCAAGCAGAGTATGTTTCCATCCAGGAGAATTACATTTTTATTATGATATAATTTAAATTTGCATCCATCCATAGGCTCTACCATTCATCTGCAAACAGGGTCACAGTGGGGGGCTGGAGCCAACCCCAGCTTACACTGGACAAAGGTGGGGCACACTGGACAAAGGTGGGGCACACCATTAACAGGCCACCAGTCTATCACAGGACCCAAATATAAACTCAAACAACCTCACACAGTCACATTCACACTTCAACTTAGTGTGTGTGTTTGTCTTTGGATTGTGGGAGGAAGCTGGAGAACCCAGAGGGAGCCCACACAGGTACAGGGAACACATTCAGACTCCAGGCAGAAAAGCCCTAGACCAGGTTTGAATCCAGAACCATCTAACACTGTACCACTGTGCCACCTTTTATTATCACATTTTATTATCATATCATTTATTATACCGGCCACCCGTCGAAGGATGTACCCTGCCCTCGCCCCATGTCAGTTAGGATTGGCTCCGCCCCCGCTTGCGACCCTGTATGGATAAACAGTATAGCCAATGGTCGGACAGAAAATGTATTACTACATTTTGTTTTATAACCTTAATTCATTTTTACACTCTCTTGCCCTTTCATCAAAAACTCTGCTAGAAATCAGATCTGAGCTCGGAGCTGACCCGTACTGAATCCTGTATCACAGCAACAGCATCAAACACAAGCATACTGTACATGACTCAGCACAATTTGACTTTCAGTGAGGAATACACAGGAAAATTGATCTCCAGGGTGATGACAGCATTTTCTTAGGTATCCAGTACATTTGATTGTGGTACTGTATATTCCACGCACAGTACAGTATATACAGTAGTGCAGTGGGATCAAGGACCCGTCAGCGACTCTTGATGTAAACCCCGGAGTCTCCGACTAATGAATAATATAACTATGTTGAAAAGATTCACCGTAGACATTAGTAGCTTAACCTCACATTCACTGTCATCATTTATGTAACACTGACTCTCCACCGTTATCTAACCACATTATTGCTCTCTGATGGGATCCCATAGAACAGAGCTTTAAATCCTATTACAGGAGACTGAGGACCGATGTTCTGGACTGTTGCTGGGGGTCCCTGCTATGAGATGTTCTGACACCCCCTGTGGATTGACCTAGTTTGGTGTTTCCTGTGGACGGCCAGACTTTATTGTGTACTCTGCCTCCCTCTGCTGGCCTGGACAAAAACATTCAACAACTCTGTGTATTTTTTTTTTCTTTCAGTACCTTTAATGCCGCAGACAGAAGTTACAGATACAGAGGTGAGAACAGCTTTGAATATCTGTAGAATATAATTAGACATTGTCAAGTTTGTCATATATAATTATCACTCCTTAATATAATACACACATCACATAATGAGGAAAAATATATGAATGATTTTGGGATAAGGAGGATTTTCTGATCATTCTTGGACTTAAAATAAATTCAGTCCAATTCAAACTAAAACTCTGTTGGTTCGTACTTGTTCTGACTCACACCAACACACTCCTCTACCTCCTGCAGGACATCAAAGCAGTAGTCGATGGCATCGATGGCATTAAGCTGTCCCAGGGCCTGGCTCTCGGACTGGGTGACTTTGACTTGATCCGGGTGATCGGGCGTGGCAGCTACGCCAAGGTCCTGCTGGTCCGGCTAAAGAAGAACGAGCAAGTTTACGCCATGAAGGTGGTGAAGAAGGAGCTGGTCCACGATGATGAGGTGAGGCACTAAGTGCACCTGGGGGAGGCAAAGAGAGACAGAGCTACGTGCAAGGTATTTAGAGCTGTTTAATGCTGACAGACAGAGCAGGTCAGGGAAACACCTCTTATTCATTCATACATGACAAATGTGCATCTATTAATCATCAAGATGAACCATCTCTGCTCTAGTTCTAATTTGTTAGTGCAGTGTTATTCAGAACCAGAACTAGATAAATCTTAAATGTAAAGTTGATCTTTGCATCATAGTGCTGCAATGTGTTAATAATGAGCACAGAGACTGGAAAGTGCTCTGTTTGTTTGTCTTCAGTTGTTTATTTCTGCACAAAGACTTTGTCCTTTTGCCTGAAGATGAAGACTGGGAATGAAAGTGATGTTACTGGATGGCTCATTCCTCTTGGATAAACACACACCAGTAGTATATTATACCATACAAAAGCTACTGATGTCTGTGCAAACCCACGTGTAACCGCGTCAGGATCTGCCACTGTCCTAGTTCCCGGCTTTAACATGCGTCACTGCTCCGGTGCAGCAGTGTAATCACTCTCCAGGGAGAAACAGCCCAGCTTCTGCACCTCCACTGCTTTTCTAGGGACATGAGCCACAGACATCAAATGACATGATGCCAGCTGATGTGTGTTGCACGGTGAGGTGAGGCAACACACAAAAGGTAATGATGTCTAAGGCTTTTTCACAGATTCAAGATCAATGAAGGAGAGATCAGTGGGTCAATGTGTTTATAGACAAGGAGATGAATTTTAAATACCTTTTGAATTATGCTTTCAATGCGTGTTCTTAGACGGTGAAGATTGCTGGTTTTGGATTACACCATCTATTTAATTGCTTTGACCTTGCATCTTGAAGAGGCAGTGCCTGATTAGCCGGCCAGAATGAAAAGCAGCAGGACTCAGGGTCCCGGGGGGAGGGGGCTGCTGGGTCTATGTAACAGCAGGAGTGATCAGTGAGGAAAGGATGAAGGTGTAATGTGAAGTGTAGAAGTTGTTCAGAGAGCGAGGGTGAAAATAGGACGGGGAGAGATGGAGATTGAAAGATTGAAAAAGACTGAGTCAGAAACTGGTTTTGAGCCTGTAAAAGGAAAGAGGGAAAAATGGGTTGAGTGAAGGGGAGGGAGGAGAAAAGTGGGGGTGGAAATCACACAAAAGTGGCAGAAAGCTCATGAATTGAAAAGGAAAACAGGCTTAGGAGGAAGGAAGCAGGAATCAGTGAGTGGGTGACTCATAGGAGATGATAAAATCCCGATATAACATCTTTTGCTGTGATGAATCGCCTGATGAACATGACGTAAAATTCACAAGAGACTGCATTATGCTTTTACTGCAGGAAATACACAGACTCACGTATAGTTCACATTTATTATTTATTATTAATGCGAGTGCAGCGAGGAGAGTAGTGTCTACTTATTTCGCTGAACTTCTGAAATTGTTTATTTGCAAGATTTCATGAAGGAAAGTTGTGTATCACCACGTTTAGTTTCTCCAAGTGTCAGTTCATCCAACAATAAACATTTTCATAGACCTCAATACTGTGAACAGCACAAACAAAACTCTGGGTAGAAATCTCAGATTGTGAGATGTTCAGATGAAATTCATACTCATGTCTGTGTGTTTAGTTCATAAGCAGTTAGCCTGGATTAGTATACAGATGAGATGTGAGTAGGGGAAAACAGCCCACCTGCACCTACTAACACTCATTGATAAATGTGTTGCACTGCATCAGATCAATTTGCACACAGACAGGAAGGTACAACAGCAATTCACAGTTTTAGAGGGATTTATATACTGGAACTATTTCTTGTAAAGTGACAGTATATCCTTCCACCCAGCACAGCCAGACTACTCTCGCCGAATTTTTCTCTATGAATTAAATTAAATTGACTCTACCTTCAAGAAGCTGCACACAGTCACTGCAACTGTGAAGAAGTATGCAGTTTTTATATTTCTGTTTTATTACGCTGATACTGGTAATCTGTCAGATATGAGTAAACGCCAGTTAACTTGAAACTCCTCAGTTGATCATTGCACCATTTATAAAGCAAAGACTGAATTTAGGATAACCCAGTCTCTGTTGGAAGACTCACTGTCTCCATTTAATCCAACACAGTGCTTCATCATTCAGTCATTTCAAATTGCAAGGACACTTAAAGAAAAGGATTAAAATCATGTATTATTATTAGACACTGAACTGAAGTACCTAATCTGGGTGTTTTGATTGTATGTCCCTCTTGTAAAACTAAATGATGTGAAGGCTGCTGCACCTCTGTTAGAATATAAAAGCACCGATTTATCCCACGCAGTTCATTTACTGAACTTGTCACAACGAGAGTCAAAGACCAAGGTGAATGAGAGACTGGCACAGAGCTGCAAGGACCTTCAGCCTGTTGAATATGCTGTGTTGTTGGTTTAAACAGACACTAGATGGCGCTGTTGCTCAATAAATAACCTATTAAAAAAAACAACCCAATGGGCTTGTATATCCAGACAAACCCACTGTCCAGAGCAACAGCATCATCCAGCATCTGCACACCTAACTTTGGACAACATACATCCACTTTCGTCACTGTTATCATCTCTTTTTTTCATTTTCCACCCAGAAACACTTTTAATTTCAATCCAGTGGCCAAAACCAAATTTTCTATGAACAGAACAAAAGTGATACCAGAAAACATTTGAAGAAATCATCATGTTCTACTAATCTTTTGAGTGAACATCCCATTTTTATTTATTAATAGCTATACTGGTGTACATTAATTTAATAATTCATCTTTGCAGTAGTCTAATGCCTTACATCAAAGGAAGCTTGTAAGAGCTGACTACAAACTACTAAAGCAGATGAAATGACCAACAGGAGATGTGTTGTGAGTTCGGATTCTGCATAATTATAAATTCCTCCATTAGTAATGAGTTGACCAGAAAGAATTTGGTATGGTGTGCACAATATGGGGTCTCTATTGTGGTGTTATAAATTAACCATAAGGTGCAGGAGCACAGCACGGGGAGCTCAGAATTCTGACGCACTCTGTTGTAGCCCACATAAAACATTAACCATCATCAACTTTAAGACTCTTTAAATCTTCATCAAACATCCTCACCTCCGGCTAAACACTAGTTCACAATTAAAACCACGCAGACCTGATCAGAATGGCTGATCATGAATAAAAGATAGTGCAGGTTTGTTGTAGATTGGTTGTTGGGGATGTTTGCTTCAGTGTTGTCCCTACATTCTCCACTTTGAACACATTAAGGTTATAAAAGAACAACTCTGTCTGTGTGTCCTTTTTAAAAAGATTATGTTGAGTCTTTCTTTGAGTCAGTGACTCACTGATGGTTTTCAGGATGCTGCCCTGTTATCTATTGGCACACCATCCAAGGTCCACCCACCTAAGTGGGACAGTCCAAGGAGCAAAACAGTCTGAGGAGTATTCTCTGCACTAACTGCATTCTTTATCTGTGGTTCGGTCTGTCTCTAGCTGTCTGAGGAGGTCTATTGATCAGACAAATTGATTGTTAATACATTTTCTTGCCTTCATGCCATCTCTGTCTCTGTCTGTCTCCCCTCATCTCTCCAGGATATCGACTGGGTGCAGACAGAGAAGCATGTGTTTGAGCAGGCGTCCACCAATCCATTCCTAGTGGGCCTGCACTCCTGTTTCCAGACGGAAAGTCGGTAAGAGCTTGATAAGGCTGAAATTCAGCGAGAGCTCCCAGCGTACTTCACAGCACCTGATAGTAATTTACAGTAACATAACGTTAGTTTGACTGTGATCTGCTCTTCATTAGTTCACAGGGCTGGTGTTTTATTATCATCAACAAATCCCATGAATGTCAGGACAGGAGTGGGTTGTCCACTAATTAGAAGGTCGGTGTGTCTGAATGCAGGCTGTGTGAATATCCCTGTGGATTTAGCACTTTGATACATTCACAATATTAATGTGGAATCAAGACCTGCTTCATCAGAAAAGACATGGAGCTCTCATTTTATACAATATGGGACCTTCAAGGCCACATGTTGTGCATTTAAACAGTTCTCCTGATACTTCTTGCCCTTATTTCTTTTTCTTTTTCGTATTCTTATTCGGGTTATTTTGATCCTCTGATAGCTTCCTACACAGCTTTACCCTCAGCTTTTACATGCATCAAGGAGCCAGGTGTGCTCTCTTTGATGTCATTTTGAGATTCCTTTTTGTCAGATATTTGCCTTGATGAAGGTCTCATCATCAAAAGTTCGGCTTCATTATGATATTCTTGCCTTGAAACTGTGCAGAGCCTTCCATTCTTCATATGCCAATGTGCAGCTGCATAGCAGAGCTGCAACCTTCTCAAAACTATTAAAACACCCCAAAGGAGACATATGAAAGAGTATTTAAAATATATATATATATATATATATATTTCAACTTTATTTATCCAGGAAGGATCCATTTAGATTTTACAATCTCTTTTTCAAGGATGTCCTGGTCAGGAAGAGCAGCATTACAAAAAAACGATCTAAAACAAGCAAACATACACAGCAAGAGCAAGGTAACAGTTAATAATGATAACTGATACAATGAAAGAGACACCAAACATGCAACACAATTTGAAAGCTACTGTAAGAGCCACAGGTGCAGCTGGTGACTAATAGTTCAGAGAGTCTGTTTACAGTAAAGCCAGAAAGAGGGATGAGAGATCCCATCCTCATCCTGACTCGCAGGTCATTCCAAGACCAAGGCCTAAAGTAGGAGAGGGTCTTCATCCCTAACTCTGTGCTCATTAGGGGAACCTTAAATCACTATTAACCAGCTATTAACTCTAAGATCATGGGTAATCTGAACAGCAGTAAACGTTGAGCAGATGTATGAAGGCCAGCACATGGAGTGAGTGAGTGAGTGAGTGAGTGAGTGAGTGAGTGAGTGAGTGAGTGAGTGAGTGAGTGAGTGAGTGAGTGAGTGAGTGAGTGAGTGAGTGAGTGAGTGAGTGAGTGAGTGAGTGAGTGAGTGAGTGAGTGAGTGAGTGAGTGAGTGAGTGAGTGGCATTTTGTTTTGAAGTTGTCTGTCCATCTGTCCACTTCACTTTCATAAATGTGGCAGCGCAGTAACACCTTGAAGGAATTTCTTCAATTTTGGTAGAAAAGTTGATAAAATGAAAAATAAAAGCAATGATGTTTTTATGGCCGCAAGGTCAATGGTCATATTGGTCATATTGACTGTGACATCATGTCACTGTGACCAGTTTTCAGACTGTGAGGCTGTACGTCTAAATGCGATATTTCAGAACTCATTGAGAATAATTGAAAGCCTTCATCACTTTTGTCTCTTTAAGTCCCAGCCTTTAATTCCCTCTAGCACCGATTCTGTAGCATTCATCAGGGACTTATGAGTCAAGACATTTCTATAAAATCACATTTAAAGATACAGAATAATTTTAAAGAAGCAGATCCATGTAAATCCATGTAAAAAAAAAAATCTTATTTTCAGTTTGGGTTTTTTCAAACTCTTTAGTGTCTTTTCAAAGATCCACTGTATAACTAATGCATTTTCCCATCATGCTTTGCTTTCCAGGTTATTTCTGGTGATTGAATATGTGAATGGCGGAGACTTGATGTTTCATATGCAACGACAAAGGAAGCTCCCAGAAGAACATGCAAGGTAAACATGCAGATGTTCGAACATCTGTTCACATACAAGATTAAAAAAGTCCCAGTTCAGACTTGTAGCATTTATATTTAGTCACAGTATAAATCTTTCACGTGGAACTAGGAATCAATGAGTTTGCATTAGCATTTTGCCTCACCATGTAGGTTCTTCTACAAACTTCATCACCAGGTGTCACTAATTCCTACATACGTCCTTTAAATGTAAAGTGGATTATTTCTCCTTTGGCTGTTCTCAAATGTTCAGAGCATTTAAAAGATATCAGGTGGACAGTGTTGAGGTTTGTGCAGGGAGGCGTCCAGGAATAGGCTTCATGACCGGGGTGTGACATACAAGAGGGTCACTTTATAACTCGATCTTGGTGGAGTTGACATGGCGGAGTCGGCCGGCTGCACAGGAAACACATGTATGTTGTTTGGGCAGACTGACTGAACTTCCTCCAGATGGTTCCTCTGCGTTTGACGGTGACATGATGGTGTCATGTGAAGGGCAGAGCGTGTGCACTGTAGCCGTTGTCTTTCAGTTAAAACAAAAAACCTCAGCTTCATGGAAGCGTTGTGTGAGTTTTGTGGTGTGGGACAGCTGAAGTGGGTGTGCATGGTTGAAGATGCTTTTGTATCCACCTTCCTTGCACTCCAGTCTAAACTGTTCCTCAAGAGCATACTTCCTCCAAGCACTCCTCACAACCGTAGGCTTAATGGGAGCCTTTAGCAGCATGGATGTGGCAGTGCTGCCAAAACCCAACTTAACACTCTTTTCCCCCCTCTGAGAAATATAATGAGCACCCATAATTCATTGTGCCTGTCTACTTGCAGGGCACTCCAACTGCGGCTCTGATAAATGCTGGATCAAAGGCTGGGTAATTTAAAGAGGCACTGTTGGGCCCCCAATCGGCCCCTGCAATCTGTATTCTGGAGACAGTGGCTGTACATATGCAAAGCAGCATGTTAATCACTCATAATGATTGTACATATTCATGAGCAGTGCTCTTAGAGAGAGCCCTGCTGCATTCCCCCGTGCAGTGGGGGAGGCGGGCCGGTGGGCGATGGATGGTGCTGCCGATAGGACGCAGCTTCTATCAGTCTGATGCCAGCAGTGAAACAACGGTGTACAATGAAGGCTGTCACAGAGAAAAACGTGGGGGAGCAATGTGGGATTTGTGATTTTTCTGTCAAACATTCCTCCACGACAGTCTTTCCCTCAGTGTTTGACAGTCATGGATTTACAACAGGCAGACAGAGAGAGGCTCATCACTGTTAATGAAGGCTTATCTCCCAGAGACAGAATACACACTACCTACACGTGAAGAGGCAACATGCTACTGACTCACAGGAGGCACACGGTACATATAATCACTGTTAAAGCCGTAGAATGTAGAGGACAGTGTTCACTTAAAATACGGTCACACGGTTAGATTAATGTTAGTGACAGGAATCACTGATCTCCTTTAGACTTCAGAACTCGTCGATCCACCGAACTAAACAAATATGCAGCATCTTCATTATATACTTATATGTTTAGATTTCTTCTTCTAACCCAACATTCATATGTTTCATTTAAGCCACATATGCACATTGATACTTTGACAGTATTTATATAATCAAGAAAAATATGGAAATCTCACTTTATACAATACTGGACCTCAAAGAATCTTCTGGCACATACTTGGATGAAAGCTCATACATTGTCTGACATCGGGCGAGGGCAGAAGTACTGTACACCCTGGACGGGTCGTTAGTCTGTGACAGGGCTGACACTAATTTTCAAGTCTTTGGACTGTGGGAGCAATCCAGCGCCCTGCACCCGGGTTCAGACCCAGAACCTTCTTGCAGTGAGGCAACAGTGCTTACCACTGTACAAACATGCCACCCATCACAGATTCTTTAGAACGGAGAGGGTTCATCCTCTGGAGGCGTGAGCGTGCACAGTAACCATGTAAACGTTCCCAATAAGCCCTTTCAGCGATGGAGCTCAGTTAAAGCAGAAGTAAGCGATCCGGTCGTTTTGGCTAACTTCCTGTCAGCCGATGGAGTTAGCAGCCCCCGCCCTCGTCCCTACGTCACCACATTCACGCGCATCCCTTGGCTGCACACACAGAGAGGACCGCCCCTTTATGCCGTTCTCTCTCCTCATTGGATAAAGGCTGTATGATACAAGGAAAGTTTTCTCCTCGGCTTACAGCAGAGCAGAGTGACTGAGAGACCCGTGTTTCGGACCAAACACTTTATAAGTGATTGCCGTTGGAAGATATAACTATTTAAGACTTATATTAACACAAACATTCCGCTTACTTCTGCTTTAAATGAATGAGTGTTACAGAGATACAAGGTAACTGTTACCTGGAGCGAAAACCAGCTTTTCATCAATTAGTATGATATATAATGAAGTATGATCGTTGTTAATTTTTCATTCTTACATTACATGGCTAATCACCACTATCTATATTGCTGTGTAATATATGGTACAATATTATAACCTACATTTTATTACTGTACTCTTATTTCTTTCAATACCATATCATTCATTTTATTTTTTTAATATAATTTTTTGTAATAAATCAATGAAGTCTTATCCTATTGTAATGTTGTGCTTTTACATTAATGGGGCAACTCTCATCTTATACACATGCTGTGCTGGAAATATTACAAATGTGTTGACAGCTAATGACCAACCCAGTTAAAATTTCCAGACAACATGTAGAGGCTCCATGGTCTGTAGATTTTGGTATTACCTGGGTACAGTTAGGAGTATTTGGCCTGGTGGTGGCGGTAGAGGACAGAGAAGATATGTCAGAGACGCCTCATCTCTCCCTGCCTCTTCACAGATTTTATGCTGCGGAAATCTGTATCGCTCTGAACTTCCTGCATGAAAAGGGCATCATCTATCGCGATCTGAAGCTGGACAACGTTCTCCTGGACCATGAGGGACACATCAAACTCACAGACTACGGCATGTGCAAGGCAAGAGACGGATTGATTTTTCCAGTAGACTGTGTTGATTGCTGGCGTAGCGTTATCAATAATGCAGTACATCAGCATCGACTGAAAGTACTACACCGGGGCCTCTGTTGTTTTGTTTTCCACCATTCATTTTCTTGAGCTCATCATATCCTCAATTTCTTCAACTCTCTTCTGTGCTCTTATCTGCATCTCTCCCCCTCTCGTCGTCTTCTTCTGCTTCTTCTTCTAGGAAGGGATCAGACCAGGTGACACCACCAGTACTTTCTGTGGAACACCCAACTACATTGCACCTGAGATCCTCAGAGGAGAGGACTACGGTGAGTACAGGAATGGATCAGTTCACGTCTAGACACGGGTTGCCTGAGGTTGCCAATCTCTAAGTCTATGGAGTTATTATATTATAATTATACTACTTATTCTGGTGTGATGGGAGAAGATTGGAAAGCAGTCCTGACAAATGCAAATGTCTTGTGTTATCTTGCTCTTCCTCTCAGGCTTCAGTGTGGACTGGTGGGCTCTGGGCGTGCTGATGTTTGAGATGATGGCAGGGAGGTCTCCATTTGACATCATCACTGACAATCCTGACATGAACACAGAGGAGTACCTCTTTCAAGGTGAGACAGGAATGAGGGCTTTGCATTAATTTTAAAACCATTTACTTCAATATATTGTCTTTTATTGACTTCTTTCACATGTGGTTCGATTCTATTTGTTATTATTACACACTGCCCTGTCCTCTAAAAGCAACAACACCAAAGCAGAAGTTTCAAAAAGCTGCCGTGAGTCTAAAAACATCTTTCTTTGACATAGAACAAATGTACTTTTTAAAATTTTGTCAGCATCTGCCCAGGGGAAATTGAAAATTTCAATTACCTGTGAGTGTCTTCCAGGGGTAAGGTCAGGTTGGCTAACAAAATATTTTTAAAAGGTTTAATCATGTAGAGACCAAGAATTATAATTACTATATATTCACTATTATTTATTTATTTTATAGGGCCATTCTGTACAAGAATACAAATATTTGTAAAGAAAATGTTGGCCTAATGGTGTCGTGGGAACTATAAGGGGGTTGGCAGATCTGTGGTCATCCTCAGGGAAAACTAAATGCCAAAGCCCACAACAACCTTGCTAGCTAGACATTACATTACATCCAGACAAGCAGCTTTGCTTCACTAGAAGATGCAATGCATTTTTCCCATGTCCATCATCTTAGTTTGGTTTGTTAACATGTTAATATTTGCTAGTTAACATTACAGTCATGATGAGTGAAGCTGATTGGAATGACATTAATATTTTATTAATAAATTAAACAGAGGGGACATTAAATAGAGACATTTAACTCTTTAACGCAACATTAACCTGCTGGTGGCGCTAGGGACTAACTGGCATTGCTGCACCACTCATGTTGTTGAATGAATAAAAATATACTTTCTAAATCTGAAATAGGAAAAGAGGTAATGGAAAGAGAAGACACTATAAATACTACAATCACTCTAAATGCTGTAATTTGTCAGTGACTGCAATTTTGACTGTAAAAAGTGGTATTTTCTTTTTGAGAAAATTCCCACTACAGTTTTTTGTCCTCTCTCCATGCTGCCCCTGTTCCTTCAACAGGAATGTTCACAGCTCCAACTCGGATCTCTATGGCTAAATAAAAGGGATTGGGAGTATAGAAGAGTAGTGGGAAGTCAAATATGAATATTGAGAGCACATGGTAGGCTGTTCGGTGCCATTTAAACAAACACATGTTAATTTAACCCTTTGTGACGCATAACTGACATTCTGAGAGTGGGTAAAATAGACTCCATGTAATGGAATAACAATCAGCTCCAGGCTGTTAAGGATTTATGTCTGTGTAAATCCAGGCTTAGATGGAAACGGTACGCTTCATTAAAATGGAAGAATCTCAGAAAGCACGGCCAATTTTATTTCTCTCAAATGTTAATTAGCTTTAGTTTGCTGATTTTTTATGTACAAATAAATGTGTGTATACACACACACACACATACATATTAAACATGACTTTCACATACATCATATTGGAGAGCTACAGTAGTAGAGAGGAGAGCTTACGTTTCCTGTTGATAAAAATGCTGTAGTTGTTGGTTTTTTGTTTTATCGTTTCCTTTTTTGTGTAAATTCTCAAATTTCCACCTGTTTTCCTCCTTAGAAATCCAGTTCAGTGATTTGTGTGATGCAAATTCAGTTGACAGCCAAATTAAACTCTTTAAGGCACATTAGGTGAGAGAAAATATGCAGTGGCCTGGCAAAAAAACAATCAGGCTTTAATGTCTTAAAGGATGATGACACTGCACCCACACAGACCTCACTAACTAGGAGCTGACTTCATGCTGTTAGTGTGTGTGTGTGAGTGCAAAAAATGAGTTAATATTTGAGAATTCGTGTAATGATGCACTGCTGCTTACACATGCTGTAATGCCTGCTCCCCCACCCTTCATGAACTGTGGAGAATCTGGCAGTACATCACGGCCTCTCTTACAGATGAGATTTAGGATGCATGTGCGGAACACTTCAGCATTTCTCCGTTAGTTGGCAGCTGACCGCATTCTCACTCAAAACGGGACGGCGCCAGATAACCGCACCGAGGCGGCTGATAACACAGGTCTCTGGCTCCCATCAGTCAAAATGCAAAGTAGCTGTTGGAGTATCAGGAAATTTCACCCAGAACTTATGGCTTTATGAGCACATTTCCTGTTGCTGGAACTTTGTTTTATGTGATGATTTTAATAGTATGAGGAGATGGATGTAGACATCTAAAGCCAGCGGTTACTGGAACTTGGAAAGCCTCACACAGCAAAATGAGCTGAGGGAGAATGACCTCAGTCTGGACTCATGCTTACATTTGGGCATTTTTTAATGTGCTGTTAGATTTTTTGTGAAGGACAGACTGGCTTGTGTTTCTGAAGAGAGGTGTTGACAAATCAGTTTCTGTAACTGTTACGTTCCTCAGCCAAAAGAAGTCTTTTTCACTATATGCTGTGAAATCTGCTTAATGCAAAGAGAAAACATTTGTGAGGAGGGTGGAACCACTGTGCCATCTGTGCCATGAGGATGGGGGGGGTGGGGGTGGGATATGGAAGGGGTTGTTTCCATGGACCACACTGTTGACAGCATCACCACCCCATTGTATTTGCTCTGACTGCTGCACATGGGCGGCTGTAGCTCAGGAGGTAGGGCGGGTTGTCTTCTTGATGGTTCGATTCCCGCCTCCCGGGGGGAGGGGGCAAGATGATGAACCCAGAATCCTCCCTGATGAATCATTGGTGTGTGAGTGTGTAGTGATAGAAAAACACAAAATGAATTTATGAATGTGGCTTGTAGTGTGAGGTGCTTTGAGTGGTTGAAAGACTAGAAAACCACTATATAAATACAATCCATCCACCTAATGTGTGCTACAGATGTCAAATTATGAAGAAGTTATTTTTCTGCAGAAATTACATTTTAAAGGGGTACTTCACCCCAAATCAATAACTCACCAATTTTGTACTCACCGTCATGCCAAGGAAGGGTTTGGAGAACTTTCATAGTCATCAAAACGCTTTTGGAGCTCCAGGGGGGGTCCGGCTGGCAACAGATTTTCATATAATGGCGGCGGATAGAGCTCACTTTGAATCATCCAAAACACACACTATGAAACATCCAAATACCTCCATACTGCTTATCTGTACTGACTCAAGTGTCCTGAAACTGCGACATGAAAAAGTTGTTCGGAAAAAATGAATTTGATCTCTGTTTTTGAAATATCCCTTTAATATTTTTGTGGCTTTGGGTGAAATATTGTCAAATGACACTCATGCCCATTTTTAGTTCATTCTCAGTCATGCTGTACTTTACACGCCCCAGGGTCATTTATGACATTAGCTTGGATGTTTCATTTTGATTTTTTTGATTTTTCTTTCAGCCATGGGAGTTCAGGCTTTCCTGATGCTTAGCTCCACACAAACCGATGTAGAGCTTTAGAAGCTGTGCACATCTGCATATTTGCAACCTACAGTTACCCATAAGCCCATAACCATAATTTCAGCCTCACAGGCTGACTGTTCTAGCATCAACGTGATGCTTTACAAAGGCATTGCCTCTCTATGGTAAATCTTGAACTGATCAGCAGCACCCAGAACCCAGCTAGAGGGTAATAATTAGTAACATCCCTGTGACAACCTAAACCACATAAATGAGATGAATTCAAAGTGGCTTGGACCAAAGAAAACAAACTGTGGGTGTGATCGCACCCTCGCTATAGATGAACCTCTATAATATCTGTCCTTCTATTTGCATAATGTGTTTCCTCAATCCATATGGTGCCCATACATAGCTCACGCCCTCACCCACTCCACCCCCCCTCCCTCCCTCTCTCCTGCACACCCACACAGTCCTCCATGACAGAAATTCCTCCATAGTACAGAAGCCTTGTGTGACGCATAACGTCTCTGCTGTGACTGTCAGGAGCATCGCGTGGCTCCGCGGCTAGCATCTGCCACTACCACCGTCCTCCTGGCGGTCTCACCGGTAGAGCACCAGGTTGCTGGATGAGCGCCTGCCAACGGAAACCAGCCCTGCCACTATGGGGCCACCCAGCCATATGCCATCTAGCTAGACCCTGTGCTAGGCCCTGCGTTGGGTATCAGTGCTTCACATGCCAATCCCAGGGCTGTAGACAGACACGGAGAGAGAGGGACTGGTAAACATAAGATTCGCAGGCAAAACCAGACCAAGGAAGGGATTCACACTCAAACCTGCACATCTTTGATTACTAAAATATATGGGAGCAATTGTTTCAACAGTTTTGTCCAGCACTTTCAGCACCTCTCTAAGTCTGGATCAGGTTCATGATAATACACTTGGTTTGAATAAACACTAGAATGACTTTAATGCCCAATAATCATTCAGATGTGATGATGAAGAGCAGCAGAGAGGAGCGTGTGTGAGGCATGATGACAGCATTTTTTTAATGTTTTGGGTGTAGTTTCCCTGAGAGGATGTGACCAAGCAGCCGTCAGGTCTCTGGTGGCTTGGATTTTAAAAACAGAAGAAGTTTAAGTAGAATTAAGGTTGTTTCTTACATATATAATAATGATAATACAACAGAGGAATGTATCATAAAACATCTTTTTAGTCATCATCAGGGTGATCAATACATTGTGATGCTAAGAAAGAGCAGTGTGTGAGATATGGTAACAGATATATGCACCTGCATCGAAGACATTCTGGTGTGTGAATATCTTCATAGGGAATGTAGTAGAAGAAATGAGAAAAACATTAAACACTAGGGTCCTACTGGGGGGAAATCTTGGTCTGCTCTGGTGGGGTTTCTTTACCACATCATTTACCCTGAAACGTTACTTTGATAGGGAATAACCACAGAGATGTAAGAATACACAGCGGTCACATGACCGTGGGCAGAGATGGAAGAAAAGAATCTGTGGTCACCTCAGCGTGAAGCACTAATGTGTGAAGCAGCGCTGCATCCTTGGATTTAGGTTTTGAGGGGGAAAAAAATGAGTTTTCAGAGTGTTTTTTGTTCTCCTTCATACGACATTGTGGAGCTGTGGGAGTCTCAAGGTTGTGTGTAGACCATCAAAAGTGAGTGAAAGAACAGAACAGTGTCCTCTGTATCTTCTCCCTCCCTTTAACTCCCACACAGCAGACATGGGCACCCACAGGCAGGTTGGACCGTGAATCATCCTCCTCCCTACTCACGATTGTCCTTTTCATTCCCTCCCTCTCTCTCTCTCTCCCTCTCTCTGACTCTCTCCCTCTTTGTTGCTGTCCTTCTTCTCTTTTTACCAACAGTTATTCTTGAGAAGCCCATTCGCATCCCAAGGTCTCTGTCGGTGAAAGCTGCCAGCGTGCTCAAGGGCTTTCTAAACAAGGTGAGAGCCGTCCACTCCCAATCAGCCTCTCTCTCTTTCACTGTGCACTGTGGCTCTGTCAAATCATCATGTGTGGGTCCATTGCCAAGCCAGGGAAGGCCTCTTTATTTGGCTCAGACTGCCTGTTAATTCCTGTCACAATAGTAGAACTAACAAACAGCTCCAATTTTACTGCTGGACACTTTTTGACACATGTTTTACTTAGTTAATATACATATATATATTCCAGCTTTAAGATGACTAAAAATAGAAATACTACAGATATGATCATATCAAACCCCAATTGATGAAACGAGAAATATTTCAGTACTTTAAGGAATAATTCAACATTTTGGGAAATATTCTTATTTGCTTCCTCTCAAAGAGATAAAAAAAAGATCAATATCAACCTCCTCTCAGCGCTGGCAGTGAAAAGCTAGAGCCAGATAGCAATTAGCCTAGCATAGTTAAGCACTGAAGATAAAAATGAAGAGGTTATAGATTTTCCCATTGCGTTTATGCAGCATTTTTACAGAAATCACTGTGGTGAACTGAAAAAAAATATTTCAGTGTGTAATTGAGCTGGAGAATTGTAGCTATTATTACTGCATGTTCTGTGCGTACATATCCATTTTCTCATCGAACTCCCAGAAAGAAATCAAATTTATATTTTTGATAAAAATAATAAAAATTGATTTATTTACATGAAAATATAAAAAACTTCATACATCTTATGTTCTTAAATAGGGATTCAGGCTATACAAACCGTCATAATACATTGAAAAACCATAAGAGGCGCCTCTTTTTAAACATGATAATTAAATCAGTGGACCATCAGACTAAATCAATTAGACAGGTATGATGGATTCAGTTTAGTCTGATGGTTTTCTGTGTTTTTCTTACGAAGGGAAATAAGTTCAAGCCAGATGTGATGTTATTGTTAAATACATTTTACTCTGGGAGGTCAATTAACTTGAATGACAAAGTGACAAAGACAACAAAGGGAGATGAACAGGTCAACATGGGTGCTGTTTAAAGAAAATAACAAAACCAAAAGACTCTGCCTAACAGGGACTGAATTTATGATCTTAAACCGAAAAAGCAAACAGAAGAAACTAACTACCAGTGTTCCTAGTTACATAAACAATGTTTCCTCTATTATAGAAAATGACACAAACTTAGTTAATTCCCCCTGGAAAACACATTAATACCTACCACTACAATTGCAATAGTCAAATAATTCACACAATCAACATTTGCAACACAGTAGTAGCTGGTATAAGCTGCCCTGAATGTCACGGTGGCTCGGCTTGCAATAATCTTCACTGAGCTGCTGGAGCCGGGCCAACCAGACTGGAACACACGCCGCGCCAATCGGGTTGACCGCAGCTCAACTCCAAACTCCACCCCCATGTCTCTGAACCAACCACATCTCAAGACTGTGCAGCCTGCTTTGCATACTATAAAAAATTACTCGCATAGATTATGATTCCCACGTTGACAGGTGTGTGTAGCCCCGTGTGTGAGAGTGCTGCCCCGCCCTGCGACATGCTGGGTCAGAGACAGAGAGGTGCAGGTGCAGACAGTCACAACACAGACCAACATCTCAATCAGAAACAGAGCTGGTAAACGTTAACTCTGTTCTCCTGTGGTTTTTGCCAGAGGATGAAATTTAAAAATGAGATTTGTCCCTCGGACACATGGAGAGTGAGTTTACTGCGTCCTCTCAGATTTGAATGCGTCAGAGATGCAGGACACATGTTTACTTCCACATCCACAGGCAGACATGTGGGAAAACATTTGAATAACAAAATACATAAATAATAGAAAGAAAGAAAGACAGAAATAAATGAACATGTTTTACAGTAGGTATTTGACATAAATATCTTTACATATTAAGAGGATGGTATATAAACTTGGCTAGACAGAGATCTGCTGAGTATACTGTGCTCTACCTGAGTGTTGGTGTGTGTGTAGACCTGCTCTACCACCCTGAGCAGGTCTCTTCCAAGCTTCACTTAATTGAAGGTCACATACCCTACACACACCAAAAGGCATGTAACTACGACTAAGCTCACACACTTCTTATGTAGGGTGTATGACCTAACATAAAACGTACAGTATAGATGTCCTGACCCACAGCATATAATCATGTCAGTCGACAGTGATGATGGACATGACAGCTGTCTGTCATCAGGCATGTTACAGTGTTAAACTCATTATTATAAAATGGTCTTCAGCAACGTTTCCTACACTAGCTCCTCCCTTCGTGCTGCAGCAGTGCACACTCTGCACATTGCCTTTCTGCCAGTGGGACTTTCCCGTGTAACATAATAACAATAACTTTATTTATCATGTATGTTTCAAAACAAAGTCACAAAAATAGAATCTAACCCAAACTTCAGCTGTTTTGCTGATAGCTGACATAATAAGACACCTGTGTGTCAGCCGGATCTTAGAGGTTGCCATGGTGATTTTACCTGCTTAGTTTTTACCAGAGAGATTCAGTTGGACTCTCTGCTTTTTGAGCACATTGTGAGATATATGATAAGTTTGTCTACAACAGTGGAAAAAATCATGAGTGTGGAATGTAATTCATGGCCGGGAGCAGTGTGGAAAGAGAAAAACTTCTCAGCCCAAACACTCATGGTCATCAAACAGTGATTGATCAAAAACTATAAAACGCATCAAAAACAATAGCACCTCTGGGCTCAGCTCAGCAATAAACCATATTAACCCCCCCTCTCCCCTGTGGGTGCAGGCAGCAGCCATCAAACATTAAAATAAATAAATGATCAAACTATAAAATCACTAAACTAACTTTAGATATAATCACCATGTAAACGCAGGCTATTTACTTTCTTATTCCTCTGAAGCTCCACTGTTGTCTCCAAAAAACACATCAGTGAGTCACACTCCTGTCACTAGATGTTCCTCCGTTACCATGAACACAAGTTTATTCTGACTAGAGCAAATATCCATTAGTGCACCAAATGAGGATAAATCCGCCATTGAATGTAGTCCCCAACGAATGCATTGTTTCCTGTGTGAGTAACGTTGGTTAACAGCTGCAGTGTCCAGCTGTTTCAGGAAATTAGAGAAGCTGTTTTAAAAAATGAAACTATATATTTGAATTTGTGAGGTGTTCTTCCTCTGCAGCAGGAGCCAGTGGGACTTGGGATGAGAGTCTGACAACTGGGCCCAGTCAGAGAAATACTGAGAGACAGACAAAAACAACATTTTAAAACTGTATCTGCATTACAGCAGCAGTGACTCACAAGAAATGAACCACAACCGCTATTTCAGCCCCTTAAGAAAAGAAATGTTTTGATCCTTTTATATGTGTTCATGTGTATAATTACCATAGTACTTCTTTCTGTGTGTACATTTGCAGAACACTGTGTGTGTTTATGCATTGCAGCCAGTTTGATGTTTTTGCAACAGGTCTTAATGTGTGTGACGGGATAGTGTAGCTTTGAAGCATGCATGTATCTCTGTTTGTGCAGATAGCCCCGTGGCTTTTCACATGCACTTTGCCTCTATAAGTCATTGCCATAATTGTTGTGATGAAAAAAAACGAAAAAAAAAAAAAAAACGGCATTGCAATTGAAGCAGTCGGGGGTGGGGTGGGGTTGGGGGGTAGCTGTATGCCTATTGCCTACACATGCAGTGCAGGAAGAAACATGGAGTTGAACATTATCACTAATTGTCCACATCATGTATTGATCTTTCTAATTGTACTTGTGTATAAAGCAGATGCTTCATCCTCTGAGGAGCTGTGTAACAACTGATGTATCATAATAGATTTTATAACTGTGCAGATGAAGTACAATCACCCCGCATTATCTACGCCTAGAATCCACACTGCGAAAAATAATTTCACATATTGCCGGGAAACTAGAGTTGATTCTGTTATTGTTTCGTTTCTGACCGGCTGTTTCCATCCCAACAGGATCCCAAGGAGCGGCTGGGTTGCCAGGTCCAGACAGGCTTCACAGATATCAAGTCACACACCTTTTTCCGCAGTATAGACTGGGAGCAGGTAAGAGAAAAAAAAAACATGTTGCTATGATTTGTCCACTTGTGTGTTTCTTTTCTGCTGAGGCAGCAGATGGTACAGTCAGAATCTGGCGTCAGCTCCATGAATCCACGGATCAACAGTCCAGGCTGGAGGTGGTGGTCAGAGGGTAGCTGCAATGTTTTCTTGTCACACTTCAGACCCTTCAAAACAGTCATTGATGATTTAAATTCTCCAGTCAGTAGAGAGTATTGCTGCCAAACACGTTCATCCCATACCCCCCCCACCTCCCCCCCAATCTCCAGACCATAGACTGTACAAAGCATGGACGTAGCACCCGTGACGTCACCCCTTGGATTGGGGGAGTCTGTTTTGTGATCCTACCACGGGGATTTGAACTGCGCCATCTTGGATTTTAGTGGGAGTGTAACTCTGCGGGTCAGCCGGCCGAGAACCCGCCCACTGAACTCGAAGCAACCAAGCCGAACCGAGCTAGCTAAGGCTAATCAGGTCCTCTGTCTGTATCAGCAGGGACCATGAGTCGGCAATAAAGTCATTATAAGCCAGCGGCAAAATATGCCGATACATGCCAATTAGTGCAAACATACAGGTAAATCAATTTTATACAGTCTATGGGTAAAATAGTACTAGATATTTACTCACCGAAAAAACTGCAACACAGACTCCTTCAACGCTCGGTTAGTACAGTCAACAGCACAACAAGCTATATTAATTACCAGAAAAAATTATCTGAAAATAGGCAAACAAACAAGGACACGGCAGCGCCTGTTAACCACTGGATGTAGCCTAGCCTAGCCTAGCCCAGCCGATGCTTTAGCAAAGAGCTAACTGCCGGTAACTGTCTGTGAACCTGTCACTCAACGTAACCACGCCCCAATTTATGTAAGAATTTTAAGCCTAAATAACACTAAAATGGTTGTGGTACAAACAAATTCACCCACCCCCCCACAGTGTTCATGGAGGTGGAAACTATCGGTAGAGACCAAAAACAAAAAATGTACCAGGCTGTAAATATGTTTTTTAAGCTGTAAAGTCGACTATTTTAACATGGGGGTCAATGGAGAATTGCTCACTTCTTGTCCCAGCCCCCAGCGGAACATCTTTGTTCATTTTTGCCAGAATACCCTCCCCTTGCTTCACATCTTAACCGTATGAAACAATGTAGAGGCTAAGCCAATGCTTTAAGCCAATGAGGCATTTCAACAGGAACACAACTGATGCGCTTACTTTACCATGACACATGAATGAAAGTCCACTTGGTTTTTAGTTACGATACACGCAATTCATTTGGTTTACATCTAACACTTCTACATCTCACACATTCTCCAACAGCACACTCCTATTATCTCATGACTCACGTCATATAAATTAACTGTGAAGTGAAAGGTGATCCCTCCACATGTTCCACTTCCACTCCCAGTACACAGTTCGTCACCGGTGAGATCCAGGTGAGTGCTCCTTCGTGACAGACAGCGGCTGACAGCCGATCTGGATCTTCACTCTTACAACCTGTCAGCGCGTTCAGAACTAATGTAACAACAACAGACACAGAATAAACACGGCACGCCCACATCTAATGTCAATCAGCTCAGAGAACAGTGCACAGCTGTCAATCTATATTGTGAACTGCCTTTGTCAGGCTCCATCATACGTGTCTGCTGTAAACTTCAAGAGCCTCAACAGCACACTCAACACACCCTCCTATTTACGATCTGAGCAGGCACATGAGCGAGGTGGAGCCCTGTGTATGTGCGTGTGTCTATGTGTTAAAATATGGATGATACAGTCATAGACATTGTGCGTAGACTACTGCTGCGTGCTGTAAAGTACCTTCCCCCCTCTGTGGAGCAACAAGGCAAATAAAAGTGAATTTCTAATCACACATAGATTTTCGCACCAACTGAAGCACAGGCAGTGAAATGCATGTGCGTGTGTGTGTGTCGAGGTTGACGCACAAAATTATTTGAAAACCACATGAAAGAGGGTGCGAGTCATACAATATTAAGGGTCTTTACATTACCAAACTACACTCAGTTGGCAGTTTATTAGGAACACCTAGCTGATGTGGAAGTAGTCTAAAACAAGAGTGCGGGAAGAAATCCTTTCTCAACTGTTTCAGAGAAATGTTGGTTCAGGTTAATGATCATTTTGGAGAATGTTGTTTGTGGTTCGGTTTAATTGTTTTGCATTAAAAGAGCAGAGTTGCTCTTATCTTGTCTGGTCTGTTTATATCATTGAGGTAGAGTAACAGAACAGATAACACAAGTAGCTTTGGCTCTTCCTCTGGTATTACTTACTATTAGAAAATAGAATTTATAGCTGTGATGCTGAGTTTTTGTATTTTAATCCATAAAAAAAGAAAATTGAAAACAGTGCTCTTATTACACACATTCTGATTTTTAATTTTCCCAAATGAAAATTACTAAGCTGTTGAAGCTGCACTGTTAATGTGTTGCGTTATCAGACACCAGAGCAAATCCTAATTTAAGATGAATTAAGGCCATTTTTAATATCCTCATTGTAACCATGTCCCTCATAGGACAATTAGGTGAGATGGCAGGTAGTGTAGTGGTATAAAAGAGGAAAACAATTGTCAGAGTGTGTTAATGAGTGCTGCCACCGCGCCTGTGAAGTACACACCAAAGGCAAACTGGGGAAAGATATCAAAGCGGGGAGAAATCCTGAGCCCAGCGACAAAGCTCCCATGTAGCGCAGAGGGAAAACAAGTTGACAAAGCTGTGAGAGGTGGAGAAGCGACGCTCTCTGCCCTCAAACTAGAAACCTGTCTCCAGACCTGACAGGCCTGGCATGCCGCTACTGTTGTTACCACGTATTAATATTCATCAGACAGTTCCTGAGGGAGCGTGGAGTTTTCTCTCTGAAGAGATGACACATTTGAATATCATTTACCTGCTGTCCTCTTTTATTCCCTCTCCAAATGCACAGTTCTTTAATGCCAGAGAACTGTCAGGTTGATGAACACGGAGAAGGAGTCAATCATTTGGAAACGGGTAGTACTGATTTCACCAATATGAATTATCTTTCACTGATCCTCTGATCCCAGTCGGGCAGGGAAACAGACATCCTTGTTGTGGCTGCGTCTGTGTCTCACGTATGAACAACAGGAAGTTCCTCCTGCACAGCACAGCTCTGTGTATTTGGTCAGTGGTCACCAAGCTATGAGATAATAATGCAACGTTACGAGACGGAGTTGTTTTCAAAGTAAATTCATGCAAAACCACTGATGTGCGTTCCCGTTGGGGGCGGTTTTTCGGCAAGCAGTCTCGAAAACAACTCCGTCTCGTAACGTTCTGTTATTATCTCATAGCGTGGTGAATGTTCCGGTCACAACTTGTCCATGAGAGCGCTGTAGAGTTGTTATATTGTGTATTTGATGAGTTTGATGAGGGAAACCAATAAATCCCATTAGCCTCCGTAGTGTAGCTCTGAGCAGCTTGCACCGACAATTAAAGGTAACAATAAGATTATAGGGGTTATGGCAATGGGCCAATTTGCCAAAATGTTGAACTATCCCTTTAAGCTGCTGACCGGATGAGCAGCTGCAGCACCTCTATTCGAAGGTGCTTCAAATTAATTAATTAATTACAAATGAAGCGCATGTGTGTGTTCACACTGACTGCTACTATCAGCTCCATCTCTCAACAGAGAGTCTGTCCATTTCTGGTTCTTTTCATTGTAAAATTATTTCCATTTTATTTCTGATAGAAAACGTCAGTAAAGTGCCACTTTTTTCACACACAGCTACTAAAACGATATATATATTCATTTTTCTTTACGTCTGCCACAACTTCAGATTCCACCTAGACATAGAAACTTTGGTGGAAGTTGTCAGTTTTATGTGATGTTGCTGGTATGATGTCAATATGACATCATCAGGTCTTCTCTGTTTTTTGCTGGAAGCCACATGTCACGCATGAGAAATAGAAGAGACGCCGAATCTCTAGATCATGCAAAACAGCCGCGAGGTTGGAGGCATCACACACGCGTCGGGCACAGGCAGCCAGGGCGCTCACGCAGCCGCCACGCACACGCCACACACACGCCACACAACCGGCCTCATTTTGTTTCATGCTTTTGGACTTTTCCATGAATCTTGAGCGTTATATACTTGTCTGCTTTTTAAATCAATTGCTCTTGTACAGTCTCTATTTATCAGTCCTTCTTGCAGCCCCTGACTTTCTTTCAGTGTGCGCACACAGTTTCCTCTTAGCTAAACTGTGAACTGCTGCTTGTTTACAATCTGTTGGATTGTCCGGCTGCTTGTGCGCCCTTGCTCTAACGTCGTCACGTCGCCGTGCTTCACACAGCACCAGGTTTCATTCCAGCCGTCTCTCTGTCCACTGAAGCTCACCGCGTATGTGAACATCAGCAGGTTTCTCTGTGGGATGTCTCACTGTCCAACAGAAGTCCCTACCTTCTGATGTTCATCTCCTTGTTCTTATGGAAATGTGACTCCAACACCACGATGGAGAGACACAGAGAGAGAGAGAGAGAGAGAACTCGGTGTGTGTGATTAAGTGAGTATGTATGGAAGTGTGTGATGTATGGCTCAACATCTGTTGACTGCGGTATGTCTCCTCCAGTCACATTAACGCCGGCCTCAGATCAGGCTGACTGTCGCAGCGTCTAATCCTGTCCCGAAAGCAGCAATGCCAGTGGAACACGCACGCACATACATACTCTGACAGGTGCTGTGATCTGAGAATCCATGGCTCTCCTGCATCGCTCTGGCGCCTCACTTAGCTCTTTCATGTGCCCCTCTGGCCTCAGGGGCACTTCCCGTTTGTGTGTGTGTGTGTGTGTGTGTGTGTGTGTGTGCGCCTCTAAAGGTGCTGGGCTCGTTTCTGGCCTTCAGTGCACTTCATTACCAACACACAGAGCTTCAGCCTGCCCAACAACACATCAGAGAGACTGGGGAAAGTAGGTGGAGAGAGGAGAGGGATGTGAAAAAGATAAAAGAATTGACAATGAGTAAGACAGAGACAAACGGAGAGGAGGAAGATGGAGACAGGATGTGAGGGGGTGAAACTGACAGAGGAAAGTAGGTAGGCACTGAAAAAGTTGAAAAAGAAATTAGCGAACAGAGAGCGAGATAGAGAGAGTTTGGGGGAAGGTGGGCCAATTTGGTGATGAGGGAACGAGAGGAAGAGATACAAAGAGAAAAAGTGAGTTGCTTTGTGTTTGTTTATTTGAAGCTGATCTCACAAAGTGCTTTGAACCAATAACACTAATGAAGCAGAGAAACTGCCACAAAAACCAGCAGGAGAACCAGGAGCTGTGTAGGAGCTAAGTACGCACGCACACACACACACACACACACACACACACACACACAGAGGAAACGACTGACAAACAAAAAGCAAGTGGTGAGTGTGTAATAGAGTTCTACAATGTTCACACCCAAACAACAAAACAGGTTGTTTGTCAGAACCGTTCAAAATAAACCACAAGAACATATGATTCACATGAGTTTTCTCATTAATCCACTGGCTCTGTGTTTAAAGGGGCCATTGGGTCGTTTTCTGTTCTGCTGAATGTGGTTTCCTGTGGGATGAGTCGTGTTGAGGTGTGATGGTCGCTTGTTGACAGCCTCTCAGCCATCATGTTGTTTGATGGTCATTTCCTCTCTTATTCTTTCTCTCTCTCTCTCACGCTCCCTTAACCTGACCTGTCGAGGTACAGTAGATGGCCACTCACCCTGAGTCTGCTCTTGTTCCTGAGGTTGTTTTTTTTTAGGCAAATTGCCCCATTGCCATAATCCCTATAGTTTTAGCAGTAGGTTCGCTACCTTTAATTGTCGGTGCAAACTATTTTTAGAACAGCGGAGCAGAGCCGCGAGCTGCTCAGAGCTACACTACGGAGGCTAATGGGATTTCTTGGTTTCCCTAATCAAACTCATCAAATATACAATGCGTGGCGCAGTGGTTATAGCGGCCGCCCCATGTCAACACAGGCGTCCCTGGTTCGAGTCCCGCGTCGGGCAGACCTTTCCTGCATGTCATTCCCCCTCTCTCTGCCTCCCCCTTTCCTGTCTATCTCACTGTGCTATCAAATAAAGGCAAAAAAGCCAAAAAATATACAAAAAAAAAAATACACAATCCAACAATTCCAAAACGCTCTGGTGGACAAGTTGTGACCTGCACATTCACCACAGATTCAGATAATAACGGAACATTACCAGACAGAGTCGTTTTTGAGGCAAATGCAGAGTCTGCTTGCTGAAAAACTGTCCCCGACGGGAATGTGCATCAGCGGTTTTGCATGAATTTGCCTCTAAAACAACTCTGTCTCGTAACGCTCCGTTATTATCTCATAGCGTGGTGAATGTGCAGGTCAAAACTTGTCCACCAGAGCGTTTTGGAGTTGTTGGATTGTGTATTTGATGAGTTTGATGAGGGAAACCAAGAAATCCCATTAGCCTCCGTAGCGTAGCTCTGAGCAGCTCGCGGCTCCGCTCCGCCGTTCTAAAAATAGCTTGTACCGACAATTAAAGATAACGAACCTACTGCTATGACTATAAGGATTATGGCAATGGGCCAATTTGCCAAAATGTTGAATTATCCCTTTAAGAGTCTTGCTCTGCTCTAGAAAAGTACTTTTTTTGTGATTAGGAGCTATGTAAATAAAAACTGACTTGACTTCTTTACAATACAAGAGGTTTTACTGTGTCCTCTGAGCAGCAGTCATTCACTATCAGGAATTTGGTCAGGTCTTGCTGAGCAGAACTTGAGCAGAAGATGAAGAGTCATAAAGATTGGGGCAGTTAAAGCGCTAACATTAGCCTTGCTTTGCTTCCCATCATTGGAGACAGCTCTTGGCAAGTAAAGGTTTATGAAAATATCATTCTATCCTCAAATAACCACAGCACCTCGTTGGTAATAAACATGACTGTTATTGCGTTATTCTTACAAAAGCAACATGAAAACACTGTTGTTTTTATCTCTTTTATGTGAATGGCATGATGATGATGATACTATAAAAGCAAAACATATTGATCTTAAAAACTGTGATTGTTTTCAGTCAATTTCAGCAGAGCAAAAAAAGTGTGACAAGCGTATGAGAGCACACACACTAACAAGAACTGTGAAAATTATTTCATCATTTCATTATTTAGAAGTAGTTGTAGAAGTAGTAGAAAGTGAATACCAGTGATACATTACACTGAGATTTCAGCGCATGCATATATGAACATATGGGTCTTTTTTCTGTGTCTTGCATTTCTATTCTGTTCTGTTCTAATCACTAAACAGTTTTATACACATGACGCACAGCATCAGGCAGGACCCGGATTAGCCATCAAAAACAATATTGATTGAGCTCCATTATAATCTCCCTGGTGCTACTCCTAAAGTAGCACATTCTTAGATTGAGGAAACATCATGGAGAACAGAGATGTGTACCTGTGGTCTCTCTCTGCCCATCTGACTTCATTGTGTTCTCAGAAAATGTCCTCAGTGCACATTTTAACAGGATGAGGGACCGATGTGAAACCATGGAAACAAACCAGACAAAAACTCTCCTGGCTGAATCACTCGGGCACAATTATTCTGCTGCCTCAACCCTTTCCATTCTGTTGTTTTTCTCTTCACTCCTCAGTCCTGTCTGTCTTCACCGCCACTGAGAAATGCAGCAACAAGGTGCTCGTCTCTAACCGTGGCAGATCTGTCCATATGGAGAAGAGCCACAGAGCCTGATGTACAGTACTATATGTGCTGTGCATAGAACACAACTGTTTTCTACAGGCTCTGATCATGTTCTCTTCCTTTTCTTAGGATTAGTGTGTCCATTTGTCCAACATCAAATTAAACATTCGACTTTTTCTCAGAGTGCTCATGTACAAACCGGTGTCCCAATTCAGGGGCCACATCCTTCTTGACGATTGCATTACATCAGCATGACCAGGCTGTCCCATTTCTGAGGCTACAAAGGATCAGACTAGTGGATTATTCATGGCAAATCCAAAGATTCACACCAGCCACTAATGAAAGCAAAAAAACAGTGTCACGGCTCAGTTCGACTTCTACTGCTGCAACTGTAAAAAAAAAAAAAAAAAAAAGACCTCAAGTGTTTCTGAAATGAAGTTACTTGTTGTCAGGGTTGCTAGGCGTCAGAAGCCACACTTTGAGATGTATTGTAATGGTGGGCACAGTGTAAAGCGAAAGACCTCCGTAGACCAGACGGCCGGTCTGCTACAGCCTGTCGTAGACCACATCCTCCATCCAACCTCCTGTCCACCCCTCCCTAGCTTTGTGGCTCTCTGATCCAAATCCCGTTCCAAACACTTCCACTGTGTTTGGATGACCCAAGTAGGATCTGTCACATGGAGCGCCAAGCTACATAACTCATCTAACAACTGGAATCTGCAGGAAAAACACTAATAAAATGTTGACTAATTATATGAACTGCTGGAGTTTGACAGTTCACTATGATTTTGACGGTTCACCATCAGCAGTGTCTTTTGAAATTGTGACAGAATAATCCTATCATATCAAATAAGAAGACTCTGCAGGACTCTGCAGCATCAGTTCTCATTACCTCCAGTTTGATGATGCAAAATTGCACATTATTCCTGCAGTGCTGAATTCAAATGTGAGCTAAACATGTGTTGCTAAAAATGAGGATTTGACAGCTCACGGAGAAGAAGTGTGATCACTTGAATGCAGCTTCATATATTTTGGGTAATGAGTGACAGACAGTCTGTTTTCTGTAATTGTACAAAAAAAAAAAAAAAGTTTACAGACTTTGGGAGTATTTTCTGCATTGTCTCTGTTCTCCCTCACTAAGTAAAAACAATGGTTGTACACGCTATATATTTGATGTGTTTGTTTCTTCCTCAGCTGGAGAAGAAAGAGGTGACGCCACCATTCAAACCTCAAATCTCCGATGAATACGGCCTCGAAAACTTCGACACGCAGTTTACTAATGAACCAGTGCAGCTAACACCAGATGATGAGTGAGTACAGCTCCTTCAGTCACATCACTGCCGACACATTATGTGAATGACTGACTCCACTTTCCTATTTTATTTATTTATTTATTTAATGAGGACAATGCACATTAATAAAAACACCTCATATAGATATAGATATATGAAGATCTGTGTGCTGAAGTTTATTAACATGTTGCATTATTATTTTGGTTTCCCCACAAAAGGTTGTAGAAGCACATCTACTCTTCATTCCTCAGTTACAAATTCCCACCCACTGCAGCTGCTTACTTTGTGCCAACAGGTGAAAGTAGAGTAACATGTGTTTCACATGTTTGAACCTCAGTCAGACAGAGGAGGCTGCTGTGCAGTCAAATTGGCAACTAGCATACCGGTAGATATATCCGACATGTTAGTCCAGTAGATATAAGATTTAAGGTTTGAATTGGCTCTACCTGACTTAATGTTAGTGGTTGTGTTAATACAAAGTTGTCTCTTCTGTACTGACAAGGTTTCAGGTTTCATGTTTGCCCAGCCCCAGAACTTGGCTTTGGTTTGTGATGGATTAATCCCCGGTTGTCTGAACCTGTCACCGGTGCACTGTGGTTCCAGTGTGGAAATATTCGATCATGATATGACTCAAACACTTGATTTTCATTGGAGGGTCTCTGAAACATCAAGCTGATTTCTAGTAACTGCAAGTAAATGTGGTGATGGTCTCGTAACCTCAGCACTCTGAACAGCTCAGTCTAAACAACACAGTAGTGTGTATTTAACTGTCTGGGCTGTTGACATCAAAGTCATCCAGTCTTTAGCCACACACATATTGCACTAATGTGTGTGGTACAGCACTGACAGTGTTACAGTAGCTTGTGCCAAATGTTTACACCCACTGGAAAAACAATAAGGGACATTGCATTTCTTATCTCTCATATACTGAACAGAATATAAATGTAAACTTTTGTTTCTCCCTTTTTATCAGTTGGAAATCTAAGACACAAATACATACACACATAATACCCTCCGTGTCTAATAAATAACCTAAACCTCACATGTTAAAGTGAGCAGTCCAGGGCACACTTGTGTGATGATGCTGTGTGCCACACCTGCTAGGTAGAAGGATGAGCTCACACTCTGATCCAAACACATTTCTAAAGAAAATGTGAAAGAAGCAGGCCTTTTTTGAGCTTGGCAAAAAAGTCCTGGATATTTAATTTGATCTTGTGGGAGCAATGAGAGCTGCATTCATATTTTTGTTCAGTTTATTTTCCCCCTTTTCAAATTAAATCTTCTCTTTTGTGTCAACATCAGTGAATGAAGCAGAGCACCAGGCTGCAACAGGATTTGACAGCGATCGTACTTGGCAGGTGTGAAATGTGTTCAGGTGATCGGTGGATCCTGTCGTGATCAAACACAGGGTGAAAGGGAACGTTTATTCTCACACTAACAGTGGGTAATGTGCCATCTTCCCAGAAGACTTCTGCATCTAATAAAGAAGAACAACCCCCACCCACCCCCCTTGCGAGTTCCCAACATTGACGTCTTTATCCATCAGGGACATTGTTTTGATTAATGCAAACATGCAGCCTTCAGGATCTGACAGGAGTCCTCGTTTAAGAGAAAAGGCTGAAGAGATCTGGCACAACAACAGACGCAGAGCAGGCTCCACTGGTGCAGACCGTCTGCATCCGCCGCACGAAAACACAAGCGCAGCCTGTTTTCCTTTGTGCCGTCACAAAATGGATTCCATAAGGCTTTAACAGGCCTTGCCAATAGATATTACCGGGCTCATGTAAGACAACATTTTCATTTAAATCCATGCTGGATTGATTTTTCCAGGCTCCAACGTTTATAGTTTTTCTGCAAAGCTTTTATTTTGTGTGTTTTAGCCTCCCAACAGCTGCACTGCTCAAAAGCAGAAACTAAACTGAAATTGAACACAACATGCACCTCACCACTTGAAAAAAAATTCAGGCCCTTAGCATTAGTAGTGAGTATTATTAAAAAAGGATTGTACCCAATCATTTATAGGGAATTTATTTTTTGGATTTAAGGGCATGATGATATTACCATTTCTTAGGTTGAAGGGAGTTTATATTATGCACAGAGAAAAAAAAAATTAGGGGGTCACCATCACAAAGTTTGAAGACAGTAGTCAAGAACCTGGTTATTAAAAGCTGATTGTAGTCTTCATCCTGTCCATCTATGAAAGACCATGTACAAACATGTGAGGGAAGAAGCATGAACTATAAAGGGTTTCTGAATTAATGAAACAACGACTTGTTATACAGTCTCATGTCAGCCATGTTAAAGGGATAGTTCAACATTGCCATAATCCCTATAGTTTTAGGAGTAGGTTCGTTACCTTTAATCGTCGGTGCAAGCTATCTTTAGAACGGTGGAGCAGAGCCGCGAGCTGCTCAGAGCTACGCTATGGAGGCTAATGGAATTTCTTGGTTTCCCTCATGAAACTCATCAAATACACAATCCAACAACTCCAAAACACTCTGGTGGACAAGTTGTGACCTGCACATTCACCACGCTATGAGATAATAATTGTTTTTGAGGCAAATGCAGAGACTGCTTGCCGAAAAAGTGCCTTGACAGGTACCCGCATCAGCAGTTTTGCATGAATTTACCTCGAAAACAACTCTGTCTCATAACATTCCATTACTATCTCTTGGGTTGTTGGATTGTGTATTTGATGAGTTTGATGAGGGAAACCATGAAATCCCATTAGCCTCCGTAGCGTAGCTCTGAGCAGCTCGCAGCTCTGCTCCGCCGTACTAAAAATAGCTTGCACCGACAATTAAAGATAACAAACCTACTGCTAAAGCTATAGGGATTATGGCAATGGGCCAATTTGCCAAAATGTTGAACTATCCCTTTAACTAACATATTCAACGGTCTCAGTGTATCACTCCACATCTGTCTGGCAGCTGACCAGAAAGGTCTCATCTGAGTGCGGCTACATCGTGTCTTGAAGGAGTCACTGTACGTGACACCGACTGGGTCCTATCACATGTGGTCTGACCACATCTGAGGGCGAAGTGTTTGTACCTGATTTGATCGTCCACATTGAGCAGGGCTTCAGAACAAAGATCTCCCTCCAAGAGGCTGGTTTTTCTAATCTCAGCGTGATGAAACGTACAGTTTGACCTGAGGGCATTCGCTGTGCACAGAAGAAAAAATAACAGAAGATGTTATTTGAAGAATGAAAACAGACAAGATGAGAGAAAAAGTCTAAACTCTGCTTCACCTTTCAGAAAGCTCCAATCAACAAACAGCCTCCATCCTTCCTAGACACTGTTAGACAATCTAAAAGCAGTTCATTAAAGCGTAATGAAGACTTGGGGTCCAGACTGGGTCGGGGTACATATGTCAGCCGTGAGGTTTGACATCTTTGCTCTCTCCACAGGAGAACAACAGATCACGCTGAGGCAAAGCAGTTCTGCCACGTTGTTAGAGTTGGCGTTACCACCTCTCACTCTGGACTGGAAGTCAAGCAGAGCTAGGACTTTCTCCAAAATAAAATGTGACACTCAAGCTGTCGGTGGCATCATCATCACCATCGGTTCATTATTCCACCAGCTGGGTGGAGACCGACGCGGCTTCTCCCCGCCCGTGCTCTCGTGAACATGTGCAGCAGTAACGACGGCGTTAACGAAACGGCAGGGCACGGAGCAACAGGAGCTCCCGGTGTTAATTGGAGCCTTATTAAATGCCCATCACGCTCTGCACCCATGACAGATGTCTATGGGTGGCTGCGGCGGCTCTCCCTCCACGTGAAGGTGCTGCTCGCTGGATGCTGATCTTCAAACCAGCCTCGGAGTGGGTGAGACTCGCAGCTCATTAAGGGGGCTGCAGCGAGACGGCTCTGAAGCTCATAGCAGCTCATTTGTGACAGGGTTTAACAACGGGAGTCCCTGACAGACTTTTGGGGAGGCAATTGTGGAGGAGGTTGGGTTGTGCAGTGAAGGGAGTGGGGGGGGGGACGAGGTGGGGAGCACAATGCCAGTTCAGTAGTGGAGATATCAACCTGGCATCAAACACCACGGCACATCAAAAGAAGACGCACGCCTCCTCCCTTCGTCTCGCACTTTATCTCCCCATCCCTTTCTTTTCCCTCTGTTACCAAGGAGAAGGGGCTGACGTCGCCCACTCCCGCTAGGAGGGGGTGATGCAAAAAAGCTCTCCAGTCTCCCCTCTCTCCCACTCGTGATGGGCTTGGCACGAGAAGAAAGAGAAGCGAGAGTCGTGTAGGGAGAGAGAAGGGTAAACCCTCCGTGTTAGAGATTTACATTGCTACATTAAAAGCCAGGATTGCTGGGGGCCCTTGCCAGCGTGGGGAGGGGAGGGGAGGGGGGAGGGAGGCTTTAGTTTTGCTATGCCAGCTCTCTGTCTGAGAAGATGGCAGCCTCAGTCAGGGCCCAGGGAAACATACTGTAGTCCTCCAGCCTCCTTGCTGGTTGTTTGAATGTAACAGGACCGCAGCACCACTCTGGTTTGGTCAGGTGGTTTCCTACACTGTTGATGTTGGCACCAGACTTTGATTTGATCTTTGTCTTTTGACCAAACATTTTCATTGTTTCAGGTCAAATTTCAGTCATTTGTTTGTTGATGGTTTCTGATTCAGCTGTGGCTGTCCTGGTCTGTTGGGAGGTTTCCACTATTCCTGCTTGGATGGTTTTCTGACCAGCAGTGCTATGTTGGGCTAACTTTGACTTACATGGGTTGTTATTCATTAATTAGACCGATAGTTTGGTTTTCCAGCTATGAAAGGTATTCAAAAGGTTCAAAAGGAGGAGCAGAGTGAGAGCCATGAGACAGAGATGGTCTGTGAGGTGCAACACCTTTGTTCTGAAGGAAACAGGTCATTTATTATGGTTGAGTTCAGCTGCAGCAGCGACAGTGATGCCCTGTTCATAGAGACTACTATAAAACCTTTAGTGCCTCATTTGAGCATTTTGGGTCTTTCATTCATTTTAATCTTAATCTTTTTACATTTAGGATATTATGCTAGGATTATTAAATGCTTTTCACAAACACATGTGCATAAACCACTTAGAAATGAGAGGACTACAAAGTTAGTTGTCAGTACATCTAATGGTACATAGCAGACATGACTTACTAATAGTTAATTCAACACACTTTAGGTTCCAAAATGTAAATGAATTTTGTCTAAAGAAATTGGTTCATACAAGACAAATAAAGACCAATGTAACAACATCCAAAAAACATCATCCAAAGACCATGGAAAAGCATTTATTCATCTATAAAAGACCCTCTCAATGAAAATTTAAAAAAGTGGGCAACTTTCACAATGATCAGGGTGTTTATATAGGTTATATAATATATATATAGACAACAAGATCAAAAGTTGGATAATGTCTTTATGGAAGATGTCCAAGAATGTTGAAATAGTCAACATGGATCCTGGAGATCCCTCCGACAACAACATGATGGAGAACAGAGACTGAACATTACTGAACACAACTTGCTGTTTATTACCAGCAGGGCAACAGGTCAAGTGGATAATTCAGTGTCTGAAGGAGAGACGAGAGACAGCAGAGCAAACTCTTCTTCATACGAGCAGCTGCGGCGCCACTGAAACCAGGTCATCAAATCACAGCATCAACAGTATTTTTCATCGTAGTTTTTATTGAGAAAGCTGTGACCAGTGTGGTTTCAGCTTGGACACCAGGGAGTTGGATCCATGGTCGGTCATGTTCACGAGCAATTAGTGGAAGTTGTAACACAATTGTATTTCAATCATAAAACTGCTCAAGTAGGCGGGGCAGTTTGTGTTTGTGTCTGTCTTACTTCAATGTCCTGGTTGTTATGTGGTTGATGTGGTTCACTGGTGGAGCGCTGTGGGTGTGGGTAAAACATGGACATCAGTTGTGACTACAGGGAGCGTCTGCTTTACCAACGTGTTGGTCTCTTAGATTAATATCGCTGCAGAATGTCTGTTCTTTTCAACTGAAACCCTCTTTAGGTATCCTCATGCTTGTTCAGTCTCTCCCACTTCACTCCCTCCTCCTCTGTCCCGTCCCTGTTCTTTCCTCTTCATTCTGCATCTGGTAATGCTTTCAAGTCGTCCGAGCCCGGGGGAAAAAGAAAAAAGAAAAAAAAAGAAGCAACATTTACGTTGGTTGAACACCCTGTTTGTTTTGGTCACCTCCCAAACCTTCTCCCCTCTCTTTTATGTGTCCCTCTCTGTGGTCTCTCTCTGTACTCTCCGAAACTCCAAAATAGAAAAACACAATTTTCTAAATGTGATTGTTGTATTGGTGGTTGACCTGCTCCGACAGCGAGAGCACTTCACATGAGATCAGATGGAGGAGAAAGATTTTTGCTTCATCAGTATGCCGGTCGGCGAGCCGACGGTGTAGCGCTTTATTCACTCCTAACAGCGCTCTATGTGGGTGGGATCTGCAACCTGTTAGACACTGCTGGTGGCCCCTAAAGTGAGACCCCCACCCACCTGGTACAGCAGGGGAAAGTCCAGTGAAGGCACCTATTGTTTTAACTTCAAAGCCCCTCTGCTCAGTGTCTGCGGGGAGAAAGCCTCTCAGCCTCCCCCAGCGAGAGGCCTCCTCCTCCTTTTTGGGCTTCAGTTCCTCATCTCACCAACACACACACATGCACGCGCACACACGCACACGGAGATGAGTAAACAGCCTGTTGCTGCAGGAGGAGAAGCCAGCAGTGTTGCTAAGGGAGTACATTTATTTTTACCCAGCCGCTCCGAGCCCACTAGTTATGGGGTTCCGCTCCATTTACCTGTGATTATGCCTTTTGTTAATGGAAGCAGCACAGTCAGGAAACAAAAAGCAGCCTGAGCTCTCCACTGATTAGTCCACACAGCGCTCCCTGTGTCCCTCCTAACTTCATGTACAGAGCCACGCCATGTCACAGAGTGTGAAGGTCCTGTGCAAAAGAGAAGACGTCAGCTCAGACTTTTTTCAGCTGCAGGTTTCAGCCCTTTTACAATTTTACAGTGAAGAGTCACCATTATAACTGCTGCTCCTTTAAACATTTAGCCACTCTGTTCAGCCACTGTGGGGCACCAACACTCCAGTCCCCAGTACATAACACTGCCAGGTGTTAGATCAGCGCTGGGTCCTGGCAGGTATCGAAGTGGGCAGCAGGACAGAATAAGCTGGACGAGTGCAGCGCTTATGACGGAGTATTAGGGCAATTGTAGGTCAAAAAAACAACCTGGGAGACAGAGAGGGAGGTAAAAGTTGGAATATTCAACTTTAAAGTAGCAGATTTATGAGAAACAAACTGACTCATTTTGTTTTGTTTTCTATCAAGGAAAGAAACAAATCTCTCCACTTAACAAGGTTGGGCAGGCGTGGCTCGGTTTCATTATACCTGCTGTGGAAAATCTTATCAAACTCCACTTTTCCATTGGATTTGGTAACAAGGAAACACTTGATGTTACCACTTCATTATGGTGGCTGAGCTCCTTGTGAAGTGTAGAGTCATTTCCTTCCTGACATTAAAAAGATTTTTTTCTTCTCTTGCAGATTTGTGAGTTTTTAATGTCAGAGACTTTTTTTTTTCATATAAATTTGCAGCTTGAAAATTCAGAGTTTTAAACTACAATGGCCCTATTATTCTGTCATACTAACCAGTTGTGGGGGTTTGACTAAAAACAGGGGGAGAGTCATTCTCTCTGTCACTGCTGTGAAACTCCAATCTGTCCCCACCTTTGTTCAGAACCTGATCCGCTGTGCTCTGCTGCTGCTGCTGCTGTTTGTGCTTGTGGATGGCATTGTGCTCAGGGTCTGTGATTGAAACAACACCTCTGATTCTTCTCTCCGTCTCCCCCTCCTCAGGGACGTCATCAAGAGAATAGACCAGTCAGAGTTTGAGGGATTTGAATACATCAACCCCCTGCTGCTATCCACAGAAGAGTCTGTATGAAGGAGAGACGAGCTTCCTCCTTCGCCCACCTACTGTCTGTCCAAGCTGCCGTCTCAGCCAAAAACCACTCGCAAGCCAACTCTGCAAGGCAAGCAGGAGGAGGAGGAGGAGTAAAGGACAACATGGAGGATGAACTCCCTCTCTGGACCTGTCAACAAGGCAAAGCAAACAGGAGAACGGGAGAGTTTCCCTCCTGGACGATTGAGATTGTTTTGTCGGGGTACCGCTCTCTCTTCTCTCTTGGTATCCACAAGGAAACTAAAGACACTGAACTACAAAGACATTCCCTGTCCTGACATCGTCTTCCCCTCTTCTTTTTTTTCGTTCTCTCCCTCAGCTTCATTCCTTCCTCCCGTCAGAATGTCCATCCTCATGTCAAAGCATGACTGGCTTTGTAATTTGAACAGAGAGCTGTTGTTAATTCTGTGCCTGCCATCATGAACACATAATTTCAACCCGACTCACATCCCTGGATGAATATGACAGTTCTGCCGAGGAACTTGAAATTTTACGTGCACTTTTTTTTTCTTTTCTTTTTTAAAAAAATTCTTTCTATCTTGTAGGGGGGAGGGGGCAACGCCTCACACGAAACAAGAATGTACAATGACAAAGGAAAAAAAATAAGTTATTATTGTGTATAATATTGTAGGTAGTGAATCCAAAATTGACGATGCCTTTTTATTGACGCAAGTGGCACATTTTCATCTGTAATCACAAACTTCTTTTCTTTTTGTTATCTTTTATGATTTTCACAAAACAACGGGGGGAAAACAGCTGAGTGGGAGACGGCTTTTTATTTAAGAAGTGCCTCAAAGATCAAATTAATTACCTTGTCTCTGAATGCACTTATCTCCTATTGAACATTTCTTCACCCAACTGAAGCCATGGCCACACTCTGCCAGGGGTTGGTCCAAACCGATCAAAATTTGAGGGGAATCAATACATGTGGAGCACAGTAACCTGCCAGGACTGAATCTTTTCTTATTTAACAAATCAATTCAAATCATCAGTTCAGAACTGATTGTTTTTGACTGGTCTAGAGACTCACAAGAGCAGCATCTCAGAAACTGGTGGCAGTAAGAAATGAAATCCTTTAACATTAGGTTTGATGTTAAGATATTAAATAGTGGAGATTGTGTCCTGCTCATCAAGTTTTCCCAAAGCCAAACTATCATTTTCAAATGTCATCTAGCAGAGTCCACACTGTCCTGCTTTTGGGATAAAAAAACAAAAAAACATGTATAAAGGCGTGGAGAGGCCGCGGCGTGCTTTCTGCCAATCACAGTCTGGCAGCTTCAGAAAACATGATATCAGGACCGTTGATTGGCTCTGGCCTCCACAGTGCACAGGCTTGCTGGCCGAGCTCAGATTCTTCCACACCAGCTGCCACTGCGTGACCATCTGCGGCCGGTCGACGGTCTCATGTGACCGGTTGGTTTGTTCGGCCTTGTGGAAACGTGTCTCCATTTCTATTTTGGGCTCATTGTGTGTTTCCATCTCCGCACCGAAGGCTGGCTTTACATGGTGCAACGACAGCCGACCGAGGGCCACTTCAAGTATAAGATTGTTCCTTTACTTAGAAACGTCCACATGAAATGACAGAAACGGTCTCAGTGTGCAGTCATGTTAAAAAAAGAAGCTTTCCAGTGATCCATATAAAATGCTCCTTTAGCCTCTGTGGGGGGCGGGCCTGTGGTTGATGGACAGCTCTGCTGACAAGGAGCACTGACACACAATGTTGCACTGGTGACAGAAGTGGTGTTGAATAATAACAAACACACCTTTTTAGAGTCAAGATTATTTTACACACAGCAGAACAAAGCACTTAGATTCATCTTCATTCATTCAACATCTTCACTTGTTTTAACATCTTCACCTCATCTTCACCTCAAACTGAAGTGGTGATTCAACATGGAGCTCCAGCCACATAACAAATCATCATCTTTCTCCTTCAAATACCAGTGGTAGACCATTGATAATTGCTAGAGGGTTACCGATGAGGCTCATCCTTCTAACCAATCAGAGAAGGCCAATCTCAGGGGTGGGATCTCGCAGCTGTCAATCAAAAAGTGAACGCCCTCCTGGTCGACGGCTATTCTCACGCCGAGGCTGTGAGTTAGCATCGGCTGCTGGAAGACGCTGCTCACAAGTTAGCATCCTCCTGTTTCCTGCGAACACAACATGGTCTAGCTACTGCTGGCTTCATTTGTTAAAGTCGCAGACAGAAGCTTTAAGTTTTACACTGAAGATCAATCACAATCCAGACGGGGGGTTTTGCTGTTGACCCAGGTACTCCGCTGCAGACCGGGCCTGGACCTATAACAACTGCTCTCACGCTTGAACAGATGTGCTGGACCAGCCAGGTCACGGGTCCAGGAAAAAGATGCAATAACACTCGTCAGCATTCACAGAAAATGCATACCTGTCCAAGTCTGCACAGAGCTCATGTGTTCAGTCCAGAGCGTGCTGACAAACGTGACTATATCTGTGTACACAGACGCCCAGTGTAATTCAAACAGAACCACATGTGCATCGGCTGTGTGTCTGGGCTTTATCTCCCCCTGACGGCTGCTCCACAGAACTCAGCACCGACTCAACTGTATCTGTAGCGTTTAAAATGGTCAAGTATCAGTTATCAAATGCTTCAAGTCTGGAGACAGTTGCACAAAACACCGTGTCAAGATTTTCCTTAAAGTTCCTTGAAATAACAAAAAGAGTTGACTCTTGAGACTTCTCTTTAAGGGTGTTTTCTTATTTGAGGTTCTCTCCTTACGTTGCTCATATACTTAAGGAATCACTTAAAGTCAGTTGCACAGAAGACCTTAACAACCAAACTAAGAAGTAAAACCTAACTACACCATGGCCGACTTTATGGCAAGCAGGAAGCCCCATTGAGGAACTGATTTCACAATAAAAGTCTAACAAGCAGTCAGTTTGAATACAGTTTGGTGTCGGTCAATCATTTGTCTGACTGTTCAGAGTCGGTCGACAGATTATTGGCCTTTTATGATCTTTTTGGTCCAATGTTGTGCTGATGTTTCATGCCCACAGATCACCAGTGCATCACCTCCTTCTCCAAGTTTCAAACACTCTCAAACATCTGATCTGCTGGACACAGTGGTGGAGTTCTCTCCCAGAAGTGATTAGCAGGTGAATGCTAATGGCAGCAAATCCACAGGCTCAATGGAAACTCTTTCACTGCTGCAAATGCCTTAACTCTTTTCCTTAACTAATGAAACCTTTTAAGCTAAGCAGCTAAGGGGAAATCAAACCACAAGCCTCATTCTTTAACACTAGAAAACACTGGTCACGTCGCTTGTATTTCTCACATCAGACGATATTTAATTCAGACATTAAGTCTTCACAATGTTAAAGGGTAAAACATCCTCAAGCGAAGGCATCAAGGAATTGTTTTTTAAAACTCAATTTGATTGATTGATTGATTGATTGATTATAAGAACAGGGTTTGTCACCTGCAGCTGACACCAAACAGTTGGCCAGTGTAAAGTCAGCCTGACACATGGTGGTCCACTCTGACGTCAGTGGTCTGGAGGCTCTGCTCACTTCTGCAGCTCTGATCCATCAAACCGTTTCAATCCATCACCATTTCTTCATTCCTCCAGTCGACAACAATAAGAATCCATGAGTTCGCTTGTAAACGAGGAAGAGTGAGGCTGTTGCTCTTCATGTACTGCCAGCTTTATACACAAGAAGCTGCGTCTCTTTAAACCAATGTGGGATCATTCCTGTGCTGGTAAAAAGGCGCCGACATCGACTCCCAACACAGATTAAACTCCTCGCCTCTCGCACAAGCTGTGTTGATCTCCACGTCTGCGCGCTTTCAAGGGAAAGCTCTCTATTGGCTGGGAGTGATTTGATGAAATCTGACCCGTGCTAATTTGATAAACCACATAATAGGATTTATGAGATGATCCTGAGTCAAAGGGTCTCAATTAGCTGCAGGCAAGGAACAGAGAGAGGAGAGATAATGAAGCAGATCCACAGTCACCAATTAGTCCACTACGATGCACACACACACACACACACTCGAAGAAGCTGGAAATCACTTCAACATTCAAGGAAGCTTCATCCTCTAACCCCCTAGACTCCTCCCCCTCTGCAGCATTTTTATTAACGTCATGTTTTGTCAATCTTTTGGCACACCAGGTGATACATTACTTCTTTTTTGTTTTGTTTTTATTTTTCTACGGGACCAATGGATGAACTGGGAGTCCTTGAAATCACAACACGGAGCAGTGAAGGCCGTTCACACACTTGAGTCAAACAGAATCTTTCGCTAAGACTGAACAAATTAGTCCATGTTTTTTTTGTTTTAACATACTGCTGGTGGGATTCGCTTCATTTTGCTTCACCGCATCTTTGTAAATATGTGTAATTATTAAAAATGATACTGGTTTTCCGTGAACTGGGTCCTTCCTTTTTGCAGACGGCGGCAAAAAAAAATCTTTGCAGATGCTACAGTTTAGATGTGCGTGTGTGTGTGTGTGTGTGTGTGTGTTGCCTGGGAGCTGGCATCGCACATCCTCACATCCTCTGATCAGCACTTAACTGAGCTCATTCTGTTAGACTGGAAAAGGCAATTAACCAGTTTTCATCCACTAAACCAATTCTCTGTGCAGTTTAGTTGATACAGAGAAAATAAAGTTGAGCTGTTTACTAGAAATTAATATTAAAACAGCGCAGCAGAGTCTTTAGTGGGTTTCATCAGCTCAGTCACAACCACAGAGCCGGTGTGAAGGCCGGCGTGTACGTTCATCCACTGCTCTGTGTGCATGATTAGCATCAGAAAGACAGATAAATCATTTGAAATTTGTCTTTATTTTTTTAACTGTAATTGTTAACAATGTGTGAACAAATTTTTTCAACAGATAGTGAAATAATGTTTGTGCAATGAGCCAGAGCTCAGAAACTGTGTGCAGCTTTTAATACAATTCAAGAAAAAAAAAAGGTCAATGTTAATCTCTGTTAGACTTTTTAAGCAGTATCTCTAAAGCTCCCTGATGTAAATTTAATTAATCTGCACACAAACACAAATGTACAAAATACAATTTGTTACATATTGGAACTATATCATGGCAAACAACAATGTATCCTTCCGCCCAGCTCACTGTGACATGACTTAACATCACTGCACACCATCCAGCGTGTTCAGCAGGGTGGTGGCCACAGCTCAGTCTGTGAAACGTCGTGTTTCTCCTTCACTGGATTTGTTTTCTACACATTCTGGGTTTATGAAGATTTTTCTAAATAAAAATCAGGCTGAATGAAGCTGCTGAGCACCAGCCTCTTTCACTCCATCCAAACACAGTGAGAGAAGAAACACCAGAAACAAACAGAGATGTTTCCAAGAAGATCCTTTGGTTTTTAACAGAGAATTGGAAATGATTCATCCCCCAAAATCCCATAATACACCAATCTGATGATAAATACAGTGAATTCAGTTCCACTGTTGCATACACTCTCTGCATATGAGACCAAATCTGAAAAATCAATTCGCAACAGAACTAAAATAACATTTTCATCCAAACAAGATAAGATCCAGGCTGAGTGCAGGGTAGCAGCAGCCTCATTCTAAGAAAACAACGGCCTCTGTCAATCAGAGTAATAGATGTTTTATTAGAGCGGGAGGATGTGCTCTTTTTTATTTCATCTCAGTCTGGAGATTCTCTCAACCGGCCTGAACCACGGCGGATGGATTCGAGGGGAGCCAGATTCAGGATCTAGTGCCTAAAGAGGGTGAAGTGTACCGACGGCAGGGTCGTCTCGTCTGAGAGGAGTCCTCAGAGCTTCTCCAGAAACCTTCTTCCACAGCACAGGAATGTTCTTCCCACCACCGGGGCCCCTCTCAGTGAGCAGCCAGTGTAAACGATCCTGTCATTCCTCGGTGCGAGCTGCTCTCTGGGTGTGTCCTCCATACGGCACGGTCCTGGAGGGAGTGTGGGGCAGCTCGTGGACGGCAGCCAGCGCAGCATCCTGTGGACTCACCAGGTCATGTCCACATTCATCTCCGACAGACACTGGGCCAGGTGGCCGTCACAGTCCATCTGGGTGAACCTGGAGTGACATGAACAAGGAGATGTGTTACTGACACCGAACACAACACTTTACACTCTGATACACAGTCTGTGCAGGGACTTAGATATCGAAAAAAAAATTAAAGATTATTTGGCTTTTAATTGAAAATAACAACTACACTTTGTTCTTTTTGACACAAAAAACACTGAACAAAACAATCTAAGCTTCACCTGCATGTTGGTTAAAGGTCACACACACTTAACCTGCTTTATTTCAAGTGTTGATATTATAAAAGACAAATGGTTCGTGTGTTAAGTACCAGAAACCATGAGTGTAGTTTTACATGTCTCTGAGGTTTCTCTCAGGAGCTGTATCTGTGGGCGGAGCAGTGACTGCTTTGTTGTGACATCACAAAGTTACAGAAGTCGTGACAGCCTGTTCTGAGGCTCCGTTCCTGAATACAGACTGTGTGCATTTCACTGTGGACTGAGGCTTTGATACCTTCACGTTATGAATGAAGAGCCTAGAGCTGATTTATGATCAGAAACACATGGAAATCTCTTTTTATAAAATATCTTGAAAAGTTTACTGTGATTCCTGTTGTGTGAGTGGATGGACAGTCAGAAACATGCCCACCAGGTCAAAAGGTCAGTTTGTTGCTGACATTGTTAGCTAAATGCTAACAATGCTATACACATAACCTATTTGGTTTACTGTGTTAGCATGCTAACATTTGCTATTTAGCTCTAAACACCAACTGAGTAATTTAAGTTCTGGATGAATGAATGCTCTAAGCTGAATCTTTATAATACTTAAAGGGATAGTTAAACATTTTGACAAATTCACCTATGAAATAATCATGTATAATTATGTAACATTACGACACATGGAGCAAATACTCGGAACTACTTGCGCTTTTGAAATCACTCCACCCAGCAGCCATGTCTGGAATGTAGTTCTGGCTGCATTTGCCTCGAAAACAACTCTGTCTCGTAATGTTACATTATTATTTCATAGCGTGGTGAATGTGCAGGTCACAACTTCTCCATGAGAGCGTTTTGGAGTTTGTGTATTTGATGAGTTTGATGAGGGACAGGGGACCTGTACCATTCACCTCCATTGTGTTCGCTGAGCAGCTCATGTCTCTGCCCCACCGATCTCAAAACAACATGCATCGATAATTAAAGGTAATGTACCTACCCCTATAACTATAGTGATTATGGCAATAGGCGAATTTGCCAAAATGTTGAACTATCCCTTTAGAAAACAAACATAATCCTGAGTCTGGTTATTTAAACACGGTTGTGCACGTGAGAGGAACACGAGTGGAGGACGCAGAGTAAGAGCAGCAGCAGAGTTGAGCTCCTCCGTGTCCACTCTCACAGAGGTGACCATTGTTCCTGCTGCAGACCTGCAGAGTGAGCACAGCCTGGTCCTGCAGCGCCGGCCAACATACACACAGTCCGGCTCAGGAGCCACCGGGTCAGACCAGGACTAGACCGGCATGAGCACAAGGAGAGGATTATTCACGCTGCTGCTCCTCGTCCTCATCACTGCACAGCAACAAACTAAATGACCTTTTGACCTGGTCGGCATGTTTCTGACTGGTCCAGGGTCTGCTCACAGTCCAGTCTAGTGGAGTTTATCAAGGATATCATGTCTTGGTCTGGGTGTTTAGTCCGGACCAGAACTAAATCAACTTTTCGCAACAGTCTGACCAAACTGAATTTATATGTTTACATTTTCTATTGATCCCAAATTGTAAATCGATAACATCTTGAAGAAATTTTGAGTTTAATTCATAAAGGAGTTGGAAGGGAACAAACCAACCGAGCACTTTAATGAAGGGAAAGGAAAACGTGTTTAGAAAAGAGCACATTTAAAGGCTGGGACATGTTATTCTGGGCTGTGTGGAGGAGAACGAGCAGTTCAGAGATGTTTGAGCGACTGTTTCCTTCACACTTGAACAAATTATTCCAAATCCATCCACAGTTAGAGCAGCAGGGGAACAACACTCATGGAAACAGCTGGAAATGAAAGGCAGCTGAACGATGAGCTGGTGAGTGAGACTGAGGCTGAGGACGCAGAACCTTTACATCAGTGCACTTTTAGATGAAAAAACAGAAAATGTGTTTGTGTCTCTTACCCGGCAGGAAACACCAGCAGGCACATGGGGCAGCACTGCAGCCGTTCTCTTCCTCCTCCTCCTCCTCCTCCTCCTCCTCCTCCTCCTCCTCTGACAATTCCCTGCACGTCCTCTTCCTCGTTGTCCTTCACCGCCTCCTCTTTCCTTCTGCCCTCCTCCTGCAGAGGAAGTCGGCTGTCGGAAACCTTCACCTGGTTTGTGAGACGCTGCTTGTTGACTGGTCCATCCTCTTGTTCTTCCTCTTCTCCCTTCATCCCCTCCTCTCCTCTAATTCTTGAACATCCTGCTGACGATGCCCCCCCCTCCTCCCGGCTGTGGAGAGACAGCCGTCGTCCTTTGGCGAGGACTCGAGGAGACGCTGCTTTCCCATCCTGACTCTGCCTGCTGTGAGAGGACGGCTGTGGGCCACAGGTGCGTGCTGCAGGTTCGCTCTGTGCTGGGAGGTCGCGCTCCGAGGAGACCAGCTCCACAGGGTCTGGACTCGACAACACTGAGGGTTCAGGGAAGGGAGCGACCTCTTCTCTGAGGTCACACCACCGCTGGTCGTCCAACTTTAGTACTGTCGGCCTCTGGAGTGACATGGAAAGAAAATCAGGGGGAGTCAGAGGCAGCTATCCACAAGTTTCCGAACGTCATCTATGGGCAATTTGCCGGTTTGGTGGAATTGTAGGTTACGTTTCCATGGTTTTCAGTCGTTGTCATAGTTGCGGTAAATACATGGATCTATTAACGTTGGCTTTTAACACGGATGTCAATTTGTGTGATATCCACTGTTAAAAGCTGGTGTGATGATCCATGCGTTTTACAGATTTTCATTGAAAAAAAAAGAAAAAGAAATCCATGCATTTACCGCGACTACTGAAACCATGGAAACGTAAACATAAAATTCCACCGGAAGAGCAAAACCGGCAAAACAGGCTACGTTTTTGATGTTCAGAAAAAGGTGGATATTTCAATTCAGAGATTTAAAGGGATAGTTCAACATTTTGGCAAATTGGCCCATTGCCATAATCCCTATAGTTTTAGTAGTAGGTTCGTTACCTTTAATTGTTGGTGCAAGCTATTTTTAGAACGGCAGAGCAGAGCCGCGAGCTGCTCAGAGTTACGCCACGGAGGCTGATGGTATTTCTTGGTTTCTCTCATCGAACTCATCAAATACACAATCCAACAACTCCAAAACGCTCTGGTGGACAAGTTGTGACCTGCACATTCACCACGCTATGAGATAATAACAGAACGTTACGAGACAGAGTTGTTTTCGAGGTAAATTCATGCAAAACCGCTGATGCACGTTGCCTTCAGGGACAGTTTTTCGGCAAGCAGTCTCTGCATTTGCCTCGAAAACAACTGCTCTGCCATTCTAGAAATAGCTTGCACAGACAATTAAAGGTAACAAACCTACTCCTAAAACTATAGGGATCATGGCAATGGGCCAAATTGCCAAAATGTTGAGCTATCCCTTTAAGCAACAGGAGGAGGCAGTTTCTACAGCTGAACACAGATGACCAAAGTTGCAAAAACTGAAAAAGTAAAAGATGTTTTACATATGATGATGCAGTTCAAAGTTGAGCAGCTTGAAAAAATAGAAAATTGTAAAAAAACAAAAAAAACAAAACATAAATATAATGAAAATTGAAGGAAATATGACAAATACACACAGCATCAGTAAGTGTCTCCAGTCTGTTCCAGTTGCTGTAAAGCTAAAGTCAATAAAAAGCATCACTTCCTGCAGATCCTGCAAATCATACTGAAATATTTAAAGCCCACTGTTAATGAGACGGGTGATGCACGCGGCTAAATGTGCAGGAAGTGTTGCGTTACTGACACTAATGATCCAAAAATAAGCAGCAGGGAAGTGACTGAAAATAACCGGTTAATAAAAGCTGAGAGGAACTGAGTGGAGAGGATGTTGTGATTATGACACTGACATAATACGGAAAACACCAGGACCACAGGAGAGGAATGTACAACAGAGGGATTACGTATAAAGACCCTTTCAAAATAAAAGCCTGGCTCTCGCTGTGGCTGAGGTGAGTGATGTCTGTTTAACAATTCAAGATAAGAATAAAGAGACCAGATTAGAAGCTCTATCGGTTCTTAATTGGAAAATGAACGAGTGATCAGCACGAGAGTCACACTGCAGACATTTCTCCCTGCGGCAGAGCCAGAGTTCTGATCCCGACACCTCAGACTGAAGCACATCAGTGCAGCGAGAAGGTCTCTGAACATCTGAACTTTGAAGATTCCTAACTTTGTGTGCGTCTCTGATGTGAGTCTTGTTGTGAGTTGCATCATATTCACTACAGGAACGGTGCGATGTGGTTCACTCCGTGGGAACGCACCGCTGTAGACGGCCGGGGGAGATCAGGAACCAGGTCCCAGCGCTGCTTCTCCAGGTCGGGCAGGGCAGACTTGAGGGTGAGCGCCCACAGACTCTCCACAGCAGGAGGAGGCTGACCGGTCCACCACGCTGCTGCAGGGGCCGCCGACCTGTGGACCACATGTTACACACAAGTTCAACCTGTTTCTCCTTCAGACGCAGCCACACAGAGTACCACACATCCCACTGTATGTCTGTGTGTGGAATATTAACTGGTTTTTGAGGAGTTCATCAAAAGTTGTATAAAAAATAGATTTAATTTAGCAAAGAGAGCAGGATACAGTGATGGTGTTTTCCATTTTTGAATTATTTTGTATGCATTTTTCATCTGTCAATCAAATTATTTATGAAACAGCTCTTTGATCTGGCTCAGAGTGTCAGAGTGTGCTTGTGTAAATAACAAAGCAAGCTGTAGATAAATGTAAATGAGCCCACCCTGTTTATTTAAAGAGTAAAGACAACTGTTCAGTTTTTTTTTTCAGACTTCTTTTATATTTTTTTGATCTGTTGTTTCAAATTACAAGCGCCCACTTTCTCCATGTGTTCTACTACATCAGAATTAAGTGTAATTCACTTAAGACACTGTTGCTGCCCCACATCTGCCTTCTCTCCTGTGTCTTTACTTTGACATCTACCAGCATGCTCCCATGTGAGTCTCCATTTGGAATAAAAACTTTCCTAAAATCTCTCATCTCTTTGCTCCAGCTTGGATTTAGCCTTACACCAGTTGAAATTTCATTACGTGCAGCCGTGCAACCTAATATGACAGCCCTGCAATACATCTACATCCTTTTATTAATGCTTATGATCAACCCCTTTTTGATGGTACGTGTGTGTCTCCTTGGTTGTGACTCTTAACATCCATTGTGCAGTGGCAAACACAGTTGTAATGGCTGAATTAAGGCTGAATAGCAAACCAAAATACTACTGAAATTGTAATATCAAGTGATGCAATTTTATGATAAAGTTAGAATGTATCAAAATCTCATCAAGGTAATTTTTTTCCCACTAAAATGATTCATATCAAAATATATATTTGTAAGCCCTCGTGGACATTTTCAATATGTAAACAGGTGAAAATCTAATTTGCTTTGAATCAATAACACCGATTTGCAAGTTAAAATCTGCCCACAAACACTATTTCCTGAAAGCTGCACTTCAAGTATTCATTCTACATTATTTTCTGTCATCCTTTCATCTGCTCACTGTGACCTTATAGACCCTCACTAGGAAACGGCCACACTTTATTTAATATTTCTCAAAGGTCGAACGTCTTTCATTCTGTCTGTGATCGTTTAGATGATTAAAATGTAAAGTTTTTCTGTTTTGTCTCCTCTGAGTTTTCGTATTCAACCTGTTAGTAGTTGAGCTTTGAATGTGATTAAACAGCACTAGGCTACATAATTACTACAACTGGCCGAACGTTTCATTAGCAACCACGTAAAACATCTTCATAATGTTTTATTTGTGACGTTACGTAGGGGATAGGCAAGAAAACACAGAAGTGTTGCGATTGTAAACGAGGTTGTGTGTGTCGGTGTGGGCGCCTCGTCCTCACCGTGTAATAAAGGCTTCAGAGAAGACACGGACCGAAGCGGAGACTGTCCTACAATATGAAAAAGAAACACAATCATAGTCTGAAGCCATGTTTAACTCTGACGCTGCTGTGTTGAAGAGTTGTCGCTGCAAACAGCTCACCCACCCGCCGCTGTCCGCTGTCACGTCGCCGGAGGACAGCGCTGGACGCCCCCTGGACACGGTGTCCCTGAAGGACACTTCCGGGTTCTGCTTTTCAACACAGAACTTCTTTCTTTTGAGCTTGGACTTGGAGTAATGTTCAGACATGTCGGTTTATTAAAGTACGGACTTCAAATTTCGCGCGAGCAAAAGCAAAGGGGGACTTCCTTATTCCTGAAACCCTACGTCACTCGATTTTATCCAATCAGAGTGGGATTCCCGGCGCATGCGCGCACACGCTCAAAGCTCCTGAATAAACTCAGGGTAGTTTATTGTCTGTACCATAGACTGCATATAAAAAGGTCTGTACACAGAGCACACCTGGGTCAGGAAGCAAATAGATAGACTATAAATGCATTATCTACTTCTATTTGTTGATATTTCAAAGTCATAAGTATCAACAAACATAAGTAGTAGATAATGCATTTATAGATAGATAGATAGATAGATAGATAGATAGATAGATAGATAGATAGATAGATAGATAGATAGATAGATAGATAGATAGATAGATAGATAGATAGATAGATAGATAGATAGATAGATAGATAGATAGATAGATAAACAATTTCAAATGTGACATTATTTGCTGTAGGTACACAAAAGCAAATGCATCGCTTGTTCTAGCCTGTGTGGCACCCAAACACTATCTGAAAAAGTCACCCCATCCAGTCATCTCTGTTTTTTAAAAATAAATTCTCTGAAAAGCATTGATGGGCACAAAAATATTTACAGGGAGTTATAGGGGTCACTGTACTACAAAATGTCAAGTGTGATTTCATTTTACTATGTGGCTAATTTCTCATTTGGATTTATTTAAATTTGCATAGTAATACCACAAATTTAATTAAATGATTATGTATAATTATAGACTGTGCGTGCAATGCACTAAATCTGCCTCTGGATGACTACAGGTATTTTAATCGACCCATAAAATGGATAATATTATCCATTTATGAGTGATAACAGTCAAATTATCTCCATGTAAATGGAGCAAAAGGAATAATCTGAGGAAGACCATAAGAGATGGTTAAAGGCCCCAGTCAAAGCAAGTAAACTGACCTTCTTTCTTTTATGTTAGTGAACAAGTGGCTGTAAATCCAGTTCAACTAGTTCAAGTCTCTTTTTCCATGACAGCTCATCACAAATGGAAAACGACTGCTGGCTAATTTTGCAGAGGCTGGACCGAGACTTTCTGTGGCCTTAAGGAGAATTTGACCCAAAGATCAATTTGTTCTAAAAACACAGGCGGGGACTGTAAATCACTGCAAATTTCTTTAACAGTGATGCTGAAAAATAACAATAACAATGTAAGAAATGTGATGCAAACAAACCTGAATTCAGTTTTAAGTGAAGCAAGTCGTTTTGTGGAGGAAATAGGGGCCAAAAAAACAACAGGTCAGCAGGTAAAATAAACTTTGCGATGTGCAAAACGAGCTGAGTCTTCAATTCAAATCAGCAAAGGGAAAAAATAAACAAACTAGAGCATTTGGAAATGGAAGGCTTGGTGGCGTTCATCAAAGTGTAGGATTGTCTCCAAACGAAACAACACGATAAGGAGCTTCTTAAGATCCACTGTTTGATCATATCACATCATCAGCAACTCATATTTTTTAATAAACTTATATTATGTCACTCTTGCATAAGGATTTCTACTCAGTGCGCACTGAAGCAGGTTACATCATGCAAGAATGCTAACTGTAATGATAATACTTTGTTCCCTCTGCTAGGACACACATAAAGTGGAAAGTTGAAGTCATAATAATGGTGGGACTTTCTGAGCCTTTTAAGCTTTTGGCCAGAAGAGAGGGACCAACGGAGAGTGGCTACAATTATGCAATGGAAAAAGACAAGGGAAAGCTGGACTGAACGGAAGGAAAAGAAAAGAAAGGAAAGTGGAGAACATTATTTAAAAGAATGGAAAACAGCACTATGGGAAAACCTGCCACTTTGAAATAAGGTGAGAGCATTGTTTTTTTTTCTCTTTTGGACACATTGCCCCGTTAGATGAGTATTCCAGAAGGAGCGCTGCTGAAATGCTGACATTGGCCAATCAGTTTGTTCTACCTCAACCGCAGATGGGAAGAAATACAAAAGCAGAGCAGTGGGCCAGGCCTGTGGTACATAGTGCTACTCTGGGAAAAAGCAATCCGGCGCCTGGAAAGAAACGTTATGTCACCCGTCCCACGTGATGCTGTGTTGTGCTCCGCTGCCATGGAGACGGTGAAGATGATGAGGAGAATAAAAGTGAGGCAGAAGCAGCAGAAGTCTTAACTGTTTAAGTTTTTTTTTAATGCACCCAAGTTTTTGGGAGGTTAGACCAGTGGTCAACTTCTCCGTGATGTGTTGAGAACATACACACAAAACCAGTCAGGTGTTTGTATCCAGATAGAAGACAGACGTCTACTTGGAAACATAACCGATTGAAATCTCAGCTGTTTTCTGGGTCAGACAAGTTGCTTATTTATTCCCTTAATTCTCTTCGCTCCATGGGCTTCCTCCTTCATGTCCTATCGTCTGCAGCATATTCCCACCAGGTCTTGATCATCTTGTCTATTTTGTCCTTCACAGCTCTTTTCTAGGTCATGTTTGGACTTCCAAACTTCTTCTGCCTGCTCCATCTCAGTCCAACCTTTGGGTTGTGATCTGTTTCCACCTGACAAGCACCTGATGATGGTATGCAGTTTAAACTTGGTCTCCAGGATGTATTGCTTGGACCAGAGTTCAAGTCCATTTGCAGAGTTTGGGAAATATACACCGCCTGTCCAAAAAATAGGTCACCACTTGGATTTAACTAAGCTAATAGGTCAGAGCCTCCCATTTGATAATTATTGCATGGATGATTATGTTTCAGCTGGCAACAACTTATCTAACTCTAACTGATGCAGTCTCATTTCCTTAAACAACATCTTGTAGTCGTGGAGAAGATGCTAATCGGTTTCAGAAGGGTCAAATTATTGGCACGCATCAAGCAAATAAAACATCCAAGGAGATTGCTGAGACTACTAAAACTGAACTGTCCAACACATTATTAAAGACTGAGAGGAAGAAATGGGGTCCAATGTGAACACATAGTCCAGAAAAATAAATCCAACTTTGGACGGAAATAAATGCTGTGACACTGCAGAAGCTTATTGAAACGATGCCACATCAAATGCGTGTCGAAATCAAAGCTAAAAGTGGTCCAATGAAATATTAGAGTGTGTGACTTTTTTTTTGGACGGGCAGTGTACATGATTTCCCCACCAACCTGTCTTCATGCCATTTTATGTCACCCGACATGGGGCTGATACGGTTTATACTGTTTATAGATGAAACTGGAGTCAAGATGTGGTTCCTTAGCTTAGCTTAGCGAGAAGCCTGAAAGCAAGTTTCAACTTGCTCTAGCCGAAGTGAAAAATAAACCTACAGCTGACTAATTAACACTTGATGATGTAGTTGGATATGTTTTTTGAAACATAGAGGTGAGAGGCCACATACTGAAATCCATCCAGTGTGAAAATTCACTGTTGGTAATTTTAACCACACGTCCCCAGAACTTCTCCAGCCCAACATTGGTGCTGTAAAACACAGGTTCAGACTCAGAGGGTTCAGCAGGTCATTTATTTATACACTCTTAAAGTCACATTTAGTTGGGTGGTAGTTCATACTGAGTATATGTCAAATAACAGACAACGTTTGTTGGCAAGTCTAAGGCAATGTCCTCATTAGTCTGGGGGTTCAAGCCACCATTGGAAACATTGCAGACCCCTTTTTAGTTTGAAAACTAGTTGGGTCTCATGACCCTTAAATACCAATTGTGAAAGCAACATGGATGCATTACATTCATACAGCCATTAGGACTGTGTTGTCTTTGCTAGCAGCTGTTGTTTAACAGGGACTGAAACCCAATACTGTGTAAAGAGAGACTTCAGAGAGGTGTCTGTGAATTTTTGTAACTTTTCCAAACAGAAAATTTAATGGCCTTCACTTTACACTAGGCCTGGCCTGGTGTGTGGACTGGAGGTGTGAAAACAGACCTTGAGTTCCTCTCAGAGCTTTGAAATCCTGGATGTCAAAACTTATCTGGACATAGTAACAAAGGGGGAGTTTGTACTGACAAGTGCATCACAAGGCAATGGTCAAGTTATTGTGCTTAAAAAAAACAATTACACCAATACGAGTTTAGCATTATGAAGAAGGGGAGGAGAAGATTTGGACCTTCATGTTCACCATGAGCAGCAGATCATGTGCACCATGCACTGGACTTACAGCACCTACAGCAACAAAATACCTGCAGACAAGAAAATAATTTCAAAAGCTCAAGCAGAGTGCGCAGAAACATACAGAAAAGAGCAAGTAAATGCAAGCAAGTAAATGATGAGTAGAGATGAGCTGATGAGAGAAAAGAAAAGCAGAGCAAGAGGACAAGCACTGCAATGCTGGCAACATTATGAATCATTCAAAATGAGGCTTGGCATACACTCCATACTGTCTAGCAGCTTTGGCCTTGATAGGATGAGAAGCCTGAAGGAAGCACAAGCTTTGTATCTCACTTGCTCACTTGTATCCATTACCACTTAATGTACACACACAGACAGTGATACAGTATGTCAGTGTGGTACTGTAGGCCCACTTCCAGCCTGTAGCTGTCAGAGCTCAGTGCTGGCTGAAAGCATGTCTCTTTGCCAGACTGATAGGCCCAGCGGAGGCTCTGGTCTGCCTCAGGAAAGGTTACTTATCTGCCAGCTGAATGGGACAAACATCAGCCCTGTGGCTCCAGCACTGGCACCATCACTACCCACTGCATGCTATTGCTTCATGGGGCTCTACACACAATGCACTATGGGGTTATAGTGGCATACTGTGCAGATAAACTTCATTAAAATTGTGCTTAGTTGCTCTTCCTCAGTGAGATGAGGGGAATAATATTATGTGTTGAATACAAAGCTGGAATCAGGATGTGTTTAGCCTAGCTTAGCATAAAAACTCAACTCCTCTGAAACCCGTTCTGCCCGTGTATCTTTTTTGTTTACAACCTACTTGAGTGCAGCGTCTCCAGCTACATCACCAGATGGCTGCGGTCAGCTAGCAGGTTTTGTGGCACCAAACCTGGCAACCTTGCAGTCACAACAAGACATCAGGAAGCTGCACACAGTCACTGCACCTGGTTGTTGTCTATCAGGAAATAGTCCAGCATGTAACTCACACCTTCAACCACAAACTGTCATTTGCATAGATGAATAAAATCAGTTACGCTAAGCTAGGCTAACCATGTCCTTACTATCTTACTGTTCTCAAGCATAGATAGTTGGTTATAACCATGAAGCCAGGTTGTTGTAGTGTTACAAACTACAATCAATCATCTTTACTCTTCTTGCAAGCTGCATTTCTGTGAACATTTTCTGAGATTATCAGTCTGAGTGAAACTAAGTGGGAATGTCTTTCCTCACCATCATCTGCTTTATTGGTCCAAAACTACATTTTTTCATTCATGCACACTCAGAACTCTTGGGTCCCATTTCTTTTACATTTTTTATGGTGTTTTATTGTATGTCTTGATCCATAACAAGGCATGTTTGTGGTGTTAGGAACCAAAAATCTCAGTGTAGTGAACATAAATCTCCCTCAGGTTTTTCTCTTGAGCTCTGGTAACAACACGTTGGTGTTAGCCAATCAGAAGAGAGTAGGCTATGATCCTTTCTGATTGGTTGCCTGATTTTGAGTGAGTGGCATAAAAATACTACAGATTTCAAACACTCAAAGAAAACCGATCCTGCTAGGGTGGATGGAGGGTCCAGGTGAGAAGGACTGCTGAGTGGTGACTGATTATTTTGTGACATCACAGTGTTACAGATGTTGTTTTAAGGCTCAGTGTCTGAAAACAGGCTGCGTGCATTTCTCTGTTGGCTGAGCAGTGTGATACGTTCACATTGTTAATATTACACTTAAAACAATGTGAGGTTGAAATCAGAACCTGAGTTCAACTCAAAGACCCTGGACATGACTCTGATGTGAGCACATGCGTCACAACAGAATCATCAAAAAGAGGAGTATACTACCCCTAAAAGGTCTGTTGTTGCAGCCCACCTCACACACAACTGACCTCACAGATTTGTCAGTATACAGTACAACAACTGCACAAAACATGATCACCCTCAGCAGACTCAACAGTAGGCCACATGCAAAACATAAACCACAGGTTAAGACGTAAACCTGCTTCAGTCTGATTCATCTCAAACCGCATCAAGGGCTTTCAGACTTTCAGTCTAGTCACTGGTTATCCACCCACTGAGGGGGTCATGTTACATAGCCTATGCCACTGAGTGCCCCCACCCTAAACTGTGTGTCGCTTAAATTCAATGCACCCACTTAAATAATCACATGTACAGCACCATGAGCAGACAGGATGGATCAAACCCACTCACCACTCTCCCCTACGCTTCTCCTCTGTTGTCATTGATTTGCATGGAAAACCTTTTTCTCCCACTGTTTTCATTTAAATGTCTATTTCAGAGGAGTAGGTGCATTCACAACTTTAATACTGGACTCAACCCGGAGGCTCTCTGCTGGCCTGCAGAGGAGGAGTCCTCCAGATCTCGACCCCTGGCATCCTGCTGCAGTTACAGCAGTGTTTGGCTAGGGGACGCCACAGGAACAGCAAAGTGCCTCCTGGCTTCTGGAGTTGAACTTGCTCTGGACACATGACCTCCTGAGGCTGAAGCACTGTGGCCGTGATTATAACATCAGCTTTACTGCTTTCCTCCCTAAAATGAGATTTTGAGATGATGTGTCAGAGTTGTGTCTCCCTGTACAAACGTCAGCCTGTAGAAACAAGTAGGCTGTTACACGTTTACATAACAAACCCCCCTTAAAAACAAAAGACTTACTCATCCTTGAACACAACATGAGCAATCAAGCATACCTTTACAAATATACAACCTACTGAAAAAATACAGCTCTGCAATTCTTTTAACTTTGCAACTACTATTCTGCCAAAAAAAAAAGTGGCCTTCAATTTAAAGAAATCCCAATTTATAGGGGTAAAAATTGAGATAAATCTAATATATTTTTGTTGTTGTGCAAGTGAATTGGCCACCTGCTAACATCTACTAGCTGATCTGTGAAAAACAAAAACAACAAAAATCTTCTCGCGTCATTTCATTAGCAGGATTGTCTCTCAAGGTCGCCAACACATGAAACTTGTTTATTCGCCGCCTCTTGCCAAACAGTTTTGACACATTCAAGCAGAAGGGAAAATAAATAAACCGCAGTCAGTCGTGCAATTTGCGTTTCCCCTTCCAAAGCTAAATTTGTCTTGTCTCGCAAAACACCACCCGTCCTCTCTCTCTCTCTCTCTCTCTCTCTCTCTCTCTCTCTCTCTCTCTCTCTCTCTAACCCTGTCCCTCTGCTACATTCAAGGCCCATGGGAAAGATGGTAAATATGAGCTTCCTGATGTGGAAATTCCACCCACCTCAAAGTTTGCGAGTGACCACATTTCTGACGATGTCGACGTCAACACATCTGCAGCCACATGTGGAAAACAAGGCCAATAACTGGAAGACTATGTGGAAGAATATGTATTCTATCGCAAGTGGGTAAAAAACAAAACAAAATAAAAAACATCTAATGGCTTTAGACGCCACATCACCTGAATGCAGCATCAGTTTATTATTATTATTAAAAATAACCAAAGTAACCATTACCAAAAAATGAATAGGCTGCAAATATAAGGCAAGTGTTTTTTTAAGATAATTAAATATAATTTAAATAATGGCGAATAATAACCCCGCATTTGTTTTTTGCAGGAATAGTATTCAAATTGATATAAAATGATGAAATACGTGCAAGTCATTCGGTAGTCTAATTGTAATAATTTCATATCCTGTAGCTTGTGTATTTTTTATTTTTTTTACTGTATAAATATGTAAATACGCAGCCTAATAAATATGGAAGACTACAATAAGACTTCCCTCTGTATTGTGGTGGAGCAAAGGAATAAATTACATGTATCTAGTTACTTTGCCACCGCTGCAGAAATGACTGTAAGAAAGTTTAAAGTGAACGCAGTCTTCCCCTCTGACTTTTTCCCTCTTCTCTGCTGTCTGCACTGTAGTGTGTATTTGGGGAGTGTAAGTGTGTGTGTGTGTGTGTGTGTGTGTGTGTGGTGGGGGTGACGGCTTGTTCCTGGAAGAGCCCAGCCTGCCTGCAGAGTCACTCACATTCCTGGCTGGGATTCAATGACTGAGCCAGACACACAAACACAGAGGGAGGGGGGCGTTAGAGAGAGAGAGAGAGAGAGAGAGAGAGAGAGAGAGAGAGAGAGAGAGAGAGAGAGAGAGAGCGCTAAACAGAGCGCGAGGGAGAGAGAGAGAGAGCCATAGACGGGGGTGAGAGAGAGAGAGAGAGAGAGAGAGCAGGCTGGCTCTCAGACTTCTCATCTCCATACAGTCAGAGTGAACTGCGGGGGCAGACTGAGTGGATAGCTGCAGTCCTCGACAGCGGAAAGAGACTCAAATAAGGATTTTTCTTTTTGTATCGAGCCGTATCGACTCATAACTCCAGCTTTTGTTTCATTTTGTGCCGCTTCGTGCTTCTTCTTCTTGTTCTTCTTGTTGGACAGACGGAACTTGTGTCTTGTGGAGTTTGGTTTGCCGTGTGTCGGTGTCGGTGTCGGTGGGATATGGACAGTCGAGCCGCTGCAGGGAGCGACTGGCCGGTGTTCACTCACTAGTCGCGGAGATTAAAAAAGAGAGAGAGAAAGAAAAAAAACAGTCAACTCGCCGTCTGGGACTTTTGACTGGATGTTTGATGAAGCGCTTCGACGGCTCGGTCACTTCTGGCAAACCGTGGATTTACCAGGTTCACTCACGGATAAATACTCGTGATTCCCGGTCGACGACGACGACGACGAGGAGGATTTACGCTTCTAAAGTTGTAGGAAAAACATGGAGACTGTAAGTCGGCAAAGCTTCCAGCCTCATCCGGGACTGCAACAAACTCTGAAGCAGTTTCACCTCAGCTCTATGAGCTCTCTGGGCGGACCGGCCGCTTTCTCTGCCCGGTGGCAACATGAGCTCCTCTTCAAGAAGGACGGGAAGGAGCCGGAGCCGGTCCTGCAGCATCTGCCGCCGCCGGTGATGCCGGGCCCGCTCTTCATCCCCTCGGACCGCTCCACGGAGAGGTGCGAGACCGTGCTGGAGGGCGAGACCATCTCGTGCTTCGTGGTCGGCGGGGAGAAGAGACTGTGTCTGCCGCAGATCCTCAACACGGTGCTGCGGGACTTCACCCTGCAGCAGATCAACTCGGTGTGCGACGAGCTGCACATCTACTGCTCCCGGTGCACGGCGGACCAGCTGGAGATCCTCAAAGTCATGGGGATCCTGCCCTTCTCGGCGCCGTCCTGCGGCCTCATCACCAAGACGGACGCGGAGCGGCTCTGCAACGCCCTGATCTACGGAGGCGCCTACCCGCCGCGCTGCAAGAAGGAGCTGAGCGGCGGCGGCGGCGGCGGCGCTCTGGAGCTGGAGCTCACCGAGAGGAGCTTCAGAGTCTACCACGAGTGCTTCGGCAAGTGCAAGGGCTTGTTCGTGCCGGAGCTGTACAACAGCCCCAACGCAGCGTGCATCCAGTGCATGGACTGCAGACTCATGTACCCGACCCACAAGTTCGTGGTGCACAGTCACAAGGCGCAGGAGAACAGGACTTGCCACTGGGGCTTCGACTCGGCGAACTGGAGGGCGTACATCCTCCTGGGCCAGGATTACACGGGGAAAGAGGAGAAGGCCCGTCTGGAGCTGCTCCTGGACGACATCAAGGAGAAATTTGACTTCGCCAACAAGTACAAGAGGAAAGCTTCGTCCAGGGTGAGTGGGGGTCCTCGTGCTGTGGCACTTTTCTCTGCATCATGTGTTGTGGGATGTTGGGTTGGGGAGTCCCGGCTGGGAATCCTATACAGAGTGAGATGTGTGTGTCCAAGTTAAAGACAGGGTTACCTGCACATTCCTGATGTCTCATGTGTCACATCCAGGGGTCACTGACCCCCCCCCCCCCATCCTCCTCATCCACTCAGTATGGTCATCATTGCCATATTGTCACTAATTGGGCCTCATCCAGCAGTGACAACAAAACGCCTCTGGTGGCTATAAAGCCATTATTTACCTCTTACACTCACTTTTTATTGGTCCTCTACTGTAAATACAAACTCATTCACCAGCAACTGACTCAGTGGGAAAACACAAAACACATCACACTGAATTCAGATGGAAGTCAGGAAATAATTCTTCCTCCCCCACTTGACATTAAGAGACATTTCAATCCACACACACACACACACAAAGTAGTTGCAGGACAGTGTGTTGACTTCCCCACACCAGGACCTCAGAGAGAAACATGTTTTGCCTCATTGGGGGGGGAGGGCAAGGTCAGTGTTTATACCGGAAACTGTCCCAAAGAGGTAACAAAAGCTAACTAACACACACACATTTTCAAATTGTGTGTGTGTGTGTGTTTGTGTGACAGTTGTGTGTGTGTTTAATCAGTATCTAGTGTTGTGCGCTGTCCACTCTCTCACTCTGATTCTAATTGCTAGAGTTCAGATTTCTTCTTCTCTGCAGCTTCCAGCTCTGCTTTGCTTCCTGTGTTATTTCTTTGTTTTTGTTTTGTTTTTTTGAATGTGGTTTTTCTTCAGCCCCCCACCCCCCCCCCGCCCCCCCACACCCCTTCCTCTCTGACTGACTGTAAAGATGTATGAAGGGATTATAATCTGATCTCTGGTGTGCAGGCAGTGAGTTTTGCAGAGAGGGGTAGCTGGGTGGTAGACTGATAAAAAGACGCCCCCCCCCCTCCCCACTCCCCCACCCCACCTCTAGAAAAAAAAAAAAGGCTAGTGTGGCCATTTGCATGAACTGTTACACATGAATGGAGTTGATGAAGCAGGGTTTAGAAGTATTGTGGTGGAAACATAATATGATCCCAACAAAGGGGAGCATTCAGCAAACATCGGGACCCCCCCCCCCCCACCACCACCACCACCACCCTCTCACCCATCCACCCTCCCCTCCCTCCCTCCTCCCCTCCCCAAAAACATCCACTTTACCCCAGGCCAGCCACCCACCTCTGACATACACGCACTCGGCTCATCCTGCCCCTCTTACCTACTTTTTTTTTTTTTTTTTACTTGGATCTAATTGAAACCAGAGGGGGGGGGGGGGTTCTGGGGGCAGCAGACTTGTTGATGAGGCACAGAAAGCAACTGCAAAAGTGTTTACAAGCAGCTTCTCTCCAGCCCCCACTGAGGCTTCTTTCAGAGGTGGGGGTCTGCTAAAGAAAGAGGAATCAGAGAGACCCTCGAAGTTCCCGAAAAGTGCCAGAGTCCTGCCATGCATGGTGAATACCCACTCTTGGCACACACTTTCATTCAGACTTGAGTGGGCACACCTCTAGGACCCCCACTTTTAAGGGGCCTCTTCTATTTTTATAAGTGCCGACAGGGCACCCAAGTGTTAAGCCCAAGGCTCATTTGAGCCTCTACCCGGCTTTTTAATTCGACTCCTCCTTTTTTTTTTTTTTCCTCAAGTACCCTGTTTCAAGAAAACGCTAATGAGGGAATACATGCTGGGTGGGAGTTGAGGAATATTGCTAAACTTATAGCAACAGAGCTCCCTGTTGTCAGCACATTTCAGCAGGCGCTTTTGAAAAAAAGAAAAAAAAGAAGAAAAAAAAGGACTTTCTTGCAGGATGTGAGGCAAAGTGCTAGACTGCTTCTTACCGCTCAGCACACACACACTCACACAAGAAAACGCCATCATCTGTGTGTGCTGTCGGCCAAGGAACTGGGCGGCTCTGTGAATATTAATAAGCGTGTTACAAAAGTGTTAGCAGCAGTCTCGCATGCAGACAGACACAGGAAGTGATATTGCCGCACTTCCCTCCTTGCAGACGCTCCTCTCTGAGCTGAGCCTCCTCCCAAGATGCACGCTGGCAAATATCTGAATCACACACACACACACACACGTCTGAGGGAGAAAAAAAACTGCAAACTGCTCTTGTGTGTTTGTGGATGCAGCGTGAATTTGCACTAAAAAGTTCATTCTCCGGATGTGAGAACAGCAAAATGCAGTTAACTATTATATTGTTTAAATTAATTTAGACGCTGGGTGTGGAGCACTTCTCCCAAGTCGCTCATGCCAGCTCCCCCCCCCACCCCTGGTTGCAAATCTTTTTGGTTTCTGGCTGGTGCACATGTGGGTGGCACACATAATCAGTGGCTTTCCGCATCAGGATGTTTAGATAAGGATTGTGGCTGCAGATTTAGTATGTTGCTAACTTTATAATTTGCCCTCAAGATGATGTGATTTCTACACAATCCGTCTGTTTAAGGGAGATATGAGAAAAGAGAATTGTGGGGCGGAGGGGGGTGGTGTTTGGTTGGGGTTGGGCGGCGCTTGTCGAGGAGCCAGCTCCAGCTTGAGTCATGCTTGGTTCAAAACAAGCAAGTTTACATCAGACTTTCTTTTTTTAGTTGCCTTCCTAAACAGCGAGAATCCAGACTCTTTTCAGTTTTTTAAAAAGAAATGAGGCAGCTTCGATTGGACACAGGATCTTTTTTTGCTACAGATGGATGCTGGTTTGTTCTGAGCTACAGTACAGAGAGGTGGACACGCTCGCCACAGCTGTTGCATGAAAACACTGAAACATGTTCCTGTGCATGCGTATCCCCAAGAGACGGCGCAGTGACTCTGCTGCTTCCTGGTGAAAAACCCCCAAATGTCCTCTGATCCAGTGATTCGTGTTGGTTCTGAGGTGCCGGACAGAAACAATAACGCAGCACAGAAGCCATTTTGTGTTTATGCTCCACATATAGTGTACTGCTGCTGCACATTCCTGCACACTGTTTCCATGCTGGGTGTGCAAACAGCTGATTGGTCTTGTAAAACTTCAAAAAAAATGAGATAAAAAAGGAGACAGAATCTTATTTTGCTGCCGCGCAGGAGCTCAAACTTCCCCTTTTACTTCTGCAGCCGCCCCTCCCCTCCTCACCTCCCCACCCCTGAGATGCCCTCACTGCTGCTCAGGATATCTGGCCTGCAGCAGAAAGGGGCAGCTTGTTTCAGGAGGGGAGGGGGAGGTGGGGCAGCGGTGGTGGCGGCGGCGGTGGTGGTGGTGGTGGGGGCTCAGAGGAAGTGAACTCCCCAAGGGGATATAGGCCCATGTCCTGTTTCATATGCAAGGCGCAGTGTTGGCTAAGCCTGCTGACAGCCAGCCATGTCCACACAGTGGACATGACAACAGCTGGTGGCTGTGCTCTGCAAAGGCAGCTGAGGGAATATTTTCTATTTGGCGAAATGTGACAGTTGCATAAGGTCTGCTCCAGAGTTTGGCTTTTTTTTTTGTCCTGGGGAAGCGCATGTGAGGAAAAAATGTTTGCCGTGTTGATGTTTCTCCATTTTTTTTTTTTTGTCAGTCAAATAGAATTCAGAGTCTGTGCTCTGTGCTTTGAGAAAGGAGGAAGCGGCTGATTGAATTAGGTGTTTGCCTGAACGTGCTGCCAGTCTGGCTTTCTAATGGAGGACAGTCGGTCCAAGCTGTGAGGCATGACCGAGGGTCAGAGAGATCAATGGCGTATTGACATGTGAGCGTCTTTATGTCAAGAGTGATTGAAAACTCCATCGCTTTTGGCGGTGAATCAAAGCAGAGTGACAGACTGACACTGAAACTTCGCCGGCCTGTTTCCTTTGAGATGATGTTTTATATCTTGGGCAGATGTGAAAGTGAAGATTAAGCTCTGAGAAAAATGATGTTGACGACGCCCAACGTGAATGATACGGAAACAAAAGGCAATGAAAGCTCTCGTATCATGTCTTTTTGAATTATAATGTAATAGCCTATAGAAATATGCAGGGGAGGCATAGATGGTTTTTGGTGCTAAAAAGCAACAAATATATCTTCCTATGGATTAACACTTTGAATAAAAAGAATGGAAAAGTGTAAATTATGAAAATGAAAATAAAACATAATTAAGCTGCACAGATTCAGCCTTTCATGTGCAAGAAGTCGGTAGCAAAAAACTACATTTACATTGCTCTTTTAACTCCTCGATGAAAAACTTTTGAGGAACAATTGTGCCGTGCGACGAAAAGTCTGTACAGTGGTTTTGATGAGCCTTTAAACATCTGTGTCGGCCGTAGACAGGAAAGAGCTGTTAACAAACACGAGAGACAGAGAGAGACACAGAGAGAGAGTGGCAGAGCAGGTTATATAGCTTGTTGTGTTGTCTGGAAAATGTTTTCAGAAGGCTGCCATTGAAGTAGCGGTGGAAAAATGAATTAAGTGCAGTGATTCTTCTCATACAAAACGTCTCCCTGCCAGAAGCTGTTTATTTCAAAGCCTTTAAAATTCGGTGAACAAAAGGGGATTTTCCCAGTTACTGCTTGATTGTGCACAATGGATGAAAGCATCTAGAAAGCAGCTCTGCATGTAGTTGTTTGCTGTGGGATTCTGACTTGACTGTCACTTTGTCATATTCAGACCGAGCCCTGGCCAACCTTGTCTGTGTGTTTATTTCAGCATTCGAACCCTCAACCCCCACCCCCGCCCATGATAACTTATACTGTAATTGTCGACATAAATCAACGTTGGCTTTGTAAACCACGCCAGGTGCTGTTGTTGGTTTGCGTGGGAGTCCACTTTGATCCGATCCATTCATCTCGTGAAACGTGTTCGCATTTCTCCAAGTAAGACCCTGAAAAATAAGATCGCCGACGAATCAGATGCTAAATTTTTTTTTCCAACAATACCTAAACCTCTCCAGAATTTGACCCCATGACTCTGTTTCTGTGTTGCAAAAAAGACTAAGACTCGGCTCATTCAAACACCTCAGCATCACCGCTGTGGTTCACGCATAGCATAACCCTCTTTCAGACTGGAGGAGAACAAGAAAAGGAGAAGTTTAAGCTCTCATAGCCAGCCATTGTCTGCCCCCCCTCCCCACCCCATCTCACCATCCCCTCTGCCGTGCCCCCATCCCCCGTCTCCCCTGGTCCGCTGGCTTCTCCACCATCCATCAGCGGCGTCTTCGTGTGACAAACCAAGCGACTGGCCGAGCGCTTCATGAAGAGCCTGGACAGGCCGAGGTAGGGGGGTGGGGGGGCTGGACAGTGTATTAATATACCTTGGTGGTCGGTCTCTGTGTGGAGGAAGAGACGAGGGCTAGGGGGAAGGAAAAAGCAAAGCCTTCTGGCGTCTGTCCATGATACCTCCCACCTACCTTCCTATACCAGACCGTCCATTCAAAGAAGATGGAGGAAAGGAAAGCTTTCCAAGCAGTAGTCCATGTTGCTGCGGTTGTAGGCAACCATGCATGCGAGTTATGTGGGAAAGCAGCGCACGCGAAGCTCAGGGCAAATGCGTTTGAGGAGCTGAGAGCATGTATGGAAATGAAATATTTCCTCCCTGTCAGAATATTCACAGCCTCCCGATAAAGTGGGAAAACTAACAAGCACACTCAGCACGCGGTGACGAATCTTAAGTCTCTGAAAGGGGCCGTTAGCGTGTCTCATCGGGATTATTGTAAGAGCGGCACGGAAGGAAGAACCTGGTGACCTTCTCCAGGTGTTGCGTGGAAGAGAAGCCCCTGCCCTCCTCCCCCTCCCCCCACCCTCGGTCAGATGGTGCGATTCGATGTCTGGCCTGGCCACTGGCTTGTGAACTACAGTGTCAATTTTTTTGTGTGCATTCAATATTGATGGTAGGGTTACCATAGGCAGCTAGGTCCGGTGTGTTTATTTAATGAGAGGGTCTTTGAAATATTCATCGACACACATGGTGCTGTAAGCCCCGGCTTCTACCTTAACTACACATCCCTGAGCACTGTCCTCTAACCTTTCACCTCCTTTAACTTAACCCCCCACCCCCCCACCCCCCTGGCTCCTGTAGCAGCGATTTTCAGATGTGAGGCCGGCATCACTTGATTTGTATGTTTTGTCTCTCCTAAGCGGCCGAAAGCTTCAAGCCACACACACTATTAAACAATTTGAAATGTTCTGACGATTTTGTTAAATGCAGTTTCAATAGCGAGGAACGTCTTTTCATTCCACCGCCCACACACATTATGAAAATGTAAATGAGATGCTGCTCAATACAATTGTCTTGTTATTTAAAAAAAATAAAATAAAGTGTTGTAGCCAATCAGAACAAAAGCTCAGAGCCTCTCTCGTGAGGGCGGTGTGACATCAGAAAGTTCCATAAATCCAGATGGATCTTTAAGGCTCTGTGTCTGAATACAGACTGTGTGCATTTCTCTGTGGACTGATGCTCTGATACTTTCACAGTATTAGTATAAAAACTAAACCTGCTCTATAATCCAATATAACATAAAAATCTCACTTGATACAATATGACAATATGGGACCTTTAAGTCCTACTAGATTTAGGGTTAGGGTTCAGCTGAGACGTTTAAATGTCTGCTCCACTACAAGCCACAACTGTTTTCAGTTAGTGAGTTTACAATACCAATGTGGCAGGGGCGGCTCCTCCGACATTCGTGTATGGATTGCACGCATGATAAACATTCAAGTCATATCTGTGAGCAGTTATGCTGTCTGTTTGTTTTGACGTGCGGGCTTGCATTGCATCATGGGGCTGAACGTGAGATTTATCGCTATGAGGTGTTGAGAGAGACACAAAGATATGTGAGACATGCTTTACATGCCCTATGTGGATATCAGTCTCCGCCCCATAAAAAATATAAATATAGGTAAAGGTCCATACAAAGGTTGGGCAGTGGAGAGCAGAATAAACTGAGCTGGTTGATTTCAAAGAGGTGGCTTTAAACCTGGAAACCACTGTCAGGACAGCTTCAATTGCAAGCTGTGATGATGGGATGGGGGGTTTCACTTTGTGCTGCGTCAGCCCAGGAGCACGCTTTGTGTATGACGGCTGTGTTGTCCTCTGGAGTTGCCCTGCCCCCCACCCATTTCCCCCCTGCCCCCCCTTTGCGCTCTCATGTTTGGAAGAGCAGCCAGCACCGCATGACCTTTCCTACCCCAAATAAAGAGGTGACCTACCTCACCCCTTGCCTCTCTTGAAGCACAGTCGGCCAATCGCGTGCCGCTGTGCAACTCCCACGGGGCAGATGGCTGTCTGATGAAGGCAGCTAGACACACGCGCACACACACACACACACTACAATCTAACAAATTATCCATGGAGAATATAATGTAATGAAATGAATGTTTGTGTGATAAAAGCGGAGCTCAGATGTGTCTATAAGATTTTGGGGCTTACCAAACTCAATGTGTATGTGAGACACATGGAAACATTTGAATAGCGGAGGTATCCTCCGCCTCATTTGGTGTGTGATTGTGCATGGGGCTGGTCGAGCATATGATTCGCAGTCGTGTGGGTATGGAGTGTGTGTGCGTGTGTGTGTGTGCATGCCTGGATCAGCTGTAGGAGCTGTAGGAGGAGATTAGCATGAGCTCACTGCCTACTCATTTCCATCCCCATCTGCCTGTCTCCCACAGTGATGCCCCCCCCCCCATCCCAAACTCCACCCCCGCCCCTAACCACGCGCATGCACACACACACACACACACAACAAAGTACATGCATACATGAGCACGGACATCCACACAACATCCAGATCCCACCCCCGCAATGCCTCCTCAGTCTTATAATGAATACAGAAGCAGACAGAATCGTGTGCTAATACACACACGCATGCCCATATACACACACACACACAGACTTGTCAGCCGCACAGCCAGCGTGTAACACAACATCCACCAGGCATGGCCTAGAATATCCTCCCATAGTGTCATGTCAGAAGCGAGCGGGCTATCTCAGACTGTTGGAACAACAATCTATGGGTGGACTGATTTCTCTAAAGGGCAACTCCGTAATGATTGTCTCAGTCGGGAGGTAGAGACAGGCAGGTCCTCCAGCTAATAACCCGCGTTAATCTGATTTCTGATTGAACTGGTGTGATTTCTGTGGAGGAGGAAACTGCCAAGTCAACTCAGCAGCTTTGCAAAATCTCTGTCAAACTGATGGGATGGTAATAAAAACAGTAGAAATATGGATTTTTTATTTAAAGAAGCTCAGCAGTAAAGCTCCACTTTGGCACAAATTTAAAAGTTCAGTTTAATAATAAATAAACTGGTCCTCTGATGCAGAAAATTTTTCCTTTTCATGTGTTTTGATATTTATCCTAAAAAATCACATTTCAGCTCTGGTTTTCAAGGGAGTGTTTGGGTTCACGATCAGATTTGTTTTGCATCAGCTAATCAACACGTTACTTATAATCTCAGTTAAGGTGGTTAAACTCACCAGTTTTATCATAGTTCCTTTTTAAAAAACCCTTCTCTTCTTTTTCTTTTCGCCTTTTTTAGTGAAGAAACTTTGCTAACGGGTCTGAAAAGTTAGTAAATTCCCCAACAAAGGCGCTAAGTTAGCAACGTTAACCTCACTTACTGACGTAATAGGTACCGCGCGCACCAGTTTCATTGTTAAAGTGTAGCGGCCATTGGGGAAACACAGCCGGTCAACCAATTGCGTAACTTCATCACTCAGTCAGCTACATTTGTGGTTATGGGGCTGCCCGGCCGGCTGGCTGTCCGGGTCTCACTCACAAAGCTTTCACCTTTTTATTCCGAGCACAATTGTTGTGTGCGAGGGGCATTAAGTACTCCACTGCCCCATTTGAAATAATGGCGAACAAGCATTTGGTCCAAAGGCAGAGGTCTATGTTCTGTTGTGGAGGCAGGCTGGGTCCTGGGAAGCATCCTTTTCAAAGGTTAGGGGGGTGGTAGAGGACTGGAGGTCATCCTGGCTTGGCCTCAGCCATGTGGAAGGGCAGCTCCCAGGAGCTCTGAGGAGTATTGTTGTGAGAGTCCAGGGAGGTGGTGGTGGTGTCTGGGGTGGGGAGGGGGATGGTCGCTGTCCACCGGCTAGCCATTGTCACCTCTTTTGTGGTGGGTATCAGCTGTGGATCTGTGATTGTGAGACAGATAGAGGTGATATCCCACTCTCCACCCCCTCCACTGTGGGATGATCAGTGTTCCCAAAGCGCCTGAGTCATGGACTAGCACTCATTGTTTGCCCCCCCCCCTCCTCCTCTTCCTCCTCCTCCTCCCCACACACCCACCCATCCCTCCATCCTCCTGCTCATGAGCTTTAGCTCGTCCTTCCTGGAAGCATCGTGTTTGGTTCTGTCCAGCACAAACCCTGAGGTGGCCATGTCTGCTTTTTATTAACATCTCACGTAAAATTAACTTTTATTATTATTATTATACATAAAAGTTATAATTACCAGTGCAACAATGACTCCTCACAGTCCATGTCATTCACACCCGTGGAGGAGAATGTGTTCTGGGATATCCTCAATTTCCAAATATAAAAAAGAGCGTATTGTTCACTCTAAAAATGAGTTCCAAAGTAAGTTTTAGTCCAGAATAAATAGAAATAAACCTCCATTGTTGATTTTTGTCGAAGAATTATAGTAGATCTTTTTCGTTGCCTCAAATTTCTCCTTCATTGCAGACCAGGGGGAATATATTAAAACCAGCAGGATGTAAGAGTCTTCAGGGACTGGACATGCCTTCAGAAAATTCAGTTTAAAAAAACTGAAGACTTCACCAGAAGCTGCAGGCTGTGCATTTTCCTCACGGGCTTTTTCCTAGTTTTGAACGCTGAAGAGATAGAGAATAGATCCGGCGCAATCTCGAGCGTGTCTCTTCTCGGAAAAAGGTGTATCTTCCTGGAAGTAAAGTCCACAAACACCTCCGATGTTGACTTTTGTTTAGTCTGCTCTGACTCACAGTTATGTCTTGCTTGCTCTCAAGGAGCCACGGGTTAATCCTAAACCGGATTAATCAGGAGGCCGATCGAGCTGCCCTATTGATCCAACAAAACAACTCAGCTCTGAACTTTGATTGACCATTATAACCGTCCTCTGTTTATCACGACAGTGGTTTATAAGAAGTTGCCGTGGGGGCCAGGTGTGCCGCAATCATAACACAACCGAAAGAGGATTTGGTCTCGGCGGCGCACACGCTGTTTTTCAGGGTGGGTTACCGTATTTGGGTTTGAAGTGAAACCAGTTAATCAAGAGCTGAGTGCAGACTGGAGAGCAAGGGTTAAACCCAGCGGGGAGGGGAGGGGAGGGGAGGGGAGGGGGAGTTTAGACTGGCGGAGCAGAGCTAGATAGTTTTTTCTTTCAGGCCGCCTGTGCAGAAACAGAAACACAGTCGGTGAACTGCGGCCACACCTCAGCTGCAGCTTGTCAGGAAGTGGAGGTGGAAGGCGTGTGTGTGTCTGTGTGTGTGTGTGTGTCTGTGTGTGTGTGTGTGTGTGTGTGTGTGTGTGTATGTTTTAGCAAACCAGGGCCTCTCTTGGTGTTGGCAGCGAAGGGGTAGAGCTCGGTAGGCTCGGTTTACTCCTCAGGAATGAAGTGTTGGAAACAAAGGCTTATAATGTGGTTAACATCCTTCCTCTAAGACTAGCTGGGCCATTCCTCCTCTCCAAGTCACCAATCTCCTGAATTAATCCATCCCAGCTGCACTCTGGCAAATGAAGCGGCCATGCAGATGCTAAATAAAACAATATACTGAAAGGGGATCCCTCCTCCTGGCACAGACGCCTGCTTCTCAGGTCTCAGTCTGAGCCTCCACCACCGGGCTCAGACTATCCCCCAACCCCCCTCCATCCTAAAAATCAAGCAATTGATTTCACATCCCACACACACACACACATGCACACACTCCTTCCACTCAGGCAGAGAAGACAATAGGCCTCTTGAAGCTCCTGGATTATAATTAATGTAATTGTAGATCTCTAAGACAAGGTAATGTGTGGAGCGTGTAACCACCTCCAGCCCACTGTTGAGCACAAAGACCTTATTCTCAGCGTCGTCCTTCAAAGAAACGCTGCCAAGGCTATGTTGAGCACTAGGACATCTGTTTATATAAAGTCCCTGGCCATTTATATATGTCTGCTGTCCCTGTGTGTGTGTGTGTGTGTGTGTGTGTGTGTGTGTGTTTGTGTGCGGATGTATGGGGAGGGGGGTTGGACAAGCTGACTTATCCCATGTGACCTCTAGCCTTCTCACTGGGCTCATCTGTCTGCCCTGTTTAATTATCTTCTCTCTCTCTCTCTCTCTCTCTCTCTCTCTCTCTCTCTAACACACACACACACACACACACACAGAGGTCAGGGCTGCAGCTGAACCTTGCCACGCCACCTTCACTCCCATGGTTCCCCTCCCTCCTCCTCCTCCTTCCTCCAGTTCCCTCTCTCCAGGCATGGCTGCTGGTCGTCTGCATGGCTCTGCAGAGGATTAAGACAGATGTGTGTGTATGTGTGTAACATGTCTGTGTGTGTAAGCACTTGTGGTCTGCATAGCAGTCACACTTTTCCCACAGCATTATCGCAAAGGACGATGTATGCTTCCCTTATAGAACAGCTGTCTAGCACTGAGGCTCTTCTACAGGGTCAGACCGTCGCATTTCTCCATTTACACATATTTTATTATGGTTCATAATGCAGAGGTTTATTTATACAGAAAGTGCTTCACCTGTCTTCACTAATTTGCTGATATTACAGCTTACGTTAGAACAGCAAATGCACTTGATGAAATGCTTATTTCATATTTCTTCACATATGAACTCTTACCTACATATTTCATTTTTTGTTGAAATTAAATATTAAAACGAACAAGCAGGGTCCTTTACGTCTTTAGTGTCTCTGTAGCACCACAATGCCTGACACATTTGACATTGTTCACATATTCACCTATTCAGCCCCTGTAAAGTCTCTTTAATGTCTCGTCCAAATGATTCTGAAAGACAACATCTGGCCAGTGTCTGGATGAGTTCAGGAGTGTGAAACAACAAAGTTGCCTTCACATACAGTAAATGACACCATATATAGGACACATTCTCAGAATACTGCTTGTCCCACATGACCGTAAGTGTTAGATGTGTCATATCTAAGTGCATTAACTTCATCAGTTTGTAGGTCAGACATTCAAATCACAGTTTTCACTACCTTCTTTTTACACACACTTTCGATAGAGTGAATTGGCACATTATGAAACCCTTGGGCATTGCAAAGATCCTAATCAAAGTGAGGTATAAAACATCTGCCACATCCTCCTCTGCTTGGCAGGGTGGCCAAGTGTGAATGTGTAGGTCTATGTGTTGTTTTCTCTTTCAGAAGTGGTTACATTTCTCACAGATAGAATCGAATGCGAGCGAGGAGGTTAGATCCAATCAGGAGTCGTCACCCAGACGTATTTACAGCCTGGTTAAAGTGTACGCTGCGGTACTACTTATCTAGATTTAGATTTATCTGGATGTATATGGTGACGCAACTGAAGAGGGCGGGTAGGAGACGGAGGAGAGCGTTTGTAGGGGGGTTGCTGCTTGATTTCCCAGGCAGCCGAGTCGGCCTTCAGAGGAGAAGCGGAGACAGCGGGCCGGTGTTTTGTCTCTCAGCCCAAGGACAGAGCCAGAGGTGTTATGTCTCTCCGTCTTTTCATTCTTTCTCTCTCGACCTTTTATGTTTTCTTGAACCGCTTGCTTCCCCCTGTGTCAAACCCCTTCCCCTTCCCCTGCCAGACCCCCACCCCTCACTGCTTTCACCATCCGCGGTGTAGCCGTCCAGCTCAGGAAGTGCTGTGAAACATCAGATTCCACTTCCTGCAGCAATCAATACATCTCAGGTCCGGCAGACATGCACCCACAGCTGAGAATGCACACATGTTCTTTCTCCCTCTCTCTCACTCTCTGTCTCTCTCTCTCACACACATACACACACCTGGTGTGATTTCACACTGTATGCATGTAAGAGGAGCTTTTATTCAGAGGAACACCAAGATCAGACTCGATTTCTAAGACTTATAATGAAGGAGAAAGGTAGCAAAAGGCCTGGGTGTCCTTCACACCATCCAATCAGGAGCCGTCAGCCGTCAGTATCCCAATGAATCCAATGAATGGTGTGGAATCAGTTAACTATCGTCTTAAAACACTTTGAACATCGGCGCTGTCAATGGGGTGCAGGGGCTCTTTGAGACTGTTCAAGGAGATTTTGAAAGGGCTTTTACATCTACGTGTATTTATTTGGCAGATGCCTCATTGAGGTACAGTCCAAGCTGCAGCAGATCAAGGCGAAGCTTTTGAGAAGTGCTTCAACAATATCTAGTTGCACAAAGTTCCAAGTGCCAGAAAGTTTGCAGGTGCACAAAGCAACGTTTAAACAGAGAAAGAGCTGGATTGACCGACAGCGAGAGCAAAAGGTCACCAAACCATTCTTGAAGACAACGATTAGTTTGGTAATGTTGTGAATAGAAGTTAGTCTCTGGAGCCGACAGTGGAGTTTGTCCAATATCCATTGTGGGATGTGAGTAAAGGAAGCTGAGATTTAGACAATGGAGCGCAGCAAGAATGAGTCCTGAAACCCGGAAACTGGTAAGGATTCTAGCCCCTCTGGTCCCCCTGTCCTGAAGTCTCTGGGTTTTCTTTCTGAATGAGTTTTGCCTCAAACTATCTCTTGAAAATTTCAGGTTTTATTCTACAACATATAATATGTTATATGTTTCTTTATGTCAACCTTACGGCCTTGCTCCGTTTATATACTTGCACTACTACTACTACTACTACTATACTTATACGTGCACTTACAAACTGCTAGAGGAAAGGCTTCTGTAGAAGAGATCAGCAGTAGTCCTGTTGAATCCAAAGTGGAAGTATCATAAACTTTTGTCGTCAGGGAAGAATGGCAAGACTCTGGTATCATCGACATAGAAGTGACATCCCACAAACAAAAGATAAGAATTCCGCTATAATTCAATCAAGTTGAAATTATTCCATTTAGAAGACACCAAATAATTACAATTAGCGCTCATCGGTTTCATTGATACCCTCGATATCTGATCTCGGCTGACAGTTTAATCTTTTACTCTCGGCAGCCTTGGCTGACTTCTCTGTGGTTGATTTTGGCACGGTGAAGAAGCAGCAGCCAAATGGATAGATGGATGAATCGAAGGAGGGATGGATGGATGGATGAATGAATGGAGGGATGATGGACGCCTCGGCCCTTCCCTCCTCCTCCTCCTCCTCCTCCCCAATGGCAGTAATGAAATGATAGATCCCTAATGTGGATGGGAGCAGAAGTGAAGGGATGACCTCACAGCCACCTAATCGCCGCGGAGGGACAAGCCGGCGGCTAATGTGTCCATTAGCCTTCCCTCTGCCAGAGGAGAAACCAACCTGGCTGGGAGTGAGATAGAGGGAGAGAGAGAGAGAGGGATGAGCTGGAGGACAGGAAACGACACACAACTCTTTTTGCTCTTCGCCTGGACTCAATTTCATCCTCATTTGTTGAGCTGTTTTTTTTTTTTTCTTTTTAAATCTCCTTCTAGAAAACATTCCGTCCAGTTCTGTCACACCTTTAAAGTCTCCAAACCAGTACCCAACTCTGTATACTGGTAAAAACATCCCCCTCTGTCATTGTGTAAATGTTTGCTACTGGGGGATCCTGTTGTTCCTCGTCTGGCCTACAGTTCATCACTGGGGGTCACAGAGGTTGCTGATACCAGAGTTTGCTCCAAATGAAGCCCCCTCCCCCGCTTCATCATGTGACCTGTGTGGGGTGACTGTCAGTGGACAACAGCCAGAAGCCCCAGGGATGAGGCCTTTTTTTTTTTTTTTTTGTACTAAATGAAAACACACTTACATGCACATGCACATGCACATGCACAGGCACACACACACACACGAGTCAATACGGAGCAAGCTGAACCCACGGTGGTGTCACATGTTCACCTGCTGCAGTGCAATCTCTCCTACTTCCCCTTTTCCGAGTAGGGCCGGGGTGAGAAGTGTGTCGGCTGTCAGTCACAACAACCCTGCAGACTGTCAGTCTGAGCTCCTACCGCAGAGCCAGCAACTTAGACTTCTGGTTTCGACACCGCACCGGCTTCCTGTGGCGTCTCCGCCCTGCTGTCGGAAGCATCTTTAAGACTCCTGACATAACTCTCCCAAATGCAGCGTCTCGCCTCGCTTCTTACTCTTTGCTATCTCTTTATATTTTTTTGTGCTTTATGACCAAATATGGATCTTTTTTTTTTTTTGTCTCCAGTATCGGACGTCCAAAACCCGTATCGTGTCAAACTAAACTCCAGACTCTCCCCCTCCTCCCTCACCACTGCAGACCATGTGATTTGGCTCCAGAGTGAAGCCTCTCACTCTCCCTTTCTCCCTATGTCTCTCTTGCACTCACTTAGCCTCTCCCAGAGTTCAACAGTGGAACAAAATGTCCGGCTCTGGAGTGGAAAGCGCCAGTATGTGCTAGCCAGCCAGCTCGATTTTGAGGCTGCCCAGCACCCTGCACTGAACCAAAGGGCCTCTTTGTGCTCTGCCCTCACAAAGATATACCCCGAGCAGCAAAAAAACACCTCCAAAAACAAAACTAACAGCAGTGTCCCAGCCAGGGGGTGGGCTGGAGAGGGGGTGGAGGGGAGCGAGTGGGTAGTGGGGGGGGGGGGGGGCTTCCTGCAGCCCTACACGCAGCGTCCAAGTGGAGGAGCTGCCAGAATTGGAGGTTACAAATAAAACCTGGTGAATAAGCTGGAGAAAAACAGAGGAAGGAAGTTTTCCATTTGTGCTAAAAAAGCCCCACGTGGTCGTGGCTTCCCCTTCATTCCTCTTCCTCGCGCACAAAGCCACGAAAGCCCCCGCAAATGCTCGTGTTTGCCCCCCCCCCCCCCCCCCCCCTCCCCTGAAAGCGTTTTGCAGTCAGCGAACGCTCCATTTGCACCGGGAGGACGTCGTTAATGTGACTTGTTAATGTTGTATGAACCTGTGAAATTCTCCACCAAGACACCGGTTTGGGTCCCAAAGCCGTGAGGAAACTGTCAAGTGGGGTTTAATAAAGATCCTTGACTTTAAAATAATCAGCTGACTATTGTGTCAATGAACCAATTAAACATTTAATCTATACAAAGATAAAAAACAAAACAAAACAGTGTTAGTTCCCCAGAGCAAAAGGGAGGAACATCAGACTTTTCGTCTGACTAGCATCCAAAACCCAGAGAAATGATATGAAACAGTGAAATTTTTTAGAAACGTGACATTTGACAAAGTGGAACCAGTCAGAGTTTGAGGAACACACACTCAGGTTGAGTCTAGATTACTGGATCAGGTCATTTGTCATCTAAATTGTAATTTTCAAAAGAAAATTCAGGGTAAGTGCTTAGACAGCTGATTGGTTGTTGACAGAATTTATCATTTGAGATGTTTGGACTCTTCTCAGGTGTGTATCAGTACAGTTGTATTATAGTGTCACTAAACCAAATAGATAATATGAGAATTATTAGTGTCATGAGTGATTTTTTTTTTTTTTTTGGTAGGGCCTGTAGTGGAATTTCTCAATGAGAGCTTTGATATCCGTTTTACTAGCTGTTCTCGAAGCAAAGTGTGTGTTACATTTTAGATAATCATAATAATTATTAGGATTTGGTCCCTAAGCCTGAAGTGAAACACAGACTTTGTTTTTTTCTGTGTGTGTGTGTGTGTGTGGTGAAATTCCTCCGTCACATGAGGTCCTCAGGTAATTGCGCTCCAGAGTAAATGACGTTTAAAGTGGAGACGGCGACAAACGGGGACAGTGTTGTTGAAAGAAATAACAAACTCATGACTATCACCGCCTCTGACAGTCATAAACAGCCAGACGCAGTCTACACACTGCTACTCTCTCTCAACCCCAGTGTGTGTGTGTGTGTTTCCTTACAGTAGCACCACTGAACTTTGAGCCTCGTCTTGAGACCTCAGCCGCCGTCTGTGATAGTAAAAACACAGTTGGCAGCCGCACGAATGTTATTTTCTGTCTGATAATGGAGCTATACCCGCTGCGCTGACCTGACTGCTCCACCCTGACTCTCAGCTTTACAGCATCAGAGATATGCCTCACTACCTGCCACACACACACACACATACACATACACACACAGCGTGGGCAACCTAATTGTCGACTGCTGGGCGTGTTGTACAAAGTCCCTTTCACAGTGTTAATTTGGCTCAACTTGAAGTTCAGCGACTCACGCTCCATTACAGAAATAGCACTGAGGTCCAAGAGAGGACGGCTTGAAATGTGTTATATGGTGTGTGTGTGTGTGTGTGTGTGTGTGTGTGTTTGTGTGTGTATATGTTTGCGTGTGTGGACACAGCCATCACCAGCAGCAGCAGCAGCAGCTACCACGGAAATTTCTATTTCAGTCTATTAGTCTGAAGGGGAGCCGCAGACAGTCAGACACCTCTGTGGCGTAGAGCGAGAGGGAGGGGAAAAGCGATAATGGATTTACTTCAGTGTGTGTTTCAAGGTGCCAGACAGTCTCTCTCTCTCTCTTTCTCCCTCCCTCCCTCCCTCCCTCCCTCTCTCTCTCTTTCTCTCTTAAAGTGGGCTAAGCAGTAGCTGGAGCATCAAGGCAGTCTTGTATGAAAAAACTACTCTCCCTCTTCCTTTTATGCTTGAAAAGAGCTGCAGCATTAAGTGAGAGAGGCATCAGAATTGTGTGTGTGTGTGTGTGTGTCAGTGTGAGTCTAATGCACCGCCTCCACACAGCACAGCAGAGCAGAGCAGAGCAGAGCACAGCGCTCTGGCCCTACATTATCCCAAATGCTGCTGCTGTGATTGGAGCGGTAATGTGGTTGCTAAGCAAATGCAGTCTTCCTGGACTAAATCGGAACGGGCAAAGACTGCTTCCTGGCTGGCTGGCTGGTGGGCTGGGCTTTGGGTGCTGCTGCTGCTGCTGCTGCTGCTGTGTGCTAACATGACTCACACACACACAGACTCGCACACACGCACATGGTGAAGTTGTAGCACCACACAAACCTCAGAAAGTAGCTCTATATGAATTATGTTATGCATGCTTTAGCATCCTCATTCAAAAATACCATCGACACACTCATTTTCTCAAAGCAGCAGCAGTGAGATGAAGGCTGAGAAACAAGTTGAGTTTTTTTTTTTCATCTCTGGAGCGAGAAGGTCATGACCAACAAACCAGAGAGCGGTGGTCGACCGCAACAAAAGGTTTGAGATGATTCAGCGACGGCAGCTGCTGCTGGTAACCTCGCTGCAGCTGGACGCCGCCGCCCAAAAAAAGGCAGCGATGCTAAGAATAATGCGTTTCATACAGATCTGTAGTTGATCATTTTCTTGCAAATGAGAAGTTGAAACTAAACACATCCTTTTTCAATTCACTTCAATCACTTTTTTTTGTTTTTGTTTAGCTGGGTTGATATGGTTTTCTTTGGTCTGGTAGGACCAGGAGGTCAGGGCGGCCAACGTCAGCTCATGCTCATCAGTAGGAGACGTGTTTATTTTGTAATTATTCTGTGACCTGATTGATTATTATTGGCTGCTTTTCCTTCAAGGGATAGTTCAACATTTTGGCATTACCTTTAATTGTCGGTGCAAGCTATTTTTAGAACGGCGGAGCAGAGCCACAAGCTGCTCAGAGCTACGCTACGGAGGCTAATGGGATTTCTTGGTTTCCCTCATCAAACTCATCAAATACACAATTCAACAACTCCAAAACTCTGGTGGACAAGTTGTGACCTGCACATTCACCACGCTATGAGATAATAATAGAACGTTACGAGACAGAGTTGTTTTAGAGGGAAATTATTAATTAATGCGAAACCACTGATGCACATTCCCGTCGGGGGCAGTTTTTCGGCAAGCGGTCTGCATTTTCCTCAAAAACAACTCCGTCTCGTAACGTCCCGTTATTATCTCATAGCGTGGTGAATGTGCAGGTCACAACTAGCTTTTTGGAGTTGTTGGATTGTGTATTTGACAGGGATGCAAACAGCGCGCCGAAAAGCGAAACTCGCTTTTTTCATGACCAATTAGGTGACTTGTGTGAATCGTTCAGATCCGAAGAGTTTTTGTTTTTGAGGGGAGGGGGGGGGGGTCTCAGCGTCTCAGCTGGGGTCAGTAAATGTTTTTCTAACAGGCTGACGGTGACAATCACGTGAAACTGAGGCGAACTCATTCATGGTTGTCTCTGATTATACTGATAACAGCCTACCTCCAATGCGCGACATGCGCGCTCGTTACTAACATTCAGCGTTATTCAACATTCAGTGAAGACCTAAAATTCAGTATCTCCAAAATTGAAATATTGCAAAGGATCTTTTTATTTTATTTTTTTTAAGCCTATAGAAATGTTGGCCTTCTGAAAACTATGTCCATCTATAATCAATCAATCAATACTTGGTTGGGGTTGAACTACTGGAAATTGACTTTTACATGATATTGTAATGTAATAATTTGTTAATGGTGAGCACCCCCCCCCCCAGACAATTCCTCTCTTTTTTGGTCCTGACCCGTTTGCATCCCTGATTTGATAAGTTTGATGAAGGAAACCAAGAAATCCCATTAGCCTCCGTAGCGTAGCTCTGAGCAGCTCTGCTCCGCCGTTCTAAAAATAGCTTGCACCGACAATTAAAGGTAACAAACCTCCTGCCAATTTTGCCAAAAATGTTGAACTATCCCTTTAAGCTCATTAATCTGCCTGATTATCTATTAGCAGCGTGGAAAGAAAACAAATGCTGCTAATGCCACATTTCAGCTTCTGTTCAACCACATGAATGTGGTTGAAAGGCAGATCACGGAGCGGCTGTACCTGCTCTCCAGTGTTCGATCAGCCGCCGCCGCCAGTCGCCGGCTCGTGTTTCTGTTAAGGCGATATGGCAGCTCGGGGTCAACTGTCAAAGAGTGAGATGGAGGTGCAAGGTGGTGGGAGGGGAGGGGAGGCTGGCGGCGGGGGGGCAGTGTCTGAAGACGGCTTTAATTAAAGCAGCAGGTTAGCGGTCAACACGACACACTCTTGTCAGGAGAGTGGAGAGCGATGGGGGCCAGTAATTAGCCTGTGCAGAGGTGAAGAGGTGGTAATGTGGAGGGCCCAGAGGTGTGTGCAGGGATCCACTTTCAAACATGTTTGGGGGGGTTGTACTACTGTCTATCTATATATGTGTACGAGTGTGTGTGTGAGAGAGCAGGGTGTCATCTACTTTTAGCTTCACACACACAGTGTCACATTTCCTCACCTTGCGTCTGAGCTGCTGCTCGGTGCGAGTGTGTCTGTAACACATTGACCAGACTGTGTGTGTATGTATGTGTGTGTGTGTGTGTGTGTGAGGAAGCCGGAGTAAACACCTCAGACACAATCAGCCACTTCACATTTCATCTGTTTATTCAGTTCAGATGCAGCAGAGACATCCAGGAAACGGCCTGCTTGTGTTGGTGTTACAGGTTCACTTAAAGAATAATACCATAATAATAACAAGGTGATTTTTGTTGGGACTTGTACGTGTCCCGTTACATCTGGAGAAAATTATTAGTAGGCAACACAATGCTTCATTTATACTACAGTGTGAAATATTTTACTGTAAAAAAAAAAGAAGAAAAAACTGCAGCTGCTGTAATTTGGATGTTGCCATATTTTGATTTTGATCATATTTCAAATAATAAGAAACAACAGAAGCTGTGCAGCAGTTTCTGTACTGACCAATGTCATATGTTTTTGTTTATTCCCAGATGATAATTGGTGCTGTCAATCGATAGACACAGTTTATTCGGATTAATCATACATGGATATTTTTCAAGTGTTAAATAAATTAGATTTCCTCTAAGTCTTAGATGTACTCTGTTGGTAGCTCTTTCCACCTTGACTTCGTGTTTGCCATTCAGAGGATATTTTTCATTTTCAAATGGGAGTGGTGACTGAGCAGAGACAGTTTAACCTTAGACTGAAAGATGATTCATTTCTGGAAACTGATTCAAACTATGGGTCGGACCAAAGGACAAAGTCACAGAATGTGCATTAACCACGGAAAATAGTGGCAGCAAAATGAATTAGCATTAATGCTTTATCATCGCGTTAACCTTATTATATTCACCTCAGTACATTTAACCTTTTTCTATTGACACTTAATAAAAGTTAATTCTAATGCACGTGTTGGTCTGTGCTTTAGAAGGACTGGTCTCTTGTCAGTCGCTCTAATAGACAGTGGAGGACGTGTTAGTGGGACGTTGGTGCTGCAGCTTTAACAGGTTCTCCACAGAACCACAGAATGTAGAACAACCCTGCAGTGATCTCAGCAGTGTGGAACCCGTTTTGTTGAGAGTGTGTGTGTGTGTGCGGGAGGCCTCATGTGGGCCTGACCTGATTCCAGCCAAGCATCGCGTGCCTGACCAGAGCGTCTCTCTGTTCTCTTTCTCTCTTTCTCTTTCCCATCCATCCATCCATCCAGCCATCCAACCATCCGTCCATCCATCCCTCCCTCTCTCGTTTGCTTGCTCCTCACCCCCTCTCTTTCTCTCTTATCCATTCTTCTCTTGCTCTCTTTTTCTCTCTCCTTTTCCCCCGCATTACAGTGTGCCTCACTGCCCATCCTGCACGGTCCACTTGAACACACTCTTTCCTGTGTGCACACACACACACACACACACACACACACACACACACACACACACACACACACACACACACACACACACACACACACACACACACACACACACACACACACACACACACAGTGTCCCACAGGCTCCCAGCATGCTTACCTCAGTAGAACTGAACTGAACAATTTCACAGCGGCTTTACGGCAGACAAAATGAGAGTGGCGCTGTCTGCCCCCGCCATGCTCACTGGGAAGGGGATGAAAATTTACATATCTGGGTTAAAGTTTAGGATTAAATGGGAAATCGTCTTTTTTTTTTTTTCATTTAAGACATTAAAACCTCAACGTTATTGCATCTGTTCCTTTAAAAAGTAATGATGCTAATGCACGCCAGATGCTAACCTGATAAAATATGTTTCCTGTGACTTGTATTGCTTGATGCAAAACCATCATCATCACCATCACCATCATCACCACCACCATCATCATCATCATCTTCGTTGGGGCCCGGTGTAACACACCAGCCTGCTGTTGGCGTGGTGCCAGCGTGGAGCAGAGGGCGTGAATCGTTTGCCACAATTTATGTTTGACTGGGCAGGTGGAAAGATAGAAATCGTGCATGTGTGTGTGTGTGTGCTCTATCCTAGAGTGGCAGTAGATTTTCAGTGCACTGACACACACATACACACACACACTAACACTCACTCACACACACCGAGATGGAGGGGCATGATAATGAAACCTGGAGATGTAAACGATGCCGTTGTTCACTTTGACACATACAAAGTTTCTAGAACGGTAGACTGCAACCCCCACCCTGCTGCCTTGCGCGCGCACACACACACACACACACACACACACACACAGAGTCTTCTCTTCCTTAGCCCACAGTTTCATTTTCTGCGCACATGCTGATAATGTAACTTGAGAAAAAAAAAACAAAGATGTGCACTCTTTCAACAAAGTTTCATGTCTTTGCAAGCGTTTTAAAATAAACACCGGCATTGTCCTTTATCAGCGATTTTTTTTCCAAGCTTGCCCCTATACTCATTACTCACTGCACAGGGTCACAGGTACACCCCCCTCCCACCCCCACACACCCCATCTTTCAGAGGTCCTGTTGTTGCGAGGGATGATCCAAGGCCCTGTCATCCCCAATTAACCAGATGTGGGTCTCGGCCCCTCTCCCTCCCACTAATCCCTCCTTTCTCTCCCTCTCTTTCCTCTCCATTCTTCTGCTCTGGACACAAAAAAGCTAGAGGGCCGAGCAATGCAATTGTGTATGAGTCTTATGTAACGGTTATTAAGGCATATGTATGCATGCTATACAGTCCCTTTGGGTTTCTTTTAGTCAACGCCTCATTTTACTCACTCAGGTGCACAGCACAAAGAGACTCATTAGAGGGGTGTTTTTGTCACTCCATTAATAACTTCAATATTGTAAAAAATAAAATAAAAAATGAGAAAATATCTTGTTTAAGGTTGTTTCGTGCAAATTCAAACACAACGGCCCCTTTAAGTGGGAGTCCAAACAATCTAATGAATTGGCAGCAGTTGCAACAAAATCCCAGATCCCTTAAAGGTCCCATACTGTACAAAGTGAGATTTCCAAGTCTCAGTTCAGTATAAATCAGGTGTAGGTTCTATATTAAAAGTTGCATTTCAGATGCACACAGCCTGTATTCAGAAACTGAGGACTCCTGTAACGTTATGATGTAATAAAACAGTCACTAGGGTTGGGCGGTATGAGCAAAATCTTATATCACGGTATGAGTAATTTCATATCACGGTAACGGTATATATCACGGTATGTTTTTTTCCCCCTGTAAATTCAATTAATGGCTTAAAATAACCATACTGTAGCATTTGATCATTTTCCTCTTTTATTTTTTAACTTGGATTTCTACAGGAAAAATGCCAGAGCAGTCTGGCTCCAGTTAGTGCAATTATATAGGCTATATATATAAAAAAAGAAATCACAGAATCACAAATTAGCATTTTACAAAAATGCCTACGGTCTGTGCTGTCTATGGCTGTTCAAACAGGTCAAACCGGGAAAATCAAAGAAGTTACTTTAGAGTTCCTAAGTAACCTTTACAGTCTATGGTAGTACACAAAGGGCTCAACTTTCAACAACTGACGGAAAAACGGTGTGTGGGAGGGACGGAAGTGACCATAATAAACAAACAGTGTCCTAGCCTGTCCTACAGTAAAAATGGCACATGGAGGAGTAAAGCAATATGTTAAGCGGCAACATATAAAGCATCAAAGATGTTAACCCACATAGTTTGAAACAACGTTTAAAACACACACAGCCAGTGTCACAACTAAGCATAAAAAGCCCGCTAGCTTAATGCTAACGTATAATGTAAAACACCATAGACGGGCTAACAGAAATTAGCATCGCTTATAACTTGACTTACTCCTCTTCTGAAAAACTCTGACAAGTCAAACTTTAGGATGTGTTAGAGGTCTAATTCATCTGTCTAACCATCAGAACTATGACACATGAAACGGTAAACACAGCTGATCGATCGAAAAAGATTACGGCTGGAGTGAATTACTTTCACTTTTCACTTTTTCGTCTTGTTGGGCGGGTCGGGCTGCCTCCGTTTCCTCGTGACTCCCACTCATGGATGTATTATATTATGCTCCCACTTCTGCTTTCACTCTCTGCCTCAGCCATGGTTGTTATCACTCGGGTAACCGGTAAAGCTGTTTCTTCTTCGTCGTGCTCATGCAACCACGCCAAGCAGTCTGCTGCAGTGCCGGCTCCCCCGTGTGTCGAGGCGGTCTAACTACAGTGACTTCAGAGAGATGCCGCAGACATCTGCTCTTTCTCCGGTATAAACGGTATTGCAAAATCTCTACCGGTAGACATTTTATACCGTCACACGGTATAATACCGTCATACCGCCCAACCCTAACAGTCACCGCTGTCAGCCCTCCTTTGCCTCTGTCAAAGCTCGGCCCTGCTGGATCTGCTTTATTTTTATTCGATCACTCAGAGAGCAATCAGCCAATCAGAAGAGGAGACCGATGGTTTTTGTGGCTTTTTAGAGGCGACGATCTGACAGTGTCTTGGCCGTTGCATTAGCAGACGTTCCAACTTCTCTATCGACTTTTCATTGAAATTATGGTCACGCTGCCTTGTTCGTTTGAAGCCCCCTCATCTCCTCCATCCCCTCTCCGGTTCTCTTCGGAGTCGGAGGCAGCTTACAGGGAGTCTGGTATCATTTCCGGATTCATCTTAACTCTCCAGAGGAGAAAAGAGACAGAAGGTCAGCAGTCTCAAAAATAGAGCAGAGCCTGCTCTCTCTCCTCTGGGTACGCCCTGTAGGAGCTCAGAATAGTCATCTGGTGCTGTCTGCAACGGAAACAACACCTGACAAGCTCCTAACATCATCTTTTCACATCTCTACCGTTTCCATTATGACTGGGAGCTTCATTGTGAACCCTCACTGATGCACTTTCTGTGGGAGGCCCATCACACATACCGGGGTACCTGCTTGTATCGACTGACCTACTTCTTCGCGGCACATTGTGCTTGCATTAGATGTGTAAATTTGGTGGGCTGCACCTCTATGTGGTTCTTTGCAGCTGCCTTGTGAGAGGCTGGCCCGTGTCGGACAGGGGGGAGAGAGGACAGGCTGCCACCGCTGCTGCGTCTTTAAAAATTCCCTCCAAGCTGCTTTTCAGATTACCAGCACTGCAAACTAGGTAATCGCTCCTCAGCACGAAAGGGCTTATATACCAACTGCAAAGTACGCACAATTCATTTCCAAGCGCCACCTCACCCTGCTCGCTACTTTAATCGGATTCTTGTTTTTGCTGTTTTGTTCTCACTATTGTGTGAGTGGGTGCTGTTGTTTACCACTCCTTCTTGTTTGAATGCACAGCACTTGTGCTTATGGCCGGTGCTTTTGACTGTGGGGCTGTGTGGTAGGCTGTGTGTTTGTGTGTTTGCGTGACTGATCATTTCAAGCCTTATCACCTTTTTCTTGGTGGCAGGTGGCGTCAGTCTGGTGTTACAGTCTTGAGTATAAACCAGAGATACATGACGAAGGGAAACATGCAAAGAGATTAGAATCAGTTGTAATATGGTGCAGTTTTGGCCATAATAAAACCTTTTTATGATATTATTATTTAGATCACATAGCAACTGAGATTATCGCTAATAAAATGGCAGAAGTAATGGCTACATTTTATAATTTTCCTATGTTTTACACCTCTGCCCTTTGGCTTCTCTGTGGAGCTGTAGTAACAACAGGTCAGTGGAAGAACCTAGACCTGTTTTATAATAAAAAAGACATGGAAATCTCCCTGTGTACGATATGCAAGAGGTAAAAATTATGACCAAATGCTTAGTAACAACTAAAAAACAATAAACAACCATATCAAATCAATTCCAGATCAGGTGCAGACCACTTATAATTATATTATTTTTCTGCTTCTTTGGTGTTTTCTTTCCCCTATTCATAGCAACCATGGAAACGTAGTGATGATAGTGCTGGTGGTGGTGGTGGCAAACCACCAAACAGGGGAGAGCTGCACCAGAGATCAACGCAAGGGGGTTTGTCTTGGCTCTGGTAACTGGTGCAGCGATGGAAAGAGTTAGCCAGTGAATGGCGGGGAGGCAGGCAACACATCGTCCTTCCAGAGCCAAGACAAGTTCGTCAACATCCCCCCCTGCAATGTTTTGCAAGAGGGAGGAGTGCGAAATAACTGTGATCTGAGGTTCCACATGCAGAGCCAGTTCCTGCTTCTTAAACTAGTAACTTTCTTGCTAAATCAAGAAGATAATTGTCCTTTTATTATTAAAATCCCACTAAGTGCAATCAGTGCCTCCCGTCAAGGATTGGATGGAACAATTGAGGCAGAGCCATCAGACTTAGAGAGCGGTACTGTAGTTGAAACCAAGGGAAGAATCTACCTGGAATAGTGTCGAGGATTACGTTGCAATCAATATGGTTAGAATCTAATGTCCGGTTGTCTTAAAGCTGCAGCAGCAGCAGCAGCAGCAGCAGCAGAAGCAGCAACTTAGTATGTTTTTAAAAAAGTCCTGGAAAAAGTGAGTTATTGTAGAGTTCTGGCAGATAAGTTGTGTGTTCTGGTGACAACACCCCCTTCCTCCAATGTTCCTTTCTCAGCTCATATGCTTCCCATCAAGCAGAATGGTCTACATGACGTCAGTGTGTGTGTGTGTGTGTGTGTGTGTGTGTGTGGATGCATGGGGAATTGCAGGGAAACCAGTTCTGCTTTCCAGATGTGAGAAGAAAGGAGGGAAATGGGGAGAACATAGCGGACAAAGGAGTGTGTGACGACGAAAACCGGACTAGCAGCGACGTAAAGGGTCGCGCTGATCTCAGTTCGAGTCTGTCATGTGGTCGGTGATGCTCGTCGGCGGCGAGGTGGATTCCCTATCTGCTTGCAGATGATATATTACCCAACAGCAAGGCTTGACACCATCCTCAAACCACAGTTTCCTCATTTGCTCGCACTGCAAAGGAATCCATTTGCTAAACACTACTATTGTTTTTTTTTTCCTCGGCGTACCCTTGGCCTTGAATATTCTGGCCTCCACACCTCCTCCTCTACAACAAACTCCGTTCTCAGAAGCCACAACAGCTTCTTTCTAAGGTCCTCAGTCGCCCGTACCCGAGTGGGCTGAACCTCTGGCTGCCCTGGACGCAACCCAAACTCTCTGTCTGCCTGTTATTCAACCTGACCCCTTCCTGACCTCTGCGTGGCCTCGGTCCTTTGGCCGTTAAAGCCCAGAGACATAAAGACGGGGCTGTGACTTCTGGTCATTAAAGGACATTTGGCGCAATTAAGCCCTCAAGTGTCCCTCCCTTGATTACTTCTCAAGATAGTGTTTGTAGAGGCTGCATTCTAAAGGCCAGACGTGGTCGCCCCCCCTTCCCCCAGCACCACCCCCTTTCTTCTTCTTTTCTATTTTTACAGTGGTCCAGACCGTAAAGTCAGTCAAGAGGTGGCATTGGCTGCTCCGTAGGGAGGTCATGAAGGGTCGCGAACCTTCTGTGACACCTAGAAATGAGCCCTCTGAGGCCAGACTGTGGAATACACGTCTTTATCAATTGGTGTGATTAGGGCTCCTAATAAGGAACAAGCCCAACTGTGAAGCCCCTCAAGAACCCCGCTACAAGGCTTCACAAGTGACCGGATTCTGCAGGATGAACGTCCTCTCTGTATAAATTCAGATCTGGACGATGCAAAAACTTGGCAACCCGTCCACAGGACCAGTTTCCAAGGTTACTGTGACGCTTCTTATGATAAGAAGAGCAGCCACCAAGGTCTTTGCACTAGGTTTTTACCCTCAGAAGTGAACACTGTGGACCGGAAATCAAATGGGGCAGTAGGGGGTGGGGGCAAAGTGTAAACAACAAGCTGTGCTTCCTCAGGTGACTCGACTGGAGTGACGTGTCTCTGTGGTTGGAGCCTTGTTGTCTTAGACTTTACGTTTATATGGCTCCAGGGTCAACTGGTCACTGTTTTACAGGGGTGGAGGCGAGTTCACAGGCAGCCCAGGCCCCTCTCATGCCATCTGGCAGCCATAAAGACAGTCCAGTAAGCCTGACTTTTGCACTGCTTAATGGGGCTCTCTCTGGGGGTGAGCTTAGGTGGAAGAGGGGGCGTAGGGCTTCTGTTTTGCCCCTCGCTCCCCACCTTTCAGTCAAGGACTGTAGCTTATTTTCACTTCAGAACAGGATAAGGTCAGATGTTAGCCTTTGACACATGTTTGATTTGTTTCACCTTGCAGTTTGTAGACCATTCCTTTTCTTTGTGTATGCTTGGGGGGGGAAGGCTTTGCAGCAAGAAGCGCTAACTGTTGGCACTAAGAGCTGCAACAATTGTCAGCGGGTTGTCAAGCGCAACTGACCTAAGCATCTTCACAGTGGTAGTAACCTGCCAAATATCCTGCCCTTCTTCATGACTTATTGATTTCTCGCAGCAGAGTGCACGCTGAAGGTTACATGGAGGGTGTTGCTGCAATATCCAATACACATCCAGTTTCTCTTTTTTTAACCCTGGGCAACGTCAGCGGACGAGCGCGAGGAGCTGCCGCATGGGAAAGAAGCAGGCGCTCTCTTGCATCTTCTTCTGATTCTCTGACACTTCCTAAGCCTTCCACACTGGTCTCAGTGGCCTCACAGACATGTCAGATAAGAGAGTGAGAAAGGAAACATGTGAGCATTCTCAGCACCACCAGAACTAGACAAGGCAGGAATAACAGCCGGGACAGTGGAAAGGTCACAGATAATTGAAATGGTTCCCCAATCCGACATGTATTCTTAACCTCAAACACCAAGGGAATCTTTGCTGAAGTAGTGCCTGAGGAAAATACTGCCAGAATGCCTCATTCAGAGCATTTAAGATCTGCGCATTTAAAAAAAAAAAGTATGTGCAATAAATTAGTCTGCAGTGTTCTTCGAATACAATTTTCCTGCAACTGGAATTCAAAATTCCTCCAAGCAGAACAAATTTGACTAGTCAGAATTGATAAGACGCCTACAGAGGAGCTGACTGTAGTTAGCGGCCTGTTAAAGAGGGAGGCCCCGGGAGGAGAAAAGCTTGAGGACAGTGCTTTTGTCCCAATTACACCTAATCCCTTTAGTCGCAGAGAAAGTGGGGACCCCCTGCTAGCCTGCTCTGAGCACACAGAGTGAGCTATGTGGAGAGGAGAACCAAGTAAATGAGGGGCAGGCAAAACCTCAGCACCCCCCCAGGAGAAGGGAAAGTCAAGAATTATCATCTGTCTTTTGTCTCTGCGATTCATCTGCCTTTTCAGATGAAAACTTGCCACTTCTCAGCCGGGGCTTGAAATATGTTAAGCAGAGAGACATTAGCCAGACCAATCCTGTTATGAGCATCAAGCGCTGGGGAAGTGAGTTGGGGCTACAGGAGGGAGAAGGAGGGAGGGGGGGCTGCAATCTTCTTAAGTGATTAATCAGCATGTGAAAGTGAGACCTACTGAGGGATTTCTCCATTCCAAAAATTAACTACCTTCATTTTGCTATTGTTTTTTTCCCCTCTACGCACATATTTACATCAAACTGTAAAAAAAAAAACACTTCACATTTCGTCTGGACGTGAAACAGGTTTTAGTTTTAGTCAGTTGTATTTAATATTTTTCACTTCCCATATTGAATAAAAAGAGATTTCCATTTTTCATTATAATAAAGCAGGTCTAGATTCTAATATAATAAAATCAAAGTATAAAATCAAAGCCCCAGCCCACAGATGAATGCACCGCCTGTATTCAGATAGTGAGCCCTAAAACCAGCCGTCAGGACTTCAGTCACTTTATGATGTCACAGCTAAGCAATCCCCTCCCACCTGGACCCGCCATCCAACTGTGCAGGATTTTCAAGGACTTGAAGTCTGCCAGAGGTTCAGAGAGAAGCCAGAGTTAGGAGATGTAAAACTATATCAAAAGGGTATTTGTTATTTAACAGCACATATCGTGTCATATCATATCGAATATCAGACCTTTAAAAAAAACCCACTGAAAAACAAAACAAAACAAAACCAAAAAAACAGCAGTGACGACGGTGACTTAAATCATTATTAGCATGGGGAGAGTGGTTTGTCAACTGGCATCATTATGCAAACTGTGGGGTTGCAGGAGTAGGCAATTAGCAGGGCCCGGGTGTGAAAAACAAACACATTTGGTGAAGTTTCACCCTTATTACCTCATTAGGTTGGTGCAATGAAGAAGTTTTTTTTTTTTTTTCTTTGCCCACAGGCCTGTGGCTACAGAGAGAGTAATGTCAGCGGGGGCTGTGTGAGACAGAAACCCAGAGCAGAAGAATATAGAGAAGTAGAATGGGGCAGATTGTGCTGAGGGTCAGAGAGGAGATACAGTCATGGTAGATTTAGTCGTGTGTGTGTGTGTGTTGTGGTTTGGATGTTCGTAGCCGGTCTGTGTGTGGGAGCCTGTGCTCTTTGTGCATGATTAATCACTGGTGCTCACAAGAGTGGGTATCTGCATGTGTGGGTATGCGTAGGGATGGACGGGGATCTTTCTGCTGTGATTTGATCTACCTGGCCATTATAATAAGGTATTCACATTAAAAGATTGACAGAAGGCAACTTGAAGCTTCCACACACGCACACACCAACACTTCCAGAGTTGGGGGTCCCCCCCATTGTCCCTACACCCCGACCCCACCCCGTACCCCTTACTGCCTTGCCTTTTTATAGGAAGAGATGGGGCAGCGGGGTCTTTTTTATGAGCTGCTGTTCGCAAAGCAATTACTGTGCTTTAATGAGGCTGTCTGGAATTTCACAGGCCCCCTCTGCTGTGTCATTTAAGCCAAGTGCAGGAAAAATATAAAACCACCACTGAGAGAGGAAACCGCCTAACTGGAGATGGAAGGATGAAAAGGAAGGGGAGAAAAATAAAAAGGGAAAAAGATCACCTTCCACAGTGGTGTTTGTGCACTGATTAGCAGAAACTAAAATAAACTGTCCGTAGCAGAGTGATGAACGATGTTTCAGTTGCTTCATACGAGAAGATCAGATATATTTTTCATGTCATGGCTGCCCTGAACGGGGCCCCAGACCTGAAGAGGCCCCGTAGGTGCAAAGTCCCCCCCAAAAAATGTTGATGTCATGTTGAACAACAACTGTGAAGACGATCTGACTAACGTGTCTCTCTTCTCTTCTCCTTTCCATGGCTGCGTGCTGCTGTTCCCCGCCGCTGCTCTTCATCTACAGGTGAGTGTCGCTGTCTGCAGCTCTTCACATTCTCTCTCTCTCTCTCTCCTCTCACTCACAACACTGTGTCAGATGTAGCAGCCGCTGTTCACTCTCACCTCCGTAACACACTCTCTCACTCGCACATGCCTTTCACACGACGATAGCTTTACACCGCGGGGCCGCAGTAAAACACAACGCCGTCTGTCCACGTTCGTCATGTTACATGTGCTGCATAATTGTGATTTTATGGCGGCAGCAGCAGCAGCAGCAGCAGCTCCACTCACCTACATGCAGCCTCGCTTTGTAAAGTGAGATTTTGTCTGGTAGTTTTTTTTAAAGAGGGAGGAACTGCAACATTGGTGGGGGGGGGTGCGGTAGTGAAACCCCCAGCGTAGACCAACATGGGTTTAACCAAAATGGCCGCCTACCACAGGGCCTCTGTGAGATGGAGCAGGGTGTAACCACATGTTTCTGCTATCTTCCACGTAGCAGCGGTGCACGCTGTGACCTACTAACTGTTAACTGTGTGCACACAACAAGGCTTTGCTTTGTTCAACCCCATATCTCAGACTTTTTTCTTTTTTTTCTCTCTCTTCTGTGCCCGCCACCGTCGCTCAGTGAAGTATCAACCTGCTTCACGGAGCTCCTCAAAGCCACAGACCTCTGCAGGGTTGCCAGCTCTGCCAATTGTTACGTAACCGCTTTTGTAATTTCATGCTTTGCCTTCCTTCTATTTTAGCTTCCAATGACCATCTCTTTTAAAGGAAAAACTAAAAAAAAGTTGAGGGTTTAAGGTTGACTCTCGGCCTTTGGAAACATCGGTTTTGTCTTCGTCTTCGCTGTGTAACAGATGGAGTTTGTCCTGTTCACATTTGCTGAAAAGGCTTCACATGTTTCAGGACGCACATTTGTCCTGCATTAAAATCATTGCGAGACGCTGCCGTGGTGGGAACGTTGTTGTTTGCTGTCGGTTGTGCAGGAGACGCAGCCAAACACCTCCAGGGGGGAAGCGCAGGTAGATGTGTGTGTGTGTGTGTGTGTGTGTGTGTGTGTGTGTGTGTTGTCCAAGTGAATGAAGCCAGTGCAACGCCCTGCTGGATGATGTCATGTTGCGTTGCTGCTAAAAGTCAAACCAGGTTCAACTTCAGGCCAAGTGACGCAACGGTGCAGAGTTTCAAAGGCTGAGCGCCGCTTCCTCGTGACGAGGAAGACTGTGGATGATGATGATGATGATGATGGTGATGATGACGATGATGATGAGAACGCGTCTGCTCGTGGTCAGAGGTCAGGGTGGGTCTGCGGCTCTTCAGATTCCAAATAAACATGATGAGCAAAGCCACCAGACACCTTCGTACTCCACTTCCACTGCATGTGTGTGTGTGTGTGTGTGTGTGTGTGTGTTTGGAGGATCGTGAGGGCTATCCCAGGACAGGGGTGAGAGGTCACTGTCTTTTGCTGAGGATCAGAGGGGAACGAGAGATTAGACGCTGATGAGAAATAAGACGAAGCCGAGTGGCAGTTGGAGCCGTAATTTAGCTCTACCCTCTTTCTAAATGAGTTTTGATTGTTATTGGAAAACTTTGACAGATGATGATGTTTAATAAGCGGACCAGAGCTTTAACAATAATAAATAGCACCACAGACACATTAGTAGGAGGACACGGCTGCTGAGGTCAGCTTAACCAAAGACTGAAGAGAAAGAAATGATGGTTAATGATAGCGCTGGGTGTTGGAGGTTGGCGGGGTGTACAGTTAGTATCGATGCAGACACTTGTAGAGTAAACAGAACCGCAAGTCTCCATCCATCACACTCGGGTCTTGAATGCCCCACAGAGAGCCACGACATGAAGTGATCATGTGACTCACATGAGCAGCTGCAGGCAAACTGGTGTCGACAAGTTCAAACCACACGCTCCATTCACTTTGTTTTGACTTGAAACCCATTCAGGTCGCAGCGTTAAAGATATTTATTGGATATAAACCCAATAAATATTAGTAAGTCATATTTATCAAGTTATTATCAAAATCAGCGGAGCCTCCGTCAGACAGCGGGCGTCTGGGTCGGTGATGTTACTACGTCCCGGCGCAGACTCGTCAGGAGCAGAGAGAGGAAGAAGAGGAGGGAAACCGTGTGCGTGCGCGGCAGACGTGTGCGTGCGTGCGTGTGTGGCGGGCGGCACGCCCTTGCAGGTTTCTCTATCACTCAGCTTCCATTAATTTTTAATTGCTTCCTCCGCCTGGCACACAGCTCCACTTTTCACTCAGCGAGCAGAAAGAGGGAGGAAGGACTCCTCGGCAGAGGAGAGGGGAAGGAGAGATGGAGAAGGGGGGGAGGAGGGAGGAGGGAGGAGGGGAGACAGAGTGAGAGGGGAGGAGAGGACAAGAGAGGAAATGGTGGAGAAAACTGCTTCCGTGAGCCAGATCTGGCTCCACCAGAACCTCAGAGCCTCGTTTTCACTTAACCTGCTTCCTCCTGCGTTTCCTTCCTTCTTTACTTCTTCCCTCCCTCCTCTCCTCCTTCTTTATTCATCCATCCCTGAGCCTTTCCTCTCAGCCACGGTACCCCAGCCCCGCAATCTCCTTCATCACTGTTGGTGAATAAATGAAAAGCAGAGGAAGCCCAAAGCCTTTGATGGGAGAAACAGTGGAGTTTCAGCACGCTCGACACTTCCACTGTCTCCCTCTCCATCAGCCCCCCCCCCCCACCCTTTCAGCCTTCCCCTCCCTCCCTCTCTAAATTAAACATCAAAGGGAGAGCCCTCCACTAGGTGCTCTCGCTCGCCCGCACCGCCAGCGATGCCACGGCCTCTTCTTCTTCTTTTTTTTTTCCTTCCTTGTTTGAAAGTCGCGGAACGTATTTCACACCCAATCTAACCCTCTTCTGCTGCTGCTGCTGCCTACTCCTACTGGAGAGCTCTCTTGAGTTTTCAAGTGTATGAGTGGGGGTGGGAGGGGATGGGTGGTGGTGGTGGTGGTGCTGAGGCTTGGAGGTACAAAGACCTGAGGAGAGAGAGAGAGAGAGGGAGCATGTGGGGGATCTAATGAAAGCGTGGATTGTGGATTGATCACTTGTGCCGGTGGTTAAAAGTGGTCAGTATCTTCCTGACACACTTATTTGACTTTGGTTTATTTCATTAATAGGCTGAACTGACCCTTTAAAGCCCCGGGACTCTAAAAAAAAAAAAAAAAAAAAGAAGAGGTGAAACATTTGGATGCAGTTCACTGTGAGGGACAGAATAATGAAGTGGTGCAGGTTAACAAGAGCAGCATCGATCAGGTTGATAAAATATCTGTTTCCTATTGTGCATTCACAGATGATATTGGAGCTTTAATTAAAGCCTGTTTATTGGCAGTGAATATCTGGAGGACACACACACACACACACACACACACCCCTGTTTCTAGCTTTGCGGGATGTACTAATTAAACTGGCGAGAGAGGGAGGAAGAGGAGTTGTGCAGCTCAGAGAGAGAGAGGGAGAGAGAATTAGTGCAGCAGAGAGAGAGAGAGAGGGAGGGAGGGAGGAGGATGGAACAGCTGCAGTCTGGGCCTACAGCCTCCTGGCTAGACTGCTAAAAGTTATTATTGAGCTCCGGACCAGACTCCCTCCAACATCCACCCATCCATCCATGCTGCTTTTCAACTTAACATTTGATCTGATAAGGACATAGCAACAGTTTGACTGTTATTTCCTCTGAGGTCCACCTGGTTCCTCATATCCAAGACCCCGGTCCCTGACAGATTTCACACTGTCAGTGTATCAGTGTCAGCCTCAGATCCAGGCTGTTTGATTTGAAAGTTCATTTACATTCAGCCTGTGGGGGGTTTTCTGTGATTTTCTTTCAGATCAGGGAAAATGTGAAATTGTAAAGACTGATTTTAGGGTTTTTACCCTGTACTAAGATACCAGTAAACTAAAACCACCGGGTACCAAACCCAGTCTCCACTGCCCCCCTTCCACCCGCAAGTATCAGGCTTTTGTAAGGAAAGGAAAAAGGGAACAATCGTCATTTGTGCAAAAAAAGACTCATTAAGACCATGTCAGACCTCAGACCCTGACAATTCTACAGGTTCAAAAAAATCTGAAGCATCTCCACTTGATGCATCTGCACATCTGGCACCTGCACAGATGCATTTACTTCCCATTTTTCACTTTTCCATGTTTCTTACACCCTGATTTCCACTGATTATTCCTAAATTTCTTATGGAAACCACTTCTGTCAAACCAGAGACACACAGCCACCACGCTGAAAGACGGGGCTGCAGCCTTGAAATAAAATTTCAAAATCACACCATCACTACTCATGTGGAGTCTCTGACACATCCAGGAGCTCCATCACTGGGGTAACAGCCCGTCTCTCCCTCTGCTCTGTAACTACATGTGATGACATTGCTCCTGACAGTTGTGCATGTCTACTCCGACTAGAGAGACAAACCTGTCTGACGGCGTTAAAAGTGTTTATCGCCTTTTTTTTTTTTGTTAGTGGATGTACCCACATCCCAAAACCTAGAAAATCCATTTGCATCTCTAAAGCACATGGGAAATAGAAGAAACTCGAGTTTACTGTGCCCACAGTGGCTGCTGTGCTGCAAACATCACATACATGTCAGTGTCTGTGATCCAAATGTTGTCTGGAGATTTATTTTTCAGTTTGAGAGAAAACTAAACCAAAGATGTAAATTTAGTTTTGACGATTCCCACATTAAAAAGATGCTAAAAACTGCTGCAGAATATCCACCACCTACAGGTTCAGTCCCAAAATAAGAGTCAGCTCCAGCTTTCAGAGAGTTACTAGAGGAGAGGTGGAGTGGAGAGGATGAAAGAAAGACGAGGGGAGGGCAGGAGGAGGAGGAGGGGGAGAGACTGCTGGCTGGTTGCCATGCCCTCTCAGTGTGACCTTCCTCGTAAATAGCTCATACGACTCCCCCCCCCCCCATACCCTTCTTGTTCCGATGGGAGGAAGATAGAGAAAGCTGAGATGGATGTAAGCGCCGCAACAAGCCCCTGTTTTATTTCTTCCAGTCTCCATTTTTATAACAAGAAAGCCAGGTGTAGCAGACACACCGACACACTGACCCCCCCTCAATCATCCAGTGCTGCTGGGAGGATGAAAAGCAGCAGCAGCAGAAGAAGAAGAAACTACATTTGCCAAAACCGGTTGGGTTTTGTCACAGAGGACAGTGCGCACAGTGAACTATCGCTCAAGCCACTTCCCAGCTCTGATTAAAATATATGACATTTCTAAGGTCACAAGACCGAGGACATCTTCCAGAGCTCATTTGACTGTTAAATAGAGCAGTGTTGCAATTAACTATTCCATAAATTAGTTTGCCAAATTAAATTGGCAGAGTGTGACATGGAGTCTCCGGAGATGGGTCCAATCCCTCCACTTTACTCCACGCTGCAAAAACAGATGTAGGTTTGTGTAAGTTGACATTAAAGAACTGGACTGGAATCAAGGGGTTTGCAACAACAACAAGTTTATTGCCACTGTTATTAGAAGGCACTGCCGGCACCGCAGCGCAGCGCAGCGCACCAGTGTAAAGAGCAGCAGCGTGGAGCCTGAGCCAAGTCTGTCAGAGCCAGAGCCAGAGAGAGAGGAAGAGGGAGGTGGACGGCGGCGGTGATGATGAAAGCGAGCAAACGATGTGTAGGTCTTTCCGTCTCCTCCGTCTCCGTCCTCCGTCCTTCTGCTGCGTCCGTGTCGCCGGTGTGCGCTGACTGTCGGGCGAGGCAGATGGCACGTGGATTGTGAAAGGGCAGCGCCCACCAATCGCCAGCCACCGACCCAGCAGCACCCACCTGGGTGCCACCTGCTCCATTTGTCTGTTTGACCCTCATGCCAGCCACACACACACACACACACACACACGAACACACGCACACACACCACATGACCAAAAACTGTGAGGAGAAAAGACTGCATTTTACACTCGTCTATATTTTTGGGCTCCACCAACACCGCTGCGCCTCCTCTTCTCTCAGTCTGTTGAACAGTTAAAAGTTAGACGCACAAATATTAATAAACTCGTATATTTAAAAAAAAAAAAAAAAAGCGAGGATGTTTCCTTCCTCCTGTTCCAGGAAGTGTCTCCTCTCCTCTGCCGCTGAGCGCTGCTCATGGTGGGAACTGTGCTGCTTCTTTCACCCTGACATAATGGAAGTCATGTACTTGGCTCTATATAATCAGCCTTTGCTGCATGCAGCTGTCCACACACACACACACACACACACACACACACACACACACACACATACATACACACACACTCTGAGCTGCTGTAGGAGACATGAACGCCCCATCAAATACAATTTTTTTAAATTATAAAGCTGGTCCAGCTTCTATATTGTTGTTATTTCAACCATCACAGTCATCACCCGTCGTCAGCGCTGTGACCTGTTCTGTCGTTCCCATTGGATGCAGCTGAAACATCTGAAGGTGTGTTTGCTTCAAGTCATATTGTTCTCGTATTGTTGGTCACTAATGAGATGAATCTGTAGTGACACGTATCAGAAATGCCATTCACGGCGTTTTGCAGGACATTACACGACTTTTACTCTCAAGTGCTTCTCCTGGTTAGATTTTTTTTACAGCGGTGGTGTGGATTACCTCAGTGTGGGCCTTGAATAAGACTGCTTGTTCCAAAACAGATGTGGTGTGTTGCGCGGCACTCTAGCAGAGAGAATGAGCTCATTGTTTACAGTTGAACCTGGTGCTAATCTTTTCTGAAATGCTAACAGCTGCCTAACTGCACCCCCAGCCAGCCCGATATTGCCCCCCCCTGGCCTCTGTGTGTGTGCATATGTGTGTGTGTGTGTTGGCCCTGGCAGACTCTAAAAAGACCAACTAGGCGCCTGATGATTGCCCCCCCCACCCCCCGCTCCAAACACACACACACACACACTCAGAGCACCATCAACTCTATCCCAGTGCACTCCCCAAATCTAATCTACGCAATGAAATCGATCGGCGTCACTGCTGGCTGCAGCCAATGCAGACTCGCTAGTGTTGAGTTGCCTACTTAAGCCCCCCCCCACCCCACCACGACATCGCCAAGGAGGGCCTGTGTCAGATCACATTGGAGTGGGGGGTGGGGTGTGGGGGGTCTTCACCTCACACGCACAGATACGGTTGCACAAACCGAGATTGTTGAGTTGTGTCGACTCGAACGCCGGTTGTGAGAGAAGTGATGGACGTGGAGCTGCAGTGTGCGATGGCAGCGGTTGATAGGCTTCTTACACAACCTTTTTTTTGATACCATCGCACACTCTCACACGCGCATTATGCACACACTTCTTTATCACTGGAACACAGTCAGTCCTACACACTGAGAGTGTTGGAAGTCATTTTTCATGACTAATCCAGTTAAATAACTAAGAGCTGCTGTTGTCTTTGCAGGGGAGTGAACATAAAACTAGACGACTGGAGTGATGATGAAGCCGGTTGAGGGATGATAGTTGCCCCCCCTTCCCCCCTCCCTCCCTCATAATTGACTTAAGTGCCCTCATTAGTCTTGGGCCATTAGCACCTCAGCCTCGTTCTAACTCACCACATCTAATTGCAGTCCGTCCGTGGCCCTTATCTGCAGTTTCCGAGCACGGCGGCTTGTTACAGCTTCCTGCTCTGACGCCGGTAAACTTTGGCGTATTATCTGTTAAATTCAAAGCGTCGCGTTGGTTTCACCTCGGTGGCGGCGACGAGACATGCGAGTTTCTCTTCCTTTAAATGTATTTTTTATGGGCTGTGGAGGGAGAGGCTGGGCCCTTGTTTGTGGCGAGCTGCGGAGTTAAAGACAGTTTGATGTTAATTTCCCTGCACTTAAGCCCACAGGCGGCTTCCTGCCTGCTTCGGCTCTTGATGCATTTTTTATTTTTCTTCTGCCGTTCTTCCCCCTCCCCCCCTCTCTCTCCTGTCCTTACATTTTCTGCCTGTGTTTTTCTTTTGTGTCTTCCTACTTTCTCCTCCCTGGTACACAACTGTACTCTCCCTCCCTCATGATGGGACAAAATAAAGGATATAGGGAAGTGGAGGAAATAGCCATTTCCTCTTGTTGCTACCACACTGGCTTCATGCATCCTATTCCCTTTCCCCTTCTGTCCATACTCTGTTTTGTTTAGCGTGTATATGAAAGGCTTATCTTAACATGTTGTCTTGGGGGAGATAAAATGATGAGGCTGTAGAGTGAAAAGAAAAAAAAGCATTCAGGAGAAAACCAGAGAGAGGAAGGAGGGAGACCTCTCAGGGAAGTAGAGCCAGTGGAAAATCTCCAGGCCTGCCAGTTCCAACTGGTACATTCTTGACTCTGGACACAACACTTTTATTTCTCCAGCCCTGTAAGAGAAAAGACTCTTCAATTAAAGCTCTTTCCCCTCTGTTCCCAACCCTCAAAAGCCCCCCAAAAAGTTAGAGTTGTTGGCACGATTGCTGCAACCTCCAGGTCTCATTGTCAGAATGGACAAAAGAGGTCAGGAACAGTTTGCATTACCGTTTGTTCCTGCACTGAACGGGATCTCGAGCACCTAAGGTCACAAGCCTTGGACGACGACCAACGGAATGAAACCTCAGATACAAGTTGGTGAAACGGGTTTCCTCTTTACGACGGCTTGGCTCAGCATTAGAGATAGAGTGAGGAGCTCGGTGTCAAAAGGAGCCGGTTGAGGAGGTTCAGGTGTGTGGTTTTGGATACCAAGAGGAAGCCTTCCATTGGAGGTCTTCCAGGCGTAGGTCGTGGGGTAGACCCAGAAAATGCTAGAGAGATTATATATCCTATCTGGCCCGGGAACACCTTGGAGACCCCCCCCCCCCACCAAAGCAGGAACTGGAAACCATCGCTGGGGAGCGGGATGTCCGGACCACTTTGCACTGCTGCAACCTGACCTTGGACACTCTGAAGAAAAATGGGTGGATATAGGTTCTTTACAGGGTCAGGTCAAGACTTTACAATATTATATAGAGAGAGACCCACCAGTTCCCTGTGTGAACCTTTCAGTGTCATAAAGACCAAAGAAACCATCAGCGTCCTCTACCATGGTTACAACTGTCCACTCAGATGTTCCATGTGCAATGTATCCATCAGGTCTTCAAGTGAACATGCAGTGATGTCGTTGGTCAGGCTGAGGTCTCAGTGTGCCACCGACATTAGCATTAGCATTAGCATCAGTAACCCATAGCGATCAGTCAGCCAAGTCCCCAACACTGATAAAGCCTCACTTGCCCAAAAAACAATGAGCTCACCGAGAAGAGAACGCGCGTTGCAGCCCGATACCAAAAGTTGTGCAGCATTGTGCTAAACTGATAAAATGGAGATTACAGCTGGGGCAGTTTTATCTGGAGTTTCTCAGCATTGAAACGACAGCCCCGCAAATTCAATCTGTGATTGGGAGGAATTAGTTTTTTTTCTTCCTCTGAGAAAGCAGATGAAAGTAACTGTGTGTTCCACAGCGCAGTAACAAAACAGACCGTGATAAGTCTGTCTGGAAACCTCGTCTCCTCGGCCTCAGACATAACAGATGAGTGCGATTTGAGATTGGGGGGGGGGGTTATGGGGGAGGAGGAGGCGGTGGTGTTACATAGTTTACCAAATGCAATTATGTAACTGTGTCATGGTTGCAGAGGACGGGGAAATAAGAAGGGGGTGGGAGGCGTCTGGACAAGAGAGAAGACCTCGTACTTAACAGGAGCTTCACATTATTAAAGGAATCCAGTAAAACGTAGTGTTAGTGAGTCGTTAAGATGGACCATATAGATAAAATACACAGCGGTTAAGATCATATTCCCCAATAATACTATCAGTCGAGCCTTTGCTCCCTTTTTTTGTGTTTAAAGCTTTCGTAGCGTGTAATAGTATCAGCAGGGTCTTTGTCATGGAGTGGGGTTTTAAATTGACAGGGACAGACAGGACAAAGCACTTGAGTGATTGAGGTAAAAGGATGTGTAAAGAGAGAGAGAGAGGGAGAGAGACAGTAACAGACAGTTGACAGAGTCCAGAGACAGCTGATAGAGAGTCTGTGACGTCTTCTGCCACAGTCTGACTCTCTGGCTCTTGTCTGTGTGTCACGTACACTTTTCCCATAGCTACCACCAGCACTCGCCCTCCCTCCCTTTCCCTTTCCCTCTCTCTCTCTGTCTCTTTCTCTCTCTCTGTCTCTCTCTCTCTCAGCCTAGATATCCCAGGGGGCCGTGGGGGTTTGCTCAGGGCAGTGGGGGCTGATTGTCCAGAGAAACAGACTGGCTGGCCGATTGGTCTGGTGCTGGCCAGTGTCAGCTGACAGTGACCGTGTGTGTGTTTGTGTGTGTGTGTGTGTGTGTGTATGTAATGTATGCCCTCCCTAATGAATGTGTGCATTTCAGATAAAGAGAAAGCTCAGTATTTATGAGAGCTGGCATTCAGACTGGAGGTTGCCAGAGCTTTCCATGATGTAGATTTGAGTTCATGGTCTTATTTTTTGCCTGACATTAATTATAGTGACGTCTCTTTGTCGACGTTGGCCCATTTAGCCTTGGGATGCAACTTTGTTTCTTCAGTTTTGTTTATACGTTTTCAGGGTTTTATTTAAAGTACGGTGACACATAAAAAGTTACAAGCCAAAAACCACCTCGGTGTTGTTGTACATCTCCCCTCTCAGGCTTCCCTCTGGAGGTCTGGTTTCAACAGCCTCTCTTTTGATTGGCTGACTGTATATTTTAGGTAAACACTCAAAGAAACTAACCCTGGAAAGGTGAATGAGAAGTCCAAGGGGGCGGGACTTGGGGCAGTTCACCTGCTTTGTTGTGACATCACAAAGTTGCAGAAATCCTGTCCGCTTGTTTAAAGGCTGACTTTCTGAAAACAGACTGTGTGCATCTGTCTGTGGACTGAGGCTTTGATTTTGTACTTTGACAGCATTAATTTAGAGGCTTGACCTGCTTTATAATCAATGAAGACATGGAAATCTCTTTATACAATTTGGGATCTTTAAAATTCACTTCCATCCTGCATTGATGAAAATACCGTCCTAAAGTGGGTTTGGGAAACCAAGCCTGCAATCATTCAACGGTTACGTTGGCATCGCTGCATGTGCTTCCCCACTTTACAGCTAGAGATAAATGAAGGCCGAGTTGCACCACGTGTGCAAGTTTGCCTCTTTTAACTGCCGCTGTTTTCCACCGATTCAGACACTCAGTGATATGTGTGGGTTTCATTGAACAATTTGCGTCTTAGGAAATGGCTTGGAAGTCAGCCTTCCCCCTGCTTCTCGAGCCAGGAAACGCCAAACGTCTGAGATTCGTCATTTGTTCCATCTGGCAGACCCAGTGGAGGGTTTGGAGGGGCCAAGGGTGCTTACATAACTAAAACAAATATCCAACATTTTAGGGGATTACATCATAAGAATGGGATCAAATTGGTAGGTTTTTAGCGGCGTTTATGTGCTGGGAAGGCGCAGTTTCGTTGTCAGAGCAACAGATTTGTGTAAAGTCATTGTGTGGCAGCTGATATGAATAATGTGACGATCGAATTACATCGTACGTGTTGAGTGCATCATGTCATGTCTCACCAGGTGATGTGGTCATGAGTAACAGTATTACAGGACTCCTCTTAAGATGTTATTGTATTGTCTGGCATAATGATTCCATTTTCAGGTTGTGGAAACATTATTATATGGTTTCTGGATTATTATTCCTGCAGATTGAAATGCTTATTGCCTTTAGCCGGCGACTTGCCGAATGACGTCTATGTTCAAAACTTTGTTCTGGCCCCCCCACCCCTCTCGTCCTGCTGGAACTGCTCTAAAATAAGGCGTGAATGCTTCACGAAAGAGAGAGAGAGGGGGGAGAGAAAAAAGGCTTTTGCACACACCGACTGAATGATGGATTTTATTTGGTCTCTGTTTGCTGAGCCCGAGCTTGGCTGTGTCGGTCTGTTATGTCGGTTTCTATGGTGAAAAACACAGGCCATGCCAGACTCCAAGTAGTACAAGAAATAAAAAAATAAAAAAAAGCATGTGCAAGGACAGGGAGAGGGGCGGCGGCGGGGTAACGAGGGAAACTTGATTCCAAGAATTCGGAGGGTGTGGAATCACAGAGAGCAAGACAAAACAGACAGAAAGTATATGTGCTGCAGAGCGAGGAAAGGGGGGGGCGAGAGAAAAGAAGCAAAGGCAGAGCAGCAGCAGCCTCTTTCAACACTCAAACGGAGTCACGTAGAAATGAACTGGCAGCTTTGAAAAGTCCAGTCTCTGAAGTTGCAACTTTTTCAAAAAAAAAAACCAAGGAAACAAGGGTTTGACAGACACGACTCTCCAGAGGCTCGTTCAAAATGAAGCTGTGGAGCAAAGTTTGAGGGCTCGTAGGCATTTCTATGAGCCGCTGCACTCAAGACTCAATGGTGCATTATGCAAAATTCAAATTATTCACTTAATGGAGAGGGTGACTCAGATGAATCTTTTTTTTTGTCTCATAATAGGTGCTTATAAAGTGCACAAATAACAAGAGCTGCTCTGAAAGTAACAGAGGAAGGTGAGGTAAAGAAGGACACAGCTCACCTGATGTGGATGATACACAGGTTGTGTGCTATAGTCAACAACAACACCTTCGCTCGCTTTGATCTACATTTCTAAACCGATACAGAGGTTTTTTTTTTATTACTTTGTCCGTAAAATTCACCACATGAAGCAATTAGGGGGTCATTTTTAGATTTACAGCTATGGCTTATTTTCAGTATAAATTACCTATAAAATTAACTACATTTCATGGAGCAGCAGCTCGCCCCAAACATTTTTTCCAACTCGTGGCCCACTTCTGCGGCTCACATCCAACCCTGTAACAATCCAGAGGTCGAGTTATAGTCTCTCAGAGCACTTTTTGTTTTTAACGATAACTATTGAACAGTCAGGACTGAGCCGAAAGCTGTGGAAACTCTTTTTTTCCCCCCTTCTTCCCGTTGCTAACCAGCTGTACATTTTGATTTTGATCCCCCAAGTTTTTGCCATGGATGTGTTCTCTTACCGCACACCCAGACTGAGATGGAAAACAGTCATATAACATAAAAAGTTCCCGTCATTGGCTTCAATAATTCAGGTGTATCGGAGAGATACAGGATACCGACAGCCGACCGGCATCAGCCTGTCACGCTGGTGAAAACCCTTGACGCTAACACATGCGGCGTCACGCAGACACTGTGCTGTAATTGCCTCTCCCTCCTGCCTGAAGTCCATTCAGAGACAGAGCGAGGTTCAGTTCAGTTAACAGTGCTAATCCCACATTTCAGCATGAACAGAGCTGTTGCTTATTCATGCCGCTTCCTCTCCATGAATGAAAGATGAGGTGCATTAGCGCATGCTGACATGTGATTGATAGTGCGCGCGTGTTTGTGCGCCTGTGTGTGTGTGTGTGTGAATGAGAGATGATGTATGTTAGCAGTGTCAGAGTCAGATTGATGGGGTTCATTTTATTTAACAGATTGAAGTGAGTGAAAGGTCAGCTGTGAGTGCAAGGCTGCTGCTGCTACTGCTCTGCCATTTCCTTGATTGGTGTGTGCATGTGTTTGTGTTGTGTGTACGTATGTGTATGTGTCTGCAGGTGTTCCTAAATGTTTAGACTAAATCAAAACACTCTTTTTCGTCGGTTTGCTGTACGCAGCTGCATCGAATCTCTCTTTGTTCATCATGTCACATCTGTGCCTCTGTGTGTGTGTGTGTGTGTGTGAGTGTGTGTGCGTCTCTTGCCCGTACCTGCTCGTCTGTTATCAGTCCATCTATCTGCAGCTTAGCTTGTGGTATGCAGCTCACCTGCAGTAAAAGAACTCCCACACACAAACTGTGCCAGCACACACATGTTTTTGTGTGTGTGTGCGCGTTGTTGGCTCAGACACAGTTACTGAGTCCAAAAGTAAGGTAGTCAGCACCTACTGGCACACACACACACACACACACACACACACACACACACACACACACACACACACACACACACACACACACACTTTTCATGCCTTCTATGCCCGTCTACAAACAGGCGAGGTGAGTCACAGTCTCTTTGCCCTTCCCCTCATGCTGTTAGTGTGTCTGTATGTATGTGTGTGTGTGTGTGTAGTCAGCACTCTCCCACGCACACGTATACACTTGCATATATACACTGTCACGCACACATGTACACACACTAAAACTCGAGCCAAATCCACGAGCAAACAGATGTCACTCTGACTGAAAAAACAACAACAGTGTACAGCTTGTCTCTGGCAGGCCGTGGTGATCCCTGCTTTCTGCTGTGGGCACCCTGTGTGTGTGTGTGTGTGTGTGTGTGTGTGTGTGTGCGCGTGTGTGTGCGCGCGCACCTGTGTGTGTGTGTGTGTGTCAGGTGACTAAGGTCATAGAGGATCAGTCACACCGGGGTCTGCTTTGACTCTGTATCAACAGTTTAGTCTACACTTCTCTACAAAAGCAATGGGTTTACCAGTTGCCACGGTGATGGCTCTGGTTCTCCAATCTGATTGGCCGCCTCCATCGTTCGCTGCCGGCGAGTGTTTACTACATCCACGGATGACTGCCTTGACCCCAGCAGACCTCGACTGACTTTGCTTTACACAGATATTGATGTTTGTTTTTTCTTACTCTCTATTCTACCACATGCATCCATATACTTTGTTGTTTGCGTGAAACCTTCTAGAAAGTTATAAGGTGTTCGTCACTCATAAAAATAAAATTGAAGACAGTGTTTGAGAAACAATTCATTGATATACACAGAAAATAAATCAGCATCACTTGTTAGAGCCTAATTAAGATGTTAACGAAACACGAAGGCCAAATTTCTAAATTTCTTGGACGTATCTCATGTTAAAGGTCCCAAGACACCTTCTCATTTATTTTATTTGAAGTGTTGATCCATAAAAGGACAGAGGTCATCTCAATGTTATTTTACAACATCCCTCAAACAACACTCAGAGAAACCAAATGCTGTAAGATTGGGTGGTTGGGATTTGGGGCATGGCCGAGAGAGGTAACTGCTTTGTTGTGACATCGCAACGTTACAAGAAGTTGTGTGCAAGTTGTGGACTTGATACTTAATATAGAACCTAGATGTGCTTTATAATTTAAAAAAAAAAGGAAATCTCACTTTAAATGCGATACAACGTGGCACCGTTAAGCAATTCGATGTACAGACAGTCAGTAAACCAGTCTGTGAGATGGTCTGTCATGTGACCTTTCAAGACCTGAAACACTACAGGGAGCTTTTCTCAAACTAATCGACTGTAACTTCAGAGCTGTCTGCTGGTCGCAAGGGCATGGCAGCTCGCCCAGGTGTGTGTGTGTGTGTGTGTGTGAGAGAGAGAGTGTAGCTGTATCTGAGGAAGGCACGGCAGTTAACACATCCCAACACATCCCACTAAACAAACCTTGATTGATGAGACAGCAGCCGATCTGCCATTCCAGTCCTCTTAGACAGAGGCTGGAGGCAGGCCCAGCGCAGGCATACACGCACACACACACGCACATACGCACGCAGAGGGGTTTCCATTTTGCTGTGGCAACGACAAGAGCTGACAAACATACATCAAGTAGTTTCCAGGTTGATCAGCCTCCAAACTGGCTCCTCGTTTAACTTTCATCAGCTGCTGATGAAGCCTCAGGACCAACAGGGCTCTCCTCTCACTGCACACGCCCATCACTCTGACAGCTCTGGACTCTCCGGGTTCAGTCCGCCCTCATCTGGATCTCTTGTTTCAGAACCACGCTTAACTGCACCGTATCTGTCACATGGAGCAGAGCGCTCGTAAGAGTCGGACCCCTCCTCGTTTTCCCCCATCGCTCATTTCAGAATACGTTAGCAGTGCAGCCGACTCCCCTCAGGCTCGTACTTACTATAAAACCAATCGTTTTTAATTAAGACTGATTCTACTGAGGAAAGAGTTGCTACCCCCACTTCCAAACACACACACACACACACACACACACACACAACCACAACATCCTCTCATTTGTTTTTTCTTCCATTCTCTTTTCCTTCCTCATCGTGTTTCTTCTTTATCCCTCCTCTTGTTCCTTCAAAGCCCCTCTCGTTGTTTAGCTGGAGGTGTGTGTGCTTGTGTAGTCGGAGCAAACACCACAAACCAAGATGGCAGCAGGATTGACCTGAAGAGTTCGACCTGAAGCTGCTCTCTCGATGACCCCAGCGTTTTTAGTGTCCACTCGGCCTCCCTGTGAGCCACATGGTTTTTAGTAAACTTCCCTTTGTTTTTTACGGCGTCTTTGCCCCGCTTGTCTCTGTTGTGTCTCTGCCCACCCCCCACCAGTGAGCCGCCAGGGCCAGAATGCAGCGGAACAACAAACCCAAATAGTGGCTATAAACTTCAGACTTGTTTATGGCGTGGGTCTGCTTGCTCACCTCTTGGTGAACCCCTGCAACAGACACCACTGTCCCCAACTGCGACCCCAACTTCACCCTGCCCAACCGGCCCTTTGGACGACCTCAATGGGCCCGCACTCCTTTTTTTACTCTTATACAACTGCCGTCTACAGCGGTACCATTCAACACGTCCTCCATTGACCAGTTTACCACTTCATTTATCCAATTTAATCAGCCTATTGTCCATATGGTTTGACCCATTTGAAACAGAGATCCCGCTGTGTTGCAGTAAAGAAAACCCCTCATTAGCCTCCCTTGCTTGTTTACACTGAACCAAACCAATCCTGCCACCATGTCTGGATTTAGATAGCATGGCTGCCGGCTCATCAAGATGCAGCCAAGGTGACTTAGTATTTGATCAGATTGGCGCAATATCCAATATCTGCACACTGATGAGTCCAACATCGTCAGGATATTGTTAACTCCCAAACTACACCCAGTCCAAAGGCCGAGACATACGTTTTGAGCATCGTGGTTGGCTGACAAAATGTTTTCTCAGCTGAGTTGTGGGACCTCATGATGGTGTGTTTGGCTGGGTGGCGGTCCATGGTTAAGGATAAAAACAAAGTTTGACTCAGATCACAAGCGAGCTGGTGTTGAGTGGTATCTACCAGGTCTGTGAAGTCTCTGCCAAAGTAGTGGTGGTGGTGGTGGTGGTTGGCTTTGAGGAGGTTGGCACATCCATTGTGTGTGCATGGTTTTTTGGGTGGAAGTTGGGCCTGGCAGCAGCCCCAACTTGAGTGCTCTACCCCCTGAAGAGAGGAGGCCAGTACCAATGTTTTCTCTGATTGTATGGTAGACACCATTAAAACATGTACTTGGACCAATGTAGTCAGTCCACCATTGCCTTTTCAATGTAAACTACCAGAAACATTCATGGTTTTACTGGATACTTTTAATACTTTAGAGAGGGAAAAATGCTTCTACCAGACAGCCTTGGTTATGGGTTGTAAAGTTCCTGCAGGGGAACCTGGCCACTGGTTCACCTTAATCTGGCCCACGTTTCATTACCAACCACAACAATAAAACCGGGCTAGAGGAACAGTCTCCTCTGCCACCCACATTCTGACCAAACCAGATCTCCAGTTTATTACTGTCTCCCCTCGCTCCCTCATCTCATTTAATTATGCTGATTCATGAGGTTTGACCTCAGCTGTGACCCACGGTTTTAATATCTCTTCCCTCTGCCATTGATTGGAGGGAGTTTAGGGTGTCTGTGGTTCCTTAAGAGCCAAACAAAATCATCACGAACATCATCTCTCAATCCCCCCACCCCCCTCCGCCTCCTTCCCCTCGCTCTGCTCGGAAATATGCAGTAATTGTCTCAGCTCCTCTTACTTACTTAAAGTGCGTCTGTTTGGGTTGGTGCGAGGTTAGCTGCTGAGATTTTAATCTGCTCACCGAGCCATCTGCTGCTGTCGTCGGGGGCAGCATATCTCAGGGATTAAATCAGAGGTTTGCGCTGCACGTGAGATGCTCCTCATGCACGCCGTCGCCCGGCGAAAAAAAAAAAAAAAAAAATCCTCCGTGACACACGCACGTATCCAGCCACAACAAAAACAAATGACACGTCCTGCCGAGCACATACTGCCGACGCACACGCATGGATGAGTACACACATGTTCGGCAAACGCGAGTGCAGCGAATGTGGGCCACTGTCACTTTCCCCACAGCTCAGATTGCCTAACAAGTCCCCGCCGCCTGCAGCTAAAGGCCCTGATTACCATTTTATTTCGGCATGTCATTATTTTGATGCTATCAATGGAAATGAATTGGCCGACAATTGATTTACAATAACTGTCCCCCTCCCCCCACCCCCCTCCACTACGCCGGCCCTCAGGGAGCCTCTGGTGCTCATTGATTCATTCCTCCTGCACTCTCTGTCTGACTGGCTCTAACGAGGCTTTCACCTATTATTGGCTACCTTACTTCAACATGACACAGATTGGATTTACGGCTGGATTTCAATAGAGTCATGGTTGGCCGTTCTCAGGGAAGAGACGCTAAATCTTTCAAGCTGGAACTGGGAAATTGACGTGACCCCTAATGGCCACCATGAGTGCTCTTCACCGGACTGAGAAGGTTGGTACTGTCACTGTAATAATAAAGAGCCTCGGTCTGCTTTATAATCAGAAACACATGGAAATCTCAACTTTATAGAAACCGGACCTTTAAATGTCCACTTTTATACTTTATGTGAGTTTGTTCAACAAGTTCTAAAACAGAGTATTCAATGTTTTTTGTTTTTTTGCAGGTTACTATTTTAACTTATAAGATAAGGCCAAGCTGTAGTGGTGTGGCTGAGCTGGCATGTTTCTGTGTGCTTGTGTGGCTGCTGGTGAAATTGTTCAACACACTGATTGGAGGGAGAACACGTAGTAAAAAAAAAAAAAAAGAAAGAAAGAAAAGAAAAAACTCTCAGCTGGCCACAGGGCATGCAGAACATCATTAGTGCCAAGTGTCTGAAAGCTGTCGAAAACATTCCCATCACAGCACAACTGGAGTGCTCACTAACAACCCAGACCATTATGCCTACTCTCTGCCTGAGCAGCAGACAGAGCCCCGCAGACATCGAGATGCGTCTTAGGTGCATGTAGCACATGTGCAGTGGCGACCATTTTCTCTCACCTCAGTCGAGTGTGTCAAGAGTCTCAATGGAGAGTCTCTCGCCTCAGAAAGAAAAAGTGCATGTGACAGTTTGGGGACTTTACTTGGGTGGTCCTCTTAAAAATACCTTTCCAGATGCAGCGGTGGAGGTGGTTCACCGTGCTCTCTGCCCTGTCCCCTGTGGGATGTTTAGTAAATGCTAGCTGGAGCGCCAGTCTGATGGTTAATGGCTTGTAATAGCCGATAGCTACTGTACACCGGCTGCAGCACTACAGGACGATGGCCGCCCAGTGTCTCTTTTCTTAAAGGGATAGTTCAACAGTTTGGCAAACTGGCCCGTTGCTATAATCCCTATAGTCATAGCAGTAGGTTCATTACCTTTAATTGTCGGTGCAAGCTATTTTTAGAACGGCGGAGCAGAGCCGTGAGCTGCTCAGAGCTACGCTACGGAGGCTAATGCTGAAACACTTCTCCTCCCTGTGATTGTTAACTTCCTGTCTATCCGACACACTTCCTTTTTTATTGCATGTTTGTTATGGGTTACGGCCTCTCCATCTTTTTTTTTCTTTCTAAGTCTTTTGGATGTAGCTTGCTGTTAAAACATCAAATGAATGTTAGCAACTGCAAGTTGACCGTGAAAAAAACAAAGCAAAACAAAATACACGCACCCTCTCATCTCCATACCATTAGACTGTCTGAGTGAAGCAATCACCAGCCACACTCAGGTGTATTCACTTGACAGATACTCTAATTGCAAGAGCTTTTAACTGATGCAAATGCTGCTAATGCTAATCCTGATGCCACTCATGTCTGCTCTGATAGTACTACACTATTTACTGTGTTACAGCAGCTCGTCACAGGCGGGTCAGCGGGCTGGCAGTGGCTGCTCTGACAGCTGCTCGACTGCGCCGTGCTCTAAATGTGAAGGGAAGTGGAAGGGGCTGTCTGGAGCACCTCTGCCAATCTAAGCAGGGCTCTGCACAACTGACGCTGCAGCGCGGCTCACAGGGGTTTGAGCTCGTTTCTCACATTCTCTGAGTCCTTTAGCTGCTTTTTCTCAGGAGGCTCCAGTTCATTGAATTGAGATGAACTGTAGAAACATCTCAAAGATGATCAAGACACACCTACCTGATGTTTTCCCACTATTTCTCCACCCCTCACTTGTTTTTCTCCGTCTCTCCACATAATAACACTCAGAGACCACAGCTTGCATCAAAGCAGGCGGCATGTGTAAGAGCTTGTTTCGCCATGCTAGTTGATGGTATCAACAGCATGGTGGTTGTATTGACCCGGCGTGTCTGCTAATGCATTAGCCAGAGCCATGCTTGGCCCACTTAATGCCCCAACGACAACAAACACGCCCATGGTGGACAGACAGCCGCTGTTTTGTGCAGCGTACAGGGAGCTGCTGACTGCCTGTGAAACACCCAGTGTGTTCAGCGGTCTGTCTAAAAAAAAAAAAAATGCAGGCAGCAGGGCTCGGTCAGGAGAGTGACGGTGGCCAGTCATGGTGTTTGAAACAGCTGACAGCCTGACCTAATCCCATCCCACAGACAGGAAGGAAAAGGTTTGTAGCCTCTGGCCATGCGAGCCGTGATCCCTCAAAAGACTAGCTGTTTTGTGTACAGCCAGGGGTTGGTCACTGGACGAGCAGGAGGAGGATTTGCTTGGGGTGGGGGTGGGGGGGCTTGTAAGCTTTACTCACATTGGACTACAACTGATCTTATCGTTTCTGATAGTTTGGGTTTAGAAGCTATTTAAGTACAGACAAACTCTTGCAAACTGAGCCGTCACCGCTGGATTTAAATAAGTGCAACGACCGCTGAGAAACTGGCCATGGCTGACCGCCTCCCCGACCTGCTGGGGAAATGAATTTGAACTGGAAAAACACAGCAAAAGTCCAGCAGCAGACATTGAAAGCAAAGACAGAGAGATCTAATCCAAGAAACAATCAACCCCTCGCGGCGTCTGACACACACCGGTGCTCTGCCGTGAGTTTCCCCCTGCAGATCGCAGGCAGTCAAAAGCTGTAACCCCGCCGGCCCTCGGTCAGAATGCACAAGGGGGGAAATGACTCTGTGGTTTTTAATCAAAGGGATTGAGCAGACAGTGACTTTAGGGCTTAACTATCATTTCTGACCTCTTCTGGTGTCAGTCCCTTAAAGAGTCCTAATCCCAACTCATTCTCCTCGATCCCACAGGTCTTGACCACAGCAGCAAAAACGCCTCCAGCGCTACAGTTGCAAAGCGGTGGATTTTCGTGTTGCAGCAGACACGCAGCCAGGGGGGTTGGCTTGCAGCTGCCCGAGCCAGTTCCTCTCCATACATTAAAAATAAGACACATCTTCCCCCGCTGTGTTTGCTTTGAACAGGAACTGTAAACACAGACACACGCGGCTGAGCCGGATAGTCACACATACATTGAGTCATTCACTCTGAGCCAGTGACCTGTGCTGTTTACCGCCGCTGCCCGCCCGCCCCCTCCCTACAGCGGCTGCTCTCGTGTCGGACGCGTTGGTAAGAGGACCCTCACACATCGTTAGATTCACACCTTCTATTATCCTCTAAACCATCATATCACCTCCGCTGTCTCCCAGCGCCAGAGGCTTGTTTATGTTATCAACAATTCATTTACAGCTACTGAGTCACAGCAGACCACTCCATCTGTGCGTTATCACCCCCCGAGCCGTTCTATTTACTGTATATTGTGGCTGCGTCCTGGAAGATTTGACTAAAGTGAGAATCAAGTCATTAAGGCCCCTTTGAACAATGGAGCCGGTTAATCCTCTGCATATTACTCAGTAGTCACATTATGATGAACTGCTGCCATCTCTTATATTCTGAGTAGACAGGATTAATTACAGTCCTGATTAACCCATATTAATGAGGCCTAAGAGAAAACAAGACAAAGACATGTGTGATGTAACAGAGGAAAATGTTGGAGGCCAGACTGCAGAACAAGACCGAACCTGAATACTACAGCCCTGAGTAATGCACTTGTTACAGTTTACCTGTCTGTCTCGCCAAACGGCTTTTCACCACGACGTCCGTGACGATGCTGCTGCTGATTTTTTTTTTTTTCATGCATCAAAGAGTGGAGCGTTGTAATAAAAGTTGAAGACGCCACAATGGAATTTTGTCATTATTTATGGTGCATTGTCGCCATGGCGGTGAAACACAAACAGCCAGGGAAAGGCTGCACAGTGCTCCAGCTCGGCAGATAATGTCTTTAATGCCAGCAGCTTTCATGAAGCAGCGTCTTTATCAACCCCCCCCTTCACTCTGCCCTCTCCCCCAGCTATAGGTGTCAGTGAGATACAGACAGAGAGGGCAACCGAGAGGTTAAGACTGTAATTGGTGGTCTGTCCTGGTCCCTGGTAGCCGAGGGCTCCAGGGAAGAGGCTTTAGCGGGCGTAATGATGCCTGTAAGATGAGAGGGGATTTGACTGCAAGCCCCCCCCACCCCCCACCCACCCTCGCTTAAATCCCCCCTCATCCTCCTCCTCTCTGACAGGAGGATCCATGCGCAGCAAACTGCCAGCACACACCATCACAAGGACACGCGCTGCTCCCACGGCACGGCAACACCAGCCGTGTCCATTGTCCCCCCCCCGTCCTGTTTTCAGGAAGTCCACCCACCGAAGCAGATAAATGTGAATGGGGCGTTCAGACACGAGCAGGAAGCACAACAAACTCTTCATGTCAGATTTCAAATTATAAAAGCTGACATCATTCCACAGACCCTAAACCTGCACTAATCCTCTCAGATTAGTGGAAACGTCAGGCGGGGAGAGTGCGTGTTCAAAGGATGAGGGGGCAGAGCGGGTGTCAGGGAGCACCCAGTCATCTGTTTTGTTTGGGTGTCCATCTTAGTGCAGTCGAGAAAGGGTCGAGAGTTTGTTTTAGGTGTTGGGATGTGATTTATCATTATGGGATGAGGCCCGTGTCTGCAGCTCTGCTCTGCTGCTGGGAGCTCCTTTGATGTGTGAGAGCAGGCGGGACTTGCTTCTTTTTGTGTGTGTGTGTGTGTGTGTGTGTTTGCATTTGCGCGCAGAAGTTAGTGTGACTTGAAACAAGTGTGGAGACGTACACATGTGTGTGTGTGTGTGTGTCTGCGTGTTTGCACAAGCGGTCTTGGCGAGGTCGTCACATGTTAAGGCATCTGCTGCAGTGCAGGCTGGACCAGGGCACCCGAACATGCCTGCTGGTGTTCCAGTGCCCCGTAAGTAATACTTAGAAATCAAACTGCCTCTGTATGTGTGTGTGTGTGTGCATGTACGCCCTCCATGCCAGCTGGCAGCAGCAGCCATGCCCACACAGCCCCCCACCCCTCCCCCACCCAACCCCCCCAGTGCTATTTATGTATTTGCTCAGCCATGCGACTTAACCCTTTCACAAGCAACCTCAACCTCAGGGCACGTTACACTCCAAGCAGAAATCTGCCCTATGCCCCGCATTCCCCCGACCCTGCGCACACACAGACACACTGCTCCCCTTGTTACCCATAATTCACATCTGGCCTCCTTTTTAAACGGAGGCGGCTTTTTTCTCTCTTTTTTTCCCTCTTTTTTTTTGTACCGACGCGAGGAAAAGAGCCATCAGCAGATTCCTCCTCACTCGCGCCTCCCTACGACCTTCCTCCGCGCAGAAAGCGTCGTTTACGAGGCCGTAAACGCAGGAATTTTCTTCTCTCCCCTCTGCTATTCCAACGGCTCTGATGCCAAACACAATTCTGGCTCATCACAGCTTTTACCAATCAGCCCAAATTATGAAAAGGGGTGAGATACTATAACTGCAGGAATTGTATAAACTGAACCGAAGGCCTTTGATTTTTAACCACAAAGAGAAATATAGTATGGCTGAAGGAAATGGTTTACATCAGCACCAGTCAGTACAGGGGTTTAGCTTGTCATCTAATATTATCAACTAGTAAGCATTCAGACGTCTTTATATGAGACTGAACACACAGACCCACACACGGACTCACCCACACACACATAGTATATGCGCACACACACACACAGACACACAGATCAATGGGAAATGTCCATTAGTGTATAAGCAGGAATTAGAACAACTTTAAAAATGGAGCAAATTGAGTTATCCTGCTTTTAGATGGCTCTAAAACATTTGTTGTCTAAGATCATAACGGGGGACATTAAATTCTTTTCTTGGCTTTATTTGACCATTTCAGAACTGGCCTGGACTAAAAGCAAAGTTGCAGGCCTAAGTATGCTGTTATTTCGCTGCTGTGTGTGAAGTATTTGACTTGAAAATCAGCACCAGTGCAGCTGATAAATTTGTTGTTGCTGTATTTGTTTGCATACAGGTGTTGAATCTTTATTTATTTATATTTTTATTTATCTTATATTGTATAAAATAGGATTTCCACATAGTCTGTATTAAGAATCTGAACCCTAATACAATCGTGTAACTTTGTGATGTCACAACAAACCCCCAAGCCCCGCCCTGCCATCCAATCCTGAAGGATTTGGTTTCTCCGAGTGTTTGTCTGCAATATTTTTCTACTGGACTATTCGGAAAACAATCAGCCAATCAGAAGAGATGCTCAGAGAAAGACCACCCCCAAAGCTTATTTTACACTGTAAAAACACCACTCCTAAATATCGGTATTACCTGCTGCTTAGAAATGCAGCGATGCACATCTCAGATATGTGGAGGTGGAGGCTCAGTCTGGTAGCAAGTTCACACTGGGGTAACGACACTGCGGGCCGTGCACGCGTCCAAGCCTTTTCACCGTAGCTTGTTATAAAACGTTAAGTTGCATTTCACCCGTCTAAAAACAGCAAAAGCCAAGAAAGGGATGGAAAAGGAAAAGCTATGGAAAAGTCCAGCTGTATTTACTTACCCCCACCTCCCTCCACCACCACTCCCCCACCCCCCACCCCCTTCATTCTCCATTTTACGTTTCTGAACTTTCCGTCTCCTCAGTGGGCCGAGCCCTGGCTCTCTCCGGCTGAGGGGAGCTACTCTCTCACCATTCCCACGGAAAGAGTTGCCAAAGCAAATTTGGCGAGAGGAAATGGAGACCCTGCTCCCTTCCCAAACCTCCCAATCTCTTCCCTTTCCTTCTCTTTGTGTGTGTGTGTGTGTGTGTGTGTGTGCATTCAGAGCTGCTCTGCATGGCCTCCAGGCAGCAGTGTGAAGGCCTGCTGTACACGATTACTCATCCCATGTCTTCCCTCTTTGCTTGCCTGCTCTTACTTGCGCTCCCATGTTTTTTTCCATTCATGTCGCCGATGTCACATGAAACTCGTGAAACAACACTTTTGGTGATTTCCATGTTCGGACTTGACTGGTAGAAAGTCTGTGTGCTACTAATGGGGAGCATGTAAGAGCCGTCAGATGGTTGTGGAGCTAAAAACAAGGCTGCCTGTCTTCACTTCCTCTCTGATAAGCAGCGGTTTTATCTGAGAAATCCTCTGTTTGTGTGTCTGACTGTCGCTCTGTGCTCAGACTTGATCTCCTGCCATAAACTGTTTATTCTTCTCTTCTCGCTGTTCTTTTTTATTCCCTTCTTCACCTCACTATCCTTCCCACTGTTTTCATCCATGTGTTTTTGGAATAGGTCCTCCTTTCCTTTTGGGACCTGGGGGCTAATTTAGCCTCTTGGCCTCTAAGTTTTGACAACAGCATTGCGTTGCATAGCACACACACACACACACACACACACACTGAACATTTTTATCTAGCATAGAGCCCTGAAACCTGGAAATGAGTTTGCATTTTAACACTTCCAGTTTCCTCGTCCTGGTTTTTCGGTAGAGCTGCACGACTAATCGCAACGTGGCCAAGTGCAATATCAAAATAGCAGGAACATTTTTTTCTAATAAAAGGTAAAAAAAAAAAAAAAAAAAAGTGACACAACACTGTTGTGCATTGTGAGCACTCTAAGTGTTGTGTTGCTACAGAGACGCCCCGGCCAGCAAATATTATTTAAACATGTTTGTTTGGTACAAGACCAACAAAAATCACATTTATTTGGCCAGTATCTGCCCAAACAATGGCAGTATGATGGGGCTTTTTGCAAATGGTTGAGCCCAGTACAAGCAAGTTAATACAAGCTCAGACTGCTCAACCTATCATCACTATGGCGCGCTCATCATTTCACATGTACTTTCTGTGGCTTGATCTATATATAAATAAAGGAGACAAACACTCACGTTACTGGAGAGAGTTCAGATGCTAAACACTGTAAAGCTCTGCAGCAAAGATATTCCCTTTGACTTAATCAAAGACACATTTCATCACATACAGATATGTTATGTGTCCTGACAGTTGCTTTCTATCCGTTGTTCTGAGCCTTTAAACTTTAGCCTGGCTGGTGCCGGCAGCTCCGAGAGGTCTCTCCTCTGTTTTGTCTACCAGCCTCTCCGGACTCTTCCTGGAAGCGGAGACCTCAGGAACAACAGCAGGTTCTGATGCCATAAAAGTTTCAGAGAAAAAAAAAAACAAAAAAAAAAACTCTGATGTTCATGTTGAAATAAGAAGGAACTGAGCATCGCAGCGTCGCTCCAGGAAAACACTGGGAGGTGACAGGAGAGCGGGCACATTCTGTCATAACAGCAGTATCAATACAAGCTGTTTTCAATACAAGCTGTTTTTTTTTTTGTTATCATTATTTTTATTTTTATTTTTCAACCAGGGCTGTGGAAACACTCTGTCTTTTTTGTTTTTCTTTCAAGTAGCAGGGGAATGCAGGAGAAGCTCCATGCTAATGGGATAAATGATGGGTTTATGTGAGGGGAGGTGGTACGGGCAGGTACTGCTGGGGCCTCCACTCTGTATACAGCTACCTGATAGTCTGAACATCTGCCGCGCACACACACACACACACACACACACACACACACACACACACTCAGCCCTGTGCTTTTGCCTGGCAGGTGTCTTTGCCTCCAAGACTTGAACTCAACAAGTTAATACTCGCTCCTTATAATTCCAAACCTGAAGTGAATAAATACAGTAACTTATGTGCTGAGCACGGGAGAAATTTCTCATCACTAAATCAAAGTGAATATTAGATAAGTGCAGTCAGCAAACCAGTTTATCTGGAAGTCAGAACTCTGCCTCAGCAAGACTCGGGATTCTTGAATAATAACATTAATTTGATCTTTTTTGCAGTGCAGTGCTGCAAGAGTTTGAGTGTAACTATGTGTGTGTGTGTTTTTAGTTTTTTTTTTTCTTGCTATTTACTTGACTGGAGACAGAGAGCCCATTGTTCTGTGCGACTTCTCAGCCAAGGAGACGATGGTGGGATGAACTAGTTGCCAAAATTGGAGCTCTGCGTGTGTGTAACCCACAAACGCACAGTCGAGGAATCTCACTTGAGCGAGCAGCCGCCGCGCTCGGTGTATTTTTATCCCGTATGTCCGTGTCTCTCACACACACACACACTCACACACATACACACACACAGGAGCGAGTGTCATTCGGACTGAGAAATTAGCATAGACAGGTGGTAAATTCAACAGCTCACCTTCCCAGCACTGCTCACAACAATTCACGGCTCAAACCTCAGGGGGGGAAACTAAAGTGTTTGTTTGCTCCGAGGCCGACAGCTAATGAATTCAGCCTTGAACCTGAGCGCCCCCGGTCACTACGCCTCTTCTGTTTTTTTCTCTTTTTTTTTTTTTGCACAAGCAGTGGAATGACATGTTGTCTGACACCTGTTTGTTTCTCAGCGTATGTGTGTGTGTGGGGCTGTTTTGCATGAGGTGAGCTAACTCTCACTTTGCCTCCAGGAAGGGGCCCCTCCCTTTTCCACCACTACGGGCCCCTCAGCAAGACATGCAGAGAGGCTAAAGTCAGGTCACGGGCTGGGTGCGGCTCCGCTCGCCCTCCTGAGTAAAGAAACGGCAAAGAAAACAGGTTGTTTGCCCTTTCATCTCAGCCTGGTCTGGTGTAGAGGGGTGTGGGGGGGGGCTGCTGGGTTAGGCAACCTGTTCAGCACCATACACCACTCTGTGACAACCACACGGTCTCCACGCTGTCACACTGTGCGGTGGAAGCTGAAATGATTTCTCGCAAGTGTTGTTATCGAGATTTAAACACAGATTTATCACTTTTTATTTCATATTCCCGAAACCAGTCTGACACGTTCCAGAGCTTTCAGCCACATCTCACAGCCTTCATCGTCAGGCAGTTTGTCTCTTACAGACAGGACATTTATAGATAGTTGTAGATAATTACAGCTGGGTGATAAAAATCAACCTGAAGAACATAGTTAGTAGAAAATGCGTGTTATGCTCTCATCTGGATGATGACTGACAACCATCATGTTCTATAAGATATTTCAGCCGCAGACACTTTTAGTTTTTTCCCATGATGCTTCTTCTCTGCAGCCTCTAACTTCTTCTGCTTGCTTTCTTTCTCTGTGACTGGAATCTTGCTTGTTTGTAGAGGACATCCGGTAATCTATGACACAGGAAACGCTCTCAAACAGACAGACGAACAGAGTTGGGTGGAGGGTTCGGGGGCAGACGGCAGCAGAGCAGCAGCAGCAGCAGCAGCAGGAGGAGGAGGAGGGGGGAGGAGGAGGGAGTGGCAGAAGAAGAAAAAACGAAGATGAAACTGACAGATCTTATCAAGAACCAGATTCTGCTGTCTGTCACAAGAGCGGCTTGAGTCAAAGCCGCTGGGATTTGGTTTTTGTTTTTTTTAAATCTTAATTAAGGTGACACTCCTGTTTTCGACACCACCAGATTGCAGCGTCGTTCCCACATCCAAACCTTCCCACGGCGGCTTTCACCTCAGCTCGGAGATCAAGTTTTGAAAAAGACAGTGATTGTCAAAAACCATGAGCTTCCTCGCACGCACGCCTCCTCCATATTTGCTGCTTTTTTTTTTTTTTTTTTTGTCTAAGTCGACAGCTGCTGTTTTTATAGCTTGAGTAGAAAGTGTGGTGACGTCGTGAGGAGAGCGATAGAAGGTTGTGGTGGGCGGTCGGGTCAACAAAGCAGGACAGCAGTGTTTGTGTTATTCTCTCGTGATCTATTGTAGTCATGACAGCAAAGATTGTCCCCGATGACGAGAAAGTCCTTATTTCATCCCAGATGAAACGAAACGATCTTCGGCCATTATTATAGTAACCATGGTGACGAAGATGGGTACATGACTCTTGGTACAGTCCATAATCAGAGGGTTGGAGTGGTTGTTGGGGTTGGAGGACTTCCACAACCTCCACATGAACCCTCTCCTGACTGACTCATCCCTCTGCTCCCTCGGCGTCCTCTCCGACAGAAACAAACCTCCGACATGTTCAGAGAGAGAACGACAGGATAAAGAAGCCAGTGTGTCTCCGTAAAGCACGACCGATCCACAATTTCATACTTCAATATTCCCTTATTTTTTGGGGTCATGGCACTGCTTCTCTATCGAGAGCTTTTTCTGAATGTCCACAACTCACGGTAGTAAAATATAGTGAAACCGCCTAAAGGTCAACGTAGTGAAAGTGTAACAAAGTCAGTTTTAATGGCAAGTTTCACTTCTTCATTTGCTTTTTTGAACAGTTCTGTAGGTTTTCTGCCCCACTCGACGAATCCACACATTTCATCTTCGGTTCTTAAATCGTGTGTGTTCATCATGTCACATTGACTGGGATTCTCCTCTGCGTGGTTGGACGTCCACTTGCAGAGGAGATTAAAGTGTTAAGAGATGAAGAATATTTCAACAGGCAGCAGAGACGGCTTTGCGAAGTTATGAGACTGAAGGACTGTGCTACATTTCTTTTTTTTTTTTACCAAATGCTATTCATAGCGTTGGGTCTGAGACAAACAGCAGCGGCCTGCAGACAGAGGAAGTGTGCCGAAACCGTGAGGGTTTCAAAAGGCACAGACAGTCTTCAACCGAGAATTCTGTTATCACCCCACCCATCCTGTCTCTGCCACACACTCACACACAAACACACTTACACACAGCCTTAGACGTTTTACACACACACACACACACATCTACACACTGGCCCAGACACGTGCTGGCACATGAGTCCCTGCATGGGGTCCCCCTACGGCGGCTGAGATAAGCCCGGCCGCTCTCGCTGTTTCCACCTTCGCTGCCCCGGTGACTGGAGGATTTGTGAGTTTCTCATGCGCGGGATATTCCTGACCGCCGTGTGTGAAGTAAGGAGCTGTAAATCGACATTTGACAGATGCATGCTTCAAAGGTGCGGCGCTAATATTTTTCTGCTCTCGGCGCTCCTAACCGTGTTTCACTGGAAGCATGAATAATAATCATAAAAGCATATCTGTCTTTTAATAAAAGGCCAATGTCAACCCCTCCCTCCCCTCCCAGACACCAGCGTAATGCTGCTGCGTAGATATTATGAGGTGTCATGTTCTCAGTGTGAGGTGTTGGAGCTGAGTACATAGACGGCGCAGCAGTCTGGGCACGTCTGACACACACCTCAGCTAATCGGAAAGCCTTATCTTAGAAGTGTGACATCCTGTCTATGCTGTGTAATCCACCCCGGATCATGAAGAGGGTGGGCTGCAAAGTGCATGGATGTTTGCACACACACATGCACACACATTTTTGTGTGTCTGAAGTTAGCCCGGCTCTGTCACTCTGCAGCAGGCCTGCTGTAAGTCAGAGAGCACTGATAAGTTTCCATGAGTGTGTGTCCCTGAGCCACAGACCCTGTTTGATAATGTTTAATCCCACACAGGAAGATATCATGGCACTCTACTGGGATCATTTTAACCAAATCAAATTATAGTGAAACTCCACCAGTCTTCATTTTTGCACCGGGTCCCCTGAGAACCAGCACCACAGACACCACTGGAGCTCTTTTACAAAAAAAAACAGGAATTCCCACCCCGGCTGTCTGTTTGCCTCATGTCTCACAGTCCCACTGTTCAGTAATCGAGACATGCAGATTTCTCCCTCCCTGAAGCCCCCACCACTGAGCCCAAAGAGCTCAGCTGCCAATTTCCCTGACCCCCCGACGCTCCTCTCCGTCCAAGATTACCGGAGCCAGATCTCGCCCTGATGGAGAGCCGCGGCGTTGGCAACTGGTAATCCACGAGACGAGGACTGGCACGTGGCACAGACGCTCTGCCCAGAGGCAGCACTGTGTGTGTGTGTGTGTGTGTGTGTGTATGATCAGCCACTCTCCGGGCTGAACTGCAGACTAGCCTCTTGCCTCTAGCCCTCTAATGCTGGCCTGTTATGTAGGACATATCTCTTCATCTTTAGATAACACACAAACCTACCAACCACAGTCAGGACTCCTCTGTTCTACTGTTAAGTATCTTTGCTATATACAGCAATTAAAATCCATCCTCTCATTACAAAGAACGGGATTTTAAAAAGCACGAAAAAAAAGGGCAAACAACATGTGCACAGCTTCTTCTCACTGTGATCAGTTACAGTAAAAACACTGATTATGACGTTTGAGTGATGCTGTGATTTCTTCAATCCATCTCAGTCAGTCAGTCGATCACCGAAGGGAGATATTGCAGTTACAGATATTCTGTGAATCTTTATGGGATCTGTTCAGGTGTTTAATAAGTCCTTTTATAAGGTGTTTGTGATTGTTCGGACATTTCAAGCTGCTTCAGTCTTTTAGGAAAACAGCTCGTTACTTAAATATATTCTGACTGCACAGAAAACTACACACCACAAGTGACATAAATAAGACGCCAGGTTTCTCTTTGATCTTTGGAGCATGTGTCTTTTCACAAATAACCTCCTCTGATGTGGTTATTTGTGATAAAAAAGCTCTTCAAACGAAAGCTAATCTCCAGTCTCATTTATTTGAAATGAAACATCTCGAAATCCATAAATGTCATTTCCTCATTTGAAGGACATCTTCAAAGGGAACAAAAACGTGGCCCTTAGATAAAAGCCTTAAATGACCCATATTTTACACTTTCTCTGTGTTTTATTTACAAGTGTTGATCCATAAAAATATACATTTGTGGTTTTAAGAGCTAAAAATCATCTTTATTAAGTTTTTCATCACTTCTATCTGTGAATCAATGAGCCAATCAGAGGAGAGAAGGCGAGCCTCAGCTTTACTGTGACATCACAAAGATACAGAAGTCATGGCGGCTCGTTTTAAGCACGATTTCTGAATACAAATTTTGCATTTCTCTGTGGACTGAGCACTTTGATTCTTTCACAGTATCATCACAGAACCTCAAGCTGCTTTTTAATCAAAAGACATGAAAATCTCGTTCTATAAGATATGTGACCTTTAATCTTTCAGAGGCTGTGTGACATTGTTAGGGAGCGACACAGACGGTCGTGTAGCGGCCAGGTGGACGGGGGACAGCTGTCACATCGGCAGGCCTCGGTCATAGTTGTTCGTCTAGCCACGCTGCTTTCCTGTGAGAGCAGCTCTGGTTACACACACACACACACACACACACGGCAGAGCATGACACACTGCCAGCATGGTGGAGAGAGAGAGAGAGAGAGAGAGAGAGAGAGAGAGAGAGAGAGAGAGAGAGAGAGAGAGAGAGAGCATCCAACCCCATTACCAATGACCACCTGTTGACACCATGCAGGGGGTGGTGTGTGTGTGTGTCTGTGTGTTCTGCCCACTGCAGCAGTTCACTGTAGATTCCTGAGGGAGATCCTCAGAGAGAGAACATGAGAGCGAGAGAGCACCAGAGTGAAACGGAGAAAGAAAAGAGAGAGAGAGAGCAGTGTGAGTGAGTGAGTGAGTGAGTGAGTGAATAAATCCCCTCTAGAAACGTTGCTGGTTTGACGGAGATCTGGGCTGCATGTGTGTGACCTCTACTCCCAACACAGGACCTCTGCACAGCCAGAACACATGTATGATAACAGCAGAACCCAGCCAGCCAGTATACAGACACATGGAGCCTTTACTTCCTCCACATGTTGAAGGAAAAGATTTATCTCAAAGGAAACTGCTTTTCGCACAACATTTCACGTTTCACGTCAGATCAGACCTTTCCTGCATGTCCCCCTCTCTCTGCCTCCCCCTTTCCTGTCTATATCACTATGTACTATCAAATGAAGGCAAAAACGCCAAAAAAAAAATACTTTAAAATCCAAATATCAGAAGTTTAATTTTTGCTATGAAATGAACAGTTTTAGTTAGATTTAGATTTTCATGTCCACATCAGAGACACACACAGGCGCACCGTCTCAGAGTAGTTGGATCATTCATCTGCTGCTGTGATTCCTGTTCTCCAGGTAGCAAGAGAAGACAAGAAAGATTTGTTAGATTTAGATTTTTCTCGGAAAGCAGCACACACACAGACAGACACACACACACATTGTTCAATTAGAAATGCATCGAGATTGCCCTTAGCTTTTGTGTGTGTGTATGTGTGTGTGTGTGTGTGAATGAGGCAGCTAGTGACAGCCACAGCTTGGAGAGGCTGAGGTCATGGCCACAGAGCCAGCCTAATGGGGGAAAGAGAAACAAACCCCTACTTGTCTGTATGTGTGGGTGTATCTGTGTGTGACAGACAGATATATACACACCCACACGCACAAAACACACACAGACAGACACTGCCCCAGTCACCTCTTGCCTCCTCTCTTGGCTGCCCATGAGCAAACACGATTGTGTGTGTGTGTGTGTGTGTGTGTGTGTGTGTGTGTGTGTGTGTGTGTGTAACCCTGTAGCAGCTTCCCACAAAGACACACAACTTTACACAGAGTCAACACCACGCCTAAATTTAAACACACTCACACTTCCAGCTATCAGACACCTCCGCTGGCACTCCTCTATCAGGCATCTGTACACACACACACACACACACACACACACACACAGAGTTATTGGTCTGTCTGACATTATTGGGTGCATTTCCAGTTCATTGACATTTTAGCGCGACAGCCCTCAGCCGGCTGCCAACTGGGCGACCTGTGGTGCGTTCATATCACGTGGGAAAATCAATCAACCCGGACGTGTTTACACTTTCAGACCTGTTCCACAGAACATATATTTCCTGCGTGAAACCAACCAGTTCTCACTTGCCCAACCCTAAAACAAATCTCTTTCTTCTTCTCTTCCAGCCCTCCGATCCCACCCCGATCAAAAAGTCCAAGCATGAAGACTTCCCATCGCAGTCGCCGCTGGCCGACAAAGAGAAGCAGCACGACTGGCTACAGTCCCTGTCCGCCTCCAATAAGGTCAGTGTCGCTGGGCTCAGGAAGGAGATGTGGGTAACGATAATGACGCATTGGTGCCTGAGATGAGATGTCATGTAATATTATACAGAAGTTTTCAGATGAGGGCAGTGCTTAAATTTAGACTTTGGCAAGTCAGTGGGTGTAATTGTAGACGCCACAAGCCAGAAGGAGTCGCTTACTGATGGAGTGAAGTGTGAGGGAGCGGTGAAACAGAATCTAACCACAATAGAATGATGGATGTCGCCTGTGAAGATCGATATTCGCTAAAAAAAAAGAATCTGCCATGAGGGTAAACTTAGAACGTCCCCATACTGACGCTTCTCCAATGTGATATTACTAAATCAGTATTTATAATCAGGAATAAAGTCCTGAAATATTCTACTGATGGATACCCAAGGTCAAAGACAGCTGGCACAACAAACTACATGTGGAAATGTTTGCAGTGTTTCTAAATTGTCTTCTCAGTCACCAAGAACTACAGCCACATACTATATTTTAAAGGTCCCATATTGTAAAAAGGTATATTGATAGTGTGAAAATATTAAAGGCCCAGACCACAGGGAAATGCACACACTCTGTATTCAGAGTTTGTCTTTAAACGAGCTGTCTGGACGTCTGTAACATTGTGATGTCAACATGTCTAATTAAACACAGGTGTAAAAACATGGGACCTTTAAATAAATCAATTTGTAAAACGTAATATTTATGTTTCTCAAAGTAAAACAAAAGTGTCATACAATGTAACATCTGTTAAAACCACCAGATATCATTTCTTTATCACATCTGATTTAAACTATCTCTATTTTTTTTCCTCCAGGGGCTCAACTGCATCCAGCCCAGGCAGAGACCGTCGGCTTTCCGGCCCTGGTCCCCCCACATCTCTGCTGGTGATAAGGAGCCCTCCACTCACCCCCTGGCCCTGCTGAGAGACAGGTGAGTACAGCACAGGACAACCAGATCTAAAATGGAGGATACTTTTTACCGAACAGCACTTCACTGACTTAGAAAAAAAAAAAACGCAATCACCAACAATGACATATCTGGACTGTAAGTGGAGCTTTTGCTGCGAGAGATGATAGCCGTTTTGTTTAGCTGGATCTGATGAGCTCCCAGCACACACTCTCACTTGTCTGGGTGGGTTGGTGTCACAGAGGTCAAGTCTGACTGTACCGCAGCCTCCCACACTTCACCATTCACACACATTTGACACACACTCATAATGTGGGCACCCACTTGCCATGGTGCTGCCAGTGCAGGCTGCACCATATCACAGTTGATCTGGCCCAGTTTCTCACAAAGTGGGAGGATAGAGCTGCAGGCACTTTATTTGAATGTTTCTCTACCCTGCTTGGCAGAGAGCGTCCTGATCGGACCATACAATATGGTCCTGGCTGTGTTTACTTGCATGAATTCAGCTCTTGTAAATGAAGTTATCTTGATTTGGATTATTTCATGTAAACATCATGAGACGAGTAAATGAAACCGTCTGCTGTCCCCTCAGCTTCTACAACTACAAGAGCCTGGAGAACGGCGTGGCCCCCAATGTTGCCCTCACACCGCTGCCCCTGGGGAAGGTGGGTCCCATGTCTCCGTCGGTACCCGGCACCTCCAACCCGAGCGGAGGTGAACCCCCAGATGAAGGTGCCAACTCCAGGTCTCGCAAGAGAAGAGCCACAGAGGAGCTGCAGCCGCCCGCTTCAGAGGCCCCCTGTCCTCCGTCCTTCACTGCCAGCAAGCCGCCGCTGCCGCCGCTGCCACCGCCGCCGCCTCAGGAGGACAAGGACTCTGAGGTGGAGATCGAAGTGGAGAGCCGGGACGAACGTAAGTTAAGAACTCAGTACCAGCTGCTGGGTATACAAGATCTCAACTATCTGCTTCAATGAAGACGAGCTGAACTGACTCTCTTGTCTCCCGTGTCTCCCAACAGTCACCTCGTCCCTGTCCTCCCTGTCATCACCGTCTTTCACCTCGTCCAGCAGCTCGGCCAAGGACTTGAGCTCCCCGTGCGCCCAAGGGCCCATCTGCACTGTCACGTCGGCCGAGGGCACTCCCCCCGCAGCTCCGCCCCTCGCGCCCATGGCGCCCGTCGCAACCCCGATCACCCCTCCAGAGCTGGGGCTGGAGTCGGAGCTGGAGAGCCTGAGGCAGGCGCTGGACAACGGACTCGACTCCAAAGAGTCAAAGGAGAAGTTTCTGCACGAGATAGTGAAGATGAGGGTGAAGCAGGAGGAGAAGCTGGGATCAGCCCTGCAGGCCAAACGCAACCTCCAACAGGTAGACACCAGAACGTTGATATCAGCTTTATTTGTGTGTGTTAAGAAGAGCAAAAGCTATATTGAGCTATATAGATATTCAGATTTCAAAAAGGAAAAAAGATTGAAGTCTTTTAGAAAGAGAGGCTCAGAGCCCCTGCTTTATTGTGACATCACAAAGTTACAGAAGTCCTGACGGCTCGTTTTAAGGCAAAATTCCTTAATACAGACTATGTGTATTTGAGGCTTTGACACTTTGACACACTTTGTTACAGTATTAATACAGAACCTAGACTTGATCTTTAATCAAAACATAAAAATCTCACTTTTTACAGTGTGGGAACTTTAAGATGCATTGAATTGACCTCAGACGACTTAAAGACAGCACACTGACACACTGACTGGCTATATTAACACTGAATATGATTTCATGCACCACGATATGTGTCACTGTTGGCTGAGAGAGTGGGGTTTCCCAGCCGTGACAACTCACACAAGTCTTTAGCTTCCCCAAAGTTTTTCCTTTCTTTTTATGTAACTAAACTTGACAGAAACTTTTTTTCAGAGTTAGCGCTCTGAGGAAACTACTCGAGCAAAGACACAGAAATGTAGAAGTGGATTCAAAGTCATTATTACTGTTCACAAAGCTTAGCATGAGTTGGCAAGTGATAACAATGACAGCGGATGTTGCTGTGAAGGGAAAAGGCCAGACTTCCATTTTTATTTTTGGTCTTGGACCGAGAACAAGAAAGCTCAGAAGAGTGTGTGTGGGTGAGGAACACAAAAATGCATCCTGAGCAAAAGAAAAAAAAGTGATTTCAGCGTAACAGCGCCTCACTTTCACTTTCCATCAGAGCGGAGAAGCAGGCAGCCGACCTCGCGGCTCAATGAACGGTGGTCTGGCTTTAAAACAACCTGCTGGTGTAGCTCCTGCTGTGTTGACTTGAACTCACCCTGACGCCAGTATTCACCGACTTCTTATGTAAAGCCTCTGCAGAGTAAAGGGTGTGATGGGGATTGTGCCTTTTCACTCTTTTTGTGGGAACTAACAAAGCTTGATGACAGACATGTTTGTCCCAACTGCTGGGTTCCCATGAGAAGACTATGGGTGTGTCACCACAACACTCTCTCACACACACACACACACACACACGCACCCACATTCACACTCTCTCAGTGATTCAGAGGAAGGAAACCTAACTTCTGTCAGCCCACACGTTGCCCTAACCCCTGACTTGGCTCGATGTAAACACTGACATAGACACTGTAGCAGTCTGCTGGGTGTCAACAGTGAAACAGACATGTGACAGCAGCGTCCACTGGTGTTAACAGTGGTTACATAAACACCGCCAGACGTTTAAGGGATCATTTTGAGTTGTCAGTTTAGTGAGAAATCTAAATTATGATTAAAAAATAATAATCACATTTATATAAACTTGTGGGCAAGTTTTCAGCAGGTTTGCAGTTTGATTCCTGGCTCCAACTGTCAGTATGTCGGAAAGATAATTGCCTCCGAGCTAAGATTGTGAAAAACAAAAAAAATTGTAGTTTAAAGTGCTTAAAGTGTTTTATAGGTTTAGATGGAGCCTATTTACAATTAAAACTTCCAACCTCTACTCTTTGCTAACCTCCCACAATCTGGTCTCTCCAGGAGCTGGAGTTCTTGCGGGTGGCCAAGAAGGAGAAGTTGCGGGAGGCGACCGAGGCCAAACGAAACCTGAGGAAGGAAATCGAACGTCTGCGAGCCGAGAGCGAGAAGAAGATGAAGGAAGCCAACGAGTCGCGGATCCGTCTGAAGCGGGAGCTGGAGCAGGCCCGGCAGCTGAGGGTCTGCGACAAGGGCTGCGAAGCCGGACGTCTTCGCGCAAAATACTCGGCACAGGTCAGTTAGAAGCGACGGAACTTTTGTGCCATAAAAACTCTGTGAAGAGAAGACGAAATTTTCTCGATAATAGAAACGTGTCTAACGAGTGTAAATGCAGCCAAACAAGGCTGAGCATGTTGGCAAACCAGACTAACAATGTGTGCAAATGCGGTGGCACAACGTCTAGACAACACCCTTAGAGTAATTGCAGTGTTTCACTCGCTCACATATTTTCAAGGTCAGCAGAGGAGAAGGCAAGAGAAAAAAAAAACACATTTCCTCTTCCCCTGTCAAAAATAAATGGGTGTAGCGCCTAGTGCACAGACGTACGATAAGTCCTCCAACGAAAGGAAACAGGAAGAGACGTCGACTTCCCCCAGGCACCATGGGAAATGCAGATTAGACAAAACAAGAGGGAGGTTATGCTCTCCAGCTGCATCTGTGTTGCCTTCCCTACAGAGACTGCTCTCGTCCTTGGAACGGCTGCACTGACACAAGATGTTTTAGACGTTTAAGTCGCTGCAGCCCACAGGAAAGTTTCAGACGCTTCCAGTGTCACCAGTGTGCTCTCTGCTAAAGAGGCCACCTGTTTCCAACACTGACATGAAATAACAGCTAGAAACTTCCATGACTGCATTTCTGAAAGACATTTAATAAATCAAGCAACAACAGACACTCACAACTTAATCAAACAGGCAACTCCAGTTGTTAATGAATGGCAGGCTTGGGTGACATCCAAAATTCGTTATCTAAATACTGTCCAGCCCAAATATCACAATTAGGATGTTATTCAACATGAGGCTGAGACTAATTTACATGTTGCGGTACACTGGGATTTGGTGCTGCTGCAGGGCAAGCCTCTTGTGTGTGCGACCTGTTTGTCACAGACCGGTCAGGGCGGTTGTATCACTTGGTATCACTACGCATCTAGGTTAGTTAGCTTCTTCTAGTCATAATTACAACTTAATATGAGCAGTATTTACAGTATACAGCCACTCTATAGTGTGTAAGCAGGTGAAAGACTGAGTGTAGGACTGGATCAGAGTCGGTTGCTTCAGTCCAGAGTCAGATCAGTTGTGCTGTATGATGACAGCTGTTTCCTGCCATGTGTTCTCCAGATCGAGGACCTCCAGATGAAGCTGCAGCACGCCGAGGCCGACCGCGAGCAGCTCCGAGCCGACCTGCTGCAGGAGCGGGAGGCCAGGGAGCACCTGGAGAGGGTGGTGAAGGAGCTACAGCAGCAGCTCTGGCCCAAATCCAGCAGCGACAAGGACGGGACGCCCAAGGACATGTCAGCTGAGAACTAACCCGGCAGCGTGACTCACCTCCCCCCCCAATCATTCACACCCCCGTTGCCGTGATACCCCCCCCACCCCCCGTCGCCCCCCCGACATCCTCTGCCCAACTCAGACCGGAGAACCCAGCACCCAGGATTTCCTGGGCCGGCCTCATCGCACCACTCTTAATCACGCTCGCCCTCCAGAACACAAAAAAACTCCAGACTCTCGCCTTCGGACCAGAGACAGAGAGATGAACACGAGGACCTGCGTCCTACATCGCGCCCCATGAAAAGTCAAGTGAATAGAAACTGCAAAATGCAATTGTTCAACAAGGAAGCATGTGTTTCTGAATCAAGCACTGACTCGCACCTTCCAGACTCACAGAACTTCACGAGAACGAAAGAAAAAGTGGATGTATAGCACAAAATGTGTTTGTGCCTGGATTTTCTCTGACAAGAAAAATAAGCGAGACTTTTGGACAGACGTCTGTGATGATAAATGCTGAGAGATGATCATATTCTATTAGAGGTGTTGTAGCGGCGCAGCCAGGACGGGCGGGGCTCACACTTAACCTACCGTTCCCCAAAACGTCTCCACCGCCGTCCCTCACCACCACCATGAGGACAGGGATGGTTTTGAAGACATTATAAGCTATTTAAGAGACTACATAGCGATATGTAAAAACAAAAAAACAAAACAAAAAATAGCAAAAAAAAAAAAGAAAAAGGAAAAAAAGACAGTTTCTTTGTTTCTCTGTGCTCTTGGAGTTGGAAAATATAAAAAGATACAAATAAATGAGAAGACGAACAAAACAAGCAGATGAACTCTCCACAGTGCCACCGTGGTTTTGTCGGTTTTTTTTCAGGAAGCCATCGCAGTCCACTGAGGGGGAGGAGCTTTGAATACTCATTTCCTCCCCCTGTTGTTTTATAAAAATCAGGAGCGGGGGGGGCGGGGCTTAGATCAGAGTCTAAACGTTTCTCACTCCTCTCTCTCTCTGGATTGGACGCTGGACATAAAAAACATGCTGTACCTTTTTTAGTGAGCACATGTGTTGTGTTGGATGATCAATAACAATATCCAGCAGTCTCCATCTCAGAGTTGCTCACACACACGCACACGCACACATACACACACACACGAGCTGCCATATGTGTTTTTTAGCGCTCGGGTCAAAACCCGGACGTCTTTATCTTCTAAAGATGAAATCCTCCAGATGTGCGTGGTCTTGTTTTTAATCCAGCTGACACCAGAAGCATCACGTTTGAAATCAGAGTGGACTGGATGGGGCACCTTTGGCAAGAACCACAAAATGTTCATTTTAATTAAATTATTGTAAATATAAATATATGTTTTTTTTGTTGTTTTTTCTTTTTTTTTTACTTTACAATAATGAATCGCACTTTGTCATAACAAAAATACTGTTATAATGCATTGTACTCCCACTATTGTCTTCAATCTTACTTTGAAAACTCTTATACATGACTGCTACCATATAAATTCAGTAAGCGTTTTATTGATTATATGCATCTCGAATAAATACTGTTGCTTTGTTTTCTTGAGGCAAAGTATTGTAAATAAATGGAAAGAAAAAAGGCTCTACCTGTTGCTTGCTGATGCAGTCTGGGATTGTTACAAAGGTTCTGGCAACACATTCTCCCCGTTGTTGTAATATAATGACACCCGGTTTCAAACTTCGCTAATGACTCACAGCACATCATCGAGGTGAATTTGTTTTGTTTTTTTACAGGTCACCTGAACAAAAAGTTGGAAGATTAAAAATCTGATTTTATTCTGAAGGTGGAGAGCACGACTCTGCCGTCACACAGCGGGTACAATGCAATCAGAATGTACATTGTGTTAATGCAAATTTTTTCTTTGGTTGTTGATGTTGTTTTTAAACGTGGAGATACTTTATTGCTTGTCTGTTATGTTCACTTTTTTCAATAGAAAACTCATATTTTCTTTATGCATGAAATTTGAGAAAGTTTGCCATACATATAGTCAGTTATTGGGCATTGATACTGTACATGTAAGGGTTTTATTGTGTTATGCAACATAAAGCAATTTGTCTTATTTAGAAGAGGAAGAAGTAAGTAAAAAAAAAAAGCAACAAACCGTATATTGTTCTTAAGAAAAAAGAAAACTTCACACTTGCAAAAAGCAGAAGATGACAACAAAAAAAAAAGAGAAAAAAAATTAAATGCAATGCTGGAAAACCTCAAGTGCCTGGTCATGGGCGAAAGGTTTCCAGAGTAGGAGAACTGATGATGAAGCTGCAGGGGCGGGGCCTCTCATCAGCTACCTGTGTGCAGGTTCAGCAGCTCAGCAGCTGTTTTTATCAGTGTTCCTAAAATCAACCAGTTTACAAACTCCTTTCCTTTTTCAATGCAGAGAACAATTAAACAAACGCTAGATGCTTAAGGCTTTTTTTTTTCTTTTTTTTTTTGAATGAGTGCTTTTTGTTTCCTTTATTTGAAATCAATGATATGCATGTTCAAACAATTTTTATAGAAGATCTTTAAAACCCACTTGCTTCGGTGAATTGTTACTTTGGGTTGTACATAAAGACTTAACTGTTTACTCCCAGTTTTGCTGACTTGTCCCGAGGCGGACGTGTCGAGGATAATAAAGAGGGCATTATGTTGAAAAGCCCCGTTTCTTATCCGCCATCGCTGACACTGTGTCTGTGACTTTGGCAGACCTAAAAAATTGGTACATTTTGTAGTTGTTTTTACACTCAAAAAGAGTTGATAGCCTCTGTGTAGTTTACTTTACTCGTGGTTTTCTACAAAAGAAGGGAGACAACAACGACACTTGCTCTTCACTCTCCCGCGCGTTAAAAAGAAGAAAAAAGCAGTTTAACAACATCTTGTTTTCTAAAGGAGAATCATTTTGCTAAATAATGGACAGTAAAGCAGCAATAACAGTCCATATTAATAGACAAGTACTAGCCAGTGTGAAGATTTGAATAAGAATTTTCAAATGTAAATATTTTTTTCATTTACAATATTGTATAATATATGTACATGGTGTTTCCTTTTTCAAAAAGAAATCTTTTCTTACAATAGCTTGTCTTGTTTTTGTTTCTGTTTTTTTTTTTTTTTTTGAATTTGTGTTTTAACTGAGATGTTTCAAAAACAGTTAATGATGCAGTGCGTAAGAGAATATTCCCTACATAAACATGTTAATCCATTTCTTTTCATTTTTTTTTTACTGTAGAGTCTTTATATTGAATGACTTTTTTCACCAGTTCATATATATTTTTAACAGTATGTTCAGTATCAGATAACAGACCTACAGTATGGGTCATACACACACACACACACACACACAAACACACACACATGTACACACATTACAACGCCACTTGCAGATTGTTTCCCCCCTAATCCTCATGTATCTTTTTAGCCCTGTGCTGCTGCTAATACTATATAAACCTTACAATTCTAGAAATATTTTTATGTAAGAGGTAAATGTAAGCTTTCCCATTTATTAATACCACATATACAGTATGAAAAAAAGCTTGGCTTCTTCATCTATCTCCTTGTTTCCCTCATCTTTTCACGCCTTTTCCCTCATCTCTCCTCCTCCGACACCCTTCCCCTTCTCTCACGACACGGACTATATTGTAAAGTAAAGGACTTTATGAGATTATGTTTGAAAATAGCTATGCTTATATACTACAGTGACTGAATGTACAGTGTATAGATGCATTACCAGAAATAAAGTTGTTTGTCCAGATTGACTGACCCAGTTTTTCCTTATTGCTGCCTGTTGGGTAAACAATCCAAACCCTAATTATCCTGCGAATACTGCAGACGGAGCGTTTTCCTCCTAATTCACGTCACTGATGAATTCAGTTCAGTACAACATCCGCCAGCCCAAGGAGGGGCTGCTGTCCTGCTGCGTGGATACAACATCTCCTCTGGTCATTAATGATACTAGTAATAATTATTATTATTGCTATGATTTTTACTTATGCCATCTTTGTGAAATGCAAGATATAATGTTATAAAAACGCCTCCTGTGGGCACATACATTACAAGTTTACATACTGGTTGTAAATGCTGAATAGTAGGACTCACTGCAAAGTGTTAGCACATACAGTCTGCAGCCTGTGATCAAACATTTCTTTATTTCAAGAAGGGATCACAAGGTGAAATATTTCCCTCTGAAATGTAGTGGAGCAGAACCGTAAGGCAAGAGAAAATGAAACACATACTTCAAAGATGTAAAGATAGACTGGACCTTTTGCCACGCTGTTCAAGGGGCATGGAAATATAAATTGACTTGCTCCTGCACAATGAGACCGCACTGGCTTCAAGTTGGAGGACCTTCACGAAGCAGCAGTGGCTGAGATATCCTGACCTTTGGACTTTACTGTGGGTCGACGGTCTGGATACTACACTTGCCATGATGCAGCTAAATAGTGTCCTCTGTTAGAGCTTCCATGCTTGGTACACACCCATATAGTTCTCAAGTCCAAGCTGAGGTAATCCTAAACAGAAGCCCCCAGAACTAGAATAAATGAAGGAAACGCTTCAAAACAAACATGTTCACAGCCTGCCTCGGCTAAACTGATTCACTGTACATGACTTCCTGGCTGTGGTGTTACTGCCTTTTTCACATCAATATCAGACATTCTGACAGTCTGACTATAATTCACTGAAATTTTACAAATATTTTTTCAATACATTAGCACAAATTAGCTGATGTAGCTGTCTCTGCTCACAGTAAAAATGTTGTAAGATGCCATCATCAATCACATAGGAAGTGGTGGCAAACTTCAATTGAACACATGTATCATATGGATAACATGTGAGTCCCAGTGCAGACGAGCAGTGGAGATAATTTGGGATTTCCTGAGACATAAATTGATTCATGAAGATGAGTCGGAAGTTAAAATCTGAAAAAAAAACTGAACAAGATCCGAACACATACATTCTCTGGTGTTCGTATAATTTATATCTCATTCATAAAAACAAAAAAAGCACAAGAAAAACACAGTCAGAGAATGAAAAAATAAAATGAAATGCGTCCTGTTTGAATATTTCACACGATTGATGCATAAAACACATGCTACCTCTTTCAGGTAAAACAAAGCAGTGCTGTGTCAGGGCAGTGGCCTCTTTTCAGCGAAGCAACACTAAACATTCTTCTGGTTTCACCCTCTCATCCGGTTTATATACACGAGCAGCTGCTACAGAAACCTCCACAATCACTGTGAAAATAGTGAAATGGAAAAGATGAGCTGCAAACACTTAACCAGAAAGGAATGTACGCTAGGTCTCGAGTTAACGCCCACTCAGGCTGACAACATTTGATGTAAACATTCATTAGCGAGTACACACACACACACACACACACACACACACACACACACACACACAGCCATGTTACGCAGCAGTGCGTGCACAGCATAGGTTAGCTGGCAAGGAGAGGTTTCTGGTTTGGCTAAGAGTACCTGTAGCTCTCTGATAGACTAATTAAAAACTAAGACCTTCAAACACTGTCTTGAATTTAATTCCATACAAAAATCAAGACAAAAGAAGCTGACATATAGTCTCTGCCATTATGAATAGGTACTATGTGCGCTTTAAATTTGAAACCAGATGCTACATGCTAGAACCCAAAAAATAACAGCAGTGACTGAACCCACTGAGAAGCTACTGTAATCTGTTCTGTTTAAGTCATAGGCTTCCCCAAGACAAGACTATGGCTAAATGCTAATATATTCACAATGAAAATATGTAAAGCAGGTGATATTTGCTATGTTTCACCGCAGTTATCAAGTTAGCATTTGCTAATTAGCACTAAACATGGGTTGATGGGATTCTCAGTGGCTTTGTGGATAAAGAGAGAAGGTTGCCATCTGCTGCAGCTGAATCGTCCAGACTGCTCAGGTCGTGTGGGACAGGTTCACTCTGTGTTCCCGGACTCACAACGCTAACTTTACAAAACATTGAATATCCAAGAAAAGTGAGATTTTCATGTCTTTGCTGATTATAATGCAGGACTGGGATTTATATTAATACTGTGAACGTGTCAAAGCCTCAGTCCACAGCGAAATGCACACAGCCTGTATTCAGACACTGAGCCTTAAAGACACACACCAGGACTTCCTGTGACTTTGGAACAAACCAGTCACTTCCCTGTGCCAGAGAGGTTCAGAGCCTCCTCTCTTCTGATTGGCTCCTGTTGTTACCGGAGCAAAGCCAGAGAGGAGATATGTGAAGCTGCACTTTTTTTTTTTTTTGATTTTTAAAACCACAAATCTTCTTGCGGATCAACACCTCAGATAAAATACTGTAAAAATGTAAAATATGGGGCCTTGAAACTCCGCCCACAGCATCTGAACATGGCTCCACTTGTACAGTGAGTGGAGGAGGCTCTGCGGCCGCTGCCGTGGCCCACATCGTCAGCATGGTGTGGGCCAGCCTGTCAGACAGACTCTGAGCTCCTCCACAGCAGCAGCAGCACCACACAGGGCTATTGACTGACCCAATTACAGCAGTCACATGAGGAAGAACGCCCTGCAGTTAGCTCATTAGTCTCTGGAGTCTCTCTGCAGCTCTCTCAGTCTTACTCTGCCTCCATGTCTCCTGCTGTTTTATAATGTACAGTCAATTACTAAGTCATGTTTAATTCATTTCCTACATTTTCAGTGTTTTTTTCATGAACGGTCAGACGGGCGTTTTCAGATATGCTTGCACTTCTTTTGAGGATATTCTGGAGTGCGGAAGCATGTTGGTTATATGTAAATGGATGAACAAAATAACACACACAGCATAATGTGATACCCCACAGTCTGCTGTAACACAAAACAACAACAACACATTTAATGGCTAAAATATTTAGCTTTGAATTAAAACGTCAACAAATGGAGTTTCTGTATAATACAGATTGCTTTATTGTTTGTGTGTGTATCCAATGATTTTCTATTGTCATTGTTAGTCAAAGCAGAACCACGCCAAGTCCAGTCGCTTTTTCTCTGTTTTGCTAACCCTCCCCCTGGCCATGTGCATTTGTTTTCAACGAAGCTGGCGAAAAGGCAATCCATGGAGCGGTGGATAACATTATATATCATATACGTTTTATGATGTATATTTGTGTAGTCTTATCCGTCATAATCAAGAGATTACGCGTTACAGAGTGGTGCCGCCAAGACAAGAGCTGGGACACCCTTGCAAGTTTGGTTTTCGGCCAAGAGACGTGGAAGGCAGAGAGCCTCCATTCTCCCCATAACAAGTCATCACAATAACTCCAAAGCTGTTTAATCAAGATAACATAGTTCCTCTTTAATACTGAGAAGTGAGTGAAGGGTGAACAACATATACATTTAGATAATTAATCTGCCCTCTCAGAGTTCTTAAAAACAGGATGGAGGCTGTCTTATTCATGAGTAATGACTTTCCTTGGTTACCATATCAGTAAATATGTCAATATCCTGATATAAAACTGCAGGGTTTTATCCAGTGTTGGCACTGCCACACATGGGCTATTTCCATGTTCAGTTCATACAGGTTAAAATGAACTAGTTCAAGTGTACTGTTACAGGCATATTGAACTAAGTCTACTACTATATTTTAGTTTAAAACATCTCTTTAGCTACATTTTCAACTCCCATTCACACTACTTAAACTTTCAGAAAGATCTGTTTTAGTTTGAAAACTCCAGGGTTGTGCTGACTTGTGAAAAAATGTGATTTCAGTGTCTTTGACATGATTGCGACATGATTGTTGGTGCCAGATGGGCTGGACTGGGTATTTTGGAAGCTACTGATCATGTCCAGTGAGAAGCAGCTGTGTGGAGGAAACACCTTGTTGATGAGAGAGGTCAGAAGAGAACGTTTTGACTGGTTGGAGCTGACAGAAATGCTACGGACATTCAAGATAACCACTCTTTACAACTGTGGTGAGCACGAAAGCATCCAAATGAACAACATGTGCAAAGACGAAGACCACATCAAGTTGCACAACTGACAGCCAAAAACAGAAACCTGAGACTGCACTGGACACAGACTCACCAACACTGGACAGTTGAAGTCTACAAAAATGTTGAGGTGTAAATCCATGGATCCAACGTGGCTGGGTCTAATGGTGGTCGAGGATGTTTTCTTGACACACTTTGGGCCCTTAAAGGGATAGTTCAACATTTTGGCATAATGGCCCATTGCCATAATTGCTATAGTCATAGCAGTAGGTTTGTTACCTTTAATTGTAGGTGTAAGCTATTTTTAGTACAGCGGAGCGCAGCAGCAGGCTGCTCAGAGCTACGCTATGGAGGCTAAGGGAATTTCTTGGTTTCCCTCATTAAACTCATCAAATACAAAATCCCAAAACTCCACAGCGCTTTTGTAGACAAGTTGTGAGCTGCACAACCACCACGCTATGAGATAATGACGGAACGATACGAAACGGAGCCGTTTTCGAGGTAAATTCATACAAAACCGCTGATGCGCGTTGCGTTCAGGGACAGTTTTTCAGCAAGCAGTCTCTCGTATTTACCCTGTATTTACCTCGAAAACGGCTCCATTTCGTATCATTCCGTCATTATCTCATAGCGTGGTGGTTGTGCAGGTCACAACTTGTCTACAAAAGCGCTGTGGAGTTTCGGGATGTTGGATTTGATGAGTTTAATGAGGGAAACCAAGAAATTCCCTTAGCCTCCATAGCGTAGCTCTGAGCAGCCAGCTGCTGCGCTCCGCCGTACTGAAAATAGCTTACACCTACAATTAAAGGTAATGAACCTACTGCTATGACTATAGCAATTATGGCAATGGGCCAATTTGCCAAAATGTTGAACTATCCCTTTAAAGACTATGCAAGATTTGCCCCTTAATTAAACAGCTTTGGATTAATTGTGATGGTTAAATGACTTGTTACGGGGAGAAGAGGCACTAGGTGGAATCTGCCTTCCACCTAGTGCCTCTTGGCTGAAAACCATCCCTGCAAGACACCTGTGTCCGACCCTGTGTCCTAGATCGCATCTTGCAAGAAACATGGACTGCTTTACGGCACTATGAGACAAACACACCTGACAATCTCTTGTTAACATTACCCACATTGGTAGACATCGCTCCATGGATTGCCTTCTCACTGGCTTCGTTGAAAACACATGGACATGGCCGAGGTGGGGAGGGAGAAGGGTTAGCGATGAGTTTTTACGACAGTGATATGCATTCCGAAAATGTAGGGGGAGCTCTGTAGAGAAAAATAAAAGCGACCAAAACAGCTAAAAAGCAACCAGACTTTATAGTTCCCCTTTAATGCCAATAAACCATGTACTTTTGAATACCACAGCCTATCTGACCATGCGCTCCTCTTTATGGCCACAGTCTTCTAATGGCTACTTCCAGCTCAAACTGGATTCATGGACATGACAATGAGTTCAATGAACTTTACTGGCCTCCCCACACAGTCTCCAGACCTGAGTCCAGGGGAACACATCTGGGATGTGGTCGATCCAGAGATTGGCAGTGTGAATGTGCAGCTGACAGATCTACAGAAATCATGTGATGCAATCATGTCAAATGGGGCAGAATCTCAAAGGGAAGCTTCCAACATCTGGTCGAATCAATAACTGAGAGTAACTGAGTGCAAAGGGAGGAACTACCCAGGGTTTGTGCGGTGTTCTCATTAAATTGGTTTACGTCTTAAAAAGCAGAAAATGCTAAAAAAGAAAAACATGTTGAGGTGTTATCAGGTTGTATATAAGCTGGATTTTGAATCCATAAATAAAGGATGCTGGGAAAGATTTTGTCTACTGCATTATTTCTAATAGTGAATATGTTGCTGGCATGATGGACACTGATGGTTGAGAAAAGTAATTGTATGCTGTCAGCACACAGTATTTTTGCATTTTATTTGTAATTCAATGTAATATAAATCGAGTTAGAATGTTAGGCATGTTGATACCGTCTATTATTACATTATTCCACCAAGGAAACAACTCACAAAACACAGAGGACTTGACCTTTCCCCCCCATTTCTCCTTGTGAATGGACACTTCCCTATAGCCTAATGGACTCATCTCTCTCCAACATTCACACACACACACACACACACACACATCCACTTTCCTCGCCAGAGAGGCCACAATCAGCCGGTGCAGGTCATTGGCCCCTAGGCAGGTTCAATATTTATGGGTCGTTGCAGCATTTTAGCATCTCCGCTTGACAAAAATGATCAGTGTCTCAGACACTCTGCCTGTCAATCCAGGAGCTCGGCGCATCACATCAGCTGCCATCGCAGTAAAGCCCCTGCAGGATGTCGCTGGAAGGAAGCCAATAAGATGGGTCTCCTCAGCCAAGGATAAATCACTCTGGATCCAGAACTGAAGCAGCTCAAGTCTGACGTCTGCGGAGGAGATGGATGGATGGGTGGATGGAAGGATGGATGGATGGATGGATGGATGGATGGATGGATGGATGGATGGATGGATGGATGGAGGGGATATAAATTCTAATACGCTCTTTGCTTGTTTGTCCTACAGTTAAATTCAACACTGACAACAGCTGAAATCCTGATTAATACAGGCTCATTGGATCATTGTCGTGTTTTGCTGTGCATACTTTACTGAGTTTTCCAAAGCTGGCAGGCTCAACAGCTCAAACTGATGTACAACCAGACTTCAAGAGTTCAACATCGCAGAAACCTGTAGTGAGTGATTTTTGGCCACGTGGGAGCAGCAGAAATGGGTTCTGAGCGAAACACTGACATACGTATCATTATGTTTTAAGTTGAAATGATGACAATGGGAAAACAAAATCCTGAGAGGCTGTGAACAGCCTCTGAGTGGCTGGTCTCTGTTTGTGGTTGAACAACCAGTGAACTGCTCCATCCATACCATGTTTTCATTTTAAAGGAGACATATTATGCCCCCTTTCCACAAATCAAAATAGTTCCCAGGTGTCTTAAAGACATATCTGTGACATGCTTTGATCAAAATACCCCAAGGATCAAACATCACAGCTCTTTTTATGCTCTCAAAACGGCCCTGTTCAGAACAACTGGTTTCAGTGCCTGTCCCTTTAAATGCAAATGAACCTTAATACTACAATTGTCTTTGCTCTTCATCCTATTTTCTGCAATAAACCAAAATGTAGTTCCTGTTTACACCAGCTTACGTATCCCCAGTGTACATGAGTGGTCAACTGATGATGATGATTTTCAAGTATTGAAATTTTTCAGCTAAAATGGTAGTCTGGACAGAGATCATGGAAATGTGAACGCAGCCTGAAACCGAGAGCAAATTTTGACATTTGACTGTGTATCTAAGACCTCTGAGAGAAAATGCATTTTAAGAGTTTGTGGTCTATAATAATGATTGACATTCTGCCTGTGAGTGGATTTTTTTCTTTTTGTGATGGATCCACAAAGATCAAGAGAGTGGGGGTTGCCAACACTTTAATCTTCTCTCTTTCCAAATAATTGGGCACATTGAGGATCCAGTGAAATACTGGGAAAACCCAAAATGACTTTCTCCTTTTTGCCTTAACAAGCTAATGGAGTGTTTGTGTTGTCCAGCCTCATCTGCGCTGTGTAAAAAATAATTCCCAAAGGCAGGGGAAAAACCAAATCATCTTCATCGGTGCTTCATGAAGATCTATCTTTAATGAGGTGTACAATACTTGACTCCTCTATCAAGTGAGTGCAAATGTTGGATTGTCAGTTTTGTGGAGTTAAGAGAAGTGGTCAGACAAAGACTAAATAATTTTTTCAACTGCATATTTCTTTTCTGTTTATTCTGTCCTTTGTAGCGTCACCACCTGTGTGATAATTTAGAATGTACAATGTTGATGGATGGAAGCCATTAGTAGCAGAAATTTGCGACTGTTTTCACCCTGAAAATTCCCACGGATTCACGGTGTTCACAGTCTGTGCTCTGAGGTTAGCTTGCGGCTCCCGTCCAGTTCTTTGTTTGTCTGTGACCAGGATGTCTGACATTTGCTGACCACACTCACATGCCGAAGAGAAAGACAGCATTTCATTTTTTGTGACTCTGTGACCCTTCATAGAGGCTCCATCAGGTCAAGCTCTCACACTTTATATGAGCATAACCTCATTACTGATGTATTGGGAAGGTAACTTATATATAAACTTATATCATATCGCATAGCAGATTCTTGGCCACCACTCAAAATCAATCACTACCAGCTGTTTTCCTTCCAATCATATCAGTGTGTTTTCCTTAATTCCAGCTGAACCTCCATTTCTATTCATTAAAAGTATTTAACATTAAGGTCAAACATTTTAGGAGTTTTCATGAAATGTCATTATTTGTCGGACAAACATTTGAGCCTGAGATTTCAGATCTGGCTCTGAAAACTGCAGCTGCCTCCATCTGCTCCTGAACGGCCGTTGGACGGTCAGATGAATTTCAGAGATGTCAGAAATTTTGGTTGGGTGATGTCAGGCTCCCACACAGTTGAAGCAGAGTCTTGAGTTGATTCCCCAATGTCAATGCACCTGGCAGGAAAGTCTGAAAATGCCATGGCGATGCACGGCTGGACGAAATATGGAGGCCTTGTTTGCCACGACCGATAAAAACGAAAGACGATGGCAGATTCTTTTTTTTTTTTTTAAAGAAAAGCTTTTGGCACACAGCACTGCTCAAATTATCAAAGGGGCACATCTCCTCTGTCTTGTTAGCACTGTTGCTTTCAAATTAATCTTTATGGACAATTGTCAATAGTCGGGATGGCCTGCAGGGGTTGAACAGAAAGAATACTCAGGTCAGGAATGATCATGATGATCATGATTTTCTCGTAAAATCTGATTGCCATGTAAACAACGAATCGTACACTGTATCCCCAACTTAAAGTGACTTAAACTTCTACATGCACTTAACACAACACTAATGTTGTGTGTGAACGTGATTTGAACTTGTTTAAAGACACCTCCAACAGAGCTGGTTTGAGTAACAGAAGTGAAGTGACAACTAAATTAATGCATTACCTTTGCAGATGAGTAGTAATTAGTAAATCAATGTAATTATGTTTTCAAGAGAGGAATTTGTAATGACAACTGATTACGATTATCACTTGCCGAACACTGTACAGAGAAAGTTTAGGGGCTGCTTGTCTTCATGATAGCTCAGTATCCTGTGGGACAAAAGTGTCCAACAATAACAGAGTAGCAGATGTAGCAAAGACAGTGATAACTCTGGGCAAACACTATATTTAGTATGGAAGTGGCAGATAATTGGGACAGGTGCTCCACATTCACCCCAGAATAGACATCGATTACCTGACCTGGAGTTCAGGAGGTCAGAGGATTGTGGGAGGTTTGTAGGAGAAGAAGAGTCCTGACAGTCAGCTCATCGACCTGCGGCCTTGGACCTCTAGTAAATAACACATGGAAGCTCCTTATACATATAAGTGTATACTGTGTTTAGACATGAAAGTGATTTACAAAGCTATCAGTCCAAATAATGTCTGGATCTGGTCTGATTTCAAACCTTAAGGCAGTATCTTCTTTACTTGTCATCAGTCTCACATACACTATAAACCTGTGGTATAGCGTCCATTCACGCAACACTGCAAACTCCTCCAGGTGAACTGAGCTGAGCTGCCTGACACCCAGCTGCCACTTTAACACAGAGAGGCCAACTCTTGACTGACCACTGAAAGCATGCTTCTTGAAAATGACTCACACATTTACCCATGGGTGGCATTGGCACAGTGTGCTTACAAGGTCAAATGAAAACACTTCGCTAATTTGGTGATTCAGTGTGTCCGGCCAAAGGAACGCAAGGAAAAAGGAAAAAAAAAAAAAAATACTGTCGGTGGCTGTGTGAAAATATTGCCACTAAAGTGTTCCTTCAACATCACCTTGGGGCAAATTTTCCCTGAAGAGCGGGCCAAACATGTCATGTCCTTTCTATATTCATAAAAATCTCTTGAAAAACCAAGGATGTGGACTTTTCTCGTAATTTAATGTCACGTTTGAACCTTGGACAAGGTAATAATCATGTCCTGACTCCAGCTCTGTGCTTAAACATGAGACTGGCAACCACCTGAATATCTTAAAGGGATAGTTCAACATTTAACTTTAATTGTAGGTGCAAGCTATCTTTAGAACAGTGGAGCAGAGCCGCGAGCTGTTCAGAGCTATGCTATGGAGGCTAATGTAAATTCATCCAAAACCGCTGATGCGTGTTCCCATTGGGGGCAGTTTCTCTGCATTTGCCTCTAAAACAACTCCATCTCGTAACGTTCTGTTATTATCTCAGTGTGGTGAATGTGCAGGTCACAACTTGTCCACCAGAGCGTTTTGGAGTTGTTGGATTGTGTATTTGATGGGTTGGGTGAGGGAAACCAAGAAATCCCATGAGCCTCCGTAGCGTAGCTCTGAGCAGCTTGTGGCTCTGCTCTGCCGTTCTAAAAACAGCTTGCACCGACAATTAAAGGTAACGAGCCTACTCCTAAGGCCTTGTCCACACGAGCCCGGGTATTTTTGAAACCGTGAACATATGTTCCCGGTTGTATGTCCTGTCCACACGCAACCGCGCTTTTGGAACCCTGAAACCGTGGTTTTTTGAAACCGGAGTCCAGGGTGGGGTTTTCGGCCGGGGTTGGTTTCACCGGGTGCGTGTGGACACTGCAACCGTGATTGTTTTTCTCGTTTACGTCATAGCTGCACACGTGCTGATGTAAACACTGCCAGCCCGCAGAGGTTGTTTGCAGCGGCAGGAGTTGACGTGAGCTCGCAAAAATGGAGGTGACAAAGTGGATTTTTATCACTTTTTTTTCTTTTTTTTCTACATCATCTAAATGCTATTTGTATAGTTTTTCGATGAGAAATGTATAAGGAAACGGTCGTCAGGGCGATGCTCTTGTCAGCTCCAAACTCACCCTCAATCACAGACCACAGCTGGTTTTCCACAAATCATTACAGTAACAAGTGACGCTACAGATCAGCGGGGGCTGCTGCCGGTGTGTTTTTAAAATTACAGAACTACTACAGTAGCGCCGCAGTTTCTTATTCCACATCTTGTTTGATTGAGAGTTTTTCGGGATGATTTTCATGAATGAACAGGCAATAGCCTATGTCACGGTCAGACCGGGTACGAGGGGGGGGGGGGGGCAACATGTGCAGGCTGCTGCAGCAGTGCACGTCAAAGGGACACCGCCGAAAATAAAATAAATAGGCTACACGTAGTTTTGAAATTGTTTTTGCGCATGTTTTCATCCATAAAATGACCAAAAATGAACACTATAAGCGGATTTCTTGATAACGAATTATTTAAACAGCATTTGTATAGAAATGATTCCGTCCCAAGCCTTTTGATCCATAATCGGTTTCCACTGTATTTTGATTGGTTAAAACAGCCTTCCACACGTGCATTGCGTCACTTGGTAGCGGATCCCACGGTTGCGTGTGTACGGAGTGTTTTTATTACACCACTCGTGTGGACGCAGAGCAAAACTCCGGTTTCAAAAATACCCGGGCTCGTGTGGACTAGGCCTAAGACTATAGGGATTATGGCAATGGGTCAATTTGCCAAAATGTTGAACTATCCCTTTAAAGTCATGTACAGTACCTACGCATGTGTGAAAATAACATGTAATATTGCTGTTCATGTCGTTTTGTTGTGCTACTGCTTCTTGGTCTGTGCTACAAATACTCATTAAGATGTGACAAACTATGATTTGTTGAGAACATAGAGTGACCAAAATTCAGCCCAAGAGAAACATCTTCAGTTGTCTCAGTGCGGCTGTCCCGTGGCTCACCACTTGTTATTGTTCTCATCGAGTCCAAATGAAGAGAAGCAAAACAGAAAACACTGCAGAGTTTGAATGAACCACTCAGGACATGCCTGTAGTGAGAACATCCTGGGTCTCTGGCGCATGAATCATTACCACAACAGCTAAATGCAGTGAGCGATGTGAACACAAGTGTTTGAAGAGCTCCACGGCCGAAGCTTTGAGGATGGTGGTCGGGGTGTGTCCTCACAGAACATGACGGAGGCAACAGGACGCTTCTGGCAGTGGGCAGCTTTCATCAAGGCCTGTGTGGGCACGATTTCATAAAGACTGTGGGCACCTGTGGGTGACTCACACAGGCCGAACGGCTCCTCAGGGCTAGAGTGACAAAAATCCTAACTGCAGGGTTGAGAAATATATAGGCCACAGTTTCTCACTGTGGTTAGGAGCAGCTAGCAGCTTTCCAAACCCTGTGCTCTTTCAAGCAGGGTGAGCATATGAAGGATTTCCCCTGAGACGCGGCTGTCGCAGTGATCCAAGTAAACCCTGTAAACAGGAGACTTCAGAACAGCACAAAACAAAAAGAAACTTAGGAAATACCTGGGGCTGCAGCTGGAAAATCCAGAGCAGGGAAGAAAAAAAACAGCATTTAGAGAAATGAATGAAAAAAGACAGCTTCAGCTCACTTTCAATATGGGGTGACTGGCCACGGTGGGTGCCACATCGCCTCCAGTGGCTGCAGGGTGGGGGTTGTAATTGACGGCAGTCGAGGAGGGGGGTAGATGGGACTCGTCAGCATTGGTCTGATGAGGCTGAGCTGGCGTGACGTGCCCGTCAGCGGGGAGAGCAGCGCAGCGGGCTCCTGTCACGTGCGCGTACAGTTCAGCTCTTGTAATGTACTTTGGATGTGTACATTTGTTTACATGCAGAGAAGACAGCGTGGAGCTTTTGCAGGAAGAGACATAACACGGTCGGGGTAGGCGTAAGACACAGGGAGGAAAAAAAATACAGGAGGTGGGGGGAAGGGTGACTAAAGGAGAAGTAGGACGAGTGGGACATGATGGGCCGGCTGCCTCCCTCCTCCTCCTCCTCCTCCTCCTCACCCTGTCTTCGCCGTCTCAGAGGAGATGGAGGAATACGAGCACGGGCCGGCGCCTTCGTCTCGCCCGCAAATGAAGCCGCCGTGGCACCACGGTGTCGCCTGCCAATTCTTTACTGAGCTCTCGTCATTTGCATACCGCCTCTCCTGTGGGGCGTATAAAGCTCCAACACACAGGGGTAAGGCTTGGAGGACCTCGCTATTCGGTTTGAAATGAACACATCACACACGGGGCGTAAAGTGCTACCCGGGCTACTGCTTGGGTTTTAGAAGCAGTAACGAGGAAGGGGACGGGGGAGGAGGAAAGGAGCGGTAAATTTATTGACTTTTAAAAAAAAAACTTCAATGAGGAGAGGCAGAAAAGATAGAAAAAAGCTACATAAAAAAATTGAAATGAAGGAAGCGGGCAGAGAAACAGGCAGCGTAGAGCTGAAGCTGCAGGGGCCTATTAAAAAATGAATCAAAGGCGTGCAGGCTTCCCCACTGAAAGACAGACAGAGCCGCTCACACCTCCTTTAGTGAGGTAGAGAAACATTTCTGGAGCCGTAGTGAGAGCACGTCAGTCACAAGACACACGCACACACACACATGCACACGTGTGCACACACTCACACTACATTGACTTACATTCATTTCCTGGAGAGTTGCTCTAAACCTGAACCAAAACTACTTACCATAACTGAACCAAAACTGACCTTACAGCGTACATCTCACCCTTCTAATTTAAATAAATACATTTTGTGAAATGCATATTGGAGTCTTGCTGTGTGTCCCCATAATGTTTTCAGGTCCCCACAATATGAGTAGTACCTGGGTGACACTTACACTCAACATGTTTATGGCTTTCGCTGAGGCGTGTGAACACATATGAACAACACACTAATTAACCTTCCATTCACTGTATCTAACAAATCCTGCTCCCTCTGATCGGTATCAACGTCTGAATTGTTTCCTCATAATTATCTCGCTGCTGAACTGAAACAGCATTTAGAAAAAACTCATCTGAAATCCACCCTGAATGAATTCTTCAAGTGGGAGCAGCTTTAACCCCCCCTACCCACCCCCACCCCCACCCCCCCAACACACACAGTCTCTTTTCTCTCTCACTGGTTTCTGAATGTGAAGATAGTTGGTTTTATTTGTGCAGGTTTCATCATGTTCTCTGACCTTAACCTTAGAATAAGGAATAATAGTTATTTGATTAATCACAATTATGATGATCACATAATTGTTTAGGTATTTTACTGAGAAAAATGAGCATGAACATTTAGTGCTATTTGAAGATCTCCCGTGGCCCTGAGACTCTGTTTTCCATTACAAATTGAACTCTTTTTTAGACAGAAAACTGTTTGTCGTCCAGATGGATGTTAGAAGAAAATGGGATCACTGGTCATTGGAACACACCTTTATCTTTGAATTGTGTACATGAATGTGTCATGAACAAAGAGTTCTTTCAAAGGGAAACACCCGCTCTAGACAACTAAACTGAACCTGTAAATATTTTTTTTTGCTTGGAAACATCTTTCCTTGCTGGAAAGCTGGAACCATATCCTGTCAATGAATGGAGTGCTGTGTCATTAATGGCAGCAGTATTTTCCCAGCATGGTTGAGGTGGATGGTGAGGGTACAACGCACATGACGGTAACACAAAGGATCAGAGTCCTGTCTGTGGTTTGGGCAACAGAGGGGAAGATGGTGGTTTGGGTCAAAGGTAAATAAACAAGAGTCTGAACAAAACCATGAAGCAGTGAAATGAAGCTGCCATCGCCACAAGTATCAGTGCTTTAACAACCAGATACATGCACTGACGTCATGCTCTCACTGTGTCAATAGTTGGTGGGGGTTCAGGCAGGGTCGGGTCTGACACAAACTCCTGACTCATCTGGCAAAAATGAAAAAACAAGAAATGGGAAAATTTGATTTAAAAAAAGGTTTTGGGTTCATTATGTTGGGAAGATTTACCTCATGACCACGGCAACAAAAAATAAAAATGTCATGTCAGTCAGGATTGTTAAATGCTGTCTGTAACAATCATAAACTACTGTGGAGTGTTTTGTCTGGTTAACCTTTAAACATAATTAATCTGTTAATCCACGTGGACTTCCTGGATTGTATATTTCCTGTTTGACTGATAACATGTCTACTTCAGGATTTAGTTACCCTAGCTTAGCATAAGGACTTGAAACAGCTATATCCAAAGTAAAAAAACAAAACAAAAAAACAACCAAAATTTACCAAATGGAACTATTTTATTGAAGTGGGATCTGTATTTCCTAGTAAACTCATTCACTCTAAGCAGCTCAACACTAAGGCTTGTTGTCAACAAAAGCTCTTAAATGTGGGTCAAAGCTATGTGTTACTCAAGCTAATGTGTTGGTGTAGTGGAGGCATGGAGTTAGAGGAAATGGCTCTGCGTGGCTCTGTGTGAATGACGTGTGTATAAAGATGTCAGTAGAACATCACACCTTAATCTCCCCTGACAGAGTGGGAACTGCAAAGGGAGGAGGCCTATGTAAAAGCAGTCTTAAGGTGGCACTCCACCAAACCTCTCAGTCAGATGTTCCAGTCATGTAACGCGATGCACAGATGCAGGGATTGAACTCTTACACCCTTCTGCATGTATTGTCCAAATGCAGCCCATGGCCCGCGGGTGCTTCAGCTTTCTGAATCAATATTTCAGCGCGCCGAGGCGTCGCTCAGCCTCCATCCACCTGGAGTGCTGCCAACATCCAGTTACAGTACTACTATAGCCTGCAGTGCATGGCTGCTGCCCACACACACATCCACAGGAGCATTAGCAGTCAGAAACAGCTATCATAGCTCTTTGTTTTGTCTTGCCAGGTGGAATCATACATAATAATAAGCCATGTGAAATATGGCCCTGTAGGTTTGAAATTTGTTTGAACAATCTATCAAAATATAAATTTTTCATAAATGAAATATAATGTGCATCCATTTGACTTATGCCCTGTTTAACAGCAGTCAGTTTTGCTGACAGCCAAGCAAGGTAAGTACTTTCAATATGCATTAAAGATCCAGCAAAGGTCTTGAGGAATATGATCTCTGAATGGCCAGTGTATTCACATAATTATGTTCTTGAGCTGCAGGTTTGATCTTTAACCTTGAGATGAAAAATAAACTCTCAACCAATCGCATCTCACTTTTACATTACTTTGTCGAGACACTACAAACTTGGCTGTCAAATTCTGTCGAGTTTTTGTAATGGAAACAGTCAGTTTTAGGTTGAGGTGAAGAACACCGTCCCCAAACTGATATTGAATTTTGAAGAGAAAGAGCTGACAGACTAAGTCATACTGACAGTATTTAAAAGTTCATGCCAGAAAAAAGAAATTCACAGTTTACTCAGAATGACTTCCTTTCTGTTTGGAGCCCAGGATGGAGTCTGATAATATGACATTTCAAATCAGTAATGCAGGGTTTCCCCCTGAAAACTTGTTAAACCCGGTGGTAGGGCGGCCCACCGGCAGCCCACCGGCAGCCCACCGGCGGCCCACCGGTGCCTGATCCTAACCACTGACTGATGGCAGGGCCCTATAGGTAACAGATTCAATGGCAGGGTTCCCCATTTTTTCTAAAGACCCTGCTATTCCGAAAAGGCTATTGGGGAAAACCCTCCATTCCGAAACCCATTCCTAGTAGCTAGTTAAACTGTAATTTACGCTATCTAGTATCAGTTATCAAGACGGACTGGAATACAATGTTATAAACTACTGGTTAGCTTAATTTTAACTTAACGACAAGTTAGAAACTCACCAACGTTAAACTTCACTTGTTGTGGCTAAAGTTGATAACTAGCTAACAGTTAGACCTTAGCATTTATTCATTTAAAAAGATAGTTAGCCAATGCTACTTACCTACAATGTGTGCATGATGCACAGTAGCAGAGACCTGGGGACGGAGGCAGGGAGATGAGATGTTCAATCGACGTCAAGGTTAAGAAATCTTATGGTCCTCTATGGGGGGTCTGAAATCATATTACAAGATTCTTTCAGGCATGAATATGGGAACTATATTGTTTATTATTAAATAGCCTAATACAGTTCAGGGTAAGAAAGATATATTTCTCAACCCCCTTAAATGTTGATTTTATCTGTTCTGGGAGGTGTAATTTGTAATTAATAGTTATATTATACCTGAATTATTTATAACATGGTGTTCTGATTTAATATGATCAGAATGAACCAAAGGGTGAGAACATGTTCTGTCAAGCTGTAAACATATTCATATAAAATGTCATGCTAGTCCTATGTGAATATTTTAAAACAGATGGGTGGAACAGTCATTTTAATATTCCACATTGATAACGACTGGTAGGTAGAAGTTTCAGCATCGTCTGACACATATCCTGAGCAGACAGCCATGAGAACAAATATTAATTTTAACTAGCCACACCCTGATAACATGATGAAACAAGCAATATCCGCCTGGCATTCACTGGAAAACCAACATATTAAAATACCATAACTGACTGACTACCATCATGTTTATGTTCTGTCAGCACATTCCTCCAACTGTAAAGCCTCCACACACTAAGACACTGAATGAGTCACTGAGTGAATGGCTGCATAATTAAAGTGACAGGAGAATTCGTCAGATAGTGTGAGCGCTGGCTCTGACAGCAGAGTGCAGCGTCTGAAGGACAGGGACCAGCAGCCTCTGGGGCAGTGCAGGAGAAATCGATGAGTCTCTGGCAGCGAGAGTCATTAGTTGAGTCACATGACTTTATTCAAGTCTGACTGGGGTCATAGATCACATAATATCATGCCTCACCTGCCTGCCCTCAGACCTCTAACATTACAGTGAGACTTGTCATTTTTGTTGACAGTTTCACAGAGAGAATGAGTAACATATCTGTTTTTGAGGCAGTTGCTTTCCAAAGCATTAGGATACATTAGCTTTTATGAGCAAAATACACCTGAATCTCCAACCTAACTGATGGTGACCAAGTTGCATTGTGTGCAAAGTAAGTACTAGTACTTTTTTTTTTACAAGGAGGAAGAATGTGTGGAATAAAAAAGACCACATCTCTGATTGGGCGACACAGTGGTGCAGTGGTTCCCACTCAGGTTCTGTGCTCAATTTCCTCACCTGGGGCCTCTCTGGGTGGAGTTAGCATTTCTCCATGTGCCTGCATGGCCTTTCATCTTCATCTCTATATGTCGGCCCTATGATAGACTGCCGACCTGTCCAGGTGTACCCAGGCTTCAGTCCCTCCCATGACCCTGCACAGATAAGCGGTATAGACAGAGGATGGATATATTAGAACAGAACACAATAGGAAACTTTATTGTCCAGCCAAGGCAGGACAGTTCTGTCTTTGATCTTACCCACATACATAAAAACACAGGGTTACGTCACCTCTAGATTGCTCATTACCCTATTTATTATTATGTTGAACTTGACGGCATTGTGGATAAAGGAACCCTTATAGATCTATTTCTTTGCCAGAGGTCGTCTATAGCGCCACCCTGAGGGGAGCAGCTCAAACTCACTGTGGAGGGGGAGTGTCTCATCATTGATTATTAACAAGGCTTTCCTCTGTGCAGCTGCGTTGTAGAGGTCATCTAGTGCCTTATGTTGGTGGCCAACTATCTTCCTTGCCGTCTTAAAGATCACGCTATAACATGTTATAAAAGTCACAAAGCTAAATCAGAAACATCTCAAAGATGATGTAGAGAAACAGGCGGTTCCTGTGCTATAGCACTATACTGTGGGTATTGGTATTGCAACACTTTACTGCCTCAGCTCAGTCAGAAGATTGACATGTTTTTCCACCTTCCACTCCAGGACTGGCAGATCCCAACCAACCATATTAATAAAAACAAGGCAGCTAAGTGGCCTAATGGGTTGAAAATTCAACCTGGGAACACGCACTGTCTGGAAGGTTTAGTTCAGGGCAAAGCAGTCCTTTTTAATTCAATTTCTAAGTAATGTAAGATAATAGATCATTATCACTGTGTCCAGCTCAGTTAATTAACCAGATGGCCAAATAGCCTTGGTAAATCACACTACGGAAACAGCTAAAGGCATGTCCATCTGATGCTCCTGTGAGTTAAGCACCTGTCCAGCATGTACAGTAATGGCTTCCTCTTGTTTCATGAATAATTACTATATACCTGCTGCACTTGAATCATAACAATTATTGCGCACGGTGTGTTACGAGCCATTATGCAAGTCCTCTTAGGACCAGTAACAGGTCATACACCTCGCCGACTAATTGATTTGATAATTGAGAGATACACATGCAATCAGGCCATCCTTTCTCATAATGGGAATTCATGCAAATCAGAGGCACGCATGCAGGTCCCAGTCCATTAAGCTAAAATGACCTTAATATGAGACAGATGAATAGATGGCTCAAATTTCTCATGTTTGTCTTCCTGTAATGTTTGCATTGATGATTTACACCGAAGCAAACGGGATTAAGATTCAATTTGAAATGTGCGTCCTCGCTCTGCTCACATCAGCTCCCCTCGGGGATGGTGCCGACGGTGGGGGCCTCATATCTACAACTGCTTTATGAGCAGACAGGACGGAGCTCATTTGAAGATTGCACTGATATTGTTGTGTCCTGAATACACCTGCACAGCAAACAGCAACCATGTTTTCCCCTGTAATTATCAGTCGCAGGCGACCCAATGGATCGACTCCTGAATGGACAGCTGACAGTCACTGTCCGCTGTTGCCGACCTGAAGCGTTTGTTAGCGGGGACATTGATTTTCGCGCCTGTTTAGAAACCGCATTAAGAGCTGCCATGTGACGCTGCAGCATTTTCCAGCTTATTATAGTCGGCTGAGTGAGGTCATGTCTGCTTTCTCAGCGTCAGACTTAATGTGATCACTTACCAAGAGCTGTGTCTGAATTACCATCATTAAAATTACATATTTCATTAATTCTGCATTTTAACATTTGGGATAATGTTATTACACAACTTTACACAACACGCAGGCCTAATTCTAATGTGGAAACTTTAAAACTTAAAGTGTCATAACAGAGAATAAGGAGTTAAAAGGCATATATATACATATCGCTACATATGATCTGCTTTACATCGCACATAGTCAGTCCATCTATTAACAATACTGATTAATGCATGTTTAGAATATTATAAATTATAAATTAGTATAAAACCAATTCAATCTTGATAATAATAACGATACTAATCAAATAATCAAAGTCAAGTAGTTGATGACATTAACTGGTACAATTTTCCAATTTTAAAAGAAATATTAAATTGAATTGACATCTCTGTCCCCATATGACATAGTACATATGCAGTCAGCCATTTGTCCCACCCTGCTCGGTCAGTATCACACAGTGAAACACGAGTGCCTGCAATACTACACCACACACATGACTTGTTTTGTTCACTTTATGACCAATAATGTGGTTCAGAAGGACACACACTGACAACCCTGTCTTCTCATTGATAAGTAGCTCACGTGTCTTGGACAAAGTGCGTATGTGTCTGCTGTAGATACAGATCCAATACAGAGGGATAGAGCTGCACACAATCAGTGTAGCATACAGCAAACGCATGCCTGCACACAAACTCACACACACACACACAGGCACAGACACACACACACTGGACTCTGACCTTGGGGTCTGTTATAGGGGCCCCTCTGCCTTTGTTGTGTGGAGAATTATTAATGTGCAGAGTTGTGTGTTCTCAGAGTTAACTCATTATTAATGTGTGCTGTGTGTTGTGTCCTGCTCTCCCCACTTCTTCGTGGATGATGCCTGTGTGTGTGTGCACGATGAAGTAAACTCAGCCTGTGCAGAATGTCAAATTGTGTGTTTTCTGTTTGTTCAGGGAGCAGGCTGAATTCTGCGTGTGTTGGCTTCTCTGTGTGTCTCTGTGTGTAGGCGATGTCGTGCAGTATCAGTGTTGGAGGGAGCGAGCAGTAAGTAGGTTTGGAGAGCGGCTGTGCTAAGTTGACCAGGTTCTGGCAGTGGTGGACACGTGTTGGCTCACCCACTCACTGCTCCTCTGATGCCTTTCAACAGACACTTGATGAGCGAAAGTTATGAACTGGACAGTCTCACTGCACCCACGCACAGACACTGAGGCTAACTGAGGGGCGCTGGAATCAAATGTTCTCCACACAGTCAGGGACATGAAGACACACCCAGCCCATCGCCGATCTGCTTCCTGCTGCCTCAACCTAAAGCTTGATTGTAAAGAAAGCTATACAGTTACCATGAGTGCTATCGGTTTTGCTTTTCCAAAACAAGCCTGTGACGTGGCCATTCATTAAAGCTGTATACTTCAGTTCCTTTTGCTTTACGGTCGGCAGTGGTTCCCAATCGTTTTTGGCTTGCGACCTCATTTTGACATCACAAATTTCAGGCGACCCCGCGATCACGTGTAGTCACGTTGTCGCAGACGTCAATCAAGATGCGCCAGCTCAGATACAGTATTTCTATATGCTGCATTTTATTTGAACTCTATTTATATTCGAGAAAGACAAAATACAGTTGGTTAAGATTGTGTGTGGTGTTTTTAATCATAATTTTAAAAAGAATAATAATTAGTTAAAAAAATATATCTTTATCAGTAATTTTTTTCCAACCTTAAGGGTGAAAAACACTACTTTACGGTGTGTCGTTTTGCAGTGTATGATCAAAATGTGTCCCTGTCAATGGGGGCCTGCATCGATCTGCCAGGATTTCTGATCCACACAACTTCACACTTGACACAGGCTTGTTTGTTGCAGCTGGAGCTCAAACATTTGTCATAATGTATGACACATGATCACATTCCTCTCAGTTTAGAACTGTATCCCCATTCAGGGGCCACGTCCTTCTGAGGCCACTTTTGATGATCAATTGCGACTAGGGTGTCCCAGTTCGAACTTTGCTTCAAATGAGGCCTAAGTTTATCCCTGAGAAACAAAGGCTCCAATGGGTGGTTGCTTTCAGGCTTACGCTGTCCCAACATTTTGTGCTTGAAATGAAAATAATAAAGCAGCCAACAATCCAACTGAAATCAGAGGATTACACTTGATCTGTAAGTATTGGGCCTCAGCTCAGTTGAATAGCTAATGGCACATTTGTTAAAATCTTACATGATTTTGTGACGAAAGGTGGCTTGGCAACAGGAGCTGTACTTTCAGATACAATGGTAAAGGTGGGCACAGCTGGTGCCAGTCTTATGTCAGTTCAGCCTTTACAATTTAAGAGGAACTATGCAGGATTTGTAGCTTTACTATGCTACATTTGTACCTTAATTAAACAGCTTTGGAGTGATTGTGATGGTTTAATAAATGACTTGTAACTTGTTACAGGGAGAATGGAGGCGCTCTGACTTCCACCTAGCGTCTCTTAGCTGAAAAACAACTATGTAAGATCAGAGCCTCCGAACCGGTTTCCGACACAAACACGCCCGTAACCCATAATCTTTTGTTTATGACAGATAAGACTACACAAATATACATGTCGTTACATCATATAGATCTATAACTTAATGTTCCGCGATTGATTTCTCGCTGGTTTCGTTGTGAATAAATTGCACATGGCCAGGAGGAGGGTTAGCAAAACAACGGAAAATAGTTCCTCTTTAACAACTACAAAGTCAGCATTCTCCAAAAGATGGGGCCCATGAATTGAGGGTGTCAGCTGTATCTTTTTGTTGCGTTTGAAGGCCAAATAGAACTATTATACTCAGGCCTGGAATTTCGTCATTTTAGGGGCAGGGCCACTTGGCCTTTCGTGTTGTCAATTTTTTGAGGGCACAAAGGCCAAAAGCCAGGGCAGCAAGGCCATAATATAAAACAATGATTTAAAATCCATGCCTTTAATGAATTTACTAACTACCGGTATCTGTTAAATTAATACATAAAACGGGCTCAAGCAAACCAGAAATGTTCTACTTTAAATTAATTTATGCATTTAATTTTTTGCACAAGGGTCCAGTCCTATGCAGCTATGTTTTGAAATTCCTATCTTACTTGTTTACTATTGCACTGGGCGATATGAGAAAAAATCCTATCACGATAATTTTTTTCATATCAGTCGACATCAATTTATATCACGATATAACTCAAATCACTATTTTGGTCAAGCTTAAATATTCCCTTATTGGCACAAGTGAGATTTTAAGTTATCAGAAGGTTATTTTGTGATTTTTTTTTTTCCTGTCTAAAATTAAACATGACAGATGTAATGATGAACATTATACAACATCATATAAATAAAACACATGTTAGTGTAGTAGCTTGCCTGGGTCTGGGCAGTGTTCAGGTCGGCACAGTTGAACTTTACGCCGGAGTGCCGTGCGTTTTTTACAGTCTATGGTGTGAACACAACAGTCGCTCTGGGCTGAGCAGCAGCAGCAGCGGCAGCAGCAGAGCGGCCGCACCGTGACCGCGTCCGTGTTGTGTGAACCCGGTCGGACGTCGGTCCGCTCCAGCTGTCTGGTGTCTTCATTGTGAAAGTTTAGCGTTACTTCAGAGTTAATGACGCACCACGCATCTTTTCACGGCCATCCGAGTTCTCCTTGACTCCTTCACATTTTCTTCCGAGGCAAAACTCTTTTTTTATTTTTTCTATTTTTTACCGGCGGTGTTCCTCTGCTGACGCACACGGCTGTAGCAGCCCAAACACTTAACACGTGTTGACATGTTGTGGCTTGGCTCTTTTCCAGCCACATGATTGGTTCGGCGGGTGGCCCACCCCGTGATGCTGCTGCCAGAATGGCATCAAAATACGCATTGTTTTTTCTTCAAAGACGCAGGTGTCAAAGCCGTGTTGATAGGAAAGAGGCAAAGGAGAAAACCGCAAAATCAACCGGGGCAGTGCGGGTGGGGCATCAAGGCCACTGTGGCCTTAGGGCAGATATTTTTTTCAAGGGCACAAGGCCAAATCGGACGGGCACGAGGGCCATGGCCCTCGTGGCCCTCGTGAAATTCCTGCGCTGATTATACTTATAAACTAAAATAATTTTAATAACACTTTCCATCTCATGAGTATTGGGGGCGGGACTAGATAAGCTTTTGCTTCTCCCGCTTTCCCTTTCGGTCATGTGTATTGTATTAATTGGATTGAGATGATGTGTGATGATGATGACTAATTGACATGCCCGAAATGAACCAAATAAATAAATAAATAAATAAATAAATAAATAAATAAATAAATCTCTTGTAAATGTGATGGTGTGGGAGAGCTCCCAGTGAGTGATCAACTGAACATATTGCAGCTGTTAAGGTATAGCTAGCAAAGTGAACAGTGCTTTGGGAGCCACCTCTCCGTAGGTTAATTAACCAATGCTCTGTTTTGGTTCATATGGTCTGGTTCACATACCATATACATTACAAAGTCTCTAACATCTTTTTTTCCCCTACAATTTGTTGTTTTCAAGGTCAAGTCCAATATAATTCATATTTTTTAAATTGATTTAGACACATTGGTTGATATAAATAATATATAAACTTCATTTTTATTTGTCTCTTAGTGTAGAAAGCAAATTTGGTTATAAAAAATTCAAACTAAAGTATTGTGGCAGCCTTTCAGACATTATGTCTTGTGGTATCAGGAGCAGCACAGTAGTAACTGGTGACATATACAGTGTGTGAGTTAGTTCCAGGGTCCTGGGGTTGTGCCTGCCGGCTCACTGTCATGCTTTACTGGGACACTTGATGGAACTGAGCCATTGTTAATGAAATTTGTTTCACCTGTGCTTTTCCTGCCATGACAAATTAAAATGTCTGCCAAGAAAAAGGTCAATTCCCCAGTGCAATGCTGAGGACACTATCTCAGTGTCCTCGATGCAAGTCCTTCAAATTGAACGAAATTGCCCAAGTGCTCCGGAAAGGCGAATATAAATGTTTTCTGATCAGACACCGCTATCAGCTGGTTGACGTTATTGGTGAAAGCTGTTTCTCTGTTGATAAGTAATGTGAAAATACTGTGGTTGTTTGCTACGGTTTAGTTAGGAAAAGATCATATCCTGGGTTGAAACAACATCTTTGTTCAGGTTTTAGAACTTCTATCATCATGGTTACAAAAATAAACTCATGGTTAAAGCTTAGGAAGCCATCCTAAGCCATCCATCTATCCAATTAGGTAAGTCTGTTACTTTACTTTATATATTTCTAAATGATGCAAATCTATATTCTGTAATGATTTTTTGTGTAACTAATGACCACTTTTTATTTTTACCATGGCTTAAAATTTCATTTTATCACTCTCCTTGGCTTCTATGAATCAATGAGTAAATTAAATAAAAAAGATCTGCGTAATCAGTGTCTAAATTAGTCTTACAATACCACTGCACTTTCCTCATTCATTCATGACTGTGGCTTTCATGATCTTGGAAGGTCACCAGGCTAGTTAGTGTTAGCATAGCTGCAGGCTAGTGTGAGTGGTTTGAACTTGGAAGGTCAGCTAGGCTAACTAGCAGACGAGCCACTGGCTACTGATACTGCATTGCATCTCTGTCAGTCATTGTTAGCACGCTGCAGCCGCTACTATCCCTCTGTCTTTTTCATTTGGCCACGCACGAGTCTGAACCTCGGCTCCACCTACAGCAGTACAGGTGTGTAGAGCAGCTACAGAGAGAGGACCCTCTGTCATTGTCTCTCGGGGGGCCAAAATCCAGGGGGAGGGGTGGGACTATCACATTGCACATGATTAATGCGGGGCCCTTGTCTGCTAGAAACAGTGGTGAAGGAGACTCTGTGCCTCTGGGCATCAGCAGACCCGCTTCCCAAACTGGGACTTGGCCCCCTCTCTGCATGCTTGACCGGAGGAGTTGTGAGTGTTTAGAAGCTGTGCAAACCCACTGCAGTAGCTCAATACAGAGATGAAAGGAGTCGACCTTGAAAGGTTCAAAGGCAGAGGTTCCCTCTGTGTCGACCCTCACATCTTTTCTCCTCAACTTCTCTCCCGACCTGTCAACCTCTCCTTATCTTTCACCTGCTTCTCCTCATTCCTTCTCCCTCTGTCTCCATCTTTCACACCCGCTATTTTTTTCACGTTTGCTCCTATTCTCTGTCTGCTGCAAGTCAGTTCCAGGTCAAATACAGAGATAAGAATCTCAAACCCTGTCCCAAGATGCACCATTTTTTTCACATGCTGCAACTATGTGGGAAGTGTGTTAGGTAGATAAACCAGTAAGATAGTGAGACAGTGGCATGTATCTGCACGTAGCTCAGCTGGTTTGGGAGCGGCCTGATGCTTGACCAGGTGAACAGGTACAGCACAGTGACAAGATAAAAAATGAAATGGTGAAACTCATCCATCAAAATGAGTTCAGGTTCACACAGTGAGCCTTGAGCCTTGAGACTGTTTTTTAACTAATGAGACTAACCAGTACAATATCTCACTGTTCTGCTCGATCACACCCGAATAACATTCAGCATTCACTGTTGACTCAGTCCACAGACAAATGCACACAGCCTGTTTTTCGAAACCTAGCCTCAAAAAAGCTGTCAGGACTTTTGTGACTTTGTGATGTCACAACAAAGCTGTCACAGCTCTCAAGACGCCCCAAGCCCCGCTGCACCTGGACCCATCATCTGACCGTGGAGATCACTTGATCAATGTGAGGAGTGATCACACAGAAAATAGTAAACTGACTAACTAGCTATTTGACTCACCGACCTGTGATCAAAGCCCCAGAGATAGCCTGAGAGAAGAGATGTGAAACTACATAGAATGTGTTTTTGGTATTTAAAAACCACAAATACATACAGGGTTAGGATTACTACAGTATATAAAACACTGGAGAAGTGTTGATATACTGTATGGGACTTTCACATGTGTCGTTCACATTAGAGGTCTCCTCTGTGGTTTTCTCTTCCACCATGGTGCTTTAATTGTACATGCAGTAATCAAATAACAAAATGTACGTTTTGGGCAGATGTGTTATGTGAAGCTAGCTGACTATCTGGAATTGGCAGGACAACATCATTTGCGAATGTATTCAGATGTTAATTTTTTGATCTGCAGTGGTTAAAGGTTTGATAAGGCAATTAAAGCTACTTGGTTAAAATTAGGAAATGATCATAGTGACTGTATATAGAAAAGGAATAACTTTTGGCACTAGATGGGATGAAGTTTTCAACTATCAACTTCAACTTTCATAAACAGAATCCCCACATTTCCAGCAGAGTGCCTTTACATGTACTTACAAAACCATTATTAGGAATAATCTGTTCATGCTAATAGTGCATTTGATGCGTTTACATGCTCGTTTTATGAAAAAACCTTGTTTACATGATTCTGTCAATTACCTGAATTCTTTCCACAAAACCTCAGGTCTTCTGTTGCTTCGTAGCGAATAGCTTTCATACGTAAAGTGGCTTCTTTGAGGGTGGTCATGAGCCCGGCCCCCGGCCCCCGGCCCAGAGGAGGGTTCAGTGCCTCCCGTAGTGCCTCTAGAAATTTGCGAGTGGCTGTAGCACTGTACACGGAGCCACTCTCTGTCACCTCTGCCCTGCTCCAGCTTTGTGGTTACGGTACCCTGAAACTCACTCACACAGTCTCTTCGCCACTGGAACCACTATGAAATTACCAGAACGAAATTAACAGACCGAAATTACCCAGACAAAGCTGTGTACATGCACTGGGAAAACACATTATTGTGCAAAAAGTTAGGTGTGTTATACCTGTACCGTTCATAAACCGATAACTGCCTTAATCCATTAACAGTTACCGGTTTATACCGCATTACATGACCACTTAAATAATCTGAAAACCCCAGTTTTCTGATAATAAATGTTTTATTAGCGTGCATGTAAACACACTCACTATCTGCCTGTTCTCGCCTGCCAGTTCCATGTACCATGCTGCACTGAGGCTACCACTCATGCTAATATGTTTTAGCATTCAAATGCATCACATTCATGCCCAACACCCACACTACTCAACATGCAGCTGAATAGTACAATACAATATAACCCGTGCTGCTGATTGGCGCTAAGTTGGACTCATCTCTCATTGGCACAGTGTTCAGTGTTGCCTTGTTTTTCTTTTCAAAATTCATCACGTTGTTATCTGCCCTTGTTAAATTTATTCGCCGCTACTCTTGGAAGGAATTTGAGTGCACCTCAGCACTGCAGTGTAATTAGATGGAGTACTGCAGCATATGGAATCGCTGGCTGTCTGGTGATGAGTGCGCTCTCCAGTGAACGCTATTCACTTTCAAGTAAAACATATGGGGTCAGCTAAAAAGATGAGTGTAATTTGATATTCCCAAATATGATTACTGGGTCCCTCACTCCCTCCTTAAGCAGTCATTGGTTCTTGGCCCACGTTAAATGTTTGTGCATTGGAATATATATTTATTGAAGTGGAAAAGCTCTTCACGCAGAGGGACTAGTATCTAATTGTTTCTCATATAGCTTGTGTAAAAGTGACACACTGACATGATTCTGGCTCAGTTTTTGATTGAAACCATGACAAATACAAGATGTTCCCGAGCATTGTCTTACCACATTGTTCTAGTATGTAGGTTGGAACACCTGACACCCCAGACTTCTTGACGGCCGCATAAAGCCCACAGGACAGTATGGGTGTATAGGTGTGACATTTTATAGGCTTTTGGGACACAAAGCTGAGATGGTTGCTGGGGCTTTTGTCTTTCTGTGCCATGTCTGCAGTATGGGAACAATACCTTAGAGCACGATTCCCAGACAGTCTTCCCAGAACTGCAACATGAAAAAGCAAGAGCATTGTCATGATGTGTCCCATTCACTTCCCTGTTTGTTCGACAGAAAACCTGAGAGTGTTGCAGCTGTGTGGCTCCTTGCCAGTACAAAATACTTCCTGTTATTCATGCAGTCCATGTTCGAGTGCAGCTCTGCTTCTTACATTTCTAACTTGTATAAAGAATGAAAAAAGGGGACTTCATGTTCAAGATCAAACCCTGCTAGCTGTCTCACCTCTGCACAGCTGGCTAGTCATGGAGTGAAGTGGGTGTGAATACTGCACTCTCCTTTGAAAATGCTGACCTTTCCCTGTTCAATACTGCATTTACATGTTTGGTGTGAAAGCAGTGTTGTGGTCTGTGGATACAAACCCCCTCGTGGTTCTTAGACTTCATCACAGCAGAGAGCAAGCAAGCAAAGAAAGGATAAAGATCTCAGCGCGTTTTAAATAAGCGAGATCGTGTGATGTGAGGTCACGTTCAAAGGCAAAAGTGCTTATTCCTGTTCAGAAAAGCCCCATTGAAAATCAGAGGCATGGCAGAACGAGTTGTGAGACAAAATTCAAAATGTTCGTCCCTTGACTTCACCCTGTCCAATTTACACATGGACAGTCTCTGCGTTAAGTGGGAGCCAGATTTTTTACTTTGGTAAGGAACAGATATTGGAGGGCTTATATCACTCCACCACTTTAATTACATGGTGAAGGGGTCTGTGAGTCCAGGTGACCCTGTAAGATGTTCTGCTAGAGACAATAGCCACCTCAAAAAGGCAAATTGGTCCCAGGGGAGGGGCCCGACCAAGAGCTATTCATATAATTGTGAATGAAGAGGCCATAAGAGCTGTGACACATCATCAGCCACCACTACTGTAGTGAAGAGGGACTGAGCTGGAAGCAAAAGCCCTCCCATTTATCACTTACTCACTACGGTATGTTATTCATCTTTATCATCTGGGTAGTGACCGAGATCATGGATGCAGGAGGCTGAAACGGGTTTCCTCTGTAGGCTGGTTCACCTCTGCCTTGGAGATAGGGTGAGGAGCAAGGAGCAGAACAGAGTCACTTACTGTTCACGTCAGAAGGAGCCAGCTGAGGTGGTTTGGGCATCTGATAAGGATGACTCCTGCGTTGCCACCTTTTGGAGGTTTCCCAGCCATGTCCAACCGGAGGACCCAGAACTTGCTGGACGGATCATATATCCCATCTTGCCGGGGAACTTCTTGGGATCCCCCAGGAGGAGCTGGAAGTGTTGCTGAAGAGAGGGTTGTCTGAAATCTCCAGCTTAGCCTGCTCTGCTGCCACCGTGACCTAACCCTGGATAAACAGAAGAAAATGTAAAGATGGACGGATGAACAAGTTAAATCATGATTCAATTTTAATGCTGTTAGACATTCATTTCATTATCAAATCATTAAAGGCACTTACATTGTTCAAAAGACACTGGAAAAGAGCAACAAATACAGCTCATACCAGGGTTACACCTAGAGGTTTCAGTGCTAATGTACAGTATGTTGGCCAATACACGCCGTCGCCTTTGACCTTGATGCTACCCAGGATGCAGGATGCTCTTATCAACCTTTTTGTGTGAATCCCATACTGCGAGGTTTGATAGCTCGTCTATAAATGGCCCCTTGACAAGTGATGTGTGAGCATCACCCGGCTAGCTTACAGCTAACTCCCCTTGGACCTTACAACAGGCTTGTGGGTGAGGTAAGAGCTGGGAAATTTGACCTTATAGTAATGTTCTAGTTTGTCGTTAATATGGAGAGTAAAGCATAAGCAAAGACGTACAGACAGAATAAAAATACTAAATGCACAGTTGCAAATTATTTAAAATATGTTTTGTAAGTGAGCTACATGTTACCACAAACTTCTGCGTGATCTTAAAGAGGAACTATGCAAGTCCAGTCGCTTTTCCGCTGTTTTGCTAACCCTCCGCCAGGCCATGTGCATTTGTTTACAACGAAGCCGGCGAAAAATCAATACATGGAGCAGTGGATAACGTTATATAACATATACGATGTTACGAAGTGTATGTTTGTGTCTTAACTATAAAAGAAAGATTGGGTTACCAAGCGTGTTTGTCTTGCGGTGACCAGAGACAAGAGCTAGCACACCGAGAGTGGGGACACTGGGGTGGCGGTGAGACATATTATGGAAATATCACTTTTTGAACATATATTAACATATATTTGGGTGTTTGTCTTGCCTTCCGGCTCCCAAAATACGGGAATTGAGGAAAAAAAGGCTTCTGAGGTTGAAATCCATGTGGTTTTACGAGCTGTTCCGTCAGTTGTCATACAATGATGTCATTAGTTTTTGAATTTGCATATTACCATGCCATACTTGTGAGTACCTGTACCGGTAGAAGGGGCGGGGTGAGCAGTGGTTCATTTGCATTTAAAGGGATAGGCACTGAAACCAGCCGTTCTGAACAAGACTGTTTTGAGCGGATGACAAGTGCTGTGATGTTTGATCCTTGGGGTATTTTGACCGATGCATGTCACAGACATGTCTTTAAGACACCTGGGAACTATTTTAATTAGGGGAAAATGGGCAGAATATGTCTCCTTTAAATATGACTACCCACTTCATGAATGTGGCTGGTCAGTGATATCAGGTGCAGAGACTTGGCCGTATTGTACTGTAGGATTTAGTGAACTGACATCCGAGATGATGTCTTGGATCTGGCAGCTGGATGATGTGTGTGGGGTTGTTCTCAGGTTATCCGTATATGACAGCCAGAGTTAATTCATGGCTCTCTGTAACAACCTGGCACCACCTTTACCCTACTGCAGCCCTCTCCCCATCCATCTCCCTGCCTGCTACACCTCCCTGGCACTTGACATCTCAGCTGACTCCTCACTTAGGATTCCTGTGGGTGTGTGGAGCGTTCAAAGTCTTCCCCTCTCTCATTTTACATCTTACATTCACCGTCCCTGATGACAAAGATCCTCCTTCCATCCCCTCCTCCATCAACGACCCCCGTCTGTCTACCTTCACCTCCCCGCCCCCAGCAGCCCTCAGCCCCTCTGTGAGAGCCTGATAGACGCTCTCCAATATCCAGCCAGCATAAATCTTCTCCCAAGTTGGCCACAAATATCTCAGCTATGCTGATTTATAGGAGCAGGCCTCCCTATCTGTCTCAAAGAGAGGCCACTGTGGTGCTTGTAGGCTGCATGTAGATGGGATTGATTTCTTAATAGCAAGTCTCTTCAAAATAAGAAGGCCACGAGGTATGAGGTAGTAGTAAAGAGAGGGAAAGGGGGAGATTATTGAGTGTGTCGCTGAGCAGTGCTGATGGAGAGCAAAAGGACTCACCTGTAAAAAAGGTCAGCGAGGCAGTAAACGGGCAAATGAGCCTGGGGTGGGTGGAGAAATGGAGGACTGTGAGGCTGAGCAGGCTGAGAACAGCACACACCATCAGAGATGATGATCACCCCGCTCTGCATGGTGCATTGTGATTCATATATGAAGCTTTACATAACAGTGATTTGTAACAGTTTTGGAGGGAAATGACTAATGATGAGGACAGAAGAGCAGAAGACAAAGAGTGTTGATGTTCAGTTCGGGGGTCGATTGTGATGATAATGATATAAAGTCCCTCATGTCACACTGCTCTCAACTGCATTTTTTTCTTCTTCTCCCCTCCCTATATTTATTTATTTTATTTGTTTAATTGTGTTTTTAACTGTGTTCTCAACTTTTAAACTGTGTTTTAACTGTGTTCCTGATGAAATCTGTATATTTTATATGGTGAGTCAAAGGCAATTTTCCACCATGGTGGAATAATAAAGATTTACTGTATTTATTGTATTGCAGAAAGCTGAATATGTTCACTGATGTCCTTCAGCCTTTACCTAACCTCTGGTAACTATCATTACATTATAGTTGAGATTAGGCATCACTAGGTAGTGCTAACTCGACTTTTAACATTACACATGGTTGTCTAACGACCAATTGTTAGGATTAAAAAAAATAAAAACAAAGCAACGTCTGTATTTTCAAACCAGCTGACTATTCACCTGTGTTTAACAGTTTGTACAATTTGTGTCCAGTTAGTTTGAGTCCTTCGTGTTATCACTAAAGTGGAGATAAGCATCCCCTTTGCCTTTGCCTGGGCTGCAGCAGATAGAGCTCAGGCTGTTGTGATAAACACTACGAGGGCCTCTCAGTGTTATCTGGGCTTCCACAAGGCCAGGCTTGACCAGGGACAGTCCACGTTAAAGTAGACATACTGTAGATAGGGAAATGGAGGGAGAGAAAGATCAGCATGTGAAAGAGGAAGGGGCAGATAGACAGGCAAGTAAACTGGAGGACAGACTTTTATGAAACTCATCAGTTTTGCAGTTTTGCAGTTTTTTCAATAGATAGTGTTATGGTTTTCTCCAAAGTGACTTTAAAATGAGGAATTACAGTCAAGTGTCAGTGAACTCTAAGTGCTAAATTTATTCAATCAGACGAGGTGCAAGGAGATCAGGTAAAGAAGTGCTGCGTGAGTGTGAGTTAGGCATGTGGAGGTGTTAGGAGAGGAGGTGCTCTTGAAGAGATAAGTCTTGAAGAGATTCTTGAAGATAGAGTGGGACCCTGATCTGACGGCAGGCAGACAATCAGGGCCTGTAACAAGAGCTGGGTGACGTACTGGGTCAGGTAATGTGAGGTATCTTACAGAGTAGCAGCAGCACACAGATGGATCATGGTCAGAGGAGGAGAGAGCTGAACGGCAATCATGATGTCCACGTTTCACAGAAGCCACAAAGAGGAAATTCTGAAGTTGACACTGTGATGGTGAGACTGAGGACCTGGCTGACCAAGAGTTCAGAGGTTTAGGTGAAAGTGAAGCTCTTTCATTCATTGTGTATGTGTGTGTGTTTTTTTTTATTCCTTCAGCCGTTGTTGCATCTTTATCAACAACTCCTATTTACTGCGAGATACCTCTCCAATCACTGTCCAGATGTCCGTGACATTAAAAGTACATCCTACTCATGAATTCTACCATAGATAATCATGGTCCACAGAGGAGAAATACTGTTGCTCCACTCACATGCATGTATTTCATAGAGGTTGAAAACAGAGGGTTATACACTTTAAAGGGATAGTTCAACATTTTGGCAAATTGGCCCATTGCCATAATCCCTGTAGTTTTAGGAGTAGGTTACCTTTAATTGTCGGTGCAAGCTATTTTTAGAACGGCGGAGCAGAGCCGCGAGCTGTTCAGAGCTATGCTACGGAGGCTAATGGGATTTCTTCCAAAAAACTGCCGCCGATGGGAACACGCATCAGCGGTTTTGCATGAATTTACCTCGAAAACAACTCCGTCTCGTAATGCCCTGTTTTTATCTCATAGCGTGGTGAATGTGCAGGTCACTACTTGTCCAGAGTGTTTTGGAGTTGTTGGATTGTGTATTTGATGAGTTTGATGAGGGAAACCAAGAAATCCCATTAGCCTCCGTAGTGTAGCTCTGAGCAGCTCGCGGCTCTGCTCCGCCGTTCTAAAAATAGCTTGCACTGACAAATAAAGGTAATTATTAACACGGCTCTATTAAATGCTGCTCTCTGATTGGTCCAGCGCTGCGTTCTGCAGTCTGTTATTTCTGTATAACAGACCGTCGTCAAGTATAACAGACCGTTGCTAGGGACGCCGCTCTGATCAGCGCAGCACAGAAAAGAGAAACTATGCAGGATATTTACCTTGTGTTTAATTTTTACCGTCATTAAACAGCTTGGGACTAATAGTGATGTTAGAGATAAATGACTTGTAACTTGTTGCAAGGAGTGTGGAGGCTCCTTTCACATCGTGGCTGGAAACCAAACCTGCTGATCAGAGCCTCTGACCCGGTGTCACAGCTCTCCTCTCGTCTCGGTGGCACTGCGACTCCGCGACACAAACGCGCCGTAACAGTAAAGTTAATCTCTTGTTTATGACAGAAAAAACTACACACAATACACACACCGTAACACGTGTATGATTATCAAAGGCTTCAAATGCACGAACGGGAGGAGGCTCAGCAAAAAATGCCGTGACTGGGCATGCAGAAATGATGCAATTAAAAATTGATGAACGACGTATTTTGATCAACATTATGTTTCAAATTAATTATTTTACTCGTAAACCGTGTAATAAGTGGGATAATGTATAGTTGGTCGGTTGTTATGGAGAAATAAACCCCTTCATGAAGTATGAAACCATACTTCCTGTTGGGGTTTATTTCTCCATAACAACCTCCGAACTATACATTATCCCTTACTTAACCTACTCCTAAGACTATAGGGATTATGGCAATGGGTCAATTTGCCAAAATATTGAACTACCCCTTTAAATTCATGATTATTAGCTCCATCATCAGTTCACAACCTCCACTCTCTTGTACGGAAGAAATACAGAACTGCTTGAGTTTCTTGAACCATCGCAGCTTCGCAGCAAATAATCTGATGTTCTGGGTTCTGAGCAGTGAATTTGGTGAGTACTATGTGAGGTTTTTTCTCCACAAACAGAGCGATCGCCCAGAGCGATGAAAATAAAACTGAAGAAACATTGTTTAGGTCCAGCTTTACTGGTTCCAACTTGCTGCTTTGTTGCTGCTCATGTGCTTTCTTTTTTCAACATTAACCAATATTGTTTCCAGATACGTTAGAGGATTAAAGTGAAGACCCTGTGGTCTAAATTGGGATCCAACTCTCCGTCATTGTTTGCAGCTGATAAAGAACAGGGCTGTGTGTGCACGTCTCATTGTGCGTATTTAGACACCGGCAGTCATACCCTGACAAAAGCTGCAGTGAAATTGTTTATAGTAGGTTCTCATGGATGAAATCCTTTTTGCAGTATAAAAAGGCTGTATGTGCTTGTGTGTGGGTGAGAGAATGAATTATCAATGTGTGTATATGTGCATGCATTATGTCTGCATGTATGTGTGTGTATTTAGCCATGCTAGCATGCGTTTGTGTATCCACGCACGTGTGTTTACACAGCTGTCAGATACTGGGCAGCAGCACAGACATGTATTGTTTGTGCTGCCTTTGGCAGAGAGACACGCTGTGATATCAAGCTAGTTGTGCAGTTAGATTAATGCAACAAAGCAGCGAGGACAGATTTCCTCTTGGTCAAACAATGGCATCATCATTGTGGGTCCGGCTGCTAATTGCAAGCAAATTGCTTCTTGGAGTGTGCTCATATTAGAGACAACTGCTGCTGTCCCCTTTGATGAACAGGACAAGAAAACAATACGCGTTAACCACAAACCATGGTGGTGTAATCACTTCCAGGCCTAATTCTTTAGAATATGCACAGTTCTTTTTTTTTTTTTTTGAATGAAGACATTTCTCTGTGGATTTGCATCGAGCCACAGATGAAGCTTGATGGTCTCCTGAGATGGGGTGTGTGGGGAAAAGAGGCAGAAGATGAAGAAGGTGGGGGGAGAAGGGGAGACAAAAGCTCAAGGCCAGAAGAAACAGACTAATTAGACAACATTTCTCTGCAAAGAGAAAATAAAACTTTTCATGTAATCTAGTGAGAAAGCAAAGGCAGTAAAGAGAAACCAGTAAGAGCATATTACAGAGTCCCAGTAACATATCCTCCACTAATCAGAGGGCTGGCGGCTCAATTTCCATCTTCAGCAGTTTGCATGTTGAAGTCTCCTTGGACAAGATCCTGAGCCTCAAAGAGTCCAAGTCTAAGATGAGAAAAGTGCAGTCCATTTACCATGAGACACACATCAGGGCAACTTACACCAGTATGAATTTGTTCTGATAAATGTGTCTCAGATTTAACATTTCTCCTTTACAAAACACAAAGTCATCCTCTTGGGGTTTTTTGAATATGACTAATTTGAAGCCAGTGTGGTTGGTACTTATTGACTTTTGGTGGAGAGTTAGATGACAAGACTGATATCACTCTGATGGAGCCAGCTGCTTATTGTCTTATTTCAACACACTAACTGGAAACAGCTAGTCTGTCCAGTGGGACCAAAATCCATGGACCAGCTCTCTTTTTGGTGTGTCTTTTTGGACAAAGAAAAGTGAGCCCCGTTCGCTACCGTCATATGGCAGTGCAGTGCTGCGCGGACCTCCCCTGTAACTCCAAGAAGGCACGGATGAGTCTAAAACTTCTCCCAACCCTTAGTCGACATGAGGGTAAGTAAATGAGTGAAATTTGAATTTTGGGTGAACTATCTCTTTAAACCACAATTTTTCTGGTGTCCACTGGGGACATTGCTCTCTATTATGGAGCACTGGAATAAATGCATGGTCTAAAAATGGTTTGTGTTATACTGGTAGAGTGGTATAGGATTAGAGATAGAAGTTGTATTGTACGGCAGATCACAATGCCCATCCCATGTCTCCCTTCTTAGTATTCTCTCTCTCTCTCTCTCTCCCCCACACACACACACATGCACGCACACACATAAACACACTTTCACCCATCCACCCACTCACATGCATCCACGCATGTGCACCTTCAAACTCCATAGCATATATACCATGCCTCATAGGAACAGAATATTTCTGTCTATAAGTTACAGTAGGCTAGAGGATGTGTGTGTGTGTGTATATATGTATGTGTCTATGTCTTGGGTGTTCAGTTGTGAGCACTGTGTACTTGGCTGTATGTCCATATGAGTTCTCATGGCTCATATATATTGTGATGATAAAAATGAAGCCTTTGTATTTATGGAAAATAATTCAAAAGTGACAGTGTCAAGGTTAACCTTTTTTACGCAACACTACCGTCGTTTGAAATAATAAACTATTATAATTATTACACATATTAAATATATAATTATTACAAAAATGAATCATATTGTATGTATGTACACGGTTTCCCATACAGCTGGAATATTTTGTTTTCAGACACATTTCTCTTAAAGGTTAATGGTTTAATTTCCATAGTGATATGTTTGGAAGAGATAGATAATCAAAACGTTATCGATCAATCAAGAATAAATCACATTGTCACAATCTTTTCATGAGAAGAGGTAAATATATATTTTATTCCAACTTTATGGACAACCATGTATATTCCATGCATTGCTATATTTTGTGCAGTGTTATATTAAAAAGTCACTCAGGACCTCTTTTCACGATTTTATACTGACTGAAATCAGTTGAGTGCTTGCTTGTTATGATCATGTCTGAGAGTGGAAAATAACGATGTGATATTATTTATTTATTGCATTTTATGAACATGAGTTTCATTCTGAATGTGAATAAAAAAACAAATAAAAAATAAAACAATTATGCATGAAAATCCAGTTGGAATATGACACATATTCCAGGCTGTGTTACAAATGAATTTGATTGTCATGATGATGATAGATGTTGATTAAGGAAAAATTAATATTAACATTTAACATTTTCATCGGCGTTCTTTTGATGCAGACATCTATAAATATCTGTGGGCTGATTCAGTTGAGGGGAAGGAGAAACATGAGCCGATGGAAATGTGCCTCCATCCTCCTCATCGTGTCCCTGTGACGCATTAACCAGCTAATTAACAAGCAGAGCTGTCTAATTGATGTGACTTTGCTCTGACTCCCCTGGGAGGGGAGTCGGCTCTGTGAAGGTGAGGCTCTACACTCAGAGGGCAGAGTTCATGGAGCAAACAGAGGTGACTGACTCCATTGTTTCCGCCCACAGCGCGCTGGATGGAAATACGCAGACAACACCGAGGCTCAAGTTTGACAAAGACTGATCGTGACGGCTTTAGAATGAAGACTCATATAGCAAAAATAAAGCCACTTCAGACCCTATAAGCTGCCATCGACGTATGAGCAGAATAAAATACGGGTCATATGGAGGGTTTCGCTGGCTGAAGGCTGCAGCCGTTTGAGAGGAGAGGAGGCATGAAGTGAGGAGACCTCAGAAGTAAATAACTGAAAAGACAAAGATAAGAGAGGATAAAAGAGGGTGGAGATGGGAGTGAAAAGACAGACGGATTGAAAAGGGGAATGTGGACAATGAGCCACGAATGCTTGAAGGACCGAAAAGAAATTGGAGAGCGACGGTGGAGTGGGTAAATAGCATGTGAATGAAAACACAGTAATTGTCAACAGTCGCACAAGCATAACGGGCAAAGATAACAGTGGGTAAAGTGAAATTACAGAGCAGCTGTGCAGCACACAAACCCTTCCCCCCTTCCCATCCAATGAATGCAGTCGTCCCCGACCTATCTGCTGCATGAAGCAGCGGTGACGACTAATGGCAGCCAGTCGGTATAAATCTGCCCAACGCGCTGGTCCACACTGTAGAAACTGCTGTTATTATTTCCATAACATTTTCTTTTCTCATTGCTGTTGTTCACACAGCCCTTCTGTGTTTGTTAGCGTCATGGCTAATGCTTGGCCTTGGACAGCAGCAGGGGGCTTGTTGCGCCCAATCTCTGCTACGCATCCAACAACCGGGGGTACACTTACGCAGGCTTACAAAACATGTGAATATGTTTATGGATAGCCCCAGATACAAACTGGACAAACACAAGCAGCATGTGCATGTGTAGTTGTATCTGGCAGAACAATAGTGAAATTGCGTCCCACCGCTTAATCAAAACAGGACCATGGACGGGAATTACGCGGAGAGGCCCGGAGAGCTCAGCGCACTACAAATTAAGAAAATACGTGCAAGCTGATGACACACAAATACAGTCAGAAAACACCCTCATCAGATGGACAAAACATGTGCTGCAAACACAGAACCAAATAGAAACATGGACTGCAAGCGGCGCAGATGACAAATGAGACGTTTCCAGGAGGACATTAAAAAGTGATGAACCCGACCGTGACATGCTTGTTGTTCAATGCTCTTAACTTTAAGAGCTGCAAAGTGTTTAACACTTCCAGTTGTGGAAGAGCTTGTCGTCATCTGCAGCAGGCTACTGCAGTGCTACTTTCAGCATGTTTCTGTATACGGTATGTGTGGTGTGTATATGTGCATGTGTTTTCTTAAGTAGCAGTGTTCTGAGTTCTCAGGGCTATAAACACACACCGCATCAAACAAATGTACAGTTCACTTTACTGGGAGTGCTTGTGCTGTAGAGCCTCGTACACTTAAAGGGATAGTTCAACATTTTGGCAAATTGGCCCATTGCCATAATCTCTGTAGTTTTAGGAGAAGGTTCGTTATAATTGTCGGTCCAGGCTATTTTTAGAACGGCCGAGCCGCGAGCTGCTCAGAGCTACGCTATGAAGGCTCATGGAATTTCTTCAAACTTATTAAATACACAATCCAACAACTCCAAAAGGCTCTCGTGGACAAGTTGTGACCTGCACATTCACCACGCTATGAGATAATAACAGAACATTACGAGACAGAGTTGTTTTGGAGGTAAATTCATGCAAAACCGCTGATGCGAGTTCCCGTCGGCGGCAGTTTTTTGGCAAGCAGTCTCTGCATTTGCCTGTAAAACAACTTTGTCTCGTATCGTTCCGTTATTATCTCATAGCGTGGTGAATGTGCAGGTCACAACTTGTCCACCAGAGCGTTTTGGAGTTGTTGGATTGTGTATTTGATGAGTTTGAAGAAATTCCATGAGCCTCCGTAGTGTAGCTCTGAGCAGCTCGCGGCTCGGCCGTTCTAAAAATAGCTTGAACCGACGATTAAAGGTAATGAACCTAAATCAAATCAAATCAAATCAAATCAAATCAAATCAACTTTATTTATATGGCAACCTACTCCTAAAACTATAGGGATTATGGCAATGGGCCAATTTGCCAAACATGTTGAACTATCCCTTTAAGTGTTAATGTATGAAATGGACATCATCCTTGTAGACACATGTACATGGAAACCACCTTTGGTGATACTGCAGAAGACCTGAGGGAAGTGTACACAGAGGTTTATGAAATGGTGAAGGTGGAATGAAGAAAAGGTCAGAAGGTCACCAGACCCACAAGGAACCATCTTCCTGAGGCCATGAATGTCCACAGCAAAGTTAGTGTCAGTATGGGTAGAGGCTGTAGCTCTTCCTCTGGATCAAAGTTGGATGGTTGGACTCACAATGCTGACCTGAAGGTGTGACCATTGCACAACATTAATATTGAGATAAATTTGGCATCATTTATATATGACACAATAACCATCAGTGATCAATCATCATCTGATCGGACCCAGATTCATTCTGTAGCAGGACATTGTGCACAAACACACAGCCAGAGTCATAAGGAACCATCTTCTGAGACAGGAGACCTGCAACAGATGGTCTGAAGCTCAAATCCACAGGAGACCACGTGGCAGGTCCAACAATCTACCTGACAGTGAGCTGAGACTGGAGGAGGAATGGTGCTGTTTTAAAGACAGATGGTGCTCAATGCAAATATTAATCTTATGTAGTTTTTTTGTTTCTTTTGACAGAGTTTTGTGCTATTGTAGATTTTAAAAATGGTTAGGGTTGGGTAAATGACAACATGGCATCAGGTAGGTTTACTTGGCCAAGGTTGGTACTCATTGATAACAATTTTTTTTGTGCAGTGTTGCACTTTTTAACTTTAAAAGTCTGACTTTTAAACTCGGTAATTTACCCCCCTTCTCTTACAGCCCTTTTTCTTAAGCCCACTGTGGTCCTAATAGATTTTTGTAGATTAGAATGAATTGAACGTGATCACAATAATGTATCAAGGCTTTGTACATTAAAAAAAAATTGTGTTCCTTTATTCTATACATTTATAGAAGGACAACTGACAGACAGTGTTTTCTAATACGACTACAGATGGTCAAGCAAACACAACTGGCGCCTTTTTTTTTTTTTTTTTTTTACATACATGTGATATTAGACGAAGTTTGTGCTGGACAAATATTTGACAGCGCTTGAGTGGTACACTATTTACTGGTAAAATTTTAACATCAAACAGGCATTCAGTTGCAAGGAGCCAGTTAGTAAATGGTGCAAAGATATAAAAATATGGTGGAGAAGAATTGAACTGTTAGATTGTATTCCAACAACTAGAGAGCAGACAGCAACATCAAGGAGTGGTTACAACAATTTCCCATGACCACTGAGCCAGATAACCCACAGAGTGTGTAAGAAAGAGAATCTGGGGGTGGGGGGAGCATGTGTAGACCTGTCTCCGAGCTGCAGTGGATTTCCCATCGAGAGTGAGAAGGAGCTGGATTAAGGACAGGAGTAGATTAGTGTGGGGAGAGGGAATACTGTGGCGGGCTCACAGATGACGAGTCAGCATCAACATACACTAATTATGATGTCAACATTAAAATTGAATTAAAGAGACACTGTTATAAATTCAAGATCCAGGAAAAAAAAACAGTTTTATGCCGATATATATTCAATGAAGTAACAATGTAAAGTAAGTTACATTTATTTTTATTACTCTAACAAAGTCAGTTTCTGTGTGCTTGTAGGCTATTTATGGAGTAGCCTAGGAAATTGGTCATTTTAACTAATATTTTTGGTCCCAGATTGTGTCTGATACAAAGTTATATTTCCATCTATTTTGGATGGTGAGCCTTAAAACGAGCCGTCAGTACTTCTGTAACTTTGTGATGTCACAATGAAACCAATCTCAGTCAGATGCCTGAAATTGACACCCGGACCTGGACCCACCATCCAGCAGTGTTTACCTGAAATGTACTACATTGGAATCCAATCACTCAGAAAACCATTAGCCAATCAGAAGAGAGGCTCAGATCCTCCTCTCTTCTGATTGGCTGACCTGAGAGAGGAGGTGTAAAACTACATTGAGGTGTTTTTTGGTTCTTACAAGCACAAATACATCTTCACAACACTTCAAATTCACCCTTGGATAAGTGTGAAAGATGGGGCATTCAAAAATAGAAATAACTTTGCTACATTTAAAATAAGAAATAGTCAAAACAAAAACCAAATAATGTTAAGTTATGATTATAATAAAATCAAGGACAGTGTCTTTATGCAGCTGTGGTAAAGATAGTACGACCTCACCACAGAATGCATCAACCTTAATCACTGCTTTAGTGTGTATTTAATATAGATATATAATGTATTTTAACTGACTTTCTACACAGCACGGTTTTACCTCTTAAAAATAACTGTGCTTTCGCTCCACTACAATTTTCCAGTGTTCTCTCACCCCTGGATATATCTTACCGCGTACTATGGCTCTGAGTGAAGACGAGATAAGAGGATATAAACAGACAGAGTGACGGGCAGACAGACAGACAGGGAGACAGAAACAGATGAGATAGTGTGTGAGAGACGAGGCTGTTTTGATTCAGTGATATACAGCTGGTCGGCTCACAGGGGAGAGCTTTTCTTCAAAGCGCGGTGGTCTGTCTGCACCGTTTGCACTCAGGCTGCTGCTGCTGCTGCCGCCGCCGCCGCTCTCGCACACAATCAACAATCAGCCATTATCTGTGGTTTACATATTGTGTGCTACAGCATCTCCAGTGGTCTGTGAACACAAGTTTGCATTCTAAATGATGGGGGCCCACGAAACAGGATCTACAGCGGCTCGACACTGATGCAGCCTGATATCCAGACTGAAATCCCACTATACAGCAAGTTGTCCTCCAGGACGGAGACTCAATCAGATATGTAGAGGATGAGCACAGAGCTACCAGGCCAACTCCACTGTGGGAATGGTGAATGGTGATGACTTTCCCTCTCATGATCTCAATCTAACACAGATAACGTAGCTGTAGATTCGATTTTGCAGTGGTGGTGACATACTGCTGCCACCATGACAAAACTATGTGTTAAGTTAAAAATGGTAAACTTTTCTCATTTTCATTTCCAATTGGATAATCTTTGTGTTGTTTTCATTACTAGATAAAAAAAAAAACAGAACATGCCGGCTCCATCAATATTTTTAAATTCATACTCAAAATGGTTTTATTCTCTGAATCTTATGGTACACTCTGATAGTGTTGGTGCCAATCCTTGTTATTCTGGCTACTTTACTTTGTGTCATTACTGGTCCATTTAACTGGTCTCTCAGGTTCACTATTTGTAATTGTTAGAGTAAAATGTACTGCTTGTCTCCTGATTGTCTCAAGTGTTTCGTGACCATGTGTCTATGGTGATTCTACACTTCAAATAAACTGAAATTGTACATTTTGTACATTGTACCAAAATGTGGACTAGTGAGTAGATCAGTTTTCATGTTTAATGTGTTGATCTTGTATCCTTTTAGACATCTAAGGCTAGCTACAAACAGTACTACATGATTCAAGGCCTGATTCTGGGCCCAACAGGCCCCTCCAGGTGGCCCGATTTGAAGTTTGTCCAAATAATCCTCAGGTAACTTGTGTAAATGTGATTATATCACTGCTCCTGATCAAATCATAACCTCCCTGATCTCAAACATATCTAATATTTACTATTCTAAATCAGGGTACCGGCAGCCAATGACAGCAAGCAGAATTGGAAACAAAAGAAAAGATGTTGTGTACTTTGTGCCGCAAAGTGTTTAAACTGCACGTATATCATCTTCATATTCAGGATATAAACAATATACTGCTAGTGTCACCCCGCATTCATTCATAAGAATTCATATGTACTCATTTAGCTTATGAAGTCACGGTTGATGACGTGAGTTTCTGATTTTGTCTCTGGGGAATCACCGCTGTGAAGTTGTTACTACAAACAGCAGGTGTGAGGTATCACAGTCTGGCTCAATCATCAAGTCTGTGAGTTCAGACGATATAAATTGGTTGAGACTGTCCGGTCTCCCCCGAGACCTCAGAATGAGAGAATAAGAATTGCTAAAATGCTAACCCATTTACTGTATGGCTGTGTGTATACTGGTTATTCAGGCTCACATAATAATTCATAACAACATGTATCTTCCCATAAATCAAGAAAAATATACTTGTTATAATGAGAAGCAACGATGCTTTAATCCACAGTGGCATGCATACTCTGTAGCCACCTGACAGCACAAACATCGTCTCTCCTCTTTTGCCTCACGGTGTTTACATGTGTGTGTGTGAAGGGCTGCGCTCTTCCAGGTCAACATCAATGAATGTATCACACAAGTTGTCAAACTAGGCAAGAGGAGACAAAAATATTCTGGAGCTTGTCTTTTTGTCAGCATGTTGGCAGACCTGAGCTGTCTTTGAAAGAAGAAAACACTGCAGCCTTTGCAATTGCAGACCCTATGTGGGTAGTGGGCTCATGTTTTGTTAACTGAAGGAGGAGATGTGTTCGTACAGTTTAAAGTCTACACACTTTTGTTTGATGGATTTATGAGTCTGTTTTTCTGTTTCTAGCTTCATGGAGATAATATTGACTAGTCTGTTTAAAGGGATAGTTCAACATTTTGGCAAAATGGCCCACTGCCATAATCCCTATCATTTTAGCAGTAGGTTTGTTACCTTTAATTGTCAGTGCAAGCTATTTTTAGAACAGCGGAGCAGAGCCGAGAGCTGCTCAGAGCTACGCTACGGAGGCTAGTGGGATTTCTTGGTTTCCCTCATCAAACTCATCAAATACACAATCCAACAACTCCAAAACGCTCTGGTGGACAAGTTGTGACCTGCACATTCACCACACTATGAGATAATAACAGAACATTACGAGAAGGAGTTGTTTTGGAGGTAAATTCATGCAGAACAGTTGATGTGCGTTCCTGTCGGGGGCAGTTTTTCGGCAAGCAGTCTGCCTCGAAAACAACTCCAACAACGCCAATTTGCCAAAATGTTGAACTATCCCTTTAAACCCCATAAAAAGCTCTGACTGACTTGGTTGTTATTCTTTTCAGCCAGGAGATACCGCTGTCAGTGAATGCAACATCAGATTTAGAATGACTGAACCTGCACCGCCATTCACAGGTCAGGAATCAGTGAGAGCACGAAGACTAAATCTGATTTTAGTTCAGTAATTTGCTACGCTGATGCAGCATCTTAAGTCAGCCGTACACATCAATTAACCCATTTATGGAGTGCATAGATGCTAACAGGCCCACAGCTGTACAAATCCTCCATCGCTCTGCATACTTTTCAAATGAACTGAATGAACATGTTATTTCCTCAGGGAGCTGGCGGTGTTTGGAAAGTATTAAGGATGAGTGAGTGGAGGCCCTCACTGGTGGCTTTGTGAGGAAATGGTTCAGATGTCTGTTCCTTTTAAAACATCTATTCCAGGATGCGTTTGTGTGGTTTCAGCTCTTTTTTCTTGCACTGCAATTTCACATGACTGTTTGTCCTCTTGATACAGTTCCTTGTCTCCTTTATGTGGTACATTTGGTTTAGTGTGGTGATTTTTTTTTCATGCTTTCTGGCAGGGATATTCACTATCTCTGAGGCTGCCCCAGTGAATTATGGGTCAGACAAAACAGGACTGGGCCACTTCTGTTACAAAGGCCTGCTGGGCACGGCCCAGTGCCATTGGATGGCTCGATCGTCAGTTTCTCCTGCACTGCTCAGTGGGGCCAGATGGACACACTGCAAAAAGACTGAAAACCTAACAAGTCATTTCATTTTGAGCTCAGATTCATTTTATGTCTATTAAGTAAGGACTTTGATCATGTTAATTAGATTTTTATGACAATTTAGTACTTTATAATTTCTATATGTAGATATTGTATAAGGAAAAAATTGCTATTGAATGCACTGTACTGTTTTTTTTATTTCCAATTCCCTTGTTCTTCACAAAAACAGTAACTGGTACATTTTGTCATTGATGGCCATAGTACGTATAGTACTTACTTATAGTACTTACTTACACAGATAAGTGTATAATGGCAGAGACCTTTGTATAAAGAGTGAGTGAGGAGGAAGTTGGACTGATTGGTCAAAAAAATTGACTGAGCATTGACTCAGGAGAGTGGTGTTCTCAAATTTGCCCCATTTACTATCAAATCGCAAAAGCTTGGCAAATGCTCACACTGGATGAGCAGAAACTGAAAGATTTTAACAATTTATTACTAAATTAGTTATTCACATGTTTGCTCTATACCCAAAACTATCCTGAGCAGTCCATTAGCCTATGCATTCATCACATTTAATGTTGTTTACATGTTGTGTTAATCTGACTAAAACTGGACTTTTAAAATATATGTAAACATATGGGCTAAGTCCGACCGAACTCGTACTAAATTAAATTTCTCAAAGAGGAATTAGTTCTTGTGTTAAACGTACAGAGCTGTAACGTTGTCCATGTTTTCACTGCTCGACATGCTAACAGTTAGCCACTAGCTTATGTGCTCAATATGTGACATGTGTCAACTGGAAGGAGGTCCAATACTAACAAACTGAAAGGAGGCATATCACAACTCACCTCCATGTGCTTGTATATTGGGAGGAGATAAATCTGATTAAATGTAGTGAGTGTGACGAAGATACGATCCCTCACCAGCTTCCCACCATGTGAGAAGCTAATTGTCTTCAGTGTGGGTATCCTTGGTTGTTATTAAATCAGCTTTCTGAGGCGTTAAAAAAAAAATCACCACACTCAGGGTGATACATGAGTAGCCAGCAAATCAACCACCACATTTTTGTCAGATTTCACTGTTGCATGCTTTTGTTGCTATTGGCTTACATGTTCTTAGAAAACATTCCTTCAGTTCACATGAGGAGTGTAAGAGTCAAGGTCATACTCTCCAGTTACACAGTTCAATTAACACTCAAACTCAACAAGAAAAGATTTGCTGGTTTTCTGGCCTTCGGCTCTGTGTCAGTGGAAAAGTCCTGAATGATTAATTGCCCCAAGGATTTTTATTGTATGATACTTTCAAAAATCTCCTGTGATGCTAAACATGAATATTGTATGCACGGTTCAGTTTAGTGAAGCAACTGTCAGTGTTAAATCTAACCAGTTACTTGGTGCTGCTACGAGGCTCCGTTTTTTTATGATAATAAATATAATCATCATAAATATTTCTCATAAGAAGTTAAATAAACATAAACCATGTCAAATATGTTGAAGATCACCAAGATCGTCAGAGTGAAACTGATGGAAGGTTACTGTAAGTCACTTGGGTCGTTTTTTACAGTGCATGAAGCAATGCCCCTCCCCCTTGGGGTTTGCTGGGGGCCGTGCTGGAAGCTGTGTCTTCTCCCTACAAACTTTTGCAGCATCTGTGTCTGGACGTCATGAACAGAGCCATCAGTGAGCCAACAATCCCTCAGGCTTTGGGGCGGCTGAGGGTCATTCATTCTGCCCAGCAATGCTGAGAGATTCTGCCTTTCTCTGTCACAAGTGACCACCCTCTCTCTCTCTCTCTGTCTCTCCCTCCCCATCCCTTCTTGGAGCACTTCCAGCCTCCAGGCGAGGAGCCTGTGATGAGAGGGGGGAGGGGGATGAGGGGGTTGGAAGGACAGACTGGCTGCGGTCCAGACGATAGCAGAAGAGGAGGAGGAGGAGGAGGAGTAATGCTGTGTTTGTTTCTAACGCTGTGTTCAGAAAGAGACAGAGGCGCTGTGAAGGGATGGAAAGGGAGTGGAAGGCCATCAGTGTCGGGGATGGACACAACTGTACTTTATAGGCAGGAGGAATTCAGGCAAAGACGTGTGAGGTTTAACAGCCAGGGGTGTATGAACACAGACATGTACCACGCAGGCACAGACAGGCTACTATTAGTGTCTGTGTCTTTTTAGTCCAGAAAAATCATCAGTATCAGTGTCTGGATTTTTCTGTGTCCTGGTTTCTGCCAGAAGTTGACTATTTTTCTTTCTCACAATAACTACAACACAATAACAACTACAGATCATGACTTCCAAGCTCAATTCCAATGCATAGTTTGCAGGGATACTGAGACAAACTCAAAACAAACTGCACACTGGCAGATGCGAGGATCAGATGACTACTGCATTCAGACAATTTGCTTTTTTAAGTTTTAAACCAAAATGTTTTTCTTTCTTTTCCGTTTTTTTGTTGGCAAAAACAAGAACATCAAATAAGAAGAAACGGTCCAATTTTGGTGCTTGCAAATATCCTTTTTCCCCCCTGTTTTTCTAATTTAAGTCTAGTTTAATTGAGACGTTAAAGGCAGTCAGGTGACACAGAATTAAATATAAATAATTCAAGAAAAAGCTAAAAGAAATGTATTGCTTACTTGCATGGTGTGAATTAATACCCTAATTAATTAATATGTGAAAAATCCGTACCACATGGTGGTTTCCAAACAGTGTTGTTTTGTTTTTAAAAATTTTGGTTGTGAAAACAAAAACAGAAATATGGCTCTGTTTCTAGTTTAGCGGTTTTGGTTTTCTCTTTCTTTTTCATTGTGGTCTATAACTTAAAAAAGACAAACAACAAAAACCCGAAATGCCTGAACGTACACAGACTGTAAAGCACACATGAGCTCAGGAGTCTGCTGTGACCCAAATCTGCGACTACAATATGCATCAGAACATCTTGTGTAGTTATTTATGTTCTTTATTTATAACTAACTGGCAGTGGCTGACACGGTGTTGGTATAGTTGTGATAATACAAACTGGCTGTTCTGACAAGGGTTCAGGATTAACTAGCCCCGCCCTTCCATACCCACGGGTTGACAGAATTGGTTGTTAAGGTTTGTGACATAGGAAACTCAGGCTGTCTGACTCTGTCTTTATGCCGTTGGTTCACCACAGTTCCAAAGTGGAAACGTTCAGTCATGACTGCTTAGTTCAATCATGCTGTTTATTGTAATACATTAAAAAAACACCATATGAAAAAAAAAGCAGTTATACCAGACACTGGTCGTCATGGTTGTTATAATAAAAAAAAAACAAGGACTGTAGAGGGAACAACTACCTGGTTAGGTTTAGGACAAGATTGTAATTTGGGTACATCCTTAACATTAGATGATCAGCATTGTCGTGGTTACTGTAAATTAACAACGTGGTTCAATTTGTCTAATGACTGAATGATCAAAACAAGGTTAAGTGCTACTTTCTACTTTTTGGGCTCGTTTGTGTACATGGTAACAATCCCAAACGGTCTAAAGTTATAAACAAATGCCATGCGATAACAAACTCTTCTCTTATTGGTCAGAAATTTAAATTGAAGCCCAGACCAGACCCAATCCAAGTCTTCTGTGTAGCCTATTTTTTCAGCCCTAATCCGACCCGAACATGGAAAAAAAAAGAAGCGAACGGAGTGATCCTCGACCAGAACTCGGCCAGAATTAGCGCATCCGGTCGGGCCTGTAGGAACCAACAGCCTGGTTGTTGAGCACTGAAGACCAGCAGCGTGTAGTGTGTTGTGTGGGTTTCTGTGTCGATTGTGTTCTCACTGCAAACGAACCGCTCCGGGGCTAGATTGGAAAAGAGCCGAGACCACCTCTCCCAAGCGATCTCGGCCCGCTTGTTTTGTTGCTGTGTTCACATATGACCAAACGAACCGATCTCTGACGTAAATCGCTCCCTGTTCCGGAACAACTGGTCCAATCGATCCAGGTGTGAAAGCACCCTAACACAACGCTCCTGTGTTATATTCCTGTTCTTTGGTCATCCATTGATCCACCACAACTTCCCGATGTGGACTTTGTTGCTCTTTCAACTTTGTAAGCGCACTTCTCTGGGTCTCGTTTTTTTAACAGACCAGCACTTTGACCTAGAGGTGGGATTTATTTTTTCCAAGGTCAAGAATGAACCTTTATAGATATATCTTCGGCTTTTTACACCTATTATGACAGGAGAGTGTGAGGAAAAAATGAGTCAGATTTGAACTGGCTGCTGTGATTAGGGCACTACCTATGTGGGCGGGCCACTGGAGCACCCAAGAATGAACTTTAATGGATATGTTTTTCGATATGTAAGTAAGTAAGGTATGACCTCGCTTTAACATGTAGGTATTTGTTTTCATGTTAGCATTTCACATCTACCCGGCAACAGGAGAGTGAAAGTCCAACTGTTTGTTTGTTTAATGTTGGGGAGAGATGGTTAAATAATAAAAAAAACATCAACTCTGATGATGAAGTCTGAATAATTAATTGGTTTATCCAGACTTCACTACTGCACTGTTGGGACAATCCACTGTTTCTGCGGTGGCACTGAACTGCATTAGCAACGGTCATGTAATGTTCGTTGTATATGAAAATTAGACACTATGTAACTGCCACTTTAGAAAACCACAGGAGACATACAGAGCTGGATCTGAAGATACATGAAAACAACTGGTGGGACGACATGATAAAAAGTGAAAGAAGAAAAAAGCAGTCGCTCAACTCATAGCCTCGATGTAGAAAAATATAATTTATTAAAAAGGACCAACGTTTCGACCTCACACAGGTCTTCCTCAGGGTATCAACATGATACCAACATTTATCCGTCTGGGCTAAAAGGCTTTCTTTCACCCTCTCTCTCTAAGACATAGAGTATTATTACTCTATTGACAACGTGCAGTAAAAGCACAAGCACTTCTTCTCAACCACAGGTGCTCACACTTTGTTTTCTCAAGGCTGTACTCCAAACAAATGGTCTTGTCTCACCTCTTTTCAGCCGACTTCACATTGTGCTACATGAGTGTGCCAAGATATCTGCATTGTTTCATGAAAAGAGGCAGAAGCATGCAGCGAGCAGACCCAGATCTCTGAAGGGCCATCGCCAGGGAAGATGGAATAAAATTACTGTGTTTCTGTTGGTGCTTGAGAAACAACAAGCAAAGAAAAAAAAAAAAAAAACCTCCACGGTCTTAAAAAGGAGAATAAATCAACATGATGGCAAAATGGTTGAGGCACATTGCTCTCATTTTCTTGTTTTATTCACCCTCCGTCTGTCTCTGTTGGTGAGCTCCACCTACGTACTGCAGAGACAAATGAAAAGGAAGAGAGGGAGAAAGAGATACAGAGACATCTGTTGGCTCATATTGTGTCTAGATATCCCCCCACCCCACACACACACACACACACACACACACACACACACACACACACACGCTCCATCGCCAACACACTCACACAAAACTCCACACAACATGCACACAGTGCTCATTGCTTTGCATGAAGTCTGGAAAGCTGAACTGGCAGTGAAAGAGAGCACAGCTGCAGTCATACACATGTGCAGTTACATTCCTGTAAGACGTATCAGAAGCAGAGCCAGCACAACAAAAATAATAAACGGCCGTTTGAAGCATCATGGGCACTGGAGGATTTCTTCTTTCAAAAATGGTGAATTATTTTGTCCCTTTGTCACACCAAAGCCTTTATAAAAATAGATTTACTGCTGTTGTCGTTTTAACTACTTTTTACAACATAAACACGAGCCGTGACTTGGACCTGGTGGATTTGAGCCTTTCTCAGATATATTATATTGTTGTATGCATTGACTGATAAGGACCAATGTGATTTTTTTTGTGCCTTCTTGGCAGGTGAACTGCAAACTGACAGGGTAAACTGGGTTTAATTCAGAAATAATGTCCACTAAAGAAAGGAAATGTTTGTGCTGTGTTTATTTTGTGTTTTGTTTGCTTTTTCCTCATATAATTCCTCCACAAAACACCGACTGACAGAGACTTGTGAAAAGACAGAGTTTAATCATAGCTGCTGGGCAGCAGTGGTCGGGGCTGGGCAATTTTAGGCGAAATGAGGCAATTTGAAAATGAAAGTTCCAGAGCTGTTAGCATATATGGTTGATTTGTTATGAATTATTTGTTTTGAAAGTTTGAGGCGTGCTGTAACGCCACCATCAGGACTATTGTCTTGTGTTTCGAACTGAAGACATGTGGCGTTTTGATATGTCATCAGCTAGGCAGCAGTTGTCAAGGCAGATTTCAAAAACTGTTAAAATGTCATGAATACTCTTAACAAATTGCATCTTGACAGCATGGAAATGTTGGTGGTTTGTTTTTAATGATTGTGTTTTGCATCATAAGAGAAAATATGATAATTGCCAAACTTCATCAACCACGACTCCAAAATATTGTAATTTTTTTCAGGAAGATTGAAAATGTATTGGATGGTATATGTCTACAGTCAAACGTTTTCAAAAATCAAAAAATCTGTGTGGATCGTTTGTGGGGGAAAGTCTTAAGATCCTCTCTAGCAAGTGTCAACTGAGCAAAAATTGTGGGAGGAAGTAGGTTTTTACAGTTTTTGAAAAAGTGTGATGGACTTAATAATTTGTAATGAGTTTAAGTGGACAAAAGTTTCTGCAGTATTGTGGCTACATTTTGGTTAAAGTTGCAAAACAGTAGCATTGGTAGGCTACTGTTGGCTTGGCTTGTATTCTTTTTTATACAGTCTATGGCTAATACCTAAGGTATTAGCTGTTCACACTGTGTTACCTTACCATGTGGTTAGCAGACAGGCTAACATGCTAGTTGAAGTGAGCGAGCCAGCTAGTTTGGTATACATGCAGCCTGGCTCAAGCTAGTGGCAATGAATGAACACTTTACAACAGTGAGTCAGTCCCCATAGACTCCCATGGTAAAATGTCCAAATTTACACCAGAAAGAAACATGTTTACGGCTGTTTTCCAGGTTGGATGTGAATGACACAGAAAAAACAGACAAACCACTTTTTGAATGATTCATAATTAAATTTAGTTTCCTGGTTGATTAACAGGCTCGAGTTGAAAATGGCTACAGCTCCACCTCCCCAACTGGTGCCTCTGGGAATGTGAGTATTAATATAACTGGAGGGAGTGGATTCATTTAGACTAACGAACAGGTTCACCATGACACAAAGTAAATCAGTCACAATCTTGTATTAGATATACAACATATATGCCCCTATGTCAAGAGTGATGCTGTGTGCAGGAGGATATTATTATGAATAAATGGAATACACACAGAAAATCTGCAAGTGCACTGCATATAGGCTATATTGTGAATATATGATAAAGTTTTATATAGTCTAATATGTCCATATTTGTCAGTGATTTATATTTAATTTATATATGCAGTCTTATTCAAACAACACTCATACATTCAATTCAACAGTTTTAATTTGTGATTTTCTTATTTTAAGCATAAATATATTGATAAATATATTGATTGATATTATTGACATTTATCAACATATGAATTTGTTCTATATTAAAAGTTCTAAATTATTTAGAATTGATTTTATTTTACATGCATATATTTAATTATATTATGGAAATTCCTCTTCATTCACATGTGGGCTTGTTTATCAACACGGCTTCAGAGATCCAATGTAGAAGCTTCCATATTTCATTCTGCTGTCTCGAGGTATTGTTGTAGTGGTGCTCATTTGATTTCAATCGGTTTTCTCCTCTGTTTCCTCTTGATTTAATAAAAATGTGACAGATTTGTGTACTTGATGAGTTGAAAGGTGTCAGATGTCTGACATGGAGCTAATTTCGGGAGCACAGTGATATTCTGCTGTGCTCTTGGGCAACAAACAGGCAGGCATTTGCACATCACTGTGCCATATGGCGACGGTGGCACTGATCAGGGGGGGCCACATGCTGTTACCAGTCCACTTCCTGTGGCACTGCCTCTGCCTGCCTGAATGTCGTCTGCCTTGTTGTGACTGCTGTGTGCCTGTGTGCCCCCCTCCCTTGTCTGTCTTCCTCTGTAGACCAGAAACCACCAGATAGATCCTGACATTGTGTATTTCACACTCCATTGAATTGAACATCCCCTCTTTGAAATCTCTGAGTTCAATCTTATCTAAACAAGGCAGGTATCCAGACAGACACTGCAGTGTTGTGGAGTTTGAGAGGAAGAGTATGCAGACGTTTCTGTCATTTTAAAGCTGTTATCCAGCTTCATCCAGAGGTGGAGGGGATTTAAATGAAAACAACTGACAGTCTGAGGATTTATGTGAACTCAACAATCATCAAACATCCTTAATAAAAGGAAGGTTATCATTAATATTGTCATACTACGACAATAATTACCATCAGAGTAGTTGGCACCTGGCAGAGGTGCATGACTGGGGAGGACTGTGAAAGACTGTCAGATAGTGAGACTGATAGACAACACTGCACACAGTCGACCAGCCTGGCTCACTTATTCTGACAAATCACACAATACATGAGTTATCTAGACTTTTTTCAGAAACTTTAAAAAAGAATCTGCTGGATTTTGTATGGGTTGATTGTGAAAACTTGTTTTTTGGGCATGCTGCTTTCTAACACCCTAAACAAATTAGCATAATCGAATCAGTCATTCAGATTTTAACTGCAGAAAAGAGAGAGACAGAGTTTAATTTGCTACTTGAACATTTACAGGAATTGTATTGTATTGTATTGTTTTTAAGTGGTGATCTACAGAAAGATACAATACTGTGCAAAAGTTTGAGGCACTTGAGATGTTTAGATTCTTATCCATTATGCAATACCATCTGAGAGGCCTCTGATCGGTCCCAAATTCAGCAGCATGACAATGACCCAAAAATTACAGTCAGTGTCAGAAATAACTATTTCAGTTCACAAGAAGAACACTGAGTCCTGCAACAGATGGTAGAGCCCCCCCCCACAGAGTCCTGATCTCAACATTATCAAGTCAGTCTAGGATTACAGTACATGAAGAGACAGAAGACTCTGAGACAGCATCAATCCACAGAACTATGGAAAGTTCTCCAAGATGCCTCAACAACCTGCCAGTCAAGAAGCTTGAAAAGCTAATGGTGCTGTGGTCACACAAAGTTATGATTTGATTTAGGTTTCTTCTGCTGACCGAACTTTGTATGAAGTTTATCGATAAAGACTATTCATGGCATCTCCACATATCTACTTAAAGTGCCTAAAACTATTGCACAAAACTGTACATTTGTGGTTTTATAAAACATGACTCTCAACAGTCACTCATCAAATAAAACAGATTTCAGGTAAAACACTGAGAGAAACTAAATATTGCAAGGTTGGATAGTGGGTGCAGGAGGGCGGGGCTTGGGGCATGGCTAAAGTCACTGCTTTGTTGTGAGATCACAAAGACACAGGAAGTCCTGATTGATTGGTTTAAGGCTCAGTTTCTGAATGCAGACTGAGTGTATTTCTCTGCGGACTGAGACTTTGATACTATCACAGGATTTATATAAAGACATGAAAATATGGCTTTATACAATATGGGACATTTAACAGTATTTCAATACCCCTACTCTAACACTCACCCTTGTCTTCCCATGCTTAAAGGGATAGTTCAACATTTTGGCATATTTGGCCCATTGCCATAATCCCCACAGTTCTAGGTTTTTTAGGTAGGTTTGTTACCTTTAATTGTCAGTGCAAGCTATTTTTAGATTGTCAGAGCAGAGCCGCGAGCTGTTCAGAGCTACGCTACGGAGACTAATGGGATTTCTTCAATCAAATACACAATCAAACAACTCCAAAAACGCTCTCGTGGACAAGTTGTGACCTGCACATTCACCATGCTATGACATAATAATGGAGTAGCAGTTGTTTTCAAGGTAAATTATTATTTGATAATATTATTTGATGAGTTTGATGAGGGAAACCAAGAAATCCCATTAGCCTCCATAGTGTAGCTCTGAGCAGCTCACGGCTCTGCTCCGCCGTTCTAAAAATGGCTTGCAATGACAATGACGGGTAATGAACCTACTCGTAAAACTATAGGGATTATGGCAATGGGCCAATTTGTCAAAATGTTGAACTATCCCTTTAAAGTGGACTCCTCCATATGAATGCTCTGAACGACTGAATGAATGAATGAATGAATGAATGAATGAATGAATGACTTACTTCCAACATATTTCACAGTACTTATAAGTCCCTGCAACTGCTGTGTGTCTCGCTGAAAACTTTTGAGAAGCTCTTCTCAAAAAGCTTTGAGATTTCTTGGCCTAAACAGCAGGAATATTTCCTAGGACAATGCCATATTTTACACAGAGAACAAAGTGTGCAAACGGACTCGAACACAGAGAGACAAAAAGGAAACCCCAACCTAGTTGGAAAAAGAGGCGTGAAAATGAGCGTGCTGGCTGGCTTAGCGGCGAGTTACATGCATCGCTCTCAGGGTCGACCCAGTTTGGCTTATCATAAAAGGCTTCCTCTGAGACATCCTCTTGGAGGATATCAAAGACCTTCTGTGGTGGAGATCCAGCTTGTGAGAGATCAAATGGAAATAAAGAACCTTCACCTTCCTTCAGTCCTTCAGTATTTGGCATAGCCAGTCTGGATGATGAATACTACAGTAAACCGTTGGCAAAAGAAGCCTTTTTCCCATGAAAGGTAAAGAGACGTTGGGAGAGTAGTTCCTCTTACGTTATTTTTTCCACTAAAGACTGCAAGGCCTCACCGACGCTGCCAGGATTTCTGTGCAGAGCTGTGCAGCAGCTCACCTACCACACCAACTATCAACATCCTTGTACGGTACTCTGTTCACACTTTATCTTTATGGATGTTAAAGATAGTGAGGTCGATGTATCAACAGGTGGATGGTCAATTTTGGAATTGTTTCCTGGATGGTTGAGTTGCACTAAAGCACATTTATGCCATGTTAACCAAACAAAATTCTTTGATAAAGCAATTATTCTTATGTCAAAAAGCAGTAAAATATTGTTATTGTGCATTGTGTATTCTTACTGTACTTTCCTTTAAAATGATAGGAGATTATAATTTGGTTTGGTTTTGAAGAGCCGTTTTGAAGCTTTGGAAGCTGATCGCTATGGCGATCTTGGCAGTGTATGGTTTCACCTAACCCCCATATGTTCGAAATGGTTGATTTTTCCCAATGGACATCACTTACAGGTGTAACCCAGTTGACAGACAGGTCAAACTAAAGTTTCAGGTTGAAGGGATCATGAGGCTACAAACGCCTCAGATACTGCAACTATTTCCCTTTACGCTGCCTCAGGTTTTCTATGAACAGAAACATACAAATCATATCAAATCAAATCAAATAGCCATTATTGTCATTGCAACAAACAAAGTGCAACGAGATTTGTGGTGCCACATCCATTCCAGGGCTAAAAAGGACTAAAACAAACTAAAAAGGACATCCTCAACGACACACATGCATGCTCACACAGGGAAAAAAAAAAAAAAAATCATCCAGTTATTAAAAATCAGTATTATAAATAGAACCTGTAAGAATAAATAGATATTGCACATTGACATTAAGAAAGTGCTGGGTTTAGTGTTAGAGTGATGACAAACTGACAAATAGACTCGATCATTTCTGGTCAAATAAGGATTTTTTATATAATTAGAAAGCGAGGTTATGAATTTGTAGACTTGGATTTTTATTTGATTTTTGTTGTTGTTTTTCTTTGGGGTAATGTGGGAGATTATTTTCTGATTATTCTGTTATATGTATTTAAGTGATATTATGTATGGGTTATTGAAGTTTTTAATGGTATATTTGTGTTTATTTTTTGTATGTTGTTATTATTTTAAGTTGGATGTAGAGGATTTATATCCTGTATCAGACGTATTTTCATTACATTTCATTAAATTAAACTGAATGAAAGACAAAATTACTCATCTTCATTGCCTTGGTGGACAATTAAAAAAACAACAACTAAATAAATCTAACAAAACCTTCAACACAGGGCTGTTTGCATCTTGATTACAGCTCTCCAAAGCAGCGATTGTTTACTCTGAACAGGACTTCACAAAGCTATGCAGAACAAATGAATGCTTTTTTTAGATTATAGACAAACTGAAGGTTTAAAAGAAATTTAATATTTTAACCCCTGCACATGCACAAAAAAAGAAACATGCATCGGTGGCAACAGAGAAGCCTGTGTACCATCTCCGTAGTGTAACCAGACGAAGCCTGGAGCAGCATATGGTGGGAATCTGTGCCGAACCCATGTCGGACTGCTCTCTGAGGAGCTCTGCCATTTTGCTGCCCTGGACTTTCATTTAATTTCATTTTCCCCCGTCTGATGTGGACCGAGCAGCAGACTGTTGTACATTTCCTGTGTTTTCGTGTGTGTCCTCATACATACAAATACACACACACAGACACACAGGTTCGGTTAACATGCAAATGCTCAAATTTTACACACTGAGACACACATAATGACACTGTTGTTTCCGCTGTGATTTAACATGTGCACACTAAAGACACAGTACCACACTCGGATACAGATACTGTAATTTACCAAGTGCAGAGCCGCACACACACACACACGCTTGCGCACACACACACAGAGCAGAGCCATTAACATTAGCCTGCTGTGTTGAGCCACGGCCTCTCTGTGAGGAGTGGAGGAGGATACAAATGACATCAGTGTGTATTGAACAAACACTCATCACTCTGCTGAAGCTAAGGAGACCAGGCACCGGGGGTTCTAGTGGAGGTGAGGCTACTTATGAGGACCCTCCAGACATGTGGGCTACCAATAAAAGCCAACATCCACACGCACACAAACAGCCGCCTACGGCCCGGGGTCGTCTGATACCACGGGACAGCTTGTTGTGGGCCTCGCTGTGGGCGGACAAGAGAGGACGTGTGATGCGGCAATCAACACTTAGCCCAGAATTATAGTTATAATTAGTTTTTCATACTGCAAAATGACTCATCTCGTCGAAACAATAATATACACAAGCTCTCCAAAATATCTTCGAACACTGGCAGCATCTACGGTAAAGCAGCTGACGTGCGCACATTGTCTCCGACGATCAAGAGCCCACAAAGCTGCCCTCATACATAATTCCATTCAGTGATTAAGTAGCAACATCCTCCCCGAAATCCCCTCACAGCAGGAGCAGGAAGAAAGGTTTTCCTTCACTGACGTCTGAATTATTGTCTTCCCATAACACTTAACACAGATTGTGCTTGCTTTACTTAATGATGACTTATAGTACTTAGGAGAGTCCTTTACAAAAAGGAAACTCCTACAACATTTCAAAGTTTTTTTTAATCATCAATAATTCAAGTACCTCCCAAAACAATAGCTACTAAAGCCTACGGAGACCACCAGTGATGTTTCAGATCTGTGGGATGGGGTCTACTGGTGGGCCGTTGAAGGTACTGCAAGGGCTGTGACAAGTCATTTGCAAAACAGTAAAGGTTGGGGTTTTATACAATACCAGTCAAAAGTTTGGACACACCTTCAATTCAGAAGTCTTTTCTTTTTTTTTTTCTTACTACATTGTAGATTCATACTTAATTGTACAAAAAGCTGTCATCGAAGCAAAAGGCTACTTCAAAAAATGTAATATATCAAACATATTCGGCTTTGTTTAACTTAACACGTTTACTGCATAATTCCGTATGTGTTCCTTTATAGTTTTGATGTCTTTGGTTTGAATCTACAATGTAGAAAGTAATGAAAATAAAGACAAAACACTGAATGAGAAGACAGACAGACAGACAGACAGACAGACAGACAGACAGACAGACAGACAGACAGACAGACAGACAGACAGACAGACAGACAGACAAATCAACACATTTTAAAACAAATTGATCTCAAAACATTATTGCTTCCATCTTGTACAAAGTGAGGGAAGTGCAAGTTCTAGGTCCTATCATCTGAGTGAGTGTTTTACCTGAAATGTGTTATATTTTTTGTTCAGTGACTCGGAGAACAGTGAGTCAACCAGAGCAGAGGCTCAGAGCCCCCTCTTTTCTGATTGGCTCACAATCCTGTTTTAACACTTGAGTTCCAAAAAGGACCCAGAGACAAGAAACTACACTGAGATGGTTTCGGGCTGTTGAAAACACAAACATCTCGATAAGTATAATAACACTGGAAAAGTTGGGAACTCCGTATTGTTACGGGGTCAGAGGTCACCAATATTTCATGTAGGTCATTAGACACAAATCAGTCAGGTACCCATCCACCATTTCATGAGCAGTTTTAGTTTGTGTACAAAGTGGAGCTGGAATGTGAAAAGACAAAATATTGCAAACAAAAGTTTGAAATCATTGTTTAGGTGAAAAGTTGGCAGATAGTAAAAGAAAAGAAATAACTATAACACTTTGAAGTCAGTCCATCTGTTTCTGACTTTACTGTTCAACAAAGCAGTCATGTGATGCCCACTCACAGCTCCACTCTGCCAGAAACAGCTCCTCTCTGCGTCGTCTCACTGTATGATGAACTTTGTTCCACCACTCTATATCTTTCTTTTTGTGAACTGCACCCTGGCCTCTCTGTTTCAGTGCCAGTTGGGTGAGCGTGTATTTGCCACAACAGCCACCAGAGTCTGGGCTCCACACACTCCTCTCTGGGTGACGTCACAGAGGCCACGTCCATCTTTATTTACAGTCCATGATTGGTGTGTTGGATACTCTGAGGTTATCAGTTGTTTTGTGTAATGTAATTTCAGATATGCAAACGCTCTTGCTCACTAAGCTCCCACTTACTGGTGTGATGCAAAGTGACAAAGATAACAGATTTGGTGATAATCACCCAACCACATATTCAAAGCGACTGCCAGTCACTTTCAGTCAGCTGTGCTCTCAGCTCTGATGCTCTACGATGACGATGATGATGATGATGATAAAAGGCATGAAAAGAATGTTTCTTATAAACTGAACTCATTCGTGGTAGAATGCACCAACTGTAAACAGTCTGACACCCTCTCACATATGAAGACAATGTGTCATAAGTGACAGGTTTTAGTGCAGATTATGTGAAGACTGGGGATCTTCTTCACTATTAGCTAGACCACATTCCTTTCCTCCCATCATGCTCCTGTTGGAAATTTATCGTGAAGATATATTGTTTTCCATGTATTCACTCTTCTTTACACTTTATTTATGATTTCCTCCCTCATTTGAGGATAATTACCTCTCCTCCCTTATGTATGTAATACTGGCCTTGTACCAAACCACACATTACTGTCCCTCCCTGAAGTTGCCCCCATGGCCACAATCATTTCAGTATGCTACGTGCTGTCTGGTGCTGGAAAGGTCGACAGTGCTCACATCATTGAACATCACTGACTAAACAAGTAAATCCCCAAAACAATCGATGTAGGTTTTTATTCTATTGTTGCATTGTTGTTTTATTGTCTGTCTTATATGTATTTTTAGTCACTATGGACCTTTTGTTTGTGTCCTTAAAGGGATACGCCAACATTTTTTTTTTTAAGTGTCTTGCCTCACTCCCGAGTCCATGACAAGCAGATAGACACCATCCTTTCGAATGTGCGTGCAGTAACGAGGGAGAGCCCGTATCACCCGTAATTAGTTTAGCTCAAATGCTGGAAGTGTATCAGTAGTGTTAGCCTGCCTCCACCTAAAGTCATCAGAGAAACTCTTCAGCAACTCTAAACGGAAACCGGCGGGCCGATCTTTGTCTCAGAGCTGACAAAACTCTCCGGTACAAATCGGTACCGGAGAGATCGGTCAAAACGGAGGGTTCAAGCAAAGACGGTTCAAGCTAGCTACATCGAGGGTAGCTAGGTTAGCTTCCTATTTCAAAGTAAAAGCACTTCTGTATGTAAAGGGCAACGGTTGTTTTATTTTGTGACAGTAAGCGGAAGTGCGTTTGTCACAACGGCTAGCTTGATAAGCGCTGAATTCGTCCGAACAAAATTGTAAACAGCTGGTATTTAGACAAATTAACGACACACTGCTGATCTAAACGGCTACTTTCTTGCCTAAAAATGTTTGAAATGTTGATAAAGTGATATATTTACAGAGTTTAGAGCTAAAATGAAATCAGCTTCTGACTGCTGATTTCGGCTCGGGTAGGAGGCAGGCTAACACTACCTATACACTTCCAGCGTTTGAGCTAAGCTAATTAGCGGTGCGCCAGCTCTGCCCGTATCTCCCTTGTTACTGCACGCACAGTTGAAAGGATGGTGTCTATCTGCTGGTCATGGACTCGGGAGTGAGGCAAGACAGTAAAAAAATGTTGGCGTATCACTTAAAGTCTTCTTCTTCTTCTTATGATTTTACTCCGACATCAGAAATTTGTTGGTAACAGTGAAACTTCTCTAAAAGTTTTACATTTAAATAGGCTACAGTAAGTACTGCTGCTTCAGCTTTTTGGCAATTTTAGGTTTGTAGTAGTTCATTATACAAATGATTTTGTTGCGAGAACCAACACATTACAACAATAAGATTCCCAAGTATGTTCAGTGGGAAACCTCTTCCTTTTGAAATACATCAATCTGACACAGAATATCATCCTTCTAAAATTACCAAAATGGCAGAAAGTGCTGTTGATCGTTAAAAAAAACACAGAGAGGAGTTTAGTTTGTATTCTTCTGTGTGTGTTTTCCAGACAGTGTGTGTGTGTGTGTGTGTGTGTGTGTGTGTGTGTGCGCGCAGCGTTCGAGTTGCTAAGTGTGTTGCCTCACAGGGACCTGACTGGCATTTAGGCAGAATATTCCCACAAGCCACTGTGTAATTAATTAGCCTGCTGTTCACAGCCGCACAGTCCCACCACCACCACCACCTCCACCCCTTGCTTCCTGCCCACCCCCAAGTCTCATAAGTTAAAATGGGGATAATCAGTTCCACTGGGAGCTCTTCACAGCCACCAACAAACCCCCTCCTCCCCGAACACACGCACACATACACACACACACGCATACACCAACCCATCATTACCATCTCCTCCCTGCGCCTTTAAAGCTGCTAACCGACGCGGCATGTCACGACAGCTTGGCCCACACCTCTGCTCATCAACGACACCCCCATCTGGACACCAGCTACGGCAGCACAGGGCTTATCTGTCACGTTTTCCCGTCGGAAAAAAAACCAAACACAGAAACGCATCGGCCCGGGGAGAGACACAGATTGTGTTAAGACATTTGTAGGGTCATTATGGTTCAGATTTTACGAGTTCAAAGTGAGTAGCTTGATATTGTCTCTGGAGGAACGGAGCAGTGGATGGAGAGGATGAAGCGGTGCAGGGACTGGGCTCCCATGCCTTTCTCATTAACCTTATCATGTAACGCAGCGCGGGGAGGCCTGGGAGTTGGCTTTTTTTTTTCTTTCTCAAGGTGATGTCAGAGGATTGCTGACTACAAATCCCAGTTGCCTGGGAAGGAATTAGTCCTGGTCTCGCAGAAAGGTGTTCTGACCCGGGCTTGTTCGGCAGGACAGATTAAAGCGAACAAGTGCTGAGACCAGATGAGGATAAAGGCCAAAGCTCTTTGCACAACCTGACAGCTCTATGCAGCTCCACAGCAGGGGAGTGGTGCAGACTCAGCACTGCTGCTGGTTCACAGGGCGGTTATAGTCCTGTGACATTACTGTTTGATATTTCAGTTAAATGTTGGTGGCTGGGGACGTGACTGACAAGTGGCGATAGAATTCAGGAGATGCTTGGAGGTACGATTTTTGGGGGGACGGGGTTTCTTCAGCTATTTCTTAAGATGTGACGTCCAACCACATCAGAAAAAAGTTTAAAAGTGCTCCAACCACATGACATGCAGTTGACAAGAGCGTCAATGCCCTTGGGACACTCTCTGTGGTGTCTGGTGTCATCAGATTTGTGCAGAGGTGTATAAAGTACTGGAAAAAATAACTGAAAATGACTTTGGTAAAAGTTAAAGTCACTTATAAGAAAATCACTTGAGTAAAAGTCTTAAAGTACTTAAGTATCAAAAGTATCCTGTGAAAAAATATACTTGTATCAAAAGTACAAGTAAAGTACAAAGTATTTTTATAGTACGCATAAAAAAAAGCAAAACAACCAAAAATGGTTCTCCCCTTGTTCTCTTTATTTCACTTTCAGGTGAATGAAATACAATAGTGGTATAATAGTGTGGTATAATAACAAAAAAAACCAGAGCAAACATGTAGAGTGAGGGAATCAAGTGTCTCATGTATGCCTGAGAAAGAGAACTATAAATAAAGCGTCCGTCTGCCTAAGAACACAAAAAAGTGCTTCCTAACGTCTTCCATGTCTTCCTCATCAACGTTAACTGTGGAGGTAGCCATGTTGATCTCTGCTGCCCCGCGCATCCCGCTCTTACCTCTAATAGTGGCGAGAGTACAGTACATTGTTCTTCTCATCCTCTCGGACACGCCCATTCCAGATAATCCTTTGATGATTAATTATATTTCTATTTTAATTTGTAACAAGGCGGCAAACGTAACAGTAACAATAAAAGTAGCTTTTTTTTTTTTTACTTTTAAATGTAGTAGAGTAAAAGTAAAAGTACAGATCCTCAAAAAAACTACTTAAGTAGTGTAACGAAGTAAATCTACTTTGTTACTATCCACCTCTGGATTTGTGTGTAGAAGTGGCATTAAACTGCAGGTCAGGTGACTATTGTTAGTCTTTGTCAGAAGTTTACAAATTCCAGCACATGCTTTACATTATAATATATTTGCTCTCTTTTATATCTACAGTGCTACTCTTATGTATATGTCTCTCACTCGGGCTCATTCAGTAAGTAAGAACACATGAGCATAAGCAACTGAAGTCTAAAATGATGGAAAATAGAAAATGATGAAGTCTTATCACACGACTGCTCCATTTCAGCTTAAGATCCCACCTACTGACTCATAAAAGTGGATATTACCTCAATATAACCTCACTATCACACAGAGTGGACTCAGTGGAACATTGACTGAAAGAAAAATCTAAATACAACCCACCCACACACACCTGCAAGTCTCAAATGCCAGATATCATTATCATCCTATTTTTTCTACTACATATTGCTTCTGTCTTTTCTTATGACTGTCTGTTGTTACATTTGCCTTCACTTGTTTTTTTTTTAAATTCACATATTAACCCCAATTGTAGAAGAAATATATAGAAATTCTAAAGAGAACAGTATAAAGTAATAAAGTATAAAGTAGTATAAAGTATAAAGTAAAAAAAACAATGCGAGAGAATGTCTAATCAAAATAAGCAAATGCTTTCTGCAGTAGGCTACAGTATATTTATTTGAGATCTGGTTTGACTCTCCTCACATCTGAACAATACAGTGACATCACACCCGGATGTGACGCGGTTCCCGCTCTGTGGGGGAAACATGGATCTCCTCTCAGGCTGCATACAGGTAAGACCGTGATGAGACTGGAGGATGAAGTCACGTATACATGAGCCGTTGCATTCATGGAGCCCTGATGAACACAGCGGGGATGATGTGTTCAGGTGCAAGTTAATAAATTCACTGTAGGGGAGTATTATTCCAGAAAGCACCTTCCTGTCTTTTGTTCGCATGTTCTTCTCAGCTGAGATCTGACGGAGCGGACGCACCACTGAGCTAACAGAGGCACGTGTCTAGGAAACAGAATGAAGCATAACAGGGTCATCACTTTTATCTTGTTGCTCATATATTAATGTTGCTGCACAGCTCAGACTGAATACAGAGCTGTGATGAATCAACTTGTAGTCTAAAGAAAATGTTTAACTTTCACCTGTATTTTATGCTAACCTGAAACCTTTTTGTAAATGTTATGAAAGGCATTAAAAAATAATAATGACAATAAAAGTCCAAATATTTTTTCAAATATTAATTCAGACTTCAGATCTCTGAAAGACTTCCAAAATCCATTTACTAGTGACCTTTGAGCAGCACATGTGAAAAAGTGTTTTTTGTAATTTTAACATCTTGACATTTCTTTAAAACCAAACAATTCACCTTCTCTGAATGAACTAGACATATTGGAAATGAAGAACGTATAAAGGTATAATAAACTGACACCGAAATATGATGTTTGATATGTGATACCTAAATAGACCCAAACTCTTTTTGCACCAGGCTGTCAAGATTGGAGACACTGCGATTATGTGTTCCGGCCACAGACAGGGCCGTTGCTAGGAATTCTGGGCCCCCTGAAAGAATCCTTAAGTGGGCCCCTGACTTTTGCACTTTTTTTCTTAGATGTATTATTATAATTTTTTATTTGCTTTGTTTTGATGCTAATGCAGCATTACTATGAGTATTAGTCAGGGTCTTATGCAGAATAATTCAGTCATACAAAGATTAGACTACTGGGTTTTTTTTGTGGGGCCTACTTGGTGCTGGGCCCCTAGAATTATCATCACCTTTCTCCCCCTATACAACGGCCCTAGATACCAATCATCTGTGAGTATGATTAGCTGATCCACGGTCAGTACCAGTCATCTTTGGCATGTGTTGCAGATGGTGAACATTATATCAGCCTGACATGCTCTGTAAAAGGCTGACATGTTTCGTTTTGGTGGCCTGTTTCTTGCCTTGCAGCACACAACACAGCACACAGAAACATAGTTTTAAAAACAGGTGACTGATCCCAATCTACTGATCACATGGTTTTTATGAAAACCAGACAGTTGTAATTGGCAGCTGATCAATCTGGTAAACATGGTGGACATGTTTTTGGAGTAAGGAGTCAGCCTCAAGTGGCTGTTCAAGGAACTACAGTCTTTAACAGTTCAGTGGTGGCTTTATTTTCCAGCCCTGAAGGTTGATGCTTGCTCTTATTATTCCATGCAAATCTACTTTGGCCCATTCAGTGTCTGATAAAAACTTCATAGTTAAAACAGCCATGGCACCCAAAGCGTTTCTTCAAGAGTCTCAGTTTATCTGACAAGGTTTTGGAGCCACTGCTGTACACGTCCTTTGCCGTAATCTTTTGCCTTAGCTAAAGAAGTGAAAATCCCCAAAACCTGTCATCTCCATACAAGTAGTGAGACATGCAACGGATGAATGAAGTGCTGTCTCACATTCAAAGCCACAGTTCCTGTCTGCACAAACATAAATTACCTGCTGTTACACACGAGCTATTAAGAGGAGACCAAACAGAGGGACACCTCCACAGACATAGAAAATAAGCGCTTCCACATCCCTGGACCCCCATTTCCTGTTGAACTTTACATTACCTGCCCTGGCTGGAGGCCCGAGCTGAGGCCCGAGCTGAGGCCCCCGTTTCTCCTTGCCTCAGTTCTGCTTCAGTCCAGATGGTGCAGACAGAGAAGGCCTCTGTTCCTCTAGGAAGGTCATCCTGGTTTTGGAGCCGTGGCCCCCCCCACCTCCCTCCATTCCTCCTCCTCCCTCGTCTTTTCCACAAAATGAGGAGTGTAAAACTCTACACCTGGACGAACTAATTACAGCCAGACCCCTCTTTAAAAACCCCGGCAGTCCTCTGGTTTCTCCCACTGTCAGCCAAACATAAACAACATGGTTTGGGTTATACAGACGTATGACTGTAACCAGGAAAAGAGGGTCTACAGCTCTATTCATTCTTCCACTGATGTGTGTAATTTAACATGAATTCTGTCTAATTACTGCCTGTTTAAAATGATTCACCGAGTGATTCTGCGGCTGAGAGCATTGTCGTCCTGCTGTGCCGAGAGCCGCACATAACATATCAAAGGAAGTGCAGATGGTTCGAGGAGCAAGTCTGCCTTCACTGTCTCACTTAACATTCCCCTTCATTTACTGACCTTGAGTCACCCAATATTAGCGACATGAAATAGTGCAGGGCCTTGAGGTTGAAAACACTCCAAATTGCAGTCTTTGAAAAGCAACCCCCCGTGAATACCCACAGGGCATCGGAGGCCTAATGTGTATGTGCATGTATGTTCTTGTGCACTCGTGTGTTTCCTCCCCCCACCGGCATAGCTTCAATTTTGAATTCCCGACCAGAGGCTTTTTAAGAGCAAGACAGCCCCAGCAGGCGAGATGAAAGTAGTGATTTTTTTTCCTCCCTCCATAATTCTAGTCTTTTTTGTCCACTATATGTCATTACAGGGAGCTGCATCTAGTTATTTGTGTCCTGTGGCCGGATACATGTGCACAGAGGGAACCAATTTGTGTGGGAGGCGTATCAGGACAAAGAAGGCGACTGATTTCAGATCAGTTAGCTTGCAGGAGTCTGGAGGCCCTTGGCCTGCGAGGAGACCTCACCAGCGCTGTTTAACTGAGAGGTGTGGTTACTCCTGAGTAACTGGCAGCCATCTTTACACTGCAGCTGACATTTAGGGAGCTGCTCGAGTAAAACTAAACCAGCAGTTGTCAAACTGTGACTCACAACATAGCGGTCACAAGATAAATCCTAGAGGTCTCAGGGTGATTAACTCGTCAGGAAACACAAACAGAAAACATACAGTATCATCATTCACTCCCCAGAACATTAAAGGTCCCATATAGTAAAAAAAAATTAGACTTCCATGTCTTCTTTGACTATAAAGCAGCTCTAGGTTCTATATTAATACTATGAAAGTATCAAAGAACACACAACCTGTATTCAGAAACTGAGCCTAAAAAACAAGCGGTCAGGACTTACTGTTACTTTGTGATGTCACAACAAAGCAGTCTACACTCATAGCCATACTCCAAGCCCCGCCCACCTGCACCCTCCATCTAACCTCGCAATATTGTTTACCTGAACTCTGCTGTATTTTTATCAGGTCACTCAGAAAACAGTGAGCCAATCAGAAGAGAGGATCAGAGGCTGACATCCGTCCTTGTTTTGATTGAGAGATGCCTCACAATAGAACTCACAGACAAAAAACTGTGATGGCGTCCTGGTTGAAGGTTTTAGACCCCAGTGGCCCCCGACAGACCCGTGTCTCTTGCATGTAAATCAATTTTAATAATTTGACGAACTACAAACTATTAGCAGGTAATGTAACTAAAGTGCCTTCTGTGTTATGATCGATTCCTTTGGCTCCAAGGAGCCCCGACATCAAATAAACGGCTGCAGTTGGGAGACCATGCAGCAAATCTTTGCCCCGAGGCCCTCTCATTTTTTGACTGTGCAACGGGCAAGATTATAGGTTGTTTGAAACTGTATTATAAATGGTACCAAACTGCAACAGAGCGAACAGTCACAGCTACACTGCTAACCTACATAAACAAGAAACTGTGAGAAACAGGCAGAAATAGCTCGGTGTAAATACGTAGGCTATGTGAGTGAGCAACAGTGAAAGAGAGAGAGAGATGCTTGAGGCTGGAAGAAACATGGCAGATGGAGAGAGAGGACAAGAACAGATGAAGGGGAGTGAGGTTAGTCATCAAAGCTTGCTCTGCCTGGATTTGATGGACTTATTTTCTTCTCCTGGAGACCGTCTCCAACAGTCTCCTGTGCTCATTTCAGGGGGAAAGACACAAAGCCAAAGCCTCATTGTCTGAAAGTGAGTCGAAGGTGCCGAACGTTTTCCACTCGTTTGCTTTCATGGTTTAGAGAAGAAGGTGAAATCTTAAGTGCTTTTCTGAGCTCCTTGTTTGATCAATAGCGTGTAGGCGACATCCATCTTTGTGCGCCAGATCTCAAAATGAAACAGTCATATTTACCCAGGGCTAAGCCTACTTTATTTCTAAGAATAGATACTGCAACACATTCTACACAATCTTATCTGTGTCTATACTGTGAGTGTGTTTTGCGTGAAGCGTGCTGCTAATGATGAAGCTTGCATGGTGTAATCATGTGTGACTACATGTCAGTAGGAGTAGATGTTCATCAGTGTTGGATGTGTTGAACAGCTCTGAGGTGGCAGACGTTCTCACCACACAGTGTGGACCTGACACTGACTCACTCCTGCTCCATCTACAGCAGTGGAGTCATTAAAGCTCCATATGGGTTTATTTGTCCACAATGAATTAATCACTTATGATTTAAGTGTGTGTATAATGTGTGTGTGTGTGTGTGCGTGTGTGTGTTGCTGAGTTTGGCACTAATGACGGGTCGATATGTTGTCCTCTTAACGCATTAAGAATTCAGATCCTCTGATTCAAAACTTATCTTACAGTTTTAATTATTCTACATCATCACCTGCAAAATGAACTTTATATTATGTGTAATTTTTCCACACTAAATGTCTAATAACATTTGACGTACAGGAATTCAGAGTGCAACCCAATGGTCTCAGTACGTGACATAATGAGTATTTTAGGTAAGTAGAGTAACTTGGTGCATTTGATGACTTTTTTTATATATTATATATATTATTACAATAATATACTGTATATTTTATTGTATATATAATAATATATACAATATACAACAATAAGTAGTCACTGGTGTTTCTCACGGTCTTAGCAAACAGTTCTTCCGAGTCAAACCCTCTACAGCAGGGGGTCTTGTTTTTCAGGCCAAGGACGCCCAAACTGATGGAGAGATGGAGCACGGACCCCTACTATATTGTTTAAAATTGTGTTTTTTATTAAACTGCCCCTCGTGCCACATTGTGCATTCATTACTAAGCTATCAAATACACAGGTTCATATAGTCATGTTTTTATTTTAAACGTGTAACGGTACAGTGAGTAGGAGGCCATCCCACTGCCATTTATAAACAGACCTTGTTGACTGATACCAATGCCAATACCAATATCATCTGTCAAGTGCATGATAATCATGCAGACAAGCTATTCAAACTGATGTTTTTTATTTGAAACATAAATGTGGAAACGTAGATATTATTTATTAGGGGTGTCAACAATAATCGATTCGACGATGCATTGCAATGCGGGACATGCACGATTCAGCATCGATGCGGCAACGTGCCATAATCGATTATGTCACTGTTTATTTTCTGGCCTCAAATAAAGTTGTGAAGTTTGAATTACCTCCGGGGGCGTTTCCGGAGCAACGACATGCGCAGCCTGTAGCTACATGCTAAGCGACAGCACCAGCAGTAGCAGTGTTGCCGCTGGCTTTCTTTTTCCTTTTTTTTTTTTTCACCCGCCTTCGGGTTGAGAATTAATTAATTAACGCTCGTGAGTCCGGCCGTGTTGGGTCCGAGACTCAACAAGCCGGTCGGGTTTTACCGTTACTACAGGCAGTAGTTTTACCGTTACTACAGGTAGTAGTTTTACCGTTACTACAGGCAGCATGCTCGTTATCACCAATAAACACAGGAGAGGAGGGGGAGTGACTGAGCTCAGGCTTGGGGGGGGGGTCTCTGATGCAGAGAGAGAGAGACCTGCCGTGCCGTGTAAAAACAACAACAACAACAACAACAGAAAGTGTCACGACTTCCTGTATCTGGCCCTTCAAAATAAAAGCCCGTAGTCTTTCATATAGTTGAGTCATATTGATTTTGAGTTAATATTGACAAGACACGGCTCCAAAGGTTTGTTTGTTTTTTTCCTGCGACCAATCGACCAATGAAATTTTGGTCGGCTAATTTTTGGGGGCAGCCCTAGAAGTGATTTATGTTTTCTTTTTCAGGTTTGAAAATCCCATATCCAATACCTGTACCATTCAATTTTATTTTATTTTATGACATTTATGTCAAAGATACAGGAGAGTGATAATACATAGCAGCCGATAAAATCTGTTGTTCAATATTTCATGGCTGATGAAAAATTTGCCGTGTTGTGTGCAGTAGAATTTTGATGCATTGCAATGCATCGCAATGCATCGGAGAATCGAATCGAATCGAATCGTTACCTGCTGAATCGTAATCGAATCGAATCGTGAGGGCAGTGCCAATGCACACCCCTATTATTTATTAAAGATATAAAACATTGTCTACACAACCAAAATTCCACGACTCCCTGCAGCACCTCTGTGGACCCCCTAGGGGTCACGGAACCCCTGTTGAAGACCTCTGCTCTATAGCAAAAGAGTGCCATGGTCAAGGGGTAAAAATCAGACTAGTGACCCCCTCCACGTATGGATGTGCTTTAAGGGAGGGCCATTTCTTCTAGACTGACCACAGTTTTAAGATACTTTTCACACCATGGTTATTTTTTAGAATGTATTTCAAAGGAATCAAGGATTTTGGTATTAAAATGTTGAAGTTATCAGAGAGAAAGTCAGTGTTAGTCAGCTCAGTCATCAATGTGAAACTGCTTGAGTGTTTTTACTACTTTCATAGATACTGAACTGTGGCCTGGTGAATGTGTGTTTTATTACCAAGTGTAATGTAACATAAAGTGAGGGCACTGGGGGTGAGTTTAAATCACTGATGTGACACAGCATGACTTTATCCAGACTTCTAATTTAATATATTCAGCTACAGTGAGTTCATTGTATTTCTCACTTAAGAAAAGTCTGTGTAGAATTATAGAGGCGGTGCATTTGTGCATCCTATCCGGAGAATGCAGAATATTAAAGACATGCCCACATCGGGATCACCACACCCAGCCTCAGGGCAGCACAATGAGAAGAGGCACAAGCACAAAATAATGAATGGCCTCTGATGACGAAATGTATTGCGCCAACACTGCTGGACTGACCCCAGAAACTAGCATCAGCCACAGCTGTTTGATGATGATGATGAGACTTTGGCCCAGCAGCAACAGCCAAACAATGCCCACGCAGTGTGTGAGGCCCAACTGTTAGTTTGGTGTCACGACCTTTAGCACCCGCCCTCAGTACACCAAAAATAACCTCTTAAATTATGCTAAATTGTTTTACCAGGCTCGCTACCCAAAAATAGCCACGGTGTGAAGGAAATCTTGACCCCCTGCATTCAGAAATCCATGCCCCTGAACAACGTCCAAAATATCCCCTACGCTGGCTTTATGAATCAAATCCCCAGGCTGGGATCCTATTGTTAGCAGCACAGAATATCCACGCTGTATTTGGCATATCCTGTCCTGTTCCCCTGCCGGGCGGAGGTTTCTGTCGCCTCCTCTCCCTGAATAGATGGTGAGATTGGCCCCGAGACACCAGAGCATCCTGCCTGCACAGCAAGAATGTAAACAGGCCCACATGTTATGTCTACACAACACGGCCTGATTTCATAATCTCAGCTATTCAGCTCTATGTGTCATGCTATGCTGGCCTGGATGTGGTGGGAAAACTGCTTTTCAAAGTAACGTTGGAGAACATGCAAAAAGGAGGAGGTCACATCTACTGACCCGGTGCGTCAAAATCTCTTTCTCGGCACAAATGTTTTATTTAAAATGAAGATCTAGATATGTGGCTCAGGTCTGAGGTCTTCCACTCACAGTATCAACATCATCATCATCATATTTTTTTTCACTTGCACTTCTTCTGCTTACCACTGCACAGCAGCAGGGGGAACTTCACATCCACTTAAAGGGAGAGTTCAACATTTTTGGAAAATTGGCCCACTGCCATAATCCCTATAGTTTTAGGAGTAGGTTCGTTACCTTTAATGGGCTCTATGCACAGCTCCACTACTTCCTGAACTTAATGCTGCTCCGTTATTTCCCGTCTTACATTATTGGACAAACTGATTAATCCAGGTGTGTATGACCATTGTGACTACTCAGACACACCTGGATTAATCAGTTTGACAGGAAACAAAGGAGTAGCATTACGTTCAGGAAGTAGTGGAGCTGTGCATAGAGCCCATTGTCGGTGCAAGCTATTTTTAGAACAGCGGAGCAGAGCCGTGAGCTGCTCAGAGCTACGCTACGGAGGCTAATGGGATTTCTTGGTTTCCCTCATCAAACTCATCAAATACACAATCCAACAACTCCAAAACGCTCTGGTGGACAAGTTGTGACCTGCACATTCACCACGCTATGAGATAATAACAGAACGTTATTAAGTTGTTTTCAAATTCATGTAAAACCGCTGATGTGCGTTCCTGTCGAGGGCAGTTTTTCATCAAGCAGTCTCTGCATTTGCCTTGAAAACAACTGTCTCGTAACGTTCCGTTATTATCTCATAGCGTGGTGAATGTGCAGGTCACAACTTGTCCACCAGAGCGTTTTGGAGTTGTTGGATCGTGTATTTGATGAGTTTGATGAGGGAAACCAAGAAATCCCACTAGCCTTCATAGCGTAGCTCTGAGCAGCTCGTGGCTCTGCTCCGCCGTTCTAAAAATAGCTTGCACCGACAATCAAAGGTAACGAACCTACTATACACGAATTCGGCGAAATAACTGTTAGTCGAGCAGCCGCCATTACTGCAGTGACAGCTCCCAGTCAGGCAGTGATGGGTTCTGTGCGCGCAGCGGGCATTTGAATGCAAGCGCCAAGAAGTGGACCTTTTCTCTTCTGTAAATATGTCTAGGAAGGCTGGGAGGACATGTGCCGTCCTCGACTGCTCTAATATCAGCAAAACACAGCCCCTTACTTCAGGAGAGTGTCCGTGTTTAGACTGCAACGTTACGTACAGCGTGTCAGCAGCAGCAGCAGCAGCAGCACCAGCACCAGCAGCAGCACCAGCACCAGCACCAGCACCAGCAGCAGCAGCAGCAGCAGCAGCAGCCGCCAGCGACGCAGTCACAGCTGACCTGTACAACCTGGCTCCTCTCCCTTCTCACCGTTACCTTCACATCGTGGTAAATGATGTGAAGGTAAAAATCAGACTAGTTACCCCCTCCACGTATGGATGTGCTTTAAGGGAGCTCAGGTAATTTTGACCATAAATCGGAGACCTGTAATTGACGTTTTTTCTGATCATCGGAGGCCAGCTGATCAATAAAATATTCTTGAATATCTAAAACAAAGCACAAGTTGTTGTTGTTTTTATTCATGTAGCCTTTCCACATGATTAAATATCCCACTGCTGGCTTGCTAACGTCAGCACGCATAACGTACCGGTATGTTATTGTTTATGATACAGTCTCTTATCTCCCTGTTACTCTAATCTTTCCTGCTAATCGCTCAAACAAATGATTAGTTCCTAAATGAATATTGGTATTCATGTAAGATACCTTAATCAGTTACTAGGGGGCACTAAACATCACAAATGCAGCCTATTTATGATGTTGTCATAGAGAATCAGTTTACTATGACTGACACATGTCACCGCAGCAATGGCGCCGCCGCAAGATGGCGCCATACACAAATCACTCGCCGAATTCGTGTGTAGGGATTATGGCAATGGACCAATTTGCCAAAATGTTGAACTATTCCTATAAGCATACCATGATGCTGTGAGCTAAACGTAAACATTAGCTTCCAAGCATGCTAAAACAAAACAGAACAAATACTTTTTACTGTGTGTTAGTAGCAAACACATGAGCTAAATAGCAAAGTAAAGCTCAGGCTGTCATTTGTGAAGGCGGCAGACAAATTAAATTTTTGATGAAAGTGCTGAATTAAAACCTTTGTCAGAGTTATTACAGCTCATCCTCTTTACACTGTGAATCTGTCAGACCTAAAATCATCCAAAAAGCGCAGTTGTATGGATGAAAAGAAATAGCCATGTGGCCCACAAAGACAATCAGGCGGGGGGAGGGGGCAAGTATACAGTATAGTACAGAGTGGGGGCTGGTGAGCAGGCCAGGCAGGTGGGAGTGGCAGGGTCTGAAATGTCTACAGTAGAAAAACATGAATGCACAAACCATTGGACTGAATGAATAATGAAAGGATGAATGAGCAGACTGAAACTCCAAACCACTGACATGCTCGTTTGACCCCAGGGATGTAATTGAGAACACACAAACAACACACAAAGAGCCGTCATTGACATAATGCCTTCCCTAAACCTCTACCCTAAACATGACCCAGACCCTGACTCTACAAGCAAGTGTTAACCCTCAAACAGCCGCTGCTCACAAACCTGTGAGGTCCAGCACTTTGCTCCTTATGAATAGAGTCAAACACACACATATACACACACACAGGGGAAGTAGGTTCTTTGAGCCCACTCACTTGGGTATTCTTCAGCTGAGTAAAGCTCCCGTATTTCTTCTTAAACCTTATCTTTTATCTCGTTGCCCATGGAGGTAATTATCAGTGTTGTCACGGCATTGTGATTCATTAATGAAGCTTTCATCCCCGGCTTTCTGCTGGTGTCGAGGCCCGCGCCATCTACGCCGGCTTAATTAGCGCTAGCAGTGCTCGCTCACTTTAAGGCTCCTCACTTAAGAAAGTGATCTGAGGAGGAGGGAAAAGGGAGCAGACAGGAGGGCAAGTCCTGCAAGCCTTTGATAAGACGCGTCACGTCCACTCCCAACCCCTCTCCGCACTAATTCATCTCGACCTGCGATGCAAAAGCAATGTTGCTGGTATCCATCAAATGCTCCGGATGATGACTGCTGATGAAGAGGAAGAGGAGTGTCCCGCTGAAACTTGCCAAGAACCGTACACCAGCTCTCCTCTTTCCTTGTCTTGTTTCAATAGTTCTCCCTTGAGGCTTGTGAAGTGGGACTTTGGGAGCCATCGCTTGAGAATTCTGCCTAATTTCCACACTCATTTGGTGCGACTCCATTGATACATAATTGATGCAAGTTTGAGTTACCAGTGCAAGTTTGTGTTGCCTCTCGAGGTGCTTTTCTTAGATCTAATAGTTTTGATGCTGTATCAAATGCATCACAGTGAGTCATCTTGTATGTTATGCGATTCTCTGCAGAGAGTTTTTACAGCCTGATCTCACCCGGTTTATTATTGGACTTCAATATGCTGACATTCTACAACTTATTTACTTATATTTCACTCCTCTCCGATGGTTTTATCTGGCAGCAGAGACGCTCCTCCTCTTTTGGGAAGAAGAGGCAATCGAGCTGAAATAGCTCAGAAAGAGTGAAACTCAATGTTTGCTTTTTGTACATGGAAATATAAACTATGATGGCGCCAGGATGTTGTGCATATATTTGAATTTTTCAAGCCCTGAGCCTCTGAGTGGGCGTACATAATGTATAGCTCATAGGAACATGCATGCATTGTTTTTCCTTTTTTCACCAGTTCCATCAGTACCATCAGCTGTCAACCAGCGGAATATCACCCATCTGACTCTTAACTCTTTCACTGCCAAAGACGAGTTATCTCGTCTTAGCGAATCCAAGCGTAGTCTGCCAAAGACGAGATAACTCGTCTTAGCGTTTTTTTAATGGCAACGCCATGCTGAATGTCTTGCCCTACTCCTCTGTGAAGATCAGACTTGTATCATCAAAATAAAGTGCAGAAAAACACATTTGGATTGAGAGATGTAAAAAATATAGCGTATCCCCCCCCCCCTCACGGAGCGGTGCGGGTGTCTGACTGCAGCGGCGCCGCTCCGTGACACTCTGGCCGCCGGTGAGAGCTTAGGGGGCGGCGGCGGGGCTCATGGCGGCTCGGCAGCTCCGTGCAGCTCCGTGCAGCTCCGTGATACAAAGCACAAACGTTAGTAACAACAACCCCGTCGATCGCTCGTCGTTAGTTGTCAAGAGCGTTTGGAAAGTCGCCAGATTTTGCGAGAAATCACTCGGATAGCAGCTTGAAAACCCCGCGATCTACAGTAGTGTGGATGAGGAACGGACGGTGCCGGCGAACGTGACGAGAGGTAAACGTGGTGGGAGTGTCTGTACTCTGTTGTGAGCGCACATGTCTGTGGCTGTGAGTTCAGGGGGCGTCAGCCAGAGCTGTCGGCTGTGTGTGTGTAGATGTGTGTGAGACAGAGAGAGTGAGTGAGACCGCTGCCTGCTGACCAGAGGAAGCTGGATCTGATCTAAAGCGCCGTGTTTCGGCTACAAAAACCTGTCGAACTGATCCGCGCGCGCACACACACACACACACACACACACACACACAGACACACACGCACGCACACACACACACACACACACACACACACGTATGCACACACGTATGCACACGCACACGTCACGTACGCACACACACTAAAAAAAAGGAAAGAAAAAGTTGTAACTCAAAGAAAAGAAAGAAAAAAGGCTGCAGTAGTGTGTGTCAGTAGCTAAATATTTTGTCTTTTGTCATCAAAAGTCATTTGTCAGTGTTGATTTAGTTGTTGTTTACAAGAGAACAACTGTACAGATGTTGAGGCGTCACTAAAGCAAAATATAAAGGAGCCAATTGTACTGGTTCACCTGAAAATGACAGCCGACACAAAAACCTCTTTTTCTCAAGATTTTGGTGCCAAAATGGCATTTTGGGCTAAACTAACCTATATTCAACCGTCAATTTCACAAGACTGGAACAAGATAGAAACAAACAGGTTTTTTTGCTGGAAACTAGAGACCCTCTTCTTTCCTTTGATGGGTTGAATGTGTATGTAGTAACAGTACATAATATTATGGTGGGTCTACGGAAATCAGTCAAAAAGCTGGAAAATGCCTGGCAAGCTGGAGGAAGCTGCTGTGAGAATGGCTGGCAGTCAAAGAGTTAACAACTAAATCACTTCTCAAAAAAAAAACACAAAAATAGTGAACTGACCTGCTTGGACTGGGCTGGTTTTCTGTATCAACTAGTGACTTAATCTCCATCCAGCTCACATGTACAGTGTTTTAATATGACAGAAACTGGTTGAACCTACTTAAAGGGATATTCCGGCGTAAGTTTAACCCATGGTCCAACGCACCATGACACCGAGTTAGACCCCCCCTCGAGAGATGAAGTCTGCTAACCGCTAGCTTCTCCAGTTGTAGCAACTTTAGCAATGACCACACCATAACAAACAGCACAGTCTATTGATCCACGCGCAACCGATCAAAAAGCCACTCATAGCCACAAATAATGCTCAGAACAGCACCAAACGTCACCAACAGTACAAACTGGGTCCCAGCACATAATACGAGGCATCAAACATCTGTTAGCTTTGCCTGGTTTCTATTGAAAAGAGACAAAAACAAGTCACCCACTCTCCTCATTCATCAACAATGTTTTTTATTCATGGCACTGTTGTAAAATACACACACACACACACACACACACACACACTGCTATAGCTGTGCAGCGCCACATTCACTGTGCTCTGGCTCAGCTGATTGGTGCTCAGATACCTGTCAGCATTGGGATTTGAAAATAAAGGAAATTATCCGTGACCCCGCCGCGGGCAGTCCCACCACCCATGACCCCTTACATTTTTAGAAAAGTGTACAATACATTTAAAATTACCCCTAGTCAACCACTTATGAACTGTGCCTAATCATTGTACTGAAGTCAGGCATACCTGATAATCACTTCATCTAATAGTGGTGGACATGATGAAATAAAAAATCAGGTAGTAGGAGCTGTGAAAACCATCTTGCATTTTGTAAGTGGTTGACTAGGGGTCATTTTAGTTTTTCTAAAAATGTAAGGGGTCATGGATGGTGGGACTGCCCACGGCGGGGTTGCGGGGTCTGGGGTTTATGCTCGCACTTGTGATTTTTGAATCTTGCGAATCTTCATGTGTACTTGGGGCGCTACAACTACTGGAACTACTGGAACTACAGGAGATTTACGGGAAAATATGTAACCGGGAAGACGGTGGGGCAGATGATTAAAATAACTGAATTTCAGGTCTGTTCAGATAATGGTTAGAACTTGTTTTATACAAAGTGTAGCCAAACACCAGGCTGAAGAGAGAGGAACAGCAGAGCGCTCCTCTGAGCAGCTGCAGGTGAGCCAGCTGGAGAGCACAGTGCCTTATTTTTTCACACTTCTTGTCCTGAATTTTATTTATATTAGAATGGGGTTTTGGTAAGTTGATCGAAATATGTTTGATATGTGGTGAACAAAAGATAAAAAATATTATTGCATTTTATTCTATAATACAGAGATCATGTCAGGAAATGTAATTTACAATGGACTAAAGACACATTTTGACCAAAAGTACCAGGAAATCTTAATTGCAGACCACTACCACCAAAGTCTTTGAAACTTACCAGAAAGTACCGCCCATCGACCAGCATCATTTCTGGGGGGAGGATCATTTACCCTGGAACTACCCAGGTTCCTGTAGTCAAAACATACATGGTTCGTCAAATGGTTCCTGGGGAAAGTCCCTGTGGTGGAGATGCACCTTAAACTGAATCAACTGTTGGGGGTGTTACCCTTCATCATGCCAAACATGAAAACCATGAAATCGGCCCACCAGCCCACCTTTACAATCACTCTGTGTTCATATTCCACTATTACAATCTCTATAGTCTTTTTAGAGGCTGATTGAAACGGTTAGAAGTTAAGGGGTGGAGATGTTGACATCTGTAGTTTGTTTAGCTTTCTGCTTTTGGTGATTGTGGAGATACTCCAGCTGAACAAAATGTGTGTCAGTAATAGTATCTTAAAGGTTTGTTTGTCACAGAGTTTATTTCTTGTAGTGACCCAGGAGACAATGACTGTTTGTCATGGGAACCAGGACGATACTAACTCCTGGGTTGGCCTTCTGAAAAAAACCCTGTCAACATTCTAAAGGAGAGAGTACACTCTTTTTTGTTGAATTTCAGCCGTTCTATTTAGTCATGACAATGACAGAGGGATACGCAGCATACTTTTATTTGGTCCAGGGTGATTGTTCGTTTCCTGAGAATTTAGAGTGAAAGAAAACAGCACTAAGCCTGATATTTTACTTCTGACTCAGCTCCATTAACTCCCAGTGTGTTTGCATGCTCTCGAAAGTCACAGCACACCCAAACAGTGCTCCAAGGAAATGAGTCAGAGTGCTTTCATTTTGACTTCATTCATGGAACTAGAGATTTCAAAATCAGAGGGCATGATTATAGACTGCACGTTATACTCCCAGAGGTCACAACCATTCAGAGGTTAAACTGTAAAACTCATGAATTATTATTTGGAAATTAGTCAGTAATCTTAAATGGGGAGTTTCAGTCAAGCGTCCAGGAACTCTCCCACCTACTGAGCTGCAGCTGCTTCCATCTCACAGGACATTTAAAACATTGAAATGCAGAACCAAAAGATTCAAACATGTTCTTGTATCTGGCTGCAGTTACAATGCTCATTGACATGGTTCAGCTCTGCCTCCTGCGGTAGGAATGGTGTTTATGTAACACGACACGTTTTGCCAAATATGTTTTATAGGAGACATAATTGCTGCTTGGATTGTGTTCACATTTTTTCCAGTCCAGGGAAGGCTACCTCCTTTTATAGCACAGAGGTTGTAAGGAGGTGGTTGGTGTGGATGGTGGGTGAACAACCTGCCCGTTATCTTAGTTTGGAGATATAGAAGTGAAAATACATAAATATGTATCAGACTCTGCATTACAAACAACAGGTTGCAGGGAAGGTCTAACAGAAGATGTGACTGAGTTATTTAAAGAAGTGTAATTAGGTAACCTACATACATTTTGACCATTCTTTTAAACTCTATCACTAATTCCCCAAACTTGATCAAACTATTAAACCAAAGAGTACAACTTATTTTGCTTAGGTTGTGGTTCTCAAACAAGACTAGACTTGAAACTTTTTACAATTTCTTTTCTATTTACAATTTTTACAAGAAAGCCTGAGGTTTAGTGGGGTTGAGAAAACACTAGCATTTCCCAGGTGTGGAAGTTTTAATGAGAGATGTTATCAAGTTGGATTATAGTAAGTATATCTGTGCAAATTCAGATTTTTCCAGGTCAAAGGCATCTTTAGGCAACTGAATCAAGTCAACTAGACTTAGTTTTTTTTTGTCTTTGAAGACGTTTTGCCCCATTTCCAAGTGGCTTCATCAGTTTGTGTAGACTATACTGGCTAGTCTGGGAAAAAAAAGTCCAGTTGACTTGATTCAATTGCCTAAAGATGGTAAATGTAGGATTCAGACAGACTCACTGGAAACCTTTGTGAGGGGGAAACTTCAAACTGTAGATTCAAATGGGTCATCCCACAGTGTATGCTGATTATCAATATGAATAAGAATGCAACACAATAATCTTTTTCAATATTGCTGTCATTAATTAACTGAGGATCCAATACTTGGACAGACAAAGCTAAAATAATACTATCAGACAAATTAACAATTTCCGTTTCAGTCTCTGTGATTCACTTTACTGTTGACACTGTACAGCCGGCTGCGACCTTTGAACCCTCTGTAAAGGTGTGACAGCCCTGTCTGTGAGTAAGTGAAAACCACAGTATGAAGGCGGTGGATGAAACCACTATCCGGTTTCCTCATTTAACGAGCCCTACCTTCATCAAACAGCTTTGGTCTCCATCGTTTTGTTGTGAGTCACTCACAGTTCAGCGGTGCTGATTTACAGTGCGCCGGTTTTTAGTTTCCATTGTGTAATCTGCAATGGCCATTTCCTCCGACCACAATCTCAGACAATGATTCACCGTATATGTCATGTGAAGAGAGAGAGCAGCAGCAGTCTAACACCATGTGGAAGACATCGCCTTCACTTTCTGCCGCTGAGGGCTCAGCTTCACTACAGGTATAAACATGTCAATAAAAGTATTGTCTATAAATCATTACGTTTTTACATGTTTGATCGTCTTAATTCATCACACGAAACAACAGCAGGTTAAATATGGATGATAATCAAACAAAAGAGAGCAAATAGCTCAGCTATCACTGTCTTATTAAAGGGATAGTTCAAAATTTTGGCAAATTGGCCCATTGCCATAATCCCTACAGTTTTAGGAATAGGTTTGTTACCTTTAAACCCTGTGGGGGTCTGCTTCATTCCCTGTAATGTCTGACAAACTAGATCATTCAGGGAACGAATAACTGAGACAGAGCCTGACGCCAAACCTGCTGCAACCATGCTCAACAATATGCTAATGATGCTGTGTTTCAGCTTGCAATGCTTATACTCAATAAATGATTTGTTCTCATTTCAGAGTTGTCTAACTGAAATCAAATACACAATCCAACAACCCCAAAAACACTCTTGTGGACAAGTTGTGACCTGCACATTCACGCTATGAGACACTAACGGAACGTTACGAGACAGAGTTGTTTTCGAGGCAAATGCAGACAATTAAAGGTAACAAACCTTCTCCTAGGGATTATGGCAATGGGCCAATTTGCCAAAATGTTGAACTATCCCTTTAAGTGAATGTTGGTTAAATGGCAACAGAGGAAGAACAGTGACCCCCATGGCTCCAACTACCCCAGGAGTATCATCTTTAATGTTGCCTTTAGTATGGGTTTAATGTGTAGAGGATACTCTACAAAATACCATCTATTGCCGTTTGTATCATTGTTACTTGTAGATGAAGGAATGAGAACAACAGATTTGATATAAACTGATTTAAAAGATGAAATAACAAAGTGCAGCGTGGCCCTCTGCTGCTCTAAGTCAGTGTGAAAGCATTAACTCCACTCAGGTAACACACCTGCTGCTGTCAGAGAGTGGGCACGATAATTACACTGTAAAAGTCCCAAAATGTAACCAGAGCTGGGGCGGGAGGCAAAACAACTCTGAGCCACGGAGGTGTGAGAGGAGGAAGGTATTACACAGCAATCAAACACACATGCTGTCAAGTCAAGTGTGATGATGATAGCTCTAGCTCACACCGTCTAATGTTATCCAAATGCACAGTGAGACACACAACCTCTCTGACTGGCCAACGAGTTAGGAACACAACATCTGATTGTTGTTTAGTTTGGAAACTCCAGGAGCAACAACGGACACACTTCAGACACTCACAGCTGCTCCATAACTGTGACTTATCAGCCTCGACTACCGGTGTTACTGACCTTGTTGTCTTTGCTAAGTGATTTTAATGATCTAACCGTTTCTGCTGCTCATCATTTGTGCTATTTTCTGCAAGTAACCGACTGCAGTGCAGACAATCTGCTGTTCAGTTTTTTCAGGTGTCACAGTTTCCCCCTACAGTCCAAAGACATCCATGCTGCTAGGCTGATTGGCAACTCGAAATTGCCCGCAGGTGTATGTGAGTGTTTGACTGATGTTTGTCTCTATATGTCAGCCCAGTGATACAGACTAGTGACCTGCCCGTGTTAGCTGGGATTGGCTCCAGCCCGCTGCAACCCTGCACAAATCAGTGGTTTAGATAATGCACGGATGGATGGTGTGATAGAATCGACACAAGTCATGTTTCCATCCAAATGTTTCGAAATTTTTAACCAATTTTGTCAAAATCCGCAAAAAGAAAATGCAAATTTATGCCCGTTTCCATTCGTTCATTGTTTTGCGATTATTGGGAGAAGACCAATAGCGATCGTTTTCTCCCCCGGGATGACGACTTTTATTTCGAATTTCTGGCATTTCCATCCAAGTTTTTTTTCGCAAATTTTGAAAATGCGAATAAGAACAGGATGGAAACCCCACTACAGACTATTCCTACTATGGAGCAAAAACTGTCACGTGGATAGAGATTGTTATCATTTTATAACATTGATTCAAAATGAAAGTGTAGTCGAGTGCACGTAGCCTGTCATAAAATAAAGACAAGAAGCTTAAAAGTTCTGCAGAGCTGGTCACATGTCTGTGGATTCACTGCAGCAAGTCACACCTTTCACATTACACACTGACCATATATTCATGTAGATACACTAATGGGAGCAGTTTTAACTATTATTACAACACTATACAATCTAAGTTTGTCATTCTGAATGTATGAAGGTGTGTGTCTCATGTCTGTGCAGTATAAGTATGCACCGCGTGAGCATTCCTTCCCTCTGCACTGCCCGGTGACTTCACCTCTGCAGTGTGCTGCCAGCAGCTGAAACACAACCCAGCATGTACAGAGGGGAGAAATTAATGCCATATTTTCCGTTCTCTCTCTCTCTCTCTCTCTCTCTTGCGCATAGTGCATCCACCTCTCTCCCACCGTGCCACATTTAGATAAATCCGATGCCCAGTTGCCAAAAATGTTGCTGCCAGAAAGGGAACCTGGGTCATTTAAAGCCAGCAGCAGAACAAACTGCTCCTGTTTTACAAATGGAAGTGTGTGTGTGTGTGTGTGTGTGTGTGTGTGTGTGTGTGTGTGTGTGTGTGTGTGTGTGTGTGTTTGACTGCAGTTTACGACCGATCGAGCATGAAGAGGAGATTGGGGAGTTGTCATGAACTCCACCCAGATGGATCAAAAATGGAAGAAGTCTATCTGTCACTACAACCATCAATCACCCCACTATGCAGTGACAGTGGAATTAGAGGAGGCTCTGGACAGACAAATGCTGATAATGGAGATTCAAGTGGTCCAGCAGCTTCATTATGAGCAGGTCTAAGTGCTGCACCTCACCTGAGCATCAGTTTGCGCTTCCTCGCTTTCACTTTGTTGTAAAAAATTGATCCTCACTGTTTCCCTCTACACTTTCTGTTCAAGTTTGTTCTGTCAGTTTGATATAAAGTGGGTCAAAGTCCTGCAGTACCCATGAGCCTCACCTGCTGTTGTTATGTTGAGAAAGTAAGGTCTGAGTCAGTCGGACAGTTTACATGTGAGCAGGATGCAGATGTTTTCTGACACTGTTGCTCATCTACAGGCGAGTGTTACTTCTGTGGCCATGGAGACCAGAAATAACTCTTCAATATTTGTATTTGGTACGGGTTAAATGTGCCACTAGCACTGAGTTATGGAAACCAATAGGTGGTATCAGACGTCTGGTCCACTTTTAGCTCGTCTTGCTTCGTCAGATAAATCTGAATCTAGGACTCGAGACCACTGGCATCCAGTCGTCCTGGAGACGCGTCCAAAGTCGTGAAAGGGACTTTATGTATATTTTAAAGTATCGCTTACCAAAAGACACTGAACAGAGCACAGGCCTGTTACTACAACAGAGCACAACTCCTTGCGCTGTTACTATAGTTACTATCACTGACTCAGCGTGAGACCTTAAATGTCCCGATGCAAAACTCCTAACACAGGTTCATCCATCCCATCAGTCCCTTTGCTGGCAGCACTTTGCAGTTATATTGGTTAAACAGAACAACCACTGAGTCTGAGGTAACTTCAGGACAAATGTGAATGGATGAAATTATGTATTACTCATTGTTCTGACACAGTTGCCAGCTCCTTGCTGGAGTAATTTACAAGCTAACTTTACGGTTGCTACCCTGGCCGTGTGTCAGAAGCTGAAACACACACATTTAGGCGACCTCAATACACCATTGTAGTACTGTGTGTTATCATCTAAGTCTTAAAACACTGTGCAAACATAGCCTGTAGGTGGGCAGTAGAGATTGCAGTTGGGTTGGGTTGTAGAAATGAACACTGATTAAAAGCAGATGGGTCACGGGTGGTGAAGTGATTCATCATTAGTGCTACACGCTCGAAAACTAAAGCTCCACCCTGCTCTGCTCACGTTTTAATCAGGTGAATTACTGACTCAACTAAGCAAACAACAGGGAATATAAAGTAATACAGAGCTGCACAAATGGGATCGTAACTTTGACTATCCAACGTGGGACTGTGCTAAACAAAAAAGTCTGTAAATTAATAAAAACGTTCAGTAATTTTAGTTTAGGGAAAGAAAAACATGACCACATTCCTCAGAGTTCTGTATCTGGAAAGGTTTTGTTATTGGTATCAAAACACCGTGGGTCAATGTCTGACAGATGGTGCGGTATGAGGAGCACAAGTAGATTCATGCATACACTTGTGCAGTCTAACCTATAAGGACAAAGGTGCTGAATGAACTCAGGTTGAGTCTAGCCTTCCTCAGCGTATTGTTTCTGAGCTCTCTTTCTTTTCTCTCGTCTTTTTTCTCCGGCAGTCTCCTGTTGCGAAACAAGGCGCCTGGTGTAACAAAGAGCAGCTGAAACACAAACATGCCGGCAGGCAGCATTCCCTTTCAACTTGACCGACCTCGGCTTAGAGGAAACTCACCCTGTTCTGACATTCCCCCTCACTGCAGTGCAGACCCAGCCCTCTCTCTCTCTCTCTCTCTGAGCGTTTACCCTCCACACAAACACGTCCAACTGTAAGGAGAGCGAGGAAAGCTAAAAAACACACACCGGAGCAGGACTAACCGATATTATTACGTTAACAGCACATCAAATGGCTGCATAGTAAAAAACAAGACCAAATCAGAGCTGAAAGCAGAGGGAATACTGGATGTAAATTGCTGAGCTGAACATAAAAATTGCTCCAAATGAATATTTCAGCGCTAAAATTCAACAATAATTGAAATGGATCCAGAATCACCCTTTATTTGGCTGAGGTGAAGGGCTCAACGCACAGCAGACAACTGCCGACAAAAACACAACAACCCCCCACCCCCCTCCGAGTCAGTGATAACATGCAGCAGGCAGTCAAGCCAGCTCCAAAGCAGGCTGCACATCTTGTTCAGCTCAGTGGGTGGCTGCTTCCCTTGCAGCAGACGACTCTTAGCTCAAAAGCAGGAGGTAAATTTGCTCCAAAAGAACAAACAGACTTCATGAAGAGTAGGCTACATACAGAGTACAGGCAGTTTGTTAAAAAAAAAAAAAACACAAAAACAACAAAAAAGACATGGTATTTCTGTTTCTTTTGTTTTTAAACCACAAATGGTGCCTGTGTGCCTAATGGTTCTGTAGGCCAAAATGTCTTTGGAGCCCTACTCAGATATGATTTCAGACATGGCAAAACAAGGCCTGACATCTAGTACAGAAATCTGTGCAAATATAACACGAAAGCGGGGGCAGAAGAGGATTTTCTGCAACAAGTTTAGGATGTTTTGAGCTGAAAATGGCATAAACTTGAGTCCCCAACATACATTTGGAGTTACAGGTGGCAGAAGTCATAAACAAAGTATGAACCTGCTATATCTCCCCTTTTCCCTTCTTCTACAGTACTCTGTATGTGGTGAGTGCGCATGTAAAGACTTTGCTTTTCTTCTACAGACCAGTCCAGCCCCTAGTCTTGCCTTGTAAATGACAACTTCCAGTGTCAGAATATGAAAAACACCTTTGTTTTTTTGTTTCTGTTGTCTACTGTTTTGTTTTATTTTTGTTATAAGAAATAGAAAATGGAAATCAAACTGTTTTTAAAATGTAGTTAACTGCTCTTTGACAATCAAAAAGAAAAATGCTTTGTGTTTCAATTTTATTTTTTGCATTTTGTTTTTTATTTCCCTTTATCAAAAGAAAATCCAATGACCAAAAGACACACTGACCTTCCAACATTACATTTTTGACGACCAAATCAAAAAAGTCATGTTTGGTTTAAAATAAAGAAAGGGTAATCATGTGTTTGTTTGTTTTTTTTAATCATTATGTGGTTTCGGTTTTTAAAGCAGAAGTAAGCGATCCGGTCGCTTTGGCTAACTTCGTTAGTTAGCAGCCCCCGCCCTCGTCATGGATCTATTGGTCCTTGTCCCTACGTCACCACATTCACGCGCATCCCTTGGCTGCACACACAGCCCTTCATGCCGTTCTCTCTCCTCATTGGATAAAACTTGTAGGATACAAGGAAGTATACAAGACGTTTTCTCCTCGGCTTACAGCAGAGCAGAGTGACTGACAGACCCGTGTTTCAGACCAAACACTCTATGTAAGTGATTGCCGTCGGAAGATATAACTATTTAAGACTTATATTAACACAAATATTCCGCTTACTTCTGCTTTAAGTTTAAAATGAAAAAGCAAACTGCCTGAATGTAAATGAATCAGTTTGTTCAAGGTTCACTTTGCCACTGTATTTGAGCCGTTGATGACATTGGCAAGGATGGTGATGAAGAACTAAACCTAGAACTACTGGGCCTCTCCAGATATGCCTACAACAATTGATAATATCCATATTCTGCTGTATTAAAATACTGTATATATGTGCAGCCAAAGTGGCAGAGAACTAAACAGGCGAATGGCTAAATCCAGCTAATACTACGCTGACTTAGGATGGCCTACATGAAGTTTTGACCCACACTATTATTTCATCACTTCCCACACATGTATTTTATCTAAATCTGATCAACTGGATTAAAAGATAATGGTTTATTCCTTCTACATTCCAAGCACCTACATGGTACCAGCCAGTGTTAGCTCTCTGCAGTGGTGCAACACTGATGACCATCAGAGCAAAAAGCTTTCTCTCATCCTCTGACTGATTGTGTTTCTTCACCTCTCAGACGTTCTTTAGTGATTTCACCGTGGTTCCAGATGTCAGCGATTAACCTGGTGATTCTAATCTTATTACTGATAGAAACGATGGCCAAGACTGCACTCGTAAATTGTTGTCTTTGAAGAGCGAGCTAGGCCGAGCTCACTGCTCAGCAGACCTTAAAACTGCACCCAGACACATAAATCAGGCATGAGTTTGTTGCTCAACAGTAATCACTTCCAAAACACTCAATCATTGCTTTAATCTGAACAACTTCAACTCCTGGTGGTTGTGTACTGTATTCTTCTAGATCTGAGTCAAACACAGTTTACACAAGGGACAATGAGTACCTGAAGCACTATGTAATCACAGCGAGGTCAGCGCGGTACGGTTTGGAGTGATTGATGAGTACTTACCTGACAGTGTCCGGGTCTGGTAAACCCCACCCAGCAGGTTAGATCGAATGTTAAACATTATCTCACCCAGGCCTGCGAGGTAGTATTTGCACAAGGGACCACGCTCTGCTGCTTTCGCAATGTAGTGAGGAAACAGTTGGCGAGTAAACACCATTGTTTTGAAGGGTGAGTCAACGTCTGGCCTGGCAGGTGATTATATGAGTGTTGGAGCTTTTGGCTCGGCCCCGCAGAGACCACATCTGTATGAAACCAGAACAGGCGTCCAGTAATCACATCACCATCATGCCATTTTGATTTCCTGACTGGACCGCGGCAGATGAAGGAAGTATTGGTCAAAGTCATGGGTGTTTGGCGGAATCGTCCAACAATGTGAGCAATGCGCCCCCCAGGCCTCCTACAAGGTCTGCATCCTTTCCACCACGCTGTTGGGATGCGAGTCATGTTCCCATTTTTTATTATTGACAGTGTTTTGAATATAATCTGACAAACACACACACACACTCAAAAACGCTTTTACCTAAATGTTCATCGTTAGAGGGGTCTGTTGATATGTTCTCTTGAACCTTACCTGCTCAGGGGCTGGTGTTTACCAGTGAGAAGTGAATTGCCTTGAAAACCCTGGAAACCTAAAGTTGCCTTGGTAACCTTGAATCATGCTCCATACCTGTGGGTTCAGAACCTCTCACTGAACTAACCTTGCTCATGTCAGTTAACTCAGTCAATACTTTCCCCAACACTATGTTAAGAAACTGTCCTTTGGGCTTCACCTTTGCTCCAGATTTCTGTATATGGGTTTCTTTGAGTACAACTTTGCATTTAGGCTAATCCTGACAGGAATCCCTTTTGTCAAAAAATCCTTAAATGGTACAGATATCTTGATGATATATTCTGCCTTTTTCAAGGAAAATGGAAGAACTCATGGAATTTGTCATTTCTCAATGGTGTCCACACTGATCTAAAATTTTCTCTTGAATATGACCTGCAACGTGTGTCTTGATATGTGGATTGAGTTATGGAGGCTTCATTACCACACTATACAGGAGACCTACTGACCGTAATACTTTCCTTCTAGCTAGCAGTACCCATCCCAAAGCTCTAAAGAATGGCTTGCCTAACAGTCAATTTTCCAGACTGAGACGTCTTTGCCATTCTGATGAAGATTACACAGAAAAATCTCTAGAAATGAAACAAGGCTTTCTATTCTAGAAAGGGGTTACTCTGTTCAGTGTGTTGAAGAGGCCTATCAGGTTGCTTTATCTAAACCTAGATCTGTCCTATTGACAAAGAGTATCCAGAAAGAAAAACCTTATTCAGTAACTTGTATCACCACTTACACTCCTCAGGCCCACATGTTTAAGAATACTATCCTCAAATATTGGCATATTCTGACCACAGATCCAGCCCTCACTCAGAATTTTAAAGATCCACCGCTTTTTGTTTATAAAAGAATAAAAATCTCTTCCCTCAGGTTCCAGGGAATAGAACAGATTACTCTTCAGAGAGGGGCCGATGTTGACTGGCGACTATGTCAAAGAGAGCTTTATTGGATCCACACCTTAGAAACTTTACAACCACTGGGTCTCAATGAGGATTTTGACATGAGCGTTGTACTTTAAACATATCACAAAAGACTTTATGCTATACTATGCTTTATGATGGCCACTACCTGATTTTTGTGTAGATTTTGTTGCTTTTCTCTATTATGTTTTTGTACTTTATTTTATGTGTACATATTGTAAATAACCTCAATGTATTGGTGTTTCCTGTTTTCAGAGGACACTTTGTGTCTGAGGCTATTAGAATAACTTGGTCTAGGTCGGACTACAACATTTTTGTTGGGGCTACAATTCCCATGATGCTTTTCTAGCCTTTGCCATGTTTGACACAGGTGTCCGGCATTTTGCAATCAAGTGATGTTACTGCCGGAACCCTTACAGCTACATTCACTTGTCTTGTATGCCTGAAGAAGGTCACAATGACTGAAAGCTTGCAATAAATTGTATATGCACAGTGTTTTGAGTGTGCGGTTGCTGTTTTTTTGTTTTCTAAGTAACTGGCCTTTAAAAAAAAACTTCCTTGACTCAGGCTCTGTCCAATTAATGTAAGTCCATGTCCACTCAAAGTCCACTACAGTCTATTTGAGTCCCTAAAACTGAGACTTTGAGAAACTCTGCTGGACCTGTGTTGGTTTGAGAACTCTGGGGCAGAAACAGACCTTTGGAAATGTCGACACAGACACTGGCTTTGTCTTCAGTTTGGGTCTCATCAGTCCTGTTTACCAGCCAGTGGTGAATGTATCATGGATATCAACCAAGGGTAACGCCACCACTGAGTTCAATCACTTGGAACACCATCACATTGCTGAATATGAAGCGTGCATGACTTGACAGTGAAGCATCGCAGTGAATGTTTATCATAATCCAGGTTAAGGTTTGAAATAATTGTGGTATTGATTTGAAGTCATATCGTCCAGCCCAACACCTTACAATGCTGCCCACACGCACAAAGAGGAATTTACACATTGATTACATTCACGCTATGCATTTGAGATCAGAGCTTCCCACACAGGCTAGGAGAGAAACCTGACCTTCAAATCGATATGTAAGGAACGCAGCCTCTGATTGGTCAACACACTTAAAACCCAAGGCAGCACAGGGTCTCCAGCGGACGGCTAACAGCCCCACTATCAACAACAACAGTTTAACACTTGAAAAATCAAATATGGATTTATAAAGTCTCTAAAAAGAGAGCGCAGTTTGAGGCTGGATCATAAAGCCTCTGATCATTGGAACGGCTCAACTTTACTGTTCTGGGCAAAAAACAGCTAATTCTCTAGTGTGCAGCTTTCCCACAATATTTAGTCTCGCCCATATAAAATCGTTTGATGTCATATAAGACATTGTCGGCCTGGAAAAGGCAATATTTACTTGACAGGATATGACACATTGATTCATACTTTCCTCTGTCTACTACTACTTTAGATCCCGGGGAGGAAGCCAACAACATTTCTTTTAAATATGAAATTTTAGACACGCTGTTGTAAATTACGCTCTGTTTTTGTTATTTTTAAATTGTTGAGTCTCGGTTCACATATTCACATTTCAGGACATATGACGAGGCGCAGCGCCGCATAGAGTTTAATTTACTGCAGCGTAGTGTAGACAGTACATAATCACTGTCTCTTTACAGCTTCTCCTCTGTCTGTGTCTCACAACGCCGACACGTTTGCAGGAGCAGTCATGCACAACAGCACAGGGCTGTTTAGACAGCAGGCCCAGGTGTATCCCAGACTGTACAGCTGGATGGGGGTTCACCCTCTGTCTCACCCCTCCCTACAAAACACATACGTTCTCCAACTGCATGCACACACGCCCTTATGCCAGAGGAATGTTCTCACAGACTCTGAAGTTGACAAAACAGACTCCCACCTGTAACAGTTCACCAGTATTTCAGTAAAAAGGATAAAATAATCAAGAGTTAAGTCAAGAGATTTTGGTTGCCAAACAAACCCAACAGTCCAGGGCTCTCTTGGAGTCTAGTAAGTTAAAAGACACAGGAAAAAGGCACATTCACAGTCTATAATAAAAAAAAGTGCTTAGAACACTATACAAGGAAAAAAAGTATAATAAAGTAGAAATAAGTAAAAAAAATATATAATACATAAGTTATAAATTATGAATAGTACTACTGAATATGAAGAGGAACTAGAGGCATACTTTACCAACAGAAGAAACCTGTTATATTGATTAAAAAGACATTGTAAACATAATTAGCATAAAGGAAAAATGTAAACTTTATGGCGGGATATTGCACATATCAGAAAATATATGACAACATTTTACACCTAATATTTCACATGAGAAGTAGAGTGAGGTAGTGAGGGGTTTTAGCACATGTTGTTCAGCATTTTGTTTTTGCCATCAGTCTCACTGCATGTGGCAGGGGAAAAGCTGTTCCAGTTACTCATCAGTGTTCTGCTTTACATGATATTTTTAAACATATCATTTTATTTCAATGATTTTTTTTCCTGTAGTATCACTGAGTTTAATATGGCAAAGGCATTAGAGACTTTTTCATATACAAATGAATGTATGCATCTCTATGATGCTGATTAACAAAACTTAATGTTAACTAATGTAAAAACTATGCCTCACTAATGACAGCTGCTGCAGTTTATAAGTGTCGTCATCATAGTAAGGCACAGTTGAGGGTGCAGGACTCCAATACGATTATGAGGTGCAGGGTTGAGAGAGATGATTTAATGCTGTCTAATTAGCCCAGCGTTTCAGCACACAAGCTGGCAGATGACAGTTGGCTTCTTGAGACCAGCTTGCCTGCTGAAATGTTGGTTTAATAAAACCACATGGAATCTATGTGGGCGCAACTTTGCAATTAATATTACGATCATCCCCACACTGACAAATCACATGCGTTTTTTTGCTCGTTCTTCGCTCTTGAGTTGGCTGTGAGGTGACTGACACAAGCCGGAGGGGAAAGTTCACTGACGCAGTGAAACTTGTTGTTGGCTTCAACTTACAGAATTTTAACCTGAAAAAACTTGATGTTGAGCTGAAACCATGGTGACTACAGTAGGTGAGCCAAAGCTGCTGGCAGGGCTGGGTTAACGCTGGTTACACACTAGACTATTTACAGCCTGGTGTTGTCATATTTAAAGGAGACATATTATGCCCCTTTTCCACAAATTAAAATAGTTCCCAGGTGTCTTAAAGACATGTCTGTGACATGCTTCGGTCAAAATCCCCAAGGATCAAACATCACAGCTCTTTTCATCCGCTCAAAGCAGCCCTGTTCAGAACGGCTGGTTTCAGTGCCTGTCCCTTTAAATGCAAATCAGCTGCTGATTGCCCCACCCCTTCTACTGGTCCCAGGTAGGGGTGGTATTATGCAAATTCAAAAACTAGTTACATCACTGGAAGACAACTGAGGGAACAGCTCATTAAACCACATGGGTTTCAATCTGCGAATTACAGATTTTTTTTGTCAATTCTCGCATTTTGGGGGCCGGAAGGCAAGACAAACACCCAAATATATGTTTAAGAGCCTTCAAAAAGTGATATTTACATTATATGTATGTCCCCTTTAAAGTCATATTTGATCCACTCGTTTCTGTGAGACCTTGTGTTTGGGGAATCGAGTTTTGTGTTGAAGTCAGCATAGACTGGGCCCTTTTGTTTCCCCAACAGTTAAAACTATGCCTACAGTACTTGAGAACAGTATACTTCATGACTTATTGTCAAGTTTTACTACTGTCTGCTGTATTAAGTACATAAGAACAGATGGCCAATACCGCAACAATAAAAGTTGTAAGAGACAAAGTAACCTATCATTAACTATTAACGACCAGCATTGTGCATTTTCTGACCTTATAGAACCTGCATATCTGTCGCCTGTGAAGGAGAGGCCTCATTATTTGAATGACTTTTGCTGACTGGATATTATTATTTCACTTAAACTGAGTAGAAGGTAGAGAGTGAGACATATTGCTCCTCTGGAGTGTATGTATCCGCAGAATCTCAGACGCCATCCACCAACAAACCTAAGACCATATAAAAGCCAGACTTTGTGAGCTAATTGGCTTTAACTGTGGACACCCTGGACTTAAAAAGAGTTTGAGAGATACTTTAGGGACTAATCCACTTCAAAATGCAGCTCTCACGCTCGCTGTCTAAAGAGATCAAGGCCTGTGTGTGAGCTAAAGCTAAGGGCTAAGCCGGTATCTGCAGTTTTAATGGAGGGCGGGCTGCAGAGAGAAGGTGAGGAGGAGAGGTGAAACACTAAGTATGCAAGTACAGCCGGGGCCCCTGAGGGCCGAGGAGGAAGATTTAACTAGAACTGCACTTGAAAAAGTTTTGACACGGCACTTCTTTCATATCCACAGCCACTCTTTTTTCCCCCCTCCTCTTCTTCTCCTCCTTCCTCTCCTCCTACTGCCCCATCTCCCCATCCCTGACTTCAAAGTGCTATTTATGCAAAAACTGGTGGAGTTTTCCTGTCCTTGCTCTCTCCTCCCTGGAGGCACATGTTCTTTTTCGGAGCGCACAGTATCTACAATTTCATTTTGTCAGAATAAAAAGAAAAGAAATGTGTATGTATAAAAAAAGAAAACACGGTCCTCTTCTCCTTGTCCCATGACTGCCCTGTGTGTCTGCTCTCTGTCACATTCTTGTTTTCAGATTTTTGCTCTTTCATGTTTCTCTCTTGCTTTTCCTCTCATTTCATTTTCCAAGGTAAACCCACCAAAAGTACATTTCATCCACCTTCGCTTTTGAAGAACGCTCATTAAAATCCGACTTAAAAAATTAATACACAGTTGAGGAAAAACAAGCAAACTCTGGAACAGGAGTTCATTTATATGAGGCACAGAGACTTAGATAATTCTACAAACGCACACTAGAGAGAGGCTGATGTCATAGAACAAAACTGCTGCTGTTTGTCAAAGTAATTATTTGCAGCGTTCTGAATCAACAGGAGGATTTGAGTATGGTATTGTACTGTAGATCTGTTTGTCTGTCCACTGTTTTTTGTCCTGACGGCTTTGAAATTTGCAGAGCGGATCAATGTCACATAAAAATGTCTGAAATTGACTGGACCAGTGTTATTTGTTTTGCTTCAGTTGAGCACTTACATTATCCCAAATGTTTCCAATCACCGCCGCATCCCCGGATCTGTGCTGAGCAGCAACCACTGGGCCGATGTTGTTTTAGATATGACCTGCACCCTGATCTGTTGTTTGCTGGAATTAACTATATCATAGGAGTGAAAAATAATCTGATTTGAATGCTGCAATAGTGAAGGGTTGAGAGCTGCAGTTCCTCTAATGACCACTTGATGCTGTCAGTCAATCCCCATAGATTCTCATGCTAAAATGTCCTTTAACTTTACAGCAGACACAAACATGTTTACAGCCTGATACAGAGAACAGTTCTGGTCCCTATAGGTGATGATCTTCTCAAGACCGACTATGTGACTCAGCCGTTCTACTATTATTAACTCATTGAGTGCCGCGCTCCTTTCCAAAGTTTTAGTCAAGTGTACCGGCAATTTAGACGATTTTTGACAATTTTTGTAGAGCCACCTATATATTATTAGAGTACAAAAAAGTTCTTGACGGCACTCACTATAAGTTTAACACTTTTTAATTCATGAAACTGCACAGCAGCAAGAACACGGACGCGTTTCGGCAGTCAGCCGTCCTCAGCGTACATTCTATACTATTGCAACCAACACATACTGTGGCTCATTTGAAAGGTGAAACTTTATGCTTCGAATCGGCTGTGAGTGTGGCTAGTTTTAGGTTGTACAGGTGTTAGCTTTCTGGTTTCGGTCGGAGTTGTTTTATACATCAAACTCTGATGTTTGAATTTTTTCTTGTTACTTGAAAGGAATGAAGCCGCCAGCATCAGCATCTGTGAGATTGTGAAAATAAACGGCGCGGTCAAAGCCACGATCAATTGCCACCGTTTGTCCGGCTCGTCCCTCTTCATTACACGCGCACAACATGGAAACACAACGCAGAATCTGCAGAGAGGCGTCAGAGGCAGCGCACGGGCTGGGGTACATATACAGTCTGGTTACATGCTGTCATTCCTCTAATTCATTAGATCTGTATGACGGCCTGTCGGCCTGATGGGTGTTGGTCTATTTAATTATGATGGAGTTTTTGACTGATTTTTGTATGTTTTGGTTTTGCACAAGATGTGTTTCTGACTTATACATTCCCTTTACCATGTGACTCACCATGTGACCCTCAGGGGCAGGTTTAAAAACGGGGCGTCTGATGTGTATCAGTTAGTCTGATGAAGAGCTATGAGCTCGAAACGTTACTATTGATGTGCTAATAAATCTGCACATAAGGGAGCTATTGTGTGCGGTCTCCTTCTTTTGCCTTTCCTGTCTACAATTTTGAGGCCAGCACCTTTTGAACTGGATGTGCGCGACCGTGTCTACTACATGCTGTCATTCCGACATCTCACCACTCCAACATACCACCATTTAGACATACCACCATTCTGACATACCGCTATTCCGACATGCCATCGTCCCACCAGCCACCTTTCCTTTTAATATAAGGAAATGTGCGTTACTCAACAGGTGACTCCCTCCTACCTATCTGAACTCTCTACTTCTGGACTCTCTCTATCTATCTGGCCTGTCTTGCCTCTACCTTGTCTTTTTGCTAAACTTAACCAACTCCTTTTTTCATTGCCTAAGCCCAACCAGTGCAGAATCTTTTGGGGAATTGTCGGAAAGGCAGGATGTTTAAAAAAAGAAAAAAATACCGTCATTCCGACCATAGGAGGCAAGAATTGTCGAAATGATGGGACATTTAATGGAAAATAAAGTGTTGCCATTTAGACAATTGTCAGACTGGTGGGATGTCGGAATGGCGGTTGCCCTCCCTACAGTCGAGTCTATAGTCTTCACCTAACACACACCAAATTTGTTCTCATCTCACTGTGAAAAGAAAGCAAATAATCCAATTTCCCACAATCCTAAACTGTTGACAGTTTTTAATACATCAATGGAAAATCAAAGACTGAAATGTCAGACTTGTTTGATTGACGTATGGGTGGGTGGAACCGAGCCCAAACACATTACAGCGAGACCTCCGCAACACAAAAGACAGGCTAAAATCAAGCACGCATTTATCATCTTCTGAGAGTATAATTAATTTCGGTGTCTGCCGGTGGCTTTGCATTGTGGTGCTCAAGGACTGGAGGTCACGCAGCTTACCATCATTTTTATTCAGTGCTGCATCATTGGCTTCTAGTCTTGCTCTCTTTATCTGTGTCTCTCTCCCTTTCTCTCTCCCTCCTCCTGCTCTCTTTCTCTTTCTGTCTGTGCAGCTGCAGCCCTCACAGCTCTAATCCCCTCCTCGCTCCCCTGTGTGCTGGAACGCCATCCAACTATTTAACCACAGCCCTGAAACAAACCAACATCTGTTTGGAGGCCGGCCCAGACCCAGGCCGCTGCCTTCCTGCTGCGAACACACCAGCCACCGCCAGCTTAACCCCTCCCTGCCCGGACCAGACGCAGGCTCGCCACACCAGCGACGCGCTCAGCCACCGAGAGAATTGCATGTTTGCTCGCAGACAGTAGCTGGGGCTGCGTCCAAGTATTTTTTAAGATTCAGTGTCTGCGGTTTACAAGTGGTAATTCGGGACATCAATGTTTTTCTTGATTTCATCTCCATTTTTGGTGCAAAGTGCTTGTTAGTGTGCCGTTTCTGCACTCTGCTCCCCAGAGAACACTTGTCAGTCAGACTGTACTGGCAGCACTGTGACATCTCATTAACTTTGATTTTCAGAGAGTGGCCCTTTTTTTATTTTTTACTCTGAACTCTTCAAGCATGGGGGCCTTTCAGGGTTGGACTGAAACAATAATCCTGGCCGGGAATTTGACTTTCATCCCAGGCCACCCTGTTCACGCAAACCACCAGACCGCTAATTTTGTAGGCTAACCCTATTTTTGTTGATGTAACGGGCACCAGACTAGTTATACAATACAATGGGCCTCCATGTTCATCTGGAAGGAAAGTTATCCAGAGTGAAAAATCTGATCAAATTTTGGACGTATCAACAAGTATCTCAACATTGATTTTTGGGCGAAGCCTCAACAACTCTGTGGGAATACACATTAGCAATAGCACATACTGTAAGGCTGGACACACAAAACAATTACAATGAGAGGAGCTCACATGCTCTGATGCTTATCTTTACACTTAAAAAGTCATAAACATCACACACACACTTACTGACTGAAACTGAAGACAAGAAAAACAAGTTATAGCTGAGAATGTTAACTGTGCTGTGAATGTCATTCATTTTTCATTTGCTATTTGGGTAACTGCACACCTTCACTGCTTTACATTAAGACTGTATTAGCAAGCTATGAATTTGCAGGCGTAGGAACATGTGAATGTTTTACATACTATATATGTGAGTTTTACATCTATATAAAGATATATATATTGCTCTTAAAAAAATATATATTTTATACATCATATATTATTATATTTAAATACTCATTATAATTTCTTATTATATTTATTTATTCAATTATATATATTTTTTTCTCATTGGCCTTGTGGGGAGTGAGTGGGCAGGGTTGATGTGTTCTGTAAACTGAAAAACGTCTACAAATAAAGGGCTTAAAGGGAAACTATGCAAGTCTGCTCGCTTTTCCGCTGTTTTGGTTATGCTGCTCTCAGCCATGTGCATTTATTTACAACGAAGCCGGAGAAAAATCAATAAATTGAAATGTTACATAACATAAACAATGTTACGGCGCGTGTAGCGGTCCAAATTTGACGAACCGAGAAGAGGAGCTTTGAGAAGCTTCCGCTACAAAACAAGCTTGAAATATAGACTTATTTAATTTTTTTCGGGACAATTTCGGGGCTTCAATACAAGACGGACATTACATACGAGCAGCATGGAGGTATTTGGATGTTTTTTGGTGTGTCTTTTTGTTACGAAGACAGTTGGTATCCATTTGCAACCGTTATATGGACATGCACTGCTACGCCGAGACCCCCTGTAACTCAGAGAAGCCACGGAGGACTCTGAAACTTCTCCCAGCCCTTAGTCGACATGATGGTGAGTAGATAATGAATGAAATTTTAATTTTGGGTGAACTATCCCTTTAAAATAAGGACTGTATTAGTAGCTGACTACTAAAATCTGAGACACGTATAATAATAATAAAAGAAACAATGGCCCCTGATGAACCTAGAAAGACACAGGGTACACAGTTAATCTGCTGCTAAATGCTGTACCACAACTACCACACAGAAGGAGATCATTATCTCAAATGGTCGACAGAAAATTCAACATCTAGAATGAAAGCGTGTCAGGAGTACACGCTGCTCAAAGGTCAGTGTGCGTATGTATGGGTGTGTACAGCTAACACAAGACGTCTGTGCATGTGGGACTGAGGTATACAAAAGGGTGTCTGATAGAAGTTTTTTCTTTTTTTGTGCAGCTATAAGCAGTAAACTTTGTTTGGCGGTCTTCTACAAATGTTTATGGAGATATAAAAGGAAACGCACTGAGGACCTAATAATACACACTAAATTACAGTGTGTGCACTCGCGTCTGGGAAGGTGGGGGGGTCTGAAATAGAAATGGTCAATGTTAAAGCTCAAAGCTGCTTTCCTGGACATATACAGCTTATTTTAAAAAAACGTTTCCCATATTCTCTGTGACATTTCCTTGTTGCCAGTTTAAAAATAAAATACCACTGATTTCGAGTTTTGTGTGCCATCATAAAAACCTGGATGTAATCTCCGTGGGTTTATACTGTAGCATATTTGAAAGAAGTGGTTTAACATTTCGGGAGATACTCGGGTTTACTTTTCTTTCTGTCGACGAGATGTTGAGATGAACATCCCGCTCATGTCTGTGTGTTAAGTATAGAGCAGCAGTCAGGATGTGGTTAACCTGACTGCATAAAGACTGGGAGCAGGGGTAAACAGTTGGCCTTGTCCTGTCTAAAGATCACTGATTGAAAGAGGGAGGTCTGTGTGCAGACGGCGAGAGAGACACGTACCTCAGACTGGGCGTAATGACAAGTAGGGGGCGGAACTTCTTGTTGCTCCGATCTCACAGAACCTGGAGATACCAAAATGAGATGTTGTTGATTAGGTTACAGATCATGTTAAGACAATGGCGGCTACACAAGTGGATTTTAATGTCTGATTTAAGCCTGTGAATAGTCATATAATATGCATTTTCTGATGTTTTGGTATGAATAAAGCCCAGGATCTGAGGAAACAGAAGTAAACAGAAGTCAGAAAAAGCATTAGCTGCAGTTTGGTAGTTTTAAACCAGTCCTTCCAGAAAAACACAGAATTTTTGGGGGGGTAAAAACTCAACACTTGCGATGGAATATGCAGGGAATTTATGCAATTTTATGTGATGATATTGCCAGAATTTGCAAAAACTGCGGGAGCTGAAAAAGACGAAAAAGAGAAATTTGCACACACACACAGCTGTCACTAACATTACATTCCAACTTAAACAATTCAATATTTCAGCATTTATTGTAAAGTATAAGCATAATAATTTCTAATCATCTGGCTAATCTCTATTCTCTCTCTTACACACTGACAAACACACACACACACACACACACACACCTCTCTGTCTCATTCTGTATCAACCTTTTCATAATTGTACAAGTGGTTGTTGAGCGTCAATTCCCGCCTGTGTTCCAACTGCTTTGCGCAATCGTTGACAAATCTTTTAGTGCTAAGCGTTTCCAGTTTTGTTTATCTTCTTACATTTCATGTCACATATGTCACTTCATAAGTTTCCCAAGGCAACAGGTGAAAATAGCTACAACATCTTTTTTTTTTTACTTTTTGCAAAGATATGTGACTTTTTTGCAACAAAAATGTGGGGATTACAAAACCAGCACGTGTTTATTTCAATGTATTGATCATTCACCAGGTTTCCACATTACCAGTTACTCAGCTGTATAATGTGCTATCAAAAGAGGACAAAGCCTAACGCATACAGAATAAATAAATAAAAAAACATCTGGTAATTTGCATTTAAATAATGTGCCAGTAAAATGAATTTTGCTGCACTCAAACCTTAATTCTTTCTTCTAGATAAAGGTCCCTCAAGCGAGGTCATCAAAGGGGAAGAACCATTGAAAATAATAGCCACAGAAATCACATTAAGTCCACATGATAATTGTTTATTTGCAAACCTACTTGTGAACACTTGCCGCTGCCTGACTTTCACACTGAAAAGGGCAAACATTCACATTCAAATGTGTATGATTATGAACAGCACGTTCTCATACTAAAGCAGGTAAATGGGATGAAGATGGCGATAAGTACAGTGGGGCTGCGTGTTACTGTATGTGGAGAGGTCGGCTGCAAATATTTAGTCAGGGCAAATGAAGACTGGGAGAGAAGGAAGAGACGTCTTCTCACATTTATTTGTTGAAGCAGCCAGTTCAAAGGCTTCACAGCTTACACCTCCAGGCTACAGTACTGCACACAGCTACTGTTTCCACACACACACACACACACACACACACACGCACACACACACTGAAACATGTGGACAGACAGAGACTTAAGTTATATGCGCCTGCTTGCATGTACACGCTTGCAGCCACACACACACAGGTAGTGGTCGGACCAGTTAGTGAATGGAGTTCAAGTTCACAGGTAAACAGAGGGGGAGTTGTTAAGGTGGTATGCGCCCAGAGCTATGAGCCCCCTCTCCCTGACTGACTGGCTTCAAACTGGGGTCAGCCAGGGGACGGGGGAGGGGTCTCAGCACCTGTCTCCGTACTGAAGGTGCTGAATGTTCCACTCACTCTCTCAGTGACAGGCTGAGGAAGTCTTTCCACACTTATTCAGGAGATGTTTTACCTCTGGTGGTGCTGGCTCACTGCATGCAAAATGCAAATAATATTTAATGTCGACCTGACAAGGAACATTCCAGCATTTTGGGAAATGCATGTATACTAATTACTGGGCGCAGAAAGGGGGGGTGGGGGGGTCACAGGACATATCTGTTCTGATGATACAAGTCAGCAGTCCTGACACCGGCGGGAGAAGCAGGTCCGTGGATCCGTGCGCCCCGGATGTGCATTAAAAAACAAGCGTGCCATACCAAATGCGTGTTGCGTCGCTACGGTGTCGTGTTGGGTTGTGAGTGCGTATGACACGGGTCTACATAGAAAGTAATGCGTTTTTGCGCACAAAAAACGATACGATACAACTGAATGGCCCCCATGCATGCACACATGCTTTAACCAATGCGGTGGCCAAAATTGCCTTGAATGGGCTTGGAAAACCATGTTTTTATATATAAACAAATTTTTTTAAATATAACATCATACCGCCTTTACACTTTTAATGCCATGCGCCCCCTAGCAGCAGCTTGCCCACCCCCTGTGGTTTTCCCTGCTGTAGAAATCACAGTAACGGAGATACTAGAGGTCTGAGCCTTGGCGACTTAGAGCCCTTAAAAATAGGTTAAAGAATATAATATACTGTATATAAAAGTTTGGGATAGTAGAAACATTTATAATCTAGCTTCATCTATGAATTAGACTGTGTCTACAGATGAATGATGTCAGATAGTTTCTAACTTTTGCCTTGTTTTACACTTTGGTTACCCAATGTTAACTAGTTCCTGACAGCCTTAAGTTACACTTAAGCTCACGAATGATAATAGTTTCTAACTTTTGCCTTAGGTTATAGTTTCATTAGCTGAAGTTAGCTAGTTTCTAACTTTTGTCTGACTACTGTTTGCTTCTGCCTTTAGCTTTAGTAAAGTGTCACCCAGCTGATAGTGCCCTTTTTCATTTTCAGTGTTGGCTCTTCATGCCATTTTAAAATAGTCATACTGTCTATAATATATAGCCTAATAATATGTGCTCAGTCACAAGTGACGAGACAATGGAGGATTAGTCGTTGTCGAGATACATTTTTTCAATTATTCTGGTGTGACTGTGATGGTTTATTTAGTCTTTTACCTTGAAGATCGACTTAGCTTTTATAAAATAAACAGTAATTCAGGTGTTTTACCTGGCTGGGTCATTGAACAATATTAAAACACATCTTCGCTGAAGGCTCAGTAAATTGTATTTGCAGTTGTAGAAAGTATTAATGTTTAATCCAAGATACAAAGTTAACTACTTTTCCGTGCAAAGTTTTGACACTTTCTACTCTACTTCATGTATTTCATGACAGTTTCAGTTAAACAAGCGAGATACTGTAAGGACTGTCAGACTTCAGTTCACTGAATGTGCCTGAACTGTTACTCGGCTCCTTTCACACCCAGGAGAAGAAGTTGCAGTGCTGGCGGGCTGACTGGAGCGTTATACTAACATGAACACAGACATGAACCTGTCAGCTGAAGAAACATTCATCTGTCAGACTGAGCCAGTTTTCACTCGCATTGATTCTGTTGTCATAGGTGTAACTGCAGAAAACCCTGAACATCAAAGCCATTGTTCTACAGTAACTCTCATGCTAAATATGAAATATTAAGTAAAACACTAAATATTCAATGCAGACATCAAAGTTTCATTTTATGCAGGGGAAGCTATATGATACCGCTTCCCTCAGCAGAAGTTGTAGTGACTTAGTGGTGAATTAATGTCTAAATCCTAAATTACTGTTTAACATCACTTTAGATCATCTTTGAGAGCAGAAATAAATGCTGATCTCATCTTCTTAGACAAAACTCATTTCCAGGACTGATACTGAAGAATGTGTGCAGGCGTGTGTTTGTGTGTGTATGTGTGTGTGTGAGAACACTATGTTCACATTTTGGGGGAAATATGAAGGGAAATGGCATGGCTGTTTTCATTTGAACTCAGACAGTGTGTTATTCCCCAGCCATGAAGCCGTCCAGTCCAAACACCACGCACACACTTTCTCACACACACACACACGGGCTGTTACCGAGGTGTGTGTGTGTGCTTTGTAAGGAGTTCTAGGTGTGACAATGTGAAACAACTGAGATTCAACTGTTACATACAGTCGTGTGCATAGCTACAGCGCTTCGGTCTGTGTGTGCGTGCATGAGTGTGCATGCGTGCGTGAACAGTGAGGAATTTTAACAGCGTCCAGATGTGGGGAGGTGAGAGAGGGAGGCACGCCGCTTATTGGTGACTCGGTGGAATTTGACACAAACCCACCATTTCCATTCACAGTTCTGTCATCTCCGCGCTGCTCAGAGTGTCATCTGCTGCGGAGCGAGCCACAACACCGCTCGCAGCCCGCCGCAGCAGCCAGGGCACGACTAAACAAACAAGAACCAGAGCGGCGCAGGCTCCGTGTCAGCACAGAGTCTGGGCTGCTGTCACACAAGTGCGGATGAGAGCAAATAGATCAAGATTATTTCTGATTTACATTTGCTTTTTGAAATCTGGTTCGGTTTGCCGGAGGCGCTTGTCTCTCTAGGTTTCTGTAGAAGAGAAGTCTGTGAGGAAGCTGTATTAAAATCATTGTGCACGTCTGGATCTCTGAAGTGTTCAAGATCAAATATGTAAATGTGAAATAAGTAACACATGAACAAACTGTGAAAAATATAAATTAAACAATAATCCGACAAATACTTTAAGAAATTATTAAAACTCGACTCATTAAAAACTGTTCTTTGATCAATATTTCAATTGTAATTACACAGTACAATATATGTAGCCTAACTCATTTTCTTTCATAATATCTTCAACATTTATAAAGCTACTTTACTCAGTGTGTGATACAGATGTGAAACAACAGATTAAATGCTACCAGCATTACTTCTTGAGCTTTGATCATTTGTTAAAATATTTCTTATATTTTTTTCTTAATTTTCATTCAACAAGACGAGCTCATCAAAAAAGCAACACAAGATCCGCTGTCACAAATCACAACACAACACAACACAACACAACACAACACAACAAAAACCAAAAACACAAAAATATGTAAAATATCAACAACAAAAAAACCCCCACCAGTGTGAAGCCTATACTTAATCTTAATTTACACCAATACTTATTATTGATGGCCACTCGCAACCAAAATACAAGCTAAGGGGGGGTCCACTCTTTAACTAATTCATCTATGGTTCCTTGCAACACATGGGATAACCTTTCATAAGGAACAATTGATGAGTTTATCATACCGCATTGGTATTGTAGGCGGGTGTACATCAAGCCAAACATGCAGAATTGAAAGGCGTGCGGCATACAACATAATATTCAACAATTGACAGTTTCTCCCTTTTATATATTTTACATTATGGATCCATGTGACTCTGTTTTGTAACGCCTTAACGTATCTAATATCAATCCTTTCGCGGATCTTGCAAAGAAGTGTTGTCATGGGAATTAAAACTGGTCCTGGTAGTAGACAGCCAAACTGCTTAATCCCTGCCCCAGGATTTTACTCAACAAACAGTCATGCGATGTTTGTTTTAAGTCTCATTAAAACTGATCCGTTGTGAACTAGTTCCTGGCGTCGTTTGTGAACCTGAGGAGGTCAAGGGTCTGCTGAGTGGCATGGCCTCACAGCAAACAGCTACACCTGCTGAGTAGGTGCTCACATGACAGGTCGGTATACTTAAGCTTCTGTTTCATGGCACTTCAGTAAGTGTCTGTTAAGAGAAAGAGGGGCCATCACTAAATGCTAAGCTAAAGTAACTGGCAGAGCATTGAGCGCTGCAGCTACTTTAAATGTAAAATGTTTAAACACTTTTTGAAACAGCTGAGGTAAGCTGAGGTAAATGAAAACTTGTATTCAAACTCAGCCCTGATGACCGTGTCCCTTTAAAATAACTAAATCTATGCTTCGCTGAATTTCTATCTCATCTGTCAACGGGAGGAGAGAATGCTTTATTCCTCATGTCCACTTGATGAGGATCAACCGGTTTCCATTGAAGATTCACAGGGTGTGGTGCAGCAGAGGCTACATGGATGGGCACCAAATGATCTAGATGATGAATTGTTTTGTTATGTGGAACAGAGGCACCCAGTGTTTTTCCTGCAGGCGAGTGACTCACAGTTCATGGAGTTGGATTTGCATTGTTTAAAACAAAAAAGGACCCAACATCACTTTGTTTTTGAAGATTCAGAAAAAACCAAAAGGTACCCCCCCCCACCCACCCAGCCCGAGACTGACAGGTCAGCGCGGTGTCATCGCGCCGACCGGCCATCTGCGAGCCGTAGCTGTACGCGAGAGACGCATCGCACGGCGACCGGCGCTGCTGCTGCTGGTGACTCACTGCTGTTTGATGCTCTTGCTTAAGCCAAATTCAATTTAACTTTCTGTGGGACGTTTTGCGGTCCGACCCTCCATCTGTGTCTCCGAGGGGAAAAAAATCCCCCCTCTGAGGAGAAATCGTGCTAACTTGATGGTAATGAAGAGGGCTGTCATGAGCTGCGAGCACGCACATACTGTATCTCTTACTGAGCTCAGACCTTCTTCATGTCCTCCGGAGATCAGCGGAGATGCAGTGACAGCACGCAGGTTGACGTTTTGTGGCTGGTTGAAAAAAAACAGCTTACTGCCTGCTACCAGCAGAGTCCATGTTACAACTGGAGCTCTAGAGTACCAGCAAAACTTCCCATCTCTTCAAGACAAGCACAGGCAACACCAGATTTCTCAGTTAAAGCCATGTTAAAACCCCTGTAACCAAAATCTGTTTTCCATAAACTGTTTTTTTTATTTTATAATTCTACAAGACATATCATGAGCTAAATAAGCAGTCAACACCATGACTGGGTATTTCTGCACTGAAACAATGGCAGCCTCATAAAAACTGATTCATCCATCCATCACAAATCTAGGAAACCATTACCATCAACATGTGGGGGACGGGGAGGCAGGACAAACAAGAGCTAAAACTTTGGCCCTGGTGGCTCATCATGTACAGCATGTAGGCTTTGTCCTAGCTGCAGCAGCTGTGGGTTTGAATCTGACCTTTGGCCCTTTGCTTCATGGCACACTATCCTGTCTCTTTCCATTGTCTTGTAATAATAAAAGCAGATTATGCACAATAAAATACTTGAAAATCTAAATTTGCTCGTCTTGCCAAGTCAAGTTTCATGTTATAGTATTCTTCTTTATGGTTTACTCGGACAGTTGCAGAGCTGGGGCGTGCATGTGTCAGGACTAGACCGCGCTAGTCACAGTAACGGCCCTTTTCCACTACACAACTCTACTTGACTCTGTTTAGGTCATTTTGCATTACACCTGAGTACAAAACAGACACACTCGTCTTCACCTAGTCGACGGGCCACGGTACGGTTTTCTGCACAGCGGCCATTTAAAGGGATACTTCACCCAAAATCGATAATTCACCAATTTAATACTCACCGTCATGCCAAGGAAGGGTTTGGAGAAGTTTCAGAGAGTCATCAAAACGCTTTTGTAGTTCCAATCTTTTGAATTGTCCAAAACACACACTATGAAACATCCAGATACCTCCATACTGCTCATCTGCACTGACCCAAGTGTCCTGAAGCCGCCACATGAAAAAGTTGTTAGTCTTGTTGTAACAGTAGCCCCCAGTGGCTCTGTTGATGTTTCTGTGCATGTGCAAGATTTGCTGCGACATGTTCGTTCGTCATTGTAAACCACTGGAAGTATGATGTAAACACGGAACGAACATCTCGCAGCAAATCTCGAGCATCTCGCGCAGCCATTGGGAGCTACTACTACAACAAGAGACCAACAAAGATCAAATTAATTTTTTCCGAACAACTTTTTCACGTGGCGGCTTGTTTGGGTCAGTACAGACGAGGAGTATGGAGGTATTTGGACGATTCAAAAGTGAACTCTATCTGCCGCCATTAGATGAAAATCCGTTGCCAGCCGGACCCCCCCTGGAACTCCAAAAGTGTTTTGATAACTCTGAAAGTTATCCAAACCCTTCCTTGGCATAACGGTGAGTGGATGATTGGTGAATTATGGTCATTGTCCCCACCACTTTTCAAAGTAAACTGACGCCCTTGCTCAGTACAGATCAGTGGTCGCTGTTGCCAGTGTGTTTTTGAAAATTAGCAGGTTTGATTCTCATGTCAGATGGCGCACTCGCAACTCTTCCAGTACCAACTCTCTGGCCAATAAGCGTCCGGCAGTAAGTTGATGTCCTGTTTTAGTATCAGCTCGGCTTGCTTGGAACTCGGGCTGAGCCGTTACCAAATAAAGTACCAGATACCAGGTACTGTCCCTAGTGGAAAAGCAAAATAAAAAAATAAAAAACTGAGTGGAGTCCAGCTGAGTAGCGTTAGTGGAAAAGGGCCATGAGTCACCAATCCACCGCAAGCAGAATCAGATTTTGGCTGAGACGCTGTGTTATTCTAACAGCAGTCCACCAGGATCCAAACGCCTGGATTTTAAAGGGAGTTACCAGTGACTACTACTATACACCTGATGCAGAGACAGTTTCTTCTGCTGTAATATCAAAAATAGCTGAAGTGACATGGACACACCCTAAATTCACTTAGGGCCGTATTTTATCAGTTTAATAGTCGAGGACTAGGTGTCGAGACAGTTGTTCTAGTGATCGTCTGCTTGATCCTCTGTGGTTTGGATGTGTTTGGACACTAGTGGCTGCCAAGAGATTTATGTCTCGACACGGCTGTAGCATGAGCTCCCAGATCTGATATCAGGACGCTGCTAAATTGAAAGAGATCTCCCCTCCCTTTGCAAAAAAAAAAAACGACCTTTCAACAAGGCATGCAGCACCGTTAAAGTTGAGACAGTACATTTAGAGTACATCCAAACTCTCCAAGGACTCATTCAGGAACAGGACGGGGTAAAAATATATACAGATGATAAAATTTTTTAAATTCCTGTTGCAAAAGCCACAGCAACTGAGGAATGTTTTTACTGGTCCAGCTGGGAGGCTGCGGTGCCAACTATTTACCAGTGAAAGATAGAGCAATAACCTGAGTAACCCAAGAGGCTGTGGGATGCCACTGAAGACACGGGGAGAACCTGCTTTTACTGCCTCGGCCGTCAGATTTATACGTTACAGTCTGGGGAGGATTTACTTGCAAAACCAACATCTGGAGCTGGTTGTACCTTTACCACCTACTCTCCCTTCCCCTCCGCTCCTACAATTGGGAGCCGAATTCTCCCGTGGTTAAACAGCAGCAAACAGGACATCGGTTCCAGCCGGCCTGGATATGGTTAAAAGGGCGGGCGGAGGCGAGACGAACTGCTCAGTGGCGGGTCAATAGAAGTATTCTAGAAAGACGTGTCTGACGGTAAACAACGGTGCCCACACTGCTCCTCAAAACGCTGCATTATGTAAATCCTCAGTGAATGCCTTTACATTGCATTCATGTAGCTATTTTAAACAAGGTTAATCTACTGGTAAAGGGATTTAATAGGGATATTAATCTGTCAGAATAGGCCCACACATACAGCAGTAATTCTGCTGTTTGGAGCCGGTTTTATCACCTGCTATTGAACAGTCACAGAGGTTCCTCAATAGTATTTAGGATGATGAAATCCTTTAGCTCCCACTGAATTTGTACCGAGGCAATAGGTGGATCAGGATGGTGTTTTTTTGGCAAATAAGAGTGGAGATAGTAAAACAATAATCAAATAATACCACTGTGCAAAATCCCCCACACACTCCCACCACACAGATTTAATGCCTACCTGTCAAGGTTTTTTTTTTCTTTTCTTTTTTTGAAAAAATGTACCTCTGGTGTCACTGAGAGCCAGTTGTCAGTGTCGTTCTGTCTTTTATGAAGAAAATGTACTTTTAAGTGTCACGAATCTGTTTTTTATTCTTGCATATATTTAGAAAGAATTGTAGCTTGTGTTGCATGTTCTCAATTTGTTTCATTCTTCTCTGATAAATTCTGTCATTGCTGTTGTGTCACCACTGGCTGTTCTCAATTTTGTTCAATACTTTTCAGCTAAATTGGATTTAAATGTCACAGTCCTTACTGTCGTTCAATAACAATATTTTCTGACGATTTTCTTTTGCTTTTTTTTACTTTTACATGTCCATGTGTTAACTCTTCTTGCAGTCTTTTTTTAACTCTATGAGTCATTTTTTCAACAATCTCCTGTTTGTCCATGTCAGTTACTGTCTGAAGTCGTTAACTAATAATTACAAACGATTTGCATAGTTTCACAGTTTTCCTGGTGAATTGCTGCTTTCTTTCTGTGATCGATTTACATCCTCCATCTTCTGTAATGATCACTAAATTGGACACTCCTATATTGGCTCCAGTGGGTGCTGTCAAAAACTAAATAGAGGCAATACTGTATTATTCTGAGCTAAAAGTGGGGATCAGTTGGTCTATGTTTATTGGAGCTGATTTTTTCAAGGACTTAAAGGGAAAGTTCAACATTTTAGCAAATTGGCCCATTGCCATAATCCCTATAGTCATAGCAGTAGGTTTGTTACCTTTATTTGTTGGTGTAAGCTATTTTTAGAACGTCGGAGCAGTGCTGTGAGTTGCTCAGAGCTACGCTACGGAGGCTAGTGGGATTTTAGGGCTGGGTAAAAATATCGATTCAGCAATGCATTGCAATTCTTTTCTCTGCAATTCAATATCGATTCAGCAATCTTCTGAATCGATTCAAGCCCCTGGCCAGTGGGGGCGCTGCGTGCAACACTCTCGTGTGATTCGCGCTGTACGGACGGGGGCCGCACTAGACCAAACCATAACAATATGGGAGTGAGTAGCAGCAGCAGCGGGGATCGATCGTCGGGGGAGGGACGCACCGCGCCGTGCCGTATTAACTTTTGCTTTCAACACGCGCTGCTGTTATGCATGCGTGCTTCTCTGTGGTGTGTATGTGTGTGAGAGGATGCGGCCATCGTCCGACGTTTTTTAAGACGTTAGTTTAGGCGGCAGCTCTTTGTTGTTAAGGCGGCCGCCTTAACAGGAAAGCGCTGCGGGAAACCCTGAACTTATCTGACAGCTGCTCTCACTTCTTCCTCTGCTCCTCCTCACTCACTCACCTATACACAGACAGGACTCTCTCACACTCACCCCAGCCCCTCAGTTTCTCATCCCACCTGCCCGTACCATACACATTGACAGTCAGTCAGAAATCACAGAACTTAAACATCATAACAAGAACATTACTGCGGGGTCGCTACAATATTTTCAGTTGTGCAGTCAACTATTATTAATAATATTGTTTTGTATTGTTTCATTACTCAAAATGTTATAAGTTATTTTCCAAGAGGAAAGTATCACATAGCCTAATTTAAATTTAGCTGCACTGTAGTTCAGTGTTAAAGCAGTGTCATATTTTGTTATGCTATGAGTTATACTATGGCTGTTCATAAGGCATGAAACTAAACAAATAATTATAAAAAAAAAAAAAATCTGGTACTCTTATTTGTGTATTTCTGCTTGATACTGAATCGATATCGAAGCATTTCAATCAATATCGAATCGAATCGATATCGAATCGAATCGTGACCTAATGAATCGAAATCGAATCGAATCGTGAGATTCTCAACAATACCCAGCCCTATGGGATTTACCTCGAAAACAACTCTGTCTCGTAACATTCCGTTATTATCTCATAGCGTGTTGAATGTGCAGGTCACAACTTGTCCACCAGAGCGTTTTGGAGTTGTTGGATTGTGTATTTGATGAGTTTGATGAGGGAAACCAAGAAATCCCATTAGCCTCCATAGCGTAGCTCTGAGCAGCTCACGGCTCTGCTCCGCTGTTCTAAAAATAGTTTGCACCAACAAATAAAGGTAACGAACCTACTGCTATGACTATAGGGATTATGGCAATGGGCCAATTTGCCAAAATGTTGAATTATCCCTTTAAAAAGGACCAATGAATTCTGCATGAAACACTGATGAAGATTAAAAAAAACTTCAAAACAACTTTGGAACAGTCCAAACAAATGTGTGCAACTTTCTATTGTGATTTATTTTATTTTATCTCTAAAATAATTCAAAATTCAAGGTCTGTTTTTCATGTTTTATGGCCTATTATTCCTCATTACTGTGCCTTTATTAGGTGGCATGTGCTCTGCGATCAGTGTATAACAGTTGGTAAAAACTTTTTCAAAACCTTATGAGGCTTCACAGGGGGCTGGAGCCAACCCCAGCTGACAGAGGGTGAAGGTGGGGTACACCCTGGACAGGTCTATCAGACTAACAACACACACACAAAAAAAAAAAAAACATTGAGGAATCCAAAAACAGCACAGAAAACAATGCATACACACAAAAAAAAGACTAGCAAATATTCACATTCACACCTGGCCAATTTAGAGTCTTCAGTTTGCCTATTTCTTCATGGGAAGAAGCCAGAGAAGACCCACCAGGAGAACATGTAAACTCCACCCAGAATGGGGCGGTGCGTGGCGCAGTGGGTAGAGCGGCCACCCCATGTAGAGGCTACAGTCCTCGCTGCAGGCGTCCCCGGTTCGAATCCCGCGTCGGGCAGACCTTTCCTGCGTGTCATTCCCCCTCTCTCTGCCTCCCCATTTCCTGTCTATCTCTACTGTCATCACTATCAAATAAAGGCAAAAAGCCGAAAAATATACTTTAAAAAAAAAAAAAAAAACTCCACCCAGAAAGGTCCTAACCCCGCGAATCGAACCCAGAATGTTCCTACTGAGAGGCAACAGTGCCACTGTAAACACAATATAACCATGGCGCCCCTAGGGTTAATTATAGAGCTACATATTGTGAAAGATAATCAGTTATATTGATGGTAACCAGTTCTCAGCTTTGTTCCACATTTACCAGAGAGTTTCTGATCCCATATGTTTCCAGCAGGTTTTACTCCCATGTGTCATGTTAGTTGAGCGTTCACAGAAACATGACTCCGTCGTGACACTGATTTGTGTGCAGCCTACATTTCAAACCTCCGGACAGTTCCAGAGAGTAGTAAAGAGGAGTAATTGGCCAGTTTTCACATGTATGCGAAACACTGTTATTAAATCCATAAACACAGGACGTCTCAGGTGGCTGACATGTGAGAGTTTTTCTGGAGTTAAGCTTTAAGGGGGCCAGAGTGCTCCCTCCTCTGACACCTTTCAGTCAGGCTGGGTGGGGGTGGGGGGTGGGCTGTGTTCAACTAATCCTGTAACTTTCTCAACAGTCACACCCACCTCACGCTGTGACCGAGCCAGAGCTTGAACTTTTCTCTCTCGCTCTGTTCCTTTCATTCTCGACACAACTATTTCTGTCATTTTTCATTTGAACGCTCTGAATTCGGTCCAAGAGGGGCCTGTCTGAGAATGTGCGCTGCGATCCCATCCTTAGATTGTTCCATGTTTTGAACGGCTCCGTGGACAGCCGGCCTTTAACCCGGCCTTTAGGTTGCAGCTAGAAGCGCTATGTTTCTTGCAGACCACTGCTGGCGGAGCACACCCTGATAAGCCCTCCACATGTGCACATACGCAGAGACCTGACAAACCGGCGTCATGCTCTGCCCAACACTAATCACTGTCAGGTGGCAGAATGCTTCCAAGTCCTTTGCTCTCTTCATGAGGAATTCACTTTCCTTGGATACAGAACAATCTCAGTTTGTATCACCATAGTGAATTGGCAAGAGGCGGAGTAGTTATACAAGGACTTCCATTAGTCAGTGACAAATGCATGAGCGGGTCAGTCCAGTAAACATAGAGCAACAAGGCCTAAAAAGAAAGGATTGTGTCCCTGTAAGACGAGTGGAAGTGGGCCCTGAGCTTTAATAGCAGCATCCTTCTCCGCTCAGAACAAATCTATAAAACTGCATATCCCCAGTCTTCTCCAGAGGGGTGGCAAACTGCTTTCACATGTGCTTTTTCCATATCCCGCTGCTATTCTGGAATTTCGTTTATGTACATTGTCAAACTTCTCACACTGTGAGAATAAAGGCATAAAAGCAATTAGGGGCCAGGGGGGGAAAAGCAGAGACGAGGGGGAGGACAGCAGAGGGGCTGGAGGAGCATGTGTGGTGCCAGGGCCTGGTGGGTTTTTGAGGATGTGGTGGGTGTATGTGTGTGTGTGTGTGTGTGTGTGTGTGTGTTTGTGTGTGTGAGGGGGGGATCCCCAGAACAGAGCCTGGATCTGGGTTTCTATTCACACAGGAAGCAGGGTGATAGTGGGGCTGCATCCTGCTTCTGGAGGATTCTCTGGACTAACAGCTTCAGGCTTTACACCCTTACTCCCCAAGCTTTATTTCCAACCGCCATGCCCCCGACATCACACAGGGTCCTGAGAACATGCAAACACAGGAAAGAGGCGTTTCGCTCTGATGTCCACCACCACTTTTTTCCTCTCTACGAGATATCAACAAGTTTCATAAGGCTTCATTTGTTGCTTTTTAAAACATTCGTCTCAAAAAGTTAAAGGTCCCATGTTGTGCAAAAGGAGATTTCCATGTCTATTTTGATTATAAAGCAGCTCTAGGTTCTATGTTAATACTGTGAAAGCAACAAAGCCTTTAGTCCACAGAGAAATGCACACAGTCTGTATTCAGAAACTGAGCCTGTTTACCTAAATCATTTGCAGGTGTAGATCACACTGATATCAGTTATGCTGCATAATGCGCTCGTACCTGTGCTATTCATTCTGAGTTCAAGCAACTGATGTCTGACCAACACAAATGCAAAGACAACAGCTGCAACCAAGTGTCATCTTTGACACACTTGCTTGATTATCTGTGCAAAGCTGAAGGAGTGAAAAGTAGATCCACTAGGAGGCAGACTAATCAGCCCTGTTCAAAATCTTTATCTTCTATAATAAGCATATTTATAAATCACGTTTAAAGGGATATTTCAACATTTTGGCAAATTCGCCCATTGCCATAATCCCTATAGTCTTAGGAGTAGGTCCGTTACTTTTAATTGTCGGTGCAAGCTATTTTTAGATTGGCGGAGCAGAGAAGTTAGCTGCTCAGAGCTACGCTATGGAGGCTTATGGAATTTCTTGGTTTCTCTCATCAAACTCATCAAATACACAATCCAACAACTCCAAAACGCTCTGGTGGACAAGTTGTGACCTGCACATTCACCACGCTATGAGATAATAACAGAACGTTACGAGACAGAATTGTCGGTGTCGTGACGAAAAGAGACTGCTTGCCGAAAAACTGCCCCCGACGGGAACGCGCATCAGTGGTTTTGCATGAATTTACCACCAACAGTAAAACCACTTCACATAAGATTCAACTCTCTAGTCTGGCTTAATAGCATCACATTAAAAATGAAATTTTAGGTGGGATGTAACAAACTGAGAAGCACACCAAACAACAACTACAACAAGTAGCTGGTCAGTGGAACTCAGTGACCTTGAAGAGGTATAGCTTTTCAAAAGGTAAGAAATGTAGGATTAATATTTACCGGTAGCCACTGAAGTGAGGACTGAACGGGCAAAATATGTTCTTGCTTGAGTGTTCCAGTTAAAACTTGAGCATCTGTAATATGGATTTACAATTGTCATGAAATAGAGGCCTGGCCGGTGCCAGCGTAAAGAGCATTACAGTAGTCAAATCGAGAAGTAATAAAAGCATTGATGGAAAAGGTGTTCAAAGCAAACAAAAGCTAAAACAAACTTGAACTTGGATAAAGGCTTTAGTTGGTAAGATTTCCATTTAACAACAGAGTTAATCTGTTTCTTCAGTTTAAAATGACTATGAATTATGACACCTAGATTGGTGACAGAGGATTTCAGATAAAGGGAGCCAAGGTCCATAAAAGTGGGATCATATGCATCCCAGGGACCAAAAACCATAACCTCTGTTTTGTTTTCATTAAATTTCAGAAAGTTTAGAGTCATCCAAGCTTTTATGTCTTTCAGACATTGACACAGTGGTTTCAGGGAGCTAATAGTGTTTCACTAAAGGGGCATGTAAATATGGGAATCATCTGCGTAAAAGGAAAAGTAATTCTGTGTTTTGTTTTTTTAATTGACCCCAGTAGGCAGGATACATGGAGAAGAGAGTAGGCCAAAGAAATGCGAAACAATAATGTTTTAGTCTGTGGCGAAAGTCAAGGAGGTGACATTGTTGCTGAGATTGTGACTCTGATGGATGTAGATGTGGTGTGGACCATTAATTGGAAGGTTGGTGGTTCAAGCCCTGGTTCTCCCTTCCCATATTTCACGGTGTCCTCGACAATGATAGTGGATGCCAAACTGCCCCTCATGTGTCATTGGTTTTTGAGTGTGTGTATGGTAGAAAAGTGCTTTATGTGTACGAAAACATACTATATTGTGACTCCCACTTCATTTTGACTTCACTTCAAGTATATTTCTTGGGCTTTTTATTGCCTTTATTTAGGGCTGCCCCCGACCAAGATTTTCTTGGTCGACCAGTAGACGTCATTTATGGCGATTAGTCGACTAATTGGGGCGAGACCGAGCTCGGTGTGTGTGTGTGTTTGTGTGTGTCTCAGACGTTTGATTGACGGATGACGGATCCAATATCAGTGGCTGATGAATCGTGAGCAGCGTGATGCATAATGCATTATCCAATGCGAAAAAAAACTACCCCACTTTCATCCCGAATTTACTCGAAAAAAGAATTTTGCACAAAGTTTGTGCTACATCGTCTGATAGATGCGTTATTACACTAATGTTAAGACCCACAGTGGGCTCAAATTCAATTTTCTTTTCTGAATGCCTTCAAGGATTAAGACAACGTTATCAACAACAATAAAACCACAAACACACTCCTACAACAACAAGATTTCACAACATCAAGATCAACTGTCTGACTTAATGTGCGGTAGGTACATTTAATTTCATGTGTGTTTAAAAGCCAATTTCAGAACAAAATCAGCCACAGTGTTACAGCCGGAGTAATAAACGATAGTAAGCAACTGTGAGGAAGCTATTGAACCTGTTGTAAAGGTCAAACTGCATATTCACTGCTCCTAAAGATTAACATCTTCAGTCAGAACCAGTAGGTTTGGGGATGTCTGGGGGTTGTGGTTGTGAAAGTACTGAGAGATGGATTAACATTGTTGGTTTGAGTCTATTCAAGCGATTTGTTGACAGTACCACAAATACAGAGTGACAGCAGACTTATCCTACTAACGGAAAAATGCTTTCAACTGGTTCTTGATCCTGCTGGTTGAAACTTGTCCTTCAAATTATCCAGTACAACAGTGGATCATGTGTTCCCTGTGAATGCTCCGGGGGGGGGGGGGGGGGCAGGCAGCCATGCTCCCCCACAGAAGAAAGGAGGAATAAGCTACTCAATGGAGGATAAGAAAATATATCCTTATGCTGTAAAACCGAAGAGAAAGACAATACAAACAATGGAGGAAGGCTGAGTTTCAGGGGCGGGGGTTGTTGAAGAGGTCCAGATGCAAGGAGTGTGCGCTATGAGCGTGCACGTTCGAGAGAGAGGACAGGCCGGATGCCTAGAGAAAGGAGCCACCACCCACCTCCCATCAACCCCCCACCAACAGCCTCTCTTTCGCTGCTCTTCCCAAAGAGAGCTGATGACGAGCAAAAAGGCAAAACTTTCCCCAGGCTATAATTAGCAACCCTCAATTTGACTCATCATAGTCTCAGTGCACTGTGTGTGTGTGTGTGTGTGTGTGTGTGTGTGTGTGTGTGAGCGCGCGCGCGCATGAGCACAAGCTATGTGTTTAACCCTGACAGAGCTATCAAGTCTTTGGGAGCCTTGGGAGGAAGTCAACTTCTGCAAAACAGATGTGACTTGTAGGAGCCATGAAGTGTCTCAGAGATTTTTTTTTTTAAAGCAAATTAATTCCCTCGCAAATAAATAAAGAGTCAAATGCAAACCCATTTTCTACATACAAAACTATAAAAAAAAAAAAAAAGTCTTATTCATTGCCCATAGATTTCAGATTAGGTACATTCTTCACTATTTTCCAAAGCAGAGCAGAAAGACTGGTTTCCTCTTTCAGGCATCTTCAAGTGTCGGAACAGCTGGAGAGAATTAAAAGTTACACGTGAGGCAATTAATTAAAATGGACATTTTAACAATATTTTTAGTTTTTACAGTACTGAGACGAGGAAATTCAGAATGGATGACATAAAGGACTGAGTCAGCACAAATGTGAGCACAGTTCAGAATGCAAATTAAAGGAACACACATGATTGTGCATTGGTGTGGAACACTGTCCAGCTCATGATGGACAGCATAGGTATAGGCCCTGCAAAGCCTGTACACAAGTGTTTTATGTTTTATTTGTTAGGATCCCCATTAGCTGCGCTCTAGAACGCCGCTAGTCTTCCTGGGGTCCACAGTTAAAACCAATACATTTAAACATAAATCTGCAATCACAACATAAAGACAAGTCAACAAAATCTTACATTAATTTTTTCTTGTACCATCAGATTATCTCCTCATCAAAGATCCTGTTGTAAGACAACTCGATGTACAGCAGTTATAAAAATCAAAATAACAAATAAAAAAGAATATAATAGAGAGGGTTTATAACAATGAAGATGACAACAAGGAGATTCTATTACGTACATAGACCCTTTATGTGTATGTGTGTGTGCATGGGTATGTGTGCGTATGTTATTTGTACAGATATGAAATTCCAAGATATTTTTTTAATTTGCTTTTTGAATGTTAGTGTTGTGTGTGAGTTTGTTATTGGCAGTGGGTAAGGAGTTCCATGATTTCATGAATCTGTATTCTATTGTGTAGCTTCGAAAGTGGTGTTTGGTGTAGGAAGCGTTGTGAAGCGGCCTTTGTGTGCCTGTCTGGTGGCGTATTGTATATGATCATTGATTGTGTTTTAACTGATTGTATTGATATAAAGGTTGTTTTAAACTTAATGTTTTCCATATTGTAGAGACAGTAATGCAGCATTGACTCTGTCCTCTACTTTTAACCATTGTAGCTGGGAATGCATGTTGTTGATATGTTACTGTCTGGGATTGCAGAGCAAGGCGTGTGCCTATGTTCTGCACCAGCTGTAACTTATTCAACTCTTTTTGTGCAGCTTTTGCCATTCTATCTGACAATTTAGTCCAGATGTGAGAGTTACAATGTATTTAAAACTATCTTTGCCGTATTTGCTGTGTGGTACCGTATTGACACGAATATAAGACGACCCCTGAAGATAAGACGACCCCCCTTTTTTCCAAGACCTGTCTTTGAAAAATACTTTTTTCAGACAAAATCAAAGAAAAAATTAATCTTTTTAAAATCATGTTTTCAGTATCTGTGAAATAACGTTCTGGTAGATTTTAGCGCCCATGATTGTCTGGAATGTGTGTGTGTGTGTCTATCTCTCTTGTGCTCTGTTTACACAAAAAAGGCACACGCATCAATTGCGGTGTTTATTTTGAAAATTGTTTTTTGATTTTGAAGTTGAGCGGATTCTCTCGTGTTTCTTTATTTGACCCTGCCCGGCTTGGACGCCCTTCGCTCGCAAGCGTCGCGCCACAAAATAGACCTGACCACCGAAACGATAATGCAGGACGTCTGGTGTGAACGACACAGTCGTTTAACATGAGCCCGGAAAGGAATCTGGCCTCGCTTTCTCGGCGTTCGCAGCTATTCGGGCCTCCGTGTCCGGGGTGTCCCTGTCCCCGGGTGACAACGCAGCGTAGCTGCTGTGATATTGACGACCCCGCCCCCGGGAGGAACTGTGAAGGAGTCAGCCTGTGATTAAAAAGACCTTAAACCGAGTCGAGTTGAGCTGTAACTGTGTGGCAAGCGCTTGCTGTGTGGCGACAGGGGCAACACACACACACACACACACCTTGGTGCTCACACGCGTGCGATCATCTTCTAAGATGCTGCTGATCTCTGCAGGTCACTGGTGTGTGTGAGTGTGAGAGAAAGAAAAGCCCTGACTTGCTTGGACAGACGTTGTTTGGTGTCACCCACTGATTTGCATATATAAATATCTAGACCCCGAATATAAGACGACCCCTCTTTTTCAGACTTTTTTTGACGGAAAAAATATCGTCTTATATTCGGGTCAATACGGTATTTCCTACATCGCCTTACCACTGCCAGTGACTTACCCATTTTATGTACAACAGTGTCAATGTGTTTTGACCAAGAGAGCTTGTTATCAAGGAAGATGCCCAGGAGCTTAGTTTCCTAACTTGCTGTATAGATGGTTTTATTCATAGTAAGGTTTAGTTCTGGCTGTCTCCTGAGAGGTGAGATTTTGATCCAAAATATATATGCATTTTGTTTTTGCTGTATTATAGTATCAATTTGTTTTGACAAATCCATTTCTCAACGTATCCAGCTCTCTATTTCAAGATGACTTTTAGATCATCGGCTGTTCATTGCTGATGATACACTCGTGAGTGTCTTTCGTCAGCAAATACTATTGTTAATTTTGCATCTTTCAGTACTAGAGGTAATCTATTTTGTATAGATGGATACATAAGCGGACCCTTGGCAGCTTCCTTGAGAAATTCCCACATTCTTAAGGACATGCTATCAGAATTAATCTCCGTTAAAGAAGGACTTTCTGTGATCTAGGCTTCAAATACACTTTCCATCCAAGCATCTGCAGATTTTGTAAATCCATAGGTCTCACAACTTTACAAGGAGGAGCCAGTGGGTCAATTTCATCAAATGCTGCTGTAAAATCTAACAGGACCGCCACCACATTTCATTTTATTGCTCCAAAATCTTTGTTACCAGTCATTGTCATCTGATGCTAAATGCAAGTGCCAGTGTGAGTGTCCTTTCTATAATCATGTGGGAAATCTGTCATCAAATTATTGTACAGAAAAGTATTCTTGGTATTTGGTCAAATATTGCCCTCTCAATATCTTACCTATGTGCTTTGGTTCACCTACCCTATAGTGGTACTTTCTACATGGGACGACCTGTTAGGGCCACTAAATGATGTTTTTTTATTTTTAGGCAAAGGATTACTTTTTGCCTCTTCCAGGCTGTGGAAAGATAGATTGTTTCAGTCGGATATTCATTATGTGACAAATAGGGTTTGCTTTAGTTACCTGCTATTCTAACCAATTTATCATCTATATTATCAATTCCTGGTTGTTTGTCATTACTTGTTAGTTTGATTAATTTCTCAACTGTTTCTGTTTTTTGTTTCACTAAATTCAAAATGACTTTACTTATTCTTCCATATGTTTTTTTATATTTCATGATGGATAAACTGTTGTCTGTCCCATGTGATATTCTTTCCCTAATTAAAGATATCTTACTTCTAAAATAGTAATTCAAATGATTTGCAATTTTCTTTGGGTGTAGTGATAAAAGTACTCCTCAGTCTATTATATGTGGGTGCAGTGATTGATTTTTCGGACCATTATTAATGTTCAAGGTGCTCAAAGCTTTTTGCTATCATTTTTCGCGTTTGATTTATCTGTGAGGTACAATATTGACTTCATTTTTTTTTCCTTGTGGTTTTGCTGTGGGGTTTATATGATGTCCGGCAGTGTTACTAGAGGCCGGCCTATCTTTATATGACCACTTTTTGTTCACTTTCCTTTGCTTATCTTCTCAGAGCCATTATGATCTTTTAGCTCTTTGTCAACCCACGGTGCTCTGTGAGTTTTTCACTGTAAGTTTCCTAACAGGTGCTTGTTTGTCCATGACTGGTTTGAAAATTTTTCAGATAATTCAGATTGTGCTTTTTTCTTGGTTCTTTTTATCATATATCGTTGCCAACATATATTACTGATGTCCTTCAGGAAAGCTTCCTGAGAAAACACCCTGTATGACCGTTTGCACTACATTCTGGCTTAGCTTTAGGCTCTGTACTTTTCCTTGCAATTGCCACTACATGTGATCACTACATCCCACTGGGATTGGAAGGCTTTACTATTAATTAATCTCTTTATTCTAAAAAAATATGGTCAATACTGGTTGCTGTGTGGTCTACCCCTGTGTTTAGTTTCAGTCGGGTTGGTTGTGGTGACCATTGTGTGTTGCAGATCTGTGGCTTCTGCCGTCAGTGGGCAGTTGATGGTGTTGTCGGGCATGTGTGGGTGAGCCTAGGCATAGTGGACATGTCTCCCTCGTTATTCTTCGGCCGTGGGGATACGGCTCATATAATGGGAGGTGATGCGGGTCCCATTCCTGCGTTGTTCCGGACGCGGGTGAACTTGGTGGCCTATTACTGCAGCCCAACTAAAATTGATTTAATGTGTACGGGAGCTAAGTTAATCTTGGAGCCACAGTACTCAATTTCACTTACACCATGATATCTTCCCTGATCTTCACTGAAATGAACATGAACTTAACAGGCAAATCTCCTTCCCCATGCACATTTCTGTCCATTTCTGTAAGGATTGTATCCTTCTACTTTTCAAAGCATCTTCCTCAAATGTCGCTCTAAATGTGTTCAGAAAGAGCACGTACATGAATATTATTTGACAAACAGCAGATCAATCGATTTCATTTACTTTGTTCCTTAGCTACCAAAATCTTATTCAGATGAGCAATTTTCAAACTTTTCTTTGGGAGGAGAGAGGTGGCCATTAGACATTGAGATATAAGATGTATATTTTTCCTTACCTTTCCTCTCAGGACCATGTGTGTTTGTCTGCATGTATGTCCTTGTTATGTGTCTGTATGTGTTGTCCTTGTTGGGTGTCCTGCATGTGTTGTCCTTGTTGCATATTCAATGTTCCTTATTCCTTAATGCCGCTTGTGAATGATGAGTTTATCATACCTTAAGAAAGCAATGTCCCCTCTTTCTCTGGCAGCTTTCATTTTAGGTAGCAGCTCAGTATGTTTAGTCCTAACTGGAGCGGCCTGGGTTTGAAACTGGCCTGCTGCTGAATCTCACCCCTCCTCTTTATTTTCTGATTTCCTGTCCCTCTCATACTGTCCTATAATAATAAAGGCAAGAAGACACCTGAAAGGATACCTTAAAAAAACAAATGATGCATCTGCTCCAGAGATCTGCACACTACGAAAATGCTACAACTTGTACTTTACGATCAGCATGAACTCAAGTGATCTAACGTGAATTTTTAGCTTAGTTAGCTTATTTCTGACCTCAGGTGTCTGTCAACATCTAAGAGCGAGCCTGCACAGATTTGTAACGGCAGTCCATAGCAACAGTTGGTAGCATGCCGTCTTGAAGAGCCATGCTCTCAATAGTTTCTCTAGTTGTTTTGGCAGATCCTGACCACTTGAAATCACAAGAGGGTACTTGCCAACCATCGAGTGAATGTCCAGACAAGGAACATGGTAAGTATGGTGGAAATGTGTTGGAAAGCTGTTTAAATATTCAAGAGACTTATTTCATGCCATGGGCTGTCGAATATCAAGCCAATCACTGGTCTTTGAAGCATCAGGTTCAGAGTGGCATTTCTCCTGCCAGACAAGAACGTCAACATTGGACAGTTTTGCAAAACACAGGATTATTTTCAGTCCAACTGTTTTCCTTTAACATTACACGCCAAGAAAGTCTTTCTTTCTACAGTATCTGCAGATACCAATGGTGAAACTTGGAAGATACAAAAGCAAACTATCCTGAAGTAACGGTTAAGGTTATTTAACAAAATTCATATTGTTATACTGTTTGAAAGTGAAATTTTAAATTGTCTTTGATTTTAAATTATCAACGGTCAGGACTTCTGTATCTTTGTGATGTCACAACAAAACAGTCTCCCTACTCAGCCATGCCAGAACCCACCCAACTGGATCCATCATCCACCCTTGCAGGATTTTTGTTTACCTGACATCTGCTCTGTTTTTCTTTTTCTCAGGAAACAGTAAGCCAATCAGCAGAGGGACTCTCCTCCACCAGTTTAGTCATCATTCTCAGTTTTCAGTCTCTTCCTCAATACTAGTATCTAACCATGGAGTCTATCGTGAAAACCCCAGGCTCCCTGTGGTGAATATTGAGGAAGAGACTTATGAAAAAAGAGGCTGGAAAAGTAAGAGAAATGGGAAAAATCTGTTCTAGATAGAGCATAATTGCATAATGTTTATTTCATAAAGTGCGTAAGAGTTTGCGCTGAGTTTATTATATTTGCTTGAGATACCATTTGTTTTACAGACCCAGTCCCATTGCTTCTTAATCTGTGGTACGGGTCGGTGGTGCCGGCCTGCTTTGGTCCAGAGACCATCAGATTTTACCGCGGGAGGACTTTGGGGAGGACACGGTGTTGCTCCAGATGAAGACCGGGCGGGACAGTGGGCTGAGAGCTTCCTGGTTCAGCTCCCAGCTGCTGCAGCCTCGCGGGTGAGAGCGGAGCAGCAGCGGAGCAGCTGCTGCATCCACATGCAGAACTCCGTTTGCAGAAGCTGAGTTATGATAAAAACTTCCAGATCATGAGCTGTCATGTGACTTTGATCGTCATCTATTTCAGTTCTCCTCGTCGTAGAGTCCCCAAATTTACATATAATGTGTATTAAAGTGTCTATTTTCATAATTTAAAAAAAAAGCAAAAAACGAAAAATTTCGTTTTTGGCACTCAACGCATGGGAACGAAAAACGAGAAATTACGTGGTTGGCACTCAATGAGTTAAAAGAAAGGAGATGTGGTGGATACAAAACATGCTTTTATTTCAAAGTAGAAGTAGTTCGCGGAACAGCAGCTTAAAGGGATAGTTCAACATTTTGGCAAATTGGCCCATTGCCATAATCGCTATAGTAATAGCAGTAGGTTCGTTACCTTTAATTGTCGGTGTAAGCTATTTTTAGAACGGCGGAGCGAAGCGGCAGGCTGCTCAGGGCTATGCTATGGACGCTAAGGGAATTTCTTGGTTTCCCTCATCAAACTCATCAAATACACAACCCAACAACTCAAAAACGCTGTTGTGGACAAGTTGTGACCTGCACATTCACCACGCTATGAGATAATAACGGAACGTTACGAGACGGAGCTGTTTTAGACGTAAATTCATGCAAAACCGCTGATGCGCGTTGCGTTCAGGGACAGTTTTTCAGCAAGCAGACTCTGTATTTACCCTGTATTTACCTCGAAAAAGGCTCAGTTTTGTAACGTTCCATTATTATCTCATAGCGTGGTGAATGTGCAGGTCACAACTTGTCCATGAGAGCGTTTTGGAGTTTTGGGATTTTGTATTTGATGAGTTTGATGAGGGAAACCAAGAAATTCCCTTAGCGTCCATAGCATAGCCCTGAACAGCCTGCCGCTTCGCTCCGCCGTTCTAAAAATAGCTTACACCGACAAATAAAGTTAACAAACCTACTGCTATGACTATAGCGATTATGGCAATGGGCCAATTTGCCAAAATGTTGAACTATCCCTTTAACGTTAGTGGCTAGCTGACAGTTCCATGTTATATGAGCTGAATCAATGTATGGTGGTCAGAAAGAACCATCTCCTGGAATCATTCATGCAAAACACATAAACTTTGACTATTTTTAATGGGAACATTTTCTGATTTTGTTTTAGGAACATTGTCTGATTATTTATTTACGTAATCAGTCCATTTAAAGGGACGATCTATTGCTGTGTTCATTGTTACTATTTATAATTTCATTAAGTAATTTCTTTTAGTCTTTTAGAGTATTTAGTTTAGGTCAGTTCAGCAGGATTCACAAGAACAAAATGTACCCATTCCAAGCATAGGCTACTTACAGTGTCTTAACTTGTGGAAAAATGGTTGGTTGTTTTTTTCTTTTCTTCTCACCTTTTAATACAAAGAGCAATGTTATGGATGAGAAGGATCAAAGGACTGTTCATGTTTATGTGTTTTGAAAAAAAAAAAAGTACAATGTTAGCAATTGAATGAAAAAAATGTGTTCAGAGTAAAAATTTAAATGTGATAAAAGCATTATTTTCTCATTCAATCTAAAAAACAAAACAAAACATGGGCAACCTTGTGATGTGGGGGTCCCCCAGGCAGGGCTTGAAATTAGCGGTCGCCACTCGCCATTTGCGACCCAGATTCCTCTGTGGCGAGACAGATTTTTAGCTGTCTCGCCACTTGGCGAGATAGAAAAAATGAGACTCCCAATCTGTTTCCAGGGTTTCCCCCAGTGTATTATAAGCTTACCTGACAACGTCACAACTTAGTCACGCATAATGGACACACATCACGGACATCATGCTTATCAGACCGCTGCTTCACAGCTGACCGAGAGGAACGCACCGAGCCCAGTTAACGTGAGCCGAGCCGCAGCTCCAAAAGGCTCAGTCAGCTGCTGTAGCACAGCTGGTAGCTGTTAGCTGGTAGCTGTTAGCACGCCGGAGTCGGTGGTCGGACTATCCGACGGACGGACAGACGGTCGGACGGGGGGGTAGGGGCAGGCCGCCACACATAGGCTACTGTTATTCCAGAAAAGTTGAAAGGTCATCGTCTACAGAGCACAATTGATTGAGAAGAACAGGATGACTGTTATATGGTACTACTATGACTGCTATATAACTAGTGATGTCGAAATACAATAGTGAAGCAACTTGTTGGTTTTGGCTAGTAAAAAATCTGTCTGGCGAGTAACTTTTTTGACCTACTAGCCACTTGGCAAATACCCCGCATGGAGCTGTGTGCTGCGAACGTGCATGAAAAAACAAGAACGCCGAATGTGCGGCGCGCCGCGTGCATAACTCGTGCCTACATTGAAAGTATGCGAGCAAAAGACGCTACAGCTGAATGGCCCCGATGCACACACACACATAGGCTTTATCCAAGGCGCCTGTTTTCTGCGTTCCACCGATATATCAGATAACTTCCCGCGTGTCGTTTCAAAATAAAAGCTGTCCGATATGTTTATCAAGACGCCGGCCGACCCCCCTCCTTTTTTAAAAACTCCCTGGTTCTGCACGATTCACGTAAACGACCCAGTTGACCAGAAAAACGGCGATTATAGCCGAAAGGTGACTAGTTTGCAGGTATGCATACTGTCTCACCAGTTGGTCTCAGGCCTATGTATACAACATTAAAACCCATTCACTCTTGGTGCAAGCTCTAAAGGTGCTGGATAAGAAACCTCTTCGACACAATCACTGCAGTATCTTGGACAAACATGCCCCTTTAAGTTGGGAAGATATTGTAAAATTCCACTACGCATATTTGGTATTTAAAATTCAACATGGTTTAGCCCCACCTCCACTTACTGACTTTTTTAATCCAAGCAGTAGATTCACCAGATCTGTCCCAACAAGTACTTTCTTTGTCCCACTGAGAAAAGGCTCTTTTAGTCAGTCAGCTTTTTCAGTGCGAGCTGCCCAGTACTGGAACACCAGACCACCTCATACCCATAACATTTAAATACAGAGAGCTTTTAAACACTCTAAAATCATGGTTACTAGACAATCAATCAAGTCTGTGACCACTACCAGTAATCTCCAATGCCAGTACAGTAGTTCTACTTATAGTAGCCTACTTTCTTTTGTCATCTTTACCTCGTCTGCTGGCTTCCTGACTTCCTGTGTGCTTAGGTTCTTGCTACATGCCGATGTCTGCATGCATGTTTTAATGCTTATTCTGCTTTGTGTTTACCTGATTTACTGCTGTGTGCCAATGCTTGCTTAAATGTTTGTTTGTTGTATTACCTTATTGTGGCATGCTTATTATAACATAATTACTGTGTTGACTGTTTGTCTGCTCTAGTTGCATGTCCCTATACATCTGCTGTGTTCGTCTTATGCATGCTACATGCTTTCATGTGCTACACCCTTATGTTATGTCTCTATTTTCTGTATGCCCATGTGTTTTACATATAATAAAATAAAATAATATAATATTTTAGTGACATACGCACTTTTAGGTAGTATTATTTTAGTAACATACCATGCAATCTGTATACAGTATGTAATGCGTGTAATGTTGTTTTGCTACAGGCTGGCAGTTAACACCTTGCCCAGGGACTACAACTGAAAACTTGCCACTCAGCTAATACTGGCAGTTTTATAGTAATGTTAATTAATGTGCACTGTCCCTGTGAAAATAAACAAAAGTAGGAAAATACATTAAACTTTACATTTTTATTTGAGACAACTTAAAAAAAAAGAAAGAAAAAAAAGTAGTTTGCCCCACCATTCAAAAATGGTTTACATGAAGTTAAAATATTCAGGTTAAACAAAATTGATTCTTTACAGTAAGGAATAAAGCCACCTGATTCATATTTAGTTCAGGGAAAGTTGAAATAATTAGTTTGCCTACCTTCTGAAACTGGTTTAGATGGAGTGAAAAATTTCAGGTTAAACTAAGTGAATTATTTACATTGCGTAAATGCTAAAGTATTAGGCGCAATGGATTACTTCAATTTTTTTTTAAAGTTGAGCCAGTGTTTCATGTTTTTATACAGGAAAAGAAGGGCTCTGGAAGTTGCCGTAGGGGACCCAGAACACACAGAGTAACCCTGTCTGTAGAAATGAAACTTTTCTTGAATAAGAATGAACATAAAAACTGACATTTCACCCAACTTTCCACGTATAATGTAGTGGATAACAGGCTCAATAATAAATCAACAACATATCGTTCCATATGGGCCCCAGGGAATACATTATATCAGATGGGGATGTATTTGAGATCTCTGACATGTTTGAGCACCCCTGCTGTCTGCACAATATATTAAAAAGAAACCCATTACTCTTCCTCTGCCTTGAGTTCTTAACAACATGAAGTTCAGCCTCTCTCATCATGAATCTACAAACTGAACAAGACTCACAATAAGCTAAAAGCTAATGCTTTTTTAGTCCTCAGCCCTGAAGTCATTCTTTTTCAAATTGCACCATTATTTTTATAAAGAGCTTTCCCATGCTCCATTTGTCTATTTAATACAGCACATCTGGTGAATCCATCTCCACTCTGGCTTTCTCGTGAAAAACAATCTGTCGTCATCATAGCAATGGAAGAGGTGGGGAGAGAGGGAAGGGGGGTGGGTGGAAGGGGAGGGGAGGGGACTTCTGCTTCTCTGGTGAGAGGCATTACAGCTTTATGAGTGATGGACTGCCTCGGTGCTGGACAAGCCGGACCGAGCCGAGAGCCAGTGGAACACACTGTTATGGCAACATCACAGTGAGTGTGTTTAGACTAGGCTGTGCTTCCCAGTGAGGTAATGCCTGTGATGTAACTTCAAGGAAGCAAACAGGAGAGAGGGGAATATGTACTATAGGGGGCAATGGTGGAACTGACAGTAATGTTTGCCAGACCACAGCGCACAGTGTTATGTAGGAAACAGAAAGTGAGGAGAGGCAAAGCTGCCCGGTAACAGAGCTGCCCTGGGAAAGCTTCAAATCACATGGTGGGAGAGCAAAGGGAATAGAGTCTTGGTCAGAGTGTGGTCAAACCATCCAAAACCAAGTCCAGTTTCCATGTACTGACTATGAAACCTGCTACGGACAAGTCCAGTATTTTGCATTTAAAGCCACTATGTGTACTATTTGAAGGTGCCCAACTTTGGCTCCCCCTGGTGGTCACATTTAGAAAAAAAACAAAAACAGAGTGAAATGTACGCCACTACCCTCATCTCGATTACCAATATTATTCAATTATACACATCGTGGATAAAAATACAAATCACAATAGAGACAAAGCAGATGGGGGTGCTGTTTAACCAATCGGGGACAGATATACTGAATGCTTCTGAAAGGGGGAAAAAGAAATAATATTGTTGGCTTCAAGAAGTGCTAAAGAGTGATGAATAAGTAAATATACTATATCATTTATCGCCGTCCTGAAGCCATAATTTAGCTTCATTTCAACTGTTACTGACAGTTCAAGCTGAGGTGATGCTACAAGTCTCTTGTCAAAAGCAGACAGTCGCTAACACCCAGAGACTCACATGGTCTATTTCACTCCTGCAGGGTCTGATTAACTTGTGGTTTATGAACGCTGTGTTGTGATGGTTGGCAGGAGCTGACACCTATAGAACATCTATAAAGTAAATGCCAAGTAGTCCCAGGACATAATAAGGAGGGGGGGTGGATCCTGGCTGTCTGCTGTCAGGGCCCCAATGAAAACAAAGAACACAACAACACAGGGCATTGTAATTGTATAGTCGTTGGATTTGAGATTTTCCAGCCAACACCATATATAGTATCACAGAATTTCTTATTTAGCTTGAATGCAATACGAAGACATCATTACTCATGACCCCAATAACCACTGCAGATACACGCCTGTCCACTCAGTTATTTGTACAAGAGTAAATGACCTTTGAGACTGCACATGCACAGGGCTCAGATTTTCATGGTGCAGCCCTGGATCAAGTAACCAATAAAGAAACTTATTGCAGTCATTTTCCATCTGTCAGGCGGGTTCTCAGAGCGATAGGCGTGAGGTCACTGCAAACATTCAGCCCCTTCTGCTTCACCTGAACTCTTCCAACTCGGGGTCCGTTATGCCAGCTCTGTGGACCGGGGGGCCATCTCAGACTCGCTCTTGGGCTGCAGAACATCTGAACTGGAGCTGCCCCCTCCTGAGGCCTCCGCTGCCTGCTAATTTACTGTTCCCCCGAAAACCCAGACAGCAAGAAAATTACTGCGATGCCTTTGCAAAAATAGAAAGATGTGTTTCGTAACCGTCTAATGTCAAACATAGCAATCCTGCTGTTTTTTTTGTTTTTTTTTTCGACGTTGCTATTTAAACTCTGCTTTTCTTTTCTCCCCGCTCGCTGGGTTTTTCATGCTCACCATAGCGTTTCTTCCATATACACGGCGCTGGTGGGAGTGTGCGGGCAATTCCAGAAACAAAATTGCCCGTGAGTGCTTTTGCCATTCGTTTGTCTGAGGAACCCAGAGCTTTTCTGTGGGTGTGCCCTCTCTATTTTGCTACACTCAGGGACTTGCTGTAATTGCTTGTTTAAGGATAATAACAAGGGAAGACTCTTGGAGGAGCCCTGCGCCGCATTCACCAGCCTTGAGGCGAGCACCGCAACCGCAGTGCAGTGCGACGGAGGAGTGGAGGATGAGGGGGAGGGAGAGCAACAGAGGAAGAGGGAGAGACAGACTGGGTGGTAATTAAGGGCTTATTTTTCCTGCCGACTGAAGAGCATCTGCACAGCTCTCACCTGCTCAGAAGGGATTATTCTGCTGTTTGTGTGTTTGTGTGTGCGCGCGCCGCAAGCCCGCCTCATCTCTGAAAGGCTGGCCTCTGCCGCCTGCACCCCCTCCCCTCCCCTCACGGATCTCCCGACGGTGTATGCGAGAGTGTGTATGTTTTAATGTAATGCAGGGACGACAGCCAGCGCACGCAGCGAGTCTGTCAGACAGGGGGAGGTAATTAAATTAGGGGTGGCACTCCCAGAAACCTGGAGGCTGAACGAGGCACGGGGGATTCTGGCGTGATCCCCCGGACTCATTGTTTCCCTCCTCTCAGTAACGCGGAGTGAGCCCGCCTTTACCCACCGGGCTCGCAACATATCAGAGCGGCGCAGCGTGCTAAAACAAACCTTCATAAGTACACATGATCGCTATCGCATTGAAATTCATGCTCGTAAGCCTTCTGCGTACAGTTGGAATAACAAACACTTTCAGGTGCACGGTGCAATGTTGAGAGCGCTCAGTGACCCAGACGGCCTGCGGAACTGTAGTATGCACATACCAGCATCCTTCAGAAACCAAGCACTGTCACATGAGCCGGATGCCGATGTGCTGACGCGCCATTACCACTTGGTCAAATATGCAGTCTAGTTTGATGTTACGTTATCATCAAATATCCATATGAAATGTAAACAGGAGGAGCTGGAGCCTGGACCTAGATAATATCTGGAATGAAGGTTTTTAAAGTGACCTAAAGGTAGGGCTGAAACGATTACCCAAGTAATTTGAGTACAAAAATGATCGAGGCAATTTTTCCTGAATCGAGGCTTCGTTTAACTAATTGCACTCGCAATATACGGCACACAGCTTGTGTTTCACGTGGACTTTAATTACTGACACACGGCGTCGTCAGAATTATGTGGAGCGATCTGAGAAAAGACAGAAAATGAGGAGAGAGACAAGATCAAAAGTGTAGGACCAGGTTGCGTTCACTGTAGCTCAAGTTTCATACCGTAAAAACGCCTCCTCAGTGATGCAACGCAACATGAGAATGTACAGTGATTAGTTATTTGTAACAACTGGTTAAGAACACGAGTCGATATTGACGGCTGGTTATGATGTCGCTGATTAAAAAGAATTTTTTTTTGCTAACATTAGCTCAAGGAAACGGCATAAAATGCTGTTGCGTTCATTTAATTAGTGTTTTGTTGGAGTGATTTGGCCTAAAACACACAAGAACATTCACTCCTCTCTTTATACAGGCTCTCTCTCTCTCTCTGTCTCACTCTCTCACACACCATTGATGGCACCAAAATATCAAAATATCAGGTGGTTAATAAGAGTAGAGATTGGAGTTTAAGATGCACAAATATTACACAGGTATTACATTTAGTAAGCCTAAGCATATCAGTACATCACAATTATTGACTGTTTATTTGCAAACACGTCCTTTTTTATATAGCAATTTAATACGGCAATACACTGTATTAGATTACTCAATGAATCGATAAAATAACAGGTAGAATAATCTATGACAAAAATAATGGATAGCAGCCCTACCTAAAAGTGCCACATGGGATGCACCCAGGTAATGCAACACAAGCAGATTCAGAGGCCTCGTCCTTTGAAGGGCACAGTCTATGAAGATGTGGCTTGTGAAGGCCAAACCAAAAGCAGAAGGTCTGGGCCACAGAGGATTTTCACTGTTGTATTGCGAAGCTTGGCTCCTGTCACCTAGCAACCCTGACAAAATGGACTGCTCTTTCACAAAACTTTGAGGTTTTAAGGCTCTTGGTTTTAACAGTTGTGTCGTTAGCTGTTTAACGAAGCTGAAAACCCAACACTTGCATTTAACGGTTTAATCCTCTTGCTCTCGAATTGCTGTTGTTTGCTGCCGTTTTGTTTTCACTGATTGATTGACTTGATTTCCAGAAATATGGCTTATGGTTGTTTTAAGAACGAAAGCTGCACTACGGCTACACAAGGCTGTGGCTTGTTTCTAGATCTGAAATAGTATCATTACGGTATGAGAAATTTATTTCCAACAGCAATGCAAACACTTATGGCAGATGGTTTGAGATGGTTGAGCATCTGTAAGCAGAAGATGGAGTAAATCGCATCTACGGTGTATTCAAACTTTTGTAGTAGTAACAGTTGTTGTAGCAAAGGTGGAAGCAGTGTGAACATGTTCAGTTAGGGAGAACAGCTTGCCCTGTTTACACACTCTGAGATGGGAATGTAAGGCTTTATATCAAAAGGTACAAACATGGAAGGGTGATGGTGGGAGGCTGGGGGGCATTGTTATTTACCCACAATACCTGAATGCAGCAGTTAGTCATGATGATATTATTGCATTTTTAAAAATGTTGTGATACAATGAATATTGTAATCACGTATTGTGATACTTCACAATTTATTTGCTTTTCGCAACTGCAAATTATGTAAAAGAAAACTTTGTCTTGAAAACTTTTATTTCTTACACTGTTCATCTCACTTTAAGGTTATAGCTATAACTTTTTCATCAAAACGATTCATTTTTCAAAAATAATACATCCACAGAACATCTAGAGGGGTGCGGAATAAAAGTATTAATTTTACTGAAAAAAAAGTATAGTATATAAATAATTGTTTTATAAATTTTGACGGGTCCAAAATATGTAAATATTTACATCTGGTTACGTTGGCAACGTCGGCATGAAATGATCTCTGCGGCAACAGCATTAGTACGTTGATGCCACGTGAGGCGGAGCTCAGGGGGCCAGATCGTGATAGCTCTGTGGAGATTAAGGTTAAATACGGTTAGCGTTAGATTTAACGTTAGCTACTGGCCACTCTCTACTGGCAACCAGTACGATTGAAGGTTGGAGCGAGAGCGGGCAAGTGTGAGTGCGACACCTACTGGCCAGGAGGAATTAAACTTGTAGCTAACCCCTTTAAATAATTTTCATTTGTGCAAATTGGGATTGTCAAGCAGACCGACTGACCAATACAGCAGGGTCCGACGTTAAGGTTTTTTCCTACTTGCCCTGTCAGGCAAGTACTTCTCAAATCTACTTGCCCCATCTAAATTCTTACTTGCCCTGCCTAGGTTTATTTTTCTGGTTGTGTGGTGCATACTTTCGCTCATGACTTAGGCCTATATCTTACTAAAACCCTTCCTGTTGACTATATACAACACTACACAACACTTCTTTCTTCAGAAAGCAGTATTATCTATAATTGCAATGGCAATCATTGCAGACATGTAAAATTAACTGCTATTTCACATTATTTGACCAGTAGCAGTTACACCCTCCATGCCTTATCTGAACAGGTGAGCCACCTGTTTTAATGCCTGATCACAGTTGAAATCTTGAACTGAAGGGCCTTTTAATGGCTAAAAACATTAACCTGGACAACATTTTAACAAATAGCTGGCTCCTCCAATCAGATTTTATTCTTTTCATTACATTCACATGCTGCAGTGGACAGTGGACAATTTAGCTTCAGTATTAATGCAGTATCTAAAAAAAATTATATTAGAAAAGACCAATTTAAAAAATATTTTTTGATATGAAAATGTTCATGTCCATCTATATGCTCTCAATACTTGGTTGGGGCCATTTGACTTGAACTACTGGAAATAGCCTAGACTTTTCCATGTTACTCTAGTTTGAGTTGCCCCTGTAAAACTCAAGGATGTGGGACATTGAAACAACAGTGACAGGCAAACAGCCAATCATCACAGGGGTGTCAAACTCAATTTAGTTCAGGGGCGACAAACAGCACAATTTGATCTCAAGTAGGCCTAACCAGTAAAACAATAGCATGATAGCCTATAAATATATTTTAAAAATTGAATTTTTCCTGTTTTAGTACATTATTAAGATGTTTACAGTTTATGAACAATCTTTTTACAAAACATATTATGAACCACCTGAAATTTCTTGATAAAAATATGTGCAATTTAAAATTTTCACACTTGGCAAATTCATGCTGAGGGCCGGATTGGACCCACTGCCGGGCCGGTTTTGGCCCGCGGGCCGCATGTTTGACACCCCTGGTTGAAGCACCATCTCCACGTGTGTTTACTGACAACAGGATTATAACCTAAAAAGGACATGTTAGCTCGTCGGTATGGTAACTAAACGATAACAGGTGACTGTTGCTGCATGCGTCTGCCCAGAGTCTGAAACAGCGGCGGCGTTATGAAACAGCGTCAGGCCGCTCACCGTCAGTGAAATGCTCGGTGAAATCGCCGATTAAATATGACGAGCCGCGAGCGACGTAGATAGCCTATCTCACCTGGTAGAGCACACCCGCTGCAGTTCGATCCCACCTGACAGTCGCTTTGCTCCGCGTCAACCCCCCCTCTCACTCCCTCTCCCTCGCCTCTCTCCAGCTCTCCTTTCAAAATAAATGCATAAAAAGTTCGAAAATAAAAAATAATAAAATCTGAGTCGGTGCTTGCCCGACCGGGCAAGTCCGCACAGGTTCTACCTGCCCGCCGGTAATTTTTACTTGCCCCAGGCAATCGGGCAACCGTTATTGTCGAACCCTGTACAGTCATAAAAAGTTTAGTATTCTTATACCAAAAACTTCAATTCATATTTGCAATTTACACAATAAAAGATTGATATTTGGCATCTGTGTATTGATACAATATTAGAACAAAATACTGTGACACTATGCTGTATTGATTTTTACCCCACCCCTATTCAGAGGGAGAGGCAGCACAGTGAGACAGATGCCAGCGTCGTACTGATTCCAGAAGATGGCATTTTAAACCACACACTTCAACACAATACAGCAGGAATCTCTGTTTATACAAGAGGCTGCTGAGTGTGACTTGAGTTCATGTTCATCTTCCATCCATGATCAATACCTCAAACATTTAAAAAAAAATCTAACACGCCCAAAAAGGAGCTCACAACAGGAAGTTTACCACGATATCACGATGTTGAACTTTGCCACCTCCGTCATGTTGCCACCTTTTTAACACCAGTTCGGTTTCCTGTGTGTCATCACAAGCGCTGGACTGGAAACAGTGAACAGACGTGACTGCGGAGGTCCAGCACAGATGGGGTTCAGTTTCTACTGTACCACTGAGGGTTAGGGGTGTATTCTGCTACGACAGCTGGTCTTGGAGCGGTGCCTTCACTTTAACAATGGTCAGGGCTGCAACAGAGGAGAGGCCTCAACCGGAGGGGAGATTTATGGCTCGTCTGTGATGGTAAGTTGGCCTGATTTCAGGATCTTAACATCTCCAAAGAAAGACTGAGAGACAACCACAGAAGAAAGGGAATAAAGAACATACATGGACGGAAGAATCTGGGAAATGGAGGATAATTTGAAATATCCTTTAACTGATTTTTAGGCCATCCGGGGTTTTCGATTTAATTAGATATGTTTCGTTGATTATTCAAATAGCCTATGTTTTAGTGCTCATCTTCACCAGAGATACAGCTCCAAAGTGTGAAATGTTCAAAGGGATACAAACTAGAAACTGGTAATCATACTCAGTCACAGCAAAAAATAGTTTGTGAAACTGAGACAAAAGAAGTTTTGTTTTGAATGTTTTGAATGTAATGTTCAGCAACACTTGTCTCTCTCTATAAATTATGGTCATACAGTAATTACAGAAATGTGTAGGTCACAAGTAAATTTAACGTTTGACAGTATATGTTTTGTTTAGTTTAGTTTATTTATTTACACCATAAAAAAGAAGGACAACTACAAAACAGAAATGAAACAAGAATTGTAAGTGTGGGAGAAGTTAAAAACCCTATATGGGCTTGTAAAAAAACACCTCCCCCCAAAAAAAGTTCAAAAATAATTTAAACACGTCACATTTTCTCACAGGCCAGCCAGCATAAAGGGCAGGAACTGAAATTAATGTTATTAACTTTATACAAATAAGCATGTCATTTACAAAAACTAATTTCTTAAAATTGAAATTTTAAAGTATTAGTAGTAGTACAGTAGTAGCGTTCACCATCGTGTCTGACATGTTAATAAGTTCTTAAGTTTATTCTTCGTTGTTTTCAGAAAACGATGCATCAGAGACAAAATAAGTAACTGTGACCATGTGTTTAACATTGTATATTTTCTTCTCTGGTGTACCAATCAAGCTTTATTGTCATGTCGTCAAATGTGCAAGCTTCAATATTTTTCTGCTTCATATGGTGTGTTTTAATAAGGAAAGGAAAATAATGAATAAGGAACAAAAGTAATCATTATTATTTTTGGCTGGACTGAAACAGTGAGGTCAGCCCTGTAGTCCCAAATGCCACTGACTGAGTAGTCATAGTTCCACCATTAATAACCAAATGCCACGTGACTCGAGTTGGAGTTTTATCCATTGGCCATTGGTCTTTCAAAAGAAATTGGTGAAAACAGATTGAGTTAAGGAGCCTCGACTGTTGCTAACATCGCTTCACCTTTTGCTATTGTATTGTAGGGGGCAGTGGCAATTAGCCCAAAAGGAGCAGAGTGGGACAGAAGCAAACAGATAAAGGGCTAAAACTGGCCGACACTTGGCACAATGTGGTGAAGCTTTGTCCCTGACCTTGTTATACACATATGCTCCGTCACATATACACAAACTTATACTCAGTTTGATCCCGTAGAGATGGTGCAAAGCTGATGTAAACACATGGGTCTGTACTGTAAAGTGTGGTTGTCAACCAGAGGTGAGTATTAAGGCACTACGTTTACTCCATTACATTTACATGCTCCCCCTCTGCTGGTCAGGTAGAGTAACTAATTTTTCTTTGTGTTCCCTTTCACAGGTGTGTCAGATCATGCTGGGAGTACAAAAGGGAGGAGAAACGGTCTCTTCACTCTCTTGCCATTCGACCATCATGCACCATCCATCCTCCGTCCAGGAAAAAGAAACTCTTTTACAAGAAACGATACTTCTACTTTGTTACATTGAACTATATTTCTCTCTCCATTTGTATTTTTTGCCATCTGTTATCCAATGCGCATTCTGTTTGGTGGAAGCCCCTCTGACAAAACAAACCAAAGACCCTATCACATGTCTCTGTTTCGCCTACAGTATCAAACCAGTCAGGCAGTCACATGGCTGCACACAAAATCTAGGAGTAGGTTTGTTACCTTTAACTCATTGAGTGCCGCGCTCCTTTCCAAAGTTTTAGTCCGTGTGTACCGGCAATTTAGACCATTTTTGACGATTTTTGTAGAGCCACAGTGTATTCTATATTATTGCCACCAACACATACTGTGGCTCATTTGAAAGGTGAAACTTTATGCTTCAAATGGCCACAAACCGTTTGTTTCTACGTGCCTCCGTTCCTGAGAAAACTCAAGCTAAACATGGCTGGGTTTCTCCAAAATCCCTGCTTTTTTTCTAGAAAAGGAGATACAGCGTCTTTTATGAAAGGTGCGCTGTTTGTGCCTGTCGCTCTTCTGACACTTGCATTTCTGGATCAAAGGGCTCGTGTAAGATAGCCTCGTAAACCAGCCTCTCGCGGAAATGCATTTCATGTCATTTCTCAGAGAGTCTGGCCTCATTCGCCGCGGAATGTGATGGTCTCTGGGCCACAGCAGGTCGGGAACACCGGTCCCACCGGTGGTCTGGGTCCTTCTGTGGTACGGGTCGGTGCCGGCGATCTGCTTTGGCCCAGAGACCATCACATTTTACCGCGGGAGGACCTTGGGGATGACACGGTGTTGCTCCAGATGAAGACTGGGTGGGACTGTCGGCTGAGAGCTTCCTGTTTCTGCTCCAAGCTGCTGGAGCAGCGCGGGTGAGAGCAGAGCAGCTGCTGCATCCACATGCAGAGCTCTGTTTGCAAAAGCCGAGTTATGATAAAAACTTCCAGATCATGAGCTATCATGAGTTTTTGATCGTCATCTATTTCAGTTCTGCTCGTCGTAGAGTCCCCAAATTTACACATAAGGTGTGTTAAAGTGTCTAGTTTCAGAATTTAAAAAAAAAGCAAAAATCGTAAAATCTCATTTTTGGCACTCAACGCATGGGAACGAAAAACGAGAAATTACGTGGTTAGCACTCAATGAGTTAATTGTCGGTGCAAGCTATTTTTAGAATGGCGGAGCAGAGCCGCAAGCTGCTCAGAGCTACGCTACGGAGGCTAATGGAATTTCTTGGTTTCCCTCATCAAATAAACAATCCAACAACTCCAAAGAACTCTGGTGGACAAGTTGTGACCTGCACATTCACCACACTATAATAACGGAACGTTATTTTTGAGGTAAATTCATGCAAAACCGATGATGCGTGTTCCTGTTGGGGGCAGTTTTTCGGCAAGCAGTCTCTGCATTTGCCTTGAAAACAACTCTGTCTCGTGACGTTCCAATGGGCCAATTTGCCACAATGTTGAGTCATATTATTCTAAAGTAACAATACTCTTGAGTACGACCTTTGGTTGATCTACCCACCTCTGTTTGTTACTGATCTATAAAACATTGGAAATGACTTCTGACTCAATATTAAGGCATGTTATAGAAGCAAAGAAAAAAAGTGCCTTGTTTTTAAGTGGTGCTGGAATTTCTTCTGTGTGAAAAATGCGAGAGCACAGTTTGTATAAGATAATGTGCTCAGCGCAGCATTGTTTACCATCTGCCCAGACTGCAGGCCATCTGAGCGAGGCCTCACAGGAGACATACATACATGCCTCCAGCTCCTCCGTGGTAAATAAATGAGATGTACAATTTGGTCCAACTGTCACAGCACACTTGGGGTTAAAGGAGGAGGTCTGCTTGCTGTGGCGGGGGCCCCATCGCCTCCCTGCAACTCCCCCCCCCACCCTCCCCTGTCCCCAGAGGCCATGTTATCAAAACCCCACAGTGGGGGGTGATCCAGCCGCTCCTGTCACTGGCCAGTCAAGCAGGTGTATTCTTGCACTTGTCTCGCTCTGCCTTGATCTATATTCCCCCTGCCATGACCCCCCTCCCCATTCTTACTCACCCACCATTGCTGAATACACACAGAGGTCCTATTAATCCCATTATGCAAATGGAAGTTATAAATCGTGCAGGGTTTTCTCCCACCCCACCCCACCCCTCTCTCCGTCTCCACTCATTCCTCCACGTTTCTCACCATGCCACCACCACACAGGGCTTTCCTGCCACTTAATTAAGTGAAAGCAGCAGGGTCTGCTACGGCAGGCACAGGAAGAATCCATGCCAAATGCTTTTTAGAGGAGGGGGGGGTAGGGGCGTTTCAGCTGGCAGTGACAGATTGGCATCCAGCATGGTGATGACCCGGACAAGGACAATTGGCAGAGAAGGTGTGAGGCCAAACATCCCCCCAGAAAGCACTGGTAGATAGATGGATGGTTGGATGTGTAGAGGTATTCATGTATGGATGGATGGGAGTACTGGTGATCCAGCAGTTGGAGGGTGCCAACATCTGCACACACTGGTCACATCTACAATCTGCTGAATGAAAAAAAAAAAGGTCGGCCTTTTCACCGATTCACAGTTTTCCCGTCAGTGTGCACAGAGGAGGGATTCATTCATTTCCTTATGCAAATCATTTTCTGCCCTTGTCAAACTCTCAAAACTTCCATTTACACACAGGCTGATCCTGGCCCAGAGGTTATTTTCAATCCCACTCAAAGGCCATTTGTTCTAATTAAAAGCGCTCATGCTCAGGGTGGTTAACACAAACCAAGGCAAATACATATATTACACATAAACAAATACCACAGCAGACTTAATCTGAGGTGTCTGAGGGGAAATATGCCCCTCAGGCATCTTTCCATTTCCCCCAAAAATATCTCGCATTCAGACACTGATTTAACCGTTTGACCCTAAAGTCAAGTCAAATTAAATTTAAACACTTTGAGGATAATTGTGGAGGATTTGTGAAGATAATGCAAGGCGCTTTGAGCTTCTCCAGCAGCTTCCAGCCTGAAGCGCTGTAAAATGTAAATGCACAGTTTTTCCCCGGCCTCTTACTTCTAGAGAGGTGTGTTCCACAACACTCACTACAGGCTCTTCCGCAAACTGACATCTAGAATAACAAGGCTCCTGTGATTGCGGTCTGCAGAGCTGCGGTTCCCTCCCTGTTGTGCTCGGACTGAGGCGGGTCACAGCATGTGTCCCTGTGTGGGTGCAGTGCTGTGTTGGCAGGCCTGACAGAAAAACTGACCCGTCTGATTGGACTGTATGATAAAATACCACTCAGCAAGGAGATTTTTATCTGTTTGATGGCTTTTAGGTTGATGATACTAAACACAGGCTGGACTAGCTGTACCATAATACACATCAGGCTTGTTCAGTATACCGGTACCGGGGTACTGAGGCATTTAAAGGGGAACTATGCAAGTCCGGTCACTTTTCTGCTGTTTTGGTTACGCTCCTCTCGCCCATGTGCATTTGTTTACAACGAAGCTGGCAAGAAATCAATAAATGGAGCGGCAGATAACGTTACGTAACATATACGATGTTACGATGTGTGTGTTTGTGTAGTCTTCACCGTCATAAACAAAAGATTGCGGGTTACGGAGCGCGTTTGTGTCGTGGTGCCACAGAGACGAGAGCTGGGACACCGGGGCGGCGACCGAGTAACTACACTGATGTTGCAAGGTTGGTTTTCAGCCGTGAGACGCCAGGTGGAAGGCAGAGAGCCTCCGTTCTCACTGTAACAAGTCACAAGTCATGTAGTTAAAGTAGAAGTAAGCGATCCGGTCGTTTTGGCTAACTTCCTGTCAGCAGATGGAGTTAGCAGTCCCCGCCCTCGTCCCTACGTCACCACATTCACGCGCATCCCTTGGCTGCACACACAGAGAGGACCGCCCCTTTATGCCGTTCTCTCTCCTCATTGGATAAAGGTTGTAGGATACAAGGAAAGTTTTCTCCTCGGCCTACAGCAGAGCAGAGTGACTGACAGACCCGTGTTTCGGACCAAACACTCTATGTAAGTGATTGCTGTCGGAAGATATAACTATTTAAGACTTATATTAACACAAACATTCCGCTTACTTCTGCTTTAACTATCACAACTATCACAATTAGTCCGGAGCTTTTTAATTAAGGTAAAAATGTAGCGGGAGAAATCCTGCTTAGTTCCTCTTTATAACGGTACTATACTATGTCGTGACAACACTAATACACATACAGAACCAATGTCAGTTATTCTACAGAATGTTTCACCCGTGATGGACCTGACCATGAGGGGAAGCTCTCAACACTCTATAGGTGAATGGATGTGTGAATGAAAGCGTGTGGTGGTGGTGGTGGTGGTGGTGAGAACAGCTGAAATCAAGCAGCCGTGTGCAGCAGTTGTGAGGCTGGGACACACACACACACACACACCAAACTCTGGCCGCCAACATTTTTGTCTGCAGTGAGCGTGGATTTCACTGCACACACACACCCGAGAGCTGACAGACTGTTTGGCATACACACCCTCGTATAACACACACACACACACACTTTTCTGTGACCACCCACCCTCTGAATCGGCTCGTGTGGTTGCGAAAGCCTTGAACATCGGCTTTTTAGACACAGTCATTAGTTTTGTGAATGCAGCAAAGATCAATGAGTGGACGAACGGCTGACACATCCGTCAATGGAGTATTCAAGGAAAATTCTGGCTCATTATTCGTATTGTTTTGCCGGTGGTTCGATCATTAGGGTCACGGTTCTCCTGAAAGGAGAACCATCAGCTGCAGGAGTGTGACGGGAAACAAACTCGCACAAAAGTTGGATGCCTTTCAATCCCCATTCACCACCCTGACCTCCACACCCTTTACGGCTCACTTCACCACACAGAGGACTGAGAGTCGGTGTTCAACACTGCTTCATCAGATCTGAATACGGTATCAACCATTTATCGAATCTGCAGCCTTTCAAATTCCGTACCAAATCTGATTAGGTTTAGCTACATTCACATGCAAAGAGCTTAATTAATGAATAGCTACAGCTAAATTAAAGGCTCTGTAAATTACATTTAAAACAAACATAATACAACTATTTTTATTTTCTTGGTTTCCTTCATCAAACTCATCAAATACACAATCCAACAACTCCAAAATGCTCTGGTGGACAAGTTGTGATCTGCACAATCACCATATAGAGATTATAGCAATGGGCCAATTTTCCAAAATGTTGACCTATCCCTTTAAGCTTGTTACTGTAGGTTTTCCGGTAGGAAGAATGTACTGTGTACTCAAACAATTAAAACAGTACTATACTGCGCTTGGAAAAAAACAGTACTTTTTTTTATATGAATGACTGAAACATACATCTGTCAGTGGTGACAGGGAAGAGAAAACAGCAGAGGGAGAGAGGGAGAGGGGGAGAGAGAGAGAGAGTGTTCCCACAGCAGCAGCCTGTGTATATAATGTGTATGTTCGGCACAAACCTGGACCGAACCAGTGTGTCTGGTCCGATTGGCCAGCCCGGCCCGTAGAGAACTCTACTGAGGTTATTATAGCCTGACAGTTTAACATCACAAGCTAACGTGTCCTTTCTGTTTATAATCTCCTCTCCTTCAGCATCATGTTCTCACTACATGCTGTTCTGTTGTCAACAAACACACATGGCCATGGTGCTGCAACCAAACTACACAGCTGTTAAACGATTGGCTGTTTGCCTGTCACTCGTAGTGTCCAGGCTAAAAACACACAGTCATTTGTGTGTCCTGGGAGGGTCAGTTATATATTAGCCAGGTTTCGACTATGTACAGTAAAAGATGAGGACACCATACAGTACATTTCATCTAAAAGGCCTCTGGCTGAGAGGAGCACAGGTGATCTGGCCATACCAGCTCAAGTCCCATTAATTAAGTTTTTTAAGGTTTTTACCAGCTCCATCAGTGTCACCGAGCAGCTAGCCGCGTGTTTAAATTCAAGGTTGAATTTCTTCCAAGTCTGACTGTGGAGCCAATACTGATCTGCTGCTATATGTGTGTTTTCAATATTGACCAGCCACAGTAGGCATGACAACGCTAGCTGGTTGTTACCAATATTACGAATCTGTTCACCAAACGTTCCTATTTCTACCTGGCTAACTGCCAGCATATCTTTATTATAACCTTTATTTTACCTTGACAGATCATAGAGGAGGGATCCTCATTTACAATGGTGTCCAGAAAAAAATACACAAAACAATATCAAATAAATAAATAAAAGAAAATATTAAGAAAAAATACCAATTAATAAATACAGTTAAAGGACAATTCCAGGCGAATTCAACTCGGGGGTGTATTTTCCTATCATTTTAGGTCTAAAAGAATGAATCTGAAGATTTTCAGTTTAATCGCTCCTGTTTTGCGGTAGCTGCATCTGTCCCTGCATCGCCACGGCAGCAATGAATGGGAGTGGATGTAAGTTCCGCTGTTTAGGCTGTTTACAGCCCTCAAAGCCGCAATTTTTTACTTGTTTTTTACAAACTCTTTACTTGCTTCAAGTAAAAAAAACTTCTCGGCGCATGTTTGAGTAGCCACCTGACGCTGTCTGTGGAAAAAAATGTACACTTCAAGCAAGTAAAGAGTTGATATTCCTGTGTTTATGACACAAGCGGTAGCTCCGACTGCGGCTGAATACACCAGCACTGCAACTTCGGGCTCGCACGAGACTCCGGGAGACTTTGAATTAGATCGACTTTTACAAACGTGTCGGCTTGCTTTAAGTAAATAAACTTCTCGGTGCATGTTTGAGTAGCCATCTGACGCTGTCTGTGGAAAAAAATTGCGGCTTTGAGGGCTGTAAACAGCCTAAACAGCGGAACTTACATCCACTCCCATTCATTGCTGCCGTGGCGACGTGGGGACAGACACAGCTACCGCAAAACAGGAGCGATTAAACTGAAAATCTTCAGATTCATTCTTTTAGACCTAAAATGATAGGAACATACACCCCCGAGTTGAATTCGCCTGGAATTGTCCTTTAAACAGCCAAGATACAGTGTATTAACAGTTACAACAGAATAAAACACTAATCTAATCTATTTGATTTGTTTTGTTTCTGTCATATCTTCACAAATCAAAGGCCATGCTACTTACTGTTATAACACTAAATATTTGTACTGGACACAAACCCTGAGGTGCAGAATTCATCCAGCATTACTGTGGATGTTTGTAAAGATTTCCAGTGAAAAACCCACACACCACCTATTTCCAGTATAACAGAGGGTTTTACAGCATGGCTGTGCTAAGGGCTCACCAGTAACTCCCACTGTGGTCAACCTCCACATGGAAGAAGTAAAAGCAAGGTCCTGAACTCGTGCAGAGGAACTGCACCAAGCCACCGTTTTAGTTATGTGGACGACTCATGGGTTAAAATTAAAACCCCAGAAGGAAAACATGAACTCTGTGGATGAGTTCACATGAAAGGATGACAGCCTGCCTTTTTTGACCTACCTATGGAGCGTATTTGTTAAACAGCATTTGTATAGGGATGATTTTTCCTGAGCTATTTATAATCCACATAAGCATTATCACTATAAGCCTTTTTCATTGTATATGAGAATTTACAGTGATCAGCATTCTAAAAGCACGCCAATAATCTGTATCGTCTGCTGTATCACAGGCACAACCCCTCATGTTGACTAATGCCACGGTAACTGTCTCCCACTGCTAATGAAGTGTTTGTGACTGGAGGTGAGAGACTGGTGTGGCAGCGATCAGGGGAGAAGACCCATTGATTAACAATCAACAACTGTAAAGGAATCCATAGGCACGTCAGAGTGTTGGATGCCTAATCGATACGACACGATTTTCATTTGTGTCCCTAAGCCATTGTTATCAATGGATCCGTGCCACAGCGGTGTGTCGGTTCCTAGGTAACCAGACATTACTCTCCTCTCAGTGTGTATGACAAATTACCATTTATTTGACAGTAGTCACCCAGGGTCATTGATTTGTGCTGAGAGGATTCTATTTAAAGTGAAAAAGAATATTGAGTCGTCCAAAGACGAGAAAAGAAAACTGTCTGTTTAAGGAGGGATCTATTCAGGGCAGAGCTACCACGCAGACAGCTGGTTCCAGACCATCTGATTCTCCTGGATGTGATAACCCAGTAACATCTTCATGGATCATCTTGAAGTTTGGCACAAACAGTCAATATTGAACCGATTCAATTCTAGTGGAGGTTGAGATCATAATGTCTGCAGAAAACACTTTAAAGCCATTACTCAAGACTTCACAGAGAGATTATGACAAAATTTGCCACAAATGGTTAATATTTCATATGACTCTGGATGAACAGGGATGTAACCTGAAACTAGACGGAGAAGCAAAAGACTACAACCACAAGGCAGTAAAACTCTAGTTTCACTTTGTATGTAGGAAAACCACATTAAGTACAATATTAATCAAAGCGGGAGAGGTATTTTATGGTTAGTGGCATGGCAGACGTTTGGTCCTCCTCATCATTCTGGTTAAAACTAAAATTCAACTGTTGAATGGATTACCATGAAACACTGAGTTTCCCCAAAAATTGATTCTTCAAGTTTTGGTAATTCCCTGTCTTTTCCTTTCACACCACCACCACCACCACCACCAGGGGGCTTTTGTTCTTGTGCCTTGTTGGTCCCTTAGTACTTTAGCTTCAATTTTGTTCAAAAAGCGATAGCAGAAAATCACAGGTTATCCTGATCATTGTGTCCTTAAGGGACGTTTGTCTGGCTGACTTCACTGATTAATATAACTGGGTAGAGTTGGGCGTTCTTGACATAGTTCAAATTGGAAGATCTAACCGCCATCAGAGCGCCGATCAGCTGAGCCAGAGCGCAATGGATGTAGCACTGCACAGCTGAAGCTGCGTGTACACTAAAAAATATTGGCGATTGAAAGGACAATTGACAATCGAATTGCCAAATAGCACAGCCTATAACTGGGTATCGTCTGCATAGCAATGGAGGTTTATTGAACTGTAATTTCTGCAGATCAATGTACAATAATCGGTGCAGCTGCTTCAATCTCATCCACACCTGATGCCTGTGGTTATGTTTCTGTTCCTATTTTTTATGAATGCTGCTAGTTATGTATGAAGATGATGTTCACTTTCTTAACCTACCACACAAAGGTCTGGTTGGTTGAATGTTTCTTCAACAGGGGTTCATATAAATCAATGACAAGAGCATGTGATTCGGCAGAACCAGACCCGCCTGGAAGTGGAGAAAAACCATGGGTCATCATCAGTATGACGTGTCATGTATTCATCTGAAAAAAACAGTGATCATAAACCGCAGCTGGTCGTATTACTGCTAATCTAAAACTCCTCATGTTAACAGCACACTTATGAAACCACTAAATTTATGGTAACCTGAAGGAAACAGCTTTTGACAAAATGGATTCGCCCACAGGCAGCTGACTGTAGGAGGCATTGGCAGCACCTGGTGGCCTTGCTTTGCACAGTCTGACTGTACAATCAGGATTGTGTAGGCGTGTACAGACGGTGCTGGATTGGCGTCTCTCTCACTCTTCTATTAGTTTTGTTGCACCTGTTAGAGTGAAACTGATTATACCTTTATGGTTCAAAATGGGCACAGTCCAAAAACCATTGGGAACAGTGCTCGTCTGGGCTGGATCGGTGGAGACTGATGCACCCAAATTTAAAAGTTAACACTTGAAAGCTACCCATGTGACTTGACATGTTCGCTGTCGCACATTTAATCCTTGGCAAGCAGTGTAACCACAAGTGATTTTACCACAAGTGATCATCAGCTATTAGAGATCAATTATCCCTTTCCCCTGCCTGCCTCTACCCAGCATGCAGCTTGGCAACATCCACATGAGCTAAGCTAACAGCCACAGCTGTCCAAAAGCAAAGCATTTAGGGAACTTCAGATTCATGCCAAAATAAAATGAGCTGCAACATCCATGAAAAGATATTGTCTTGTTTTTCCACTCTTTGAGCATTATCATTATCACCATCATTAACATAGATTTGTAATGTCCTGTCAACATGGTTCAACATACCTGGAACACTCACACTTTTATCAAATCAAATCAAATTCACTTCATCTTACCGCAACTTCATTGCAAAGAGCGTCGGTGCAAACACACAACACAACAATTTCAACAGCACATCTCATTTCAACAACACAACACATTCACATGTCAATCACATACCAGCAATGTGTTAAACCTATGAACACTACACCAGCATACCTGTAGTACCTCTAAAAATCAAATTACCTGCATTTCTGGGATCCCCAGCTCATCCAAGCAATAACATTATGACACACACAGTGACAAAACTATAAGCCTCAATATAAAGGAGTGAATTTTTTTGCTCAAGATAACTTTATAACTGTAACTGCAAACAGTAACATTGTGATTATAATCATTATAAAGGCCCAAGCATAATAAACATGCTCAATCAGAATATATATCAGACCAAACTGACTGTAACTACAGCCAAACCTCCTGAGCTCATCACATCCCATTAAAGTCTGAGAAGACTAGAAGAGCTTCTGTGACTCTAAACCAGAAGCTGTTCCGTCTGATTATTAGACTATAAACCTAAGCTGTGAAATAAGGGCTAATCACATAATTCACATCTTGTGAGTATGAATAATGAAAACTGCACCAATGGTACTTCACATTCAGGTTTCACTGTGTGTGCTAAATGGTGAACTGAATATATGTGTCTGCAAAGACTAACGGTGATCACACATCAGAAGGTAGATATTAGACATGTTCTAATATCATTTTTTCCCACCTGGGACGTTGGAACACTTTGTATATAGACCAGAGCGGCATCTGAGAATGACTGAGGCATCCTGGGTAATTTAGGGGCAGCGCCCGGCATCCCTCCATTGAAAAGTTCAGCCAAACTGGCTTGACAAACTAAAAAGTTGGCTATTAACAGGCTATTTACAAACAACACTTAGCCAAAACCTTTTCGACCAAATACGTGTAGCTAGATGTCTGGGTCAGAAATTTCTGGCCACTGTGTGGGGTCATTGATCATTGTGGGAGGCTAAATGGGCATACTGGTAGTTTAATTAATAGTAGTTTTTCGAGATAGCATGAACGATGGGCTTCAAGGAGGGTGTCAAAATAAGACATACATAGTGCTACAAAAGAAACAAAAAATAAAACATTCAAAATGATTGTTAGTCTACGCTCCATCAAAACACAAAAAGCCACTGAGTGCAATTTAAAATTGCCGGGCGCTGCCCCTAAATCAGCCAGAATGCCTCAGTCATTCTCATTTGCATAAGGATGCCGCTCTGGCCTGTTGGACAATACCAAGAACTGTCAAATATCAGTGGTATTTAAAAAAACACAATGATTTTTGGGAACATAAAATTCAGATGTCACCAAATGGATCAAAACTAGGCACTGGAGGGATATATTAATCATTTAATTTTAAAGAATGTCAATGAAAAGCTTCAATTACAAGCCAAAGTTTACAGCTCCCACTGCAAACGTGATACACTGCAGCTCGTTGTCGGTTATTTAAATCGACACCCCTGCCCAGTTGGTGGCGAGTGCGCATATTCATTAGCTGTTGTTTAGTCTTGATGTATGACCTTATTGGCTTTATACGGCAAAATCTCAAAGCAGTGGAGTGTCCTGCTGAAAGCCGAAACGACACCGTGGCTGAGAGACAGCTGATGAGAGCTGGGTAGCATGATGCTCCTGGAGGAATAAACACACACCGGGCCACCACACCAGGTTCTGCTTCAAATCTGGAGCTGTTTATGGGTGGGCTGTAAACAGCTTATTTTAAAAAACTTTTGGGATTCAAAAAAAGTTTTCTCTTAACTTTCACTTCTCAACCTAACGTTAGCCGGAGCTAATACCAGAGTCACACACACCATCAATAATAAACATCTCAAATGTCAGCTAGTATTGGTACTGCCAACATCTCTAGTGGTAATGCACCAATAAGTTGTTTGCCTGTTGTGGTGGACAGACCTGGTTTGGCATCAATCACACACAATGTTTCTTTAGCTAATTCAGCCTTGTTTCAACAATTTCTTCAGCTCATTCAGCATTGCTTCAGCAATGGCGTTCGGGCGCATGACGTCTGTCCGACTAACCATTTCTCCGACCATACATTTCTTTATTTTTGCGTCCATTAGTCCGACCTCCCATTTCTCCGACTTAAGTAGCCCTAACCCTTAACCTTACCCTAAACCTAACATTAACACTGTAGAATGGGTAGTCGGAGAAATGAGCCGTCGGACTTTTGGGCAGTCGGACTGATGTACGCTCCCCATGGCGTTCAGCTTTCAGCATTCACCCGTATTTCCTTCAGGAAATGCATTCTCTAGTTCTCTTAGAAGTTACTCTTGGATTGGTTGTTTTGTATGAAATTTAATATGAGAAAAAAAGAAAAGAAGGGTGGGGGTCGAGTGATTCACAGATGTCAATCATCAGGTTACGCAATGATGCAACCAGTGAGTTTTTGGCATAAATAAGGAGGAAAGCAGGAAAAAAGAAAACTAAAGGACACAACTAAAGGACATAGAAACGCTAAAAGTGAAGTAATAACATAGTAGGCCTGTAAGGAGGCCGGGGGTTCTATATGCACATCAGTGGCTGTACAGCCGGATCAGCGGGTCGAGTGTCACTGCACTATGGTCAGTGCTGTTTATGGGTGAATGTGCGTCTGTAGGTACCAACCCCCCAATAAAATACAGCTCCCCCAAAAGTCACGGAGTACAAACTGAGTAAAAGTGAATCTGTAATAATAAAAAAGATAATATTAATCATGGATTGCTAATAGTTGACACACATAATTCATAAATTTCACATGTTGCTGAAAATGTTAAGCCATCTGCAATGACAGAAAAGACCACAGTGGGGCTGGGAAAGAGCAATGATGCTAACTGTGCAGAACTGTTGTGTGGCTGAACTGTTATAGCTGAGGGTCAGGGTGATGAGAGCAGTGCTGCGACTCTCTCTGACCATCGATCCTCTCTACGTGCCGTTAGTCAGTTGGAGATGACACGGCAGCAGACAAACCGGTCAGGGAAGAGGCAGCCTGCTGGGCCGTGAGTCACGTCAATCTGGACTGCAGCGAAGGCACCATTGCTCCGCGGCAGAGCAGAATGAGGATTCAGCCGGCAGGATGATAAAATAGCTCATCACGCGGAGAGAGACACAGCCGGTGCGCCAGGCATGTCTGACTGAATCACACGTCGTCACCACGCACGCAGACGCACACTCATAACGAGGTTTTGGGGCGGTAATGACTGGGCTGGAGCCGGTGATGGATGTTACTTTCTTCTCGTGACCGAACTCACACACGACTCAGCTCGCTGTCAGAGCCAAGTGATCCTGACAGAAACAGGCCTACAAACTGTCATCTGCTCATCACCATCGCATTGTTTATTAACAAGTCAATAACACTGTGTCAACACATATTTTGATCCAGGAGCATTGAGGTGTGGAAAGAACTGATGGGAAGATACCCCGGAGAAGAGTGAGAGGAGGGAAGATACCCCGGAGAAGAGTGAGAGGAGGGAAGATACCCCGGAGAAGAGTGAGAGGAGGGAAGATACCCCGGAGAAGAGTGAGAGGAGGAGTGTGTGGCTTTTTGAATGGGACAGAGACGGACTGCAATGCCCAGACTGGTACTGATGGATGGAGTGGAGAGAGCTCTCTGATGGACTGAGGTGACATGACAGCAGCATAAAAATTCTGCATGCTTATATGAGATAAAAAGATCCCCTTTAAAGGGATAGTTCAACATTTTGGCAAATTCGCCTATTGCCATAATCCCTATAATGATATGAGTAGGTTCATTGCTGTATGTTGTATTGAGATCCGTGGAGATGCAAGCTGCTCAGCGAACACAATGGAGGTGAACGGTACAGGTCCCTTGTCCCTCATCAAACTCATCAAATACACAATCCAACAACTCCAAAATGCTCTTGTGGACAAATTGTGACCTGCATTCACCACGCTATGAGATAATAACGGAACATTATAAGAGTTGTTTTCGAGGCAAATGCATAGCTGGAACTACATTCTAGGGCTGCCGATTATTCAATTATCAAAATAGTTGATGATTAGCCTAATTTAATAATCGATTAATCATTGATTTAGAAAGCGCAAATAGTTCTGAGTATGTGCTTCATGTGTTGTAATGTAACTTAAATATACGTTAATATTTCATAGCGTAACATTTCTTGAATCAACCCTCAATCACTCTCACACACACACACACACACACACACACACACACACACACTCACACACACACACACACACACACACACACACACACACACACACACACACACACACACACACACACACACACACACACACACACACACACACACACACACACACACACGCTACTAAAAATAATCACTACAGCACAATGTGTATAAATCTGCAACTGGAAACATGTTGTTGTTCAAGTTACATGAGTTTATTATAGGTAAATTACCAAACCTTTTTTTTAGCCTTCAAATGGTGTGATTAAGCTGTGATGTAGTGTGGGATGTCCTTTTCTTCAGCCATATTACAGAGGCATCCTCCATAATTTCAGAACAAACAACTTATAAAAAACTAGTGTGTTTTACTCTGCACATGTTTACACTGATTTTTTTTTTACATGACATTTACATTGTGGTTTTTTGCATACTTTTTAACTTACTTTTTACTTGCACTTTAAACTGTACTGAATCAAGAGCTGCCGCCTCAATTTCGTTGTGTTAAGCAATGACAATAAAGAGATTCTAATCCTGATGCTGATTCTGACAAAGTCAAATCTGTGACCAGTGCAGTCCAGCAGGTGCAGGACATCTCTGGGCAGCTGGGAGCTAGAAGCAGTTAGCTGTTTGCTTTTTGTTGTTTTTTTCTCTTATTGTTTTCATGCTTCTGGCGAACAACAGCATCACCAGCTCATGTGCACAGGGAACATGACGTCAATGACAGGAGGCCAAGTGAAACATGTTTTTTTCACTCTTAATGAGGAAAAGTTACAAATTATAACATAATACCCAATGAATTCCTCATTCTCTGCCATGCGTAAATTACTTTATTACATAAAATTACCAGAAAACAATAAACAAAACGTTGATGTAATTACGCCTATAAACAGTCATTAGATGGCCAATGTTTACTCCTATATATTTTACTACACTATATATTTTTCCCAATAGTAATAGGCCCTGTGTTATTTCAGTCTTCAACAGAATTACAGTTATGTTTATTGTCTGTGTATTGTTACACACAGTCTGATATTGGCTGATTGATAATTCTAAGTGGAATATGCATGAGGTGTCCTGGTATGCGACTTCAAATGACACCTGCCAGCCAATTAGAAAGAAGCATTCTCCGCTCTGACTCCTGACTGCTGGGAGATTTATGATGCTGCTGCAAAACCAAAATAAATCTGAGCCGACTCCGACACAGAAACAGAGTCAGTGTGGCAGACAGCTGTGCTGACCGAACCCCAGCACACACACACAATGAGAGGGCAGGTGGTGATTGGCCCGTCCCAGGTTCTCAACATAATAATGAGGCATTGTGACCGTCGTTGGCATGGCTGCCGCTGCTTTCCTCTGCCTTCTGTCTTCCTCTGAGGGCAGCGCGATGATGAGTTATTTTTCTGCAGCTTGGCACAGCATGACACATTCAGCTCCCCAGATGGTCCTCACCGTGATTCAGTTAGTCGCCTTGTCTGTTGCTGGGCAGCATGTGCGGGCCAATGAAACATCACACACACTTTGGAGCTTAGTTTCACGTGGCGAAAACCAGCAGCCACCAACACAGGACATGATTTTTTTTCCCCCCAAGGATTCTCATGAATTAGTTTTCAGGCCTGTAACGTCTGCCATTCAAAGCAGTGGCGCCAGGGAGTTCAGGGTGGGGGCATGGGACTAATGATTAACGGAAAATTTCCCTCCTATTACTGTCATTACGGTTTTAAAATTTACTACATTATAATGCGTGTGAGCAGCACCCCCAAAAAATGAAGTTTAAATTCTACAAAAAAAAATCAACAGAACCAATGAGCTCAACATGACTGAATGAAAAGTAAACACAGAGAAGAGTTTCCAAACATTGGATTCGAACTTTAGACAACAAAGAGAGTGTTTTGGAGAAAATAGCCTTTTTTCTTTGATTTAAATTCATACAAGATGATGAAATCACCATCGTCTGGCAGCAAAGTAAGAGGCTAAACAATGATGATCATACGTCAAGACGCCAAAACCAAACCAGTGGGAGACATTTTTATGTAAAACTATGTCACACAAGCGTGATGTGATGAAATCATGACATAAGTACAGGGGTCAAGTGTTGTCAAGTATTGGTCAAGTATTTTGGGGAACCCAAAGTCATAAAAAAATGTAATGATAGTTGTAAGCACCAGGGGAAAGTTAGGAAATTAAGTATCCAATTTGGGAATATTGAAAGATAAACTGAATAATAAACAGAATACTGTCTGGAAAACACTTCACAAAGTATCTCGATGGGAAAGGAAAAAAGTGATGAATAATATAGACAAAAATCTTATCGAGTGCTGCAGGGATGACGTGTTTTTGGAGGCTTCACCCTGGTTCTCCTGACAAAAGGCCAATGGGATCTTTTACAGTGGCTTTTGAATTATTACAGACAATAAACTGCTAAAGTTTATGATAGTTATGAAACACATTTTGCTCAGCGGGATCATCTTCACCAATGAAAACCACTTTATCGGTTTTGAAGCCTAAACACAAAATGCCTTTAACGTCACAACTACTAAACTTCAAACTTTTTACTTCCTTTAACAAAAGCCTCTCCTTTTATTGTGAAGAGTGTCCACACAACACGGCTGTAAAAGATGGACTGGTGAGAATATGGGTTTGGCATAGTTGTTGTCCAACATCCCAGACGACCTCTGTGGTCTCATTTTGCCACTTAGTCACATTTTAGTCATCTAACCAAAAACCTCAGACTTCAGGATGAGGGAAGTGGAAGTGGTGAAATACAAATTAACTTGCAGGTTTTTAGGAATAATTCCTGCAGCACTCAAGTACGAGACTTTAAACTCTGTGACCTGTGACATATTGTCTTTAGATGTGAGAGTGTGGTAAACCTCTTTGCTGTGACAGCAGCTCTACAGACAGAAACTCAAACCTAATAAAAGAGAAAACACATCACACAACTGTTTCGACTAAAGAAGTGTCTGGGAGGGGCAGTAAAGAGACATCACCAAGGAGAGGGGTTAAATAAAGGTCTAAATAATCACACCAGCTTCATGGTATCCTGCTCGGGGGCAAACAAAAGGCGGCAGGATGTGAGCAAACGGGACTGAATCAGCGGAGAGTGAGCCTCTCCAACTTTCTCACTGACACCCTGAGTGGATGGAGTCTCTAAACGTCTCTTTAACAGATCATCTCAGGCCTTCGCAGGCTGACAACTCCTGCATGTTTTTGTGATTAGCACATGTGCCGTCGCCATGGAGAAGCTGTAAACTGTGGCTGGCCTGGATAATATTCCACCTGGTCGTGTTAACCTGACTCCATACGCCACACATTATTCTTCCTGGAATAGTTTCAATTAGAGCTCCAGACGTGTGACTCAGTACATTAGTCACACTGTGCACAGCGCTACCTCTCTGCACATGAAAATAAGACTACAAATGACAGCACCTGTTTATTCAGCGAAAGAAGAGAAAAAAAACAAAGCTGCATGCTGTTATGAATGAATAATGAACACATGAGGGAACACGGCCCTGGACTGCTCGTGACTTTACGGCCTTGTTCTAATCAAAACACAAAACCAACGTTGCCAAGGAATCGCACGGGCCAGGTTTCTCTGATTTCTCACAACAAGAACATTTCAGCATCTGAGAGGTTGAGTAAGGAAGCTGGAGTTCTTCACTTCTTCTGCCTCGTTCAAAGGTCATTTAATCAGTTTTTACACCGTCCTAGCCCTCCTACTCACAGCTGCAGCGTGGAGCTTTTCTCCCCCCACCCCCGGCTGGAGAGAGTAATTACACAGACACTGTTGATTACTGTACAAACACATTTCTCTCATTATTTAGCCTCTCAATAATTCATAAAGGCCAACTTGTCCAAGAGCTGAAAGGCAACATCACGTCTGGCCTCAGTTCTTCCTCATTGATGTTCATTATCAAACTAACAAATGTGCTATGGCTAAATACTAAAAACACACCAGTGGTGGATGATACTTGAACTCACAAAGTTTTTGTCAGTAGCTGTTTTTCCATTGACCTGCTTAATGCCACTAATATGTGCACTAGATAACCTCAATCCCTTTATATGAATACTACTAAGTAGATTTGGTCAATTATCATAAAATAAATCTGAATATTTTTGATAAAGCTGAGGTCACGATTATCACCCACACAGAACGTTATTTATTGAAATCTAAAAACTAGGACTGTGTATCAGGGCCACTGTCACGTAGAAACATGAGCAGAAGGAGAGGGGGGTAAATTCCTGAGTTTTAGGTTGAAGTGGCAAATATACAAGGAAAAAACTGACATTACAAAGTGACAAATTTCTTGCAAGGCCAGAGGAGCACAGGCAAACACAGTGATATTGTGAAATGGTGTTGGTGAATGTAAGAGAACTTTTATGTTGCAATAACAATCTGAAAATCTGAATTCCTTTCCAGATCTGATATTGTTGGCGTGATCCTTATCAGGAGGGATGAAATTTGTTGCAAAAACAAATGCAACACAGTAATCATTTTATCATGAATATCTTGTGTTCATAATTGTTGGAGGCCAAAATTGTCATTTGCTGAAATTGCTTAAATTTTCTGGGCAGCAGTCGAAGAGTAATTTTTCCTACTGCGCTCAACTTCCCAACTTCAAATTTGTTGTTCTAGCATTTTATTCCATGGTGAGTGAAGAAATATCTTTTAAAAAAAAAAGAAAAAAAGCTGAGGTAACCTGAAATTTCAAGTTTACAAAGAAAATTGGGCAGCGAGACGCTCAGCGAGTCCACATATGTCCCAGTGTTTTAACTGTGTGCGTCTGGTGTCTGTCTGCCTCTGCCACTATACCTGACCAGGTAAGGCTGCTGATTCCTCTGCAGGTGTACAGCTTTCTATCCATGTTTGTCATTTTTGGGGCATTTTATGCCTTTATTAGACAGGACAGTGAAGAGAGACAGGAGAGCAGGGACAGAGACTGCCTCGTCTCGGCTGGGAGTCAAACTGCTCTGGGCCGAGCCAACATTGGATGCGCTCAAACTCGATCACCAAAAAATGTATTTATACAACTGCCTGGGCACAGATTGTTGTGTGACGTAAGACAACTGATTCTCGGAGTCGGGGTAGTGGGAGCTCTGACATGAGGTGGGGTTCGATTGCACTAATGGAGCGGTGGATAATGTTACATAACATATACGATGTTACAACGTGTGTGTTTGTGTAGTCTTAACCATCATAAATAAAAGCTTACGGGTTACGGAGCACGTTTGTGTTGCGCTGCGCAGAGACGAGAGCTGGGACACCGGGGCGGCGACCAAGTAACTACACTTATGTTGCAAGGTTGGTTTTCAGCCGTGAGACGTCAGGTGGAAGGCAGAGAGCCTCCATTCTCACTCGTAACAAGTCATGTAGTTAACGATAACAATTACTCTGGAGCTTTTTAATTAAGGTAAAAATGTAGCATAGCCACGGGAGAAATCCTGCTTAGTTCCTCTTTAACCTCAGCCAGGATGCATGCGTGCTGTAAGCTGGATTCTTTGCTTGATATTTGATTAACTTCATTACCGTACACCATTTCTGTGTCAATCTTTTGTTCTCTTTTGCGAAGCTTAAGCCACACCCACCCTCTTTGTAAAGGAAATAAAACTGCTCTGCCCTCCGAATATGGACTCCTGCCTCATCTAATTGGGGGATCATTCCTGTGTTCCCACAGCCCTATGTTCCTACATTTCTAACTTTTGTTGTCACTGAAAATTAGGCCCTATGTTCCCACCATGGGCTGGGTTTAGGCAAGGAAGAAAAGAGATGGTTAAGTTTAGTAAAAAAGACCCGACAGAGGCTAGACAGGCCAGATAGAGTCCAGATAGGTAGAGAGAGTCCAGTGGGCCTAATTTTGAGAAAAATCTTAGAACTGTGGGAACATAAGGCTGTGGGAACATAGGCATCTATTGGTCTCTCAAACATAGGCACTCTGTTCCTTGGAGCATCCCATTTCTTTTTTTACTAATAATCTGCCTGAATAAAAAACAAAAGAAACATTTTATCTTATATTTCAAGATGAAAAATGATGTTATGTTTCTAATAATAATATAAATGAGGTACAGGCCTGGCTTACATGTGTTCAAGAAGCAGTAGCCTGTCCAATAATGTGGTTGAAATTTAAATGTAATGTGACTCATTCTCAGAGTTAGTAGTAACAGAAAGACTGTTGGGGAAAAATTATGTTTTTCATATGATTGTTTTTCAAAATTTTTATCCCGCATACATTTTTTATTATTGGTAGCTCTGGGCTCAGAAATCATTCGTGACCCAGTACAATCGTTGAGTTTGACTAGTTTGAGTTTCTACTTGTGTTTTTTCAACTGAAACACTTTTGAAAACACACAGCTGGTAGCATGTAGTGGCCATGTTTTATCAGCAGAGACACTTTAGATGAATTTCAAAATCCCAAACTAACAAACATTTTTTTTAAATGCCACTCACCATTTAAAAGTATCTATTGCTTTTGTTTATGTCAGTTTAGAATATTTGTGCCTTTTTTCTTTTTGAAGTACCTCCATGCTGCACAAATACATTTTAAAATAGTCTAATCTCAAATTTGAATTGATTTGGACACTGTTGACATTTATCTGTTCCTGTGAAACGAGGAACAGATTTATTTATTCATCTATTTAATGCGGATCCTTTTAAATAAATAAATAAATCTGTTCCTCGTGTCACAGGATTTGGATGCAGTGCAAAGAGATGTGCTCTCAAAACTTTACTCTGACATTACCAGAGACGATTCTGGCCACTGCCGTGCATACGTTAAAGTTAAAGTTAAAATCTCACCTTTCAATAGTAGTATATGAACAGTGTAGGAATCATTAAGTGCATGTGAAATGTGACTTAAAAGACAATTTTTTAATCATGATTTTGTATCTTTCAGACAAAAGAGCTCTATGAGACTTACCTTTGATTTACTGTATTTATCTATTTATTTATTTACTGGGAAAAGCCAGATGGGTTTCTCAAGACATGTCTGGTAAAAACAAGTTTCAATGCCAAGAAACAAGAAAACTGAAATCGATAAGAGAAGTGTCTAAAGTTTTGAATATTTTCAATTATTAAATAGATCCACTGCCGGTATTAATATAGTAGCAACAAAAAATTATCCGCTGAACATTTTTGGCGCCTCCTCCCAGCACTAGTGGCTGGTAGCTGTTGTGATATTTTCAGCTTTGTTTTCAGTTGCTCAATGAAATGGCTTTTTTTTTTCACCACCTGCTGATTCATTGTTTTCAGTGATCGGTCCCACCACCACTGTGTCATCGCAACTTAGCTCACATCGCCCACGCATCTGAGGTGTGCACGGCCGTTCATTCATAAGAAAAATATGCAGTCGATCAAGCAGATTACCAGGCACGCTGCCCTGTGGGGGCCCGCGTTCTCAATGAGTGGAACAAGTGCGACCGCTGCCCGGCGCCTGTCCATCACGAGGTTTCGTCTTTGAGCTGAAGGAATAGAATAGGTATTAAAAGAAAGTCAACAAACACCATTCTCTGCATGGATTAGCTTTTTCCCTAGATTTTCAGGTGGATCATGTCCGAACAATCCTTGATATGCGTCACGGCACCTCAGGCTGACAGGTGTGAGAGCCGCAAAACCAGGCAGTTAGAGCGATGGTGGTGGAGATCTTCAGACAGGTGGGGGACTGCAGCCTGAGCCAGGGCGAGATGAACATGTCAGAGCAGACATCTGCCAGTTGACTGGAACAAGCTCGGAGAACCAGGCCGGGCTTGGCATCTGGGCCGACAGCCTTCTCGCACATTCACTTGCAATAGAGACTTTGTTGCGCCAGCTGTCAGCATCTGTGTCAGGTAGTGAGGGACTTCCTCCTATCTGCCAAAATGAGGGTAAAATCTCTTTTGCTCTGCTTTGTCAGTCGCTGGCCCGTGTGTAGGTTTAAATGCAGTATTGAACAAGGCGTGGACCTCCCCATCTCTCCTGTATCATGTTCTTGTATAATAACATTTAAGTTAAGCAGAAAATCATATTAGCTATACTCTGACCTCACCCCCTTTTAACATCAGAATTACTTTCACGGTCTCCATTTCTTATCTAAGAGTTAAGATATAATAAACTCTATTCTATTGATCCCATGCTGGCAAATTGGGGAAAAGATTTCAAAAATTAAAAATTAAAAAAGTTGTGTGTGTCCCTGTCAGGTAAAAGGTGTCAGAGGGGCTGGACTAAGAAAACCAGTCCCTGTCAGAAGGAAACGGGGTCTGATGACTGACACATTGAACGAAAGATAAGAGATGTGAAGGGGGTAGAACTTGACCCTCCCCTCACAGCTGTGACTCCATTCCCGCCTTGTAGCCACTGCCTCCAGCCCCCCACCTCCCAGCTCTCCATGCCCGGCTCATCCCCGCCCTCCCCTTGGCTCTGTGAGCGGCTGTCTAGGACAGATTACGCTGGCAGGCGCCCAGGCCGATGCCAGGCCCTCATCAACAGAGTGGCCTTTGTGCTGAGATGACAAACCACAAAGTCAAGCCAACATCTGCAGGATAAAGAGCCAGAGGGGTGGGAAGGTCAGCTGAGGGGAGGAAAGGCCAGAGTGGAACAGAAGGACAGGAGACGAGAGGGGAGGGGGGGACTCTGTGGAAGTCTCCTACAGGGGCTTTTAAAGAACTGCACCACAACTGGAAAGAAACTGAAGGCCTTTTCTCAGATACAATAATTTGTAAACACAAAACACATCTGGTTCGCTCTGCGGCGATTTGTGTTTATTCATCTTACGGTAACAGAGCGCGCGAGAGATTAATACACACATTCACACAGACTACGCACACATACACAGACACACAGCTGAGGGGCCGAGGCGCGGCACGGAGAAATGCGCATCTGGTGGCCTGCCCCCCGTGGGTGCTCAACCTGGTCAGTGGGTGCTCGTGCCCCGGAGCACCCACGGAATCTGCGCCTATGGGTAGCCTAGATGTCGCTGAAATCTCTGATTTCGTTTTTGTTTGTTTGTTTTGATAAAATTCAAATTGTGCTCGGACTCAGAGGGAATATTTTCACCGGACATTTTGACCGGCGGGGTTAGAAAATTCCAGACTTCGGAAGATTTTTCCGGTCAAAGTCCGGTAATTACCGGACAACGGAAACCCTGGTGCCGATACTCCCCTTATTCGACTGTTGCCGGTGAATTAGGCTGTGGGTGGTTGGTACCAGCAGATCATTAAGTGATACATTCAAACATGATGCTGATTTCATTTTAAAATAATTGTTTTATTGAACTTTCCACAGAGAGTTTTAACAAGTATTTTCTTGTTAAAATCCATCTATGAATAATCTGTGAAGACAGTTGAATCTATATTTGTCATTTGAAGTTAACCCCCTTCACGTCCTTTTCGGCAGACTCGACTGTGCTAGGCCTCCTTGCGAGTGAACGTCTCACGAGTAAAAGAACAGGCGTACTAGTGCACACTGGGTAATGTAGTATAGCCATAGAATTGTAACAATCACAAATCGATGAGAGAGAAAAAGAACAGGAGAGAGATCTTATGAGAAGTCCTGGTACACCAGGGGTTAAAATCTAGAAGTGCTGGTACTCCATACCAGTGCATACTGGCCCACTTTAAGCACTGATTATTTATCATATGCGCGTTACGACGTGTATATTTGTGTAGTCTTATCTGTCATAAACAAGGGATTACAGGTTACGAGGTGCGTTTGTGTCGTGGTGCCGCCGAGACGAAATCTGGGACACCGTGTCAGAGGCGCTGATCCTTCAAGGCTGGTTTTCAGCCAAGAGATGCTACATCGAAGGAAGAGAGCCTTGTAACAAGTCATTTATTTTACCATCACAATAATTCCAAAGCTGTTTAATTAAGGTAAAAAATTGCAGCATAGTTAAGGTAACAATCCCGCATAGTTCCTCCCCTTTAAAGCAGAAGTAAGTGATATATTTGTGTTAACTCATTGAGTGCCAACCACGTAATTTCTCGTTTTTCGTTCCCATGCGTTGAGTGCCAAAAACGAAATTTTTCGTTTTTTTGCTTTTTTTTTTAAATTATGAAAATAGACACTTTAATACACATTATATGTAAATTTGGGGACTCTACGATGAGGAGAACTGAAATAGATGACGATCAAAGTCACATGACAGCTCATGATCTGGAAGTTTTTATCATAACTCAGCTTCTGCAAACGGAGTTCTGCATGCAGATGCAGCGCAGCTGCGCCGCAGCTGCTCTGCTCTCACCCGCGAGGCTGCAGCAGCTGGGAGCTGAACCAGGAAGCTCTCAGCCGACAGTCCCGCCCGGTCTTCATCTGGAGCAACACGTGTCCTCCCCAAAGTCCTCCCGCGGTAAAATCTGATGGTCTCTGGGTCAAAGCAGACCGGCACCACCGACCCGTACCACAGAAGGACCACGACCACCGGCGGGACCGGTGTTCGCGAGCCGCTGTGGCCGGCAGAGCCTCACGTTCCGCGGCGAGAGGCTGTGACACGGCACGGTGCGTCTGTGTTATTGTTGTTTCGTGGCGCCCCCCACCCTGCCCCCGATGGTGGTTTTGTGAGATAGAACAACAATTGTTGTGTATATTTATCTTATACGAGCCCTTTGATCCAGAAATGCGAGTGTGAGAAGAGCGACAGGCACAAACAGCGCACCTTTCATAAAAGACGCTCTATCACCCTTTTCTAAAAAAAAGGAGGGATTTTGGGTGAAACCCAGCCATGTTTAGCTTGACTTTTCTCAGGAACGGAGGCACGTAGAAACAAACGGTTTGTGGCCATTTGAAGGATAAAGTTAAACCTTTCAAATGAGCCACAGTATGTGTTGGTGGCAATAATATAGAATACACTATGGCTCTAAAATAAAAAGTCAAATATGGTCTAATTTGCCGGTACACTTGACTAAAACTTTGGAAAGGAGCGCGGCACTCAATGAGTTAATATAAGTCTTAAATAGTTATATCTTCCGACAGCAATCACTTACATAGAGTGTTTGGTCTGAAACACGGGTCTGTCAGTCACTCTGCTCTGCTCTGAGCCGAGGAGAAAACATTTATCGTATCCTACAGTTTTTATCCAATGAGGAGAGAGAACGGCATGCAGGGCTGTGTGTGCAGCCAAGGGACGCCGTGAATGTGGCGACGTAGGGACGAGGACTGTTATGGTGCGTTCAAGGAAACTCGTATTTTTCCGACCGTGAAGTCGTACCAGTTCGATCTGGTACGAGTTCACCGGTCGGAAGTTACGAGTGGCCGTTATAGTGACTTTCACCGGTAAAACAGGTCGGAAAAACACGAGTGGGTTGCCTGGAACGCTACAAAGTCGTAAGTTGTGACTTGAAGCTGTAATTTACGATTTCAAAAGCCTGCCTGGAACGCAGCATTAGCGAAAACGACCGGACCACTTACTTCTGCTTTAAATAAAAAAGAATGAATGTGATAACTTAATTTACTTCATGGATTTGTTTCGGACAGTCACTTACTTATATCAAACTGTTATTTATCCTATGACAACATCTCTTCAACACTGGACTTGAGGATGAACTGATTTGATTTTTAGAGGTCAAAATGTCAGTGTGACCTCACAGAACACATTTTGACCCATACGTAACAAATTCATACAATAATAATGATGTAATTTGACACAAAACTGTCTAATAGGATAAACTGATGAAGAGATCAACTTTACTGTGACATAATGTTCTGCAAAAGCACTTTGAGGCAGTGCAGCTGCAGTAGCTGATGACCACAGTGAAACATTTACCAGTTAAGAGCCAGAGTTTTTGGACTCATCAGACAGGCGGAAACATCTCTGAGTGAATGCAAATGTTTCTCTGTGTCTACAGGGTGTGGAAAAAGACTAAATGTTCACCACAACTACTTTATAACAATTCATGTCAGATATTGTGTTGTCAGCTGGTTCATCTGTCCCCAAGTGGTTAAAAAAAAAAAAAACAGACAGACAGGGCTGATGTGGGAAACACTGATAGAGTCTGGGGCAGGTGAATATGGAGCTGTGGAGCCACTGGTGCCCGGTTCAACCTTCCCTCGACAGCTGCTGCTTTAATTTGTTTGCAGAGACGGATTCTCACCAGTTTACATGCTGCCGTTGCTCTGTCACTGTCACTCTCTTTAACTCCTACAGCCTCGGGAAATGAACTTCTTCTGTCTGCTGTCAGGAATATGAACCGGTAATGAGCCGGTCCGTGTTGCTGTGCCTCATAGAGCCCAGTGTAAATCTGCCTTGAGTGTGGCCACTTGAAGCAGCAGCACCACAGCACAGGAGCATCCCTCCTCACTGTCAAGTCATTAAAATGTGGTTGGTCAATGGTGTACTCATCAATCTATTTCTGTTCATTGACTGTCAGATAAGCATGAAGGCAAACACATTGTACCGCATCATTTCAATGGGGGGTTGGGGCATCTCCAGGTTGTGCACCTGTAGTCTTTAGCCAATACAGTCACATCGACATCAACTCACGATATGTTAATAGACGGACATCTATATGGGACAGGATTTTATTTAATTTTGAACAAATCAGCTCAGCAAAGATGGGAAATAATATAATCATAATATAATTCTCAACGGGGCGAACAACTTGACCGGACACACCGGTCCAGAAAACATTTAATAACTCCGGTCGGGTCTTTTCTTTCTCTTTTTTTTTTGGGGGGGGGGGGGGGGGGGGGGGGTGGTGGTGGTGTTCAGTCAGTCGCTTGGATATTATTAGAAGATTTCAATTTGGTTTCTTTTGATGTTCTTTTGAGTTTCCAGGGTGTTGGGTTTGGTGTCTATGGTGATTCTGCATGGTTGCTAGGTGCCCCTAATAGCTGCCTCGGTGTATTATGGAGTTGTGAAATTGATGGAGCAATTTCAGAGGTACCTGGTTCTGGAACAAAAAAAACACCCATTTATTGTTTCTGTGTTGAACAGCAATAAATATATGACTTAAAAGTTAAAAAAAAAAAAAAAACTAAGTGAAGCTTGTGTTGTAGCACAGCGTTTACTTCTGAGTGGAAAACATTTCTATGCGCTGACTCAACGTAGAGTGTTCACAGATGAAGCTCAACTCCATGCGGTTGTGACGCATTCGTCTGCTCCGCTCATGAGTGGGTGTGGTCCTCTGAGCTCATGGCCTCATGGTGAGAGCCAGCGAGTTGAACCTTGGAAACATCTACTGCATGATCTGATCAGCTGAGGGACGTCAACGAGAGTGACACCCTGATTCATGATGATTAATAGCTGCGTGCTGAAATGATGAAGCCAAGGAGCTGGTGTACGTCACACCTAGAGTTGTTCCTCAGACTGCAGCGCTGGGATGGCTGTGCAGCAGCTTTGATGAATGAAGAGTAAACACATACACAGACCTGTATTGTGCGTCCATAGGACTCAGAAAGCTTTTGCACCATTATTGCAGCGACCTTGCCCTTGAAGTAAGTAAACACAACTGAGCAGCTGTTAAACCGAGGTCAAACAGAGTCACTCGACTAAAGGTAAAATGTACCATGTATAATTCAGTGTCAGTCACTGGGAGACATTACATTCTACAAGCCATTTAACTGATTGTTTACACTTCTTCGTGCAATTTGATGACTGCTGTTCAAGCTCATGAACAATATGATTCTTTTGAATAGGGACGTCACGATTACAGATTTTCTCTGTACGATTATTGTCAGAGAAATAATCACGGTATTACAATTATCACAATTATTATGCATTAATGAATTTCACAACAGAATTATGTAAAATTAAATATAGTCAAAATATTTACGCAAAATATTTAAGTATCTATTAATATATATTCAAATCAATTGTTAATTGTCATCTATACCAAATGTTTACCTTTATCTTGATAGTTTTTTTTATTACAAATGACACGCTAACATTTAAATTCCTACCAATTCAATGTTACGTTAGGTAAATGGACTGGTATCTGTGCATTTACCTTTACTTTGGTGCTGATCTGCGGATATGGTTCCAACATCACGGTAATCCTTTTTTGAAAATGACGGTATTTATGAATCTTTACGATTAACCTCTTAATGCACGCCCCTATTTTTCATGTTTTTTGCCATAACGCCATGCCCAAGTTGTGAGCAGCACAGATCCCACATAGTTTAAGATTCAGAGATGTGCCTGGTATCATTGTAAAGGTAACACTCTCAGGATTACTGTTAAGGTGTTTTTTTGATTCTGTGACTTTACTTACAAAAATGGCAAAGGTTAGAATGATTAAATTGTTTCCCCGCCCATAGGTTTGCCTATAGAATGACATGGGTACAGACATTCAGGGACCTCTCAGCAGGCTATAGACACAATTAGGCCACAGCCACAGGTCTTGGCTTCCTGCAGTCCAAATTTCAAGTCAAAAGACCAAAAGAAACAAAAAAAATACAACCGCTAAACTCCTGGCGCGCAGTAGAGGGCGCACCCCTAAAAGCAGTGGATTATAGAACTATACACCTATCTGCATTGTGTATTTCTATGCCGCGGAGCGGGTGGCACGCACGTCGGATACACAAGGGTTTGTTTATCAGCAACCAAACGTGATGGCGTAGTGTCATACACCGTTGAAAACCTCAGACTATTGGCTAAAAGGTTATCTGCTTCATTTCACGGACAATTTCTATTGGCTCAAGCAGCTGTCAATCAAAGTCACGTTGTCAGTCTCATCGTCACGTGTCCTCATTGGCTTTCGAGACATGTCCCGGCCCATCCTCGCCACCGATTGGCTACTGCGTGGTGTCGTTTGAAGCAGGAAGACCTCACGGATGTAAACATTCAGTCACATGTAGTCACAGATCGCCGTGCAACTCGTAAAATGCGGTAACGGGGCCGGTTTTTGTTTTGATCCGCGTGTATTACGTTACGCATTGGACTAAACACATGGACATATTGAGGAAAATACTTCGGTTAGAAGGAAACAGATTTCATATTTCACAAGCATGGGTACTTGGCAAGCTGTACAAACGGTCTTGTGTCATAAGATGGTCGCTGTAGATCAGCTGTGGATAAAGGGAAGACTTGAAAGGTATGTACGCATCATACGTTAGCTTAGCGGCTAGCCGACCTAACTGCTAATCCTGTTAGGGCTGTGAGCAACCAAAAAAATCATGGGTGGTCTTGAATTGATCGGGGCGATCTAAGCTTTCTAACAATGTATAACATGAATATATATGCTTAAGGGCTGCTGTTAAAAATGTTCGGGAGTAATTGATGCTAGCGCCACCTTCTGGAGCCGTACCGTGGACGGTACAGCGTGCGTTAACTGGTTAATCAATTGTGGCGTTTAATACCGTGATTAATTGTGAAAACAAGTAAATGTGACAACCCTACTGAATGTGAGAGTGACAAACACACACACACGTTATATTGAGGAGGAGAAACCATTCAAATGGAAACCATTCAAATACAGTATGGAGATATCGAATGACACCAATATACACCATCAATTAAGATTTTACTGTCCCAAGAAGCAGCATCCAGTTCTATTATCAAGACAAAGAGTTGTAATGGGATGTGAGATCTATCAGCCTGCTAAAAGTATTCCCGTCAGTGCTATAAAGTGCCATGATACAATACATCACTGGCTATCTCAATGTACACTCCATCAAAGCCACCACAGGTTAAAGTCCACTCTAGCCCCATTTGTATTCATTAGTACAGACTCCCACCACCTCATCAGTATGGAAGGACACTCAAAGTGGGCTCTAAATGGAGTCTATTGACTAAATCCACCGATCTCCTAGCTTATGAGACCAACTGACCGCTGTGTGATTAAATAGTCCAGTAATTATCAGGACTTACATGCGCTAATTTTCAGAGTCAGTGAGGACCAGTGTCAACAAACCAACTAGTAGTATGATGCCATTTCTCAGCATTGCACCAAGTAGACTGACACTACCTGTGTAGAGGCAGCGAGGAGATGACAGGTTCTGTTTTTTCCCCTGTTGAGCAGATGACAGGCCACACTGGACAGAACTGAGCTGATACCACAACAGGATCTATCAGGGAGGTTACCCGACTTCATTTTAGGGCCGCATCAGAAATCATGATCTCGATTCACACCTAAACGTGATTTCATTTCTGAATGGTGTTTCTTCTGGATTTTATTTCACAAGCTGCATCACAAACAAATGCTCCTATTTTCCTCAGAGTTTCTCAAGTGCCCCCCAAACGCAGCAATGTCGCTGCCTTCTCCCTCAACCTATGACAAAGCGATTTTTGTCATGTGATTTAGTGGAGCACTCCCACTCCCAATGACCCTCATTTATCAAACATGCGTAAATCTACTGCAAGGATCGGCATTTATCAATCTGAAGCATAGGGTACTCAAAAATCTCACGCCAGCTCTGACCAGGTGTACGCACATTTTGAACCAGCGTAGAACATACAGGAACGAGTGCTGCTGAATGCAGACTGATTATTAAACCGTACTAATGCAGCAATGCGGACCTCATGTTGTTGTTGTTTTTATTAGTAAAATAAATAAATACAATACAACCACATATTCATCAAGTCCGTGTTGAAACTCAGCTTTTATTTTAAGCAACTGAGGTGAATTAAAAACCACGATCCGACAGTCAATGACAGACCTGTTACAGTATCACAGACAGAAACTTCCGTGATCCTGCAACTGAGTGATGAACGGCTGCTCAGTCTCTTTCTCTGCCGGACAGCGGAGCCGCTCTGTGTGACACCTGTCCAGGTGCAGGTCATCTTCACAGCACAGTTTGTTTGTTTTTTTGTCACCAGGACCTGTCAGTGGGAGATCGGGGATCGGGCCGGTGTTTCACATCCCTCCATCAGCCGACCCATGTCATCAGTGCTGCTGGTCGGTTATAAAGTCACGTTCACGGCAGTATTAGGCTCTGATTTCTCAAGCATTTATGTTTAGTAAACTGCAAGAGCATTGGTTTCCTGACGTGATCGTTGATACGTGCGTTTGCACCCTCCATCCACCAGTGATGACGGTTGTATCAATCACAAAAACTAGGCTATCACTCTATTAATGTCCAGATATCAGATGTCAGATATTCACTGACATTACCACGTCTCTGTTGAACGTGGTAATGTCAGTGAAGTCTCTCTTCTTGACCGTCGTCCGTGTCTCCACGTTATAAATGTCCGTGTCTCCATGTCATAAATATCGGCACAAAGTGCATATGATGAGGCCATACAAGGCAAGAAAGCGTTTCAAACGTTGCACTACCTGCGATGTACAATAAGCAGCGGGCAGTAGTTAAGGCAGAATTGCAATTCATTTTTCAGCAATGTCTGATTTATGGTCCAGTCGGAACATGGAGCCCAATTTGAGTCTGACTGTACATTTTTTAGGGACTGATTTCACCATGAAAAGCCGGTGCCTTCAGACTTGTGCTTTTTGAAACAGAGGGACGAAAACCCCCTCAGCTTATACCACGGCCTGTCATGATGTATTACTTAAATATGTTGTGATCTCAATTCTAAGCAAAAATCTTTATTCACATTTTTTTCAGAATCACGCAGCCCTCCTTCATTTCTTTTAAATAGCAGGTTCTGCGGGAGGAACATGTGTAGTACCGTCATCCTCAACCATCTGTTGCTTGACTAAACTACAATAGAGAACAAGATGAAAGAAAATAGAGTCACTTTCACTCCTTACAAGGGTGCAAAGCCTATACTAAAGTGAGGATAGTTTTAAAAATAAAGCCATAAATAGTTGAGTTTTATCAGTCAAGTTTGTGTGAAGTGCAGTAAAGAGAAAATTTGCATTCATACACCTGTTTTTTCAAGGTACTTGGCAGGACAGTTGTTGCAAACATTTTGGGGAGCGTGCCACAGCTCCACTGTGGATTCAGGCTGCTTCAGTGTCTGTCTCTTCTTGTGAGGCTGACTCCATGATGCAGAGATCAGGGCTCTGTGGGGACCAAACCATCTGTTGCATGACTCCTTGTTCCTCATGACTTTGGCCATAAGTTTGGGGTTTGTTGATGTATGAGGAATTTGGCAGCAGTCACACTTCCTGGTGGTGCTGTGCAATGGATAAGAACCTCAACATCTACACGGCCTTACAGTTTTTTTCACAGCACTGAATGTGTGTGTTCCCGGGTGGTTCTCCCAGAGTGTGCTCCCTGAGGAAACCTCAGAGCCCATATGATGTGAAATGGAAATTCTGGTGTAATTTATATTGTTCACATATTTAGGTATTTAAATATGGTTGCCCTTCACAAATTTTCAAATGTAAGCCTTCAAATGTAAACTGTATGAACTAAATGTGCAGTCCGATTCCTGCAGGGTTTAAATTCTTACCATTAATTTACCTTTTCTTTTTTTTCTTTTTTACTTTTAATGGTTAGTTACACTTTCTTTATAGGGATAGTTCAACATTATGGCAAATTGGCCCATTGCCAAAATCATAGTCTTATGAGATAATAACGGAATGTTACGAGACAAAGTTGTTTTCGAGATAAATTCATGCAAAACCGCTGATGCACGCTCTCATCAGGGGCAGTTTTTCGGCAAGCAGTCTCTGCATTTGCCTCGAAAACAACTCTGTCTCTGTCTGTAACGTTGTGTTATTATCTCATAGCGTGGTGAATGTGCAGGTCACAACTTGTCCACCAGAGCGTTTTGGAGTTGTTGGATTGTGTATTTATGAGCTTGATGAGGGAAACCAAGAAATCCCATTAGCCTCCGTAGCGTAGCTCTGAGCAGCTTGCGGCTCTGCTCCGCTGTTCTAAAAATAGCTTGCACCAACAATTAAAGGTAACAAACCTACTGCTAAAACTATAAGGATTATGGCAATGGGCCAATTTTCCAAAATGTTGAACTATCCCTTTAAGTGCTCACAGTAGCCAAGGGGGGAATTTTTTGTACCACAACCGTTTTAGTGTTGTGGTACAAAAAATTACATTGAGTGACAGGTTCACAGACAGTTACCGGTCGTTAGCTGGTTGTTTCGAGTTCAGTGGGCGGGTTCTCGGCCGGCTAACCGCCGCACCTCTCCAAATATGGAAAGTAGACTCCCACTAAAATCCAAGATGGCGCAGTTCAAATGCCCGTAGGAGGATCACAAAACAGACTCTCCTCTATTAGGGTGAGATCAGCCTCTTCTCCTGTGGACCCAGCTCCAAGCTTGGCTCCAGGAGGCAGACACCTTCTCCACATTAAAGATTAGGCTTAAAATTGTCCTCTTTGATAACGCTTTTAGTTAGAGCTGGCTCAGTCCTGACTGAATCACCCCCTTAGTTACGCTGCCATAGGCCTAGACTGCCAGGGAACTTCCCATGATGCACTAAGCTTCACTCTCCCTCTCAGTTTGTACACATACTGTACATATCCATTAATATGTGATACTGACTTAACTTCTTCTTTCTCCTGTTGTTCTCCTCTGCCCCCAGAACTCTAAAGTTTAATAATCAGTCTTAGCATTATCATACCATTGTGCTGTGCGCTCTGTCCTCTATACATAATGTATGTACCTTCTAGACCCACACACTTTTAAACCAACATACAGTACATGTGTTTCAAATGACCAGAGGCTGATACGAGGGATGGAAAGCAGCAATAAAATATTGTTGAAATTCTCAGCCATCTTTCAGCCCACACAGTGATGGGAAAAGCAAATCAATGTCCACTTGTGTCTTCTTTTCTACTTGCGTCATTTTAAGTAAATCACTTTTTTAAGTCTTCTTTGAACTGCACTGATGATGTTTTCAGTTCAAGAAGAAAAAAAAACATGAAAAACTTAAAATACATTATAGATTTCTAATCCTACATTTACAAATTAATTTTTTAAACTCTTAACTCTTGCAAATGATTGAAACAAATTTGTATCATAGGTACAGAATGATATTGCTGGATTCTACAAAAAAACAAAAAACAAAACAGAACATATGAAAATTCTCTGACAGATACAGCATGTTGAAAAGTGATACCTCGCACTCTAGAAAGATTACTGTATCCAAGACAGAAGGCACAGTAACAGTGCTTTGTCAACAGTGCAATATAAGGATAGGTGAATCAGTTTAGCTGGATGAATTTATTCACTACAGTTTCAGTAGACTGACCATCACAACATAAAATGTTATGCACAGAACGAGGACAACACTAAATGGACCAGGCTTCCTCTAACAAATATAGCATCAATAAGTATGGGTTAGAGGTCTTCACGGGTCCAATTTAACGGACTTGAACCAAAATGGACCCGTGAAAATTGTACCCAGAGCCGACTGGCCCCAAGCTATTATTATAAATCCAAGTTCCAAACCTGAGTAGCACCGAGATATACTGGAACCAGCTCCGAATACACTGTGACATACCAGCCCCGAACCCTAAAAAACCCGTGGGCCCGAAATGCCCGAGTTTTTACTGTATGATTTAATACAAGTTGTCTGGTGTTACTATATATTTGAATATATCCGAACGAATTACGGGTCATTCAATATTCGTTCGAACCTCATTTTTCTAAAAACTGACAGCCCTATAACATAGGTGCTGCAGGTATCCATAGTCAGAATGACTGTACTGTATAAAGCAGCAGAACAGGCAGCGTTGTGTGGTGGTTTAACCGGTTTACTTGGGCACGTCCGGTCGATATTCCCTGATATGTCAGTAATGAATGTATAGTGCATTTTCATTTTCACATCCATGACAAATCTGCACAGAGAGAGATTGACACACAGAGAAATGATCACAGCTGACATCTCCAGAATATCTCCAATGACACCACAGCCGTCCAGTGCATATGCACACACACACACACACACACACACGAATGTACACAAACACACTTCATACATTATGGACACAGCCCATCCTCCTCAGCTGTTTTCCCTGAGCCAACACCAATCTAGCTGGTGCGTGACTGCAGCAGTAGGATATTGTGTTACTATGCGAGTGCTGGTGTGTGAGAATGAGTATGGGATGGCAGGATTTAGCCCCATAAGCTTCACAGGGTTAGGGGTATCTATGGCAAGCGGCTTCCCCGAACCTAAGCCCCTCTTCCTGGGTAATATACAGATGCCACACCTGTCCCAACTGACATATGCCATATCACTTTCACTCTCACACATACACACTCAGGAGAGAGTGTAATGCCATGTGAATTATATATTTGTGTGTGGTTAAGCCAGACTGTATAACTTTGTCCAAGCCAAAGTGAATATGTAAATGTGTAACATTTAATTAATTCACCTTTTTTGCTATGCGGTACTGTTTTTGACATGTCAGCATCAACACTGAAAGTAAATCTGTTTCTCTATGCGTGAATGAATAAGAAAAAAGAAAGATGAAAAAGTTTTGCAGCTTGACATCAGGCAAGACTAACGCTGAGGTCAAAAAGTCTCCTACAGTAAGCTGCTTTCCTAACAACCTGTCATTGACCTCAATGGAAGCATCATGGGGTAAAGGAACGATCTGAAGGAGAATCCATAAAGAAGACAACTTGAGGTGCCGAGAGAGACTGACAGCACTTCAGCTCCGATTTACAGTACTACAACAGATGAGGGATAAACACTCCTTTCCTAACCACGATAAGAAAACAATCAGGACTTAAATGTTGAAATAAGATAATGAAAGAAATATGCAAGTGAAGATTATAACTGAAAAGGACCTGTCACCACCAACACAAGGCAGCTGCACTTCCAGGACACTTAAGAAACCAGCAGCAAACAACAGGTTAACTGAACTGAAGGCCAAAATAAACAGGCTGAGAAAGGCTTTACAGCCAAAGTGTCTAAATATAATTTGTTCTTTCATTAGTTTTGTATTGCCTGCTGTGCTTGATGGCTACTTACCTTGCCTGCTGTCTTGAAATCTTAAACTCGAAATGCTTTTTTTTTTGCCTATTTATTTTTACATATTTTTCTGAAAGATTTCGATATCTGAATTAGCTTTTGCCCTTCTAGCCATATGAACTTATACCTTGTTGTGCATCTTATTTGTTTATCCTGTGTGTGATTTTGGGTCATTTGGCACCACTGCTAGCACAAAATAACAAATCAAATCAAATCAAGATCACTACACAGCCAGTGGTGTTTACTTTATCAGTTTACACTAAAACAGTGGTAGAAGAACACAACAGTGGTATGAAACCATGTAATATAAGTCCAAGCAACACAACTTAAACTGAAACCAGGAGGAACCACAGTAAGAGGTAAGATGATGTAATGATGCAATTACATTTAAATAGAAATAAGAGATAAGAAAAAAAGAGAGATCACTTTAAAGCAGAAGTAAGCGATCCGGTCGTTTTGGCTAACTTCCTGTCAGCCGATGGAGTTAGCAGTCCCCGCCCTCATCCCTACGTCACCACATGCACGCGCATCCCTTGGCTGCACACACAGAGAGGACTGCCCCTTTATGCCGTTCTCTCTCCTCATTGGATAAAGGTTGTAGGATACAAGGAAAGTTTTCTCCTCGGCTTACAGCAGAGCAGAGTGACTGACAGACCCGTGTTTCAGACCAAACACTCTATATAAGTGATTGCTGTCGGAAGATATAACTATTTAAGACTTATTTTAACACAAATATTCCGCTTACTTCTGCTTTAACAACTTTAACACCCTTCTCTCTTGTTTCTTATATAATAGACATACATGGCATCCACATTGCAGCTCACATTAGTGCTCTAAACTGATAAATACATTCTATTAAACCAGAATTATCCTTACAGCCATTTAACTGATGCCATCATCATGTATGTACCGCATTGTGATAGTGTATGTGTAGAGAAAACACTGAATAGCAGTCTTATTCTGCCATGGCTTTGTCCACAGCTGTTATATAACATTATAGTAATATTCCACTAAGTTTATCCAAAGTCAAATTTCAATCCCCCATCATCTCTTTGTGTGTCTCGTGCCAAAACCTACAACCAAGGCTGTGTGCAGCTACCTGGCTGCGCACAAAACTCCCATGTAGGCCACAGACTGTGTGCCTTTCATTCATGCCCGTCCTTCCTTCTTATGAGGTTTGTTGGGTTTCTTCCTGTCACACACCTTGCCACAGAGGGCTGAAGGATGAGGCAAGGTTTTCAATGTGTTTAAAGATATATACAAACATACTGTACGGTATTCTACAGTGGCCCTGGGAGCCAAAATATTTACAAAACAACAACAAAAAAGCAACAAACCCAGCTTGGGAATGCTTGTGCTTATTCAATACTTTCAACTCTGGGTGTTAATATTTAAAATTTGACATTGAACAACAAAGTTCATGACTTTCTAAGGTACTGTTGAAACTCCTCCATAGTGGTGTGTGAATTTGCAGAAGATTTGATGAAGATGTTAACTGAATTGCAGCACGTGTATTTGCAGGTGTTTAGTGCACTGAGCTCTCAGGGCCACTGTGCTATTCACTACATTAATGATGCACAGCGCTGATGTCAAAATGCACACGTAGACAAATGTACATGAGCAGTAAAACACAGACACTAAGTAAAATATTGAATTCTCAGTTTGATTCCCACCATGTTGGATCATGTATCATTAAGTCCAAGCTGGAAATGTTTGGGTTGGCCACCACTCCCCACCAATCATTCTTTTGCCCATTGCATTGTGTGAAAGAAAAGAGTGAATGCTCTAGACAAGTAGAGAGATTGTCTAATCAACATACAACACAGTATGGTTACTATGGAGGGGTGATCACCACCCACATCAACAGATGCCCTGACAATAACTTGAATGTGGATCAATTCCAAACTAATCTGACTATAGGTCTCTGCCGATAGCTCTACTATCCCACATATAAATGAAACAGAACTTAAGGACGGCTCATGGACAACATGCATCATCAGTCTACTAACACTAGCACATGGTCAAGGTCTGGGATATAGGTGCTGCAAGAACAAGTCCTGAAACTTCTGTACGAGTTCTCTCATCCTGAACTTATTGGGCTTTTTTAATGTGTTTAAATGTGATAGATGAGAGAAATAAGGTCTATGGTAAACACTGTCAAGATGGTTTCATTTCAATTTCACATTACATAAATTACATCAGTAAACACTACAGCTATGGTTTCTTAAAGCGTTCACGTCTCTTAAAATCTGCTGGTTTCTAACAAGAAGCTAAATGAGACTACAGAGGTGATATGGATGTAAAAGGCCATCAACACATATCTGCCATTTACACATAAACAGAGACCTATGTCTTGTCGTCACAGCAGAGGTGTGTTAATAAACCATTTCATAGAAAAGTCCTATTTCATTTGGAGATTTGCAATGATTGTTGTGTCCCTACCAATATCCAAACTAAGCCTACAATCTTGGATGAATTGAGGGCAAATGGATGTACCAGGGCCTCAAGACTCGGGACACATACACATAGCTGAGAAGTCCAGCACAGGAGAAAGTGAAAAGAAGAGAGAAAGAGAAAAATTGAAGCTGAGCTTATCAAAAGGGGAAAAGACTGAATGTTGCAGCTGGACGCTATAAAATGTTCACAAGCATGTTTAGTGTCAAAACATGCTAGCATTGCCCAGCACAGCATATCATTTAGGGATGCACGATAGTTATCGGTCCGATATCAGCAAGTGGTGACTAACCCTAACCCATAGAAATATTAACATAAAAAGGTCGAAAGAACGACACTAGTGATGGGAATTCCGGCTCTTTTTGGAGAGCCAGTTCTTTCGGCTCGGCTCACTAAAAAGAGCCGGCTCTTTCGGCTCCCAAGTGGCTCTTCAGATTTTATGTTGCTTATCACCAAAATAATGCAAAACTATGTGTAAAATTAATTACTAATGTAAAAAAACAAATATTATATCAAATATTTTCATTTATGCCTTTATTTACTGAACACACTCAACCTTGAATAGAGTGTTACAAAAATAAATTATAAAGTAGGCCTATAAAAAACAAAGTCCAGGGCTCCAGACTAACGTTTCTTTTGCACTTATGGATGAAAACTTCTCATGTCAAAAAAAAAAAAAATCAAAATCAAAATAATCAATCAAAATTGTCAATGCTGTACATCGTGCATACAGATGTGCCTGTGCAGGTTGTTTGTGGAGCCTGCTCCATATGAGATTTTCACCTTGCACAATCTACACTCTGCCTTTGAACTGCTTACTGCCCACCCCCACCCCCCCCCACCCCCCCCCCCCCCTCCCCCCCCCCCCTCCTCCGTCGGACGGTCAGACTGTCAGATGGGGGGAGGATAGCAATTTGAACGCATTAGCGCGATTTAGCGCATTTGTTTATTACTGTCACTACCCTACCTGTCCATGTGCCTGCGTGAGTGCCCGCACCAGCTAGAGAGAGAGAGAGAGGGGGGGGGGGGGAGCGGAGAGAGAGAGGTGCTGCCACAGGCTCGTGCTGGATGTGCTGGTTGATTAGTTTCGTTTTTACCCCCTTCCCCCGTCGATCTGTGGCTTTCACTACAACAAGCAGAGGAGAAAAAAAACTAAAACGGCTCCCAATGAGGAGCCGGCTCCCGTCGTTCACTTCAAAGAGCCGGCTCTTAGAGCCGGATCGTTCGCGACCGACACATCACTAAACGACACACAAACCGGTAACAGGGAACGTTTGTCAACGTGTGAATACAGCACAGTGTGAATACGTTTGTAAACAGAGAACATGACGGCGGTAAATGACTCCTTCAAAGTTTCAGAAGAAAATAGTTCGCTGGCAGTTTGTAATAAATGTTCCAAGCAAGTTCCAACAGGAGGAAAAAATAGCACGATGCTTCACACCTGATCAGTCACCTGAAACATAACTGTCGCTTTGACAGAGTTTTTAAGCCTACGAGGACACCGCTAAAGACGCTATAGCAACATAAAGCCAGCCGTAAGAAGCCATCGGGACACAAACCCCCAATTCCAATCCGCCCCCTAAAGACTCAAGCCCTGAACCCTCACTGACTAAAGTGACGTCAGCTCTAAGTGACAGAGTGTGAGAGTCTGTGAGGGTCCAGATGCTGTAAATATGAATGGAACAGCACTTACACACTCTCACGACACGTTACCTTGACAACAACATGTTGTTGACTCCGGTCTTGGGTTAATACTGACAGTAAACTTCTTTTTTTTTTTCTTTCTTTCTTTTTTTTTTTGTTGTTGCTCCTGTCCATTAACAAAAAGAGAGCAGCGGAGCTCTCTCTGACTACGTGTGGTAATTTACTTTTTTTTTTTTTAACACTTGCGTTCCGACAGCATCTCATGTGTTTTGTTTTTTGTTTTTTTTAATTAATTAATTAATTTTTATTTTACGTGCAGTAAACAAGACAAGACAGTGACAGTGATAGACAAACAAGATGACAAGAGACTCATTGCGTGTGTGTGTGTATATGGGTGGGTGCGTGAGTGTGTATGCGTGTGTATGCACGTGTCTATGCATGACATAAGATAGCATAACATGACATAACATAACATAACATAACATGGCATGATTTAATAAGGCATAGAATAGCATAATATAAGGCAAAGATGAACATTCTAATTCAAGTTCTGTATAATTTGGTTAAATGAGTTATAATTTAAATGAGTTACAATCTCATGTGTTTGACTTCACAACGCTATGAACTGTGGGTAATTCCCCTACCCAAAGTCAGCATCGGTGCTGACTTACGGTAAGGGGGCAGTAAGGGCTCATTCACTGACTCACTGACTTGATGATCTGACAATGGAACAGCCCTCACACACTCACGGACTTCCCGTGAACGCGCCTCTAAGTCAGTGAGTCCGTGAGGGGTCGGATTGGAATTGGGCTCAACACACACTCTCTCTCCCTCTCCCCCTTTCTGTCTCTCACACACACACTCTCTCTCTCTCTCTTCCTTGAGATAAAACAACTGAACCTTGTTTACTTTAGTGAAAAGTTATTCATTTGAACCAGCCAAGCAAAAATCCTATAAACTTTTTTTTTTTTTTTACTTGACAAATGCACTTTTTCCATACTATTTTAAACCCTGATGCTAAATATTTCACATCAGTTCTAGAGGCCTTTATTTTTAGATCAATAAGTAGATTTTCATTCGAGATATCAAAAAGTTTAGTTTGATATCTTTTAGCAAATGTTTGAAAGGCTTACTAATAGAATATCTTAGTTTAAAGAGTCAAAACTGTTTTTGGTTTTATTTATAGTATTGATGTCGTGATATATCTTAGGTCCTCTTAAGTCTTTCTGATCTCCAGGTATGTTATTGGTATCTGTATCAGTATCGGCCTTTGGAAGCATAAAGTTAATTGGTTATCGGTATCAGTTTAAAAAAAAAAAAGATATTGTGTGCATCCCTAATATCATTATATCATCATTCCACTTTGTGGGTTTACCTAAAAACCTCATAATCAGTATTTAAGAGTGCCAGGCAGGTGATGAAATAATGTAGGCAACAAAGAGAAGTGAGGTCTTTTTCAGTTTTGTCTCCATATATACTCTGTTGTGGACAGAGGGGATGGAAAGACAGAATAGATTGTTGTTGGACAGTTCTGTCTGTTATTCCAACTCGCTCTGTTGAAATGTCCCCCCTCCCAGGTTCAGCTGGAGCGAAGCATATATCTACAGTATGTGATTACACTGTCTCCTCTACCTTTAACTGTGTGCGCTGACTTCATTTTTGTTGGATGTGAGATGTGGCTCTCAGGGGTACCGAGGAATGCCGGGTGAAAAGATGGATATTATGCTTAAAGGAAACAGTACCTGGTCTCACGCTCCTGCCCTTCACAGCAATTTCCATTGGGTTTGCCGGTCAGACGAGGCCCCATGCTTCGCCTGAAAAGCAAAGAGGTGTGAGAAAAATGGGTTTGAAAGAGAGCCGGGAGTGGTACTGTGTCAGAAAGAATACGATGCATTATAGTGCATTTATACTGTCAAATCAAGTGGGACTTCAATGTTTGAATATTTGAAGGTTTACACTCAGGGTGGGTGAGAATGTGTGGGATCTGAAAGCCCCTGCCCCCCCAGGGTGGGACCTGCTTGTCTTGTACACCTTCACACAGATACTCCTGTCACTGTCCAACCAACCACAACACTGTGAACACTGGGACTAGGGTTGTCATGAGAACCGATACTTCGGTAACAAGTTGATGCTGGGTGGAATCCAAATTTTGATATCGTTAAAACCTGAGTTTTAATTGTGACCAATTAAAAATCAGGTTGTACAATAACAAGACCGAAGATCTAACCGCCATCTGAACAGCGATCAACTGAGCCAGAGAACAAAGGATGTGGCGCTGCACAGCTGTAGCAGTGTGTGTGTTTTATTAGAAAACAACTTAACCCTCGGTTGGCCGTGTCAATTCCTGTCGGTACTGACGCGGGCAGTGTACGCTCGTGAGTTGGAGAACGCGCGTCGTCTCGGTGCGGCTACAGTCGTACTCGCAATGCATTTGTTATGTGAACGCAGCCGGACCTCATGCCCGGTGTACGCCACTAGTTTGAGCTCATGTAAACATGGCATGCCACTCATCTTTCTCCGGTCAGTCGTCACGGAAACATCATGCTATCCCAGTGGTGCGGTGTTTTGCCCAGAGTGAAAACAAACGTGTGTGACCGCCAACTCTGCTAGCTGAAAAATAAAACAATTTATCATTTTCGCATCGCAACAACCTGAAAGTGAATTAATGAGAACAGTTCTCTTGTTTAACTACTTGAAGAACACAGTAATGACTACATGACTTTCTGTTTGTGTTGAGCCATATTTTACTGTTTTAACACCGTTACTAACTTTATGTTGCTGCCTGCACTTTAAATTCTGTGCAATTAAAGAAGTTGTTGAAGCACAGTGGGCTGAAACTCAAGAACGTTTGATGCAAAAAAAAGAATTTAGAAATCCAGCGGTTCTGTTTTGTTTGTTTTTTTATCGTGGTATCGAATGAGTATGGTAACCGTATCGACTACTGAAATTCTGGTGTTGTGACAAGCCTAGCTGGGACACTAACTGTAATCTAAAATAGTAGTATCAACAATGCTCAGCAGTAAGTAGTGTGTATTTTCATTGTAAAACTAACTCCATTATTGCCGGTGGTGCAGCACCATCACATTGTGCTACAGGGTGGGGCTGTCTGCTTTGGCTGTCTGGCAGATGTTTCAAGGGAGATATGGGAGGCATGCCAGGATACAGACCAGCTCCCACAACACAGGACTGGGAGGTGAAACTGGGTGCCATCAAATACTGGATCTATGTCCACACATTCTCTGTTGTGCTGTTTATGGCAGCCTGTGGGCTGCTGATACCAGGAATGATGGGACTCACGTCTGGCCCATATCTAGGCAGACATTCATTGATGGAAATCTCAGGCTGTCTCATCATGACAAGGCCCCTGGGACCCCAGACCCATGTGCTCCTTGCTGATGAGATCTTTTGTTTATGCATGGCACAGTAAGGAGCAGCTGACTGCTGTTCTGCTGCCATCCTCATATAAAATAAATTACCAGTCCTTTTATTAAGCCATCAATGTCCTCATTAGTTTTGACTAAAACACACACACAGCTATGACTCTTGAACAAAACCATTGCATTAATGTTATAACATGTTACAATCCTACATTGTGCCCAAAGACCCGCTGTGTGGTTAAAATAGTAAAATAAATATTTTGGGGGCCTCAATGAAATTGTGCTGGGAGTAATTAGACTGTGGCAGAGGATGTCAGTGGGGTAGGTGGTCCTTCAGTGTGGCCAGGATCAATCTACATTCACACTGCAAAAGACAATGTGACCACATGTGGTGCCAGACCACATCAGGATGTGGTCTGGGCCACATAGTGATCAGATCTCAAATGGGTGCGTTCACACATGCTGTTAGAGCTGACCGCTTGTGGTGGGATTTGGTTCATACCAGATCTGAACAGGGTCTTGTGTGATGAAGACTTGATTTGTTGATTGGCACTGGACGGTTGCAGGTAGAGAGTTAAAACCACCAGGACATGTCTGTAACAGTAACACCATCATAAAGAAAAGTTCCACAGCCACACACTCTCTCTCTCTTTCTGTCTCCCTGATGTCGGCAGTCCAGCTTTACTCAAGACATGAAATAAAATGCTGACATTTACATGCTGCATGTTTATCATAAGGTAGACGCCGTTTTCTTGTATAGCAGCAATTTAATCCCCATGAAGGAAATATGATGTAGCAGTGTTAGATGATTAAATGTCAACACTTCGTGTTTTACATATCATTAGCATGGCTTTTTGCTTTTTATTCTGTCACATTACAAACAAACAATAGTGAGCACCGGGTCAGCGGCATCTGTCCCCATATGTTGACTTTAAAAGACCAGATGTCTGTGTGCTTGTCTTTTGTCGGTACTTTTAATTCTCTGGTTATCATCAGTCCGCACCATGTAGAATTTGCGCTGTGCCTCAATTTCATTTGTTTTTTATTTAGCCTACAGAGTTTCACACAGAACTTTGATGGCTGCAGGAGTCTCTCCATGTTTCTCCTTCCGCCATAGTAAAAAGGGAACATTTACATTTTTTCAGACAAGAGAGTCTCATGAACTTTTGGGGTTTTTTTTTTCATTGAATGGCTATTCGATCATTCAAAAATAAGTTCCCATCCTTAAAACATAAAATACTCTTAAAGCAGTGTTTTTCAACACTGGGGTCGAGACCCCACGTGGGGTCGCCTGAAATGTCTAGTAATCAATACTATACTAAAAATACTGATGAAAATATTTTTTAACTAATTATTATGCTTTTTAGAATTATGATTAAAAATGCCACGCACAATCTTAAACAACTGTATTCTATACTAGGGCTGTCACTTTTTAGAAAAATGAGGTTCGAACGAATATCGAATGACCCATAATTCGTTCGGATGAATTCAAATTGACGGCCATGATCACATGACTGTACGTGATAACAGGGTCACCAGAAATTTGTGATGTCAAAATGGGGTCACGAGCCAAAAAAGGTTAGGAACCACTAAAGGCCAAGGAAATATTAAAAATTCAGAATTTTGACTATTTTCTAAATATACAATGCATACACACAAAAGAAAACAGGTATCGTTGTATACCGGTACCCAGGTACTGAGTTTCGGTACAGTACCGATTAGGTACCCATCCCTAAGAGTCTATCAGTTATCTGAAGGAAACCCACAACTGGTTTGGGGATTCAGAAACACCATCAGCCTGCTAATCTGCTAACCAGCTAGTCAAGACTCAGAATGGGAAACATGTTGGAACAGAGGGGGGATGCAACGTCGTCACTGAAGCCTTGATGATTACTCAACCTCTGAAGCTGATGAAAAATAAAAAACATTCATCACCATCAAAAGAACATTTTTTAAAAAAGCACTGACCTGAAAATGTTGACTTGTTTGCCTGTTTTTACAGCCATATCCAGCTTCAAAGGCAAAGACAATGATATATAATGAAAGTCAAAGGTTGAAGCTCTCATCTGTTTGTTATTTTTGTGTTTCTATCTTCTTCAGAGGCTGAGAAGTGAAGGCTTTGGCGAATGTCAATAATAGCGGATTTTTAGAGGCACCCTGAAATCTTAATGGGAAAACAAACTTGTTCTAGTGCCTTTCATTCAGATGGCTAGGGTGATATAACTTCATTTTTGAGAATTAACTTCTCTTCATAAAGTTGTATTTAATGCTTTTTGAGGGTTCACTTGCAAAGGTTAGTAAAGGAAATGTTGTCATGAAGAAACTTTGACCCGACCTGATCAGAATACGACACCAAGAGCTATGTCATGTTCTTCCTTGACTTTTCCAGGCAGTTAAAGTGATAGTTCAACATTTTGGCAAATTGGCCCATTGCCATAATCCCTATAGTCATAGCAATAGGTTTGTTACCTTTATTTGGGTCGTGAGCTGCTCAGAGCTACGCTATGGAGGCTAATTCTTGGTTTCCCTCATAAAACTCATCAAATAAACAACTCCAAAATGCTCTCATGCGTCACATCACATCACAACTTGTCCATGAGAGCATTTTGGAGTTGTAGCGTAGCTCTGAGCAGCTCGCGGCTCTGCTCCGCCATTCTAAAAATAGCTTGCACCGGCAATTAAAGGTAACAAACCTTCTCCTAAAACTATAGGGATTATGGTTATGGGCCAATTTGCCAAAATGTTGAACTATCCCTTTAACAGTGTTGTCCCTCCAGGCAGACAAAGAGATGATGAGACGCACGAGGAGTGAGACGGACTGGGTTAAAGATTGACACGTGAAGTTGATCCTGCAGCTACTACAAAGTTCCCATCAAATAAACCAACTCATTAAACCAGCCCCGTGCACTCTCATCTTTTAATTGAACTTCCATATTTCATGAAAATCTTTGAACATCGGTGAATGTGGCATATCCTCTGTATGTTTCATGTTTTGGGACTAATCAATACAAGCTTGATTAAAGCTAATGTGCTATATGGAAATCTAGCTTTCAGGGCATTGCAGTCTCGTTATCTCCTACTCCTTCTATACATTTATGCATATGAATTCAGAGAAGGATCAAAGATCTTGAGTCAACCAGAAGACAGGATTACGATGCTGATGTCTTCGGCAATCTTATCAGTAAACTGTCTCCTAATCCCACTGGGACTGAAAAGAAACACCCATCCCTTTTCACACCACTGCTCCTGCCATCAGATGTGCGCGCCTTGTTATGCTAAAAGGAGAGTGAAATGTCTCAACACAGACGCAGCCTAAAAGGCATCAAAAGACGGTCACAAATGATTTCTAAAGACCTCAAAATTATCTCTGAAAAGCATGCTCTTTGAATTTTCAAACAGTCGCTGAGGAAACAGCTCTTTTTTAATCCTGAGGAAACTCATCGTTGCTGTTATTCTCAACAAACAACACAGATAACGCCCCCCCCCCCCCCGTCCCCCGTCCATCTCAACCAAACAGGAAGAGCTGCTCTACTTTGACCATAATGCATTTCACACATGCTTAGTTCTCTCAAGGTGGGAGAAATGCAGCGATTTCCTCTACTTTCTTTATCCTCGCCTGGACTGTTTGCAAAGCCAGACCCGAAATGTCAGGACTGCTTTTAAAAAAAAAATAAAGAAATGCTTCAAGACCAGCACCATCATACGAACAAATCATATCTGGGTCCGAGCCGTTTTGCAAAGCTCGCCCAGTTTTCTTTGGAGGAAGCCACCCCCGAATGAAGTGTGTGGGGCCTGTAGCCAGGATCCAGCACACTGTTTGGCTCGGGGAGGTGGATTCTCAGGACGGACTGAGGGAAAAAGGCGTGGGATGGCAGTCATCGGCAACAGTGATGTCATCTCGTGTTCTGATTCCTCACTCGTATTACCAAAGACTTTGCACAGTGGGAGACGCGCTCCACCTAAACACAGAGTGCTGTTGGGAAACATACATGGAGAATGTAATTGGTTCCTCTCTCAACATCACTGATTGAAAAACCATTCAAAAGCAGTTCCTTGTCATATTAATCCCCATCACTGCACCACTCCCCACCCTTATTTGTACTGAATGTCACTTTGACATAAATTATGAATGCACTTCCTGGTAGTCCTCCTGGGTTGTTTGGACAGAGCAGACTTGATTGGCTGAATTAGAGATGCAGCTGAAAGTTAGTGAGCGGACGTTAAGATGATGTTAAATCACCAGTCTAGGACCTTGTCCACACAGAAACAGAGCTTCACACAAAACAATCTTCTTCTTCGTTTTGAAAAGAATCAATCTAGTGTGAACGCAGACATTTCAAGAAATATCTGCGTTCACACTAGGGATGGGTACCGAATTCGCTACTTTTATTCGTACTGACCAAATTCTCACCAAAGTACCAAGTATCGATTCACGTGAAGTCAAATGGTACCACATTTCGGTACCTGAATGCACCTTTGAGTCGCGTTACATTTTTTCAGACAAAATAATCTCATGAACTATTCAATATTTTTTCATTGAATGATTATTTGATTATTGGAAAATCCTTTCCCATCCCTAAAACATAAAATACTCTTAAAGGACAAGGAATTGTGATGTTGTTGAGAAATAAATATTCAAAATTCAGAATTTTGACTTTTTTTTAATAGACAAAATAACTTAAATTACCACACACAAAAAGTACCGAAAACACAAATGTTACCCATGCCTAGTTCACACAGATCCATTGAAAACAACTGAAAACACTGTGGTACATATGCCAGTAGGCCTGTGTGGAGTGTGTGGCGCTTTAACACTGCCACACATACAGTATAACAGAGAAGACGACGGAAAGCTCCCCCACTGTATTCAACCTCCAAACATGTAAATCGATTAAATGTTGACTGGGATTCGTGTGCAAATATGATGATGAGTGATGATTTAACGCTGCAGTGTCCCATGCTTATTTGTATTTTAATAGAAATATATCATAGTGATGAGATTGCGAGTGCATGAATAAAATAATATAAGCTTTATTTTCTCTCGTTCATTGATTGTCCTGACACCTTAAATTGATGTAAATGTACTTTTTGTGTCTCATTTAGAAAAAAACTCCAACTCCAATCTAGGGCTGACCTCCAAAAGTCGACTATTCGACGATTCAATTCGGAGAGGTCTGATTCACTATGAACCTCGTAGTCGACTCTAACCAAGACCGTACCATTCTGACTATATGGGGGTGCCCACGGCTGCTGAGCATAAATTGTTCGAATAGAATGTCTCTTTTCGTTATAAAAAGCATTGATACAAAATCTGCCTACTTTCTGTTAATAAAGAGTTCAAAATGATGTGTGCATTTAAACGGTAGTCTTAGCTTCTTACTACTTATTAATAAATCACTCACTGCAGTTGCACAATCAAATGAGCGGAGGTTTTTTTTTTTTTTCTTCAAATGAGCGGAGGTGAGCAGCACTACAGGACCGTCAACGTCACAGTACTCAGAAGTCACTGCAGAACCAACACAGTCTCACCCCTTTGCGTCAAACGGTTGACGCTTGGTCAAGGCCCCTTACGTCAATATAGTGACGTGGAGGGGGTACCCTCGAGGTCGTTTCTCGACGAATAGGGCCACTCATAGACTTGAATGCAAATCCCTCATCGTCGGATTTTGACGAAGGGGGGCGGGACCGTTTCTCCCTCACTCCCAGTGCGTCAACAGCCTGACGAACGGTCACTGTCCCTCACCGTCACATGTCTGACTCATTAGGTGCCCGTTTTTCGTCAGGTTTTGACGCGCTCGGCTTTCAGTTGATTCCAATGCAGTTCCCTTCGCGGCGATATGTGACGCTCAGAGCAAGTGATCCAGCCGACCCGGCTGCGGCACTGAAAGACGCTGTGAGCAGAGAATAACTTTTTTTTTTTTTTTTTAACTTTTCCTTAAATCTTTATTGAACCTGATGCTGCTGTGTCTGACGTAGCTTTCGGCAAGGACGTCCTTTCGGTTATTTATTTATTTATTTATTTAGTGATCATGGTGTTTGGTGCAGAATAATCAATCAATAAATAAATAAATTAATTACGTCCTTGTCGGAAGCTGCGTCAGACCAGGAGGGGGGGGGGGGTGTGGATTCTACAGGTGAAGACCACTTCCGCGTTCAAAAAGCTGCTCTGTTTAATCAATATTCTGAAGAAAGATCTGATTATTAGCCACAACGCTGTAACCATCCAAGGAAGACTGTGTAACAATATTATGTGCTTCTGCTGAGTCCAAAAGCCCTTTGTAATATCAACTTTATTTTAAGAAAACACGCTTTGTTTCCAATGTCATATCACGGAGAAGCACTACATTACCCATAATCCTCATATTTATCAGCGACGTGTCTGATTGGTTGAGCTTGCTGTTACCAGCAAATGAAAAAATAAAACAAATTGAGCTTATATTATTTTCTTAGTAACTAAAAGGTCTTAACATCTTTTTTGTTTTCAACATTGAATAAAAAAAGGGTGCTATATTGTTAAAATTCAACAATAAAGTGCATAAAAGTTGGCTTGACTTCTTTCTTTTTTTTCATAATTTTCACCAGCATCTTTCTGGTCCACATCACATCATATTTATTGTAATTTTTAATTCAATGAGTGACATTTTATTTTTTATCTGAAAAACATTATTATGAATTCAAGGGTCAGAGGTCACTGATTAGTGTTAAATTTAACCTTTTTGACCCTGTTTCCTTGAATAAATCACTAAGACTTTGATGCGGGAAGCTGAGATTTTGATTTGATTTTGTTCAGAGCACTAGGGACAAAGTTTCTGTAGAATTTCAGACCTGTCGGACATCCAGAAGGGTCACAGCTGACTGTCCAGGCTCGTTTCTCGGCCTTCAAAGCCTAGATTTAGAAGCCTCTGACCTTAAAGGAGAAATGCAATTCTTTAATAGCTTCCAGGTGCTTTGGCCTATCAGGCTGAATTTTTAGCTAAAGGAGCTGGTGTACGATCAGGAAGTAGGGGAGCTGTGCATAAAGCCAATTGGTAAGTGTCAAAGGTCACAGGGGTCAAACATCAAAGTGAATCCAGCCATTCCTGCTTTTTCTCAACAAAACATACACGGTTTAAGTTATCATCATGAAATATTAATAGGTTGTATATCAGAGAGTCCTCTATCAGAATATTTTGGTCCAGTTGCTCTAGGGGCCCCAGGGGGCCCCGGGGGGCCACTTGGCTTTCCCATGCTCCCACAGAGTTGGGTCTCGGGGTGATGGATAAGGGCCTCACCATGAGTCCACAGGCCAAGTTTCAAGTGATTTGGTCGGTTTCTATGGAAACGGCGGCCTCAAGGATACAGAGGAATGCGACTGTTTGAAGCCCCGCCTCTTGAAAAGTAATGGCTCGATCAAGACCAAACACACATCTACGCGTTCGTCTTGGGCCCCCGAACCATATATTATGGAATCAGAACTGTACGACTTTTGGAAATGTGTTTTGTCTATTTCGGCTTTTCTGACTAAGAGGGTCTCTCAAGCTTTAAGTCTGACAGACTCTGAGTCTGAAAAGCCAAGGGAAGGGAACTGCATTGGAATCAACTGAAAGCCGAGCGCGTCAAAACCTGACGAAAAACGGGCACCTAATGAGTCAGGCATGTGACGGTGAGGGACAGTGACCGTTCGTCAGGCTGTTGACGCACTGGGAGTGAGGGAGAAACGGTCCCGCCCCCCTTCGTCAAAATCCGACGATGAGGGATTTGCATTCAAGTCTATGAGTGGCCCTATTCGTCGAGAAACGACCTCGAGGGTACCCCCTCCACGTCACTATATTGACGTAAGGGGCCTTGACCAAGCGTCAACCGTTTGACGCAAAGGGGTGAGACTGTGTTGGCAGAACGCTCACTGAGTGGCAAAAAGATGAGAGGCAGAGCCGCCAAAGTTTAAAAGTCTGACATGTCTAGCTTTGTCAGCATGTATTATGCATGACCTGACAGAACTGCAAAACATTGTGAGGATACATCTGACTTTGACCGAGTTACATTCAAGATCCTGCTTTCAACCACGGAAAATAAATTAACTCTGTAATTTTTTTTAGATCTATCGCCTGTGTTTACCGTTTCATGTGTCAATAGTTCTGATGGTTAGACAGATGAATTAGTCTCTAACACATCCTAAAGTTTGACTTGTCAGAGTTTTTCAGAAGAGGAACTGTTTTTTTTCCGACTTCCGAGTTGTCATGAACGCACCATAAGTGCCGGGAGTCAAGATGCGAGTAACAGCTGTAATATCGTCCCTCTGCACTTTAACACTGAGCCTGTCTATCTGTCTATCGCTCTGCCGCTGTCGCGGTCACACTGTGTGTTACAGGATTGTCGAGTCCTTCTGACCTGCGTTTGTTTTGATACTACATGTTTTACCCGGTTTCTCTGTGTCCACCGCTATCCTTCACCATGTTGAGGGATGTTTGATTTGCCACTCAGTCCGAGCAAAAGGAGCGTTGTCCAGGGCAACGTGACATAAACGCATACCCTGGCTCACAATGGCTACTAAAAATCATCCAAAGTGTGGGAAATAAATAAAGGTATTTGTTTTACACCTACCATATTTTTTGGGTGTTTTAGCTCTTTTGTTTGAAAGGGAAAAAGTCGCAAATTTGCTGCTATCTACAAAAAAAAAAAAAGGTTCGACGATCGGTCGACTACGGCAAATCTGACAAATCAGATTTGACTATGAAAATCCTTAGTCGTAAACAGCCCTACTCCAATCCAACCAAGTCATGTACACCAGTGGCGGCTGGTGACTGACAAAATTGGGGAGGACAGGATCACCAGTCCACTGCATCATGTTTTCTACTAGTTGACTACTTATCCCTACTTTCTTATATTCAATGAAAATTAAACAATGTCTTACAAGATTTCTTAAAAACAAGATCATTTTATTCAATCTTACTGTTTTCAGATTAACACATGCCTAAATTAATGAAACAGACAGAGCCGTTACATGGATGTGGGATGTTACGTTTAAAAAAAAAAAATAAAAAAAAAAGCAGGCCAGTGTGCAAAAACCTGAAATTCACAGTGGGGATTTCACACCCTCTGATTTAAACAGGAAAAACAAAAACCATGAAAACTGTAGGACGAATTATGAATAACAAAGCAAAGTGTTCCACTCAAATTACATACGGGCTTTTTTAACCTGAAACTGACATACGGCGGAGGAGAAAAAAAATAAAAAATAAAAAAAAAAAGTCCGGTCGTGTCTTGGTTTACCCTCCACTGCACCCAGGTCAACGTACTTAAAACTATGAAATATATCTCTCAGACTGCTGCTTCTGAATCCTCCAATCAGTTTACATCCAGAAAATCGGCTGATATTCCTTTGAAATACGATGCCGATATCTCTGAAAACTCTGTATTTCTTGTCTAGAGCACAGAGCACTGGGCGCGACATGAAAGTTTGGCGCACATTAGCAACAGTAACCAAGGGGGTTGGAGAACGTCCATTGGTCCCAATATATGTCAATCTTGTGTTTCTGGTGGCTGATTGGTAATTTGGAGGACTCCTCACTTTAGTGGCTCATTTTACGTGTCGTAGCCAATCACAGATCAGGCAAGAAAAAATCCGAAATGCATTGAGTAATGAAGGAGATCCATCCCCACGTCAAGGAGGAACAGAAGCCCTCGCGTCCTCCCTAAACTAAAGGAACGCCCCCTACCTTCCTGCTCCCTGCCTCCTCAAACAGACTGTTGAACTGTTTTAATAAAGTGATTTAAAAGTGGTTTTCTTCCATAAAAAGAGATTTAAAAATATATATAATATGATTGGTAAAGGTTATTTCAGACCAGTTCTCTGTCTAAAATATACTGTTGAACTTGCCCTCTGGCCTCTAAAAAAAAATAGAGGAGGACCAACCTCCTCTGCCTCTATGGACCAGCCTCCACTGATGTACACCCTTAAAATGTCTCCCGGATTCTGTGATTGAATGTGCGCTCCACCCCAGATGTCCTGTGAGTTAAATTGTGGCATAATTAGGTCATGGCAGTGCTTTAAGTGCGCCGGCCCGGTATGCACCAGTACGGAGTACCGGCACTTCTAGATTTTAACCCCGGGACTTCTCATGAGCCCCTTGTCCTGTTCTTTTTCTATCTTAGCGATTCGTGATGGTTACACTTGGCTATATACTACATTACCCAGTGTGCACTAGTACGCCTGTCCTTTTACTCGCGAGACGTTCACACGCAAGGAGGTTTTCTCCATGTCTGGTGTCCATCTTTTATCCATCTACTGATGTGTGTGTCCATAGGCAATGGTTAGTGCCAGTTCAAGTTCCCTTGTTCTTTTCGCCCCTCCAGTGCAGCTACTTGAGGACCCCCTCTGAAGACCTCCTTTGGGCCAGTATTCAAGTGCACAAACACTGAGAAAGGACTTTTCAGTAGGATAGAGACACCTTCTATGAAGTGGGTTAAAGGATAATTTCCGTTTTTTACAACCTGGACCTTATTTCTAGCATAAATACATCATATTCTAACTCACCCAGGCTACTTTGTGTCATATTGGAGTTGTTTTGACGAACATTAGCACCCCAGTCGGAGCGGCGCGTATATCCTATAATGCAAGAGCACAGGACGCAAATGCAGCTCTAAAAATAACACATTATCCGCCCGCAAAACTCGCTCAAATTTCGCCAATATTTTGTCATGATTCACTAGTGGCTTATTCCCCTCCGAGCCCGTGTGTCATGTTAACAACATACGGGGTCTCTATGTTGACCTACTACCTCTGATCAGGGCTGCGTTCCCAAGAAAACAGGTTTGGTTTCCCTCGCTCACTTATTCCCTCAGCACTGGTTTCTAATGACGTCACAACGGAGCCACTTGGAGTGGGAAGGGAAAGTGGGCGGGGGAGGAGTAGAAGAGGTAAACGGTAACGCAAACCTGCCCTCGGTTCACTTAACAGCTGGACATTTTCACTAGGGTCGACCACATGCGTAAGGTGTAGCGCTGTATCGGCCGTCTTGAGAGGGGGGGGGGAATGGGGGGGGGGGGGGGGGGGGGGAGGGGGGGGGGGGGGGGGGGGGGGGGGGGGGGGGGGGGGGGGGGGGGGGGGGGGGGGGGGCGGGGCGGGGGGCGGGGGGGGGGGGCTGGCCGTTTTTTGTTAATTCAATACTCGAGATATTTAAATATATTACTACTGGTTCGCTCTGTCTGTCACTCGATGATGAGCTCTGCTTCATCAGACCATCTGATTATAATGCCTTATTAAAACTACAACATCAACTCAGGCAACAGCAACTATGTGAATATGAAACTCTGATTAAAAAGGGCCTTTAACACGTTTTTTTTTTGTGACAAATAGAGTTGCCTATTATAATAATTCTCTACTAGCCTACCACTTGTAAATTGTTTTTTCGGACATGTCACTGCTGAACTAGTTTTATTGAATGGAAGATTTACTGACCCCTTTTCATTTATTTTCTTCTTGGGTCTGGTAACACCCAACTGGTGCTGAAGTTTCATTATCGCCACCGCATGGACGTATTTTTTCCGTGCACCACTGCAATGCATTGTGGGGGTATCATCAGCTCCTGGATTGACCATCGATGTGACTTAAATCACTCAAGCCCGCAAGGGTCGATCTCACCAAGTTACACTTCAGCTGTTTTAGAAGAAAGGGAACAGGCCCTTCCTTGATGATTGGTGGCGGGGGATTCCCCGAGGCAAGTGCTGAAGGGCAAGTGAACGAGCGACTCCAAACACCTTTTGGAACCGCGAGCCCTGGATGAGTCAGCTCCGACCGCTGCCCGCTCAGTCGGATAATAATCATTCTGCTTTGCAGTCAGTCCATTTTAAAACTCAACTACCGAGCTTACTTGAGTGAGTCCAGGGTTGAGGAGAGGAAGCCTGTGAAGCTGAAACTTCATCCACTGCTCATGTTGTTCTGACAAGTCGGAAAACACGCAGAAACGCACCATAGCATTAGCGGTAGCAAGTTAGCCGCGCCGGGCAACGGTCCGGAATGACATCATCCATAGAAAGGTTAGTAGTCAACACACAGCCGGCAGCATGTTGAAGGTAACATGCCACCACCGGCTCGGAGGGGAACTACACTAGTAGTATTCGATAACAAAAATTGGCGAAAGGAGCCGAGTTTTGCGCGGAGAATGTGTTATTTAAGTAGGCTGCATTGCGGGCCCCGTGTTCTCGCATTATTTTATTACTGATATAATACGCGCCGCTCCACTGGGGCTAATTTCGTCAAAACAAACACTCCATAATGACACTAAAGTTTGTCTGGGTGAAGTAAAATGATCTTATTTTATCTAGAAATAAGTCCAGGTTGTAAAAAAACGGAAAGTAATCCGGTAACGTTCAAATGACTAACATAGATTCATTGTCTTCCCCAGAGAGGATCATAAGAGGGATTTTAAACAAGAAAATATTTTAGTTAAATACTCTCTGGGGAAAGGTCTAGTTTAAATCAGTAGCATGTTTGATTGACTCGGAATACCAACCACCCACCATGCCCTAAATTTGACCTTCAACATAGTTGAAATGAGGGGAGTACCCGCTTCTTACCTTTTACTTAAAGCACTGGGTCATGGGTCCATGAGTTATAGGTGAAGAGTTTTATGAGATGAGGTCACTGTGACCTTGACCTTTGACCACCAATATCTAATCAGCTCACTGAGTCCAAGTGAATGTTAAAGGTTGAATATGGAGAATGCTTATTAAAAGACCCAAGTTGACGCGCTTGGTGTGTTCACATGCAGTCGGAGCTACCGTTTGTGTCATAAACACAGGAATATCAACTCTTGACTTGCTTGAAGTGTAAATTTTTTTCCACAGACAGCGTCAGATGGCTACTCAAACATGCGCCGAGAAGTTTATTTACTTGAAGTTGTGTTGGGCGATTTTGACATTCTCAGATCGTCCCAATCGCCCTCCCTGGAGATCGCCGATAGACCTATCTATCGCCGGGGTCCCGGGGAGGGGGGGTGTTGGCGCGGAGGCCGTTCTACTTTCGTCGCGACCGGCGGGGGGGGAGGGGGGGGGGGGGGGGGGTGGTTGGGCGTATGAGTAATCGCTGTTTAATATTTTAAACCTAGTGCCCTGCTGTCCATGCATGCATGCTTCTCTGGTTGTGTGTGTGTGGGGTTGAAGGGCTATATATATAAATGAACGGAGAAGAAGTGCGCAATGATCACTGAACGGAAACGCGAAAGATAGGAATTATTGCAGTTGCCGAAAGCCGGAAAAAAAAAAAAAAAAAAAAAATACTAGTCATGGCGGACTAATTTAATTGTGGCATAGCGCAGTGAACACCTCGTCGGCCAGTGACATCAGGGCGGCCAGACAACTCAACGTTCGGAGCCTAGCATAGACAGCCCACTAACACCAGCTAACGTGTTTCCTCCCTCAATTTGGAGGCAGTGCAACACCTGTTTACCCCACAGAGATGTGTGTGCGGTTCATATGAACTAGACCTGGCTCCGTCTGATCTGATTGGAAAAAACGTCGCCATGGCTGCATTTTGAATTGGTGAAACTACTGTCCAATGGACAGAGTATGAAGTTTTGGAAGCCAGCAAGCCAAGCGGCTTCATTAAAAAAAACAAAACAAACAGATTGCCAACATGTAGAGCAATTAAAAAAGTAGCGAGTATGTGGTGTGTGTGTGTAAAATCCGGCAAGAAAACCAAAATATATCATCGCCGATCGTACCTTCCAATCCCCGCCGATAGAACGATTGGAAAAAAAAATCGCCAATCGCACATACCCTAACTTGAAGCAAGTCAAGATTGATATTCCTGCGTTTTAAATGGACACATAAAACTGTAGCTTGCCCCAACTGTAAACTGAACACACACACCGTGCACTGGCATAACTGGCTCGCGCGAGATTTGAATTAGAGCTATTTTACAAACTATGTCGGCTTGCTTGAAAATAAATAAAAACTTCTCTCGCTGGTCTAAATATCTAACCTATTTACTGGTTTCATGGTCTTCCATTCCAGGTTGTCCAAGCCTTAGAATGTTGCGCAAAACAAACGTGACGATGGGAGAACGCGCTCTGATTGGTGACACAGCAGACCAATACAAGGCCAACAAGGGTCAATTATGTAATTTATTCAACATCAAAATTATCCGAAGCGGTTTTAATAATGAAGGTAAAAAATAAACATTAATGCAGGGTCATATACACTTTTTTAGAAATTGGTTTTCCATAACTTTTCAATGTACTTTTTCCCAAAACCCTTGTAAAATGAATTTTTTAACAACGACCCCCCACGCCCCCACCCACCCCCCCTCCCCCGCATCGCTACCAATCCATGCATCGGTCCTCGGTTTTGCTGCCTATCCTAAAGCATTTAGCAGGTTAGGGGTCTGGGGGGCACTCCTCCCAAGAAAAATTTTTGTGATTTTTTAAAAATAAAAAACACCAGTAAATGAGGCATTCTGGCAGGCAGAACTGGTTCTAGTGGAAGTTGTGGCTGGAGAGCAAAAACATAACCCATTTGGTTAAAAATAATCTGTTGGATCATCAGCCTTTCATAAAAAGGCTGTTTCCTCTTCTTCCACAACTTCTGCCACTATTCCTCATCTCTAAAAAATATGAAAGGAAGGCTCCACATGGATGAGCTTTAAAAACATGTCCTAACGATTTTCAGCCTACATGTTTATATAACAGAATATATATAGCCTACATTTTACAGCCCCCAGTATACACACAGAACGTCAACACACAAGACACAGACACCACAACAGACACACACAGACACACACAAGGACACACAGACGACACAGACAACACAACACAACACACAAACACACACACACACACACGACACAATGCACTCGACACACGCACACCCACGACACACACACACACACACACACCACATACAACACACTAACTACACAACACACACACACTATCCACAACACACCCTACACACCACCACACAGCATACAACACACACACACACCAAACACACAAAACGTTGCTAGTGCTGTCCTCTCTCTGTTTCCTGCTGCTCTCTGGACTTGGGCTCCTGGCTTGTTTCTTTTGGGCTCAAAAAGTGAACCATGGAATAAAACGGCCCAAGCTCCGACCGGTAAACGCCATAGTTCGTGTCGAGAAATGTACTACGGTGGTCCTGGCCTGAGCTGGGACTGGGGGCGGAGTCGAACCGAGAATAAATGAAATTACGGTATAAGGCCCTCCTCGCGCTCATTGACGTTGTAACACAAATGGTAAATGTAAATGAATGTAAATACACTAATACGGCAGCGCGTCAACATTGCAGCCAACCACGGTCGTGACCAGGGCCGGTCCACTGACCCACCGGCCCTCCGGGAAAACTCCCGGTACTTGGACCTCGGGTGGCCTGAGCTCGCCCTGCCGCGCAGTTATCCACCAACAACTGCAGAAAAAAGTTTCTCCCCTTTTCCCCCCGGTAAAAATTAAAAAAACCGCCTGATGTCGTCCATACTTTTCCATTTTTATCCTATGGATTTTGGGAACCGAGCAGAAAACGCTAGGAGTTCAGATTGTCACCTTGGTTACGCTGGCTGTATGCCAATATAACATGGTGGAGTATTCTCCGCTTCCACAACACTTCTCTGCCTGATTGGTCGGGCGTCGTGCCTGTGGTGCATTCACGGTGACCCGGGGAAAATTACAAAACTTTACCTTCTCAGGCAATGTGCACTTTCACTGTTTAACACGCGACATAAGATATTTCGGGCTTAGAGCCAAGGCGACGCGAATTGCGTTACCATCTATTTATTTTTTTAATAGGCCTATTACAACTCCAAAGTATTAACCACTGCGAATAAATTTCAGATGACGTTTCCAAAACTTTACAGAAGGATTTTTATTTTTCCATAACTTTTTCAAGGAACATAGAAAAATTGCATTTTTTTCAATTTCCATAACTTTCCAGGTTTTTTCCATGACCGTACGAACCGACATGCATAGGTACCGGTAAATATCCATGTGTAGTGTCTCCTCTGTGCATCATCTGAAGAGGCGGACGGACCTACAACGGTGTGGCAGGCTCTGTACACATAGCACTAAGTGCTACAGAGGCGGACAAGTTTTTTAAGCACAGGGACCAGAGAGTGATGTAGCACACCCTAAAATAGGCCCGGCACGTTCTACACAGAAGACAATAATGCAGCTAATCACTTTTACACAGTACATCAGCAAGTGCAATATCATTGAACATGAAAATGTAATACAATTATAAAATAAAAACGCGTAAATGTGTGCAGATAACAGAAGGAAAGTATCTTAAACATCCACTTTAAAAAACATTGTTTTAAAAGTGATTTTAAGCAGCACGGTAAAACAACTAAGTTTTTTACATCTTAACAGCGTGAGTGACATATATAGAATAAGATATCACAATGTGACGTTCACACAGGCGTATCGCAGGACACAACAATGCAGGAGGACCGGATTCACAGCGCCATCTTGGGTACCGACTTCCCAAGACAATCTATGGGCTGTGACAGTCAATCTCACAAAAAGAGTGGATATAAGCTTTTGTTTATTACATCTCCTATTGAAATATCGTATTCCGATAATTTATGGATATTTCTGATAATTTATTTACATCTTGATTTTGCAATTTAAACAGTCTGTTATTTCCTGTTTAACCAATCGTTGCTTATAGTGTTCAAAGTAAACACCACCGTTGCTAGGGACTGACCGCGTCTGATCAGCTGCAAGGCAACAGAAAAGAGAGAAACCAGAGCGATAGATATAAAAAACGAGAGTGGCACAGCTTTTGTGTAGCCGGCTAATTCCAACAGCAAGTAGATGTGAACAACTGTACCGGAGAGGCTCAACATGAGCTTCATCTGAGGAATAAACGGCAGCTTTTACCTGACGGGAGACCAGAGAGAGAGAGAGAGAGAGAGAGACGAGGAGAGAGAGAGGTCCTATACTAGGGAACGGTTCACAAAATCCACGGTTCGGTTCGGTTCACGGTTTTGTGGTCACGGTTTTTGGTTCGGTTCGGTATACGTTGATCGTTGGGAAAATCAATCATGTCTTGTATATTCAGGTTAAAACTTAAAGAATGATCTGATACATCATTGTGACAGTCTGAGGTTAAAAGTAGGTGAGATTCTGGCTGCAAGAGAGGAGACATTGATAGTTCCAACATGATTTTAATTTATTGGGCAAAGAAAGTTATCTAACAAATGCTAAGAACAATTAGTTATTCACTGAAATATATAACCTACATTTATTAATTGTGGTTCTTACAAAAATTATATCTTAAGCAAAAATGTCTCTTATGCCCCTTGAATTAGTGCATACAAAATAATTTAACTTTAGCCTACTACTTTTACAACCACATTATTTACCAGCAACATAAAGTGAAACAGAGGCAGAGGTGTCCTGCCACAGTCTGGTTTGGGCTCTCATCGGAAAAAAAACTAAAATTATTATTGGTGTTCAACAGCATTTCACCACCTGTCCTCTCTGTCAGTCAGCCCCTCCTCCTCCTGCTGCTGCTGCACACGTTGCGCTGGAGCGCTAATAAATGCTAAACGCGCTAAATCGCTAATTGGTCGCGATCGTCACACACACGGTCACATACAGCAGACCTATAAAACGCTGCTGGCGCATCTTATAGCTCCGACTCTTTCTCACAAACGTTTCCACAAGTGACCAGCTGATACACTGCTCTGCTTATTCTTCTTGTTTACCCATAGCATCCATGCTACAGGGCAGATTAATTCTTAGCACAGGCATGCTTTGAAGTACAGCCCTGTTGTGTTACACTTTGCAACGGTCTGGCTTTGCAACGGTGTTGTTGTTCCTAGCTCTGATCAATAGACTGTGGTATTCTGGTAATTCTCCATGTTCAACCTTTAATGCCAAATTTGAAGACGTTCCCTCAAGATGTTAAATCTTCTGTGTCATGGAGGAATGTGATGTGCATCGGTACGGACAGACAGATGATGCAAAACGAACAAATCAATGCACCATTTGATTGGCTCAGCTGACCTGCGGCTGTGGCGTAATACAGTGTTCTCACTGGGTGCACTTGTGCGTATACGGTAGTCAAGCGGCTGAAAGATCGTAGTTCCAAAGGAAAGTGCTGCTTTTACATGCATTTTTTAAAAAAGTGTCTCAGTATGTTGTATCTGGTGGCCACAGCTCTCTGCTAGTCTGCTGGGGCTCCTGGTACTGATCCCTGCTCAGGATCTAATGCAGGTAATGCATTAAATACGCATGACTACCTCGCACAACCCACCGTCAAAAAGCCTTAACTATCCATTTAAACCCCCATCACACCCAGGCCATTGTGAAGGAGGCAGAAAGGGTTAAGAGCTGGTTTTAGAATCCTGGATTACGTGGGTTCCCCAAAGTGCTTGAGAGAGGCCTACTTTTTGAAGGGGAGGTGTACGGGATTGGGACGCGCGGGGGTGTTTTCTTTAAATGTGTAATTTTTATTTTATTTTTTTTTTTGCCTTTGAAACCCAGTCTCGGAGGCTTTGTGTGGCTGTCACATAATGGGGTTTCCTGTCACAAGGCTGTCTGATGCCATTAATTTGCTTCTCCCACAACGTTCTCTGGGGCTACTGGCATGCCTATACGCCAAACACAGAGCTTTTCAATGCCGGCACGTCTCTCTCTCTCTCTCTCCCTCTCTCTCTGTCTCTCTCTGTCTCTCTCAGAAGCACCATCTTTTCAAAGTGCCGTGGCACTGCTGGAGAGCCTTTTAAGAAACCAGAGCAATGTGGGGGGTGGATGGAGGGTTTCAACCTGTATGGTCTTTCCAAACATACAAGGGGGACGAGGCCTGAGCATGAATAAATACAGCACAGCCAAAGCTGCTTTCTGAAGAAACTCACCCCCTCAGACATGTCTTGGGGAGAATGAACGAAAAAAAAAAAAAATAGAACTTGCAAAGAAAGACAGAGAGGAGAAATAAAGAGAAAAGAGGTATTAGGAGCGCCCCCCGTCAGCCATCCAGAGTTCCTGCAGCAGAGTACATTCCAAGGATCATAAAAACGAGGGGTAAGGAGGGGTTGGAAGAAAGAGAGGGGTTTTTTAAAAAGCATGAGGCCCAGGAGATACAGTCAACCCCCTGCTGGTCCTGCTCTTTTCACTGAATACACAAGACAACAGGGACGGCCTCTCCATCTGAAACAACCCCTGGAGGGCCATGGAGGAGCTCTCCTCTCTTCTTCACATGCAGGCCTGGAGGAGATTGGGAGAGCAGCTCCACAGACACAGAGAAACAAAACAGAGCTCTGACTGAAACAAGATCGGGAGAAAAGAAACAGTCAGTCAAAGAGCCCAGAGACTTCACATGAGCGGGGATGTAAGAGGAGAGGGCCTTTTCAGAGCGACGGGGATGAGGGCGAGCAGGGGGTGCAAATGTCACTCATCATATCGGCTTGACCTTTGTCTCCGTCGCCACGTCGCACCGATGCACAATACTCTGCGTATATACGTACAAAAGAAGCTCGTCAAACAGCCCCGCCACGCCGCCGTGTGCAACTGGAGCCCGCTCAACAAACCCCAACCCTCTCCTGTGGCTGAAATGAACGTGGATAATTTATGATACATGGTTGTCTGGCAGGAATCACAGAGTATGTTTAAAGACTGATTCAGCTGAGAAACAACAGACTTTCCCCCGTAACAACATAAATGAAAACAGAAGTTGCTGTACACTGTGCACTCATTTGGAGTGGGTACATTATTTTTCTCACAATACTGCCTCTTGTTTCTGAAGCACCGAAACAACAACAATTAATGTATCTAACAAGCACTGGCCTCTGTCTGAACTTAGCCCTCCAATTCAGACACATGCTGCATCAACGGTACAGCATTTCCACCCAGATGCCCGTTTTCAGCTCCAAATCAGGAACAATGTCCATCCGTGTCTATTCATGTACACTGGTCAACGTGAGCTGGTGGAAACAGGAAGCAGATTCTCTACTTTGTTTGATTAGTTGTAGGAAATGCGACAGATGAGGATCAGCAAAGACAGTTGTGTCAAAGTGCAGAACTGAATTCAGAAAAACAGCTGCTGGACTGGAAAACAAAGTAACATGTTCAATTATCAATTCAATTGTCCACGTTTCAGTCGAGGCTGATAAGATACGATCTGTCGGCATCGTCACTTCCAAATGGTTTTGGACTATCCACAACCCTGCAGTCGTCAAACTGAAACAGGCCCAGCAGTGATAACAGAAGTCTCTGTTTCAGGTGCTCATAAATTGTAAAAGACTGAACTGCAGTGAACCAATCACGGCCTCATAAAACCGATTCTGACAGCGGTGGTTTCATAGTTCTCAAACCTGAGGAACAAATCCTGCCAAAGTTGTGGGGAAGAGGGGCGGGGCAAAAGAAACCTGGACCCTTGTAGAGAGCCAGGCTTTATGTTAGCACAACCGCTAACGCTGGGTCGGCGTTAAAGGGATAGTTCAACATTTTGGCAAATTTGCCTATTGCCATAATCCCTATAGTCATAAGAGTATAGGTTCATTGCCTTTAATTATCAGTGCATGTCAGTGGGGCAGAGACGTGAGCTGCTCAGTGAAAACAATGGAGGTGAATGGTACAGGTCCCCTGTCCCTCATCAAACTCATCAAATACACAATCCAACAACTCCAAAACGCTCTCGTGGACAAGTTGTGACCTGCACATTCACCACGCTATGAGATAATAATGTAACATTACGAGACAGAGTTGTTTTCTAGGCAAATGCAGCCGGAACTACATTCCAGATGCGGCTGCTGGGTGGAGTGATTTCAAAAGCGCAAGTAGTTCCGAGTATTTGCGTCATGTGTCATAAAGTTACATAATTATACATGATTATTTCATATTGTGGTGAATGTGCAGGTCACAACTTGTCCACAAGAGCGTTTTGGAGTTGTTGGATTGTGTATTTGATGAGTTTTGAGGGACAGGGAACCTGTACTATTCGTCTCCATTGTGTTCACTGAGCAGCTCACGTCTCAGATCTCAAAACAACATGCATCGATAATTAAAGGTAATGAACCTACTCCTGTGACTATAGGGATTATGGCAATAGGAGGAGTTGCCAAAATGTTGAACTATTCCTTGAAAAAAAAATTTTTTAAATGCTAACTCTGCTACCAGTAGCCTACTGATACTGGAACTTGTCATCTGAGTCTTGGTCAGACTGACAGTCTCTCTGAAGTTTCCTCCTATGACCGTCTTAATACTCCGCCCTTTCACCTGTCAATCAGATTAGCAGCTGAGGTGGGCGGGGCACAAACCCATATCAAGAATTTCTCAATAAGGAAGAGGTGGATGTGCTTCCAGCCTCACTTTTCCACTATTTTATCTTTTTTCTGTGGGAAAACCATGTTGAATAAAATATTGATTATGGCAGAGGATTCTTACAGAGTTTAGAACATGACTGCAGAGGAACTTTAAAAATTTGACATGAACAGCCAGCCCTCCCACTCTGATTTTTGAAAACATTTCTATCAGACAAGATCTCAAACACAGACTCATGTCTGCATGTTGTTTCAACAAGTGTAGAAAACATCCCTTGGTACGTTTGTGTGTGTGCTCACATACACACTTCTTTTCAAGTACACTCTTACATGCCCATGCACTGCTGGAGTGCCCTCACCCTCTCTCTCTCTCACTCACACAGTCTATACAAACCCCCATTCCTTTTTTTTCATCTGAATGGTCTAAGTCCCCTTGCAGAGCTATACAATCCCCTCCATATGTTTGCATGCAAGCCTCCTCGTACTGCATCGCGCACTCACTCACACACACACACACACACACACACACACACACCCGCAACTCCCCCATTACGTCACAGAGGAGGTATTCCAGTTGGACCTGTGGGGATTAAGAAGTGGAGAGAGCTGAAACTTCTCCAGTAAAACCTCTGCACATCCCAGCTTTGAATCCAGCTATTTTCACCCCCCGCCCTCCTCATCCCTGCACCTGCTTTGAGTTATTACCACTCCACCCCCCCACCCCCCTCTCCTCACCACTGGGAAGCAAAGCCTGAGCTTTTCAAACTTCCTATTCAGAGGGTACAGCATTGGGAGAAGAAGACGAAAAAAAACAGCTTTCTACCTTTGCAGCGATGTGAGGCTGAGAGCCGCCTCACTTTGTGCCATTGTGTGCTTTCATGTTTTGACTCGGTCAGGGTTTGTGTGTCGGAGTGTTCGGTGTGGTCTGAGAGATGCGGCAGAGCCTCGGCGCGCTGGGTTTACCTCATGGCCCAGATACATCACATCGCTGCAAGAGCTGTCTGTGCTTCACCGAGACCACCTAGAGGAGCAAAGGCTCCCACTAAGCTACTGAGAGTGAAAAGCAAACAACAGTGTGTACACACACACTCTGAATGGTGGTTAATCCACCTGTGGCTGTACTGTGGTGGCTGTCAGGTTCATCATCCTCATAACAGTGAACAGTGTGGTAATGACTTCAGTATTTCTTCTAGGACTGTGGGGGTTTGACTAACCTTGAGGGAGTTTTTTTCTGCAGTAAAACATTTTTTTTCTATTATTTTCAGATCCAGTATTGTACCAGCAGGAAAACATATTTCTTGGCAGCGTGCACAGAGTTTCAGGCATTTCTACCTCCATGCTGGGAAATAATATGGTAATATTTAATTTTACAGATACTGTAGTTTCCAGGGAAACAATCTGCTACTAAGTACAAGGGAAACAGGGACAACGTTGTGAGATGGTTATTTAGTGAGAGTTAAATTGACTGTGTTGAATTTTTGATTTACCTTGAAAGAATCAATAGAAATACAAAAAAAACCAAAACATTAAATTACCTGATGTTTCATGGTATCTGACATTACAATAAATTGTCACTGCTGTGAATGGACTAAATGGACTACAGTTGCCGTTGTCCATGAACAGGCAGGTTTCAGACTTTATTTACAGTTTATAGCTTTGTAGGAACAAATACAAATGGAGGACATCATCCTCCTACGTCCCATTTCCAAGCGAACAATTGTATTATCTATCTGATTTCAAATGTCAGGATTGCATTTGGTCAAATATGACGAGATGTAACATGCACAACAGTTACATGGTCTGGTTGATATTCTCAGCAAGCATCAAGGATGGAAGACGAGTGCTGCGATCCTGGGCCAGCTGAAGTAACTTCTCTGAGAACTTCCAGGATGACAAGTCCACAAGGCTGAGCAAGAAGACAGACTGACAAAGACCGACTGATTATCTGACTAATACTGTCTTTATAATTAGTCACAAAAAAACAGAAGTGAAATTCTCAATTAAAAGGGACTATGAGGAGTTTCAGAAAGCGTTCTCACACTACATTTTCCATGAGCCTCCGCGCACACTCTTGGACGGCGCAAGACGGACAAAAGCGAAAGCATTTGCCAAGAATGTTTTCATGAATAAAGAATGAAAGTCGGAGGTTTGATCAGATACTGTCGTAGTTCCGACCATAAACTATGCCAACTAGCGTTCCGGCTGCGTTATTCCCATGACCCGCCGGGCAGCATCTGGGAAACCAAAACTAGGAAATGCTGGGCGAGTCGACCACTAAATAATAATAAAATCAAAATAACTATAAAGACAAAATGATATATTTATCGAGAATGGACACATTAACAAGTGGGTAACGTAGATTCATCCACATTAGTATGAGACTCTTTTATAACCAAAAGCAGACTTTTAAAAAAATCTGTATAAAGCACAGCCGTTCATATTTGATAAAGGCTTGTAAAAAAATAAAAAAAAATAAAAGTATATATGTATTATATATATTAACTTGGATATAATACCAAGCAATGAATGTTACAGTTCACATTCTCTTTGCAAATCAATATTGCCAAGCAACATGAGTCAATCAAAACTGTCCCTCTGGCCACAGCGGGGGAGTTAAACTCTGGACCTCCTTGAAGACCTCACACCGATCGGCCTGTCTCCCTTTCTTCTGCCCTCTATTCTTCATTATCTAATTCAAGTGTCAATTTTCAGCCGGCGCCTGAGTTGACCCTTTCTTCTGTCATTGTTTCTGCTCGGTGGGGCGGGATGCCTCCCACTTAATCGTTGATCCAATTAATTTGGGAAACCTTTCTGGGCTTCTTTGCAACAATGAGGGCCTCTGAATAAAAAACGCGCCCACAAAAGAAGAAAGTTAACACAGGGCAGTGTCATTGATTGACACTGGTGCCAAAACGCCTGTGTGTTGCCATTATCCCGGATGGAGTTATGGAACCTTCGCAGAGAAAGGTGGCCTTGATGAAAGAGATGAACATGTCTAATTAACTTGTGTCAAATAAAAGTTTCCAGCTCCACACAAGTGACTCAACCACCCCACGGCTTTTTATGGTTTCGCCTCCTGGTAGGGCTTTTTAAAATGGCAGGAGCTTATTAAACTGATGTCATTTCATCTTTTCTCTGCAACACACACCTGGCGTCTCTATGCACCATTTTCTACCAAGCGCTAAAGGGAAACAGTGGGCCGTGCTACAGTAAGTTTCAAACTGCCACGCACCGCAGGGGGGCCGGTAATAAACTCTGCAAGAAAAGGTATTCCAACACTTGTCAGAATGTAACTATGCACTTCTTTGTTCAACTTGGATTGACTTAACCTGTTTTTTGCCTAATTGGTCACATTCCCAATGGTTCATAAAAACGCGCGCGCTGTGAGTAGCTGTTGTGAAAAGACAAAATCCATAATAATTAGGGTAAGCCCATCATTAGCTGCCTGTAAAGTTAAACAGCTGTATACACAGAATGGTGGAGTGAAGAATCACAGACGGAGCATTCTCTCTGTAATTCCCGGCTTCATTATTTGATCGAGCTGGCTAATTGGGCGCCGAGATCGAATCCCCTCGCAGGGGCAGAAACACACATGAGCAGACTAGACTGGAGCGGTGGAGGGGCCGCGTCTTTCAGTTCTTCTAAGGGATTAACAAATTGTGTGGGTTTTAATAAATCATGCGTCTGGACATGAATAAATCACTGGGCGTTGAGCCTCGGGGGAGATGCCTTCAAATCAGTCAAAGAGGAATCAGGACCGAGATGACATGACGCTCACATGGATGCAGGTGGTACCAATGGGAGGGAAGAAAATGCATATATGATGAAGTGAGGGTGAATGTGATTCTGTTTGTGAATGTGGATGATGGGAAATGAGATTTCATATTATTCCTCTGTCCTTTTCACTGACACAGCCCACATTCGTGAGAGCAATTGCACGACTTCCAGTGTAACTTCCCCCCGATGTAACATGATCAAAACATCCTGGACTGTTTCTGAATATCTGACGTGTAAAGGAGCTGCCATGTTTAACTGTTTATGTGTGCAGGATTATGTTACAGTAGCATTTGAAGGCAGTATGTTGATTCACCTCAGTCACTGGCACATTCATTTTAAAAAGTCACATCTCGTATATGAAGCGAGAGTTTCATGTTATTCTTAATTATAAAGCAGGAAAAGGCTCTGTACTGTGAAAGCAGGGCTCCAGACTAACTTTTTGCATTAGTTGCACTGGTGCGCCTAACTTTTATATTTAGGTGCACCAGCACAAAATTTAGGTGCACCCAAATTTTTGTGTCCCACTAAATGCACGCCGCTATGGCGTCACTTTGGGTTGTGAGTAGGGCTGGACGATTATGGCAAAAATCATAATCACGATTATTTTGGTCAATATTGAAATCACGATTATTTACACGATTATGGGGGGGGGGTACAGGATTTATAGCTTGACCATGCTACATTATTACCTTAAATAAACAGTGCCAATGTGTGTTTAAGGTTTTTAAGTTTAGAATTTTAAATATTTATTCAAAATGTATTTAAAACTTTTTTTTTTTTTTTTTTAAGTTTTATGATCCAGCAGCAGAAACTATACAGGATGTTTAGCTTAACTATTCTACATTTTTACCTTGAATAAACAGATTTGGAGTAATTGTCATGGTTTAACTTATTAAGAGGAATGGAGGCTCTCTGCTTCCGTGTGTGTCGCTTATTGCGTCTCTGGGATGAAATCCAACCTGGGAAGATCAGAGCCTCCGCCCCGCTGCGCTGTCCCAGCTCTCGTCACAAACGCACCCCATAACTTTTTTTTTTTTTTGACGCGCCCCATAAGTGATCTCTTGTTATTGTCAGATTAAACTACACAAATACACTTCGTAACATCGTATAACGTTATCCGCCGCTCTACAGATTGCTTCCTTGCCGGCTTTGTAAACATATACACATGTAGCCTACGGGCCGGGGGAAGAGGAGGAGGAGGAGGAGGAGGGTTGTTGTTGTGCGGCCGCTTTGAGGAGACGAGCGAGTGTTTTAAATTATTATTTCCCGTTCATTTGTCCTGAGCGGTGGCCGCTGCTCTCTCTTCCCTGGCGCTGATTTTTAAACGCCGCCGTCAACACACGAGTGGATTAGCCAGCATTAACTGAGAGAGGAGTGCAGTGCAGGCGCGGGGGCGGAAGCGTGCATATGTTTTTCAGAATAAAACACCAATAGACAAAAAAATTATCGTTTATCTTCGATTACAGTGTTTTTATGATCGTGAGAAGCCAAAATCGTAATCACGATCAAAATTCGATTAATCGTCCAGCCCTAGTTGTGAGTAGGGATGCAAATTATCAATTAGGCCTAATTCATTAATCATTAGGCTAGTTGGTAGACCGCCAGTCGATTAATGGTTAATTGATAATCGGCGATTTTCCTGAGAACCTAAATGTCCTTTGGTATAGGGTCTATAACATAAAAAGCTGAACATTGCTTATACAGGGCTCTACACTAATATTTGTTAGTTCCTACTTCAGGGGCACAATGAAAAATGTTTAAATAATATGTTTTTTAACCCCTAAATAATGTTGAGGGTCCAATGTGACGCATTTTTACATTTGAGAACAGTAAAAACACCCTAGACATTTTTCCTTTGACTTTAAAAAAAAAAAAAAAAAAGTGCATGAAAAAACGATGTTTTTGCCTGCCGTGTCTCGCCTTAAGCTGACTTCTAATGTGACATGTCATGTCATACATGGAAATAGCCTATTTCAACTTTTTTAAATCAACAGACACAAGCAATAAGTTGTTCTAGGCCTATTCACAATATTTGATACAGGTGAATTGGTCTTTCCTGCCACTATTATGATATTAACTCTGATATGAATTACATATTTCAAGCCAGGCAGGAAGTCACACAGGAAACAACGACAACAATTCGGTCACACAGAGAGATTATGCGCTTGCGAAATAAACATGTTTTCACCCGGGCATCAGGTGCACCAGTGCGACCTAGAAAAATTATTAGTCGCACTCTTAACATTTTTGGTCGCATATGCAACCAAATTGGCCCTGGAAAGTATCAAAGTGCTCAGTCCACAGATAAATGCACACAGTCTGTATTCAGAGACTGAACCATCAGGTATTCTGTAACTTTTGTGATGTCACAACGGAGCAGTCTATCAGCCAATCCCTAATCCCCATGGACCCACCATGCAACTTTGCAAAGTGCTCAATCACTCAGAAAACACTCTTGGGCTATGAATTCATAATGACACAGAAAATCATGGCAATTATAACAAGTAGAATTGCATGCCTTAAGAAACTTTGACTTGTAATTTTAGTCTGCAAAAAGCTGTAAAAAATCATGTTTTTATAGTTTAGTTTTTAAAGGTTTTTGCACCCCTGCCTGCAGACTTCCCACTCCTACTGTTGTACTCATACAAATGCAATAGTTTAAAATGACCAGTTGAGCCTGAGGCTTGAAGCAGCACAGGCCAAACGTCTGTAATTACTGGTGTAGCCACCTGCTCTGTTGTAATATGAAATCTGATTTTTCATAGACCGCCCCGGGGAGACTGGAGGCGACCCTGACAGGAGTGAATGTAGCCATTTAAACCTACATTCAACACATCCTTTGTATGTGACACGCAGGAGTCCCAAGTTCAATTGAATTACTTATCTGAATTGAATTGTTATTGTTATTTCGCTTACAGTGACCCGAGGTTTGTTAGGGTCTCTTATACAGTACAGGACCGGTGGAGTTCCAGACTGTAAATATCATGTTTTTTTTAAAGAGTACATTAATGTTAATTTGTATACATTTCATATTATTGTTGCATGGAAAATCCATTTACCATGCCCTTTATAAGGCTTGAACTGAACAGAAATGCATGGTTAGGGCTTGCTCTTAATAGGGAAGGAACTGAAAAAATGTTTCCATTTTAACACCTTTTCTAAAGTATCTTACTTATGGATGCATCTAAAACAATGAGAATGACGCAATTAGCCCCAGCAGGGATTAAATATTTGTTTATCTATGGATTTACCAAATGCACCATTAATATAAGTCTAGGGTCTATTATGGAGAGGACCACCATCATCACTGAGTAGAGGGATGTCAACCTGATTGTACCAGCTGAGCGGGGGAGTTAATTTTTCATAGACTGCCCCAGGGAGTCTGGAGGCGACTCTGTCAGTGGTGAATGTAGCCACTCACGCTCACATTCAAGAAAACTCCTTTGTCCAAAGTTCATTTGAATTTTTGGATTAATGGGCATTTTTCAAGCCAAGTTAATTTATTGCTTTCCATTTTGACAACAAGTGTCCTGCCCCCCCTAACTGACTGGCGGTTGCGCGTGTTGTGAAAGAGGCAGGACAGCCAAAGACGAAAAACCAGCAGCAGTTTGGCTCAAGTTTCACATCAAAACTGAGATTTAAGCAACAAATCAAACTTTAAATCTAAATATATAATTTAAACAAAAAGCCGCCAATATGTAGAATATATGTTTTTCAAAAATGAAAAAACTCCAGGTGGCATATAACGATGCATTTCAGATCCTACTTAGGCGTCCAAGATGGACAAGTGCATGTCATAGTTTTTAACCTATTTGTTGTATTGTTTTTCTTATTGTACTGTCTGTGTCTTTATAATCTTTCTTTTATTTATTCTCATAATGGACCCGAGTCTATAATATAGTTATCTGTCTGTCTGTCTATCTGTCTGTCTGTCTATCTCTATCTATCGATCTATCATATAACATCATTCTGTTATTTAGCATTTTTTCACTGATCAGGAATGCTTTTGGCATGTGGACAACATGGGTAAGCAAATGTTAACTTTCTACAAGGAGTCAAATGAATGGCACTGAAAAGTAATCAAAAAAGTTCATTACTTCAATGCAGTGATTCATACATTACAGTTGCACTAGATGTTGCATTTCAACAGGTAATCTATAGTCGAATGCATTTCAAAAGTAACCTTCCCAACACGGGGTACCAAACACTTCAATTTCAGTGTTGTAGTAGACGGTTGGCTCGGCTGTTGCACTACAGGAACTGCTGTAATATAACGCATATGGTATATTTGCATACATTACCATGCAGCAGTCGAACACATGATTGCAAGTATTTTAGCGCGAGACCTGCGTCAGTGAAATTCAGAGGAAAACTGAGGATTTATCTAATAATGAGTACAGCCTCTCTTCCCTCTCCCAGTCATGTGTCCCTGTGGCTTCTCTCTAAGTGGCTGCAGGTGAGTGTGCACAATTACTCCCATCGATGCCATTTTGGGGTGAGTGGGCAGATAAACAAGCAGCGTACAGCGCGACTAATTGTTCCATTACATGAAATGGAAAGTGCAGGAGGGGTAATCAAGCAGCTTTGTTGCAAATAACATGCCTCTGTTCTGCCTGATGATGTTTCGAATTTTGACGACTGAAAGCCTGCCACCCCGCCGACGGTCCACCTGTGCTCTTTGGGAGGAACAGAAAAACATAGATGACGTTCAGAGGATAACATGAACATAAGTGCAGCATGTAATTCAACTGCTGAAGAAGTCTGCAAGACAGACCGATATACGCCCCCGTATTCTGCTGCTATTTGGTTTTCTGTTGTTTTTTTGGTTGCGTGACATTGCAGGGTATGACGACATTAAACTCTAAAGCAGTGTTTTTCAACCTTGGGGTCGGGACCCCACGTGGGGTCGTCTGGAATTCAAATGGGGTCGTCTGAAATGTCTAGTAATTGATTAAAAAAATTAGTGATAGAAAATATTACGCAAGATAACTATAAAGACAAAACAATATATTTATCGAAAATGGACACATTAACAAGTGGGTAACGTAGATTCATCCACATTAATATGAGACTCTTATATAACCAAAAACTCCTCAGTTCTCTTTAACTAATTATTATTCTTTTTAAAATTATGATTAAAAACACCACACACAATCTTAAATAACTGTATTCTATACTGTCACTTTCACAAATATAAATTGAGTTCAAATAAGATATAAGATATCAAATAAGCATATACAAATATCTGAGCTGGCGCATCTTGATTGACGAGGTCACCAGAAATTTGTGATGTCAAAATGGGGTCATGAGCCAAAAAAGGTTGGGAACCACTGCCCTACAGTGACTTCACAAAATGTGATCTCCGGACTAAATCCCTACAATTGAGGTATATTTATTTTTAAACTGCAACTTCAGTGTTGTACTTTTATTGACCTGATTAGGGATGCACGATAATTATTTTTTTCCACCGATACTGACAACCATCTGCTTCTCAGAACCGATGCCGACATTTTTAATAGTTTATATGCACACTTGAGGTTAAAGCAGAAGTAAGCGGAATATTTGTGTTAATATAAGTCTTAAATAGTTATATCTTCCGACAGCAATCACTTACATAGAGTGTTTGGTCTGAAACACGGGTCTGTCAGTCACTCTGCTCTGCTGTAAGCCGAGGAGAAAATTTTCCTTGTATCCTACAACCTTTATCCAATGAGGAGAGAGAACGGCATAAAGGGGCGGTCCTCTCTGTGTGTGCAGCCAAGGGATGCGCGTGAATGTGGTGACGTAGGGACGAGGGCGGGGACTGCTAACTCCATCTGCTGACAGGAAGTTAGCCAAAACGACCGGATCGCTTACTTCTGCTTTAAGAAAGGCTAAAATGTAGTGAGTAAAGACGGGTTTAACATTATAGCTCTGCCTCTGACTTAACCAAATGACATAACCGGCATCACTACTGTACTACTGACTTAACCAAATGACATAACCGGCATCACTACTGTAATCCAGGGCTCCAGACTAACTTTTTTGACTAGGAGCACAGTGGCCCCTAACTTAAAATTTTAGGAGCGCAAGCAGAAAATTTAGGGGCGCACACCGAAATCGACTTATATATATATTGAAAATATAAAGTTAATGTTTAGGCTACACTGACCAATAACAGAACAAGTAGACACACTACTTGTGGTAAACTCATCCTAGAACAGACCCCCCCCCCCCCCTTGGGGGATAAGGTGCCTGTGTAGGCCAGCCCTTGTTGGCCTCCTTGTCTGTTGACCCTAACTGAGCCACATGTGCACGGACTCCTTGGCATTACACTCGTTGAGACCCACCCCCCCCCCCCACCCCCCTACCGCACGGCCAAAAAAAAGAAAAAAAGATCGAGAATCAATCAATAATCATTTCCGTTTGGGAGCCACTGTGCAGCGCGTTCTGCAGCGCGAGTCAACCTGCTTCGTTGCCTTGTGACGATTTGAATACCGCTGCTGAGAGCGCGAGCATATTATGGGATGTTTAGGGTTTGTAGCGAGCCGTCGAAAAAAAAAAATGCAGGTGTCGTTCAGCACGCAAGCGCACAGATCCCTGGTCTGTGTGTCTCCTGCTGTTTCACACGGAGCTCTGCTGTGGAAAGACGTCTCCTCCGCTCCGAGATGTGGAGAAGAGAAACACACATTTCTTTTCACACATTAACCAATCACAGTGGTCATTAAAAAAAAAAAAAAAAAAATCGGCAAATTTACTGGTCGCACATGCGCGAGTAAAAAATTTACTTGCATTGTATCAAATTTTTGTCGCAAAATGCGACCATTTAGTCGCAGTCTGGAAAACAAAAGAAACAGTTATGACTCTTCAAATATCAACATTTGTTATTGTTTAAAATCAACTCAGGCTTGGCTAATGTTGCGTTCCAGGCGTTTGAACCCGTAAGTCACGACTTCAAGTCACCAGTTACGAGTTTGTAGCGTTCCAGGCAAGTTACGAGCTACTTTTTTTTTTTTTTTTTTTAACACGTTAGTTTAGGCGGCAGCTCTTTGTTGTTAAGGCGGTCGCCTTAACAGGAAAGCGCTGCGGGAAACCCTGTCTTTCTCCGTGCCAACACCAAGGCACATGGCAGAGTCAGTCACGAGATAAACTGTAATGGACTTTCTAGGAGATACCATAAACGCAAAAAAAAAAGAGAATTAAAGCCAAGAAACTAACGGGCTAACCTCTGTGACACATACTGTGCCTGAGGACTATATGCTCTTCCCTGCGCGTGCCAAGCACTGCACTTCATCAGGTATTTGCAGGTGAAGGGGCGGGACAGCAACAAATCCTGGGACTTCTTTCTGCTGCCCTCTTATTAGCTGGAGACATTCAGTCCCACTCATGTCATTAAGAGAAATTACAGCACTGCATTGTCAGTGACATGAACAGGCACAGGGCAAATCCACCTTATCCAAATTTATCCTGCAAATCATGCACTTAAACTCTCTCTCGCTCTCTCTCTCTCTTTCTGAGCACTAGGTCTCCTGCAGCCCGGGCGGATGAGGCTCTCTCACCTAGTCTAGCACCTCATTTACTTAATGCACACCCCTGGAAAATGCGATTATATTAGCCCGCTGTATTGCAGGTATTGTGCTGTAGGTGTTGACAAGGCAGAAAATGGCAAGAACAAGATGCCGAGTGCATTTTGGAAATTATGTAATCTTGGGGGAGGCTGTCAGGAGCTACTGAAAAACATATTGGCTTCTTTTCACGGCCCTGGCCATGAATTAATCCTCTCCCTGGGTCTCCATGTGTCCATTAAACTCCCTACAACCCCTCTCACATGTATCAGTGGCCTGCTGGCGGCGCTAGAGGAAACATCAGAGGATTATTTACACAGTCAATAGTGCCACGGGAACAAGTCTAATATGAAAAATTGTTTGTTTGTCATAAGTCTGGGCAGTGGTTTTCCCTTAAAGCTCCTCTAGGCCAAAGCATTGGACTGACCCACAGACTGTCGGCCCTCAGAAACCCCATCTACAGTATAGAGCTGTTTACCGTGGCCATTCTGGTATGCGCCGAGTCAGACTGAGGACAGCAGGACGGAGTCGGCAGGCTGTGGAGACAGGAAAGAACATCTCCTGATCCTTCAGGGGGCCCATTACTACTCAGTATGATGAGCAGACGGAGTGAAAGGAGAAGTAATTGGGGATGTGCGGATGGAGAAAGGTTAGAGATCTTCCTTCTGGGACCACAGAACAGCAGGAGCGAAGCATTACATCCCCTCTGTCTTCCTCTCCACCAAGCTGAGATGGAGCTCCGATCATTTGACCTCCCAGCTTGGGTTAAGCAGCAGCTAATTAGCAGTAGTCAGTGTGTCTCTCTTTTACGTTTCCCCGAAATGAGTCATAACTAGAACTGAACTGAGTCTGAAGTGGTGAAATAGATTTTAATGTTAAATAAGTGGGATGTATAATGCACCCAAAACAGGAGACTGAAAAGCATGCGCATTGTAAACAGACTCTAAACATTATAAGTCGACTAAACATGAGAAGCCAATACAAATCTGCCAATGAATGCCGCTGGTTGCGTTTCAGGCGTGGGACCTGACAGAAGTCCACCATTGTTGTTACCTTACGTGATGTAGTTGAGGTTACAGGTATGAGGTGTATGAGTGTGAAGTGTCATGGCGCCTGTAAATAGAACTTAGCTACTCATCGCATTTCAGGCAGCCTTTTGCGATGTGTTTATTGTGCATGTTGATATCGCTTTGAAGATGAAAATAAGATTAATCTGTCAACCTGAATGAATCCATCTTTATATCCAAAATTTCAAATGAGGACTTAAAGGGGACATATTATCAGGGTTTTTCCTGCGTTCAAAATTGCGTGGCGGCCGCCTCCACCTTATTTTGTGCCACCCCCAGCGATATGCAGGGTTTTTTCTGCATTCTAAATTTTGAGGCGGAGTTCTATGGAAGCTCAGTGGCGCTGTTTTCAACTCGGTTCAACCAGAGACGTTCTCAACTCGACCGCAGCAGAAGGGGTGCGTTTGATTTCAACTCCGGGCCGGGCCGCAAGGTGACGTTGACGCGCTGCTTGTGTGCCCGCGGGGGCGGGGCTCATCGGGGCTCCGCTCCGTTCAGACGTTGTTCTGAGCGCGAACCAACGCACCCCACCGGCGCAGAGCGAGAGAGAGAAGGAGACGCGGTGGTGTCCTTTGCAGCATGGTGACAGGACTTTGGGTACCCGTAAAAGCCGACTCCCAATTTACTGCCGGCCCCAAATATCCGAGGTTACCCTATCAAGTTGAACGGCTTGTGTGTCAAAGACACCAGAGGCTACGAAGCAGGATTTGAGCTTATCCAGGTAACTTAAAGACCCACTCCCGTGAAAATCGTGTTTTTTGAGCTTTTCACATGTTCCTGTGGCATTTTTCTTGTGTTAGAGCACTTATCAGCAGAGAAGGAAGTGCAAAATTGCATTTCAGAGTTTTTCTGCCTTCAAACTGCTGTGAACCAATGGCAGACTCAAACTGGCAGTTTCAGGAAGACTGGAGTTGAGGGTGTCACAGCTCCAGGGGAGGGCACTAGTGCTACAAGCTCCCGCCCCGCTCTGCATCTGGCTCAGAGGTGAAAGCCTTCACAGCTCGGTGTAGCTGTCTAGGTATAATAGGTATAGCTCACCTGGTAGAGCAGCTTGCACTATGAGCAAGGACTATGCACCAGTCTGGGATCGAATCCCAGTGTGGAGTTTTACGTTAAACGCGCTGAATCTGTAATTGTACAATGTCCAGCTGTCAGCAAGCGGGGAGGTGGCTGGGCGGGTGCAGAGCAGCGCAGTCTCCGCCCACCCCCCAGAGGTGCATTGCTAATGTGCATGGCTAATGAGCTGGTTTTAAAATGGCCGAAAAGGGTCGCGGGAGTGGGACTTTAAGGGTTAACTCTGGGTCTTCTACGACGATGGTTCACTTCTTACCGAGATAAATCTGAAGATGCTGAACGACTAAGCTGGTCCGGAGCAGGTTATGTTCTCTTGGAAAATGACGGGACAGTGAGCGCACGACATGGTTCAATCATCTGACACAGGTTTGTCAGTTAGTAGCTCCCTGAACACTTAGGATCCTCTCACGATCAGCGCTCCGAGTTTTTTTTTTGTTTTTTTTGACACTAGTGTATGTGAGATATTCACACACCTAACTCATATACACCAAAATTACATGTGAGCAACAGGCCAGTTTAGAGGAATATAATGTGATTCCTGTAGAGCCAGTGATTTTATTTAATTTTAATCCCATGAACTAGCCTACTGTATATGCATTGTCACGCAGCAATATAGGACTAGGAAAAAAAATCGTGATCGTGAGTCATGACGTGATATTTATGCCATATCGCCTAGCCTGAAGACCAAGTTAAAAGGAGAAAAAAACCAAAAGGTACAGAAAAGGCAGCAGAGTTGCCAGAGTCAGATGAACAGGTAGAGTCAGACACACCAGGGTGTATCAGAGTAGTCACATTATGTATTTACGGAAGGATAAACTACACACATTAGCCTCAGTAATACAGAGCCTCATTCTGAGCTCAAATTGCAGAATATTAGCTTTGATTATGCACCGTTTCACAAGCGACTCATCATCTCACAAGGGGGCTCACTCGTGACAGAAACTGATTGGCTTTATTGACCCAGAAAGCGGGGATTGAATAATTAGGAAAAAAGCTTTTACAATCCAATATTACTCGTGTCTGCATGTCACCCACTCATAATAAAACCAGCCAAAGACGACACATTAAGCTTGAGGGAAGGAAGAAAAAAAAGAAAAAGAAAAATCAAAACCAACAAGAGCACACTCGCCCACCACCAATTTTCGGGTGTCATGCTTGCAGTTCTTTGATGTCTTGAGTTTGGCAAACAAACATTTTGTCTGTTCACTCTTTTTAAATCACTTCTGTCTGCAGCATGGAGAAAGGGTTGGAGGAGTCTACCACGCTGCTGCTGCTGCTGCTGCTGCTCAGATCTGCAGTGGAATATTCTGCTAAAGCTCCGTGTTACTGCCTTCAGCTGAGATTTATTCAACAGTCCCTTTGACCCGGCGTGAAAGGGGCATGGAACATTTCCATTCTGTGCTATTCTGAGTTTTAAAAATACAGACATTTCAAACTCCAGGTCCATGCTGCATTTCCCAAGAAAAGTGACAAATTCTTTGAAAGGGGCAAAATGCTACATAATTTCCCATTTCCAGTGTCAGCTCGCCAAAGCGTGTAATTACACCTGCAGACTCCTGATTCTCCTGCTCTCACCATGTCAGGGCAGCCAGGACCAAGAAAAAGTTTTAAGAAAATTGCCCTCAACCTGCTGGTTACAGAAATTAAATTTAGACACCAATATACCAAGCTCAACACTAAGCAACTTACAAAACACACACACACACGCAAATATAAAAAAAACACAAGTGAATACAGAAATGCATTGCAAAAATGGAAGTGTCTCCAAGGGACACAAAAAAAGTCATTAATGCAGCAGTGACGCACTTGTCCGAAGCATATAGTAATTACAAAAGTCACAAGAGATGAATGACTAATTCATTCAGCTTTGTGCAAATCCACAAGTCTAACCGTCAGTCTTCTCAGATCTTTTCTCCACGCCGGCAGATGTTTCACCCCCACCCTCAATCTGGTTTCACTATGATCACTCCTGACTCCACGCAGACAACAGACAATATTGGGCCTGATTTGTGTTGCCTACGTTTTTCAAACCAGTTAAAATTTGAGGATCATCTGATATGTGGCAAACCCTCACTGATGTCAGTGTTTACATACATTTTCCAGCCTACACAGGGAATGATGTTCAGTATTGACAAAGACAATAAAATGATGTCGGTGTCAGTCAAGTAGATTACTCCATAATTGTAACATGCAGATATGGTCATATTTTAAAAAGGGATACTTTACCCAAAATTGATAATTCACTAATTTTCTACCCACCATCATGCCAAGGAAGGGGGGGGGAGTGGAGTCCCATATTGCTGCGTGACAATGCTTATACCAGGAGTGCTCATTACGTCGATCGCGATCGACCCACACTGTGTCGATCGCGATCGACGTAATGAGCACTCCTGGTATAAGCATTGTCATGTGATGAAGAACAACAAAAAAATGTATATTTAAAAAAACACAGTTTGTCTGGTCAGCAGGCATTTTTCTCACAACCGACCTCAAAAGCGAGGGCAGGTCCGCCGAAGCATCATTCCGGGTGAGTCACGCTCTCCGCCCGTTGTCTTTGTTGTTACTTTGTTTCCGCTCCACAGAGCGCACATGGCTACTTAATTATGCACGTGCTGACCATAAATGGTTGTGCTGAGGCATTCTGGGGGTGGAATATGAGGTGTGTTCATGTCTGCACCATTCTTGGGTCCGGTGTGATTTATCAATGGAATATTGCGGAGAGTTGTGCCTACGCACAGCTTGATCAGTGTTTCCCACTAACTTACTCTGAAAGGTCTCCAAACTCTTCCTTGGCATGACGGTGAGTAGAAAACTGGTGAATTATCGATTTTGGGTGAAGTATCCCTTTAAGACAATTTTTATACATAGGCTAAATGGAGTTAATTGCAAAGGGTTCACTCACTGTGTCTGACTCAAAAAATAAACACAGAACAGTGAGGCCTAGTTATGTGTAGCTATTTGCCTATAATGAGATATGAATAACTTCTTTCAACAGTGGAATGAAATTAAAGTGCACCCTTTCCACTTGATTATCATATCCAATCAACTATAATATAATATCTGTTATGTCAACAGAACATGTTTTTATTACATTATTTGGTCGAGCCTATTACTGTTCCCTGGCCCGTGCATGAGCACTGAAGAAGGTTCCTGCACTCGGTCCGACTGTAAAAACTTTAATGTCAGTGTAGACAAGCTGCACCTCATTGGAGCACTTAGTGTCGGGAAAATGAAATATTCTGTTCATTTTGCATTTACAGCATAAGGACATAAATATGATTTATTATTAAATATATCAGGATTGTATAAAACTGTGGGTGTGGTGGCTGCCTACCTGTTAGAAGCATCAAACCCAGATTCTGTGTCCAGTCCTTCATTGTTGAAGTTCCTTTAGTCTGTGAGGGTCCATGGATGACTAAAACCACAAGGTCTCCTCAGGTTATGAATAAGAAGTCCAAGGCAGACACCAGGCCCTCCTCTCAGCAGGGCGCCTCTGCATCCACCTGACTTTGTCCAATAAGTTAGCTCTCTGGCAACACAATGGTAACCTGTAGTAGGCTAGTCCAGCTTTCAGCTCAGGCCAGCTGAGTGTTGAGACAGTTCAAAAATACTGTAGGCAGCGTCTCCAAACTTCTGGCGGGACATGGGCTATCACTGTGCAGCATGGAGCTCCCTTGCTAGCAACCAGCCTTTGTATCTTCACATAGCCAGCTAACAAGCGTTAGCGTTAGCCCCGCTGTTAATGACATGAAGGGGAGCAGTAACGAAGCGGCTGTGGGCGGCCACAGCCACAGAGAACACCCGGGGAAGGAGCTACGTTTCCGACCGTTTTCTGTTTCGCTCCCACTCACCTTGGTGAACAACACCTTTCCTCTGCTGAACGCGCGTGCGCTCCGTTTTCGCTGAATCGTGAAAACGTGACGAAGCCCTGCGCTCGTTAATGAGGCCTTCAAGTTCGTTGGAAAAATCGTTTACCAAAAGTTTTTTTCTTTTTTGTTCAACTATTTCTCCCCTTTATGGAATATAATGAAGTAATAAAAAGAAAGTAAGAAAAAAGGGTTGGTTGTGGTCTTTTCCCCTCCACACAGGCATGTTCAGTTTGCTAAAGTGGTCCTGATGATGACTCACAGAAAAAAGAAAGAAAAAGAATATCCAGAACTGTAGCTATGTCCTTCAAGTAAAAGTGAAATAAAGGAGAGAAAAAATATTTAGAGAAAAGGTCTATTTTGCAATCACAAAATTTAGAGTAGCCTAGGCTATTTGACATTTATTTGGGAATGTCTACCTAAATGGTCTTGATTAGGCCTACTGTAGATATTTCACCATTGCCTGGTTTAACTAGGTATTCATTTTCAACACACACACACACACATAGAACAAATTTTAAATTATAAGTAGACTCTAGCTATATTAATTCACTTGGTGGACTGAATCCATGCTAACAAATCCAGTGTAAGTAGGCTAAGTAAAATTGTATTTACAGCGCTTCTCACAGAGAAGACTCACAAACTGCTTCACAAGATAAAATTTAAAAAATGCAGACATCATACCATTAATATACAAAATAAATAGCAATGAAAAAGCAGCAACACATTTCATGAAATGCAGCAAAACAATAGCCTACAAACACCATCATATGCAAAGACGGGGGCGTGAGAGAATTTATGGGAATTTATCTGGACAGAAGTCACGCCCTCTGATCAACATTACCTTTTCAGAATGGACGCCACAGTAACAATATGGCTGGCCTGCATAGGCGGCGCTATCAATAGGCTAGGGGAAGCTTAGCTTCCCCTAAATTGTCACAGAAAATAAAACAAAATCATCACAAAAAATAAAATAAAATCATCACAAAAAATAAAATAAAATAATAAAATAATGTTTTTTTAATAGGCTACTATTCTCGAAAGAGGTGGGAAATACATTAAAACACGTTTTTTAAAAGGAATTATTTATGTCGATGTTTTTTTTTTGTTGTTGTTATTGGTTACTTGCGTCATTACTACACAAGGCGTAGCTAGGCTACAACGCAGCGTAGCTAACCACTAGCCTTTCCCTCGCTCTATGCTTTCACCGACAGTCGAGCTGCGAGCAAAATGAAAAGAAAAACGGACATTAGAAATTTTTTCAATGCAAAAAAAGAGTCCAAGAGTCCCAGGCAGGAGGACCTGGTGAGCTGCAGCAGCACGACCGCCTGCCGCCTTCCCGGCTTTGGTTCCCGCCCTCCAGACTCCGGCCCTCCAGCCACTAGCGTCCATGACGCCGGCTGCCTCCCCCCGGATACCGGCCACTGCTCCCCAGTCACCGGCCTCGGTCCGGACAGCAACCGCGGTCCCCCGGACACCTGCCTCCTCCTTCCTCCAGCTCCAGGCCTCCCTCCTCCAGCTCCGGACACCGGCCTCCTCCCTCCTCCAGCTCCAGGCACCGGCCTCCTCCCTCCTCCAGCTCCAGGCACCTGCCTCCTCCCTCCTCCAGCTCCGGACACCGGCCTCCTCCTTCCTCCAGCTCCAGGCACCTGCCTCCTCCCTCCTCCAGCTCCGGACACCTGCCTCCTCCTTCCTCCAGCTCCGGACACCGGCCTCCTCCCTCCTCCAGCTCCAGTTACCGGCCTCCTCCCTCCTCCAGCTCCAGGCACCGGCCTCAGTCCGGACAGCAACCGCGGCCCCCCGGACACCTGCTGCCCGTCAGATTTGGGGACAAAGGATAGCGGTCCTGCGCAGCCGATTTTGCCAGAGTATCCCAAAACCGAGTTTGGTAAACAGACGAGAGCTTTTAGCTCTGAATATTTTAAGACTTATTCATGGCTTGAATATAGTAAGCAGCTAGATGCCATATTCTGCTTCCCATGCCGACAGTTTCTGTGCGCTAGAGACCAGAAGGCTTTTACTCTTGGGGTCAGGGACTGGAGAAATATTAAGAAAAAAATGATTAAACACACGGAATCTGCTCAACACGAGCAAAGTGTGGAAAAATGGCAGAGTTATCAGCAGTCCAGACGAAGCGGCTCTGTCTTTGCGCAAATGAGCACAGCTCACAAGAAAACCATAAAAGAAAACCGGGAATATGCCACCTCCGTCGCTGATATCGTCTTATTTTTGGCAAAGCAAGGGCTTGCTTTTAGAGGTCACGATGAGACTGAAGGCTCAAGCAACCGTGGCAATTTTTTGGAAATGTGCAGCTTCCTTGCCAAGCGAGATGCGTCATTTTGTATGATACAGCAGAAATCAGCGTCTCTCACAAGTCATGACACACAAAACGAGTTCATACAAATAGCTTCTGAAATGGTGATGAAAGAAAAAATAAAAGAAATCGAGGCAAATGGTTTTTTCACTCTCATGGTTGATGAAGCGCGGAGCTTCAAATCTGAACAAATGACAGTTTGCGTTCGCTACACACACAACATGGAAATACAAGAGCGTTTCCTTGGATTTGTTGACTGCTCTGAGAAGACTGATGCAATTCATGGTCACATTAAAAAGTTCCTGGATGAACATGGAATTTTCAAACTTCCCGTGGTTGCGCAATGTTATGATGGCGCTGCCGTTATGGCTGGAAAAGTTAACGGGGTGCAGCAGAGGATGCGCCAAGATCACCCCAGCGCTATTTACATCCACTGTATGGCGCACAAATTAAATCTGGTGTTAATCGAAGCTTGCAAAGTCAACCGAGCGGCCTCTGGTTTTTTCTGTGTCATGGAAAGCCTGTACACATTTTTCGGCCAACCTGGAACTCACCATGCCTTTCTACAGATGCAAAAACAGCTGGGAGTGAAAGCGGACCTGTCTGCCCTGAGTGACACGCGATGGGCGTGCAGATGGAAAAACGTGTCAGCGGTGAAAAACTCTTTCGAACCCATCATGACCACCCTCGGTGAGTTTTCTGTGCCCCCGTACCGCAGATTCACAGAAGCATCAGGTCTGCTTCATAGCGTGGGGAAACTAGAATTCTGTGTGTGTTTGGTGGTGTTCTCCCATGTCCTGCGCATCATTCATGTCGCATCTCAGGCCCTTCAGAAAACAGACACTACGCTTGCTCAAGCTTCCAGTGTTCTGCACGCCACCATCCAAGGGCTTCGGGAAATGAGAAACAACTGGGAGGACATGTGGAGAGAGATCCTCACTTTTTGTGAGTCGGGTGACATTTCTGTCACAGAACAGGAGCCTCGGCACAAACGCCCTGCACGCATGACAGCCACGTTATCTTCTGCACTTGTGGAGAGCACGCTGGGGCAAAGGGAGCTGTGCACCTCCAGTTCAGAGAGCCCCAAGGACAGATGGGCAAAACATCTGTTCTATCCTGTCATTGACACACTTGTTGGAGCCTGTAACAAACGCTTTTCAGAAGAAGCAATGCAAATTGCAAAATGTGTAGATGCTGTATTAAACTGTGATGCTGATGGTGCTTCAGGACTGATGAAACAATATGCTTCCACTCTCTCCATCAACACTGATCTTGCCCACGCCGAAATGGTCATGGTGAAAATGAGTTCAGGTGGTGCAACTCTGGAAAATCTAAAAGCCGCTGCCTTGACTGGATTTTACCCAAACTTCACCAAAGTGCTTAAATTGGCACTGTCGCTTCCAGTCGGGACCGCAACCTGTGAGCGCACATTCTCAGCCATGCGTCGGGTGCGCAACTGGATGAGAACAACGATGGCACAGCATAGACTTTCATCTCTCTCGCTTCTGTACATTGAAAGTGACATAACCAAGAGGATTAATCCTGAGGAAATAGTTGAAAAATACGACACCAAGGCCCCGCGGCGGATGCTGCTTCATTAAGGTAAGAACATTGATTGATTGATTGATTGATTGATTTGATTAATTAATTATGGGCTACAACAGCAAAAAAAACACAAAAAAAAAAACCAGTAGAGAACGACATAACATAATATAACATAACATAACATAATCAATATGTATCTGCCTATTGGTTGAGACTTTTTTTTTTTTCTCTCTTTTTGTCCCGTAGCTTCCCCAATCCTCCTGCCGTAGCGCCGCCTATGCTGGCCTGGCCATGCAAATATGTTAACTTAAGTGGAGGAAAATAAATGATTACATTGGCCTTCTTTTCCTTCACTCCAGAAGGCTCTGTATGATTTAATGTTGAACACTAGATTAATTAATAAATACCTGTTTTATGTCATAATTGCCATACAAAAAAATACATACAGTATGACAGAAAGAAATCGTTTCATGGAAGAACAAATTTCATATATATGTATATTAAAGGGATAGTTCACCCTAGAATGATATTTCGCTCATTATCTACTCACCCTCATGTTGACTAAGGGCTGGAAGAAGTTTCAGATTCCTCCGTGGCTTCTCTGAGTTACAGGGGGTCTCGGCATAGCAGTGCATGTCCATATAACGGTTGCAAAGGGACACCGGAGCTCTTCGTAAAAAAACACACACAAAAAAACATCCAAATACCTCCATGATGCTCGTATGTAATGTCCGTCTTGTGCTGAAGCCCCAAATTGCGTAATTGTCCCGAAAAAAATTAAATAAGTCTATATTTTAAGCTTGTTTGTAGCGGAAGCTTCTCGAAGCTCCTCTTCCTGGTCCGTCCAAATCTCGCGTGATTTGCGCCGGCGTCAGCATGCGTCAGTGCGGTTACTGTGAATCACGCGAGATTTGGACGGACCAGGAAGAGGAGCTTCGAGAAGCTTCCGCTACAAACAAGCTTAAAATATAGACTTATTTAATTTTTTTCGGGACAATTACGCAATTTGGGGCTTCAGCACAAGACGGACATTACATACGAGCATCATGGAGGTATTTGGATGTTTTTTTGTGTGTGTTTTTTTACGAAGAGCTCCGGTGTCCCTTTGCAACCGTTATATGGACATGCACTGCTATGCCGAGACCCCCTGTAACTCAGAGAAGCCACGGAGGAATCTGAAACTTCTTCCAGCCCTTAGTCAACATGAGGGTGAGTAGATAATGAGCGAAATATCATTCTAGGGTGAACTATCCCTTTAACATATAATGACAATAAGGCTTTTCTACTCTCAAAATGGAATAAAAGACCACAGACATCTTTAGGGTCACACAGCACATAACCTACACCTTTTTGTCTACATTTGAATCCAATCCAATCCATTTTATTTATAGAGCACATTTAAAATCAAAAGTTGACCAAAGCGCTTTACACAGACATAAAAATAAATAAAATCAACATTTTATGTATCACAGATTGATCGTCTAACTTGACACCACAAGCCATGTGAGAGGAGGCCACTGATCGACCTGCACAGGTCATCCAGGATGTGCCTTGGCATCTCTCTGTCTGACCAACAACAAGGGCGCAGCAGTCTTTAATCAAATTAGTCATGCATTTACTGCAGCATGTGCAAGGTCTCCTCATCCTCGGCCATCTGAAGAGCAGTAAAAAAAAAAAAAAAAACCCACGCAGGGGAGTGGGCAGCATGCAGGGAACCGCACTGGGGCTGCAAAGTGTTTTAAGTGGTATAGAAATTCCCATGGCCCATTAATTTTCAAATTAAGCACTGCCTGCCAGCACCCACTTTGTCCTTAGTCATAAAGGGATTGACGTGGAGGTTATTGCCGCCTGTCTTTATGTGTCCACCCCTTCAAGGCTCGTCTCAATCTGCTCCCTCAGGCTGCTTTTGTCTGTGTGTCCTGGTGCTCCAGCCAATTAACATGCCATGTTTGCGAGCATGCTCCACGCAGGGCTGAATTTGCCCAAACCTGCCGCTTTGATTTCGGTAATTGCACTGTGGCCTCATTATCTCATCTAGCAAAGCAAGTGCCTGCGCAAAAGGCCATGTGGATTAGTGTGTGTGCATGCCGGTGTTCATGCTTGTTTTTGCTTATGCTGTACATTTAATTACATCAGGTGGTGAAGTCACTGCTGCCGCTTCTCCGCAGGGAGCTCAGTTTCCCAGGAAGTACTCCGACCCTCCGTCCAGTAAAATCTGACAGTTAGCTTGCAGAGCTGAGTGCGAACCGGCTGGCAGGAGCATGCTTGTGATTCATCCGAGATGCAAAGAGGTGGGCAAATGGCACTGATTGTCTCTTAGCGGTTCATTAAGCAGCAATAAGGTCGAGCATTAGCCCCTAGCCATATGATTTTCATGGCTGCTGATACCACTTAGCCCAGCATCTGTTTCTGCTGCTCATGTCAGAGTCGATCTTTAAACAAGCCGAATCAATATGTCAAAGATAATCACATAGCATAGGCTCATCATCTGACAGCGGGCTGAGAGACTCTCTGGGCCTTACACACCAACACACCCCGCTAAAAGTTGCTGTGGGTAACTGTAGGTTTATTTAATCCACATTTGTCCTGCAGGTGTATGTGAAGACTCCTACTGAGCGGCCTGCCAAGCCTTTGAAACTAATCAGAAAGATCAGACCACGTGTCATCATTGAGTCATTAGAAAAACAGGTAAAGTGAGAAGGGGGAGATGAATCATGACAGCAGAGAATGAGATCTAGAGACTAAATTAATGTTGATTAATCAAGTCGATGCGTCTCCAATCCGTAAATTAGTAATCTTATAAATCCTAGACAACATCTTTGCAGATGTTTTTGTTTTTTATAATTAAACCCTCCTCTCCTGTAAATATGAGCAAAAGTGGATAGTTTTTTCCCCTGTTAACTGAGGAAGTTAGTTGCGCCAGCTGAAATATTATTATTTTTTAAACAGTCAGCTGGTAAACAGATCAAAGCTGAATTAAAAGGCCACAGTATTTAGTGTCAGCCATAGACTGAAAACAGACTAGTCTCCTTGATGTGCCCTATAGGTTACTGAGGAGCATCTTGGCAAAGAGACACACAGAAGAGACTTTTGTACATACTACTGGTTTAAGGTATAGCTGTGGGAAGTACATGCACGTGTTGGCATCATTTGCACAATTATACTAGATGTTTACTTAACTCAAGAAGAAAAAAAAACAAGACAGCACAAGTCAAATTATCTGTCTGATATTTACATGAAAAATCATCTAAAAGGGACCAACACCACAAACTGGAGGATTAAATTCAGTGACTAGATTAGCACCAAGCAGACAGCTAGCTGGCCCCAACCTGTTTCATCTTCAAATATCAGCCCTAATAAAATATAAACAACTGAGTTATATTTAAAAACTTAATGCTTGTCATGAAGGAAACCGAAACTGTACCACTCTGTAAACCTATTTATTTCTACTGTATCATTAGACATTTTAACACTGATATCTATGGGGATTGACTCACTTTTGGAGCCAGACTCTAGTGGTCACATACACATAGCACCAATGTGTTGTATATATAAATAAACGAACAATTAAATGACAATAAACAAGAATAATAATGGTCACAGTGTCTATTTGAGCATCTGCTGGCAGATCATTGACTGTAGCCTCCTGCTGGGAGCCAGACAGAGAAGAGTCAACCAGTACAGCCACAAACAACACACAGGACTGAATATTAACATTAACCCTGCTAATCCTCAGCCTTTTAGCACTGTCTTTTTGCTGTTCTTGACATGATAACATGGTGATATACCAACCAATAATTAAGAAGGTGATGGGAAGTGGTCCAGTTTGAACAACGGAGTGAAAAAAACAACAAACACAAAGGACAAAAGCATTTATGCTGGAATGTATTTTTGAGTGCAGAGCCCTTTCACCTCATTGACTGTGAAATTGAATCCTAAACTCTGATGAGAGGAAATGTGCTCTTGAAACACAGAGAGAAAAAAAGGAGTAAGACAGAGACGTGGAGAGAGAGAACACACTCCATTAAATCAATTAAGTCTGCATGCTGCAGGAGCCTGGGCAGGAGGATAATTACTTAGGGAGAGTGATCAGAGACTAATCTAATGATGATGCCCTTTGCCACTCACTACCAGACTTGATGAAGCAGCACTCCTGTGAGATTGGGCCCTGGCTGTGAAACTGAGGAACACGCATGCGCATGCACGCACACACACACACACACACACACACACGCACAAACTGACAACCACATGCACACACATACAAACAAACAAACAGATGAGGGACATGGTTGTTTTATACTGAAAAAAAAAATGATGTTGTTAAAAGTGGCGACAATATTTTTTCACTGTTGACAGTTTTTTTTTTGATGTTCCACAATTTGCTGTTATTCATAATCAATGACTTCTTGTGACAGGGATTGGTCTTGTGGCGTTCACACACTTTGTGAAATAAAGGTCAGTGTTTTTTTTTTTATTATGAAACAGATCTAGGTTCTATAATTATATAACATTTGCATACAGCACATAGTAAAGGGGACATATAATGTAAATATCACTTTTTGAAGGCTCTTTAACATATATTTGGGTGCTGGTCTTGCTTTCCGGCCTCCAAAATGCGAGAATCGACAAAAAAAATCTGTAATTTGCAGGCTCCCAGATTGAAATCCATGTGGTTTTACGAACTGTTCCCTCAGATGTCTTCCAGTTATGTAACTAGTTTTCGAATTTGCATAATACCACCCCTACCTGGCTGGTACCAGTAGAAGGGGTGGGGTGGGGCAAGCAGGGGTAAATTGCATTTAAAGGGACAGGCACTGAAACCAGCCGTTCTGAACAGGGCTGTTTTGAGCGGATGAAAAGAGCTGTGATGTTTGATCCTTGGGGGATTTTGACCACAGCATGTCACAGACATGTCTTTAAGACACCTAGGAACTATTTTAATTTGTGGAAAGGGTACATAATATGTCTCCTTTAAAGGTACATTGTGTAAGTTCTCCTGTTATCTAATCACGAAAATCGATTATTTCGTTCAAAAATACGTTTTTCGTTCATCAATAATCACCCCCATCAACAAACTGAAGTGTTCCGGTTAGCTCTGAATTTGCTGTTCATATCATTCATATATACTGTACACCGAGCGGGCAAGCTGTTTTTATGTTCAGTGGCAGCGTGACGGTAGGAAACCACGGAAACTCACCGGAGACACCGGAGCTGTCCGGTCAGGTCGAGGTGGCGTCTGTGAAAAGTCACCGCAGTAACGCAGTGAGAACTGTGAGGACTGCACGTGAATGCTGCATTCAGGTGCAGTCGGAAAAACGGCCGTCGGTAACAAACCAGATGTCATTTTAGTCACAGAAGTCGAGAGAAAGCCAGTAAAACGTGGGTCAGGTCAACAATACGACATCGCCATGACAACATATTGTCACGTGTATTGTTTTGCCTCGTGCTGACGGGCCACTTGTTTACATAAAGGCTTGTTTAAGCCGTTACCTGCAGTGGCTGTTGTCCGTCTGCCATCTAACCGATTTCACGTGAATGCAGCATGAAAAATACGACTGAGTTGCTTGCGATCTACAACTGCCCTGCACTGCTGGATGGGAGTAATTCTTACACAATATACCTTTAAGAAACTGGGCCTTAAACCAGGCTGTCAGGACTTTTGTGGCTTCGTCATGTCACAGAAGAACAGTCACCATTTTCAACCACGTCCCAAGCCCCACACACCTGGACCATTTCTCTAAGCGTTGAGCAGAAATCTGATATGCTTTCATTTTATCATTGAGAAAAAAGTCGGCCAATCAGAAGAGAGGATCAGAGCTTGCAAAGAGAGGCCTGAAAGAGGAGATGCAAAACTTTACTGAGATGGTTTTAAAATTGAAATCACAAATGTATCTTGTAGATATCAGAACTTCAAATAAAACAATATGACATTTAACATGACAGGAATGCTATACTGTATATATATTATATATATATATGATTCAGTTCAAAATAACCATATCTGTATACCAAACGAGGATGCACTACATTCCTGCATGGCATTTTGTCAGTCTGTCACACTGAGCACAACATTGCATCAACTTCAGTCCATTTGCCTCCATGTATTGACTCTGCCTGTGAGCTGCCTCGTTGTTTATTCTCTTCCTGTCTGGCGGATGGTTAAATACTCCCTCTCCTCCTCTCTTCTGTTAGTCCTCCTCTCCTCTCTCTCCGTCTCTTTCAGCCGGCATGGCAAGGCGAGGATTATCCCTCCAGTGGATTTCCTCTTGAGAGAGAGTGGGCTGCTTTTGAACTTTCACTGACTGAAGCCTCTTCTCACTCTCCCAAGCTGCTCACGAGGCACGAGTGGCTCAGACATATGGGGTGAGCTGCAAACAGGGTGATGTCAGAGACAGATAAAAGAAAAAGAAGTGGAGCAAGAGAAGGTTCAGGGAGTGAGGGAGGAGATAAACAAGACAAGGGCCTCTGCTTCGGAGGCAGTAAACTGGTCCACTCAAATCTTTGAGGTGCGGTGGGAATGAAATGCGAGACGCTGTAGATATTTACTTCGCTTCTTCTTTCCCACTCATGACGGTTCCTGAAACGACCCGGCCCTGCTCTCAAAGGAGATGTCAGCGGCAGCAGGAAGTGGAGAGGAGGTACTTCTCTGAACTTAAACGCATCATCTCCATAGTGTTGTCAGTTTGCTGTTTATCAGACTCTTGCTCAAAACTAAAACAGGATGCATGGATGCAGAACTTTGTGTATTGTGTGTAATTAAAGTCCACGACATACACAGTTTGTTGTCTGGCTCTGTGCTGCCGTGCTTCCAGTTTAGCATTTTAACAGGGGAGTCTATGGGGACGACTGTTTTGGAGCCAGCCTCAGGTGGTCATTTGAGGAACTGCAGTTTTTGACACTTTTAGTTAGTGACTCTCTTTCTTCTACAAGCCAAAAGTTCAGACACACTTTCTAATTCAGTGTTTTTTTTCAGTATTTTAGATTCACAAGACTGTGAAAGAATTCATTTGGAAATATGTAGCGAACAAAAACATGTTTCCAACATCTGTGGTCCAACTCATCCTAAACCATCTCAATAGAGTGCTGTCAGGGCTGAGTTTAGCATCATGTTGGTTCCCAGAAAAGAAAGTGAATGGGAATTTTGCATCGCGTTTTGGATATGTCACAAAAGAAGCTCTGTGGCTAACACAAGTTTATGACACTTACAAGTTTTGTTCAGTGAGATAATCTTCACATATGAACACCTTTAAAGGACAATTCCAGGCGAATTCAACTCGGGGGGGCACCGAGAAGTTTATTTACTTCAAGCAAGCCAACATGTTTATAAAACTAGATCTAATTCAAAGTCTCCCAGAGTCTCGCGCGAGCCCGAAGTTGCAGTGCTGGTGTATTCAGGTGCAGTCGGAGCTACTGTTTGTGTCATAAACACAGGAATATCAACTCTTGACTCGCTTCAAGTGTACATTTTTTTCCATGGACAGCATCAGGTTGCTACTCAAACATGCGCCGAGAAGTTTTTTTTACTTGAAGCAAGTAAAGAGTTGATATTCCTATGTTTATGACACAAACGGTAGCTCCCACTGCACCTGAACACACCGCGCGCGGCAACTGGGTCTCGCGCGAGACTACGGGAGACTTTGAATTAGATCTAGTTTTACAAACATGTCGGCTTGCTTGAAGTAAATAAACTTCTCGGTGCATGTTTGAGTCGCCATCTGACGCTGTCTGGTGAAAAAAATTGCGGCTTTGAGGGCTGTAAACAGCCTAAACAGCGGAACTTACATCCACTCCCATTCATTGCTGCCGTGGCGATGCGGGGACAGACACAACTACCGCAAAACAGGAGCGATTAAACTGAAAATCTTCAGATTTCTTCTTTTAGACCTAAAATGATAGGAACATACACCCCCGAGTTGAATTCGCCTGGAATTGTCCTTTAATACAGTATTTAAAGCTTAAATGTGATCGCCAGAAGTAAAAGGCTAATGTTAGGTTTCAACGGACTACTACACCGTCGCATGACTGACATCACCACCACTAAGCTTTCGACGGATTTTGGCTGCTTTTAATTGGGAAATCAGGCTGTTTTTACTTGTTGAAGATCCATAAATAACATAAAATAAAATACATAAGAACACTCTGGCCTGTTCGGGGGTTATGACGTTTAATGTGCCCAACAGGGTTTGAGCAACTTGTTAGCAACCACCTTTTTTACAACACGTACAGGCTTCAAAATTCACAAGTAGGGTATTTACTGACATGTTTTGTGTCGTAGAACAAAACCTGAAACTTGCTTAAGCTTTTGTAAACCACAGACCTGATTTGAGGCATTTGACCAAAATCCCATTCAAAAAACGTATTGACTTTTAGACGAGGGAACTGGAAGTGCTAAAAGCGCCAACGGAGTTCCAGGTTTACTGGCTGATTCTATTGGGTGTAGATCTGGCGATAGATTTTGTTTTAATTAACACTTTTGTGTTTAAACTTTACCGTATAATTTCTTATGTGTTCCTTCATAGTTTTCATGTCTTCGGTCTGAAACTACAATGTAGAAGAAAAATAAAGGAATATCATTGAATGAGAAGGTGTGCCCAAAAGTTTGACTAGTAGTGTACAGAAGAATTGTATCACTGCTCCACATACATTTGTTTGACACGCACAGGTTAAAACTTTACGAGCTTGAAAAACATCAAGAGAATTTATAGTTTTGCTTCCCTCATTAGCCTCCACTTGTCTCACATAGGTCCATTTTTTTCTCCTGTGCAAGTTCAAACACCTGCTGTTGAGAATGTTAATTATTATTTTTCACTTTTTTTTCTCTCCCCTCTGCTTTAGTTGCCGACTGTACTTATTGTGTATATTGACTACATGGACGTGTGTGAGACACTGTACATTGTGTGAAGAACTAATGAGGAGAGGATGCTCAGAGTTTGTATCATATAGTCTGTTCCTTCCAGCCAAGTGAATAAAGATTTAGTTTCCATATTTTTTTTTTAATCATTATTTTCGTTGGTGATAATCTGTACAACCATCTCACAGACCCACAAGGTCACGTATACTGTAATTAACATTCTTGGCAGCGGGCAGTCAAGCCTTTTTGAACTTGAAGCACAAGAGAGAGAGACAGAGAAGGAACCTCTCATGTCTTTAATGGAGCTCCATGAAATATTGAACAGGCTGTGATCCTGAGCGCAGTAATTGTCTGAGGCGTGCTGACGGCAAGGAGGAGCACGTGGAAGGAGAGGAGGCCGAGGAGGAGGGCTAGGAGTGATGAGGTTAAAATATCATTAACCTGCCAGCAGGTACGTACAGTAGCATTTAAAAGACATTAATGACATGGATCAAACAGCCAGAAAGCCCTCAGCGTACTGCTGCTGCTGCTTCGACTAAGACGGCTCCTCTACAGTCACTCACATTCATGTGATGGAGATACAACCTGTAAAGTCAATGTTATAATTTCTAGGCCTTTTTGTCAGACAACATTCACTTTGAATAAAGTTAAACATAAATTTGCAGTTTATTAAAGAAAAAAAAAATTGTTTGAGGCATCTGTAACTGTTAAGTATCATGGTGAACTCAGTTTCAAAAATAAGTAAACTCCCTGTTAAAATCAGCCTACCATTCTAAAATAACAAAATCTCCAGTTTGTGGTACTGCACATGTCCCTCTGCTGCAGCTTGGTAAGGAAACACTGGAAGGAGCTTGGAGTTGTTCATCTTTGTAGAACGAAATGCCGTTTAGAGAGGTTTCCTACTGAGAAGTGTTAGCAACTTTTCAGTTTTCTCGCTTGATCTGGCAACTTTAAAACCCCTCAGGTGCTTTTTTTTCTCCTAAAAGTATAGCCAAATACTAGAAAAAAAATATCTAGTCTTTTCTTAGAGAGAACATATCTCCAATATGCACTTTCATGTGGCTCTCTGGACTGATAGCGACTGGGACAGAGCAGAAACATACCCAACTAACTAATCCAACAACTAATCAGCAGCCAGAGAGATATACTGAACGACCAATCACTGATCTGCATTTGTTTTTGATCATTTAGCTATGACCTAAGTTTGATTTTGTTCTCTCAAAAATAGAAAAAGTTACCAATAGTGAATTTATTTCAGTGCTGGATACTTCCATTACAGTCAACGTGACACCCACGTAAAACATTGTTAGCCAATTTATCATTTGTACGGTAGCTAATTATGTTAGTCAATTCTTATGCAGGCTTTACCGAAAATAATTTAATGACATAGGTCTGCTTTATGGGGGTTTCCTTCTGATATGTCATAACAAATTGTCCATTGGCTGTTTAATGGACTCAGATTTTTAATCTTCTGCAGGTGTAAAGCAGCACCTCTACATGGATCTGAATTGAGAAACAGATTTGGTTCAACTGATTCAGCTACTATCTCCCACAAACAAGCGGTTTCAAAGTTTTCAAAAATCTCAAATAAAACTGACAAAGAGTCATTCTAAGGATTTATTTTTCCAAGAAAACACATCATGGTGTATCGCAAGGAGGTGACAGAGCAGCCTTTCCTGTGTTACATTCAAGGACCAGTGTAAAACTCGGTTGAGAACACATTGGTGTCCCCGCTGTGTTTTCATATCAGGTACATTCAGCATTGCCTTCACTTTGTCTGTGTGTTTCATTTGTCTTACCCGACACACCAGAGCAGTCTGAGATCGGCCACGATTACATTGTGTAACAGACGAATAGGTCTACTGCTACAGCACACACATCACAACAGTTGTGTGTGTGAATGAGAGTGAGAAAGATACACACAAACAAACATAGTCCTACATCTAGTATACACACATGCAACAAAAATCAGACGTATTGGATGTTTTCTGCCCCTCATCTATTTATTTTAAGTAATTTTTTTTCGCATCTATTTTTTTAAAGTGTTATCCCTGACATTTTGGCAATATTGTTAAACTGACATGCATGCCAAGAAGTTGAGCCGAGCTGAGATAACTGGTTTGTGCTTTACTTTGTGTAACTATCTATCCGGCTGTTAAGCGTGACGTCATGTGTGGCAAATATTCCATTTCCAGGTCCAAGCGCCGGCAGTTACCAGTTGTAAACAATGGCAGAACCGGTGAATCTATAACCTCTTTCTTCCATGACACATCTCTGAGAGTAAAAAAGGTATTGAATTCATACTATAATTCAAATAGAGTAGAGAGTGTAGCTGTCCTTAACTGGTTCAACTCTGCCTCCAAAGAAATCAGAGCCACGCTCCCCATACAGGAGCTGCTCCTGTCTTTGCTGCCTGCTACGGACCTGAAACCCGGTCCGACCTGCGGTTGCTGCTATTGCAGAGGTTTCTGTGAGTTCTTGCTTATTATTTGTAGTAACCGATACATTTTTTGGATTATATTTGCATACATCAGTTTGAGAAACATTTTCTGTGCAGCACTTTTGTTCTTAACTGTTCTGGAGGACATGCTCTACAGTTACTACAGATAAAGGAGAAGCTTTACAGTACATGATGCATTTATAACTCATTACTCCAAGAAGCCAAACTCTGTCACCACTGGCTGCGAGCAACCGCTCTGCTTGGCTGTGCTGGTTTAAGCTGTGGCTATGGATGTGGTTACTGCTGCTGTGGTTGAGTCAGCGTTGCTATGGATATGTCTTCAGTGGATGTACTGTAACAACTCTCACTGCATTTATTAAAATTAGCTAAGAAAGCTTTGTTAAACAACATAAGATGTCAACCCGCATTGCTTTTATCAGACATGACAGATACGTTACCAGTTCAGACAGACAGTGCAATTTGTGTCTGTATAAGCCTTGCATGTAGTTACTTACATCCATTATGAGCTAAAATCACAACTAGAATCATAACCAAAGCCTGACTACAGCCACTATCAAAGCAACTACATTATTACAGTTAAACTGTTGGTTTTCCCCACATTTATAAACACACCAGTATCACACAGCCAGGGGTGCTGTGCAGCGTTCAAGTGAAAGCAACTTTTGAGAATTTCCTCCGCTGTAGAAACCAAATGAAAAGGGCCTCAAATAAAAAATTATACCAGTTTGTCCCCATGGCCAGTCCACCTCATGACCACATTAGGTCTGATTTTGTCACTGTGACCATTATCGGAAAGCTCAGGGTCACTTAAATTTGATACAGGTTCAGTAAGAAAAGCCCTGTTGCTATTAAGCCACCACATCACATGTATACACAGACACACTCACTGCCTCAGTTCTAGTAATGTACTTTCCTGGTTCTTATAGTGCCTTAATAGTTGTTCCTTAAATTGTTTTCTCCTCCACTTCATGTTCACAAACCAGCCCACTGGCTCCTAAATCCACAAGGAGCTGTAGTATCCCTGTGCTGCCAGGCCCTACCCTCCTCAACTAATTGAGATGTCTGCGAATCCTGATAGAGTCACATCTTTCCCACAAAACTCATGGGATCCCTGAGTGAAATCCTATAAGTGTATCACAGAAAGCGAGCAGCCTTTTAAGTTAAGTTAAGTAAAGACTAACAGAGCCGGTGGCACTCTAGGCATTTTTTGATTCTTGCAGCAGCCAGCCGGAGGCTCTCACGGCAATTGGTCCTGTAAAATTCTCTGGTATCCCTGAAATAAGCCCCTTAGGGAGAGAGGGAGGGAGAGAGAGAGAGAGAGAGAGAGAGAGAGAGACAGACAGGGAGAGAAAGAGAGAGAGGCAAATGATGACAAAAAAGGAGGATTTAAAGTGGCTTAGCTTACAAGACAAACTGTACACAGACATATGGCTGAGAGAAGCTGTCCTTTAACAATGGGCTATATGCCATCAGTGATTATTTACGTTGTCCACCCTTCTTCAGCCGCACAGTTCCCAGTCATGACTCACTTGAAAGTCTCAAAAATGTTGTTGGCCTTCATCCAGCCCCAAAACAATCTGGGCGTCGATTGACGTGATCCCTTCTAGCACTTTATACTATGATTATAACATTAAAGGTGCCTTGAGATGGATTTCAAAACACCATTCAATTCTGCATAATTATGGTTTCCTGCAACACAAAGCTAGGGAGGGACTTGTCATAAGTATTGATTGCTATAGCAGCAGTAGTAGTAGTAGTTTTGAAATGTATGTCACAAACCACACATGGGATTGTTGGTAGCTGACATCTCAGCATGGGAATCCAAGAAAACCACTCTGTAGTGGAGGACTGATCTCCACCACCTTCCCCTGCTGACACCATTAATGAGTTGGGCAGGGATGAAACTGAAGAGGAGGATGAAGACTGAAGGTTGAAAAACTGTGAAAATGTTTTTGGATGGAGACCACATACTTTGAGTCTACAGAGCTGAGGGTAGCAGCAGGGACACTGGATCAAGTGTTGGCCCATACTCACACAAGCCCGTATAGGTCCAGTAACATGGTTCTGGCAGGATTTATAGTTTGGGGGACGGTCAAACATTAGGTGGGTTTACATGGACAGTTTTAAATGGTTTCAAATAGGTTTGGGAGACCGAACCGACTGAAAATACTTCATATAAACACTTCAAACCGTCTCAGTTACCCCAAACCGATTGAAATTCCAATCGGTTTGAAGGGGGTTGTTTAAACCTTTTCTAAAGCGTTCTGTCTGTCATGTATACCTTGAAACGGGTTGATTTCCACGCGTGTGTGTGTTAGTGCTTGAGCACGCACTAGCCGTAATAAAGAAAAATATAACAGCAAAGATGTGCTCAACAAACTATGTATTTCCATGTTTCTGTTTTGTTTTTGGCACAGCTGTAGCACTTCTGAAATCTTCAAACAGATTGATTTAAGCCAAACCTATTTGAAACTGTTTAAAATGTCCATGTAAACCCACCTAGTGATTGACATCAAGGATATTGATGTAAAAATAAATGATTAACATGAATTTGGAATACGCCAAGAGATCAATGGATCAACTGAAGAGATACATTTTTCATTTCATGAGGCGTTTAAGGTTCGAGTCCAAGAAATAGACAATGGGTTAATGACTAAGAAGACACAAGTGTGGAAGTCAAACAAGCTAGACACTAGAGGGAAGGAACAAGACAAAGTGATTTCAAAATAAAACAGCAAGCCTCACATAAAACAGGGGAACATACAAAGGATGTCACAGTTAACAATCTTGTTAGTATTGCAACTATGACAACAAAGATCGTCTAAGATCTGTCTCTTCTGAAATTTACCATTACCATTTTCATTGTGGCCATGGCGACAAAGCAACCACAGTACCTTTACTGTAAAATGAGGGTAGATTATGCCATTTGCCATTCAAATCATGGAAAAGGAGTTTGTTGAAACTAAATTGCATGTGACTGTATAGAAATGTATGTTTAGTCTCGACCTGCAGATCGACTACTACAAAATATCGGAACTTTTTATGAAGAGGGAAAAAGAAGGATTCTAAAAAAATATCTGAAAAAATGTACACAAGCTTAACTTGAATACAAAATAAAGATTTTAAGAGGAACCAAGAAATAAAGTCAAGAAAATACAGAATGATCTACATTGAAGCAAAGAACGGGGGTGATTGAATCCCGTCGCCTCTGTGTGAGTCAGTGTGAGTGTGACTAAAGGGCTTGCTGCCATATGCACCACTATCTCCCCTCAGCGTCCAGGTAGCTGGAGGTGGCAGCTCCTCCGCCCCCGAGCGCTGGGCCGTCTGATCAGCTTCCAGACTCCCACTCGCCCTCCAGGAGCGACGAGTCAGCCTCCGCCACCGGGCCCGATTTAACCACCGCTAACGCTAACGTGGTGGGGGAGAGCAGCAGGTCCTCTGGAGCTTTCACAGCCTCTCTCCATCAAAGGCTGGATGGCAACCTGAAAGCCACTAAGTGAAGGCAAAGAGAGAGAGACAGAGAGGGAGAGAGGGAGAGAGGGAGGGAGGGAGGGAGAGAGTGCTGGTAGTGGGAGAGGAGTAATGTAAATATGAGTGGAAGAGAGCGAGATGGAAATGTGGAGGAGAAAAGACAGGAAGTGGAGGGAAGCGTGCGAGAGAGACAGACAGAGATGGGGAGATTGCCTCTGCCATTATGAGAACAAAAGTTAGACAAATGCAGGCAGACAAGATGAGCTGTTTTTGCCAGAGATGTGTTGCTGTCGGGGGGTAGGACGGCCTCTCGAGCAGCATTCAGACACTAAATCTCTTGGTTGGAAGCCAAACAGGATTGGTTTTAGGTTGGCAGCTTCTATGAGATACACTAATGCAATTAGATATTTTCAAGGTGCGAGGACTCATTCCAAGAGACATTTACGTTCTGTACTTATGAAAGACTTTGTGCTTTAATGAGTCATCCTCCTGCCTCTTAACACCTACTCAAGGTTCTCTGCATGCTCTTTTAGAAGCTTTGCAAAAACTGAATATCACCTCGAGTGAATCAAAAAAGATGACCTTGCACCTGGATTATTATTGGAACCGTTTTTTTCAGTGCAAAACCCAGTTGTTACTGCAGCAGAAACAACGGTTGGGCGATGGCCACTTGCTATCAAAGAAGCCATCTTCCATACTGTCCTGTTGCATGAAATGTGCAAATAGATCATCTGTGCTGCAGGTCACTGTGACTCATAGTGACATTTTGTTGTTAAGTGACATAGTGGCTTTCATAATTATGACAGGAGGAATGGGGAAGTGCAGAGGTGACAAGGAGGTTGTGGTGGATGGGTTCGACAAAACATAAGAATATCACTCAAAAGAGTAGTGTCCAATTCCCATGTGATAGACCTACACATTCAAAACGCTATGAGATAATAACAGAATGTTACCAGACAGAGTTGTTTTCGAGGTAAATTCATGCAAAACCGCTGATGCGCGTTCCCGTCGGGGGCAGTTTTTCCGCAAGCAGTCTCTGTATTTGCCTCGAAAACAACATGAGAGCATTTTGGAGTTGTTGGATTGTGTATTTGATGAGTTTGATGAGGGAAACCAAGAAATTCCATTAGACTCCGTAGCTTAGCTCTGAGCAGCTCACAGCTCTGTTCCGCCACTCTAAATATAGTTTGCACCGACAATTAAAGGTAACGAACCTACTCCTAAAACTATAGGGATTAGGCAATGGGCCAATTTGCCAAAATGTTGAACTATCCCTTTAAGTTGAATGAAGCTCTGCACTATTCAAAAGACTGAGAAGTGTAAGGAATAATGTAACATTTCCCTCCATTTTTATTTCCTCGTGGCTAAGTGCTTGAGATAAGATGGCTGAAGTGGATTTGTTTTGGGGGGAAATTGGTCCAACCCTCACTAAACTACACGGATGCGTACAGCCAACATTTCTGTCTAGATTCTGTTCAAATCCCTCTGGCAAACTTGACAAGAGAGACACAGACAATACCATTTTAGCCCGAGTACATCCTGCTCTGTGAGAAGTGTTCACAACAGAATGGGGCCAAAAACAGGATTAAAGTCAGGCAGCTATACAGCAGCCATGTCTGAACAGCTAAAAGAAGATGGCATTACAGACATACTGGCATGAGTGGTGTTTTGTAAAAGGATGTTGTCACTGCCTTTTAGTCACCACCAAACATGACTAGAGCGTAGGAGCACACAGGTTGGCAGACAATCAAACCGGGGTCCTTTCTTTCCTGACATATACATTTGTTCCCCACCTCTCATGGATTTAGAAGCATTGAATCAGTTTGAGTGTGGGCTAGAGCTGATTTTTTTTAATTCATAATGAACAGAGTGAAGGGATTGTCATTTTACTGTGTAAATCCAAAGCTGGCATGGAACAGCATCACCTACGAGGGTGTCTGGATAGCGGTTTCTGTGATGTCCTTGGCTTTCTTCAGCAGGCTGGCAGACCATGTTGGAGAGACATCAAGCATTTGAGTGCCAGCTGATATCTGCTGGACCCTGCTCCTTGGCTTGGAGAAATGCATAAGCAGTGCATTCAGAGTGCACCTACAAGTACTGACTATAGGACTGTTTGGCGCAGTGCAGCTCTTATCTTAGACGTGGAGATAACTGCTGAGATTTGGACCTGCAGAAGTCTGATGATCAAACAGATTGTAAACAAGCAAACGGCAGCTGAACGATTTAAATCACTTGGAAGTAGACCTCAAACTTAACACACCCAAAATTGTTTTGATAATCTCAAACTTCAGGGGAGAAACATGTGCTTCTACAGAGAGAATAGAAAGAGAGATATCACAGAACAGGAAAGACTTGTCTTCAAGCACAAACATTTTATATTAAAGTCAATCCTGATATCTGTATACAGTATATAACAGTGTCCGTTGCATGCAGATGTATACAGAGATGACTTTTAGTAAGGACTAATTGACACTATTTCTAAGATTATCCACAGATAAATCCCTGAACACCCGGACATTTGCATTCTTGGTCTGTTTCCATTATTATTCTCCCTCAAAACATACCAGATACAAGCAAAACATATTATCACTCGACATTAGAGTAGTGTTTGTTTGAAACTTTTGGTTTAATGAACTCTCTTTTTACAGTACAATATACAGTATAGTGATTGGAAGGTACGAACACCCTGAAGGCAAGTGATCAAGTTTAAACTTACAGTACATTAGAGTTGTCATGAACAATAAAACGAGCTAACAGTTTTTTGTACCAAGCTGTAAACATGTTTATTTCTGCTGTAAAGTTGGACATTGTAATATTGGCTCCAAAAAAGGGATGGAATTTTGAGGAGCCTCGTTCTTAGGTCTCTAACCTTCACAATAACTGAGCCAACTCCTGATAGCCGTAATATAATAACTACATACAGTTGAAAGTTGCTTCTTTAAAGGTAGTAAGCCGATTTTGTGTCAGGATTATTCAGTCAAACAAAAGCAAAAGTTTTCTCCCTCAAGGCCTGAGTTATAGCTCTCTGGATTTATCCTTCAAAAACACAAGAAAACAAGCCAAAGTCATTTCAAGTCATTTCAACAACTTCAGGGGTTGGTTTTCTTAAAAGTATAAAATCTCAGTTGACTGTATGAAATTTTAATGTTTCCTCTGGTTTTTCTTCCTCTCATTGTTCTTCTTCAAGTCCTTCAGGCTGTTATGAAGGGGGTTCCACAATGGTGCAATTAATATTTTCCAAGAGAAATGAATTGCGATATCATGAGAGCAAATGTAATTTTCTATTCAAGAAACTCAGACTCTCAGTAAAACACAGCTTCTCGTGTGCAGGGTTTACCAGGTCGTGTTGCGTGCCAAGCCGCTTCTCTCTTTTGTCACTCACCTGTTGTCTTCTTCTCTTCCTCTGTCTGGGGTTGTGCTTCAATCCTGGATGACCTCCAAGATGTCACCTCCCTCCAGCGTCTCTCATGTGCCACCTGCCATATACAAACAGATTTCAATGTCTAATCAAGACCATTCACTTTCTCCCCCCATGCCTCCTACTGGAAAAAAAAAAAAAAAAAAAACCTGTTTCTATACCGACTGGATTTTCATACAACTCCACACACTCATTAACAGCCCTTGAGTGCGAGCTGAAAACTCAGTGGATCGGGTCAAAGCATTTCAAGCAGAGGAGACAGCTCTCCCTCGCTCGCTCGGCACTGGTTTCCAGTCAGGTTGCCCTCAAGGTTAGCAGATTAGCATACAACATCAGATGTGGGCATTCACAGGCGTCCAGGAGAACACTCAGGTCCCAGCTCATGCATACACTGTGTGCGCTATTAGCATGCATGCCAGTTATCTGCCTGACAAAATGGGTCATGTTATGTCATGTCATGTCATGTCAAGTCGTGTCATGTTGCGTTGCAGTATGAAGTTATCACATCTTGATACATTGTGTAGCTGTCAGTGAGAATCAGAATCTGTGCGGTGTCGCTCTGTGACATGAAGAAACATCTTTCAGGCTTTTTCCAGAGCATTTATAAGCAAGATGAAGCTGAGGGAAAAACCTGGACCACCCAAATCTTTTTTGGGGTTTTTTGAATCAATTCTTTAGACTTCAAAGTGAATGAGCAGATTTTTTTTTTCTAGATGTTTTTAGATCAAGGTTGCTGTACTTTGCCGCTGCTTGAAAATCAATACCAAACCTCTCTTCACAGGACTTGGTAACATGGTGTTTGAAGGGCTGTGCAAAGGGTTCCCAGACTGACACCACCATTAAAAGAGTTTGAATGTTTCTGTCTTTTCTCACTAAATGTTTCACAGTCACAGAGGCACCTACAGTGTTAGATCCTGACATGGCTTCAAGACAGAAATGTACTGATAATGACCCAGAAGGGAGTGATATTTGTGCTTAACTGTGTCAAGTAGGAAAACTGTTTTTTCCAGTTCAGAGCAGGTTATCTGTACAAATGTGAGAGGTTATCATGATCATAGATACGTTTCATCGTTAGGTGACATCTAGTCGTAGTAATTGTGACAGGAGCAAAGGGAAAAGTGTGGTGATGTACACAAAGGGACACAATCAATGTGAGGATGAGGTGGAAAGGTCAGTCAACAAACCATAATCATGTGATACAGGGAAGAGCAATGTTCTGTTTTCATATGTGACCAACGTTTGATACAGTAACCATGACAACAAAGATAATTTAATCTTACTTATTTTAACCCAGATCACAAACTCTAACCCTAAACCTGATGAAGTAGTTTTTGGTGCTCAAACATAACCAAACCATGACTGACATGGTTATTATTGTAACCACAGGCATGCAAACCTCAGAACAGTCCACATATATACAGCCATGACAACCACGGTCTGGTACGCCTGCTGTTGGACAGGGCTATTTCTAGTGATACTTCTACAGGTCCTGTCAAAGGGTTTGAAAAAAAAACTGCCTTTATGGTTGTTCAATTTAGAGGACAAGTTGGAAAATATGATAAATACAAGTTTCATACTTGAAAAAAACTAGACAATGACAAATCTCAACAAGTCTCAAGGATGTGTTTCCTGGTCAATGACCAAGTGAGGAGTTCATGAGCAGAACCTGAGAAGGTCCTCAGGATGGACACTACTGGACTTCCTCAAAGTCAGAGAGGCTGCTGTTCACAAAAAATAAAAACAAAACAGTAGAGCTGAATGGACTGATAGAACAAAACCAGCATCTATCAAAGTGATGAAGAAGGAAAGGAACAGCTTATGACCCAAAGCCTCCATCTCATCTCATCATCAACGGGGTTGGTACGTACGGCTTCAGTTGGACTGAGGTACTGCGGTATTTTCACTTTTAACTGATGAGTACAGATGCAGACAAATGCATCAAAACCCACTGGATCACATGTCATCCTGCAGCAGGACAATGATCTAAAACAGACAGCAGAAGAAACCAAAGAACCCCCAGGGTGAGAGCTGAAGAAGGCTGCAGTGAAGCTCTGGGAGAGAGTCACCAGGGAGGATAGAAAGTCTGCTGATGTCTGCGGGTCAAATATTGAATATAATGACTTCATGTGTAACTGTCCCACAATGTTTACACCCAAAAACTTTAGGTGCTTTTGTGTTAAAAGTGCCTACACAGTTCCTTTTATACCTACTGATATTTGCCTGTTTAAGTTAAAGCCAAGAACTGGTTCTTTAATGCAGAATCTGTTATCTGATGTCAAATAAAATGTACCACAGCGAAAAAGGCTGAAGATCATAATATATGTAACGGTCCACATACTTATGGTCTGGGCTATAAATTCCTATATTGATGTATGCAGTCACACAGTGTGCACAGTTAGAGAGGAGCAAGGCCTCAAGGGCCCTTATTGCCCTGTAGTACTAGCAGGTTAATATGACACTGGTCAACGCAAAGCCATGGTTCATGCAAAAATATCCCCAAGATCATGAGATTAATGGTGCTCCAGTTACGAGTTGGTAGCAAGTCAGAAAAACAATCATTTCGTTAGCTATTTCTGTTGTTAGCATTGTTAGCTAATACCAGCCGATGACAACACACTACATGATAATTTATGCTAAAGCAACATAGCAACATGTCAGTGTGGCTAATTCAATGACACTAAAACAAGACTAAGTGATAAACAGTGTAATGTGTAAACAGTGTGATTACTCACCGTTGATGCACGGAGCAGCCATCTTGGATTTTGAGTTAGGGGTTACTGAAGTCCCTCCGAGTTTTAAAGGTGGAGTTCTGACCTCAGAGGCCATTTCTGATGATGTAGTCAATTCAGACCTTGGAAAATATGACCTCCAAGTTGTAATGAAACGCCTCATAATGCAGCTGCAGTCAGGTCAAAGGTTACTCCAAGGAGTAGTCATAGGCTACCAGCAGTAGTATCCCTATCTCAGCAACACACACTTTTATGTCTCACTCCTTTTATATTCAATGAAAACTGATTGTTCACACAAACTCCACCATATCAGTATCCTGCAGGACCAGGTCAACGCTGGCACATATCCAGGATATAATGAAAGTCCTACTAGCAGCCTGGCAAACACATCAGTAAATCCAGCAGCCGTCTATGCACACTCCACAAAACTGAGACAAAGGATGATTGAGAAGAGTCCAGAGTTCATAAACCTGCAAACCCTCAGCAACTTCATCATGAGCAGCGAGCGGAGGAGCACAGGTGCAGCAGACATTAGGACTCATAATAAGCAATGATGATCAGCCTGTCGGAGGGGGAGGAGGCTGTGAAACAATGGGGACAGAAGAAATGAGAAGGACGATCAATAACCAGGGCAGGGGGGGTCTCCTTGCTGACAGCAGTCATTACCATGAAGCGCCAACAGATGCCACGGCTGCCGGAAGCCTAATCTGGGCAATTTACACCCTTGTCAGGTCTGTGCAGGTTCCAACGAATCAGGCGGCGCAGATCTACCCACCTGACACCTTCCATGTACACATGTGGCCAGAACAACACGGCGTAGCACATCCACAGAGGAATATGCTACTGCATTAACATACCGCTGGCAGTTGTTCAGACTCTGAACATCACTGTATGGCCCATATGGGCACACAGCACATGCATATGTATACCCACAATGCACAGTACCCATACCCCTGACAGTACATATCCTCAGCAGGGAATGAACACAACTCCTGTCTGAAGAAAAAAAAAGAAAGAAGAAAAAGGGTTCACGCATCCATTCATCCATCCATGTGTGGATGAGGCCTGTCCCAGCATGCATTGGGCTAACATTGTCAAACGTTCTCAAAAGAATAATGTGTTTTGGAATAAATTATAATGAAGAGATTTCCCCTATAATTTCACTGCTTTTGACTCTTGTCACATGAGAACATGTGAGTCATGAGGCCTCACAGTTGCCCAGAATGAATTTGCTGTGTCTTTTCATTGACTGTGTCTCTGAGTGAAGGCCATAACACATTTTCCATAAAATTGGACTGAAAAGCTTTCACTTTTTTTGTTGCAGTAGCCTAATATTTGAACAAGATGGTCTATACTTTGACTCAAGTAAAAGAGTAATAGAGATTTTGTCACTTTTGATTATGAAGGAAAAGGAGACCACGGGTGAATTCCAATTCCTATCTTAACCCTCAATCTCAAGAATGTGCACTCCCGCCAAGTGCTAGTGCTGTCCCTATTCTCAGAATGTTAAGTTGAGCGACAAGTTTAAGGGCTGTGTAGCCCTCGATATTGAGATTCTCCGACACCACCCTTGGGAGCAAGGGCTACCCAGAATGCAGTATTTTCTTTGTTAAAGGGGAACTATGCAAGTCCGCTCACTTTCCCGCTGTTTTGGTTACGCTCCTTTCCTCTCAGGGTTAACAGGGTTAACAGTGCAAACATAAAAAAAATTATAAACTAATGCTAAGTCCCCCACAGTCTGAAGACATATCTGCATTTAAGGGGTGTCCCATTTCTAAGTCACAAAATAGCCCTAAAACTAAGATTAAGGGTTGAGCTTGAGGGTTAAGATAGGATTTGGAATTCACCCCAAGACCGGGCCAGTTTATTTCTGCTGTGAGTTTTTAACATGAGAGTCTTCATGGAGTTAGCCTCATGTGGTCATATGCACAACAGGATTTTGGCTCTTCAATGTGGGTTTCAGTTTCCAGGTGGTGGTTGCTGCTTGATCAAATTATAAAGAGAATGAAATATGTTATTGTCTCCATCAGTCTAACCCTATTCTATCATGGCCAGTCCATCCACAACCTGCCAAGCAGCTGTCACATCAGTGTACATCCAGAGCCCTGCTACTGCCTCCTTCTCTTTAACCAACTGCCCTTGTGTCCCCCAGGGGCCTCACCTATCAGCATCAGATTCTATAGAAACCTGTACAGCGGTCCCTGGACGTGGACGTCAATGCACAGTGGCTCCATCAGATGCATCTAGGCACTCTGATCTCTGTCTCCAGCCACTCCCACCTCCTCCCCTCCCTCCTCCACCTCACAGCCACTATTCACACTTTCAACCTTCCCTGAGGACCATCAATAATGCAACATGGAGCTCCTCAAGCAGCATATGCACACACATAAAGCATATAAAGACACACAAACAGGCTCAAACACACTGTCTTGAAAATACATACACACACACATAAAAGGTTCCGTTCGCTCTGTGTCCCCTGCTTGATTTATAGACGGGCGCTGTAAGGGGCTCCTCCAGTGGAGGCCATTATCATGCAGGCAGGCACATCTGCAGACATCAATAAGTGAGGCAGGGGGTCGAGGGGTTCCCAGGGTCATCCCTGTTGGGTGCCCCTGGTGTCAGCAGGATCCCCTTTAGACTGTCACAGCCTTTCACGAGGGGCTCCTACGCCAAACTGCGCCTACTTGTTGTTGTTTCACCGAGGCTGTCAGTCAGTCTGTTGGCGGTTAAGGAAAAGAGCATGGGGCCTCTGTTCGACATGTGTAATATGCACAGAGGTTAAGTCCAAGAACAGAGCTAAGAACTGAAGTTTCCATCTGCACGATCACATGATTACAACTCTAAACCCCTGAAAAGAGAGGCACTTTTCATGGATCTTCATGTTGAAGGACATGCAGAGACTGTGAAACATCTGCCAGTAAATGTTCAAGCTCAACTTCTTAGCCAGTTGAACTTCTGCAGCTCTGAGCAACCTCCATGTAACAGTCAGAAACTTTAAAGCTGAATTTAGCCTAGTTGTTCTCACATGATTTGTTTAATTGCAGTTTTAAACAACTCCTGAACCTGAACAGCCACACAGGTCGTTTTTCCAACCCTCTGATGAAATAGCGCCCCTACAGCGACAGCCGTACTGGACCATGGTTGTCATGGTTACAGTAATAAAGATGTGGACTGTACCGACAGTTGTGAACCTACTTTTGTTGCCGTGGTTACTATGATAAAAGTCATGGCTTGTTTAAATTTAGGCATTAAGACTGCTTGTTTAGGTTTAGGATTGGTTAAAATTACTGGTTGCCATAGTTACAATATTAATATTAATGTGATTAGCTTTAACACCAGTGCTTTTTTTTTTTTTTTTGTCGACCCATCGCTCTACCACAGCATCCTCCTGATGCTCTTCATATACAACCACACATTTTCTCCCCTAAAAAACTAAATGTAACTGTGGGTCGCAGTAACCTGCTACACTGTATTGACTTTTTTTTTTTTTTAAATCGTAGGTCAGTTTTCAAATGTTTGGGAAGTATTTTGGGCTGGCAGCTGCTGAATTCTCCAATAATTATTAGGTTCTGTCAGTAGTAGGCTACTTATATCAGCCATAGTGTCTTGTGGAAAACATGCAAACAACAGTGTTAAAATGTATAAATAAGATATAGGAGTGTATTAAAGATTAAAAAAAATTGGGTTAGGGTTATTATTTATAGGGTTAATATTTTGTTAAAACTAAACTACTTCAAAGTTATATTTAAAAATGTTATTTTTCAGGGCTCATGTTCAGGAGATACAGTGGGTGTGGTGCATTATACTGGAAAGTGCCTGACTTACCACTAAAGGTCTTCACAGGCCTTGTTTGTTCTTGGTGATCTGGGCCACAACCAGGGCCATTTTCTGAGGCAAGTGAACATTAACTCTGCAGGAAAGCAACAAAATGACACGCGTTGCTGCTCTTTATTACTAATATTATTAGGCATCATGCTGCTGCCAATATTTCTGCCATCTAACTACTTTTGTCACTTTTTGTACCCCCTAACTCTGACTCCATTAAAGCAATTCATCACGTCTCATAGCTCCAGTGCTTTCCTTACCCCCTTTGGACTGTGGCTGGGCCTTTAGATGCTCTCGTTCAGACGACTTTGCTTCACTCGCACCTTTAGTCTCCAAGTCTTTGGTTTTAGCCGCTGCGTTGAAAAAGCATGGACTTCTGGAACGTCCTTGGCCAAATCCCTGAATCCCCACTCACTTCACAGCCGTTGTCCTCTGACCCCACATTATCATTATCTGGCAAAGATTCAGCACAGAAGATACTGAAATGATTTATTTCAATCTAAAATGTTATTCTGAGTTCATTAAGAAGTGAAATCCCAACTTCACGTCCATTAAGAAGTTTGGAGTCAAAGAGAGTCTATTGAAAACCTTCCCTGAATGACTAAGTGAGAGCTGCACTTCAGTAAGACTGCTGAAGTCTGCACATCATTTGTACTGTACGTGAACGATGAGTGTGTGCGTCTTCACATCTTTGACTGCTCCCGTGTTAAACAGTAAAAACGAAGCGCGGAGGAACGAGGAGAAGAAAGAGAATGAGGCAGCACGCGAGAAAATGAATGAAGGAGGGAGGAGGGGGGGTGAGGCGGGGGGGAGGGGGAGAGGGAGGGGGAGGTAAAATGAAAGAGACTGTCAAAGTCAAACAAATTCAGAGGGATCAATGTGCAGACTTCGCCTGGCATATCCAAGGGAGCGCCAGACTCAAAGCTCTTCAAGCCTGCAGTTCAAAGTGGTGACACGTCCATTAGAATTTCTAATTCTGATCGCATCGACAGGCCCACGGCTACGGCACAGGCAGAGACCGGGCTGAGAGGAATCTAGGCCACTGCTCAGAGAGAGAGGGAGAGAGAAAGAGATAACTGTTTACTGTTCTTTTTTTAATTCATTATTATTCCTGTATTATTCAAAAGTCGTATCGTTTTTCAACAGTCCTAAAAAGTTCAAGCATACCCTGGAAATGTTGAGAGGAAGCGATATGTCCTCTCTTTAATTCTACATCATTTATTTATTCGTTCACATCTTTCATGAAGACAACACTCACAAAGCAGAGGGAGGCTTTCAAGCTTTACAGTTACATTCATGCTGATTTTCAAACTCTGTTTGACTGTTTTAATATCAGAGCATCCTCTAATAACAAAGGAGGTGGATGTTTCTCCCATGTTATTACTTAATGCACAGTAGAAACTTTTCTTTAGAAGCAATGCTACAGTATAGATGCTAATTACTGAATGCAGCTTTTCACATACACCCTATAATAAAGTATTACAGTAGCCTACATGGTAGAACTTGCATGTCAGAGTCACAGGTAAGAGAGAGTTCAGACTTTATGACTTCAAAGATGTCAGATCATCTCATTGCTGACTTGTTGCCAGGCAGCCTTGAAATCATACAGTACTGTAGTACAAGACTGAGGAGCGACACAGAGTCAAACACTACACACTCTTTCACACCATTAAAGTCCCCCTACCGTGATCCTTTTTGGTTATTTTAAAACATTCTCTGTGGTCTTTAAATTGTGATTATGAAGTCTTTAGCCAAAATCACAAAACCTGTGCCATTTCCCAGGGCTCTTCTTCTGCACAGCACCAGCAGCTCATTAGCAATGTACCTCTGGAGGGTGGGCGGAGACTGCGCTGCCCCGCCCAGCCACCCCCTCGCACCCCCCGCTCGCTGACAGCTGGATATTGTACAATTACCGATTCAGTGCGTTTTGCGTAAAACTGCACATTGGGATTCGATCGCAGACTGGAATATAGTCCTTGCTCACGGTGCAAGCTGCTCATGCTTTTTTTTGGGTCTTTCATGATGGTCACCATGTCAGTGTCATGTTCGTGTTCCAAGGATGAGGCCGTGTTGATAGCAAGTAACTTAGTTTAATGTCTCACGTTCTCAACAACATACATGTGGCTCCATGCAGTCTTGCTCTACTGTCTTATATGGTATGGTAAGCTGACTACTAACCAGTACTGCCGCCTAGCGGTCAAACATGTAATAACATCTAATCATAACATCCCCCCTTTTCTAAGGTAAAATGCATTAACATGAATCATCACATTAGCTGTGTCAGTTATTTCAACCATTTCACTTCAGCATAACTCTGCAACACATAAGCAGTATAAACCGTTTATATCAGATTGCATAACTCATATCTAAGCCAACACTCGACCATTTAGAACACATTCACAACATCAATCAATATACATTTTTGTTCAACATCTTTAACATGCATATTGAATTTTCTTTGTTTATAAGTTCAGTCTATCAGGCTTTCTGATTTCTCTTGTGGACCTTCTTAACTCAGGTTCGCTTGGAGTAGGTGTGTGAGAGTCAGTGTTACAGTCCATAGCAGGTGTGGGAGTTACCTGAGATTCACCACAGGTTACACTGAGCTCACCAACAGTCCCTTGAGGAGTCTTTAACAGACTGCGACGATTGCGTCTGAGGCATTGTCCATCATCAGTTTTCACCGTGTACGATCGTGGAGCAACTTCTTGCAGGACAGTTGCTTTTGTACTCCATCCATCAGCATCCTCAATCCTGACTGTTTCGTTGTTAGTCAGTGGAGGGAGATGCCTGGTTGTTCTGTCATAGAATGACTTTTGCATCATTTTCTGTTGTCGTAGCTTACGTTCAATCTTTGAGTGATTCTTTTGCTTTAATTTGTCATCTTGATGACTTGGCAGTGTTGTTCGTAGCTTCCTCTTCATCAGCAGTTCAGCTGGTGATAGGCCGCACTGAAGAGGTGATGCTCTGTAGCTCAATAAAGCCAGATACGGATCCGAGTCACTGTCAGCTGCTTTCTTTAGGAGTTGCTTGAGAATGTGAACTCCTTTTTCAGCTTGCCCGTTTGACTGTGCATAGTGTGGGCTTGACGTCACATGCTTGAAATCATATTGCTCTGCAAACTTCTGCCATTCTTTGCTGCTGAAGCAGGGGCCATTGTCGCTCACCACGATGTGTGGGATGCCATGCCTGGCGAAGATAGATTTAGCATGTGTTATGACACAAGTTGATGTTGAGCTTGCTAGTAGCGCCATCTCAGGGAAGTTTGAGTAGTAATCCATTACCACTAAATAGTCTTTACCTCTGAGATGAAACAAGTCCATTCCTACTTTGTGCCATGGTGCTGTTGGCACCTCAGCTACCACCATAGGCTCTTTGCTCTGCTTGTTCCTGTGTTTCTGACATGTTTCACATTTACTTATAAGTGTTTCAATGTCTTTGTTCGGTCCGGGCCAGAAAACCGTGTCTCTCGCCCTCCTTTTGCACTTTTCGATGCCGAGATGGCCTTCATGTATCCTGTGCAACATGTCCATTCTCAAAGCCCGTGGAATAACAATCCTGCCCTTTTTCAACAGCAGACCATCCACAGTACTAAGCTCACCTCTGACATGGTAAAATTGTGGACATGAACCAGCTGGCCATCCCTCATCCATGTTCTTCATGACATGCTGTAGCTCAGCATCCTTTGCTGTAGCCTCCGCTATTTGTCTTGACTTTGTGTCCGACACAGGCAGTGTAGCCGACACCATGTTCACGTGACACTGTATGTCTTCGTCTGTTGCACTCACACTGTCGCCTGTAGTTGCTCTGGATAGGGCATCAGCAACGACTAGGTGTTTACCTGGAGTATATATCAGTTGATACACTCTTTCCACAAGCCCCAGTTCTTCACAGGCTCTGTCACCAAGAAGTGATTCACGTCCCTCATTCACAACAAAGAAGGATAGGTGGTGCACTTTTCCTTTAGCTGTGACATTCAACCTGCATGTGCCCAAACATTTGATTGGCCGCCCATTGTAGTCTTTCAGTCCAGATTCTTTTCTTCTTATTTGTGGCTTATTTTTCATTGCCTTCACATCACACATGCTTATGAGATTTGCTTTTGCACCAGTGTCCAATCTCATGGTGACTACAGTCCCATTTATCATTAGAGGAGCTATCCACTTATCTTCTGTAGTGACATCATTTACATTGTCTGGCTTATTTATTTGTTCACTTTCACAATTTACCATTCCAACAAAGAACGTGTCACTTAGATCAGGCTCGTCTATTAAGTTTACAGTTTTTTCTTTTTTCCACTCTTTCCGTTTGAAGAAGCATTGTTTAGCAAAATGATTCTTGCCTTGGCAAGTGGAGCATTGCTTACCAAACGCTGGACACTGTCTAGGCTTGTGCTGTAAGCCGCAGCGCTTGCAGTTTATCATCACGTCCTCCTGCTGCTGTGCAGGCCGGGTCTGTGTGCGCCGTCTCCGCTGATACGACACTGCTCCAACCGCTGCCGCGCTGTCGCTCTGCGCCGAGGCGACTGCAGACATCTCGCTGAACGTCCTCACGTGCCTTTGGGACAGCTCACTGGCCTGGCAGATCTTAATGGCTCCTGCCAGCGTCAGCTCCATCTCCCGTAGTAGCCTCTCTCTGACCTTTTTATCCTCTACGCCGTAGACGATCTGGTCCCGGACCATGGAGTCACTCAGCGTTCCGAAGTTGCAGGACTGCGCCTTTAGCCGCAAGTCCGTCAGGAAGCTATCAAAAGGCTCATGTTGCAGCTGTGTACGAGACCGAAACACGTACCTCTCGTACGTCTCGTTCTTCTTCGGAGAACAGTGAGCATCAAACTTGCTAAGCACTACATCCAACTTTTCATTATCTTCAGGACTGTCAAACACGAACGTGTTAAATACTTCTATGGCCTGTGGCCCTGCTATCGTTAGCAGCAGCGCTACCTTTCTTGCTTCCGGCTTTGCCTCGAGTCCCGTAGCAGCAACATACAGGTGAAACCGCTGTTTGAAGGTGCGCCAGTTCTCGTCGACATTCCCCGTCAGTTTCAAACTTTCCGGTGGTTTTAAATCCATGTCGCCCATTCGAGTTTACTCCTGGTACCATGTCATGTTCGTGTTCCAAGGATGAGGCCGTGTTGATAGCAAGTAACTTAGTTTAATGTCTCACGTTCTCAACAACATACATGTGGCTCCATGCAGTCTTGCTCTACTGTCTTATATGGTATGGTAAGCTGACTACTAACCAGTACTGCCGCCTAGCGGTCAAACATGTAATAACATCTAATCATAACAGTCAGATTAAACAATCACAGTGGTGAGTAAAGTAAATTCTTGCTGTGTCTTGGTCGGGAGGCCGTGAACACAACATGTATGACCCCGACCAATCATCAACCAGTCCATAGGTCATTGGGTAGGCGTGACAGGAAACTGTCAATCATGGTTACTGAAGCACTATGTGTGATGCTAGCAGTTCTTGGAAGAAAAAACAACTGTGGAGCTGTTCCTGGGTCTGCTGAAGAGGAAAGTATCACCGTCTGTCCTTCAGAGAGAACTTCAGGCACGTTAACGAATACGTACAGTACATCTCAAAACCATTAACTTACATTGCCTACATGAAGTGAGCTAGTGTACCTTCACTATGTATTAACAATGTGTCAGAGCACTCTGTCAAGGTTCACATCATAGGAGATTCAAACGAGGCGGAGAAATGTAAAAAAAAAAGCTAGACTTTTTGTCTGGGTGTTGTGGAGCATCCTAGACACAAAATCGCTGTTCTTCAGTTACACTACATGTCTGTTTGTTGTTCCCCACGTTCATTATTGAGTTGACACTGGAAATCTGTCAGCTACAACCACATTGTGCGAAAATCGGCCTGAATTCATGTAGTCTGATCCTGACACAGGTGAGGTCTCCAAAACAATGTTCTGTCCACGAGAAGCAGTTGCTTACATTGCACATATGCTGCGCTCTCATTGTTTGTGTTTACATCAGGTTGTCATATGTGATGTGTCCAAGAGCCTCAATTACTGTGTCTTTGGAGAGTTCACACATGTTGCATGGTGTTTGCTGGTCAACCACTGAATTGCCTCTGATCGAGGGATTTTGTTGGCAACTTGTAGAATATGTCAGTGTTGTAAAAACTGAACTAAAATCTGTGCAGCGAAGCCAGCTAACAAACTTGTCACATATGCCGACCAGGTTTCTATCATGCTTAATATCTGGCAATGTTGCCAACTAGCTACAGCCAATGAGATCGCAGGACACGGATGATGAGGGGTAAAAGAGAGTGTAGTGTTTGACTCAGTTGTGAAACTACAAACTCTTTATGACCTCAGGGGTGCCCGATCACAAGTCATCAGGTTGTGTAATTTGAACTGTACAGTGATACGACAAAGTAGAAGACGAGAGCTGCAGTACGATGTACATTTTAGGACATCCTCAGGTGTCAGGCTTCAGCCTCAGACTTTAGATGAAAAGGCATAAGGTCTCAGGAAAACCTCCGTTAGGTGTCCACTAAACAGCCTCAGAAAAAAGGCGTCAGACCAAAAGGCATCAGAAAAAAGTCATCAGACAAAATGGCATCAGAAAAAAAATCATCAGAACAAAAGGTGTCAGAAAAAAAGTCATCAGACAAAATGGCGTCAGACCAAAAGGCGTCAGAAAAAAGTCGTCAGCCCAAAAGGCATCAGACCAAAAGGCGTCAGAAAAAATATGTCAGACCAAAAGGCGTCAGAAAAAAGTCGTGAGACCAAAAGGCGTCAGAAAAAAAGAGGCCAGACCAAAAGGCGCCAGAAAAAAACATCAGATTAAAAACTGACTATTTTTATTTCTTCAAACTTTGATTTAACAGTCTGCAGACCATACCATCAACACTCATTTCATGATTGTTTTCAACACAATCGGTAGGGCGCCGGTAGGAAACAGGCTCCATTCCGCGGCTATTCGTGGCACTTCCGCGTCCGGTGTGAACCTGGCATTACGTATCGGAGACGCGTGTTCCTTTCGGGGGCAGTCTCTTTTCTGCACGACAGCTTGTTACCGGTGTCGTGTTTCGATGACATCATTAAATACAGCGATAGATAAATAAATTACTAGTCTGCCCCCCCCCACGCCTTTTTTCTGACGCCTTTTGGTCTGACATATTTTTTCTGACGCCTTTTGGTCTGATGCCTTTTTTTCTGACGCCATTTTGTCTGATGACTTTTTTCTGGCGCCTTTTGGTCTGACGCCTTTTGGTCTGACGCCTTTTTTTCCAACGCCATTTTGTCTGATGATTCTGACCAGTGGCGGCTGGTCAATAGAGGGCGCTCGGGCGCCGCCCCCCCTGATGAAAAGCAAATTTTAATGATTATTATTTTTTCCAAAATAATAATTTAAAATTAATATTTTTTTCTTATTGTACCTGTGAATGTGATAGGAATTCTTAAAATCGAGCTGTATATAAAATAAAACCATTATTTAGAGGCTAATTTGCCTACAGGTTCATTTACTGTCTCTGTCTGGGGCGCTGGAGAAGTCGCCCGAGCAGTGTACCGACTCAGCCAATCAGTGACTGTTGCTAAGTAAAAAATATACGGAGCAACAGGTAATTTAGCCAATCAGCGTCGTCGGATTTTATGCCTTTGGGGAGCAGAAAATATCGCCCCAAACCAAACATTTTGGTCTCCCGTGGCAACCAGAAATCGAGGGGGAAATTAACCGAGGAGCTGTCCTCGGTAGCAGGATGGCTACGGAGTTTTCATCAGTTTCAAATTCTGTTTCCCGTATAATTTACTTTTTTAAAACAGTGAGGACAGATACCACACGGACTGTTACTGGAGTTAGAGACCTATTTATCTGAACGGATTACAAAACATTAACTCTCAAGGGACACATGAACGGTGCTGTCAGCTAACATTAGCCAAGCTAGGCAGGACCATATAATACATCCATGGGCAGGACTAGCAGCAGAGCATCACAGCTGGATGAAGACGGTGAGGAAATACAATGAACCGGTGGATAAAACTCTGTGGGCCGGTGGCGGGAGGCTGCTATGATGCGACAGGCCGCATAGTGTGTGAGAGGAGCACCGGAGGACCGGAGCACCGTTAACCGGCACGTCAGAGACTGCTCTCTCTTGATGCTCGGAGCAAACTTTTGGACTGCATGTTGTTGGTTCGTCCGCAGTGCGTTCACAGCTCGTCCGAGAGCGTTTTTATTAGTTCATCCAGCTTCTGGGACACTGGACTGGACACTGTTATTCCTGAGTGACACCAGGGGAAACTAATCACCCAGGCTGTGACAGGACGTCTGTGATGCGGAGCATCAGGCTGCAGCGCACTGTTCAATATGTTTACAGGTGTGACCAGTACGTTCACAGTTAGACTCGTCATCAAACCTGATAATGCAGCAGTTAAGTTAACAATCATCTCACATCAGCAAGGTCAGACCAAACTTAATCATGTTATGCTCCTCCTATAGTGTTCCTGTCACACTTTGTCAATAGTTAACATTAATCACTGCTGTAGCTTAAATCATACACATGCCTTTTAATAACCATTTTGTATTAAGAGTATTTGCTAATATATTTCACGTCCACTGTGTGCCACCAGTGAAAGACTACTGTTTGTTCATTGTCATTATCTGTCAAACTGCTGATTTATCAAAGGCAAATAAATAATTAAAGTTTATCCCTAAAAATGGGTATGGGGTTCTTTTATCAAGATGGTCACCAAAAACTTCAGGGACAAACAGCCCCACCTAGAATATTTTTCACCAGCCGCCACTGATTCTGACGCCTTTTGGTCTGACGCCTTTTTTTCTGACGCCTTTTGGTCTGACGACTTTTTTTCTGACTCCATTTTGTCTGATGACTTTTTTCTGATGCCTTTTGGTCTGACGTCTTTTTTCTGACACCTTTTGGTTTGACGTCTTTTTTTCTGACGCCTTTTGGTCTGACGCCTTTTTTCTGAGGCTGTTTAATGGACACCTGATGGAGGTTTTCCTGAGACCTTATGCCTTTTCATCTAAAGTCTGAGGCTGAAGCCTGACACCTGAGGATGTCCTAAAATGTACACCGTACTGCAGCTTAAAAGTCTATTCTTTTTCTCCTCAGGACGGTTTGAAACTAAGTGAGGTGACCCAGAGCCCATGATAAGAGCTGGTCCAACTCTCTAGAAGATAAGATAGGATCTTCAGTGTTTCTTATCTTTCTGTCTTTAGCATTGGAAACACTGGACCTTCCTTTATGAAAAGAGAGGAGTAAATGCTGCCCCGCAATTCTTTGCTGCAACATCATTTAAACTAAGCCACTCATCATTGTAGTTTAACCATGGCAAAAAAAACAGAGCATGACATAAATGTTCATAAAACTCTTTTCCCTTAATGTATGAATGTAATTGATTCTAGCCTCTTGCTTCAATGGCTCATATTCCACTTATGTATATTTTTTTCATATAACATTTTATTCCTGTTCCTTTAGTGTTTGTCTTCAGTATTTATCATTTTGTGTTATGAGAATCAAAAAATGGCTTTTTGTTTAGAGCTACAGTATAAAGCATGACTTCTGCTTTAACTTTAACTCTTTTAACTTTAACGCTGACAAAGGTCTGAGTGTTTAGGTCAACTCTTTTAAATCAGTGGTGGAGTAGGTAGAGTTTAGTCCATTAAACTGCAGGTAACCATGACCTGACAGAGAAAATAATGGAGTCAGCAGAAGCAATGTCCTTTTCCTCCACCTCCTTCGTTATTATTGTGCTCTGTATTAGGGCTGCATTCAGATCCATAATAGCAAATTGGCTTTCTGTCGTGTCCTGCCTTCAATGGGAACCCTAGTAATGAAATTTTCTCTCATACAAGGAGTCCATCTGGTCCTCAGCGAGGGAATAAGAGCGAGAGATGAACTGAAATTTAAACCATCCACACAACTAGTCTCTGCCTGACATAACCAGGATCCATATGTCACTCAGTTCAACAGTTTCATCAAGAACTTCGAGGATTCTTGTCCCGATTTAGAAGAGAAAATATGCAGAAGCAAATATTTCAATTTGCAGTCGTACCGTCTAAGAACCACATAAAGACACAATGTTTTATGAAACAGACACTGATTTGATGAGTTTCATCCACATCCTCATATATCTGCATTCAGATACATTAATGAGCGTTTAATTGTGGAAGGGAGACAGTGTGTTTGCTAGTGTGGGGATGGGATGGTGGGGAGGCAGAGGCGGGGGTTGGTGGTGGTGGTGGTGGTGGTGGTGGTGGGGGGGGGGGGTGGCAGGAAATCTGTGGGATATAAAGCCTAATCTGCTTAGGCACTTCCCTGTCGGCCGAGCTGCAGACTGTGGCTGAGAGGAGTACGTGCTAGCTTAGTGCAGCTGTCAGGAGCTGCCTGCCACCAAATCAATACCGGTCTTTTTCTTCTCCACCTCTCTCCGTCTCTCCCCTGCCTCCACCCCCTGTCGTCTCAGCCTCAGCCGTCAGCTTCTCCTGCTGGTGCTAAATCAATGACTCCTGAAGCTGATTAGCAGGTTCAAGTGCAGGTCATTTCACACAACAGCACAGGACTGTTTTACCAATGAACACGCTCACAGTCACTGTAATGACTAGGTGTGTAACAGAGGTGAAGTTTTCCTTGTTTACCACCGTTCTGAAAAGTTCAGCTGCGTTTTTTTTCCCTCTTTTTTTTTCCTGAGAAGCTTCCTCTCCACACACCGAACAGACCGGCTGCTGCTGCCGACTGCTTCCTCAGCGTGGTCTTCCTCGGTGTGGCAGAGGGACCTTAAAGTCGGAGCGTCCGTATCTTCACTTATGTGACGCCTTTCCGAGTGAAATGGAAAATGCGAGTGGGGTTTAGTTACCAGAGGGATTTAAGTCAAATCCTTCAGATGTGATTGGATCAATGTGGCCGGGGCTTAGAGGAAACAGCAGAGCGAGAAAAGAGTTGCAAAGTGCAAGTTTTTCGAGAAAACATCACATTTTGCTGAAAGGTGACAAGTTTGCAAAGTTTGCCCCTTTGAGAGGAGAGTGGAGTGGAGCTGCAGAGGACTCACCTCCATCACCCCTGCTGTCAGAGCAGGAGGAGGTGAGGAGGCTGGATTACACCTCACTGGGCTGCATGTTTGGTTTTCAAGTGAATCAAATTCATCAGCTGAACTTCAAACGCACAACTCTGGCATGTGAACATACATGTATAGGTTTATGTCATTGTCAGAAATACTTTATGTGAAACACGTGAAAAGATGCTATTTGTTATTAAAAAATATTCTAGAAATGATTTCTGACTCGTAGTTAAAGAAGAAGAAGAAGAATAACTAATGCAGGATCTGCAGAAGGTACAGTAGCGTCCTTTTATTCATTACCGAGCTTTAGTGATGCAAACTGACTTTATATTAATCAAATTACCCCAAACAACCTGACATATGAACCTGTGGCCTTTGGGGCCCTTGAGGGCGGGACCCTGGCATTCTCCTGTTTTGCCTGGTTGTTAACTCGAGGTCGGAGCTCAGCTTTCATCTTATTCATTACAGCATCACTGGTGTCAGAAGTGAATGAGTTATAGCAGCATGACTGTGGCCTTTAGCTCACATATTGTGTTCACAAATATGATTAATTCAAGTCTAATGCTGAAGGAAAGCACATCTACTGTGAGTCTATATATATAAATATATACACAGTATGATCGGAGAAGCAACCGGGAAAAACCCCACTGAGCTCCACACCAATAGAAATCCAATAGCACCTCCAAGTGGTCACTTAGGTTCATAACAAGCTGTGAACAGAGGTGGCATTTACTGTAAAGAGCATAATGTTGATGATCGTTCAATATTGAAGTGATTCTGGTCCAGTCTGGAATATACAAGATATTCAAGAGATTCTTACATTTGGTAAATAATCTCTGCACAATATGTAAAGAAGTTGCATTAAAGTCAAATAAAACCCAATATCACATATCACAAATTTGCCTCAAGGTGCTTAAACATTTGAAACTACATATGTGTCCTTAGATCATTGGATCTGCAAAATTGAAACAGGGAGATAAAGAGTTGAAAAATACTCAACAGAGTGGACCTGCAACACTGGTGGGACACCTCACATTAATCAGTCATCCTAATGTTCATATGAAAATATTGATAAGCTTTTTGCTCTTTATTTCATTTCTGTAAAGTAGTTCACTTGCACATTTAGGATATTGAGGGATTTATTTGGAAAATACAAGAAAACACAAATTATTTGATGTCTATTGTAGGTCTAAGAGAGTGTGCATGTTAATCTGAAGTGGGACATCAATATCTGACAAGATACAACAACACTGAACTATAAACAAGTCAGAGTGGTTAGTATTTGCTGTGTGTAGCTCTATGTCCCTTGGTTTGTGGCCCTAAACTGTGTAGCGGCTAGTGGATAATGAGTTCTTCTGGAGGAGTACAAAACACACTAGATAACCACACAACACATGGCTGTCGCTACAGAAACAGTGGAAGCTGGTGTGGTTGGATGGAGCAGAACAGAGGCTCTTAGCTTATCTTATCAAAGGCTAATATGTAAACTTTCCCTTTAGGCTTTGCTCTTCTCAGAGCTGTCCTGCTCTGTGCTCTCCCCCCTGCTGCCAAACCTCTGGTTCAGTTCAGCTGTCAGCACCGAGCAGCACGACCTCTGTGGAGGACGAGTAGAAACAGTCAGAATCAAATTTGTTGCATTGTGTGTTCACACACTGTGAGACTTCCTTCTTACCTTGCCATCCTTAGCTTGGTTGTGGGCCCTTGACACGAGCTCCAGCAGGGCCAGCACCAGCCCGATGCTCAGTCCGAGGCCGAGGAGGAGGAAGAGGCCCCTCAGGTCGTTGGGCTGCAGGGCCTCTGAGGCCTGGTCCTCATTGTCCCCCATGCAGCTGCTGGCCCACCACTTGTCCCGCAGGTACGTTAGCTCACCAGATTCACTGAGCTGGAGGATGGCCACGGTTAGGTTCTTCACCAGCGGGGAACCTGGTGGTAAGACAGAGAGACTATTGAGCTTCTCTCTCCAAAACGATCCTTAAGGGGATAGTTCAACATTTTGGCAAATTCGCCTATTGCCATAATCCCTATAGTCATATGAGTAGGTTCATTACTTTTAATTATTGGTGCATGTTGTTTTGAGATCAGCGGGGGAAAGAGGTGTGAGCTGCTCAGTGAACACAATGGAAGTGAAACTCATCAAATACACAATCCAACAACTCCAAAAGCTCTCATGGAGAAGTTGTGACCTGCACATTCACCACGCTAAGAGATAATAATGTATAATTATGTAACATTACAACACATGAAGCAAATACTCGGAACTACTTGCGCTTTTGAAATCACTCCGCCTAGCAACCATATCTGGAATATAGTTCTGGCTACACATTTGCCTTGAAAACAACTCTGTCTCGTAATGTTACATTATTATTTCATAGCGCGGTGAATGTGCAGGTCACAACTTGTCCACAAGAGTGTTTTGGAGTTGTTGGATTGTATATTTAATGAGTTTGATGAGGGACAGGGGACCTGTACCATTCACCTCCATTGTGTTCACTGAGCAGTTCACGTCTCTGCCCCGCTGATCTCAAAACAACATGCACCGATAGTTAAAGGTAATGAATCTACCTCTATGACTATAGGCATTATGGCAATAGGCGAATTTGTCAAAATGTTGAAATATCCCTTTTTTTAAGTATATTTTTGGGCTTTTTCGCCTTGTATTTGATAGTACATAGTGATATAGACAGGAAAGGGGGAGTCAGAGAGAGGGGGAATGACATGCAGGAAAGGTCCGCCCGGCGCGGGATTCGAACAGGGGACGCCTGCGTTGAGGACTGTAGTCTCTACATGGGGCGGCCACTCTAACCACTGCGCCACGCACCGCCCCAGAACTATCCCTTTAAGAGTGTATGACCAACATCTGAAAAAAGAGTGAGCTGGAAAAAGTTTTAAATTTGACTGTTTTTATAAACTATATCTTACACATGAGCGAATATAACACTACAGTAATGCATAACTGTTAGGGAGGGATGTTTTCTATCAGGGCTGTGACTTGGACTGGGAGAGTCAGTGCTGGTGAAGAATAAAAACAACAGTTGACAACAGTAACTTCTATCAGCTTCCTCCTTCCTCTCTAAGAGCTGTAAGAGAGGGGGTTTCAAAGTGCATCACATTTCTAGTGGCGTCCAGGACAGGAGGAGACATCCTGACAGGGCTGCAGGACTCACCCTGACGTGCTGCAATGGCGTAAGCTCTCATAGCAATGACTTCCTGTGATCGGGTCAGTTTACAATAGTGAGCCACTGCCAGGTCCAAGGACACTGCTTCACCAATGAAAGCAAAGTTTCCCTCCTGGGTGCGGCGGACACCTTCCTCCATGTTGGACACAAAGCTCTTCTTACGCTCCATGTGCTGGTAGATGCGTCGGTACACGGCGTTGTTGGAGTTCTGTGCAAGAAAGGAATGAAAAATACAATTATTTATCTCAGAGACAGATGCGGCTAACTCTAATGACTATAAACATTTAGTTAGTCAGGAGCTGGTGTGCCTTAAAGAACTGCATGGTGGACCCGCCCTCCACTGTGCCGTAATCAATCACATCCTGGTTAGCGAGGTCTTCAAAGGTCTTAATGGAGACATGTTTGCTGTCGGAGTGCAGCATGGCATTGAAGTTGCCAAAGTAGCAGGCCAGCAACATTACAGCAAAGAGCCACCAGATGGCGCTGACCAGACGTCCAGACGGGGATTTAGGGTGAGGACCAGCACCTGAAAGGACACAGACAGGGGTTAATTAATAACACTGCCTTTAAAGCTAGAACCTTGCAGCAACTTAAAGGTCCCGTCTCGTACAGAGTAATGTTCTGTGTGTTTTTTTATTATTATCATAAATTATGTCTAGGTTCGATGTAAAGACTGTGAAAGTATTGGTGCACAGAGAAATGCACACAGTCTGTATTCATAAAGTCAGCCTAAAAAACAGCCGTCAGGACTCTTGTAACTTTGTGATGTCACAACAAAACAGTTGTGAGATCACAAAGTTACAGTCACTTCTGACTGGCTCATTGACCTGTTACTAGAGCTCCAGAGAGGAGCCTGAGAGAGGACATTGGAGACTACACTGAGAGGGCTTTTGGATGTTTAAACTACATGTATCATCAACATGATCAACGCTTCAAATAAAACACAGGGAAAGTGTAAAATATGGAACTTCAACACACAGACAACACAACAACAACTGAGGGTAGGCGGTAATACATGAGTGCAGCATGTTTCTTGAAGCATTGCATCATTGCTTATGTTTACTAAACAATGCTGTCGATGCTGTATTTACTCTATGACAATGGAAGGAAGTAAATGGTAGATATTTAATTGTAAAGTAGATTGTAGGGTTAGTTATAATGACCAATAGGACACTACAGTTTTCTTTCCTCTCCATTTGTACATTTTGCAGAGTTTCTCTCTGCAAAAGTTGGGCAGTGAAACGCTTGTCACACACTGTCCACGCCGTCCAGGCAGGCGGCAGCAGTGTGTATTTCAGTGACTGTGGCTGCGCTCTGCAGACTGCTGGCTCACCTTGCAGAGTGAGAGCTCCTGTGATGTACCAGAAGCTGTGCTGCAGTGTGAAGTTGTGCTCCTCTGAGTTCGGCTCGGCCCATTCACTGGGACTGATCCTGCAGGAGGAAACCAAAGATAGATACGCGTCTGATGGGAAACCTCTGCCAACATCACACAGTCTTCTACAATTTGTTATAGTAAGAAACATCAGGATGTGGAAACGTGTGTCCTCGCTGTTTGCAGGGGTGGGGGGTGTTGCACTCACCTGCCCACCAGGAAGATGCAGACACCTGACAGAAGGAACGCGATGAGGATGCCGACCCACATTTCGGTGGAGAAGGGTGCCAGCAGGCTGAAGGTGCTCTCCTCAGAGGCCAGGTCTTTGCGCAGGATGAAGCCGATCCCTGTTTGCATGAAGGGGGTGGTCATGTCCACATACTGCTCTCTGACTGCAGTGAGGGTCAGCGGAGCCACAGCCAGGTCGGCCTCCTAAGGGACATTACAGGCGAAGACTTTGATGGTCTGTTCACTAAATACTGAAGTCCAGTGGTCCTCAATCCACTCCAAGTCACGGCCCACTTAAAACTCTCTAAAATGCTGGCGACCAACATCTGACACCATAACAATACAAAAGCCAAATAAATAATCTCAGCATTGAACTGAACTGTACTGGACTGAAACAACTGTCTCAAAATGTTTTTGAAAAAAACCCAATTTTTATTATAATATAATATAATATAATATAATATAATATAATATAATATAATATAATATAATATTATATTATATTATATTATATTATATTATATTATATTATATTATATAATATTGTATAATATCATACTAGGATTATACTAGAGGATATTATATTATATTATACTAGAGAGGATGAAGACAAAGTTATAAATAACTCATGATTTATATCTAAAACAGTGAATGCTGTTATAACTGAATATATTATTAAAACTCAATGCATCATTACTTTGTTGTCATTATGGTTCTGTTTTCACCTGTGTGTGTTTGCCATCAGGATTACACAAAAAACATTTGTACCAATTTACAGATAACTTGGTGAAGGGGGTGGCAGTCAGCCAGGGACCAAACCATTCAATTTTGGGGGATTTTCATTTCAGAGGTCTGGTTCATGTTGTTTGACACTGGCCTTGGCGCAGGCCTGTGCTCTCTGAGTGCCCTGCTAGTATTATATCGTACAAATAATCTTAAGAATTGAAAGATGTCAATACTGAGTTGAGTTTAATGTACAGTATAAACTGAATATCTAAAAAATGTATTCAATGGGATCATTTTTGGTCCAACATGTCCAATGTGGATTTGCTTTAAGAATATGAATACTGAAATCAATAAATATACAGTATATTAAATATCCACAGACTTGTCATCTTTAAGTTGATCATATTACATCAGACATGTATGTGAGCAGTTTGGTGCTGCGTGGTCTCTGACTTACCCCTCTGATGACCTCACCAATCATGCCATTCCAGGTGCCGCTGGCGTCCAGGGCTCCGTAGCGGTTGTCCTTGACCAGGTGCAGTTTGTAGCTGAAGCCCAGCATCTTGGACAGCTCAGAGATCAGATCGATGCAATAACCTTCCAGCTCAGAGTCTTTTCTCATGGTGTACGGGTCTTGCTGAGGAAGCAGAACAAACCTCATAGTCAAATCAACTTCCTGCTTGACGTGAAAATCTAATAACTTAACTTTGTAGCTTTGAAGCTGTTCAATCTTTGACTCCTCGAAAGGAGAATCGCAGGATATGAAAGATTAATTAAAGATGATCCTACAGCTAAATTATATCACAAAAAATATAATAAATACAATGATATAATTCTGTCTTTTACTTTAGAAAAAGCTATAACCAGTTATACCTGATTTTATTTTCAAACAAGTGAAATTATTTAAATTTAAAGTGAAATTATTTAATTAAATTAATAATATAATAAATAATTAAAGGTAATTTCACTTTGAAATAAACAGTCATGACTCGACAAGGTATAGTCATCATGAGGACTTTTTTGTTTGTTTTACATTGTACAGCTTTGTTTAGTTTAGTTTAGTTGGTACAGTAGATGAGCTAGTGATACACTGATAGATGAGAGTTGTGTGTGAGTAGTGTGTGTTTAGGAATGTGTACCCTTTGTGCTTATTATTAGGATTTAAAAGTTTATCCACTAGGGGGCAGCTCAGGGCGTGAGATCTGTCAAGCAGAGGTGCAGCTTGTGCACAGTTCCTTTGACTGACTGAATACTGATGGAGACTCAGGCTGTTGGGGGCCCCCCAAGGGCTGTCAACTAAACTCAACAACAATCTCAAAGCGCAGCTCCCTCCCCCTCAAACAACCAATGAACACTTTGCAAGAGCATATCATGAGCAGATCTTACAATCATTTTCACATTCTTTATGTTTAGAGTTTTAAAAAATTCCACTTCAACCTACTTTAAAAGTTAATCATATACGAAGTTGATGAACACTGATTGGAACGGTCCCTGGAAACTGATTGTAAAATCACAATTGGCTCAAAAAGTTCAGAAAATATTGGTATTTAGATGAGAGCCAGTAAACACTGCATCAACATGTTCCTTCGTTGTTTGGTTTGTTCTGGATCTGCTTCTGATCTCACTTGATTCCCTGATTAACTGCCCCCATGTACTGAACCAAATCTGTTGAAGAAGTTGGCAGTAATCTCTGAAGACACACAACCAACACCCTGATGTATCAATGACTGCATGTGCAAATTAACAAGTTAAAGAGGAACTATGCAGGATTTGTGTCTTAACTCTGCCACATTTTTACCTTAATTAAACAGCTTTGGAGTAATTGTGATGGTTTGATAAATGGTTTAACTTGTTAGAGGGAGAAAGGAGGCTCTCTGACTTCCAAATGCGTGTCACTTATTGTGTCTCTTGGCTGAAAAACAACTAGATCTGGGCCACCGCCCCGGTGTCCCAGCTCTCGTCTCTGCCCACCGCGACACAAATGTGCCCCGTAACCTGTAATCACTTGTTTATGAAAGATTCATCTACACAAATATAAATGTCGTACTACTCGACGGCTTCCTTGTAAACAAATGCACATGGCCGAGAGGAGGGTTAGAAAAACAGCGGAAAAGCGACGGGACTTGCATAGTTCCTCTTTAACAACAAATTTTAAACCATGATGGTAGTTTTCAAATTAAAATCAATTTGAATTAAAAAAAAAAAAGTGTACGATATTATTTATTCCTGAGAGAGATAATGGCTGAGCTACAAAAGTCAGACCCTCTGGTGAGGAACAAAGACCCTGTTTCACAGCTGCATGAGGCTGCTGCCACCTTGGCATGCTGCTCCAGAGGCTAGCACAAAGACACAATACCTTTATAGTGGTGATGGATAACTCCTTGGCATCTAGAAAAGGAAAAAAACAACACAAGAAGCATAATAAATTCTGGATTCCTCTAATGAAGCGAGTCAACATAATCAAGCATCAGCACAAAGATGAGGGGATTTAGTCTGAGCCACTTCTTTGGCTGATTAGTGGTTTGGTTTTCATGTCTACAAGCTTATGTGCAGAGCGGCTTCTGAAAGCTTAATGAGGTATATTGTTGCTTTGACTCTCTGAGCTGCGGCAGTGAAGCCAAACAGCCACCGGGACAATGACCGTCTTGTTGCCGGTTGTTTTTCAGAAGATCTGAGAAAAGGGGAGGACACTTGTTTAGGGGTGGGGTGCAGTGGGTGGGTTTTGGGGGTGGGGGGGCTCCCCTTAAGGATGTGTTTTGCTGTTGTTTTTGAACTCCTCCCCACCCCACTTGTCCACACACCCACAGTTGCTGTAGCGGTGACCAATGGCATTCGCAGCATGACCAGCAGGCCCTAACATGCCCTGCCAGGGTCGATCAGGGGAGGGAGGGGGGACGAGCGGAGGTGCCAGGGGTGCAAGTTCCTCATAATTGCATGCAATAACAAAAGCCGGCCCGGTTGGGTCATATAAAGCCCATGACACCCCGTCAGCCTCCCCCTAGAGAAGATGGCAGGACCTATGATCTGCGGAGATGCCTGTCAGTTCACCGCCTGCCTGCAGAGTCCTCCCCCAACATGGTTAATTGATTTATCACAGTGCTTTCTGGACCGCAGCAAGGCGGTAGCCCCTCCACTGGTGAGAAATGGGACGCTGCCATAGAGGATGATGCCCCTTCTGTGCTTTGATAGGACTCCAGCCGTCCAGCAGGGCCGGCGGGGGGCAGGGGGGGGGGAGAAAAGAGTCAAGTGTGAGGAATGATTTGGGAGCGAGACCCCGCCTCGTAGGTCAGCCAGAGACCGCTGGCTCAGAGCTGAGTGTTAACAGCAGACAGTGCACAGAGGCCGGGCTGCTCGGGAGGAGGAGAGGATCTGATTGGTGGATGGATGGAGCTTTTCAGAATGTGAGCTGGTAAAAATATCTCACATAAACACAATCAAGGTTTGAAAAAATATAAATGTGCAGCTTGTATCAGGACACAAACTCCACATTGACACTAGATGTAGAAGAGATGCTGAGCGCTCCTTTTTGAAGGGGTGCTGGGCTGAGATCATCACACCCCTCCCTCCTATTTTTACTTATTTGGACATTCATAAATATAAGAGCCTATGTGAGGAAAGACCTCAAGTCTGTTGTTGTGGCCTCACAGGACGGAGCAGACCATCTATCATTTCCTCTCAGGACCAATTCACAGGTTGATTATGCTAATTTCAGATACTGCACTAGAATCAGGCTTCTCTCTCTGAAGGTTGAAGTTGTTTTTTTTTGTTTTTGCCAACACAGCAGCCATGCTTCCAAGAATTTTTTTTTTGCAGAACTAAGATAGCAAAAGGAAAAACACAGAGGCTGCACAGAGTGAGCCTGTTTCTTCTGATATTCTATTTTTTTTGGACAACATTCATTTTTGATATCTCTTTGACACACACAACCGTGAATAATGAGCATGTGGCAGAGTTTTAATCTGTCACTTTAAGTCTCAGTGCAGCAGGTAGCAGCTAATAAATAAAGACTACACTGTGCAACCAAAACATCAATCGGGACAAACCATCACCTCGTTGCACCATGTGCTGCAATGTCAGCGTGTGTGTGTGTGTGTCTGTCTCACCTGCACTGACCACCCACACAGTCACAGCTGCCACACAGACGACCAAAAGAGTGCAGGCGCCTCTCATCTTGCCACGACCTGAAAATGACACTGATTAATGCATTTTTGTAAAAAAAAACAAAAAACAAAAAAACATCTGATATCCTTCATCCAAGAGCACATAACAATTCCAAAAAAAAAAGGTATATACGTACGAGTTTTCTTACCTTCGTTGTGTTGCAGTGAAGAATAAAATCTAGGAGCAGTGACTCCAAGAACTTCTCAACAAGTGTTGCACAAGACCAGTGGGGTGTGTTGTTGTGTGCAGCAGAACGTAGTGGAGCTTTATATGGGGGAGAGCACAGGGAGGGAGGAGATTAGGATCTCAAAGGGAGAATAAATCTGTGATGTGGGATCGAGGTTTAGAGTCTGAGGAGAGATGATATCAAATCGCTGGATCCAGATGTATTTTAGTGTTGAATGATTCCAACTCCTACATAAACAAGAATGACAAACCATGGTCTTCCTCTTCTGTCCATCATCCACTTGAAGAAACAAGACCTGATGAAGAATGAACTACACTGAACCAAAGTTATTGTTCTGGACCTCTGGAGGACATGTTGTCTGTTACATAATAGGTTATTAAGGGAGGTGGAGGGTTGATAGCTGGGGTGGGGTGGATGCACTGACCTTACAGATGGATCGGAGGTCCCAGGGAGACAGAGGAGGAGGTCATGCTTTGGAGCGCAATTCCTCCCTTTGCTGACAAACCCTGAGGGGATTCTCAGGACAAGCTCAGTCTCTCCTAGAATAGTTAATGTTATTCTCATGATGACATTATACAGTTGGAGCAACACATCTGGCTTCTGTTCTATCTCCTCATCAAAAATATATTGTATATTACAGAAGTAGTGTCTACAAAAGCCTGTTTGTTTCTATTGTTTTTTTCAGCATAAATCTACAAACTAAATTGATTTATCTTCACAAAAACAGGCAGTGATTGAAAGGAGAAAGGACAAACTGAATCACTCCGTGAGACAAAAACATTCTCTCAGGCCTGAAGTGCTAGACAGGGCTCGGCGGTTTCAGTTGAGAGGCCAAGCCGTGCCAGATTGTCTGGATAAATAGGGCTTTAAAAAGGGACTCGGTGGTTTTCTTGGAATCCTAATGAAGCCGTCTTTTGTGTTTGTGTGCTGACCGAAGTGCAGAAGAGTCTGTGGCGCTAAAATGAGCATGTCGTGCTTCACAAACTCTTACAGAGCTGAGGAAGAGGCCTGGCAGTGTCTGACAGCTCGCCAGAGGTGGCTGTCAGCTTTGGAAACCACAGACTTAACAATGGACAAACCTTTGACTGACAAATCAGCGGCCATAGAGGGAGCTGCATGGATCCTCAGATCTGGGTCTGGTTTTCGAGGCCCCAAGGACTTTGAGGTTTAGGTCAATTTGACCCAGTTGTTGTCAAGAGTTTATTTCAGAAATTATTATGTTGATGATTATTGTTCCAGTGGTTTTTAAAAGATCTGCATAAACCCATTACTGATGTTGTCAGTCCATTAGGTTTCAATGGACAGTTTGTGTGCCATGCTGTTTGAAAGGTCTGATACTGTATTTTATACTTTTCCAGTAATTTCTCCATCAGATGCATGTGTATGCATTGTAGATTTAAAGGTCCTATGTTGTAGAAAGTGACATTTCCACGCCCTGATTATAAAGCAGGTCTAGGTTCTGGATGAAGACTGTGAAACTAGTGCTCATATCATAGTGCTATCAGTCGAAAGGGAACAACTCTATTCTGAAACTGAGCCTTAAGATGAGCCGTTGGGACTTATGTAACTTGGTGATGTCACAACAAAACAGTCACAGCTCTCAGCCATGCCCCAAACCCCGCCCACCAGGACTGACCACCCAACCTTGCAGGATTTGGACTGTTTATTGAGGACCAGGCATGGCTGAGGGGTTGTGGCTGCTTTGTTATGACATCACAAAGTTACATAATCCTGACAGCACATTTTAAGGCTCAGTCTCTGAAAACAGTTTTCCTCACTGGACTGAACACTTTGATACCCTTAAAATATATAGTACCTAGACCTGCTTTATCAACCAAAAAGCAAAGGATGGTCCCACATTGTATGAAGTAAGATCACTTCATACAATATGGGACCTTTAAAAGAGGTCCAGTATTGTCAAGAAATAAATTCAGGGGAAGTCACTGCAGTACATGGTGCCACATGTTAAGTTCTTAGAAAGACTAAGTAAATAGTTCCATAGCCTAAAAATCTTGGATAGCGAGCAATATTGAAAAGATGTTTTTCTCTCCTTTAATGACTAGTTGAGGTTGTCGTCTTTGTTCTGGAACATTCTCCCTTCCTGCGGGGGGTCTGTTTTTTTTCTTTCTTTTCTTCCAAGAGAGGTTGAGAGAGGTGATGGCTGGTAAACACAGACCCAAGCGGAGTCCATAATTAGAGCAGCAAGCAGACCCTGCCAAAACCAAGGCCAGAGGCTTTTACATGTCAGCTTGTATAAGGCTCAGTTTAACTGCTCTGTTAATGACTGCTCTTTGTCTGTGAACTGAAGCAGCTGTTGATAGATTAGGAGCAAATGAAATAAATGAGCTGTGAAACTTTCAATCATATTCAGTTGAGATTTATTCAGGTCATAATTACACATTGTTTGAATTAAATATCATCCCTAAAACTTTGCACAAAGAACTGGCATGGCAGTGCAAACAATACAGCAGGTCGACAAATAAACGTGCTTCCATACAGATCATTTCCATCTTGTTTCAGTATTACAGACTGATGTGAACACGGGGTTTCAGACATGATGCTCTTGTGACCATCAGACAATCCGAAAAAAAAATGAATTTAGGATTTTAACAAATCTTCATTAAAAAAAGTCTTTGTAAAATAAAGCACAGCCTTAGAATAAACGTTACAGTGCATAAAAGACATGCAGTCAACTAAAAAAAAAAGGGCTAAACTTGGTACAGAGGAGTCTACCACAGCTTTATAGTACAGGTTCTCAGTGCTGTGACATGCCACAGGTCCAGGAGGTTCGCAAAATATTGGCAGCTTGGTCAAATTACAATGTAACTACTACACAAGGAATACTAAAAAATGAAGAGCTTTTGTTCTGCATTTCCTTTTTTTTTTTCAAAGACACAACAGACGAGCCTCAAACTGTACATTACCTTCAATGTGATACCATGCCAGTATTTTTTTGAAATATTGCAAGTGGATGGACGGGCTGATAATAACGCTTTGACATTAAGTGTTCATTTTAGATAAAGTACATCATTACAGTTCAAGTAAATAAAAAGAATGAATCGTTTAAAATCTCGTCCTCTAGTTGTGATCTATTGCTACTGTCTGCTCATGTAAAGTAAAAAAAAAAAATCTCAAACATGAGAGTAGATCACAGTCAACATAAACAGCCATATAAAAACTCCTGGTTATTTTTCACTAATACATTCTGGCAATGATCTGACATTTGGTGCAAACAGATGACAGTGCTGCAGTGGTTGCTTTATAAGAAGCTTGAAGACAAGGTTGTCTGAATGCACAGGTTAGAAAATGGGTCTTGCACAAGCTCAAGATGAAGAGGTGATTGTTCATGGGACAGTTTTCTGTGACTTGTTGTAGCTGCTGAATTAATCTGGATTATGAACCAGTTTCCTGTGAGAAATTCTGCAAGATATGTAACTTTTTTTCTAAAAAAAGATTCCTACTTGAGATAAAACTGGACTTTATTCCAAACAAGTTTCTAGCTGTGTCTCTCACGCTCAGTTCCAAGTCAGCCAGTTCTTAGAGCTTGAGCATGAAAAAGACTTCACTGTTTTCAGGGTCTGGGGAGGACTGGGACTGTCTGGGAGAGGGGGATCCGAGGGGGGCGAGCTGACTCAGCAGGTCCAGGCTGGAGCAGGGACTGCGTGCCACACAGCACGCCCCTTCGGGGTTTCCCCGCTCTTCAATGGGGCTAGCGCTACTTCCCCTGCTAATGCTACCACCAAGGCTAAAGCTTGCACTTCTGCCCTGGGCCAGACCCTGGAGCCTCTGCCGCTCCTGGGCCTGTTTGGCCCTGTTTGCGATGTACCGCACTCTGCTCTGGCTCCTGGAGGACGTCCTCCGCACCAGGGTCTCGTCCACGGACTCTTCCTGCGACTCTCTGCGCCTGTTTTCTGGGGCAAAGTCTCTGGCGGTGAGCGGCTCCACGTCAGTTAGCTTCCGGAGCTGCTCCGTCAGGTTGCTGGGCGGCTGGGACTTGTGCGGGCCGCCCCTGCGCTGCTGCTCCCTGGTCGGCCTCACGATGAAGCTGCGGCTGATGCTGCGGTACTTGCTGTCAAAGTTGCAGGAGATGTCATCAGAGGTCAGATCCCCCAGGCTTTTGGACATGGAAGCCGTGGCTGCTGGGGATTTAGCCGCTGGCGACGGCCTGCTGGCCGCCGACTGCTTGAGCCCTTCGATGTAGAGCCGACTCCAGGTGTGCCTCCTCTGAGTCAGCCTGCTGGGCGAGTCCACTGAGGCCGCCTGGGGGGGCTGCAGGGGGCGGGGCTTGAGCTCGTCGTCGGGGCTGGAGCCTTGCTGGAGGTTGGGGTTGGACTTGCTCTTGCTGACCCGCAAGGTGTCGTAGGAGACCAGCGCCGAGTGGCGGCAGTTGACCCAGGGGGGGTTGCTGGCCGAGGGCAGACTGCTGAGGCTCTTCCTGGCCAGGTTGGGCAGGGACAGGTCGATGACGGTGTCGCTGGACGAGATGCTAGAGGAGGAGGACATGCTGTCTCGGTGGCTGGCCGGCTCCAGCTTGCTCCAAAGCCGGTCGTTCATGGTGGCGTCGGTGCAGACCTCGGGCACGGCCGACTGGGCCTGTCCAGCTGAGGCTGCGGCCGCCCGGACGTGGCCCTCGCTTTTTGTTCGTCTTACCGGTGCGTGTGATGCCAGATTGCCAAAAAGAGCCCTCCTGGCGTGGGCTGTGTGAGCTGCAGGGGCTGTAGGGGTGCGAGTAGACCCTGCCGTGGGGGGAGGCTCTGCTCTGTGGTCAGACTTGAACTCTGCCGGATCAGTTTTCTTCTCCGTTGGAGTTTCTTGGTTTGCCCTCTGGTTCGCGGAATTTTCCTTGACTGAATGAGTGCCTCTGGTGGTCGGGGTGTCTCGGCTGCACTGTGACGGCGCAGTTTTGTCAGCAGGGTTCGTCAGGGGGGTTGACGCGGTTCTAGAAAGGTTTGGAGGTTTCTTGGGATCTCCACTCATCTTGATGGGACTGTCCACCACCCCGTTTGAGGGGCAAGTCAACGGGGAGTCTGCGTTTATTGCTGTGGATGGTGAGTGCAGTGGTGTGGATGAGGAGTGATGTGAGAACAGTCTCTCTTCTGGAGCGGGGACGGAGCCGGTGAAACGAGTGTTCCTGACGTCTTCAGAGCTCAGCACAGTGGATGGAGGAGGGGGAGCTGGTCTCTGCACTGTGGAACAGTCTGTAGAGGGAACAACAACAGAAGAAACTCATCATCATCGGTGGTCACTGAAAGCTTTTTGGCAGTGAAGTGGTAGCTGCTTGAAAACGCATACCTAACTGTGGTATTGTTAGTGGTGGATGGTGTGTGAACATCACCTGAGGTTCTACATTTATTGGTGAAGCTTGTAAATAATTATTCCAGTTAATTAGAATGTAAGCTTATTTTTTTCTATGACTGCATGGTCTCTATGTGCTATTGTACACGTCATTTGTTCTCTCTTGTGAAAAGGATAACAATCTTAAAGTATAATATCTTTTGGCTTTTGCCTTTAATCGATAGTGTAGTAGTAGATACAGACAGGAAATGTCTGGAGACAGAGAGAGGGGGATTGATAGGCAGCAAAGGGCCGCCCGAGTCGGGATTCGATACGGGGCCGGTCAGACTTACAGAATAAATAGGGATAACATCAATAAAGTATGTGTGTGTGTGTGTGTGTGTGTGTGTGTATACACTGTATATATATGTTATGTGTGTGTGTATATATATATATATATATATGTGTATGTGTGTATACGTGTATACACACACACAACTATACACACACACACACACACACACACACACACACACACACACACACACACACACACACACACACACACACACACACAAATATATATGTGTATGTATGTATGTATGTATATATATATATATATATATACACACACACACACACACAAACATAACTTAACGCTTTATGCTGCTAGCTGTAAAGCTAATTGCCCCTAGGGGATAATAAAGATATCCTTGATCCTTGAATATGCTATACAAAACGGTTGATTTCAGTCTCATAATGAATCATAGGGGAATTCTGGACACAACATGTTAGTAATGAATCACAGTGCCTCTTCTATTCCCTTACAAAAGCCAAGTACGCTTGCACCTTGGCAGATTGCTCTCGTAACGGTGCAGTGTTTCAGATTGAAGAATCAATTCATTTTTGGTTCATTATGAAACCGTTCAACTGAAAAGTGAGACTCGACATTTCAGTACAGTATCTATTTGTATTTGATTTCAAGTTGAATGTGCAACTGCTGAAACGCTTACAGACTGAACTGTGAGGCTTTAGCTGTATCGTATCACATTTACCCTTTAACACTCAGAACAGAGTCCGAGTCATAACACGGTGAAAGTGATTCTGTGCAGACCGTCAGACTTTCATGAACTGTGTGCTTTCCACTTCCCCACAGTGAACGTCTCTGCCCCGACCTGCAGCTCTATTCACTGATGTGAACGGACAAAGCTGCATGGTGCTCTCATTATTTCCACTGTTGTCACCTTGAGTTAGTGCATTTCAGGAATATGTGAAAAAAAATAAAGGAGAACATGGATTTAAAGCCCAACGCTCCCCCACAGGTGACATATGGGTCATGAGAGAAACAGGCTGGTGAGACAGAAGCCCCTTTTACACAGAGATCCTGTTATACGGCCTGTTAAAAGGAGCCGTCGTTATGCTGCCCCTGCTTCTTGGACCCCCACCCATCCCTCCTCTGTGTAAAAGGGGCTAGAGAGACTGATGGGTGAGGTGAAGGTGGAGGTGTGAAGGATGTAGTAAAAGGTTTTTGTTCATGCATTGAACAGTTTACCTGGCTCTGGTCATCCCCTCAATTCTGCACTAGGAACAGAGAATGCATGCAAAAGGGACAGAGAGGAAAAAAGGAGTTTAGCAAAACTGGAGAGAAGAGGGTGAACGGAGGTAAGGAAACAGTTTACAGGGCAGAGAAAGCATCGTATCCATCTCCAAATCACCAAAAGACACAGCATCCGATTTACACTGAAATGAAAGACAAAGAGGTGAAGCTGCTGACAGGGATTCATCACATGACTTACCACCAAGTACACTATCTGCCAGCATCATATGACTAACAGATGTCAGCTATTATTGTAAGGAGGCAAGAAAACTTCAACTCAACTCCCTGCACACACTTGATTGTCCCCGCGGGATTCATTTTGATGGTAAAAAAACACTAATGGTCATCACATGATGGAGAGAGGCTGGAGAGGAGGGGGTCGGTGTGGAGCAGCTGCTGTTCAACGGGAACTTCCCCTAAAATCTGTCATGTGAGGGAGGAGGAGGAGGAGGAGGAGGAGGAGGGGTCGTCACCTGGACGCACCGCTGACGTCAGAGCCTTGTGTACTGCCAGAGCTCAGCCAGTAGTTGTAGGTCATGGAGGTTTAACACTGGAAGTGATGTATGGATACCTGAGTGGAGCTGTGATGGTGGATTGGACTACACTGTACTGTTCGTTTCTCTGTTTTCAAATGCTAATTTATTGAGTAAGTCAATAAGAGAACCTTAAAATCTAGGTTAGTTAAAGAGGAAAGTATGCAAGTCTGGTCGCTTTTCCTCTGTTTTGCTAACCCTCCTGCTGGCCATGTGCATGTGTTTACAACGAAGCTGGCGAAAAATCAATACATGGAGCTGTGGATAACATTATATAACATATACAATGTTACAACGTGTATTCGTGTAGTCTTAACTGTCATAAACAAAAGATTGCGGGTTCGCGGTGTGCAGAGACGAGAGCTGGGACACCGGGGTGGCGGTCAGTACTACACAAGTCATGTAGTTAACTATCACAATTACTCCAGAGCTTTTTAATTAGGGTAAAAATGTAGTATAGCCGCGGAAATAATCCTGCGTATTAACAGACGACAACCGAAACAATGTCAGAGCTCTAGGCTGTACTGTACACACACTCCTAATACTAGACCGAAGTTGGTGCCGTCATTTGGTTTAGTTTCGACCAGTGTTTGTTAACAGGAGGGATGGCTATCTGCAGGCTGGTGAAGTGGAGTAAACAAGGGGATCCTACACTATAGTTCACTCATTTTAGGTTAAAACTTACCACTTTGTTCATCTGCCCAGCAGGTGGGTTGAGTCAGGTTCAGTATTTTTAGGCAAAGAGAAGAAAAATTGTAATCAATTAATGGAATTAAATGTTAAAACTTAAAATTGAACTCTTCTCTAAGTTGGGATTTGGTTTGTCTACAAACTATCAGGGACACACAGGATGTTAAGGTGCTAGTCGGCTACCAGGAAGTCCACAGTGGGTGCGCTACAGCCACGACACAGCAGCTACTGTGTTACTGCGAGGGGGCTGCCTCAGGTATATCTTACCGGCAAAGAACATGGGGGACTTATGGCGCAGCTCTTCCATTTTCTGAGCAAACAGGGCGTTCATCTCGCGCTGCAGCGTGCCGACAGCCCTCTTGCGGCTGTCAAGGACAGAACATGGAGGAAGCATGGGAGGCGACTCCAGGCTGCTCAGACTGTGGAGGCTGTCGCAGCTGCTGCTGTCGCTGAGCGACAGACCTCCTGGGGCGTTGCCGTTTGTGAATGGGGTAAATGTTGAGCCGCAAACAGCCCCGTAGTTCGGGGGTGTGGCCTGCTGCCAACGGAGGTTGGACCTGCAGTCTGGTGTGAGGCTTGGGGCTGGTGTTACAGTGTTGGCGGAGAGTCTACGGGGAACGCTGCAGGACCGAGGGTTCCTCTGTGATGATTGAGGCTGAGGTCGGACGTGTTGGGTACCGAGAGTTTGCCTGGCTTTGGACCTGTGGAAGGGGTTAGGCTGACGGAGAGCCTGGGGCGAATGCTGAAACTGGGCCTCTGAGCAGGACTTGAGCTTGGGATGAGACTGCTGTGAGTCTGGCTGTGCAGTGAGGGGCTGGGGCTTGGCTACAGGCTCTGGCTGAACTTGTCTCTTTGTTGAGGAGGAGCGATTACTCTTCTCCTGTCTCTCTCCAGCTGCCATTTCAGACTTGCATTCCTGACTTTCCTCAACCTGACCCTTTCTGTCAGCCTCTGGGCTCCCCTTGGAGCCAATCACACATGTCATGCAGTTGGAGGACATCCCCACCTTGCCCGAGCTGCTAAGCGCGACTCGGGCAAACACCCCCGGCTTCATCTCCGGCGGATCGTGAAAGCGGGGCCGACTGGCCCGTTTCAGAGGCTCACTCATGGGTCGTCGCTTGGCGAAAAGTGGACTCTTACCTTTACCCTCCTCAGGGTGAAAAGCCCCATTGGTGTCAGGACGGTCCCAGGGCCCCTTGGCTTGGTGGGATTCCGCCAGCGAATCCCTGGAGTGGTGTTGTGGTGGTGTGGACTGGTGAGAGGTGGCAGCAGACGCCTTGTCCCTGTCTTCAGACTCTCGCTCCTCACTAGCACCCTCTGAACTGTAGTCTTTGGTGTCAATGGTGATCTCTGGGTAGCCCTTCTTGATTTTGGGCTGGCTTTTGGTGGGTGCACTAGCAGTGCGGCGCAGGAGGTGGGCACCAAACGGGTGCTTACGGCTGTGCTGTGCAGCAGCATGGCTGTCCAGGGAAGCCTGCTTTGGGTTTCTGTGAAACAGCCCTTTTATGCCGCTGACCGCTCTGGCCTGACAAGAACACAAGAAAACACAATTGTCAAACACACAATGGCTCTTAAAACAAGGCACAACTAATAAATAGCACAGTGTTCATGCAAGAGAAATATTTCTCATAGACACTGGACACAAGTTTTTGTACAGTGAGCATGCTTCAAAAACAATAAACTAATTCCATCAATAAACCTAGGAGCCTTCCTGTAACACCACCTGCGAATGATCACTTGGGGTTTAGTGTGATGATCATTCTGCTGTAATCCATGCTGAAGCTTTGAATTCCATCTGGATTCAAAGTGTTTGCCTCTACATCTGTAGCTATACAGCAGCTGTCGCACCAGCAGTTACATATTAGTCAGGCGAACGTGCATGTAACTACCCGTCAACGTTCAACGCACAGAGCACTAAACACAGGATGTCACGATACCAGAACTGTGGTACCTGTAACACCACTGAAGTCTAGATACCACATTCAATTCCACTGCAAAACACAGAAAACAACAGGAGCTGCAGCACTCCATATAGTCACTGTACAGGAGCAGTTTAAACTGCCTGGTAATGACAGTAGCCTGGTAAAGGTAGAGTCTGGAGTGTTGTTCGTTGCAGTTTGTAAACAAAACATTCAAACTGGGCCCTTCCTCTTGGACTCAACTGTGTAGCCTTCTACCCCTGACAGCAAGCAGCAGTTGTCAGGACCACAAAGGAAAGGAAATACAGTCTGAGTGAAGCGCTGGAGCCGCGGGCCGACACCCGCGCGTCACCAACACCGGGAGCCTCCAGAGTGTAACGAGTAGGAGAGCCATTGTGGTGAGCTGGGAAGAGGGTGTTAGCGGCGGATGCTAACCGCGACCATTAGCCGAAGTTAGCATCGAGCTAGCTCACCACAGCCCTCATACTTGTTACCAGTCGAGGCTTTAGTTGTTGGTGACGGACGGGTATCGGTCCGCGGCTCCAGTGCTTCACTCAGATTGTTTTTCTTTCTGTGCGTTCACACCGAAACCGTGGGCTGCGTCGCAGCGGCTGTAAGTCATTCATTTTCAATAGAGGCTGGTGTCGACAGGCGTCGGGAACGTCAGCAGTGGCGTGTCGCATTGCGAGCGTCAAACTGAAGTTAAGAGAAGTTCAACTTCATGTAAATGAGGAGTGCCGCCGCAGCCGCTGCAGCCGCCGCCGCTGCAGCCGCTGCAGCCGCCGCCGCTGCAGCCGCTGCAGCCGCTGCAGCAGCCTCAGTAGCCTCAGTAGCCAATTGCAGACCGGGTTTCTCACACCGGGAGAAATTGAGAGAGCCTTAGTGGACACATCTTCTGCGCTGCTTGGAAGTCCCGCTCCTTTGGCCGCTGGCAGCTAGAGCTGGCAGGCGGTGAGATGCCAGTGAACACAGCCTTGAGAGCCACTGCTGACACTTTCGGTGTGAACGGACCATTTTTCTTTGCGGTCCTGAATGCTGTTGCTGAGAGAGAGAGAGACATGCTAGCACTCTCTAATATACGGGACAGCTAGTGGGGCTAGCAGCCACGAGCCCTCCTACTCTGCTGGACGTACTCTCTCACTCTCCAGCCAGAAACGTCCCCGTACACAACAAAACAAAGCAAAAGACCAAAAAACAGGCAGGGGGCGGGGGCACTGCAGACACGGCCCCCACCACACAGGACTAGAAGCCCATAGGTGATGATTAAGACGGATTTCATTTGTATAAGTCTAGCGTTTATTTTTGGACAAAAAACTCCAGACTCAACCTTTAATGTTGTGAGCTATTGCTATGTTAGCCTATACAATTTGTATAGTAATGTGTATATAATGTTAGCTAAAACCGTGCTCACGTCACGTGCTGCACACTACATTTGCCACTGTCATTCCTCATACTGCTGTTTTTGTTTACTTCACCTTCAACACCTATGGTTCTGTAGAAAAACAAGTACCACCACATTTTCTGAATTTTGCATGGACTCCGTTCTTGTGACATCCCTAGTGGGAACTGAACATTTTCAGTGTTGTCCCTGTTGGTTGGACAACTACAAGACTGCAGTAATGGGTTACAAGTAGGGTGCACTGAGGCTTTCAGAGGGTGTGTAGATCTGGCTTCATACTAATTATTTCTTATGTAGAACCAGTATAAACAGGTAATATTCAGATTACACAGACATTGTAATGCTGAATGGACCTTTGCTGTGTGTTTAGGTTCTGCATGATATAAAAAAAAAAGTCACTACAAATGGGGCAGAAATGATACACACAACGATGAGGGTTACATTCAGACAACAACACTGATGACTGTTAAACCCACTTTGACAGAAATGTTAAATGGAGCTTTAGTGGGAAAAGGCGTCATGTTTTTGTATCACCTATAACCAATGCTGTTATTTGTTTAGAACAATGTGAAAGAAGTAGATCCAAATCGTGGTGACTGGCTGAACATCTGTCAAAAGCAAAGTAACAGCGCAGACAAAAAGACAAGACGAAAAGGAAAAGAGTCTCTGGCTGAGTGGAAAAAAAGAGAAAATGTGGGCTGAACTGCACATGATGATTATTGATTAAGCTGCCAGGCAGTGAAGCTCAGTAAATCATGTTCTGCAGCTTGAGCTGCCATCGTCCTGTGACACCTCCAACCTTGAAGCAGATCCACACAAATTTGGGAAATGTTTTTGTTTGGAGTTTTACCCAGAGGCTGATGGGAAACTCAGTATTCTTCTTATTATACCTTAGTTCAATGAGCACTTAGATGAGTTCAGTGAAGTTTAGCCTAACTGGAAGCTCCTAAACATGTTTCAACATCCTGAATATCTTTGACAAATAGCCTACTGTACAAATGAATGCAAGAGTTGTTACAGTATTCTCAATTTACATGTTGGACCAGGAAACTGATGATCTCCATATCAAGAGCCACACAGCTGGAGATACAAATGGGGTCAGAAGTCTTGGGTTTTTGGGGCCATTTCCAAACAAATATCCATTATCCATGAGCTGCTTCATCTCTAGCTACAGTGGACATTGCCAGGCTGAAAAAAAAAAACAGTTGCTTTAAAAAGTATTTAAATTTTCCCAAATAAAGTCAAAAGACACAAAGGCTGTATATCTAGGCAGTGCAGTACACTGAAAAACGCCTGAGCTAAGAGAAAAATGCCCTCTGCAAAAATAAGCAGCACTGGCAGAGTCCCTGACTTCCGTCTCTCTCTGGCTCTTTAACAGAGCAGGCTGATGACATTGGATCTACTTGGGGAGTCAATGAAGATGCAGGTTAAGTTGAGCCATCATAACTCATGTGAGACATGAGTTGGCCTTATCATTTTTAATGCTTGCATTGGCTGACAAGAGGAATGTGTGCAGGGGGGTGGTGGGGGTCACTTTGGTGGCAAAGAGGGTGGAGCGTGTGGCTCATGCAAGATGCCGACTGGGTCTCACTACACCTGTGTTTTGAGTGGCAGCTTCAGGGCTCCTAAAAATTTCTTGCCTCTAAATGGAGCGTTTGGAAAAAGAGGGGTCCACTGAAATCACAAACAGACACAGGAAGAGAGTAAAAATCAGAGAGGGGGGAGGGGGGATGAAAGAAAGAAAGAAAGAAGAAAATGGGTGGGTTGAGGGATAAGAGAGAATCACGACAGGAGGCACAGAGCAGCAGCTGAGGAAGAGGAAGTTCAAAGCAAGGACAATGAACAACAGAGCGGTCATCTACACCATGTCTGGAGACAGCTGAGTGGAACTGAAGGATCAAAGAGACAAAACCAAAGCTTGTGTGGTGATAGTGACAACTGCATCAGTTATGATCACAAAGAATATTTTGAAACAGAAACAATGCACACAGTCAATACAGGGTAATATTATTATGAATAACTACCACAGCACCGTTCATTTTTATTAAGTTATTGTTGCAGGTGAAATTTATACAAAGGTCTATTTTCCAATTAACATAGGATATCGGGCTGTCTCACACCCAGAGCTCCTTTGCAGCCCAAAATTGCTTGATGGACTCAAAAGTATTGCACAGCGAACATAAAGTGGATGAAAGATGTAATCTATGTTTGCCAGACTCTTCACTGGGAACTAAGGGGGCAGTAACACAGAAATTTAGACCAAAAGGGGATACCGGGGTGGAGAAACAGTCCTAAATGAAAGCACTGCTCTGGTACAAGTAGTGAAAAAACACAATGAATCTCTTAGTGACAGTCCAGAGATTTAAAAGATGTTACTTAACCTTATGCCATAGCTTTTCTGCAGAAAACTGATCACTATACCATCAGGAAGTCCTGCAGCCAGTGGTGAACAAAACATTCAGATCCTACAACTGCCTCCCTGATTTTTCCTGAAATATTTTGAATGATTTATAATGCTTATTATTATTATGGTATTTCAAGGTTGTCCTTTGATTGAGTATGTCTGCAAACCGCTGAGCCCAATCAATAAATATTTCACAGATTTTTAATCAGGGAACTTTGTGAAGTTTTTTTTTCTTTTCTGAGATCAGTAATGATAAAAGAGCTCATCACTGGATGCTTCAACATGTATTGGGTATGGATAAGTACACATATATTATAAATAACATGGCATCAATACTCTGCTATTGATTGAGCTCTAATTAACACAGCAAATTTATTGTATTACAATTTTACAGTCTGACACACTGGACACCTGAAATTCAACTGTATCCCAGACACAACAGATTTACATACTTTATGTTTTCAGCTGGCGTCCACTGAAGTACTCACCTTACCAGTGATGTCATTCACAGCTACATGAACAAAGATGGAAGCCTCCTCCATACCTTCCAAGTACACGTGGCGATAACCTGCACATAATCACATTACAGACACATCTGCATTATCAGTGACTCATATGTAACAGTGCACGTGTTCAAACATGTTGAAGTGAAACAAAGGCTGATCCACACCAAAAGCCTTTTCTACGGTTGATGTTCTACTTCAAGGCTCCTCACCAGCATTTCTATTAAATCATAATGTAACATCCATAATGTATCACCATATCTAACAGCAGGTGACAGGTCATCTTTATCCTTATTGCTATTCTGTTTCAAATTTGCAGTCTCCAGTATGGATGATGCATCTACGCAGGTGACACTCAGCTCTCTGTTTCAGTTCAGTAAATGAGGTCTTTAGTTTAGTCCTGTTTAGCTATGAAAAGCTCGGTTTCTTTCAGTGAGGTCAGGTTTTGGCTGTTTTTGACCTGCACCATATGCTGCAAAGAAGACGTAGCTCTAATTATCATGAGAGCAGCTCTAACCTACAGTGACCCCCCAAAAAAACTTAAATTGTTGTCTCTTTGTGTATGAATAAAGGAAGCCCTGCTTTTCCTGGTCCCAATTTAAAGCTTCAGTTGGTAACAATTATTCAGTCATATTTGCTGGAATTGTCACTATATTCTGATGGTCAGACATTAAATGAGTAATTTAGGACAAAATCCAACTCCTCTGGCTCCACCTACAGCCTGTAATCGTATTGCCAAAATCCACCGCGCCCGACGATTCTCCACCAGTCAGGTAGAGGGAGCAGGAGGAGCAGCCAATCGCCGCTCCTACACGTCGTGCTATGGATACGGTACATCTTTTTTTTTTTTTTTTTTCTCTGTGGGTGCGTTCATGGCTACTTTGTGTGTGTCTGTGTGTGTGTGGGGCGCTTGGCAGAGGTTCATAAAGGGACCTGACGGAGTATTGTCTTGAAATTTCCGACCAAGTCGCGGAGTTTACTTTCACTTTCGTCAACTTACCAACTGGAGCTTTAAGGCTACGTCCACACAAATGTGATTTAATTTTTGTCTAAAATAACTTCAGTCCAGATGACTGATTGATCTTTGCTCAGTATAAGAAATAATTTCTCCACTGACACTTTTGAAAATGCACATCACATGACTATTAATGTACACTGGGGGAGAGTGCTTGTGCTGGGAGTAAACATAACAAAAAGGATGTATTTTCAGAAGGTATCAATTAGCCAACTCTGGACTGAGGGAACCTGCTGTTTCTAGTCTCAATGCTAAGCTAGGCTAACCATCCACTTACTGAAGCAGTGACCTTGACAGACACAAGACTAATTACCATCTTCTCATCTTATTCTTTTAAAGAATGAAAATGACATCAATAATTAATAATTGGTCATAATATATAATAATAGCACCAAACAGTCCTGTTCTCAGAATCATTCCAAAAGCAATTCAACCAGAGTGGCATTGATTAATTCAAATATATATAAATATATTGCTCCAAATGCATCTTAACAATCACATCAGACTTGTTCTCATTTCTACAGAAAGCTATCACTGAAACGGGAGAAACAAAAACAAGACTTTCAGCGGTCACCGGAGAAACACGATCTGTATCTATCAGTCCCATGTAAGAACAGGTGATTCAGCGTCTCTTACCTGTCATCATGCTGTTGAAGGCGATGGTGCGCTGGCCGATGAAGTCCTGGCCAATGGGGTCATGATCCCACACGAGGAAGCGCACCAGGGCCAGCTCCGGCATGTGGACTGTAAACACCAGAGTCTCCTCCCACATGGGGTTGAAACCTACAGGACCGGCCCAGGAGATATCGCACGCAGGAGGGAGGGAGGGAGGGAGGGAGGAAGAGGATGGAGGGGAGGATGATAAGAAGAGAGGAGAGAGAAATGGAGACAGAGGACAGAGAGAGTGGACGGTCCAGGACAAAGTTAGAGAGCGAGCTCAGCACTCATCAATTATTCAGTGTTTGTGTGTGTGTGTGCACGCTGACTGAGAGGTGCTAGCTATGCATGTCTTTTCATGCTGAGCTCATCAATTATAGATCAGAAGCCATACAGACAGCACACACACATGAACACACGCAAACACAAAAGGTGGTAGTAGGAGTCATATTCAATGCATGGCTCCAATCTGCACATACACACACTAATCACATGTCAAAGCTAAAGCAGGACAAACCGCAGGAAACAGCAGGGGCATCAACTGATACCCCCGGTGTTTACTGTGTCAGTGAGCAGCTGTCAGCAGTCAGAGAACACGAGATCCACTGCAAACTGGCCAACAGCTGATGACATTTCTCAGATGAGAGCATTAAAATCAAGTCACACCACAAATTGCTTTATTCAGCATTCACACTATTGTTCTTTGTGAGGCCATCTTTCTTTATTATTATGTGGGTGACAACTTATCCACTAGTGGACAACTTGCAACCTAACTAGGCCTACATTGTGCTATTTCAACAATTCATACATTATTGCTATTATTCAACTTTTTGATATTCTTTATACTTTTAGATATTACATGTGTTCTGATCTTTTTGTCCCAAAGGAAATGCATTGGAACAGGCTTCGAACTCTAAAAACTCTCCAACTACTCTACTTCTGCATAGTTTAAGCTACAGACTTCATTCAACTTCTCAACTGTAGGAAAAAACTTACGTTATTAAAATGGTAAATGGTAAATGGGCTACTCCGACTACTCAAAGTGCTTTACACTGTTCATTTGCATTTGGAGGGCAGTTACAGGTTCAGTGTGTGGCCCAGGGACACTGAACCAACCGTTGGCAGAGGAGGATGGGAATCGAACAGCCAACCTTCTGGTTAGCAAATGACTCGCTTTTCTTCCAATGAACATTTCTGACATTTCTTACACAGTAGTCCTATGCTTACTTGGCAGTTTGCTGCACATCATCACATTGATATAAATGACAACAGTCTTCAAAATCTCAGCCCCTTTCAAATTTTACATCTTTAACATAGGTGTCCTGTGGCTGAGAGGTTAATGCATCAGGCTACTAGTCATGAGGTTGCAAGTTCGATTCCTGCCTCAAACATGTTGCATGTCATTCCTGTACTTGCTCTCTTGTCAATTTCTTCTGCTAATTCAGCATGGCTTCAGCAATGGCTTTCAGCATTCACACGCATTTTCCTTTGGGAGATGCTCTTTCTAGTTCTCATTTATTCCTGTGGCCTATAGGTCTATCTAGGTGAAGAAAGGCCCCCCAATTCATACTGCATTTTTACAATGAGAGATGAAGCAGAATAATTCAGCTCTCCATTAACTCACCGTTATCATCCACCACTCTGGTCTGCTCTTTGCAGCAGTCCACCGGGAGGCCGATGATCTCCACCTCCACGAAGGGATCGATGATCTGAAAGAGAGACATTCCACAGTGCTGAGGTGACACAGCAGGACGTCAAGCCACTTTCAATGATCACACTTCGTTACTTCCTGTTTGTGGAGTAATCTGATGTACACTGAGCTTGGCTGAAATCATCACCACTCGGTGAAGGTGTGAAAGTGACACACTGATATGTTCCTGCGAAAACACTCAGTAAAACACCCGGCTGTGAAGGGTTGAACTCAGGACAACCGGACCTGGTTGTACGTACTTCAAGATGTTTCACTTCTCATCCTATAGAGGCTCCTTTATAGTTGTCTGGTTTAACAGGTAAAAAATGTAAGTATGAATTAAAGCCGCAAGCGGCGATGACGGGCCCTCGCTCGCCCATGCCACCGCGGGGCCTGAGGCACGCCGGGGCTGTGGCGCGGAGCAGAAATGGAGAAAAAACCTGGAAGGAGGCCAAAAATGCAATGTTTCGTTCATCCACCAGGGGGCAGTCACCGCATGTGGTGTGGTGCGTTCAGGGGCCGCCCCTCATCACTCATGTGAAGTTTGGAGTGAATGGGCTCTATGCACACTTCCTGAATTTAAGGCAGGCCCTTCATTTCCTGTCTTACATTATTGGACAAACTGATTAATCCAGGTGTGTCTGACCATTGTGACTACTCAGACACACCTGGATTAATCAGTGTGTCCAATAATGTAAGACAGGAAATGAAGGACCTGCCTTAAATTCAGGAAGTGCTGGAGCTGTGCATAGAGCCCATCGGACAAAGCATGAGGGAGTTATGAGCAGTTAAAGGTTCGTCCACCAGGGGGCAGTAATGGGATGCATGCAGGTGCGTTCAGGGTCAGTCCCTCATCACACATGTGAAGTTTCGTGGAAATCGGACAATGTTAATGTAAAATATGGCACTTCCTGTTTCCACTAGGGGGCGAATGAGTGAGATCGCCTATGAGCATATGGAAACGTTGAGGTCGTGACCCTGGACCTGTGTACCAATTTTCATGTTGATACGAGTTCAATAAAGCCATCCAAAGGGCAAACGTATTGTCATGGCGAGGAATGGTCGCCGCGTCGGCACACGGACGCCATTACTCGTATCTTCACAGCGTTCATGATGGAGCTTCACCAACTGGTTCTGCATGTTTTAGAAGTGGAATGAAGTTGATGGGGCAAAGTATGTACATTTTCCAAATTTTAGTACACTTCCTGTTACCACCGGGGGGCGCTATGAGTTACGTGGGAAGTTAATATATCGGGACGTTCAGGGCGGAGCCATCATCATGTCCAGCAAGTTTGAAGTTGATTGGATGAAGTATGTGGGCGTGAGAGCCACTCGTATGGACATGGCGAGCACGCCAAAGTGAATTGAGCGCTGGCAGCCACGCCCTTTGACCTACGGACTCACGGAGCACAAGATAAGCTCAGCTAGGTCTGTGGTGTACCTAATTTGAACTTGATCGGGCGAACGCTGTGGGAGGAGTTCGTTTTGAGCGGGAAAAATCAAAACCAAAATGGCCGACTTCCTGTTGGGTTGAGGTCATGAGGTCAAGAGGATTTTTTGTATATCTGGGTATAATACATATGTGTGCCGAATTTTGTGTGTGTATGACAAAGTAAGACGATGGCGATGCCATTGACACGTGTTTGTAGGGGGCGCTATTCAGCCATTTGGCCACGCCCATTTCCAACGACTTTAAAATATCAAATTTTTCGCGAGGCCTGATGTGCATGCCAAAATTCACGCGTTTTGGGGCATGTTGAGGCCCCCAAAAATGCGATTTTAGGGAGAATATAATAATAAACATAGCAATTACAATAGGGCTTTCGCTGGGCGACTTGCAGTCGCCGCTCGGGCCCTAATTATAAAAATGACAAATGTCATGCCATATTTTTAACATCTAGGAGCTAATATTATCAAGCCTTCCATTTTTTTTATTGACATGAATTCAAAGCCAAATCATGAGATGCCAGTAGAGCTGCTAGATTGTACATCAAAGTGGATGATAAAACAGCAAATATAATCTATAGTGAATATTAAATTTTGGATAATACATTGGTGAAGGCTTAGTGAGATGTTTGGGGGAAATATGGTGTGACCAGTGGTTGGGAGAATGTTGTCAGGATGTGTAATGTGCACATTTATCAGAGTGTTGTATCTGTTCTAACTGTGAAACACCGTCTGAAACACAGAGTGTATGACAAGTTCAGTTTGTGGGATATATAATTTTTTTTCACTGTATGCTTGTTTACAGTTGTATGCGAGTCCTACCTCTCCCCTGTCCCCTAACATTGAATCTTTGGGTTTGGGCAGCTGTTGTCCACTGATGATCTTCAACACCAGCTGTTTCTTCATCTGACCTGGCAGTGGATCCTCCAGGTTGGGGTTAAAGGCACCTACAGTGGGTAGAAAGGAAGTACAATGGTCATTTATAATCTTTCACTTCTAAAATGAAATGGCACAAATTAAGGGTGAAAATGCAACATAGTGCTTAAGGTACAAATAAATGCACATAGTCATAAAACAATACACCAGGATTTCTGTAACTTTATGATGTCACAACAAAGCAGCCACCACCATCACAGCATGGCCCACTGACTCGAATGCTTTCCACCCAGGACAGTCCCAGTGGATAATCTAATAATGAGATACATTCTTTCCCATTCCAATTGTAATGTATGTGTATGTGTATATACATACATTTATTATAATATCTTCTCATTAATACCTTAAAGGGACAGTGTGTAATATTTGTCAAGGTTTATTGGCAAAATCTGAATATACTACCAATGAATGCTAGAAGTCACTGTTTTCCCCTCATTTTACGCACTGGACCTTTAACTATCAAAAAAACAAATTCAACACTGGGGAAATATACAATATGGGACCAACACAGATGATGATTTATCATGACATTAGCATGCCTGCCAGTGCAAAGATAAAATTACAAACTTGATGAATCAAATGATTTTTTTTTCCTGTGCTGACCTTCACACATGCAGGTAGGCTTCAGCATGTAGCCACAGTTGCCGTTGCTGTAGAACTTGGCTCTGTTGAGCTGCAGGACCCGGCCCTCCGACTGGTAGTTGAGCGCAACTGAAATTAAAGCAGAGGAGGGAGAGGGTCGGCAACAATGTAGCTCACTAAAATATGTGACCACTTGTGAATTCGGTGAGTTGGGTAAAGCTCATACCGAGCTGGCAGCCGGCGCTCCAAAAGGGCTGAGGGTTGAAGTTGGAGGAGTCCACCCGGTAAGACGAAGGGTAGATGCGGGAGAGCTGTCGCTGGTTGAACTGGATGAAGGACGTGGCTTTCTGCTGCATCACCTGATGGGCTTTGGTCTCACTGAGCGACGACACCTGCCAGCTGCAGTTGGCTGCAGGGAACAAGATAAAAATATCTTTGTTTTCTGTGTTGGCTCACAAACTTCCATTCACCTCAAATGCTGAATGAGCTTGTTATTGATTTTAACTGCTAATAGACAAAAGAATGTGGTCTCATTCAATGGTAAATTACTTGGAAACACTGTGGAGATTACGATTAATTTAATCTAAATGTTTAGCAGTGAGTGAATCTTACACTTGGACAGGTTCAACAGAGTTATTCACCTTGTGCCTCGATGTCATAGAGACCCACAGACCGCGTGTATTTGACCAGATCAGACAGAGCTCTTGATAACTTCATGGTCTTCTTCTTTCTGTAAGGTCAACAAAAGGTCAAGGGTCACAGAAGTACCCAAATTATTTAAATGACAGATGAAATATACGTAAATAAAATATAATCAAGTGTGACAGTACTATTATGGACAAACATTTACCTCAAAAATGATGTAGAGTGAAAATAATTAATTATTTTATAGCTGGTTACCTACTGCACCCTGTCTTTGAGGTGTGTGTGTGTGTGTGTGTGTGAATGAGTGACGTACTTGCTGTGGTGCAGTGGAGCACGGGAAGCACTGCTTGTGCTCTCTTGATCTGTATCTGTGTCCTCCAAGCTCGACGTCTTCTTCAGCTTGGTTGACTTTTTCTGGAGAGAAGTGAGGGGCCAAAGAATAACCATTTCAATTTCAATTTCATCTTTTCACATATAGAGTTTTGTATAAGGGTTTTGATCCAGGTTTACTGTTTATGCAACAACACACTGTGTCACGTGATAAGACAACAGCTGGTCTCTGGTCTGATTAACCGTGAATCTGTTTTTTACCGTCTCCAGTATATTCTCATCACAGAAGGTGGAAGATTGGGCAGAGAAACAGAAAAGTGATTTAAGTGAAGCAGAGAGAGCAGAAATAAAAAGGCTTACCTTGCGTTTAGAGAAGTTCCCCATGAAGGAGCGGCCTGTGTGTTTGTTGCTGCTGGGATTAGCCTCGTCAGCTGTGTCTGTCCCATCTTCGCTTTTACCCTAACAGCAGAGGAAACATCTTCAAGATGTGTAATTAACATTTTTCCATCACTTGTCAGACTGAATTGCTTTCTTGTTTTGTTTTGTTTGGGATGTTTTAAACTATTACGTTTGAGCTGGTTGTTATTAGAATTAAATCATACCAGCCATAACTGTTTTATGACCGACAGTCAAATAGGAAATACTGTCTTCATGAATCAAAAACAAGACAACTGAGAAGAGTCATCAACAACCAAATTCCAACGACTCTGAGGCAAGAACAGAAAAAAAAATGTAATTACAAATCAAAGATTGTATTTTGTTTTGAAAAAGTCATTTCTATGCTAATGGGATGGGAGAGTGGAGCTGATTTGAGGAGAAACACTTCATTAGATGCAACATTTACTGAAGGAAAACCAAGAAGCACGGGCCCCACTTTCTTCTCCAGTGGTGCACTCCCTCACAAACACGAAAGCACAAGACAAACAAGAAGAAAAGAGCTCCTACTTAAAGCACAAGTCCAGATGTGACTCGCATCTGTTTAGAGTGAAATATCTGTTTTTATCCGAGTAATGTATTCATATTCAGTTCTAGCTCTGCTTGAGTAGTTATGGCTGTAGGAGAGAGGGTTACTAATCCATTGCTCATACACACTGTCACAGCTCTGTCAGGGATTTGAACTGGCAACAGTCCAGTCCTCATCGTGTCTCTATCACCTTTTCACAGTTGATTTCAGGAGAGAGTGGAGGAGTGTGTAAATAAGGAACAGTCACTTCAAAGTCTGGCTTCTGTTTAAAGGATGAAGGAGCAGCAAGTCAGAAAACAACCAAACAGAAAATGCATTCTGACACTAAAATGTGCCTTCTTTTTTTAAACCTCATTTTCACACTTCATATGAATTCAAGTAAACAGACTTTCCTCCAGCTACAACTGCTGCCTGTTTATTTCTACTAATCACATCAAAACCATAAACCACTAATCCAAAACTCCATCATTCTAGCTCAGCATGTATTACTGTTTTTTTGACTTGAACTTGAAATGTTAAAAAGTGCATTTCTGTTAATGGGCAATAAACAAAAAAAACAAAAAAAAGATCATATCATATGATAACACATGGACCTCCTTTCTACAACACCTCCAACTTGCAATCTATTATTTACAATGGTATATCTAACCTGCTTATAGCATGAAATGGAGTAATATACTGTATGTATGTGTGTATGGATGGACAGTACCAGTTTGAATTCATTTGAAAGTATTCCAGAAACATCAGGTGAGATCTTCTTGGCTCACCAGGAACTCTCTGTCTACCTGTCTGCTGTGTTTACCTTGGAGCCAGTTTTGCCTTTAGGCTTCCCGGCAGGAGGGAGGGCTGCGATGGTGAAGCTGTCCGGATCCTCACGGTCTCGGATCTTAGACTCCTTCATCAGGTTGTCGAGCTTTTTCTTAGCCATGTTCTCCACCTGCTTCCTGTTGGCTGACGTCTGGAAGAAGTTACACAGCGAGTTATGATGATTATGTGATGATCATCTTACATGAAACAAGAAATGAAGGTGATGTTTAACAGTTCCTGTGTGTAATTGTTCATTTTCATACATAATTTACACTGAAGATATTTTATGGTAGTGGGCCACTTGAACAATTTTCATTGTCTATTAATCTTTCATTTCAATATCAAGTGTTATCAATCACGTGCTAAACATTCTATTTATAGTTAAGTAAAATAATTTGCTCTGTTTCGGAAATTTGTTAATGATGTCTGAGTTTTGAGCTGGAAGTTGGACAAAACAAGTCAAGAGATGACTTTGGGCTTGAAGTAGAGTATGACAGACATTCTTCTTACTCATTACTGACATTTTTTAGACTGGACAAAAATAACCAGCATACTGATTGATAATGGAACACATTTTGGATGAAACCTTGAGATATTAACTTTTAATCACAATTCCGAAAAGAGCAGACAGTGACTTTCTCAAGGTTTGAAACAGGGAATGCAGGATTTTATCTGAGGTTGTTCTGTAAAAGACAGAATAGAAAGGTCTGTAAAGAAATGGTAAAGAAAGAAACACATGAAGCAAGGCCAATGACACTATACATTAGGTTAAGTTACATAAGCCTCCTGCACCATTTGACAAGTGGTTGTTTAGGTTATGTAAGCCATTTGATGTGGGAGTATGACAGTCATGGTGTACAAGTTCTTTTTGTCAAGTAACTACTCAGTTCACCTGCAGCACATCTAGTTGAATCAGCAGTTTTCATTAGGAAATATTAAACCATTAATAATTATTTCCAGTGAAAACTGTAGCAGGAACAATGTCTGGAGAGAACTAAACAGAGGTGGAAGGAGAAATATCAGACAGATACCAAAAAACTAAACTGCATAGTTCATAAAAGCAGTAAAGAAAACACATATGATGCTTTTGTAATGTCCACTAGTTTTATCTGAGGTCCAGTGGCAGGAGAAGGTTTTGGTGATCATCTCTTACTCTGTTCTGACCACACTGAGATTAACAACACATCATGCAGGAGCCTACGAGGACTCACATTTCGTAAGGAGTAAAGATGAAGCAATACATTATGTAACATGAAGCAGAACCCCCCTACCCCCGGCGGCTGATGAACAGGCCCCTTGCATATAATGTAAGTACTTCCAGATGTGATAGCATGACGGGGAATGACAGCGAGACATCCTTTATACAGATGTTGTGGAGTAAATGAGAGATCGCTGCTCATTCTCTCTCTGGCACATGCTGGGCTCGGCCACGCGGTGGCAGAGTTTACCCACAAACCTCCTGTTCGTCTCAGACCACAGGCAGCGCCGCATGCACCAGGAGGAGTGTGTGTCTACATGTTCAGTGCAGATACAAAGAAACCAGTTTTGAGCTTTTATTAATGAAGAGTGTGGTCCAATCGGTGCTGTGCATCTCACATGATGGATACGGTTTCTTATCTATTCTATAACTATTATATTGACACAAAACTTGTGCCTGATCAGAGCTTGATGCTTTGATCTGATCACACCACCACACACGATTGGTAATTTATATTCTTCTGGTTGTTTCACTGTCATAAATACAGTGGAATAGTTTAGTGAGAATACTTTCAAGAAAATAACCAAATAAATGATTTTTAATTGTCACTCAGATGAGTTTCTGCCAGCGTTCGTCTTTAGACCAGCTCTCAGTGCAGCTGCATGGAGACAGGTGGATCCAGCCTCGTGGAGAAGCTGCCACAGCTCCTCTGTGGATTTAGTCACTCACTCTCTACTCTCCATCCAAGAACTTCTGTAAATAATGAGCTCCTCTGGAAAATGAATAAAACACTGTCTGACACAACTCGGCTCATTTCTCTGCACCGTTTTTTCCGTCAGCTCGAGTGCAATGCATGATGGTATATCATGCTTGGGTAGTGACCATTAGTAGTACACTCCTTTTCACGGTGCATGGTGAGATACTGTGAGTCCACTATACAGGGCATAGTAACTCTAATTACACATCGAGACAGCATTACAAATGGTTGAACTCACTATATACTGTAGTGGATGATAGGGAGTAATGAATTAGACGCAGTCAGAGTCTTCTGTATCTGCAGGGTCAGGGTTGGGTAAGCAGCTGAACCTGAACAATCCCTGTTAAGATCAGCACTCAGTGGAGATCAGACCGTCTGCTGCAGGACTCCTGGATCTCCTCATGTCTGAAGGCCATTTGTTACCACTCATACTGTATTTATGAGTGAACTGTTTATGCTAGAGCTTAAAACTGCTGCACAGTGCTGTAGGCTTTGGGCAGATATTGAATATTTAATTTTCAATCGTTATGAATATAGGTCGGACAGTTCCTAACTCCTATTTTGTCAACACATGCTGCCAACATTTCCAGTAAAACATATACATTACAGACTGATACTAGATAAATAGATAAAAAAATCTATCAAATCAATTTATCATTAGTTGCAAAATAACTGCAACAACAACATTAGTTTTGTCTAAGCAGTGTTGGTCCAGCCACACTGGTCTTTTCTCAAGAGGTTGCTGTATTTTATTTTTTATTCTTTATCAACTTAAATTTAAAACTTTATGTAATTAGTCCCTCATGGTCTGTGTTCTTGTCCCTCTTAAAACATTAGCTGAGTCTCAATTCACAGTGCGTAGGTGTGTTCACAGTGAGGAGTAAAGCAAGCAGTTTCTTCTATGAAACCAGATTCACTCAAAATGGTAAAAGTAAAAAAAAAAAAAACCGTGGTCACAAGTTGTGATCATTATTTCTGGTGAGTGCACAGCAGTTTGATTTAAGACAACACTACCCTGTCAAAATCCATTCACTACACCCGTCAATAAACTGTGTAGTGCCCACACAGTGTGCTACATTTGAGTGCACTGACACATTGACCAAGTTGTAAAAAGCCAACACCTGCCACGTAAATCTTAGCCGAACCAATCTCAGGCTAATACTGCTGAGTACTGTTCATTTACTGCTCAGTGAACTGGTTCTTGGACTTGCAAGACATCTATCCATATAATGTGCATGTGTCAGTTTAAGAATCCTACATGGAGCATGTTAGAGAAGTAATGTCAGATGGCGTTTTTTTGGGGGGGGGCTACCACTTCACACATTTACAGGCAGGATGAGAGAATATGGCACATGACTGGATGAGCTTTCTTGGGTGGTTGAGGATGAGCTTTTTATACAGTACTGTACCTTCCACTTTGAAAGAAGCAAGCAACAGTTGAAGAGGAGGAGAAGAAGAAAACAAGAAGGAACAAACAGGAAGAGAGAAGAGCAGGAAATGAGAACAAATAGCCACAGAGAGAGAGACAGAAGCAAAGAGCAGAGATACAGGTGATCAACAACAAAGACAGGACGGCAGGAGGAAGTGATTATAGTTTAAACGTGAACCGTCAGTGACAGGAAATAAACACGCAATTCACTTTTCATCTTCTGGACACAAGGACACATAACCTGCATGTAAATCTGGCAGACAGAGGGAACAGATGTGGTGAAGTGGAGAGAAAAAGGTCGATAGGGGAACATACATCTCCGTTCATCAGCTTGCAGTCGTCCTCCATCTCATCTGCGCTGTCCTCGTCCGACACGTCGCCCTCCTCTGCGTTCTCGTCGATGTTGGGAGGCAGTTTCTTCCCCTGGTGGAGAAGAGAACAAGTCAGAGGGGAGAGAACGAGCTGCACCACTAATCTAAACTAATTCATCCAATCTGCACTGCATTTGTGTTTGCACTCTACATGCTGTGAGAGGACAGCAGTTTGTCAGTGGATATGTGGCACCGCCTGTCTCTGCAGCCACAGGCTTTTCAGACCAGTTAATATATTTGATCAATTAAGCAAACTTTATTTTGTCCATAGTTGGGTAACTGGGTATGAAACAGTGGGAAGCTGTATACTGTATGCAGTGAGCACTGAATAAAAACATATCAACACAGAAACACAAGACCTAAAACAAGGGATGATAAGTTCACATAACAGTGCACAAGGTGACAGTTGATGTAAAGGCTGGTGACAGGCAGACAGGAGGCAGCTTTCTCAAGTAGCTGTTTGTTGTAAAGACCCTGCAGGTTTTCCTCATTCTTTGTATTTTCCTCTCTAAGTCCAGACTAATGTTGATAAATGAGATGTCTGCTACTATAGGGAATGTCATATGTTTGGTTAGAAACCACTTATTTTCTCCCCAATCACTTGTCTAATACTGTAGCGTATTGTAAATGTACACTGTCAAGCAAACAAAATGAAATGTCTTATGTGCTCCCTTCTTATGTTTGTCTTGGCATTAGTCTTACAGAGGATTCACTGGCTGATAAAGCCATGCTTATGCTGCGTTCGGGATAACTCAGAACTCTGATCTTTCCAACCTCCTAGCAAAAGTGAAATCGAAGTTGGAGCTCCCACTCGGTGAAGTCTTCGAGAATCATTTGTCTGACGTCACACAACAATCTGCACCTGGGCAGAACCCCACTGTCAACGGTAAACCATCAATTGAAATGCATTTAAATGCCAAAGTAGCAAAGTTAGTCCTGGTCCGCCATGTTTTTGGTTATTCTGTGAAGTCGGAACTCTGAGTTTTCAACTGGGAGAGTCCGAGTTGTGAGTTGTCTTGAAGGCAGCATTGGAACCTGTCTTTACTTGGCATTTATATCATAGCATTTTAGGTTATTTAAGCTGCTGGACAATTGGAATTTCCCTCCAGGGGATGAATAAAGTCTTCTTCCTCTTCGACATGGTTCTTCTTCTTCTTCTTCTTCTTCTTCTGCTGCCTCCTCCTCCTCCTCCTCACAGGCCTCAGCGGAAGAGACAACAGAAAGAGGCTGAACAGTGAATGTACAGACTCAGCAGGAACAGAGTGGCCTGCTCTCACTGTCTGAGCCATGGATTTTTCATTAACGAGCCAGGTAGTTGGTCCTGTGGTTAGCAATCATTCTCAATCACAGTGTCATGGAGGTGCTGGTCAGAGTCAGCATCATCATCATCATCATCACCATCAGCAGCAGCAGCAGCAGCAGCAGCAGCAGCAGCTCCATGAGGCTGACAACAGTCCGACCCGCGGTGAGGCTGCACGGTGTGAGTGTGTTACGGGGGCAGCGGTTGATGCCAAAGTTGCTGCATATCAGTGCTCGCACGCCGACACTCTGCTGAGTGTACACACAGGTAGGTAGCGGCGCCGGAGCGACAGCTGGCAGAGCCGCCCTCGTCGGTGCCAGGTATTGGCGAGGTGCCTCCTCTTCACTGAAAGCATCTGGTGTCAATAAAGCCTCATTAACCTCAATGCTGTTCCCTCCCCTGCTAACAGAGGCTGCTGCTGCTCATCAACACGCTCCCCTGTTGATGCTGCTGACTACAGCCGTGTGTCAACTGACTGGGCTTCATCAGTTTATAATACGTTACGGTGGCCGCATGGGTTCCTCCATAGCTACATATAACTATAAAAAAATATTGACTGTAATAGTTTTACTTTGGAGTCAGTCCGCATAGGTAAATTCAGCTGATTGGATATGATGTGAAAGGACAGACACCTGTTTAGATAAGGTGTCAAAGCTGCCAATGCAGATCAGAGCAAAAAAAAACATGAGGAAATAACTACCTGTTGAGTTCAGAGACAGGATTGTTGGAGGCTAAATAAACATTAGGTAACTGTGGCTGAGCTCAGATCAGAGGTGGAGGTGGAGTACGCTTTTGACACTCTAACACCTGGAGATAAGATAGCTGGATATGTAAAGATTTCTCTGCCGTGAAGCACAAAAGCATCACAAAGTCATTAAAACTATGGTCGACGATGAGAAAGATTTGAAAAAAGGGCCGTACAAGAGGAAAAATACGGTAATGTATAGAGCCATGGTGATATGGAACGCTCTGCCTGGACGTATTATTCAAGAAAACAACAACTATAGATTTAAAGAACTACTAAAAAAGCATTTATTACAAAAGCTCTCTGTGTCTGCTGATGTTTAGTTGAAGCTACTTGGTACAATCAATTAGTGTGATCCAAATTCTGTTTTTGTAAATGTAATATAATGGAATTATGTCTAATGTTGATATACTATACCTGACCATCTGACCATTTAGGAATGATGTAAAAAGCTACATTGTGGAGGTGCTGTTAATTTGAATTAGGTCCTGTACAATGTGAATGTTGTTTTTGTCTTTGTCTGGAACAGAACTGTGAAAATGAATTTCCCCTCGGGGACAATAAATCATGAATCTCTGAATCTCTTTTTGTTTTGTAGATCGTTGTGAGTTGTTTTCTTTTCTTTTGTGTGTGATTTTGTTGTGTGTGATGTGGAAAGATAATTGTGTTGGGTGTGGACTGTAGGAAGAATAGAAATGGCCTTAGCCAAAGCTAATGGAGATCCAAATAAATGAAATGGAATGAAGTGAAATGGCTGTGATTGGTCAATTTCTTAGCAGGCCTGCAGCCGCCAGAGAGGTTTGATTTTTTTGGTACCTTTTGCTCTTCACATTGTGTAGGTCGTACTATTGGGCCATAACCACTGTCTAAATGATGTTAATAATATTGATCAATCTTTCTCAGTGTGTCCATCCTAGCATTAAATGTCCAGATTATGAGGTTAGGGGTTATTTATTTCCTGCGGAAGAGACTGTCTACATTTGGCCAGAGCAACCTGGGCACCTGGCACATCTAACAGAGCTTGCTGTAAATGTACTAAATCAGCTGAGGGTGACATCAGTGAGGGCATTGCTCATCTGAGAGCTCCCATCAGCTGTGAAGTGAAACTGACAACCTGGACCTGCTTCTGACCTGCAGCCACCAACACATTTCATCAATTATCCGCGGTCAGCCGGACTTGTTCTGATGAGAACACAGAGCAGAGGGCCGTTACTACACACACACGTCACACGGTCAAGTTAACCTCTCAGGGTTTTTATTCTTCAGTCTGCTCAGGTAGTGTTTGTCCTTATTTTCCCTCGTGATCGCATCATATTTAAAAACTCTGGTCACATCCCTGACCACTGTCGCCTGCCTTTGAAGTCGGGGAGCCTCAAACCCCCGATGATAAAAATGTTGAGTTGAGGTAATTGCCTGAGGACTGGCACCGTTTGGTGAGGAACATCAGTCACTTTTTAAACACCCAGACTGTACGCCACCAGCTCTGACTTTACCTTTACAAGGATTTTGCCCTTCAGTGTTTCTGGAGACGGTAGCCATCCAGACTCATCGGCTTTGATGTTGGAAAGGTCCAGTTTGTCCCCCAGGATCTCGATCAGGTACTGGGCCATCTTCTTCTGCTGGGGAACACTGCAGTGGTTCTCTATGGACAGGATGACTGGGAAGCTGTGAGATAAGCACACACACAACAGACTGGAGTTAGAGGGCTGCGTGGTTCAAGAAGGTACAGCAACATGTGTGTGAAAGTCAGTCATCCTGAAACAACACCTACTGGATGATTTACATTCATATTCATGGATAGACATTCATGTTTCCCACAGGATGAACCACACAGATGCTGGTGAGACCATGAGGTTGGTGTTTGTTGTTCTGGGTGAAATATGCTGCTCTGTGGTTATCTGGGAGGTCTGGTGCACACATTCCTGCCCCCCCAGAGTGGAAACTGTGACAACTTTGATCTCAAGATGTTTGATCTCTTGCCATAATCTGATCCAAATTTCAGTTTGTGCAATATACTTTGGTTTATGACCTAAAAGAGTCCTGCAGCTGGCCAACCAGGAACTTAACATCACGGTACTGATGGGACTTTTACACTGGCTGTTGGATTGTTGCAGGAAATATACTGAGCATGATAACTTTGACAAATCATTTTTGAGACCTAAATATACTCACAAACATAAAAAGCTAATGTTTACAGAGTACACCATGTTTGCATGACTTCAACATCCCAACCACTTCCACTTCCACTCAGCTCCTCCCTCTTCTGCTACAAAATCCTTTCCTGTAAGTTAGTAATGGTTTGTAAGAGAGTAAGTATAAACACTCATGTTGATGTTTACTATGTCCACTGTCTTCTGTAGCAAACAGACATTTTCCTGTTACAATGCCATGCTTATTAGCCGATTGTAAGTATGCTTATGTTAGCATTTAGCTAAAGAATGCTCTCCCTGGCATTCAGTTGAGTTGACTGATTTACTTCATTCATAGTTTGTATTCTATCGCACTTTACTTATGTATTTTATGGTATTTTAACAATGGTATGCTTTATTGATCTGTACAGCACTATGGTCAAACTTTTTACAGTGCTTTATACTGTAAATAAAGTTTGAGTTGAGCTGAGTTAAAGATCAGCCTCACAGAGCCACAGACTGTTAACCAGACAGGCTACTCTCAGTCTTAGGATGCTTTGTGAATAAGGTCTCTATATGTTTGGAAAGATCACATCTTAAAGGGATAGTTCAACATTTTGGCAAATTGGCCCATTGCCATAATCCTTATAGTTTTAGGAGTGGGTTCGTTACCTAAAAATGTCGGTGCAAGCTATTTTTAGAATGGCGGAGCAGAGCCGCAAGCTGCTCAGAGCTACGCAAACTCATCAAATACACAATCCAACAACTCCAAAACGTTGCACATTGACCTGTGACCTGCACATTCACCACGCTATGAGATAATAACAGAACGTTACGAGACAGAGTTGTTTTCGAGGTAAATACAGAATACAGAATTTACCTCGAAAACAACTCAGTCTCATAACGTAAGCTTTTATTCTGGCAGATTGTCATATCAGTGTGGTACTAATAAATCAAATTTCTTGCAACATGTTGCAAAAAAGTTTTCCGACTCTAGAGCCATTTACAGAATGCACATGTCCTCTACAGATCGCTTTGACAGATACTGATCATGTGAGGTTTATTATCTCTTATAAAATGACTCCGGCATGAACTCTCTTTTATCTGCGAATCAAATTTGAAAGAACGAGCTATACTAACATTTTTATCATTATTTTCCATTTGTAGGAAACAGACAAGCCTTAAAAAGCAGCTACATCCCAGCGTGGACCCCTCATTCACAATTTGTTGACTGTTGATTCCCAGTCTGTCAGATGTTTGCCCCTGTCAGCTCTCTACACAGCCCGTTTTTATTCAGCGTCCTGGAAAATCTGATCGCTCTTTGATGTTGAATGCAGCCTTTCGCCCTGCTCCTTTTTCAGCCAATTATCTGTGGAATATGGTGTCCACAATTATATTTTCAAAATCACACACCGAGGGCGAACATGCACACAAAGCGAGCATTTCTCCTTCATTTTACTCGAAGAGACGGGATCTAAAAATAGAGATTTTTTCTCTGCATCCTCTAGACTGTGTGCATGTCGATGGGATTATCACCCTCTGATGCTGTGAGGAGGAGGACGAGGAGGAGGGTGTCTGTGTGTGCATGCTTTCTTCTCTTTGTGTGTGTGTGTTGTTACGTCTCTGTATTTTCACAGGTTTATTAATGGTTTTTGTACATCTACATTAAAAGGAATTCTTTTCTTTTTTTTTTTAAACTTGTCAAAAATATAACAAGTGCAGGCTAAGGGCTAACTGCTAACTGCATAGTGTGATGATTTCTTGAATCATGTGCTGCAACCTTCACTGTCACCAGATCTCAACCGAACTCAGCAGCTCTGAGAAATTTTAGGATGATGTGTCAGGGATGGTTCAGGCATACAGACTTGAAAGCTGGGACAGTCATAGGCTGCTATGAATTTTTAATGGGACCTGGCATTTCAGTGCCACAACACACACTGAGCTACAGAGTTTTAAAAAAAGGGGGAAAGTTGAGGAAAACTCAACTTAATGCAAATGTACTATGATGCAACGTGAGCAGCAGCGAGGGGGAGAGACATTTCACTCCACTTCCACGCTTCCACTGCAGATACAGAATCACAGTGCCAACCAGACTTACCATCCTCTGTGCCACCGTTGTATTACATTCATTTTGTGTTGTACTGTTCTTTCTATGACTTCATAAGACAAAAACGGTTTAGTAAGGTAGATCCAAATAATGAATTTGTGTGATTGGATGATGCTGAGGAGCTAAAACATCTTTTTCAGTGGAAAATATTTGTATTTTCTTTATTTCTTGAAAAGGCCTGGGCAATGAGACGAAGAGCGATATACAGATGAGTACTGAAAGTAATCTTAAGTTGTTTATTTATGTGTCGCACTTGTGTGGCGGGTAATACCAACAGGAAGGACTGTCTAGTTTTTGATTTGCCAGAAAATGTGTCTTGTAATCCCATATGGGATAGGCCACAATATTGGAATGACACGAAAATAAATATTCATTCATTCATACATCAATTTCAACACAGCATATTGTATTAGAAAATACAAAATGTAGCCATTGTGTACTCAGGAAACAAACTGAGCAACAGCATAACATCAGAGGGAAGATCTCTAAACTCACACGAGCATGTGTAACAGTCACACTTTAACCTGTGAAATCTCAGCCCTTAGAAAAGCTTCACTGCACCTTACGCCAACCCTGTCTGTCTCCATATGCTGTTATTCTAAAAATGATAGGGAACGCCTGTACAGCCAGACGCATAGTATGTTGGAAATGTAAAAGAAGCTTTTAAACGATTAAATCCTCCTGACTGGGCAATCAGACTCCAAGCCTCACTTCCTCCATTTTTCCCCATGTTTTACCATCCAGCAGCCTGTGTAATGCTGCCCTGTCATGAGCACTGACAGCATACATGTCCACACCACTGCTGCTGTTTTCCACAGCTTATTAAAGCTGCACACATACACATGCATTATGGTTTGCCAGTTGCCGTCGGAACAGAAAGAGGCTGAAATGTGAAAAGTTATCTACGGAAGCTGACTGAATATGTGAGCACAGGAGCCGGCGAATAGAGTCAATCAATGGAAAGATGCTAATGTTTGTGTGTGTGTGTGTGTGTGTGTGTGTGTGTGTGAACGTACTCGTTTTTGACGAAGGCGTATTTGTTGATGGTCTCGATGACGTCTTTGAAGAGAATCTTGGAGGTGAGGGTGTAGCCGTGGTGGACGATGGGCTCACCGTCCTGACCGTCCCAGCAGTCCACTGTGGACAGGAAAGAAGAAAGATGAAACAGAGCAGAAGACCATGAAGTTAAACCTGGAAACTTACTATCAAAACTGTCCTGACCTGTAGAGGTCTAATTGGTCCTACAAAGGCCAAACACAAGCCACACTTTTTTTCTGGCATTTGTTTTACTACATAAAAAATAAAATAGATTATGCTTTTTTGGTTTATAAAACTGGGGTTGTATTTGCAACTTGTCCACCAGAGCATTTTGGAGTTGTTGGATTGTGTATTTGATGAGTTTGATGAGGGAAACCAAGAAATCCCATTAGCCTCCGTAGCGTAGCTCTGAGCAGCTCACGGCTCTGCTCCGCCGTTCTAAAAATAGCTTGCACCGACAATTAATGGTAACGAACCTACTGCTATGACTATAGGGATTATGGCAATTATGGAAATTTTGCCAATTTGCCAAAATGTTTAAGTATGAGCTTAGTAGTGCAGCAAATATACGTTTATTCAACTAAAATATTTTCAAGAACATATGTAGATTGGCTTTACAGAGAAATAAATAAAAGGCTGTGCTTAGAATAATCCGGAATAAATGCTCCATGGTCGCTTTCCTCCACCCTGTTCCATCCCTGTTTAACCATCTCCATGAAATGTACTTTTAACTGTTGAGAAACATCTTGAGTCATGGCTATAAAGTGTTCATTGAGGCCACTCAGACAGTGGATATTTATGTCAAATTTAAAGACGTTTCTTCAAGGCTTCATTACTGACATAAAATCAATATTGAGATATTCACAAGACCAATATTGATGCACTGGGTGACATGATCCTTCTTCTTAACCATGAGAAAAAAAACTTGGTATATCGACTCAAATCCACAGAAATGGAGACAAATAATAATGCATGTACCATGAGGTCTGAGCGTGCGATTTAACCCAAACCTAGAGTCCAGCTGACCTTCATCAGAGCATGTGCATGTATGTGTACCAGACACTTGTATAGACCTCAGTCAGCTTTGATTTCTGCTGCCCTCAGTCCTCAGGCAGTGGAGTGGGTGGTGACCTTTTTACAGTAGATAATACCAGGCGGCCCCCCACCGTGACTACCTCAACCCCAACAAACATGTTTCTAAATTGTGCAGCCGGCAGAGACAGGCAGTCACAAGCAGTAACCTAATCAAGTCCTCGTTTAATATTTATTTATTCACGGTTATCTCTCACCTCCACTCCTGACAGACCTCCATTCAAGCACAGTAAAAGACAGCTGCAGCCCAACTGCTCTTTAATCAACCTAAAAGGACCGATGCCACTTCGCTAGTTATCAGCCTCCCATGGCTGCCTTCAGAGTAGCTTCTGGGTTTCTGGTCCCATCTACTTGACCTCAATCATGCAGCCTTATGCTCCTTCTTGGCCACTGCCTTCCTCCAAGGAACATCATCTGCATCCCTGCACACGGTCCTGACTGTTCTCGTCGTTCACTGATGGTGGAACAAGCTACGAAGAGACGGCCCTCTCTGTCTTCAAGAAACTCCAGGAGACTCATCTCACCTCCTCCTCCAACACCTTTATATGTCTAACTAAAACTTACAACGTGCTTCTATACTGTACATAACCTCCTTCTAAACAGATGTAGTACCTCACATTTTAAAGGGATAGTTCAACATTTTGGCAAACTGGCCCATTGCCATAATCGCTATAATCATAGCAGTAGGTTCGTTACCTTTATTTGTCGGTGCAAGATATTTTTAGAACGGCGGAGCAGAGCCGCGAGCTGCTCAGAGCTACGCTACGGAGGCTAATGGGATTTCTCGGTTTCCCTCATCAAACTCATCAAATACACAATCCAACAACTCCAAAACGCTTTCGTGGACAAGTTGTGACCTGCACATTCACCACACTATGAGATAATAATGGAACGTTACGAGACAGAGTCGTTTTAGAGGTAAATTCATGCAAAACCACTGATGCGCGTTGCCTTCAGGGGCAGTTTTTCAGCAAGCAGTCTCTGTGTTTACCTCGAAAACAACTCCGTCTTGTAACGTTCCATTATTATCTCATAGCGTGGTGAATGTGCAGGTCACTACTTTTTCCATGAGAGTTGGAGTTTTTGGATTGTGTATTTGATGAGTTTGATGAGGGAAACCAAGAAATCCCACTAGCCTCCGTAGTGTAGCTCTGAGCAGCTCCCGGCTAGCTTAGGAGGAGGTGATAGGTTCGTCGGAGGCTAATGGGATTTCTTGGTTTCCCTCATTCAAGTCACTTTGGAAAAGAGCATCTGCCAGATGGGTAAATGTGACGTAAATGTAATGTTACTGTGTCACCCAGTATTATAAACTTTGACTTATTTTTCCCACAGCTCCACTATACTCACATTACAAAAAAAACAAATAACTACTGGGAAAAGGTCAGGAAAGTTCATGACTGGTTTTATCAGGCAGAATCCCAGTCACTTCATTGGTATTCATGTAGCTTATGAAGAACAACAGCAGAATAAACCTGAAAATATCAGTTTCTGTGTCCTGGAGGTGTGTGTCAGGTACTGTATGTGTGTGTGTGTGTGTGTGCTGACCTTCTACGCAGCGACAGCCGGCCTGCAGCACCCAGGCGTACATGTCCACCCTGGACTGTGACATCAGCTGGTCGCCCATCAGGTACGTGTTGTGTGAGGAGGCGATGAAGTAGTTGCACAGCGGCTGGTTCATGTCCTGGTTCACAATGTAGTGGTCTGGGTTGAAGATGTCGCCCGCCGGGCTCCGCATGTAATTTGTAAAACCTGAAAGAAAGTAGAGCAGAATTTTTTACTGGAGGGCCTTTGACAAATCTAATCAGCTCGTCCTTCAGTCCAAATGTGGACTACATTTTGTGGAGACAGCAGGACCTTAGAGTAGTAGAAATTAGAAGAAAATTTAAAGAAGTGTCATGAAGATATTGTGTTCAGGAGCCACAAACAAATGTTTGATGAGGTCACTGTTACTTTCTCCTCTGACCCATGTCTGTGCAAGATTTGTAAGATTTCCGTCAAGGTTATACAACATTATTACAAGACATTACACCTGTCCACCTCAACCTTACAGGCAAACACCTGACAGTTCATTTCCAGAACAGAAAACAGTAATCCTTTTGAATTAATATACACACAAACAGTATTTGATGTGTAGACAATGTCTGTGACAGAAGAAACTAACATCACACAGTTAGTTCAAAACACAACAGAGCCTGATGGAAAAAAGTGAAAGCAAAGTGGGCCTACCATCAATCCCCAGAACTGCCTGTTTCTGGTTTTCAGAGCACGGCTCAAACTTGTTGACAATCTCCAGACAGTGGTCCTTGTTCACCTTGGTCATCTACGAAGTATAAACATGTGTCAAAAGGCAACGTGATGTCTGTTCTTAAAACAGAGTAATAACACATTCCTTGTCAAGAAAAATCTTCATGAGGAAAAGTTTATGACAGTGCATGTAACGTCTCTTTCATCCTGCCTGCAGAATACAACAGTGTCTTTGGAAGCTGCTCTGTGCAGCGACCTGATTGGTCAATCGTATTCTCAACTGTGTTAATCGTTAAAAGAGGGTGTGGCTGTAGAACGGCCCTCAGCGGGGGGGGCTCTCACTGTGAGGCTTAAAACGAGACGACCTGATGACACACTATCTCTATTGTAGAGACGGGTTTTCCTCCCCACTTCTGAGGCAACACACAGGGTGAGTGTCGAAATTTGTGTTAAAGTGGCAACACATGAGGATGAGGGTGCTGTGTGCAGAGTGAATCCAGACCCACTCAGCCTGTAACCATTGTTACTGTGGACTGAGCAGCGGAGCCCGCAGGCTGCTGTCAGCTCGCTCAACACTGTAACACACACACTTCTCTAAAGGCTGTGCTGCGTAAAGCGCACACACCCTGTTGTCAAGCTTTTCTTCTTTGTATAGCAATGTGAACACATACTGTATCTGTTGAGCATTAAAAACTGATTATAGAGGAAGGACCTTAAGCTTGTTTTTCAGGCTCTTTGCTTCAGCACATTCAATTTGAAAATCAAAAAACAGGCACTGCACTGGAACCAGACTGAAGTGGCCTGCCTCAGCTTTCTTTACAGCAATTTAACATCAATACAGAAAGAACTGTGAGAGATGTCGACCTTTTTTTAACACATACAGCCCAAGGTTTAGTGCTACAGTAACTGACACAAGTCATACTGAGGTTTATGTAAAACATTTAAACATGTTTCCTGTATATTCTATTTGGAATGTTTGTGTATAGATAGGGGAGAGCAGGGTCGAAAGTAACATTTTTCAAATAAATGTAATTTAAAAAGATATTATTACAGAAAGAGACATTTTTTTTGTTGTAATCACCATCTCATATGTGTTCTCTATCAATACCAGGTGTTATTTTGTAAAAATGTGAAACGACGTCGGTGTAATTTGACTTTGAAGAGAAGCTGCGCTTTGTTACTTTCGTCCCTCATGGCAGGGACGAAAGTAACAGGGGGGTGGGTCAAAAGTAACACGACAATATAAACTGGACTTGTTCTTATTTTTCTTGTTTTTATTTAAAATGTCTGACAATGCTCTTGTTAATATGTGATTACAAAACTATATGTGACCTTATATTATTTAAAAATAATATTAAATTTAATTTTTTAGAACGAAACGATCAATGACGCTCATTTGATTTTTTTTTAACGTTTGTAGATCGCTTATTAGCGTGCTGATTTCTCTCTAAATTCCTGCTATTTTCTCTAAATTACAGTGTGAAATTTTGGTGTTAAATAAAATTTATTAACTTTTTTTTTTTTACTACACTACACCTTGAGACTTGGTCAGAACAGATCTCTGTTGCCCTCCTGCTGACAGCCTGTTGTCCTGGTCCACTATGACTGGACCATAGTGATCCACTGGTCATGCCCTCCTCCTGCACTTCTCCACTTATATATGGTCAAATTGTTTACGTTGTGTGTTTTAATCCCTCCCGTAGCACGGTGACCAATTTTTTTTTTTTTTTTTTTTTTGCACAGAATTGCTCATTGTTAATGTGTAGAGGGACGAAAGTAACAGGCCGTTACTTTCGTCCCTCCAGCGACTCCCGACACTCAAACCTGAGCTGCTTCTATACTGAAAAACTCTGACAAGTCAAACTTTATGATGTGTTAGAGGACTAATTAAAGTGTCTAACCATCATAATTATAACACCTGAAACGGTAAACACAGCTGATTAACCCAAAAAATTACCGCTCAAACGAATTTACTTTTCGTCACTGAAAACAGGTTCTTGAGTGTAACTCGGTCAAAGTCAGACATATTCTTAAGCTTTTTTGCAGTTCTGTTAGGTCCTGCATGATATACATGCTGACCAAGTTAGACATGTCAGACTTGTATGGGCTCGGAGAAAATCGCTCTGTTACTTTCGTCCTCCGTTACTTTCGACCCTGCTCTCCCCTACTTATCAGTAGGTGACGTCACGGTGTGTTCCACCTGGCCGCCGCCATGCTGGGTACCGAACACTGAGTTAACCTCTATTCAGCTCAGTGCAGCCACATCCTCTCTGACTAGAAGACTGCTGCCTGATGTAGTTTGGATATGGATATTTCTCATTTTGATGGCCTTGCCTTGAAAGCACACACCTCCAGCACCTTTCTGCTGAGACGATCTTTGACAGCGCGGTGCGCCGCTCTCTCTCCCGTTAAAACTTAATCTAGCTCACCCAGCGGACCTCTCTCTCTCTCTCCTCGTCTCTCTCTCTCTCTCTCGCTCACTGTCTCTCTCCTGTTACTTATATGTGTTTAACCAAATACACGAAAAGCCAAATCAAATCAAAAATGCGTAGCCCACTTCTTTTTTCTTTTTTAACTCACAGACATTTTCATAAAGTAATAAAATATCTGGACATTTTGCCATCGTTAACATTGAGACAAAAGGCTGCAGGAATGGAAGAAGAATTCGGCAAATCATCTTATCACGCAAAAAGGCACAACAAACAGGTTTTGCACAATGGTTTGCACAAATAAGTCTTAATATGCGCAACACCTTCTCATCACAATCCACGCCATCTACACAGTTACGTTATCAGCTGTTATTAAAACCCAACTCATCAGGACGCGATGACCACCACTCACATTAAACAAACCATTAACAATTAATCCACACAAAAAACCGAAGCAACAATAGTTTTAACTGTACTCAACAAGCTATTATTACAAGGTTTACAACAGATATGACAGACAACCTGGGCTGTGTGTGTGTGTGTGTGTGTGTGTGTGTGTGTGTGTGTGTGTGTGTGTGTGTGTGTGTGTGTGTGTGTGTGTGTGTGTGTGTGTGTGCGCGCGTGTGCGTGTATAAGAAAGGGAGGGAGGGAGGGAGGGAGAGAGAGAAAGTAGGTAAAAGCTGCTAGCTGTTAGCTACCGTAGCTCAGGCGTCGGTCTCCCGTCAGGTAAAAGCTGCCGTTTATTCCTCAGATGAAGCTCATGTTGAGGCTCTCCGGTACAGTTATCCATCACTGCTGTTGAATTAGCCGCTAAACTGCTGGACGCTAAAACCGAGGGGGCGTCTGTGTGTTTACAATTCACGAAAGCAACGTGAACGTACGTGCCGCTCACACTCAGTAGAGTGAGGCAGCCTCCCTTGGCGTACATGTCTCCCAAGCTGTTTAATGACGGTAAAAATGAAACAAAGTAAATATCCTGCATAGTTTCTCTTTTCTGTGCTGCGCTGATCAGAGCGGCGTCCCTAGCAACGGTGTATTTTACTTAGCAACGATCTGTTAAACAGGAATAACAGACTGTTAAATGCAAAATCAAGATGTAAATAAATATCAGAAATATCAATAAATTATCGGAATACGACATTCAATAGAGCCATGTAATAAAAAAAGGTTTATCCACTATTTTTGTGAGATTTGATGTCACAGCCCATAGACTGCCTTTGGAAGTCGGTACCCAAGATGGCGCTGTGACCGGCTGCGAACGCTGTGTGACGTCACGTGATATCTATCAATAGATATAAAGATATAAAGATATACAGATGCATAAGATATAGCCTAATATATGGCTGACTGTGTACAGCAGATTTCATTTAATCACTCAGAGAAACCAAATGCTGGTTGAAAGGTGGGCGGGGCTTACAGCAGCGACATCACAAAGTAACAGCTCATTTTAAAGGGATAGTTCAACATTTTCGCAAATTGGCCCATTGCCATAATCCCTATAGGTTTGTTACCTTTATTTTGTCGGTGCAAGCTATTTTTTAGAACGGCCAAGCGGAGCGGCGAGCTGCTCAGATCTATGCTACGGAGGCTATTGGCAGTTCTTGGTTTCCCTCATCAAATACACAATCCAACAACTCTGAAACACTCTGGTGGACAAGTTGTGACCTGCACATGAGATAATAACGGAACGTTATGAGATGGAGTTGTTTTCGGGGCAAATGCAAAGACTGCCCCCGACGGGGATGCGCATCAGCAGATTTTGCATGAATTTCCCTCTAAAACAGCTCTGTCTCGTAACGTTCTGTTATTATCTCATAGTGTGGTGAATGTGCAGGTCCCAACTTGTCCACCAGAGCATTGGAGTTGTTGGATTGTGTATTTGATGAGTTTGATGAGTGAAACCAAGAAATCCCATTAGCCTCCGTAGCGTAGCTCTGAGCAGCTCGCGGCTCTGCTCCGCCATTCTAAAAATAGCTTGCACCGACAATTAAAGATAACGAACCTACTGCTATGACTATAGGGATTATGGCAATGGGCCAATTTGCTGAAATGTTGAACTATCCCTTTAAGGCCCAGTCTCTGAATGCGTTTGTCTGATACTTTCACGGTATCAATATGGACCTGCTTCATCATGCATTAGGTTGTCAATGCAGTCTATGGATCATCTCACTGTGTTCTCTTCTCCTCTGAAGAACATGGGAACATGCTCAGTTCAGACTGTGTGGAAACTGTCAGTGACGACTTACGATTGTTATCACTAGTAGAGAAATAGACTGAGGCTCCAACAGACATCTGAACACATGAATAGGAGTGTTACACATCATCTTATTTCTTATTCGCGGCACGGAGAAACAGATGCCAACAACATGTAGTTAGGGACACAAGGAAAGGTAAATCTGCAGAATCATTTCAAACAAATGGCTTCATAAAAATGCCGCCACCACTTTCCACTGACAGGAGGAGTAAAGCCAGAATTCAACACTGGCTATAATTAGAGAAAAACAGGAGCATCTGAGTGGAGCTGAAGTCCAGTTATCCAAACAGAGCATCTGCTTTTAAAATGACAGGATCTGTGCGTTCAAACAGTCGCAGTGCAAATTAGTTGGAGAGATGAAACGAGCTGTTACGCTCATTAGCTGATTTTTTCTCTTCCTTTTTTCAGTATCATTACTGAGGAGATGTGCTTCATCCAAGAGCCCTTTACGACTGCAGCTACGATGGTACTAATGCTAATCGCCCTGTAGGGCCCTTGTACATTAAGAAACACTTCAGGAGCCCAACGGTTCGTCGCTTAAGCTCCTGACCTCCCGTCTCAGAGAAGCTAATAGCATAGAGCTGTGAAAGAGCAGGAATGAATACAAAGTTCCTTTAGCGTCTCATGAGGGTTTTTTAAATTTGATTGGATCAGTATTTGGAAATCACCTTATTCAGTACCCACGGTAGTAAACGGCTTCTGATTGGCCACTGCTGAATTGATACATTTAGTAAATCTGGATGATAGCAAAGGGAATTTACATGTGTGTCAGTGAGGAGTCATTTCAAAGGAGCAACTGTTTTGGGTTTTTCTTTTTAGCTTAGATGAATATGTTCAAGTGAGAGAGAGAGAGAGAGTGATTATGTTGAAATGAGAAAGAGCACTTAAAGAGGAACTAAGCAGGATTTTCCCCATGCTATGCTACATATTATTTACCTTAATTAAAAAGCTCCGGAGTAATTGTGATAGTTAACTACATGACATGCAACTTATTACAGGTGAGAACGGAGGTTCTCTGTCTTCCACCTGGCGTCTCACGGCTGAAAACCAACCGTGCAACATCAGTGTAGTAGCTACTTGGCCGCCGCCCCGGTGTCTCTGCGCACCTCAACATAAACGTGCTCTGTAACCCACAATCTTTTGTTTATGACAGTTAAGACTACACAAATATACACATCGTAACATGTATATAACGTTCTCCACCGCTCCATGGATTGATTTTTCACCGGGTTCGTTAAAAACAAATGCACATGGCCAAGAGGAGGGTTAGCAAAACAGCTGAAAGGCGACCAGACTTGCATAGTTCCCCTTTAACACTCTGCAACACATATCACATTAATTTCCTGTGTTAACATCACAATTTTCACAGTTTGGGAAAGACAATGCAGAGTTGGATGAACACTTGACAGCCCAGTGAATAGGACAGATACACTGGTTTGATCCCAGCTGTGGCTGCTACCACCAGTCTAGACATATTGGCTGAATACAGTCGACTCCCGAAGTCTGCACCATCCTGACGTCAATAACAATGTTCAGCAGATTTGGCACCTGACCCGTTGGACCACTTAGAGTTATGGATCTGCTCCGGACCAGCAACTATTGATTTTAAAGACCAGGCAAGTCACATCTGGCACAACGCACCCATATTTCAGCGCCAAACTGTGGGGCGGTCGATGGGAAGACAAATGTGTGAAACAGAAGATAATATCTCCAGTTCTGCTGACGTGACAGTTGAGGCGAGAGAGCGACACTACATCAGTGTCACATCTCAGACAGACGGCGTGTACCTTTTGCTCCGTCTCCATGAAGCGGGCCAGGTCGTCCGTGTCGAGGTGGTCTTTGTGATTGCTGTAGGTGAGCATGAGGAGGTACAGGTCCCTGCGGGTCGACATCATCTTGTAGAAGGAGCAGAACTCCTCGAAGCCCAGCGTTCCCTGGTTGTCATCGGTGTCGGCCTCCTACACGTCAGGAACAAGCAACAGTTTTAGTCTGGTTTGTTTTCCCAAAGAATCAAAAATGAACCATTTATGGGCTAAAATTACATCCTGCAAACATGTCCTCAACTTTCCTTTGAATCATCAAATTAAAAATACATAACAATATGACTCAGAAAAAAACAACACCCTGAACACAACCACTGAAAATGAAGCCTTTAGAAGTGTGAAACAAAAAAGGGGCAACCAGACAATAAACTACACTGAGGGTCTTTAAAAAACCATGTTATATTCCACAAACTGAGTCTCTCTGAACTATTTTATTTTTTGTACAGAGGCTCGGTGCTGCTATCATTTCTGTTGTTCTGACACCTTCCCTCTTGGCAAAGAGTTCCCATGGTGCAGCTAAGCTCCAGCGCTGCAGGTGGGGTTCTGGGAAGATAACCGAGGTTTGCAAGAAAAAGAAATCATGGATTAATACCGCTGTTGGAGAGGAAAAAAGCGCTATGTGATATTTTATTTATACTATGGGTTTATTTATACATTTGCAACGACTTATTTCGCATTAACATCTCATACTTCATTAACACTGAAGAGACTGGGGATCTTCAGTTGCGATCCTACAGCACAGGTTTGGTTTTCCGGGAGGAATGAGCTGATCAGTTACTGAGTCAGCTGATAAAGGGCTTGAGCTCTGGTTGTGTCCTGGAACAAGGTTAACCGGAGCTCTGCAGTGGGTCACACCACGGCCTGTGTAATCCTTGCCTCGGTTTTACTGCGGCAGTCTGTGACCGGCTCCATATGCCAAACAGCACTGGAGGCGACCGTTCACTGTTGGGGCGATGACGTCTGTGCTGGTTGGAGCTTGGCTTCTGAGCAGCTCAGTGTCCAACACACACACACACACACACACACACACACACACTGGGGCTTAGATCAGTCTGTCAGAGAGAGATGCGATTCTACAGGCTTTTTATTATTTGACTGCAATAGATGCAAAAATTATTTTGGTGTGGTGTGAGAATACTTTAATAAAGACAACTCCATGTGAAAAACCAAAAAAAGAAAGAAATGCAGTTTAATTTTGTTCCATCATGCTTTTGGGGAGGAGATGTTTCCCTGAGATCCCTGGCAAATGAGATGTTGCAGTGTTTGAAGAGCGACCCACCTTCCCCCTTCTTAAGAATTGTATTATTATGGCTTTAAATGAAGAGATTGGGCTGTAAACACTAAATCCTAGAGACGTTGTCATGGAGAAAGACATGCATGAATAAACCATATGAGTAATAGCACCAATACTAATCCAGTGGATTGGATAAGTGTGGCTCTGGATGCAGTTCACACTTCAGAAATGCCATTCTCCCCACTCTTAATACTATTCACATGATACAAACTCACATTATGCAAAAACCACTAAAACAATCCAAACCTTGCTCACACGTACCAAATAGGGATGTCACGATTATAGATTTTCTTGGTATGATTATTGTCAGAGAAATAATCACGGTATTACTATTATCATGATTATTATGCATTAATTAATTTCACAACACTTTTAATGTGTAAATCAAACATGGTCAAAATATAGTTACATTACTCATTCTTTACACAAAATATTTTAAGTATCTATTAAACTATGACCAATTATTATTCCCCGATGGGAAATGTTTGAAATATTCAAGTAATTAATTGTCATCTATACCAAATATTTACATTTATTTTAATCTTTTTTTTAAATCACAAATGACACTCTAGCATTTAAACTACCAATTCAATGTTACGTTAGTTAAATGGACAAGTATCTCTGCATTTACCTTTACTCTGGTGCACATCTGCCGATATGGTTCTGTCATAATCTTTTTTTGGAAAGTGACTGTATTTAGGAATCTTTATGATCAATTAATTGTGGCGTTTAATACCGCGATTAATTGTGAAAATAAGTAATTGTGACATCCCTGGTACCAAAACATGCAAAATCAGTCACTGACTTCAACATGGTCACCAATGAATTAAACCCTGTCACCACCATTATTTTATTTTAAAAAATTAACTGAACTACTGTACTACTGTAACTGAAGGAAGTCAAGTCATTTACAAGGAACAATGCACTGGAAAATATGCAATCAAACTTAGAGCAACACAGCACCAACTGTAGCACAGTAAATTCACACTGATACATACTGTATACTGTATGGACTGTATATATGTATATGGTTGATATTTCTTTCAGTAGACACCCTATTTACTCCTCTCCATCTTGCCATACCTCACACTCAGATGCTATGTCCTCTCACAAAGCCCGGGTCTTGTAGCTGCAAGACACCTGCTGCCTGCCAGCACCATTGTCAACACTGTTAAACCTAGACGAACACAAACTTGAAAATGGCAACTCCTATCAGGATGAGCTTGTAGCAGGAGAGCTTGACAGTGTGGTTACATTATTTCAGCTGCTCTTCCTTTCAGCCTGGAAATCATCTTTGGGTTTCAGAGGAAACGCAGCCGCAGATCATGGCTTTTAGAGACAAATGTGTCTGAGAATCTCCCTCTACCACCTTCGCACAATTACACATACTCTCAGTCTTTGTAACAGATGCATTTTCTTTACTTTTATCTTCTTTGTGGTAGCCTCCGTCACGTTCTGCTAAAACCTGCATAGGCAAAGTTTTACCTGTTGTGTGTAGCATTAGCGGCAGAGACGTGACTACCTTCAGTGCTTCCCTCGGAGGTGCTGGGTAAAAGCCAGATTATAGAAAAGTATCTGTCCTGTGGTGTGGACTTTTGAAAACTAGAGCCACTCAAAGTGTGGGACGTTGCAGGAGGATCATCAGCGGTTCTTCTAGTCTGCATGTTGCAAGAAACTGAACCACAAAATTGCCCTTAAAGGGATACTTCACCCAAAATCGATAATTCACCAATTTTCTACTCACGTCATGCCAAAGAAGGGTTGGGAGAATTTTCTGAGTCATCAAAACGCTTTTGGAGTTCCAGGGAGGGTCTGGCTGGCAATGGATTTTCATATAATGGTGGGTGATAGAGCTCACTTTTGAATTGTCCAAAACACACGCTATGAAACATCCAAATACCTCCATACTGACGGACCCCCCCGGAACTCCAAAAGCATTTTGATGACTCTCAGAACTCTTCCTTGGCATGACGGTGAGTAGAAAATTGGTGAATCATTGATTTTGGGAGAAGTATCCCTTTAATAGCATCAGCGTGTGAAAGTGGCTTCAACTGTAAAACACTTTGAGTGATCAATAATATAATTACTGTGGTAAATAGTCCAAGATGTGCAGCTCAACACATAACTCAAAAACTTTCAAAACTTACTACTGTAACACATTTTGTCTCCCAAATGCCACCCGGAGCTCACACACAGGAAGTCAAATGACGCAGATTACACAAGGCAAACACTTCAGATCGCCAATCTCTGCTGTTGGTTTTTACGCAAATGTCACTTAGTTGTCACTGAAGTTGTGACCAAGTGACACATGAGTGACAGGCACAGACAGTACCGCTCATGAGACAAGAGTTATTAGATAGCGAGCTCTGCTCTGTGCCGTGGCCGCGCTGCTAACACATCAGTTCACCTGCATCTTTACTCCTTCTTTGAGGCGGAGGAATGAAAAGAAGCAGTCCTCTAATTCAGGACACATCTTTGCCCCGCGAGGATGAAACACAGCAGCAGAGCTGGAGAACACTGTCTGAAAAAAAACATCAATCCAACCTCATTCATTCCCATTCATTATGAATGAATCCAGGCTCTTAAGTTGTTAGCAGGCTTATGCTCTGCGTTTTAACTCCGCTAACACGATTTAATTCATCAGTTAGAATTGCAGTTTCCTCTTCCTACAAAGACTTTCCCTCCTCGTGTGCATATGCAAGTCTCCACTGTGATAAATCGCTGAGCAAAGCTTCTGCTGAAGAAGCCCGCTCCCATTTACAAGTGTGGTAATACCTTCATTCATCACATCCAACCAGCTTCCTTCCTACAAGCACACCACACCTTTATTCTGTAAACAAACTAGAACAGGTCTTGAGGCCACTTCGGTGGCCCAGATCTTGCAAAGTTGTTTTTCAGCCAAGAAACACAATAAGAGCCGCATTTGGAAGTCAGAGAGCCTCCATTCTCCCTCTAACAAGTTAGGCCATTTATTAAACCAACACAATTACTCCAAAGTTGCTTAATTAAGGTAAAAATGTAGCATTGTTAAACTACAAATCCTGCATAGTTCCTCTTTAAATCTAACCTATCATTTCAGCTCTAGAGAATAAGCTGGTTTCTGTGCATCTGAGGAAACAGTCACATGTATAAGACAAATACCACATTTAGTACAAATAGAATCTAAATCATCAGCACAACTAGATTGTGTCAACTGCCTAATAACACATTGGTTTACTGCTTTTGCATTGTGTATCGACACTGCAATTTGGAAGAAGTTTAGTTAACAGTTCAAAAACAATGACAACAACAACAACAAAGTAGTCTCCTTATCTGGCTTCCCCCAAATTAAATCACATCAGATGGGCATATACAGGCTGAAGTGTGTCTACTTGGCTTCCCATCAAAAGTAAACGCCCGGAGGATTTGCTCTCTGGTTGCCCAGGCACTCAGTGAAAAGATAAATGAGCTTGTTTTAATTTGAAAAATGTAGGCATGGACTTTATGTGGGTGGACGAGGAAAGTATTTTAGGTTTACTTGACAAAACAGTGGACACAGTGGAATAATTTCCTTCAGATATTTCAGTTGACTGTTGAATTATCAAGTGGCCTGTCCCACAGTAGTTAAAATATAGAAGGGTTAAAGGTTAGTCACTAATAGCTTCTGTTTCTGGGTTTGTCCCCTGTGTTTTTCTCAGTCAGCCTCTAACTAAGCCTCCTGGTACACATATAAAAATCATAAAAACCTCTAAATATGCCTGAGGCATTGATGATAAAAACAACAACAGATAATTTGGATTAAATTACACCCAAGGCACTGTCACTGCAAGAAGAGCTAAACTTATTTATTTATTTTTATAATTGGACAATTTTACAAAGCAAAAAGCTGAAGTGTTTATGCTTAATTAGCCGTCAGTCAGATGGATACAGCTGTTACAGCTTTCAGAGTCACATCAGTCCACCTCTTAGATCACAGACGGGCATCCTGTGTTTCAGTGAGATGACAGGCAGCCATGTGGTTCACTATGCAAGTTGTGTGGAGCCCTGTACTCTTCTGTCAGTGTTCACAACTTTGACTGGACCATGAATCAATGAGAGTCAGTCAACTAAATTTGTACAACACTTTTCATACATAGTGCATTTCAAAGTGCTAAAGAGAAGGACAAGTCAGATAAGAAGGCCTGAGAGACAATTAAACTGATTCAAAAAGCAATAATAACATTTGCAAACAAAAGGCCGAACAATCTGCCAGACCATGAAAAAAAAAGAAAACATAGGAGAGAAACAGCAATTAACTACAACACTAAAAGTGTTTAGAAAATTAATTAGCGGTAATCTGATTTATTACACAGTAATTAAGGATAATGCATCACATATACTTCAGTTGCTAGTTCATTATGCTGAAGGAGCTGCAGTCCAATACAGCGGCGCTACAATAAATCCTTAATGAATGATCACTGTAATGTTTCATTTCAGTCTCTGATTGTTTACTGTTAGATGAGCCGCTGGAGTTTGTGGCGGCACTGAATTGCGTTGTGTCACTCACTGTGATTTTGTGTTCTCTAATTGGCAGAAATGTACTGGACAAAATATTCGAGGCATCTGTTATTTGACAGGATTAAGACGGGGTGGGCGATTTATCCTCATTAATGTGCAAAACATATGCAGCACTGCAGCAGCACGCCAGCACAGACTCACAAGTCAACTTCCTCAGACTGTGAAAGAGGTCAAGTCCACAGGTTTTTCCTCTTCACTGTAAAGTAGGTTAAGCCATGAAACTAGCCGAGAGATTGTCAACACACAGGTCTTCGTGAATTTCCACACACGCACGCACACACACATGGGGTATTTACTGTGCATTACACCAGAGGCCATCTGTGTCCCAGCAGCACCATATGGGTGACCGTCAACAGGCTACTGGACTTAGTGATAGTAAGCTGGCTAGCTGCTCTGTAGGAGGAAGGCTAAAACTTAACCAGGCAGCATGTTAATCCCTCTGCTGAGGAAGAGTCGGTGGCTGAGCCCTGTGTTATCTCACATCTGCAGTAATCACAATCAGTCAAAGTGTCTTTACTGCTCATTCACAATCTGCCAGTTTGTAAGTATATAAAGTAGTCGCTAGTCACCCGATAAGCCCATTTGCTCGCTTAATGAGCTGTAACTGCACCGTGCGCTGGTAATTATCCGTACAGTTCTTTACGACCTATAATTTCTTATTCATGTTAGAAGTTCCATGTTTACAGCCACCATTTATGATCTTCAGCTTTGGAGAATATTCTCACTAAGCCATTTTAATTTGTAAACAGATCCTTTCACTTATAAAACCGTCTCGTTTTTACATAATGATGTGTCAGTAGGAAGACAACAAAATACACCGGGCAGAGGTGACACAATAACCAGCTCTGTCTGTTGCTAATCGGGTGGTAGAGGAGTCAAAGACACAACTTTGTGTCACCTCTAACCTCCAGCACAGCAGCCGTCATTAATCTGCATTCATGTTGATTGTGTGAGACCTTGAGATAATGCTTTAGTCAGCTGGGATTGACCACATGTTGGCTCTGTGTTGTTTGCCGGATGAAAACAAGTCAGAGCCATTTCCATGTTGTTAAAGGGATGGTTCAACATTTTGGCAAATTGGCCCATTGCATCCCTATAGTTTTAGTAGTAGGTTCGTTATTTTTAATTGTCAGTGCAAGCTGTTTTTACAAAGCGGCAAAGCAGAGCCACGAGCTGCTCAGAGCTACACTACGGAGGCTAGTGGGATTTCTTGGTTTCCCATATCAAACTCATCAAATACACATTCCAACAACTCCACAACACTCTGGTGGACAAGTTGTGACCTGCACATTCACCACGCTATGAGATAATAACAGGACATTACAAGACAGAGTTGTTTTGGAGGCAAATGCGGAGACTGCTTGCAGAAAAACTGCCCCCGACAGGAACGCGCATCAGCGGTTTTGCATGAATTTACCTTGAAAACAACTCCTTCTCGTAACGTTCCGTTATTTTCTCATTACGTGGTGAATGTGCAGGTCACAACTTGTCCACAAGAGCGTTTTGGAGTTGTTGGTTTGTGTATTTGATGAGTTTGATGCGAGAAACCCAGCTGACTAAAGAAATTCCAAGGAGAAAGGTGAAAAACCAACAAAACACCCCTCTATTCATGCTGCTTGTTCATAAAACCAGTCTGACATTGGATTGTGCGCTGTGTAGCTGATTTAATTCATGTAAACTTGCCACCACAGGCAAACAGCACCAGACTGAGAACACACAAACTTTCTGACTGTGGCCTTGACTTCTTCTTTGCCTCCAGCTCAACTGGTGGGTTAGATCTCATGGTTATGGCCTCAAAGGGCCTTGGGTGAAAAATATTCTGCACTTGAATGCAGCCAGTGTGATTGTAAAAAAGATCTTTGAATGTACTTCATCAACCTCCAAATAAAGTGGATTTTCCAACATTTTCCATGAAGAGAAAACATAAAACTGGAGCAAAAACACTAAATAAAAACTGACTGTCCTCTGAATGTGGCCTTGTTCTTTCCGTACCTTAAACATCTGCTTGACCTTCTGTCGGGGAAGGTTGACGTTGAGCTTGTGCAGGAGCTGCAGGACCTCGCTGATGCTTAAGCTGCCATCGCCGTTCTTATCTGCCTCAGCGAAGGTCTGCTTCAGCCATGTGATGACACGGTGGGTTAGGGAAAGTCGGCATGAAAATCACTGGTGATAAATGCATTTCTACCGTATATTCGGCAAGATATAGCTACACCATAACATCACTTATCTACTTAGTTCAGTATAAATAACAAGAGCAGGTGAAGGATATTGGTCACGGGTGCGCTGTCTCTTGGCCAGGCTGTCCTCGTCGCTGATGCCAGCCATCAGATATTTGAGGCCTGTGATCCAGGTCCGCGCCTCCTCTCCGGTGCCGGACACCAGATCCAGGGACTCCACGTGCTCGCCGTAGTAGAGGCTGAAGCAGCAGTTGGGGTCGAAGCTGCCCTCCGCATAGCGCTGGAAGATCTCGGACTGCTTCCCCTCGCACACCTCGCGGATGGAGTCGATAGAAACTGTTGGAGCAAACAGGAAGTCAGTGACAACACGCATAGTTCTACAAGGTAACTGCCCGTTTGCTTTCAGTCCGAACTGTGTTGCAAATTCACACTGGTAGATTTTCTTTCCTATATTTACCATCCAGCCCCAGAGAGCATCTTAAGATTTATTATTTTATTTATATATTCATTTATTCATACAAACACACCTCTGCGCTTGGAAAATACATATAGACATTGGCTGGGTGGAATTGGGGGCCAGTTTCAGTGACAGCAGTGACAGACAGGATATTGGCCAGATATCCATTAAATGCAACAACTTGCAGACAGACACAGAACAGACAATCCCAGCATTCTGGGTACATAAGTAATCTTGTATAGTGAATGGAAAGAAATCACACAATAAATGAGTAAATAAAGTACAAACAAACAGAACTGTTCAGTGACTCAGTTCAGTGCAACTCTGAATGTGAGGATATAAGAAAGGCAACTTAAATGAAAAGAAATATAGCACTGGTACACTGTTTAACTCATCCATAAACAAGACCCCTTATTAATTAGACATTAATTAATAAAAGTTTTTCTTTAAGGTGGAAATGGAGTGACATGTTTAGTTTGTCATCAAGGTCATTCCAAGTCTGCGGCCCTCTGCACACAACACTGAAGCTGGTGTGTTATAGCCTTTGTTTTTCCCCAGTGATATGGTGTTTTATTTATAATAGAGTTTATGCCCAACCTGGTACAACATATAAGCATTCTGGAGGTAATTGTTCTTGGTAAGCCTCAAAACATTATAGCAATGAAAAAGCAGTCTGAATTAAATTCAGACCATGATGGACTTTTGTTGAAAATCATACCAGTCCAGTCAGTCAATTCAAGTATTGAAGTTTGATCCCTCCTTTGTGGTACTGCTGTGTTTGCTTAGGTAAACTTTCCCAGTGATATTTCCACCAGTGGAGTGAGTACACCTCTTGTCTAGTGTCAAAACCTCATTAAACCTAACTTATCCCTCTGCACTCTTTAGTATTCTAATTATTTAGACAATTTCTTAAACGACAGTGAATTAATCATTGTTGAAAGTTTAACGAGGAGATTCTTGTGTCTGATTTCAGGGCTTTGTGATATGGGCCATTACAAATACTGATTGCGCAGCATCCAGAGAGCTCTGTTTATTAAGAGACAACATTTATGAGATGGTAATGACATTTTACCAGAAGACACTGCCTTGAGTCATTCATTATTTTCCCCCTGACAGCAAGTACATGGCGAGTAGCTGTCGCTTGTTCAGCTCGTGTGCTGGTTTGGAAAATCTGCAGAGCAGGTTGATTCCCCGGTGCCTGACAATATCCAGGGGACACACACACACACACACACACACCCTCCTCTGCCTGTGTGTCTCTCTGGCCCTCAGTCAAACAGTACACTCCATGGATGAAACACTATTTACATACACATTCATAATGCAGTGATGTACATATAACTATTTTCCCTCATGACCACATGCTACACACACAACAACCTGTGTATTACTGTGTGTATATACAGTATACACACTACTGGATGTCAGAGATGCATCTGACATGACAGTCGACACGCTGGTGCTGTGTTGTCTGTGCTCCCATGTGGCCGTCACTCTTCCCCACAAGCCCTGCAGCTGGAGATCCTGCATGGGTACATGTGCTTTCCCTGATAGCTGCACCTTCATAAATCATGCAACACTGTACTATGCACCTGCTATTGGGTGGATAGTAGAGAGGTAGTAGAGGTGTAACCACCGCTACCACCGTCTGGAATGTTTCATGAGCTGCCCCGTGGCGGAGCTCGACGTGGACGTCGTCTCCGGGGGTGTAAATCACAAGTTTCATCACAATACGATAACATATCGATTCGATGAACAATGATTCCATGTTTGTCGATATCACAAATATCAATATCACTGCAGCATTTTTTTTTTCCCCAGGCGCCGGCAGCATTTGTGATGTTTCCTGTGTGTTTAAATTCAAAGTGGCGGTGTCCACACACAGCACACAATTTACCAGTTGATGCATCTTCTCCAAAATCTAAAATATTTCTACACCACTGATTTATTCCTGAGAGGACGGGACAGGTGTGTGATCCATCAGGTGAACATTTCCTCTCATACACTTTCAAAGTCTAATCTAGTCCAATTATCAGACTGCCGCAGCTTGGATTTACATGTGTGCTGTAGATATTCAAGCTTCCACGGTGCAAATAAAATAACTCTAGCAAGGTTCATTGACATAACTGGGGTCAATTTTCTCACTTTGTGCTGTCTTGGTTTCCACTAAGCAGAATGTCTGATTCAGATGATTCGTGTTATCTCTTCATCTTTTGCAGAGAATGTGCAGTTGGGTGTTATACGTCACATATTTACTGCTAAAGCAATGCTGGTCCTGACCTCAGCATGGAACAGAGGACCAACTCTTTATCCTAAGAAGGTCACTAGAAGGGTCATGGATCCCCCCCCCCCCATCTAGTCTACATGTGTTTTGTGGACTTGGTGAAGGCTAGTGACCGTCTCCCTTCCCCAAAGAATGGGGTGTAATGACTGTTTATTATTATTTTACAAGCCAGTGGGATGTTATATAGTAACTGTCACCTGTAAGTGAGAATGGTGTCCTTATTCTTTGCTGGGAATTAAGCTTTTTTCCACCTGGTGTTGGTGTCAATCACAGTTATTTACATTTTAACCATCGCTTTTAATGCTTTGGGTAGTGACTGAGAGATGAGACTGCTAATAAGAACAGCCTTAAAGGGATAGTTCAACATTTTGGCAAATTGGCCCATTGCCATAATCCCTATAGTTTTAGGAGGGTTCGTTACCTTTAATTGTCGGTGCAAGCTATTTTTAGAATGGCGGAGCAGAACCGCGAGCGGCTCAGAGCTACGCTACAGAGGCTAATGGGCTTTCTTGGTTTCCCTCAGGCAAATGCAAAGACTGCTTGCCGAAAAACTGCCCCCAACGGGAACGTGCATCAGCAGTTTTGCATGAATTTACATTGAAAACAACTCTGTCTCGTAACGTTGTGTATTTGATGAGTTTGATGAGGGAAACCAAGAAATCCCATTAGCCTCCATAGCGTAGCTCTGAGCAGCTCGCGGCTCTGCTCCGCCGTTCTAATAATAGCTTGCACCGTCAATTAAAGGTAACAAATCTACTCCTAAAACTATAGGGATTATGGCAATGGGCTAATTTGCCAAAATGTTGAACTACAATTTTAAAGAGTTTCTCCTTAACGTGGCTGGGCTCACCCTTATAACTCTGATATCTGGACAGAACCATGAATTAAAGCTGTGTCTCTTTTGCTTTGATTGGAGCCAGGCTGGTTCAGGCATCAGATCAGGATGGTTCCTGGATATCTTCCATTGAAGGTTTTCTGGGCATGTCCAACTGGCAAGAGTCCCTGGGGTAGACCCAGAACATGCTGGAGAGACTGTACATGTCATCTGGCCAGGGAACACCTCAGGGTGGAGCAGGAACACGATGCCGGAGAGAGGGACATCCGGACTACCTCGCTGAACCTGCTCCCACCACGACCCGAGATAGGGGTGGATAGGTGGCGCTTCTAATCTGCCAGGGAATTGGGTGTGTGTGTGTGTCACCTTCATTTGGCGGTGTGAAAAAGACAGTGTTTGGGCAGATTAAAGCTGATGAATAATTAAGTCGATTTAAGAAGCTTATCAAATCCAGGGCTACAGAGGAGGAAGAGCAACAGGAAACTGAGCCCCTAAGCCCCCATGAGACGCCCCGCTATCCTGGGAGCTGCTGCGAAGAAGTCCCTTAGCCCTCTTTTATTCTAAAACACTGCAGGAAACCTTTGTGTTTGCTTGTTGCAGATATTGTGAATGGAAAATAAATGTCCAGGCCGAAAATAACAAAAATACCTCATGCCTTGAGCAAATGCATAGGGGTGAAAATTAAATCTAGCAGAACTAAAAGCCAGCCAAACATTATCAGATAAAAGGCCATCTGGGAGATAGCCACTGGAAAAATGGTGGCAAAAACAAAGCCGCCTTTCTAAATGTGCCCTATAAATATAGTAATTAACAGTAAAAAAAAAAATACTGTGAATGATGCCCCAAGAGTCTTGCTTTTCTTTTGTGCGTAAATGATTGATCTATTTTTCTTAGCTAGAAACAACAAACAACAAATAGGACAAGTAAGCATAAAGTTAGCAAAGTGACTCAGTAACATCGTTTAAACAGCTCGTTGTTGCCAGCAATAAAACCAAAACCTTCACATTTGGCAGTAATTATCCAGTTGTGATGTTGGCAATTTCCTTTTTACGATTTTTCTTTGTTGGATTGAAGAGTGTTTGAAAGTTTGTCAGATGACAACCTAACAGGGATGTAAACGCAAATGTTTCAAAATAAAAGCCAAGAGAAAACAACAAACCTGAGTCAATACTATTCATATTAAGGTCTAATTGCTGATTTGTCAAAAGAAAAACTTCAATAAATAACCATTAAAGTGTGGGTGCCTGTGGTGGTTGACTGGTAAAACAAGAAAATACAAGAAAATAATCAAACATCCAAAAATGAATGAACACACAATTATCTAAAAACTGTTTATGTGGTCTTATCTTCCTCTGCATTACTGTAATTTTTCTTAATAAATAAACACACAAGAGAAGCACTGGAGGTTTTAAAATCCTAAGGCTACCATCTGTAGTGATATTTTATTAAAAACTGTCGAATGTGGTATTTTTCTCATTTTCTGTGTTATGCGTTGAACTTTATTTGCTTTATGACGGCTAAAGCTGTGGAGCAGAACAGATGGTGTTCCTGTTTTACTGCCTCCATCATCCAATGTGGATATAAACACCGAGGCTGAGAGTCGACACCAAAACTGGAGGGAATGATCAGTCTTTAATTATTTTCTTGTTTCTTGTTTGGAAAATTAACAAAACTAATAACTTGATCGGTAAAATGCACAAGTCTGATTAATAACAGCCGCCATGGTCACTCAGTAAGTGTTCAAAAAGCATCTGTGTCTGTCTCTGATAAACAAAGGTGTCAACGATAACTCTGTTGAGCCTCTTGAAAAGATGGCATTGGAAATTCAAAGTGAAAATGGGTTTATGGGATGCCTGGTAACAAGCCCTAGCCTGTCACATAAAATACGGCACAAATGGTTTTCCATAAGTCTGAATTTTGAACAAACATCTGAAAATGTTGCTCCCTTGATACTGTGAGGGGGGAGCGGTGGTGGGGTGGGGGGGTACTCACTCTTGGCCTTTTCATTCTTGCGCGAGGGCCTCCAGCGGATACACGACTTGTGTTCGTCCAGATAGAAGAACCGCACCAGTCCCTTGGAGCCGCCGCGGAGCTTCACCATCTGGGTTCCCATCTGCATGGAGCTCATGCATTTCTCCACTGAAGGCAGGAAGACAAGACAGACAGGGGGGGGAGAAAAATTGGACAGCTGTCAAAAAAAGAAACTGCTTGCGTGTGCATTACAGCTGAAAGTGTGTGTGTTTGTGTGCTTGTTTCTATCATAAGCTACCTTTGGGGACAAATTTCACGCTAAAGACCAATTAACTGAGGCCTGGCCAATTGGGCATACTTGGGGAAAAAGCTGGTTTTGTGATGAGTGGTTAAGATGAAGTCAAGATTAGTTTTTTGTTGTGTATATAATTTATTTCAAACCAGATCCAAATAATTCCCAAACAACAGACACACAATTAAATCAAAACAAATAAAAGTACAGACAATAAACAATAACAATATCTGGTTTGAAATGGGGATGGATGAAGCAGAGCTTTTAAATTTCCCACCCCAGTTTACATACACATACTGTACAAAACACCATCAAGACACATATGACATAACACATCGCAAACTCCCTAATCATTCCCCTATATTTATCCTACAGTTACCCCACAGACTGAGATGCACATAGTTTTAAGTGTGGATAGTTGTAAGTGTGGTTCTTGTGCTCTGCTGCTATGCCCGGAGGTCATATCTCTTGGAACTCTCCCATTCACAAAAAAGTCCCTGAATACTACTGGGTAGTTGATTGTGTTTTGCCCTGTAGACGATTTGTAGAGTTTTTCGTTTGACCAAATCTCTTAATTTCAGTGCCGCTGCTCTCAAGAACAAGTCATTGGTATGTTCATTATATTTACATTGAATACAGTACAGATAGCTCTTTTCTGTAAAATAATCAATGGGTGCAAATTTGAAGTGAAGTACAGTATGTAACTTATGTAATATCCCCCAAAGTGTGTTATGACAATGTCTGTGTGCCTGTGTGTGTGTGTGTGTGTGTTATGTACTCATACAGTAAACTTCACATGAACACACAGCATTGCAAAGCAAACACATTGGATATGCCTGTCAGGCTGCTGCTCGTCTCCTGGGAGGATGAGAAAGTGAGTGAAGATAGATGACAGCGAGAGGCAATTTGTCCACGAAAAGCCCTTTAACAAGATCTCTTCTGCACGCGGATAAATATGACAGAACAACAACCAGATCAATCAATAAACCTGGGTGCTCTTTTTTAGACGTGAGGAGGATACACACTGTTGCCTGATCTCAAGAAAAGACTTTGAACCCCACCTAGGAATAAAAGAGACACCCAGAGAATAAGGCGAGACATGCCCACCCACTACAACAAGCCTCTTTGTGACCTTGGTTTCATTTTTTTGGGGGGAGGCGGGAGAACAGGAAAAGTCCTCCACAGGAAGCTAATGGTGTGGCTATCAGGCTGATGTGGACTGCCACATGCCCCTGGGATGCAGTCACACCCCTATGTGGCCATACTATCAATTATCAGCTGCCTGTCACTTCCTATCAAACACCCACAACATACAGGAAATTAGGCCAACTCAGCACGCAAACGTTGTCTAAATAAGGTTAGCAGGCGCTGGCGCGTGTGACATTCAACGTGCCCGCTGCGTTTGAGGTATTTTGGAAAATTCGACCTGATTTAAAAAAAAGAAAAAAAAGAGGGAACATACATTTTCCCATGCTGCTATTGAAGTAATGCAGCGTGAACAAGTAAAGGGTGGTTGCGCTAACTAATGAGAGCACAACTCCCTGTGCTAACATGCTAAGTTCAGCCCAATGTGCATTTCCACAGTTCATAACATTTTTACATTAAAATCCTGCAAGAAACTCATTTTAATTAAAAAAAAAAAAAAGTGCATTAAGTGTAGACATTCATTGACGATAACAGAATGCAAGGGAAAATGGCAAAGTGGAAGGGACAGGAGATAATAGTGAATATTAATGAATGACAAACTGAAAGCAGTAGGATGTGAGAGATGATTCATGACTGCTGTTTTTACTGATGGAATTATTGCTGAGGAAATGTGCATAATGTTGAATTTCTCTACAAAATAGGAAAAGATGGAGGATGTTTGGAGCTTGATTTAATCTGGGACTTTGAGCGGAAATAGATTTTATTGAATTTGAGAATTTACGGCACTGCCAATAGTCTTGATGTGTTTTCATTGTGTTTCTAAATTTGGGTTCCCAATTTTGGACCCGACGCAACACCAAACGAATACATGTTTCATCACATTTCACTGAGTTCACAGAAAACACCATTTTATACTTTATAGCATGAGTTTTAATCCGGATCATTTGACCTGAACGCAACACACATCTGATTCTTCTACTGTGGAAGTAAGCAATGCAAACCAGCAGTGACGGATCACTCTAAGTGAGCATTGATTTGACGTAGCTGTGGTCTTCCTGCAAAGAGCCCGCCCCCAGGGCATTGTTAATGTAGTCCAGTCCTGTTCTCCTAACCTCTGCTATTGAATTCCTGCTCAGGACCAGTGTCAGCAAAGTGCACAGCTCCACAATGCAACCGCCAGAGCAACTCTCGAGGCACCATCGCACACCAAGAGTGCTTCATTTCACTTTGCTCCCTGTCTAGCTTCCATGAATAGTTAAACAACAGTTCTTTGAAGTCTTGGTGAAGGAAAAACATTGTGTCAGCGTGTAAATGGATGACCACGCCCATGTGACCAAGATGTATCAGTAGAAAATGTGTTGTAGTCCTGAAGCACTTTGTAAACAAACACTGATACTTTAAACTCTACGAGACAAAGGTTCTGAGAAACGGTGCGATGCGTTCTGGCTTTTCTATTCTTGTTAGAGTAGGATGGATGCTGTGTGTTTTACAGATGGACACATGCACAATATTGTTATTGATTAGTGACCGGTGTGTTTAACACAACCTCCTTTGGGTGAAACAGTTTGAGGAACATTTTGACCTGGATTCAACATCCTTCAACTGCAACATAGAATTTTTCCTTTTTACTTCTTCTAAAGTTCTTACTGACATTTTTGAGACTAAATTGACTACATTGAGGGTGGGGGGTGTTTGTACGTTCTCCTGTTTACACATGTAATATAAAAACAATTGTAGACACCGGTCACATGGTTTTCCGTTACGTTTTCAATTCAATCGTTAGGCTACGTTCTTTGTTACAACTCACCATAATATAATCAGTCATCTGGGGGTGATGGTCCAGTCTACTTCATAATATCGTTTTGCTGCTGTCACTGCAGGAAACTCTGCTTGACAAAGATAATGGAAGCAGGTTTTCAGTGCTTTTGTGGCGATCTCAGGATATTCTGCTTTAATCCAGAACGCAGGGAGATTTGAAGTTTTCTGTGAAGTGAACATGTGAATCACCTGTTGCAATGAACCCGTAATTTAAATAGGACTCTTAGTTTTTCTTTTTGTTGGCAGTCGTCAGGTCTTTTGTCATCTCATTATTGAGTCTCTCCCCTGCAATGTGTTTTTTTCTCTTTTACGCTTGTGGACCTGCCTGTCAATTGCGCAGCGCTGGGAAGATGCACAGACGGAAGTGGCAAAATTTCCAAAATAAAACATCCGGAAGTGTAAATTAGACAAAACAAACAATTTTATATTTTTTCATTCTCTCTCTGTACCAAATGATCCACGGACCGGTACCAGTCCACGGACCAGGGGTTGGGAACCCCTGGTGTAGATGATGTAAATTAGAGACACTACTCATCAGTTTCCGCAGGGAATCGAGAGCATATGCCATGATCAACAGAAGTAGTCTTCAGAGTAAAGCTGTGTCTCAATCCAGGGACCACATCCTTCACAAGGTACGGAGCGTGAAGGCTCAGCCTCCTAAGACCATGCAGGGTCGGACAGAAATGAGACTGTACATTCTACAGAGGATTTATTTTTCCTTTTTTTCTCCATCTAGATTCACCGCTGGCACACAATGAATCATGGGATAGGTCGGTCGGGTGCCCAGGGATCCACCCGTTGGATCCTTCAGTGCACGGGAAATGAAGGATGCGTTTGAAGGCTCCTTTGGAAAATTGGACGGCCTAGTCACGCCGCTGTGACGCAATCGGCCTCCAAATGGAGCCTTCAAAGGATGTGGCCCCTCAATCGAGACACGGCTTATCCCTCCTCACACATGATGAACATTTCACTGAGCCCTGAAATACTAAATTGTCACAAGGACCCGATGCATCATCCTAGCTGCTGCACAACACTGTGTTGTGGAAGGAGAAAACAAAGAGCACAAAACGGCGGACGAGAGAAAATACATGATCGCTGCACACTTCTCTGACAAGACGAGAAGTTCACCTTCACCGATCCTCATGATGACCATGACTAACATTACAATCTGGAATCCTGGAAAAATCACCTGAGGTCAGGGCTCGGGACATAATGTAAAATGAGTAAAATGAAGACGTAACTGTTTCTGTAATTACAGAAAATAAAAAGTTTTATGAATGTGACATTATATTATTGTATGACAAGGGGTGTATCAGTGTGTGAAATCATCCTGTGGACTCTGAATACGGGTAATTCAGAATAAATGATCAGCTGAATGTGAGTCTGACACTGTGGCCCCATCAGCCTTGTAGACAAACTGGAGACATTAGAAATGGGCATCAGAGATGATGATACACAGAAATATGACTCACACATGTGGTATGATTTTGGAAATCAGTGACGTTTAGGTTTGAAGGTATCATAATATCCTCCATGATCTGTGTGTCACAGCCACATTACAATTACTTGCTCTCTCCTTAAAGGGGAACTATGCAAGTCCGGTCGCTTTTCCTCTGTTTTGCTAACCCTCCTCACGACCATGTACATTTGTTTTCAACAAAGTCGGCGAAAAATCAATCCATGCGGTGGATAACGTTATATAACATATACGATGTTACAACGTGTATGTTTGTGTAGTCTTAACTGTCATAAATAAAAGATTGTGGGTAACGGAGCGCGTTTGTGTCGCGGTGCGCAGAGACGAGAGCTGGGACACCGGGGCAGCAACCAGGTCCTACACTGATGTTGCAAGGTTGGTTTTCAGCCGTGAGACGCCAGGTGGAAGACAGAGAACCTCCGTTCTCACTGTAACAAGTCACAAGTCATGTAATTAACTATCACAATTACTCTGGAGCTTTTTAATTAAGGTAAAAATGTAGCATAGCCACGGGAGAAATCCTGCTTATTACCTCTTTAAGTTCCTTTCATGGTTTGAAAGTGCAACCGATAAAGTAGGTGGACGAACTTAAAGGTCCCATATTGTATAAAGCTGATGAAGTCACAACTGAACAGCCAACATCCTAATGTCTCAGCCCCGCCCACCTGGACCCACCTAGCCTACCAACCTTGTAGGATTTGGTTTCTTTCAGCGTTTACCTGAGATCAACTCTGATCATCAGATCACTCACTAAATGGTCTGTGAGAAAACAACAAATATATTATCCTATGTAATAACACTTCAAAAAACAAAGTGTAAGATTACACATCTCAAAGAGGAACCTACACTATTCCAGTTGTAGTATTTCAGAAAGTTTTTTACATTTGAAAATCTGTTTAAAGGGAAAAATTATGTTATGCCAAGAAAATGTTAAACATTGTCTCTGACACATGTGATCATCATAAACAGCACTGACTGTACGTGGTGTCCTGACATCAATATAGATGCAGCAAAAAAAATCATTCTGAACTGTATAATAAAAATTCACTCTATAACCGGTCAGTGCATTTGTACCTGAGCCATTTCACAAACGACCTATCGTTTCTGTGTTTGGCTTTAAATTTACTGCGGGAGAACAAAGGAGCATATTATCCATAACCAATTAACCCTTAATGATTTTACATCTCGGACTCTTTCATGTGACATAACTGCAACATGGCTGTAGAGCAGCTCTTTTATTGATTTCGAGAGAAGAGTTATTTCTGCAGCCGCTGGCTGATTGCAGAGTCTGATACCGGCGGCTGTAACGGAGCTAAGGATCTATACTCTATATTCAGCAAGAGAGGGGGCAGTAATCCATGAAATGTGCTGCTGTCAAAGTTGGGCTGGAATGAGAGCGTGCCGACTCTGTGGGCTCGCAGGTCAAAGATGGCACACACGGCTGAAAACTATCTCCTCCCAGAGATCTGAGTGGCTCATCCTCCTGCTCCTGTCAAAGATAAGCTGCGCTGCTCTCTAACAGCCATCACAGCCTCCTGGCCAACATTTACATCTGCTGCTGTCGGCGCCGGCATCCACAGCTCGACGTGGAGCCAGAGAGGCCCCGCCGTCAGCCCAGCACGTGATCGATACACTGACATTAAAAGGAAACTGACGGATTACCCGACCGTCTAGACTCAAGTGGAGTCAAGTTTAGGCGAAAACAGCGGGGCCCTCTCTCTCTCTTTTTTTTTTTTGAAGTCACGTTGCATGTGCACGTTTGACTTCGCCGGTGCAGTGAGAGGTTAAATCTAATCAAACTGCGAACCAAAGAGAACAGTTTCAACATTGGAACGCACTCTGGTTTGCTGCCGCTGCCTTCAACACAATTAACTCACGGATGAGGAGGCAGGGAAGGAGGCGACGTTCCTGCTCACCATCCCCTGCCAGTCGGCTAAAAGGAGAGTGTTTGTTCATGTGATGTAGCTGGCTGTGTGTGGGAAGCCCCTTGGGAAGTCAACTAAATCTTTGAAATATCTTCCCACTGTACTTCACTAAGAAGCACTCACCGAGAAGTAGCGCCCCGAGAGTGAAGTAAAGCCTGTCAGGGGAGGCTGTAGGTGCAGCCCACTGCTAAAATACAAACACAATACAATCAACCCACTGATGAAACTTATCATGTGCCTGAAGAATATTTGAAACATCAAAGAAATCACTTGATGCTCTGACTGCAGGGCATGTAAAATATTAAAAGGTAATGCAATAATACACAAGAGTATATAATAATACAAGTAACTCAATACACACAACATAAAGCACAGGCTGTTAGCGGTAAGTGGTGGCACTGGATTTGATTCAATTGGAAAGGTTAGTCACAACCTATGGAAGGCTGATGAAGCCTGGATAATAGAGTCTGGTGTAATCAATTAACCAACAGTCCAGTGGTTTGGGACTTGTGTTCACAGTTGGTGCTGAGGCTCCAGGAGGTGGTACACACTTCCTGTGTCAACGAAGCAAATAAAACATGGATTTGACTGATTAAACAAAAAACAAAAAAAAACATGATTGTTTTTTGCTTTGCTTTGGTATCCACAAAGCAAGAGTCTGCTGCGTACACACAGTGCACTAATATGCATACACCTGTGCGCACACGCACACACACACCCCTCCACAGAGTCAGTGGCTATACAGGATGATAGATCCATGGAGTCAAATTCTTCATCTAAAGGGGAATTGTGCAAATCGGATTGCTTTTCCGCTGTTTTGGCCACTTTTTTCTCTACGGAGCTCCCCCTACAGTTTCAGAGTGCATACTTTCACTGTCGTAAAGACTCTGTCACCAAAAAAGTGAACATTAGTCTTTGTGGAGCCATGTGCATGGAGCATTGCTAGAACAGATTAAAGCTGTTGCAATTCACAAACATGTCAGTTAACAACTGAGAAAGTGTTTGGTCTGTCCCTTCTGGGCTCCTATAGTGGTCCAACATGGCACCTGCTCTGGGTGGTTCATTCTAAACTAATAAAAACACAACTGTTTTTAGTATCAGAGGAGAACATAATTAAAAGTATTAACCTATAGACTACTCAATATCTGCCAAAAACAGCCCTCTAGAACCTACACACTGGTCCATTAATTTTCCTTTCTTTTGTTTCTTAAAGGAGTGTGCTGGGACAGTGTTGGGTATGAATATGTCACTTTAGATTTTATCACATTTAGGCTACACTCTGGACGTGTTATGTCCTCATTAAAAAAATCCCAATCTGTGCTGTTGCAAAGAGCGTTTCAGGTGAGAAAGAAAACAGGGCAATTTATCCAGTGAAACCAGCGTTTGTGTTTGTCTCTTTGTTGCCGCTCTTGATGAGGCCGTCTCGTGTGCTCTCATTAATCAAGCGTGCAGATAGGATCTGAGCTTGTTTTCAGCCATTTGAACATCCAGTGAACATCCAGCGTTCCTCCAAAAATGCATCTTCCTCACATCAACACACACTTATGGTGCGTTCCAGGCAACCCGTAACTCGTGTTTTTCCGACCTGTTCCTATGGTTACCCGTTAGAACGTACAGTCAAACTCGTAACTTCCCACCTGTGAACTCGTACTAGATCGATCTGCTCCCAGTTCCCAGTTCGTAACTCGTAACTTGCCTGGAACGCTACAAACTCGTAACTGGTGACTTGAAGTCGTGACTTACGGGTTAAAAAGCCTGCCTGGAACGCACCATTAAAATCTGTGTTGTATCCATGGCAACAGGCCCAGACCCCCACTAGTAGTGAGTGCGCTGCCTTTCTGTGTCTGCTCCACTTTTGTCTCTTTCTCCATCTCTACAAGGTGTTGTACATGTGTACGCTGCTGCTCCATCTTTGTTCCCTCACAAACAGTCTGCATGCTCTTTTTTTTTTTTTTTTTTACACTGTCAAACTCTACAACAGTTCCTCCTCTGTTTCTGTCTCTGTGTGCTGTCTGTGTTTCCACTGCTTACTTTCCCCACAGCTTCTTGTGGTGGCCCTTCTCTCTTTTCTTCTCCTCATACCTTGAGTTCACTTTGCACTTCAAAACTCAATCATTTCAACAGCTCATTGTCAAATTGTGACTGAAGTCCTGTTTCTTGTCAATGGCTCATAGAAAGGCCGTTACTTCAGCGTTTCCCATACACTCCTTTTGTGTGTGGTGACCCACCACAATATCAGCATTGACCACCACATATTGATTTTATATTTTTCTCACTATTTCAAAAGGCTAAAATCTTATTTCACTGTCGGCTCGAGCGAAACCCATTGATTCACTCAGCCCCTCCTTACTCATCTCTCTTTCCCTCCCTCTCTCTGTGGACCCATATATTATACTAGATCATCTAGATGGATGATCTTCATCATCTCAGTTTCGTCTGAGCTAAGCAGAACTGGGTGTGGAATAATTTCCAAGATGAACTGAAAATTCTGCCTATACATATTAGACATTCAAAATATGTTTCAGCAGGAATAAAGCTCTAATTATATCCAGCATCAATGCATTAGCTCTTTTAGCACATCATAAAATACTCATCAACAGCCTGGACAAGTGAGCAGGAATCTGTGATACAGGCTCAAACTATAAGGACTCACTGTATGTACAATGTATGTATGGCTGCTTTCTCACTCTATGGTGTTCCCCAAGGTTCCTTCCTGGATTACTGTCCATTTACAACCCCATCTCTCTTATAGCAACATCGTCCAGAGACATAATGTCCACTTCACCGTTATGACACACAACTTTGTCTATCAATCAGATCCCGTGAATAGTCCAACATAACAACCCTCTTCAACTTCCTACAACTAAACATCACACAATGTGAGAACCAGGGCTCTGAATTTACTTTTTTGATCACCAGCCAACCCGAATTTCCACTAGCCAAATTTTTTCCAGTGAAAATAAGAGAGATTCTTTACGTTCGTAAAACAAAACTGTGTTTCCCACTCTTTGTGAAAATAGCATGATTTAGCCTCCATCATACTGACAACTTAAATAATTACTTTCAGGTATTGTCCCTCCTCTGTTAAATATGAAAGGAGGATGAAAATAACAGAACATGTCTGTTCTGATGATACAAATCGAAGCTTCGATTATGATCGATTTTATGTCCGCGAATAATCGATTATCAAAATATGGTAATCGGGGCAGCCCTAGTTAGTTTTACTGAAAAGTGCTATACTGTACATATAAAGTCTTGATATTTTTATCATTATTGTATATCATTATCATGATAACTAAAATTATTTCAGCCTCTCTCCAGAAACACACTGTTGCTGTTAAATGGGACGACCTACATCACCCTGAGCGTTTGACAGGCATTAGCAGCCCTGCTGTTTGTTAATGGGGTTAAAGCAGGAAGCAGACGACTGGTCAGGAAGTCATCCTCCACCAAAACACAGCTGAGGCTGAAGCCAGGTGAGATGAGAGGGTGTGTAAACTAGGTGACACGGCAGGGCGACCTGGGCGGCTGCCCGTCCTGCCACCACAGCCACTATGTAGGCCAAGTAGGTGGAGTTAGCTGCTCTCCTCTGTTGGGGCACCAGGTTAAGTCCAGTGGGATTGTCTGGTTGCCATATGCTGTGGCCGCACAAACACACACAGGTGATTCCACGGTGCAGATGGTCTTTCTGCTGACGTAGGAGCGGCAAACCTGATGAGGACTGACAGGCTGGTGGTGTACAGGTTAAACACATGGAGCCTTCTTTGATACTTGTGGGTTAAGAAAATGAATAACCCACCCACCCACCCTCAACAGGAAAAATCAACAAATCTTTGTGTCTCTGCAGTCTGAGCACTCTGCATTTTCTGCATAATAAAAAGTTCAAAAAATATTTTAAATGTTGACTTCATGACCTGCAATCTCCACTGTGAGTTCCAGTCTTACTAAAAAAAAAAAACAAACACCTGTCTGCCGAGGGCGACAGGCCAGCCGTGCTCAGAACAACTAGTGCTTTTGTGATGTCTCATGTCTTTATGTTTCATGGGAGCAGATTCCTTCTGCCCTGAATATCAAGCAGTCACACTAAACACAAGTCACATTATAGAAATAAAAGATGAAGATGTGAATTTGCTCTGGACAGCATGAGCTGAGGTACAGATTGTGAGAAAAGAGTGGGTGTTCCTGGTTAAATTCTGACATCAGTCTCTGTCAGGGCTGCCATAAACAAATGTATCTCTCTCACACACTCACTCACACACAGTTACTGCCTACACTGCTATCTCACTGCAGTCATACATCTGTATAGTTGGCACCTAAATTGTCTCTATAACAGACACCATCAAAATATCAAAAGACTCAGTTACTTGTTTTTCTCAGGCTCAGGGCTTTCTTCAATAACACACAACAAACCGAGCAGGTAGTTCTTGAGTTTTCACTGATCAAACGATCATTCCACCAATTAAAATCTGTATCTGTTTTGCAATCGCAGCAGGATGACAGGTTTCTCTCCCAATGAATCTCACTTAGAGCCCTCAGACCGCCACGACAGTCGATCAGATAAAGTTGACTGACAGGGAAAAAGATAAGGATACAGTTACTTCATTCACTGAAAGGATGATCTTAACTTTCAAGCAATAAAATGCCATCTCAGATTTGAAAAAACATTGCTATGAGAACAAGAGAGGGCAGATCCTGCTTTTTAAACAGCTACATCCCCGCTCCCTGGATCCGGAGTCTCACAGCCGAACAGTTTCAGCTGCACTGACCATAAAGAAAGGCTGCAGTGCGCTCCACAGTGCGTCTTACCCATGTAGCCAAGCCGCCACTTAGAGAAGGCCACGATGCTGCTGCCTATCCAGAAGAACTCCTCCACCACACAGGACAGAGAGGCCTCCTTCTGGCTCTTCTGTTTGTCCTTGTCCCCCTCTGAAGAGAAAGCCCCTTTAGCCGGAGGCCCCGGCTTGTCGGCGGTGGAGGCGCACATCAGGGCCGAGGACACGGGGCCCACGGGGAAAAAGCCGTTCTTCTTGGATATACTCATTTAGAATAACTGAAATATCAAAGTTCCTGCCTAAAAGTCAAAAGGATGTTCCTATAAATTAATTCATTTACGCAAAGTTGACATTTAACTACAGAGCTATTGAGTAAATGTTGTGTATCCTCTCCAGCTGCACCGCTATAAAAAAAAACTCCACTTTAACTGTATCAGTCTCTGGTAGTTTCAGAGCAGCATCTGAGGAGGAAAAAGCCACAGGAAGAGAGAAAAAAAAATCTTCTGTCTCCCAGTGGTATCAACAGTTGGTCAATAATCTTGTGATGTTATTGCTCCGGCAAACCTGCTTATTGCTCCGCCATCTCTTCAATATTCCTCCATCTCAAAAATACAAAAAAGATGCAGCAGTGTGTCTTCAAAGCTACAATTTGTCTTCATGCTGTGCCATCATTTCCTCAGCTAGCATTTATCAGCAGTGCTGTGAACAGCCAGCTCCCTGAGAGAGACGCTGAGGCTTGCACGGCGTATGAGAAAAGCAGAAAAGACGTGGAAGCACAACACACCGGCAGTAAACTGTGCAACATGTGTTGGGAGGGTAGAAATCCTAAATCCCTGTGAAGCAGTAATCCTGGTCGAGGAGATTTGCTTAATGAGTGGAGTGAAACGTAGTGACCTGCAGGAAACACCAGGACCGGAGGACAATAGGACATGATAGACCCCTAATAAAGACGTACCGGTATTCGGTACCTCCCTTTATGCTCCAGTACACACTGTAGATCGCATTTCCTCCTTCCAGTTTGCATGTAAATCCTTTAACCACGCATATTTGAGCAATTACAGCAGTTCTTATTGGTTTACCATGTGCTGTAAATGTCGACACAGTAATGTAAACTCTGTGGAATGAACTAGGTCAAGTCTCGGGGCTGATTTCTGACAGGCGGACGCGGCAGTCCGAGCACGCTGGCTGAGCGGTGCCAAACACTGTCAGAACCTGGATCTCTGACCAGCCAGGCGGCTTGACAAACAGGTGCAACGTCCTGAATACAGAGCAGTTTCACTTCCACACACAGAGGGAGTCTGAGCCCTGAGCAGAGGAGGCCACACAACCGTCAACAGATCAGAAAACCTCGTTCAAACATCACACTAACTTAAAGCTTAAATAATCAACAGAAATGTAAATATATTTTCAGTATGATAATTAATCTCAGGAAGATTTCTACTTTTAATAGAATATTTTCATAAACAAACTGGCAATGGACAAGTGATAAAAATGTTTAAATCTGTTAGTGTCATTTGAGTGATACTGTGGCCCTGTCCCATTTCTCCACACTTGGATGAGTGCGCTTGGTTACGCACACACTTTTCTGACGTTTTGCTGTTTGCATAGTGTTTATTAAGTGGCCAAGTGTGCGAGGATATTTAAAACTAAGCAATCGGGACATACTTGACAAGTGCAGCCTGTCATCTGATGCCATTGTGCACACTTCAACTCCGACACACACACACACATAGCACAGCAACAGTTTTAATAAACAGTGCTGCTGGATCACAGTCACATCTACTCCAAGTGTCTCTATGCGCAAGATTCAAAGTAAAAAAAAGAAAGAAAAGAAAAACACAAAGGATTAAACAGAACGTGATGAAAAAAATTCACATAAGTTATAATCAATAGAGAAAATGTATTCATGCGTGCTGAACTTTTGGTCTTTGGAGAAATAGGACACACTTGCGCACTTACACTAAGCCCATGAACGCACACGCCAAGTGCCCAAGCGTGTAAGTGTGATCGAGTGTGCATATTCAGACAGGCCTTAAACAACTGACAACTCAACAGAGTATCATTACAACTTCCCGCTCCCACAGCGTTATACACACACACAGACACACACACACACATGCACACAGTGGCAATAGGCGGACTGCTGCCAACACACAACACTGATCACATCATGTCAAAACATACTCACTTCCCTCCAAACTTTCCAGCCTATTTTAGGGTCAAATACAAAACTTACATGCTAACAAATAGGAGATAAATTCTTTGATGAAGCTAAGATGTGTCACAACAAACAAAACTGTTAAGAAAGCATTGTGATTAATTATAATATAACATTTTATTTGGAAGCACCTCTCGAGACATCGGGGGATGTTTTACAAATCAAACAACACATTAATTAACAAGATAAAAACAGTCTCCTAGGTCACAGCCAGGACTAATTCTTTTTTTTTTTAAGGACAAATATAATGCAAGCTTTTCTAAAATCCTTCACACCTTCACCACACGAACGTCTCAGGGTCCAGCCTCTCAGTTAACTTCAAACAAAGCAGCTGAGAGCAGATTTACACTGTACACAACGGCAACAAGTGCAATTTACCTTCAGAAGGACACATGGGCAGAAGCTAATACACATGTCACAGCATGATATCGCCAGGGAAGTGCTCAAAACATTACTTCAGGTCAACAACAAGCCCCAAAGTTAAAAGCAAGGCAGCAGCAGCAGAGGTCAGGATGCAGCGCTCACACACGCTCACACACACTCACACACACACCATCAAAATCAGTGATATTTCTGCTCCACAGACGCTGAATCATCTCTGAGGAATGAGACAGAGGAGCCGGCGGCTTCATGCCAGGTGGAGTGACACACTGAGTCTGCAGCACCGACACTGGACCCTTCATGAGTTTTTACAGTATTTTTTTTTAAGTTTGGCTTTTTCCATATGACCAGAGAGAGATGTGAACTTGTCGTCTTCAATATTGCATTGTCAAATATCTTAAAGGGATAGTTCAACATTTTGGCAAATTGGTCCATTGCCATAATCCCTATAGTTTTAGCAGTAGGTTTGTTACCTTTAATTGTCGGTGCAAGCTATTTTTAGAACGGCGGAGCAGAGCCGCGAGCTGCTCACAGCTATGCTACGGAGGCTAATGGGATTTCTTGGTTTCCCTCATCAAACTCATCAAATACACAATCCAACAACTCCAAAATGCTCTTGTGGACAAGTTGTGACCTGCACATTCACTACGCTAGTTTTTCGGCAAGCAGAGACGCTAGTTTTGAAAAACTGCTCCCGACGGAAACACGCATCAGCAGTTTTGCATGAATTTACCTTGAAAACAACTCTGTCTCGTAACGTTCCATTATTATCTCATAGCGTGGTGAATGTGCAGGTCACAACTTGTCCACGAGAGTGTTTTGGAGTTGTTGGATTGTGTATTTGATGAGTTTGATGAGGGAAACCAAGTGAACCGTAGTGTAGCTCTGAGCAGCTCGCGGCTCTGCTACGCCGTTCTAAAAATAGCTTGCACCGACAATTAAAAGTAACAAACCTACTGCTGTGACTATATGGATTATGGCAATGGGCCAATTTGCCAAAATGTTTAACTATCCCTTTAAAATAAACTATTTTAATTAATTAAATTTATCAATATTGACAACCATTGATTTACATAAATCGCAGGTTGCCACATGAGCAAGCAGACACACCAATAACCTCAGTGAAATGTAAACAGTTGAATCCATCACGCAGCACCATGACTGGAACAACCTCTTGTGTCACCACAAACAAAATGTGATCATCCCACTGATGAGGCTGACGGTGCGCTTTCCAATTTAAAACTATTAAATCAGGCTTTACCTTCCCACTGTGTGATCTATAATTAAACAGAGTGTCTGACCTAAAAAATAATGTGGAGTGATCCACACGGGAGCAGCGTGGGCCCCCGACTGTGTCAGCAAACCAGACCGCAGGGGGACGACTCAGCCTCCGCCCCAGTGCTTTCCGCATATTGTCGACATTAACTGAAGGAAATCTTTGAATCAATATTAAATGTCTCAAAAACATTTATCAGATGTAATAACTTTAATAACTCCTAAACCCCAACAGTTAAAGAGATAACCAGAGGCTATTTAAACGAAATAAATGCAGCAGCCTAATGGATCATTTCAGCCCAGAGTTCATTGCGGGGTCACGGATAACTTCATACATATTGTGTTGCGTCATCTTCTCTCAAATACACATGCAAGCAGTGTTGGGCACATTACTTTAAAAAAGTAGGCTAATTAGTTATAGTTAGGCTACTAGTTACTTTTCCCAGTAACTGAGTTACTATGAAAGTAACTAGTTACCAGGAAAAGTAACCAACTCACTCAGTATTCCTCTGGACAGGAGCCTGTGCGGAGGAATACTGAGTGAGTTTCCAAGCAGTTGAGTGACTCAAAAAATGTGTAGGCTACACTTTAATGTGTGTATTATTTTGTGACAGGACTTCTTCAGTCAATTAACGGAGCCCTTTCTTGTCAGTAGCTAACGGTAACGGCGTTATAACCGGGTAAATAGTAGCCTAACTTTTTTTGATTACTCGTTAGGCCTACTGAAAAAAGTAGTGCCGTAGCCTAAGTAACGCCGTTATTTTGTAGCGCCGTCATGATTCCCATAACTGCAGGTAACATAAGCAGGGAAAATAAAGCCCATAGAAATGTGACTGGAGTTCGTCCCATCAGCAGCAGCAGCAGCAGCAGCAGAGCACAGTTCAGGAGTAAAACAGCTGTTAGCAAACTCACTCACCGTGACCCACGGGTTTGGCTCTGTCCAACACTTTTCTGCCACATTTTGAAAGATTGTTTTCAAACAGCGGGTTGACTTTACTGTGTCGTTTTCGCACCTTAGACCAAGTGGCATAAATGTGAACTTTCGACGACTTGTCATGGAGATACCAAAGATGAGCTTGGTCGAGGAAACTCTGAGGCATAACACTGTGGAGTCTCTTTTACACTCAAGAGAAACAGACGGAACCTCTTCCGGTCACTCTTATATTATAAATATAAAAATAAAGAATATGACAGCGGGTGCAGGTTTCTTCATTTAGTATCCACACATTAGAAATTACTCATTACTCCGAGTTTTCTTCTTCTTCTTCTTCTTTTTTTCTTTTTTTTGCCGGAAGTCATTATTCAGGTAGCTCATGCACGTGCGTGCACAGGCCTGCGTTGCATTCGGGAACACGTTGGAAAATGGGAAATGTAGCGGCTGCGTCGATTTATGCCTTATGCCCGTTTTTCAAGGAATAATAGACTAGTCTACTGGTATTTAACAGTGTTCAGTTCAGCTGTTAAGTCAGTTTAGCATTGGAGAAATATAATATTTCTCTTTTAATATGTAATACTTTAACCCAAATGACAGAGACATTCCTCAATTCTGCTTCCTCACTTTCGATCAACTCATTTGGAGTAAAAAAAGAAATAATATAAAACTTATGGAGTAGCTTTGTTTAAATTCTCAGAAATATAGATGTAGGCTAGCTACAACAGTGACAAGAAAAGACACAGTGCCATTTTTCAAATAATAAAAGGCAAATATACTAAAAAAGATAACTATTTTGTTTGCAAGTACTACAGATCCCAGGGGATGACACCCTGAGGCTAATGTCCCTTTCAAATCTTAGCCTACATAAAACATCTTATTTTCTGAAAACTAATTTTTATGGTTTACAGTAAAGAAAACTGGAAATGGTAAATCAACTGCATAGATATGTCTCATCATGTCAGCATTTTACACTACAAGGCACATTCACCCATTCACTCACACAACACATTGTGTCCTTTTTCTATCACACATACACACCAACGATACATTGGGGACAGTTTGAGATTTGGCATCAATAAGTTGTCAACATGCAGTCTGGAGTAGTTGTGAATCATCGCTGACTCTACGATCAGGGGACCAACCCTCTCTATTCTCTGAGCCACAGCCGTCTACTATTGACAGATGTCCAGTGAAAACTTGGAAATGTACAGTGGCACATATAATCTTTGACAGATCAATAGCTAGATAGATAGATCTTAGGAAGTGTGACAAAAGTACAATATTAGAGGGAGACAACACATTAAGTAAGAGAGCAGCAGTGCCACGACCTTAAAGGAGACATATTATGCCCCCTTTCCATAAATTAAAATAGATCCCAGGTGCCTTAACTCTTTCGCGACCACACTAATTCCTCAGCACATCCGCTCAGGACCACATGTTTTTGGCTATTTGTTTACCTTTTTCTCACATCGAACCGAACTCTGTACATCACCTAGAAACAAACGGTCTTCACGTGGTTGAAGAGTGACTTTCCAACGTGCTCCTCGAAAAAACGGCGAGTTTTTCCGCCGTTTCGTTCGTGAGTACGAAGTAGAAGAAGAGAGCTGGGTTTCTCCAAAAACGGAGCTCCCGCTCTAGTTTCAGAGAAAAACGCACTTTTGTTTCAAGTGGCAATCTGCTCATTTTACCGGTACTCTGCAGTGTGGCATGTCTCCCAAATCATTTCTACGGCTAAATAAATATATTTGTAGGCAAATCTGGGGGGTGTGGCAGCGTGGAGAGCAGCGGTGCGGGTCTCTGGCTGCAGCGGAGCAGCTCCGTGACACTGCTGTGTGACTGGCCGGCGATGAGTGCTCTGGGGCGGGGGCGGCCGGTCACAGCACCCGCTGCTCAGTGCCCGCTCCGCTGCACGGTGAAAACAGCAGTGATAACGGGCTTTCAGATCCGAGTCTCCAAACCAGAAACGTTTGTAACAGCACCGGAGAAAGTCGCCAGATTTGTCGTCGGTCGCTTTTGTCAAAAAAAAAAGTCACCAAGAGGGTTTGGAAAGTTGCCAGATTCAGCGAGCAAGTCGCAACACTGTAGCCGACAGCCACACAGCTCTGCACGCCGTCCCCAGAGCAGCATTCAAGGAGACCGATTACTCAAACAAAACCAAGATCACACAGTTTATAAAAAACATAATGTTTTGATTGTAGTTTAAAACAGTTTTACATATCAGAGGACTACCATATTCACACACACAGGGTAGCTACCTGAGAGTGTCTATTATCGTAATCTGTAAAAAAAACGGTTTCGACGAGCTAACTCGTCAATGGTTGTGAACGTTCGGCAGGCTGTGACGAGTTAACTCGTCAATGGTCGCGAAAGAGTTAAAGACATATCTGTGACATGCTTTGATCAAAATACCCCAAGGATCAAACATCACAGCTCTCTTTTCATCCTCTCAAAACAGCCCTGTTCAGAACGGCTGGTTTCAGTGCCTGTCCCTTTAAATGCAAATTAACCACTGCTTGCCCCGCCCCACTCCCTCTAAATTGGTTGGTAATTCATCAATTTAGCTCAGGAGTTTCTTGCTGTGCACTGCAGCCATAGAAATAGACGTGGTAGACGTTTTATCGCGCTGAGGGGCCGGCCTCACTCCCATAGTGACATCACCACAGGAGCTGAGTCTGAACAGCCTGTATGAGCACCGTTTTACCAGTCGGTGGGCTGCAGAGTCGATGCAGGACCCGTTTGCTTTCCTCATTCTAGGAGTTGGTAGGCTCAGGGAGGATCAGTTTATGTATGTAGAGACCAGAAAAAAACTGTTTTTCATAATATGGGACCTTTAAAGAGCCTTCAAAAAGTGATATTTCCATAATATGTCCCCTTTAAGATTTCAGGGACAGTTCAGAAGCCCTGGTGACTGTTGTTAACCGTACCCTATAACCTGTAATATCGTACTATTTTTGAACTGTGTTGGATTTCCAGACAATAAAGCCGTTCATCATCTCACAGAACAAAGTGGACCAGGTGCCCACTGGGTATAACCAGCCCCGAAAGTAGGCCGAAGCTCAGGTGGATTGTTTTACTGGGCATCTTGTCTACCTTGTGTTGTTTGTTTGTGATAGTCACAACCGCCTCTGGAGTCAGGCAATCAGTGAGGGGTCACAGGCACTTGACCATTAAAGTGGACACATGGGTGACCTTCACGTCTGATTACTGTGGACAAGCAGGGGGAATGAGCCTTAAGGGATTCAGGGATATAATCAGTATTCTGCTACACACAGAAACCTTTCCTCTCTCCTGCCTTAGGTGGAGGTGAACTGTCCGTGGTGCTGAAATGCTCCAACAAGGCTAGACCTAATGTTGCACTGTGTGGGCCCATGAAAGACTATGCCCTTAAGGGTGCTTTCAAACCTTTCAGGTGCATCCGCCTTTTAAAATCACATGAAGCCACAAGAGCATTAGTGAGGCTGGCCTCTGTTGCTGGGCTATAAAGACTGAAGTTAAGTGCATACTATTGAGAGTAATTCTCTTTTTAAAGGTCCCATAGTTTACACTTTTCTGGTGTTTTATTTTAAGTGTTGATACCAATAAGAAGGTGTATGTTGAGAGAGTGAGGCTCCCTTCTGATTAAAGTAGAGGTGATAACAGTGAAGATTTCCTTGCCTCTGGCAAGAAAGGGAGACTCCACCAGTTTTACAGTTTAATTTCTGCTCCCATGTGTTTGTACTGCATACTGTGTAAAAACTTTCAGTGTGAAGTCACCGTATAGTGGTGGGTTAATCTAGCCTCTGTGAACTGCTCTGCACTTTTTGCAGCAGGCTTCAGGCTTATCAGGCTCCATTAGCTGCTAATAGCATAACACACCCCAATCTATGACCCAACTGTTGGCAGTAGCATGGTGAGCAATTAAGATTATCAGCACCCTGTAATTTAGCTTCTGTGGATTTAAAAAGATCTCACTGGGTCTGAGCTCTCGTCTAATTTCAAGATGAAAGAATTGGAGCTCCTACTGAACTACAATTTTTTCCACAAATCATGTAAGACTGAACAAAAAAATATATCTGTCAAAATCAAGTTATATTAAACAGCATAACATTATTGATGAGCCAAAAGATAAGATGGTATCAGGGTCTCTTTACTGTATGTCAACCAATCATCTCTCTCTCTCTCAATATGTATTGCTCCTTTTCTATGACTATATATATGTTTTCATTTCCCTAAAGAAATAATCAGCATAAAACACACAATTGACTGACAATGAATTATGTGTTGATTATCTAGTATTGTATAACATCACATTAAACATAATGATGTACAAGTCTGTACAAAAACTTCTTTAACCCTTTAACAGTTTTTTAACTGCTGTATCTACTGGCATGTTTTTTTTTTTTAAATTGTGTGTCCCCATACAAAATGTCTTTCTCGGTCTTCAACACACAAAATGCAAAAAAAAAAAAACACACAGCAAATATTGTGTGCAAATGTGTGACGAAAACCCCCCCAAAAACCTTAACCCCAACACCCAAGCAGGGTTTCAAACTGGACGAGCTAATGATCGAAGTGAAAATGACATGATAATGAGGAGAATATGGTTTGGTTCCTGCAAATGATGGACCTGTTATAGATCAATTCATGAACCAGTTAATGATGCCACACTGCTCTGCTTTTACCTACTTTATCTTGCCTTAAGGGATCTTGCAAATTCTAATGATGTCACACCTGGTGGAGTAAAAAGTTGAAAAAACCAGCGGGGAGAAGACATAATGAAATGTAACAATGGACGGGCTTTTGCAGGGGGCATAAAACCCTGGCTTTGATTCCAAAGTGATACAGCGCAGACAGAGATCCACATCTTCTCTGACAGTTGCTGGGAGGGATGACTCCAGAAAGCACTGTCCTGGATATAATGAAGGTGGAACCAAGAAAGAACCTAACTTCATACTGAGATCCCACTTCAAGGCGAACGCCTGCCCAGAAACAGATGTGCCAGTCGTCTGATGAATTTCAGCTCTTAAAAAAGGAAATTTTCAGTCTCCAAACTTCCCGAGGCAGAGAGAGAAAGATGGGAGGAGAAGAAAGTGTTTGTTTTGTGTGTGTGCGTGTAAGAGAGAGAGAAAGACCAAGACAGAGAGCAATCAACTCCCTCTTGGTAGCTATAAATAACAGGAACAGGATATTACATCAGCCTCTGCATAGGCACAGGACATATTAGGGCCAGAGCAACTCTATCTGTGGAGTTTATAATGCCCTCGTGCACTTAGCATTATTACTGCTTATTGCATGAAGGGTTCACTTTCAGAGTGCACGCACAGTGTGCACCACTCACTAGCTCATAATGTGATGACTGACCAGTGTTGTACCAGTTCACTCATCACAAGAGTCCACTAAAATTTCACTTCACACAGATTTAAATGAACTAGTTCACGTTCATTTCTCCATAGCCAGATTACTACAGTACAACCACAGGCAGAGACTTATTTTAAAAGCCATGTGAGTAAATGTGGCAGACGTAATGCACTCTATACACATTTTATATTGTGCAAAAAATGAAAGAAAGATGAAACCTTTTGTGTGTTAATAAAATTATTCAACAAAGTAAAAAAAGAAAAGAAAAAGATAGAACAAGATGAAAGGTGTGGTATGATTTCAGTCACCTACAAAATATCAATACAATAGTATTGCACAGGCAGATGAAACAAACAATAACCTGAAATCTGTCGGTGGGTGGAAAACACTAATATAACAATAAAACATGACATTTTAAAGTGTAAATGCTGCTACAATGTTAGAGAATATGTTTTTCCTACATTTCGCCCATTATTATCCAAGTGGCTTCATCAGTTTGTGTAGACTAGACTGGCTAGTCTGACTCAGGTATTTAAACTCTGTGAAGGTGACATCCAGGTGTGATGTTATTGGCCCAATCCCTGTGAGGATGCCACCCATGAGACTCCTGCTGTGTGTCAACAGTGACGATGGTTGTTATAGGTAACAACTCTCGTCTAAGTTGTTTGTTGGTGTCACAGGACTCTGGTTTGAGACTTGTTATGGCACATGGGGTTGGTTGTGTCTGGTGCTGACACTTTGAGGATGGTATATCTAATTTTTCTGGTAAAGAGGAAAGGACAATGTTGTAGATAGGGGAGAGATTGCGCCATAAACCCCTTCCTCTGTTTGTTCCTCCCATTTTTTACTTGCCAGTCTAATCAACAAAAACTGATGCTACTTGGATAATGTGCGAAACATCTTCAAAGACAAAAACTAAATCCAGTTGACCTGATTCAATTGCCTAGAGATGCCTCTGACCTGGACAAATGAGAATTTGCACAGACAATATGACACTTTTGTTTCCTCCAGCGTGTACATGCTTTGGTGTTGTTAAAGAGTTTTATATAGCTTTAATTATTTAGAGAGTGTCCATCATGTTGGCCATCCCCCAAGGACATAACTCCAGTAACCCTGACAAAGAGCAGTGAGGTTGTTATAGAGGCTTGTCCTGAAACAGGACCTGCTCAACACAATGCATGCTGGGTTTTAATTTCATTTGGTTCATATGCTTTTTAAATATTCAAACCCATGATAGTGGCTTTTAATGGATGTACCATTCCACGTTGTGCATCCATCCATATTTCATACACATTTCCTCATGAGTCATAACGCGTTGGGTGTGTGATGACAGCTGGTCCAACTGCACCATGGTGGATTTTTTTTGTATGTTTAATATCCATTTCAATTAGAGTCAAGGGATCAATATCCTTTTCAATTATGTACAATAAACCTAATTCTAATAAGCCTCTTAAGTCATGTGTTCAGCTTTGTCCAGCCTTGATCTGGGCTCTGACAACATGCTGATTAAAAACACACAATTTCACACTTACAAGTTATAATCACAGATATTTCCTACAGTTGTAAGGGAGCAAAACACCCTTGTATGGCCTCTCTCACACTCTGCACATAGTGCATGTGTGCATGTGTCTCCACCCACATTCCCTCAGTGCAGATTAGGACTTCCACGAGCCAACATGTCTCATACAAAGACGAGAGGGGACACTTCTTCTGCTGCTGCCCACACTAACGAGGAAAGAGAGAGAGATGCTCCGTCCTGCCTCTTCCTTTATTCCTTATCCTCGCTGCCAGATTCAAACGGAGAGCGAAAAACATGTGAACCATCCACTTACAGAAGAGGAATGAGTAGGAAAAGAGATGGCTGAGCACACACACCACTAAACAACGAGGCTCCTCTTTTTATGTTTCACTTGGCTGCAGTATTCAAATAGAAACTACAAGCTGGTGGTAAAAATAGAAACTTTAGAGTCTTATCTGGAGGCTTTTATACAAAAATCTAATAGCTGATAGCAAGTGCCATTTTTTTAAATTTGAGTTCATGGTCAACAATAAATGCGAAGTGGCTTGTCCACAGCTGCATCTGCGCTGTCAAACTCTGGGTTCGGTGTGGAGCTGGTTGCTTCTTGTTGGTTCATTTGGCTCAGTTCCACATGATGAAAGAGCAGGACCCCGGTGTGGAGTTACCAAACCATCTGAAGCTGCCAGATGGCATATATAGTGGCACAGGGGAAGCCGAGGCCCACTGCTAAGCCCTGCAGGGGTGCGACAACCGCCGCAGTGTGTGTGTGCGACGGTGTGTTAGTGGCTGTTATTGGGGAGTCAATACAGAAGATTAGCGGCAGCAAAATCCCTTGATACCTTCTTATGCACACACAAACACACAACCTGCACAAGCTCACATGCACGGATGGTTTCGCTTTGAAATCCTACCTCAATCTGCCAAGTGCTTTTGCTGCACACACACACACACACACACACACACACACACACACACACACACACACACATACACACACACCTTTGTTTTACTATGTCTATAGGGTTTCTCGTCAACATAATGTATTCCCTAGCCCAATACCGTAACCCTAACCCAATTTTGATCCTAATCCTAAAACCTAAAGTCCTAACTTGGCAGCAACCTGTGTGGCTGGAAAATGAAACCAACGCAGATAGGCCACATACTGCAGTTCCTCAAATGACCACTTGAGGGTCCAAAAGTGAGTCATTACCCATAAACTCCCATGTGTCTTAAAGCAGAAGTAAGCGGAATGTTTGTGTTAATATAAGTCTTAAATAGTTCTATCTTCCGACAGCAATCACTTATATGGAGTGTTTGGTCTGAAACACGGGTCTGTCAGTCACTCTGCTCTGCTGTAAGCCGAGGAGAAAACTTTCCTTGTATCATACAACCTTTATCCAATGAGGAGAGAGAACGGCATGAAGGGGTGGTCCTCTCTGTGTGTGCAGCCAAGGGATGCGCGTGAATGTGGTGACGTAGGGACGAGGGCGGGGACTGCTAACTCCATCGGCTGACAGGAAGTTAGCCAAAACCACCGGATCGCTTACTTCTGCTTTAACACAATCATTAAGTATCCCACACAGTTTGATTCATCATTTCTAGACCTCACCGTGGCTAAAATGTAAAGTGAATGAATAATCAGTCATTCCACCCTTACAGGAAAACCACATGAATTTCACATGTGATTCACATGTGATTCACATTCATGTTATTTGCACATGGGAAACATGTGGTTTTGGCCCAATTTTATGTGAATCATATGTGAATTCCCATGTGAACCCATTTTCCACATGTGGTAACATATTTTACACATGTGCTCTACATGGTAACACATGTACCACATGTGAAAACATCTGTTTATATCATATTATATTGAAGAGCTTACCGTTTTTGTTGTAATTTAGACAATGGACTGCATTCAAGGTTGGTAATATTTATAAATCATAATACTGTAATCAGAATCAGATACAGTACAACCTCCTCCGAAAACATTTACTGTGGACTTTTTCTAAATAACAAAAAAGCTTTAAAGATAAATCAAAATGTAATTCATGAGGAATACAAGAGCATTATGTTTGTACAGGTGAAAGGAGAAGAGAGACTAAAGTGATGGAGTCCAGACAGAGAGCAGCATCCAGCAGGTGGTGAACCTGAGAGCAGCAGGGTTATCAAAGAGGAGAGGACTCAAAAGATCTATCGGAGGTTCCTCAGGGGAGGGCTGGTGTAAAGCTAGAGATCACTTTCTCAGAGGCAGAAGCTTGTGGACAGAGCTGAGGAGGGAGGGAGGGAGAGAGCAGCTGGGGAACAGGAGAGGCAAGAGACATCAGGTTTAAAAAAAAAAAAAAAAAAAAACTCCTCCACTTCTACGGATTTTCCGTTTGAAGTTTATGTGTTTGTTTGAATTGACTTTTTTTTTTTTTTTTAACTTCCTCTTCCTATTATTTTTAGAGCTTTGCACCTGCAAAAGCTGTCACCAGTGTATTCAAATCAGCTTCACTTCGAGAGATGAAATGATAATACAGAAGTCTCACTCGTTATAATGTCCAATTATATCTTTGGCTCCATAAGCACTGAATTAATCATTAAGTCGCTCTCAGTCTTTCCAGGCTCCATTCAGCTTTTTAATTCAAACGAAAGCCGTAGCGAATGGCCTGGAGCGATTCAGATCTGTCCACTGATCTACTGTTGACTGCCTCACTACTATCATTACTAAATACCAATCTCACTCATGCTTGTAGCTGCACAAATGGTGTCTTGGCTCCGATGTGCAACACAGTAGTGAGATTTTTAACGCTTGCTAAAACCCACTGTGACTCCATATTGAATCCATGGAGATATTATCATTGTGTACTTCCATAAATCGCAATGTGATAATAAAAAAAAATTAATAACAATGATAAAATCTGGTACCATTGAGGATTTAGCTGCCTGTGTACATGGAAGCTGATATGAAGACTTGCCATCTTTTAGTAAAACAACCCCTAAAGATGTTTTTAGATGTAAAGATATAACAGATCTACAGGTCTGAACTTAGATAGATCACTTTCTGGGTATTTTTGTACATAACTGAGGATGCACAGTGGAGGAACAGACATGCACAGTAAGAGGAGAAAGAGGTCATCGTTAAGTCAACAGTCTTAAAAAGAAAAGGCATCTATCATGTTGTAAAACTCAAAGATGTCCCGAAGTCATCATCATTTTTATATCTGCAGGCAGCTGTCACCCCAAGAATGGGAAAGTGGGAAAATGGTCTCATTCAAAAGGTCTAATAAGACATCTTAGCACACACACACATTAGCTTTATGGTATTAGGTGTCTTCAAGCCTAAAAAAGCAGTCTAATGATGTAAATAAGATGCTTTGGGCCCAAAGCTTTGATTTATGGACCTATGTTTATACCAGGGGTGAACTGACTCCGCCTTCTTTCTGCCTGCTCAAACAAACTTGGCAAAATAGCAGTAGTAGTCAGCGACATTTCTCTCACAAATGGAGTGTTTCCCTTGACCTGGGATGGACTATAGTATAGTCACTATACTAACTTTATGCTACAATTGGATTATGAGAAAAACAGAATACATTGAGTTTGATTTTAAAAAAGGCTTTAAAACTGCTGTTGATAACTTGTCATGACCAAATAAGACGGTATTCAGATACAGTTTATATATACCAGGTTGAGCTGGCACCAGGTTTAGATCTCTGAGATCTAGGTCTACTGATGTTGACAGGTCGAAAGCTGAAATTAAGGTGAAACTGAAGATTTCATCAATCATATTCTATTTTTGAATATCTGCAGATGGCAATGTGTACGGTACCATATATCCATTACAAAGTTATACTTGAAATTTGTTCAAAAATACTACTGAACTAATAAAACTTGCGTTGATGGGCCACAGTAAAGTTTAATCACCATTAGTTAAAATATGATATAATTCATGACTTTTAGCTTCCCACTGCAACCCAGAACAAAAAAACCTCAGCAACTCAGCAAGCCTTTTTTCTTTCAGTACTGGAAGTGCTGGAGTTAACACCGGGTCCATTAACACCTGACTCACTAAGAGCTGGGGATTGGCAACACATTATCCTGCCAGAGATGAGGCCAAAAGGCTGCCTGAGTCTGGAAGTTATCATTATTTCAGCGATGCAGGTGAATTCAGTTCATTCCATGGTAAATACACTTTGGCATGAAAGCAATCAAACAATGGATTTTGTCTTATCTTTTCTGTAAAGGGAGCAAAACAATCTCCAGAGGCCAGAGGTCAGAGGCCAGAGGCCTGCGTTGTCTGTTGAAGCCACATTTATCAATGTCACACCACAAAACCTGGCCAAGCATTGAAGAATACTTCCTCTGTCAGAGAGCATGAGGAGGCCACAACATGCTGAGCAGCTGACGAGTCCAATGTCTGCACACAGCACAAACACACTTGTTTTATAGTGTAGCAATCTCCTTTTATCTTTGACAGATAAAGCACTTTGGTATAAAGTTCTGCTGCTGATAATGGATTTTTAATGCTGCTCGAGTGGGTAGATACGATAAATATGGATCCACTTTTCAATTCCGCTTTTTATTACACTTATTTAGACCTCACGGTCACCATGAGGACACAGATCAGTTGTAAAAATGTCATTTACCATGTTTAGTTCTCTTAAAACTAAAGGGCGGCTTGATATGTACCAGTCCCAGGTGGCGGAGGGGGCACGGGGCCCCACTGACTGGCCCAGACAGCCTGGCTGCATGATCCTTAATTAACCCCCTTGCTCCCCACCCCACCATCACCACCACCAACACCACCAAAAGAAATGAAAACACAAGGGACACAATTAAAATACACATCCATCTACAACAGACACACAAACATGTGCAGCTAAGATTTGATCTAAATTTTAATTTTGTGTTCTGTTCTCTTATCCTAATGCTGTTGTTGTCTTGTTTGGATTATTGTCTGATATCATAGCTCTTTCAGTTTGTATTGTCATGTACTGTATCATGTTCTTAAAGGGATAGTTCAATATTTTGGCAAATTGGCCCATTGCCATAATCCCTATAGTCATAGCAGTAGGTTTGCTACCTTTATTTGTCGGTGCAAGCTATTTTTAGAACGGCGGAGCAGAGCCGCGAGTTGCTCAGAGCTACACTACAGAGGCTAATGGGATTTCTTGGTTTCCCTCATGAAACTCATCAAATACACAATCCAACGACTCCAAAACGCTCTCGTGGACAAGTTGTGACCTGCACATTCACCACGCTATGAGGTGACGAGACGGAGTTGTTTTCGAGGCAAATGCAGAGACTGCTTGCCAAAGCAGCTATGAGGGAAACCAAGAAATCCCATGAGCATCTGTAACATAGCTCTGAGCAGCTAGCGGCTCTGCTCCGCCATTCTAAAAACAGCTTGCACCGACAAATAAAGGTAACGAACCTACTGCTAAGATTATAGGGATTATGGCAATGGGCCATCTGCCAAAAATGTTGAACTATTCCTTTAATCTAAAAAAGACCTAAAGCTGTCATCTTTACAGGTCTACAGGTCTGGATGCCCCATACAGAGGTCTGGGAACCTAAAGGAACAAAGTCTGGAAAACTGCTAAACGGTGGTGAATGGAATAACAGAGCTTTGACTTTCACTTTTCATAACTTCTCATTTAGATTCAGCAGATTACAAACTGTGAAAATCCCAGGAGCCTCTGCAGTCAAACAGGTTTTATTCCAGGTGCGGCCCAGTATGAATTCATAGCTCTCACACACAGCAAAGCAATAACCGTAGCAACGTGAACAAGAGCCCATTAGAGAGTAGAAAGGCGCAGAGCTGAATCGTCTGGAAGGCCACTGTGACGTGTGAGGAGCCGAGAGCAGTCAGTCATCTGTGATTCCCTGTGGTTTTTTTTATACACACACAGGGCTTATGACGTGCCTTGGCAATTTCAATTCACCACTGCATCAATCAATTTGCACTTCTTTACCAGCAAGCGTTGGCTTCTGCCGCCTTAAGTCATCTGAGGCAGTTCTCCCTAATGGCAAAATAAATGTTTGTTTTGACATTGGCTTCCACAGGGGCCTCATGATCTCTGAAAGTGGAGGCTGAAGGAAGTTTTTTTCTTATTCCGAAGAAATAAAAAAAAACGCTATTTGGCATTTATTTGTTGTTGCTGCTGCCGCTTCTATGCAGAGACACTGAAAAACCACCTCTCTTATTCACAACGATGCCCTGGATAGATGCGGTGTCAAACCCATGTCGCACTCCTGCATCATGGGTATTGTTAGGGACTCCCACTAGTGCTATTGACTCCCAAGCTAAACAAAGAAAATCCATAAGGTAGATTTGGAGAGGAGCTCTGTGAGCAGTGATTAAATCCTCCTGAAGCCCACTGCTTTTCTCAGCCAATAGACGCTCAGGTGCACACGCTCTACTGCTCTCCTTCCTCACACACAAAAACACACACTTTTCATACTGTTTTCGGGCAGCAGCCTAAAGACAAGACCACATTTCCCACATACATGGCTATCGACCATGAAGGCGCCTTGCGTTGAAGCGGCGCTCCAGATTAAAGAGAGCGTGGGCAGCACGTGAAGCCTTCCTATCAGGAAGATAAGGTGCTCTCAGAGAACTCCCCCACATCATCAGTGCAACGCTCATTAAACCTATTAACATAACAACCAATAGCCAGCGGTTATAACTCCCCACAAATAGCAAAGGCTCATCACGTGATCACAGCTGTTCTGTTAGCAGCGGCTCATCGTGGCTTTGACACAACAAAACATATTCTAGATGAGTGAAAAATGAACGTGTAGTTTGGTTTGTGCATTGGTTTCACACTGGGGAAAGTAATACACTGGCCACTTTTGCAATAATGGGTAGGCTATACTGCTGAAGGGTACAGTGACCTAAAAGAGAAAAGGTCCAGATGAAGACATTAACCACATGCTACATTTCCAAAAATGAACTGTAATCGTTCCTTTTTGTGCCTGCTGGCCGTCTGAGCAGCATTTATGGGCCTCATGCAGTGGAGCAGCTGTACAGGGAGCAAAGCTACAGGGTTAAGCAATTACCCAAGCTTGTGATGTTCAAAACGTTAATTTGAAATAGCTCCTTGAGGATTTTTGAGGACGTTTTTCATCTAAGAAACTGTTTTAATCTCAACAGAAGCACTTGTTTCAAGTGTCTAGAGTGTTCTTTTGTGGCAATGTCAGTTAACTTCACCTAAGTTTCACAATAACTGGCTATAATTGATTAATTTTCCAAAACGACCTTTTTACAAATAACACTTTTCTGCTTTGACAGTCCCTTCATAAAGTCTTATAAATCACTGTTATAAGATTCACATAGATGTTTCCCAGTCTGCCCTTCTATGGTTAAAGTTGAGTAAGATTTAAAACTATTGAGGAGTGAGCTTTGATAAAACAGTTAATGTCAGCAAATGATGCCACTTTGTTCAAGTTAGTTACTTTACATGACTTTATGGTCATGGTTGTGTTTCCTCTAACTGCTGAGCTGAGGCATTAAACCATCAAGAGTTCAAAAAGTTACAGTTCCTTGTTGCTGGCCCCAAAAGCCTCACATACAATTATATGACCATGTGAAATTCCCCAACTTTGCAGTACAAGTTGGTCCGTTTTATATATGTACATGTATATACTCTCGTCTATAAGTCATTTGTTTAAATTTCATTATGGTATATGGTTTGCGTCTCACGTTCACTGTCTTATTATGAAGTTGAGTGTCCTGTCTTCCTGTGATTACATCATGTGTCACACCTGTGTCTGATTGCACCACCTGTGGCTCGTTCCCTTGTGTATTTAACCAGTGTTTTCCCGTTGTCCTTTGTCAGGTCGTCTGTTGGCTGCGCCGTGCTCTTGTTTTTTCCCTGCTTGTTCACGTGGTTACCTCCATGAGGGTAATAAACTGTTTGTCACGTGTCTGCATTCTTGGGTCCTGTCAAACTCTGACCCGACAGATACAGTTTGTTTATTTACAGTTGTGCCTGCTCTGCTCAGTATCACCTCAGGTAACTCATGTCAATGAACATTTTCATGTTTGTGGTATTGGTGCCATTAAAGGATTTATCATGCAGATATCAGACAAATAAAGAAAGTCTGGTTTTTAGAGATGAGTAAAATTCTCATGTTCCCTCATAATATAATAGCACTAATTAGCAGGTATTGGTGTCAGCCTTCACTATACCTGGCTTGTTAGCGTAGCTCATTAACTAGCCAATTAGCCAGCAAAATAATTATACTTGGGTTATCCTTCGAGCAAGACACCCAGCTGCTCAGCTGTGCTAAGGCTGCTAATGGGAGCATATGCTGACCACAGTTATTAAATCAGCCTGCACTAATGTTTCAGAGCCTCACATGCTCCACCTCTTCGCCCTTTTTTGGATCAACCAGGGGTAAGGCGGAGTCAGACACTGCCAACATGGCAAAGGTTGAGCAGCCCGCTTTGAGCTTTGAAATGCTCTTATTAAATCTATGGGTGACTCTCTTTATATGCAGTGTATAGTTTTGTTTCACAGTAATATAATGGCTTTTGAATACAGCAAAGATGCAAAAAAGAAGTATAAATACCTGGTTAAGTAAATAAGTTTGTGTGTTTGAGTGTTCTGGTCTCAGCTGTTTCACTTCAATCAATTAGTCAATCTTTGTAGAGCACTTTCCCCCCTTTTTTCTTTTCTTTTTTTTTTTTTGACAAAAAAGCAGCTATACATGATAAAATAATAAATAAAAAAGAACATTACGTGCACATTTACAAAAAAATTTAACCATTGAGGAATTAAAAACACTGAGGAAAAGCTATCTTACACTCACCTACATCTGAGTCAATATGAGTTGTACAAATGGCTGTAACAGCACACACATTTGGACAGTCTCTTCAAAGGAGCTAACATGTACACACCAAAAGTGATGGAAGTGGATGTGTGAAGGGGAAAAAGTGGGTTGTCAAATCCCTTAATCCTTTGTTGCCAGTGCACACCATCAATCACTGGATGTGATTTGAAGATACTGTCGGATGAAGCCCAGCTCAATCCCAACTTCAGTAAAGTCTGGGGAGACACTGTTTGACCATCGACATACTTTGTTACAAGTGCACTAATGCCTGTAGGGTAAAATCATGCTTACAGTCGTCGGTGGATACTCCTGACTGTCTAAACTCATCGTCTTACCTAAAGGGTTTTGTTTCTATAACAGCTAACGTACAGAGGATCCAGTTCATGAGCTGGCTCCAAAGCTGGGGCAATACACACATGTTTTTTTTTTTAAATAATATATTCCATTTGATACCTACATACACAGCAAAAGAAAGGAAGAGACCGAGGGGGGGAAAAGCAGGGAAAGAGGAAGTGAGACAAGGTGTTAAACCACTCCATTCTCAAACACTCAAATAAGCACTTAACGGGTACCTGAAGGAGGGTTGTTTGCCATCTTGTAATCCTTCCGATATTGACACACTGTTTCCACACCTTAACAGTAGCTCCTTCCTAATCCTCAGCTTCCCTTGTTTTCTCCGGTTTAACTCTTTGATGATATTTTTTTCCGAGTCAACATCTCTGATGAGAGACGGAAAAGAAGCGAGGCCTCCGGACGCCGTACCACAGTTTATCGTGACCTGCTGAGAGGGCCGGTTTTAATAATAGCTCTTCGCTGCTGCTTGATTGTCATCTCTTTCAACGGGGGCCGCTCAACAAAACATCTCGTATTCTGCCTGGGCATTCTTCTCACATAGCTGCTAATGAAACACCAGTGTGTGTAGAGGCTTACAGAGCTATTTCAGCCAGGAATCAACTCAGCCCTGCCTGCTCAGTGAGGTGAGACCCATCTGGAGTCTGGATTAACTTTCCTCCTCATTCTATCTGCAGACATTCCTGAGTGAAATCTAAAATGCAATATTTTAATACACATCGGAGCCCTTTTCTGTAATGGATCAGAGATTTCGATGATTATGCTGGAGACAGGGGCACTCACTATGTGCACCTGTGGGTTTTTCTCAGATGTGTGTGAACGGGTATATTTGTGGAATTGAAGTTATGATTATAAAGAGGACTTCAGCAGGAGACGGATTAGCAGGACAGAGCAAGTAGCAGGTGACAAAGTACCTGGAAGCCTGAGTGACAAAAAACGTGCAACGCCACTCAGTTGTGACAGTGTGATGGGAGAGAAGGGACAACGATAAATGCAAATGTCTATAAAGTGCAGCCCTCCTTGTAGAGGTCCATGGAGGATTCACAGCACCTGTCTTCTGATTGGCTGAGAGAGTGATAGATTTTTGTTTAACACTAAGTAAAATCAAATTCTGCAAGATTAGATTGAGGGTGCAGGTGGGCGGGGTTTGGGGCATGATTAAAGAGTGGTTCTGCTTTCTTGTGACATCACAAAGTTAGTGAAGTCCTAACGGCTCATTTTAAGACTCTGTTTCTGAATACAAGCTGTGTGCATTTCTCTGTTGACTTAGCAATTTCATAGTTTCACAGTATCATTATAGAACCTAGACTAAGAAATCTCACTTTATACTATGAGGGACCTTTAAAGGGATAGTTCACCCAAAATTGACATTTCTACTCACCCTCATGTGGACTAAGGGCTGGGAGAAGTTTCAGAGTCCTCCGTGGCTTCTCTGAGTTACAGGGGGTCTCGGCGTAGCAGTGCATGTCCATATAACGGTTGCAAATGGATACTAACTGTCTTCGTAACAAAAAGACACACCAAAAAACATCCAAATACCTCCATGCTGCTCATATGTAATGTCCGTCTTGTATTGAAGCCCCCCCAAAAATTAAATAAGTCTATTTTTCAAGCTTGTTTGTAGCGGAAGCTCCTCTTCCCGGTTCGTCAAATTTGGACGAACCAGGGTCTGTCCTCTTCCCAGCTCGTCCAAATTTGACGAACCGGGAAGAGGAGCGTCGAGAAGCTTCCGCTACAAAACAAGCTTGAAATATAGACTTATTTAATTTTTTTCAGGACAATTTCGCATTTCGGGGCCTCAATACAAGACGGACATTACATATGAGCAGCATGGAGGTATTTGGATGTTTTTTGGTGTGTCTTTTTGTTACAAAGACAGTTAATATCCATTTGCAACCGTTATATGGACATTCACTGCTACGCCGAGTTCCCCTGTAACTCAGAGAAGCCACGGAGGACTCTGAAACTTCTCCCAGTCCTTAGTCCACATGAGGGTGTGTAGATAATGAGTGAAATTTCAATTTTGGGTGAACTATCCCTTTAAGAATAGACACATGCTCATTATGTCTGGTCTGTGAGGTGCAATGATTATTGTAATCAAAATACACAAATGCACTTTTTTGCTTGCTGGGCTTGTATTCAGACCATGGAAGATGTCAAACTTGAAGTGTCCTGAAAATCCCATAGTGTGACGGCTGTGGAGTGAACTTGCAGCATCTCTGCCTCAATGTAACGGTGAGGGAAACAAGCCATAACAACGAATGACAAGACAAAGCTTGTCAATAAAATGCTCCATTGCTTCTCGTATAGGGAGCCGCCCGCTGGCGCTACTGCTTCCTGACCCAAGATCTAATGTGACATTTTCACAATGGCAACGTTGCAGCAGACATACACATGCGCACATGCAGACACATGCATGGTTGCGCACAGAAACGGGTCACATTACAGTTCAGCCCATGTGGGAATTTGAATGTCAGTGTCAGTAATGTTGAACAGAAGCTGCTGATGCTGACAATTCATTACCCTCTTCATTCTATGTGTAACAATTCCTGTGAACAAATGTTTACAATATCAGTCGTATAACTGAATGCTGATCAACCAATGAGTTGAGTTTAAAGAGTTTCCATAGAAAACCAGTGTATTAGTGACAAATCCAGCTGTAAATATGTAATTAGTGTTGTGGTGTATTTGCACACAATATTGTGAAGATGTTTCACTCTGGTCCGATGCACAGACCCCTCAGCTTCTTCACTCTAAGGTCCTGCTCCCTGTGAGACAATCACAGGGTTTTAAGGATGCAACACACTGTGGGCCTGTGATCCGATAGTCAGCAAAAATAACTGCTACTCATTTGGGATCAGAAAAGAAAGTATGCTGTCACTTTTCATTGTCATTTTTTAAAAATAAGTCTGTCAAACAAGATAAGCTCCCAGACTATGACTCCCAGAGGAGGTAAATATGCATCAGAAACACAAACACCATTATTTCATCTGATTTAATAAAGTTGACTCATTACTTCTGCCACTTAGAAATCTTCTGAGTGCAGCTGTGAGCAAAAGCTTGTTTTTACGAGCATGTATCTATCATTCTCCGGTTAATATTTGATGAGGGTGCGTTTGAGCTGATGCACAGTGTTCCTTTTAATAATTTGGACTTTGCTTCATGAAGAGTCTCTTCATGTTAGGGACCCACCGTTGTCTGCTGAGAGAGGCAGAGGGCAGCGCTTAGACAGAGCTATACACGACAATCTTCTTTTCTCAGTATGAAAACATAATAATAATGGAGATGTTCTCTGCCACAGAAGACAGACAGATGCACTCATTTTAAACAGTGACAATAATAGTGTCACTAGATCCTTTGTCTGGTGGGGTAACAGTAGGGTTGTCCCTTAGTACCCTTAATATCTTACAGATTACTTGTGGTCAAAAACTACTGTTTTAACTTTAGAGTGACACTCATCCAAGTCATCTTCCTTCAGTTTTTGAGGCTCTATAACAACTTATAACAACATCTTTACTCTGATTCACTTGAAGAGACATGTATGTACCATTATGCAATTTTTTTCTGATTAAAAAACATATACTTGACATTTATTTGTTATATAAAATGAGACTACTACCAACATTTTTCATCAAACCTCACCTGAGGCGTTGCTGCAGCTGATGAACTGATGCACAGATCTGCTCTATTAACATTAACATTATTATTCTGACATTAACGTGTCAGAAACATCCACTTGTGTTTATTTTTAATCAGCTCTGCACCGTCAGATTAGAGCTCACCTGTCTGTGTGTGGTCAGCCTGCTGCCACCGGATTTAAAATGATGACAAATGGATGATAAAATTAGGCGGGACATGCAAGTGCAACCTAATCAATTGGACAGTCTGTGGCTACTTTAAATGTCCATAATAAAATGGCTCATATCAAGTCAATGAACTTAACTAAGGATGGTGTTACATGAATACCAATACTTTGTTTGAAAAGATTCAGCCTTATAGCACATCTGATAGTACAAAATGTTCCTTTTAATTAACACGTCTCACAATTCATAAGCTAGATGATGATGAATGATGCCATTTTGGAAGCTTTTCCGATCTGTCAAGAATCTATCATGTTTTGTCAGCATTACAATCATTAAAGCGAAATATTGACCGAGGCCAAGTAGCCTTGAGAAAACTCCATCTATCAACCTTTCTGGCACGATATTGTAACATGACTCAGAATATAATGCAGCCAGTTCTTTCAGATTGACATGCTTTCTTTGCCGCTACCACCATTGTAGCTTTAATATCAAACGGCAGCAGATTTCCTAGACAGTGACAGGTGATTCAACTTTTGCCCCTCTAGTCTTCTGGCAAAATCCCTCTGATGTGTCCAAAAGAAAAGTCATTATCATTCCTGTCAAACAGCCCCATCCTGCAACGTGAGCCTTATTAAACAGAATGTAGAATTACATTCATGCTGGGGAGACCGACAAATGGCATGAAAGCACGCTCATCAAACACCAGCAGTAGGTCTACCCCATTTAGTCTGTCACTACAGTGTTGTATTTAAATAAATTCTTTATGATATTTGCATTATGGCTGTGCAGTATTCTCGGCTGTGAGACTTTAGGAGTACAAGCCGTGGTGATAATACAGAGCAGTATGGAGGGGAGGGGATCACAGATGGCCATATAGCTGATCAATATTCCTGCAGGCGAGCCAGTCAATGACCTGTGCAGAGGTTCCTCATAAAATCAGACATGAGAGGATGGGTTCATGAGCACTCTAACTGCTTCTTCCTGTAATGATACTGGATCATTTACTTCACAAAAAATACATGAACAGCAATATTTGATTTAACATGTGCTACTATTTAAACTTTTGGTCTTATTATATACTGTATATAGCTACATACCATATACCATACCTACCATGTATATATAGATGTACCAAGTGTGTGTCACAGCCTGCTATATCTCATTCCTCTGTGCCATAGAGCTCCACTGCCTCCAAAAAACTATTAAGAACACATCATTGAGCCACACTGCTGCACTGTGACATGTTCCTGAAAAGCTATACGGACAACCTGTAGTTTATTTTTGGCTCAGTCCCACACTCATTACCCTGCTACCAGAAAAACTCACTATATTATAAATATATAGATTGCAGTGGCGAGACAGGCTGGAGTCAGCTGTGGGTGGCTGGTTATATGCTAACTTCTGGAGAAAAAAAGTGATGGAGTTAATACTGGTGTGACCCTCCACTACTGGAGACAACTTTTGGTGAGTAAAGGAATGAAGCGATATTTCTTTGTTTAGTCAGATTAGCTACAAACAGTTGATAAGGCTAATGTTGGAGCACGCTAACCAGCCAGGACTAGCTGGTAGGAACCAAGAGGCAACAGACAGGTTGGAGAGGAAAGACAATATTGCGAGACAATATTGCGAGAAAACAAGACTCCTTTCACTTTAAAGGGATAGTTAAATTGGCCCATTGCCATAATCCCTATAGTTTTAGGAGTAGGTTTGTTACCTTTAATTGCTATTTTTAGAACAGCAGAGCAGAGCCGCAAGCTGCTCAGAGCTATACGCTATGGAGGCTAATGGGATTTCTTGGTTTCCCTCATCAAACTCATCAAATACACAATCCAACAACTCCAAAAGGCTCTGGTGGACAAGTTGTGACCTGCACATTCACTACGCTATGAGATAATAATGGAACATTGGCAATGGGCCAATTTGCCAAAGTTTCTATTTAAAATGATGAATGGGGAAGCAAAGACACATGTTTATTATTATTATTATTATTATTATTATAACCTTTATTTAACCAGGTTTGTCCCATTGAGATCCAAGATCTTTTTTGCAAGAGAGACCTGGCCAAGAATGACAGCACATTAGCGCAGTCACAAACTTAGGGATAAGAATTTGCATCATGACTAGATAATAAGAATGCCAATATATAAAAAACAAACAAACAAACAAACAAACAAACAAACAAACAAACAAACAGTTGTGCACAGGACTGGGTAAAACACACAGATGCACCCAGATTTGTCTTTAGCATCCCTTGAACAATAATGAGACCCCTTGTAAAGAGGGACAATGAAAAATGCCAGTTATGAAATATAAGAACTGTAAAAAGTTAAAAACAATAATAATAATAATAAAAAACTCTTCATGGAAATATAGTGAGTATTAATCACCTCTGACAGTTTGGGGTGGACCAGGCTGCTGTACCCCTGAGGACTATTACTATGAGTAAGCTCAGGAAGAAGGTGACACTGATACACAGGGCTGAACCCCCCCAGTGCGGAGCAGCGGTGTGGGGCATTAGAGCTCCATTGTATGGCTTTGTGAAAGTCTGATTATAGCGCTCAACACTGCTCCTCCAACTGCTCTGTTCCTGTGAGCCGAGGTGATTCAACACTAATGACTCGCTCTATGGTTACTGGGGCTTGGGGGAATGCTGGCAGGAATGGGAGGGAGCAGAAAGGGGGGGGGGGTATATGCCCTGATGGGGAGTTGTCAAAGATAGATGACTTCATTTTGCCTGCTTTTCCTTTCATTTTCCCACCATTGCCCCCGCCTCGCTGTCTCGGCTCATCCTCCCTTCTGATTCCATCTCTGTCGCCGAGGCTGATGAGCCCAGAATGGGATTTGGTCACCTGTACTTCATCAACCTCACAGGTGATCACCTTTACAACAGGTACAGTCTTGGAAAGTGAGAGAAAACTATACCGGCTCAAGCCTGAGTAGGAAACAAGAAAACACAAAGCCATCCAGTCCAGACCTGCACAAAGCAGCACGTGAAACCACCTGCACATTTCAGCTGGAGCCTCTTTTGAAAGATTTATCCATCGGCTCCATGGAGAGCACAGTGAATATTCATACGGCCATGTGCGGCGAGTGACAAAGCCAAGAAGGCAGCAGCTGCGCAGGCCTGACAAAAAAAAAAGAAAAAAAAACCTAAGATCAAGTGAAGAGAAGCAGAAGACGGAGCTGGAGTCAAACTGACAGACTGAATTTGTTTCCATGAAAGATGAGGAAGACGAGTAGAGAGGCTGATGCAAGCAGGAACTACTCTCCCGTCACTCCTCCTCTCTTTTACTTCTGACGAGCACGAGTCGCTCCTCATCCTCAGCTGGCCTATTTCTCCCAACCCACATGCAAGTCAAAAGTATATGAATTCTGGACTGCTTGATTTTCTTACCTTTCTCTGGACTCAGGCTGCGGATATTGCTGGAATTGTCCATTGGTGTATTCCCAAAAGAGACAGAACTCCATGTGCTGCTAAAACAAGGATGGAGGGACTTGCTTCACCCTAACTACCATCTGGAAGGCTGCTACTGTAACAGGCATGCCTCGCCCCATGGGTGTCATCATCTGAGGTGTGACAGAAAACCTTTTTTTTTTTTTTTTTTAGGGGGGAAAAACTTGCCTCCCCTCTCCTCTTTCTATTCTACCTTTGTTGCACAGTCTTGCCTCTCTTCCTGCTTTCTGTCTTCATGAAAGCCCATCCTCTCTGTCTCTATCAGCTAATGTGTGACGGGTTAGCAGCAAAGACAATAGTGTGGTCTTGCACACTTCTTCTTCTGCCTCTACTGTACAGACTGGAGGGAGAGGGGGGTGTTGCCTGGAGAGCTTTGGGAGCGCGCTCAGTGCAGCCAACCACTCACGGCTCTTGTACGAGAGGGGGGGGAAGCGCTCAGTTCAACGCCGATCACCTGGGAGAATGAGCGCTATTAGATGGAAGAGGGAGGGAGAAGTGGGAAAGAAGACAGGGAAAAAAAAAGGAGGAGGGGCAGGGAAAACTGAAGAGGAGGAGGAGGAGCGGGGAGGGAAAAAAAGCGGAGAGATGAAATGGACTGAAATGCATCTGCTGAGATAAAGAGGAGGAGTGTGAAGAGAAAGAGGAAAGAGAGAGAGATGGGAGTGTGAAGGAGGCAAGGTGGCTGTGATTTGCAAGTAACGAAGAGCCGCAGCGTGTGGCACGCATGTTTTATTCAACACGGAGCTTCTGAGAGGGAGGACCAGTCAGGCATGGACGGGTTTGTCCCAGAAGTCGGCAGAGAGAGAGAGAGAGACAGAGAGATGGAGGGGAAACAGAGAAGAGAGGGTTAAAATGAACTTCTCTCCACTTCTGTGATTGGGATCTGAGGCCAGGAGGAGAGCAAGCAGCTCAGCTCCTGATACAGAGAGAGTGCATGTCAGTCTATTGTCACTGACATTTATATCATGGCAATTTCTGGAGAGATACATGAAGACTGGAAGCAGGGGTTTGGTTTGTTTAATCTGTACTCAAACAGAAATGTAGAAAAAGGGGAGTTATGTCCCCTCTGCACACTTTCATATTTTGCTTAATAACTCAGTCCTAATAAAAGATGCAGCCCTGAAGTACACTTATATAATCATCCTAAAAGCTTCAGATACTTTATGAACTTGGCCCAGACGAGAGGCTAAAACATTTGGATATCTCACATGTCCTCAGACTTTATGTAAATGCAACAATAAATCACTTGAGAACTTCATTAATTTGACTCTAACTTACATCACCAACAAAGCAAATGGGAAATTGAATTTCAGTTTGGTCCGTTAATACAATTTATGTTGATTTCATAGAGCTTTCGCACAATTAAAACTCCATTTCACTCACTGATGGACAGACTGAGCACTCATCGTTTTGCTATTAAAAACTGTTGCGCTAGAAAAGCTGCCGTCAGCAGCTTCAGTCTGAATCTCTCTGTATTCCTTCTCATTGACCTATATTGGCTGAGCCACTTAGCAGTGGGGTGGCGGCAGTACAAACACATACAGTGGGTGTTTAATGAAGTGGAACTGTAATGGCAGTGGCTTATTAATACCAAAGCTCCAGAGTTAATTTATGAATGCACCTTGCAATCCGTGCGCGAGAGGATATTTAAAGTCACGGTACATCATCATCATCAAATACAGAACACATTTTATAATATTTTCAGCAACTTTCCGCCATTGCATGAATAATACACGCTGTGAATTGTCTCAGCTCATGCATGTTTCATGAGACAGGAATGACAAACCTCTGCTCCTTTTGTACACGGCTTTTCAAAGCTCTCAGCCTCCACAAAAGTCATAATCCAGCACCGCTCCAACCGAAAGTCAACTCCCATTTATCTACCCGGTGTCCTCTCTGAACATTAGCGTGCAACACCTCCTGCTGCTCCAATGAGCTTTGGCCATGCTACAGTAGCTGTCCACTGAGCGGTATGGCAGCAGGACCTGTTTCACACAGCCGGGGCTTCAGGCCATCTCTAACACAGCGAGAAGTTAGCTAATAGCATGGGATCAGTCCTCCAGGGCCGGTGTAATGGTCTCCTAAGTGTGTATGTATGTGTTTGGGTTGGTAGTGGGGGTTGTGCATTAGGACCCTGAGGGATGTTAAAGGGCTCCACAGTGGTTGGGGGTTGGGGTCTTCACATGTACCTTGGAAGTAGGACAGATAGATTATATAAAATATGACCATTTCTGGGGAACAGAAGCCGATGTGTGTGTTGCATCAGCTAAGAATTATTGGCTGAAGTATGAACAGAAATATAAAACCGATCAATTCATGCTGCATTGTTTATATCAGTTGTGACAATCTGCAAACTATAGCATTTTTCCCACCGTGCCTGAATATAGCATGGCTAGTGCTGTGCTGTTGGTCACTTTTAATTTGTTTCTCCATCCAACACATTGTTGTCATGATATTATCACTTTTTATTTCATATAAAGAAGAAAATGAAATGTGTCTATAACTTTCCAGCTCCCATGCAGCGGCAGAGTCCTAAAACACCCAGCTCACACACAGGAACCCATTTAAAGTCTAGTTTAAAGGGGTATAAAGAAAAATAAAGTCTCATATCGCCTCATAAATAAGCCCTGCTCATGTGGAAAATAATTTTTCTCCAGTAGAGTGAGTAGAATCCACTTTTCTTTCTATCTCTGTGCAGCATATCTCCCTCTCATCTTTAAAGTCTGTCGTACACACACACACACACACATATATACACACAAACGCACGTTCATTCTCAGTCACCTGCACAGTGAAAACAGCTGATGTGTAAGCGTGCGCTGCAGATCGGCAGCCGGCCGATGGAGGCTGAGCAGCTGTTGATCAAAGCAGCCGCCGAGTGACTCCCAACACAAATCTGTCACTCTGAGTTAGCGTTATAAAGATAGCACAATGCAGACATTTGTGTGATACTAATACACTGATGCCAGATAACAGCAGTATGGAAAAGTAAGTAGTAGTTCACTCAGGGGACTTTTTCTCCCCAGAGACAACAAGTTCTTTCTAAAGTGACACTTATGGCTGTTACAGAAATGATTCAGTGTTTTTATTTTTCATTTACTCCCCTACCTGTCTTTGTTTTCACATTCCTTATCAAAAACCTGAGGGGAAGTGTTGCAAATGAAAACATAAACTTACTGATATGAAAGAAGTGCCTTCAACTTGAAAATATGCCTCACCAGCCGTTTATTTCTCCTGGTATTTGCATATTTATTAGCACACATAGACACAAATGAATCAGCATTTTGCTGTGCAGTTAGGTTAAAACCTGCACCACTTTTGAATGATTCTGACTCACTGGATGCAGACTGTGGTCTAGACATTCATACATTAACACCACACCATGCTATTCTTTCAGTATCGATGTGTTACTGTTTTCAAAATCCCTATAGTCCCCTGAAACAATAACAGAAAGCTCTGAGTTATATAACACTTTATAATAGGTACACTCTATTAAGCATTAGTTAAGCATGAATAAATACTAATTCTTTGTTTATAACGCATGAATACTCATTAGTATGTAGTTTATAAAGTTACAAATACAGTTAGTGCTTATCAATGATGAGCAGTGTTGGGCACGTACTTTTAAAAAGTAATTAGTTATAGTTATTAGTCACTTTCCCCAAAAAGTAACTGAGTTATAGTTACTACATGATAAAAGTAATTAATTACCAGTAAAAGTAACTATTTTTCACCAGCTTCGTTGTAAACAAATGCACATGGCCAGGCAGAGGGTTAGCAAAAAAGTGACCAGACTTGCATAGTTCCTCTCTAAACGGATGTATTATTATCTGATGGTACTTGAGTCAATTAACACATCTTATTGTCAGTAACGGTAACGGCGTTATAACGGGGGAAACAGAAACTTTTTTGATTACTCGTTACTGAAAAAAGTAGCCCTGTTAGTAATGCTGTTTATTTTAACGTTGTTATTCCCATCACTAATGATGAGTAAAACATTTTTAACTATGTTTATAAACTACATGAGTATCCATGTGTTATAAATGATGAATTCAGTATTTCATACTTAACTAATGATTAATAGTGTGTACTTATTATAAAGTGTAAGTATGAGCACTATCATGATGTTTTTATTTGTGTGACCACAAAAAAGAAAAACCATGTGAGAAAAACCTTTGATTGATCACGATTAATACCGAAGCTACTGGGCGAGGAGAGTCTCTGCAGGTTGTCTCTGTCACTGTCAACAACATGTTGCTTTTCACTGTGTCCATGTTAACAGGTCAGAGTGGACGCACTGTCTGCGTAACATGTCTCACATCTAAAATTAGACAGAGAAAAGACCTGTTTATGTCATAGCGTCATCACACCGGCAACGTTACACAAAACTGACGCATTTCACCCTGATAGTTTCATGGGCTGTATGGCAGAAACCCAACGAAGGCTATAATTATATGTTGTCAATAATTGAACAGGTGACAGGCAGTATTTTTCTGCTCTCTTTCTCACTCACACTGTGTGTGTGTCGGGTACAGAGATGGAGCCGGCAGCAGCACACAGCCAGTGTGAACACATATGCATGGGGTCGCCAGCTTTACATCACACACTGTGACATAGGGATATCAGATTTCCTCACCTATCTATCTATCTATCTATCTATCTATCTATCTATCTATCTATCTATCTATCTATCTATCTATCTATCTATCTATCTATCTATCTATCTATCTATCTATCTATCTATCTATCTATCTATCTATCTATCTATCTATCTATCTATCTATCTATACTCCATCTGAAGATTCGTCAGTAAGCTTCTGCCTTGCTTGTCTACACACCTGCATATTTTTTCCATAGCAATGCTACTAATGGGAACATTGTGTACAAATCCTAAGGTGATGATCTATTTATAGTCTTTTTTTTTCCTAGTAGTGGCTTTTCAGATTGGATCATGTCTCAGGAGGAGGCGGCTGCTGCTATATTTGAAGGTTGTGGAAATGTGCAGGAACAAGAAAGGTTAGATCCAATCAGTGTGGCCCTCTAAGCTTGACGGTGGCACTTTGTGTTACTTCTAGGTCACCGGTGCCAGCTTGTCCATTATCTAGCAGTGGAGCAGGTTATCTCCTGAGCTCTTGTAAGAGCACAGGACTGATGGGATAGCTGTGGAGCAGCGACTGTGAGAACAACAATGATCAATAGCCTACTACAGCCAGATATGCCACCACTGAAGACACAGACGAGATCTCACAACCACCATCTAGAATCCAGATCTTATGAAGATCTATAAACATTAATTATAACTCAGATGAACATTTTTGGACCGTCTCAGCTGCCTGAAAATGTCTCTTGGCCATATTTTGGCTTTCACGTGCTCAGCTCACCGTTCCTTATACGTGGCAATGGGAGAGAGAATGGAAGATAATAACCTCGGCGGGTGAATGGAGGGGCCAGCTGCTCCCTCCATGGACTTCTTATTAAATGAATTTGTACGTGTGTGTGTGTTTGTGTGTGTGTGGCGTGCAGGTGGCCTGGAGCAAATAAAAAAAAAGGAGAAGTGCATTTTCCATTTGGATTGAGGGTCACTGGGTTCAAATACGAACGCTTTCATTGAGAAACTAACGTCAGGGGATTGAACCTGTGCTGATGGAGATATGAGCAGTGACAAGCAAGTAGACTCGGATTCCTTCAGTGTCAGTCGTTCAGGAGGTTTTTACCTGGAGCTGAACTTTCCTCAGACACCTCTCCTCTCCAAAACAAACAGACCAGCCGGTAAAGAAACACTGAATAAAGCAGTGTCACATTAGAAATCTGTGATTCACCCACACATTCCAGCAGAGAGGGAGCTGTCTAACATTAGCATGGCTTTTTTTTAAATGTATAACTCAATACCACACGTCAAGACTAAAATCCCACAAAGTCGAAAACAAAAAGCATATCTAAAAATGTGGCTTCTGACCATCACTATGATAAAAGCACTGATTTCTAGATGTGTAAAGATCTGGACCAGGGCCACATTAAGGCAGAAGAAGTCCAAAATTTTTAAATATAGTTTCAATTCAATCAATTAGAATATGATATATAGTCAAAAAATAAACAAAATAAAAACAAAAGTGATAAGATTTCAAGAAAAGAAAGTCATAAAAGAAAAAGGTAATATAAAATTAAAAAAAGTCATAATATTGTCAGTATAAAGTCATATGAGATTTAATAATGAGAAATGTCTTTCTTTCTTTTTTTCTTCAAAATTGTCCTAATACTCCTTAAAATACAAAAGCATTATGGACAAAAAGCACTTATGTTATGTCGTGCTCCATCATCACACATTTTGGCTCCTAAATAATAATAATAGCTTAATGAATCTGAAATATATGCAAGTGGGCGATTTTATGTTTTGTGATATAATCTGAACTCAAGATTGGAGTAAGACCTTTGGAGATCTTTCATGGTCACTTCAACAGTGGTGACCTTTGACACACAAACTGTGCCCACTGATCCAGCTGCAAACTGGCAGGGCCTGAGGGGGAACAGTGAATTGCAGGGTCTTCAGTGATGGAGGATGTTGTTCTACCACATCATCCATTCACACCATCCATTCTCATCATTCTCCTCTCTCAGAGTATAAGAGAGGAGCTGGAGAATGGTCCAACAGTGAGTATTATAACCAAGCTTCCTTTACTGTATAGACAAAATAAATCACGATATCTGCAAAAGAAAAAATGAGCCATGTTTTTGCATATATTCATATCATCTACGATAAGTATGATGCTGTTTAATCCTTTTAATCTCTAAATGTGCCTGAGTATCAGGGCATTGTTTAGTTTTTTTTTGGCTCAGATGAAAAAGAAACAAAAAAATTAGTGGGTAACACTTAATAGTAAGTACCCACTATTAAGCATTAGTTAAGCATACAATACTGAATTCATCATTTATAACACATGAATACTCTTTAGTATGTAGTTTATAAGCACAGTTAAAAATGTTTTACTCATCAGTGAGTATTCATGCGTTATAAATGAAGAATTCAGTATTAATTAATGCTTAACTAATGCTTAATGTGTACTTATTATAAAGTGTTACCAATTAAGGGTAATGGTGTAAAAGTCGGGTCAGAGAGTTGGAGGAGACCTAGAATTTAGCCTACAGGTGTGTGATAAGCCATGCACTTCAGTTCGTTCTCAGGACCTGAACTGATTTTGTTGCAGCATTTTGATTCCTTAAAATAAAATCTCCATCGCACTGAACTCAGAGGACTAATGTTGTGTTTTTATTGGAGGGTCTGAACTCATCGGGTGCAGATTTCTCTCCCAGGTTTGCTCACATCAACACATTTCCATATAACTCCCATATTTTATTCTCAATCAATTATGTGCAACATTTTCTTTTATGTTGCACATAATTGACAAACTCCACTGGCTAATGAAAAGCTCCATACACATCCTATCCTGTCAAGTGTGCATGAGGAAACACACAAATGTGAACGTCCAGGGGAATCTGTCACCAGCTTTGATAGAATACGACCCCAGGGCACGACGACCCCCCTCCGCCCCCCAACGCCCCTCCTTTAACTATCTGTGGCTGCTGGGGCCTGATAACTGGCTGATAAGCAAAACTGTCAAATTCGTTTCATGTGTACGGTGCAGGAAATGTGACAGCTGTATTTTCTCTTTCTAACATGTTTGGACAGCGAGTTAAACGCGTTATGCCCTGAACTAGGAGTCTTGTGTAAAACACATGTGAACTGTCTCTATTAGGATGGTAGTTTATGAATCTGTGGACTCTGACTGACTCTGTGTTTGTGGCAGTGGCTGGGAGAGCAGATGTCTTGTGCTTCATTGTCAGCTGTTTAGTCACATTATGATTTTTTATTTTTTATTTTTTGGGATTTAAAGAGTTTGATGTGATGTGACAGATAAAAACATCATTGAGTTGTTCACTGTCTCTTCCGCTGACCATGATCAGTCACTTCCTGCACAGTGGCTGCACATCACTGCAGAAGTGGCCCCAGAGACGACGTTTTCATGCACTGAAGTGGCCAGTTAAAGTGGATAAATGCTGGCTGTTATTCAGCATTCATCATTAAGATGTATGGGCACCCTGCTGGGACAGTAGCCTACTAGTCTACTGGTTGTCTTGAGGACTTTAAGAGAAATCATGAGTGAAATAATCAGTCCACATCACGACTTGAATATTTCCACCACCAGTGAACCAGTGACAGTCTCAAAGAAACCGACAGCCAGAGTTTCATGTGTCACAAAGCTAAGGAACCAATCCTGTCAACTCTGGAGACAAATAAACCTCCCGTCAATCATGTGGCTGAGTGTCTCTGATGTTCCCTCCTTCTCCAACCATCTTGATACTCTGCTCTGTCACCTCCGTGTGGAGGAGACAGCCATTGTTGGGGGGGAAGCTAAAGGCCTGATCCCGAATCTCTCACTGTGGAGGTAAGAGAAGTATTATTGATTTATCTCACTGTTGGAAAACATTGTTAAACCGAATGTTAATCACAGCAGAGAGAAACATGTCTAGAAAGAGTCCTCCAATGTTAACAGCAACAGAGATCATGTTTTTTTTAAAAAAATATTTTTAAATCACATAGCCTACGTTGTGTTTTTACATCTCTCATTTTTACAGCGCAATGCGTGATGGAGCTCGGCTACAACTAGCTGTCACCGGTCATTGCTTCATTAGGTTTGGGCTTACGTAGACTTGCTCAGGGTTAGATTTGACTTCAGTGAACACTCCACTCCATACCAGTAGGCCTATGCATGCATACTGGTAAGCATGTTTTATGTGATGATTTAAAGGTGTTAGCTACAAGTTTAATTCCTACCGGCCAGTAGATGTCGCACTCACACTCGCCCGCTCTGGCTCCAACCTCCTACTGGTTGCCAGGTACGCCCCAATACATCCATGGGTACACATACATATATGGGAGCGGCTAGTAGCTAAAGCTAAGCTAACGCTAACTGTATTTAACGAGCAGCAGCTCCGGTGTTGACAGCAGACTGGAAACACATCTGAATCATTTCGCACTAACTCACCTGCGGACAAACCCGACAAACCCGCAGCATCACACCTGCACCAGAAACGTTACAGTACCGGCTGACCGTTAGTTAGCATTAGCATTAGCACAATGCCATTTCTTCACAGAGCTATCTGGCCCCCCTGAGCTCCGCCTCAAGTGACATCAACGTACTAATGCTGTTGCCGCAGAGATCATTTCATGTTGAAGTTGTCAACGTAACCAGATGTAAATATTTATATTTTGGTATTTATAAAACAATTAGCCTATTTATATACTATTAAAAAAAATTAAGTAGCCTAATACTTTTATTTATTCTGCACCCCTCTAGACAGTGGCGTAACATCATGGTGATGGGCCCCGGTGCAAATATTTTTTTTGTGCCCTATACCTGCTGCTGCCCTAAACACAAGCGCACACGCACGCACGCACACACACACACACACACACACACACACACGGACACGCACACAGCCACTTGAGAGAACTGCTATTGTCACCATATAATAATAATAGGGTTTTCACACAAACTGGTGCAAAAATGACACATTGTTTTATTTTGCAGCCCGTATGTATTACATTCACACACGTTTGTTTTTTCTCTGGTCCAAACCATGGATGTGTTATGATCCAAACGCCGCACCACTGTCAGAGCGTCATGTTTCCATCATGACAACTGACGAGAGAAAGACGTGTGGCACGTTGTCATGTTTACATGAGCTCAAACTTGTGGTGCACACTGAGCAGAAGGCTCGAGGTCCGGCTGCATTCACATACTACACGGACCGCGAGCTCGACTGCAGCCGCACCGAGACCTCGCGCTGCTCAGACTCACGTGCGTATTCTGTCTGCGTCAGTCCCGACAGCGATCGACACGGTCCGCCGAGAAAAAATGCTGGTACTGGCGTATTTTTTGCGTGTCAGCATGTAGAGGTATCAGTTCTCGTGGCAACCCCAGTTACAGGTGACTGGCCACAAACTCACCCTGCAAACCAGCGCTTAAGCACCACGGACAGCAGCTCCATATCAACACCAGCCTGCCCTGAGCTGGGCTCAAACCGCCGCTCATCTTGACTGACAGGTATCAAGGTGATTATATAAATGATAATTTCCTCCTCCCATACCAGCCACACTCAGCGTTACCTTATACCGACCCGCGTCGAGCTATGCCATTCACAAAAACAGGGGCCTGTGGCAATTCTGGACAGCTGTTTTTTTTCTCTCTCTCTCTCTTCCTTCATGGGCCCCTGACGGCGCCTGGGCCCCGGTGCAGCTGCACCGGTTGCACCGTCGATATTTACGCCACTGCCTCTAGACATTCTGTGGATGTATTATTTTTGAAAAATGTAACGTTTTGATGAAAAAGTTGTAGCTATAACCTTTAATCTCACTCCTCTGCATCAAAGTCCAGGGTCTCATTGACCCGCAACCACCCAACCTCTAGAGGGGGACTTTCACACTCTTTATACTACATCACCGTAACAATTACAACAGCCACTTTGATGATGATGATGTAACTATGGGTCATATTAAGCTGCTGAACAAAAACACACTGAGGGCTGGTTTTTCATTGGAGGACAGTCTCCCTGAGAGGAACTTGAAAGGTTTATTTTCTTGTACACATATTAAGCATTTGTCCAACCCCATCCAGTAGGCTACAGCATTCCCCTGTCCTATTTCCAGACCTGCCACACAGAGCCACTGTGGACAGGGTCCCTGTCCATCATTGCTACGGGTAAATACAAACCTTACACCTTAGTTTTTGTTGAGATGCATAATATTCTTTTTTTTTCTCATGGTGAGCATGTTTTAAATGTTCTATTGTGTATGGGATATGTGCCAGATATATATGTGTATATTTCTGTTTCTCCTCCTTTGAGGTTATCAACCTGACTGATTCAACAACAAAGCAAATGTCAAATAAAAGGAAATTAGTTGAACTGAGTCGACTCCTGCGTCCTCTGAGCCAAGCCTGGTCGAGTTCAGGCAGATGAAGTTGTAATAACTCGACAGTTTTGAAGAGGTATGTCTCTCTACGCCTCATGGGTGAAAACCTTCCAAACTTTGGATGAGCAGAGTTACACAGACACCGTGGAGCAAGCCTTCGTCTGAAGCACAGCTACTTCTTTCACCTGTCTGCAGCTGCAGTGTTGAAAATCAGAAGCAGAGTTAAACTTGTCTGAACAGGGCTCGGTGGTGTAGCGATAGCAGAGCGGTGCTTTGCAGCCAGAGACCTGCTGTGCAGAATAAACACTGACACTTTGACAAATGGCTACATCTGTAAACAGCCAGTCTTAAGAGGACGTTGTAACACTTCCAGACCACAATGCTTTGCAGATAAAGCAGCTGTGATTGGCCATTTTGAGAGCAGCCATTATCTTGTTTTACTATCCGCTCATTATTTTCCTCTCAGTGAAAATGAGTCTGCATCATCAGCAGTGTTAGTGCTGTCTGACTCAGAGCGACTAATTAGGCTGTTTGGTGTGTATCACTCATTAGACTGTGCAGAGCGGTGTGGTCAGCTGGTCAATCTACAAGGTTGATCTGGTCTATTAATTGATACATAGTTAACATGTGGTGTGTGTGGACAATGTAGACTTTAATCAGATGCGAAGGGGAGTGGTTAGGTCTAAATTAGTAAAGCCAGTGGCGACCTTGTGACCTCGCTGAACTCCAGGGTAGGACATTGGGACAAGCTCAGTCCAACATGGCACCTATATGTGGAACGAGTCATTCTACTATCTCAATACACATTTGTTTTGACTGCAGCCAGATGTATTGAAGAACATGCACCAGGCATAATATCCACTATTAAGATATCAGGGGAGCTGCTAACTATTGTTCTCATTACTGGCTAATCAGCTGATTGTCTTCCTGAAGGATGAATCAATAATTAGTTTAAGAAATATCAATAAATCCCAAATTGATTGCTTCAGATCTATGAAAAAAAAGCAGTCTCTGGTTAATTGATTAGTCAATCAACCATTTTATAAGGTGATGCAACTGTTACCCGTATGTAATCTAGGGGCTCAGAAATGTTGACTTATTTCCTTCAGTTTCTTTAGAAATGCATGTAATATCAATGTAATATTATTAATATGGTGTAATTACCACACTGTGGGACTGGGTACTTGTGGCCTTTGAGGGTCTGGGGCTGCAGAGCAATTGTCCCCTTGGTGTGGTCAGTAAAGGTTGTGGCTACTAAACTATTGCATTCCAATAGTAGATTCAATCAAACTGCGCATAAATATATAAATAAATACATAAAACAATACATTTAACTGAACTCTGAGACTGTTAACAATCAGAGAGAACATTGATGAAAAGTAATGTATTACTTTTCTCAGTGTAATGCTCTGCAGTGACATCTCCCTCTGTCAGCTGTATCTTCCCCCAGGAATCAAAGGCTCAGCAAAAAGGCTGAGAGCTGTACGACTCCTGCAGCGTCCCATAGAAGAACAGTTTATTCATTTCTGTGGCTCTGCAGTCACTGTATTTATGTTCCATGGTCTCTTTGGAGTTTGGAGAAGTGATAATGAACCACAATTACTCAGACACGACAACAGTAAAGACGATTGATTTGAAAATCACTAGATTCAATCACTATTGTTGTGTTCATTCAGTCATTGTGGTCTTTTCCATACAGGCAACTATATTGAATGTGCTCTTGAATGTCTAACACCATCTATGCAGCAGCCCCTCCCTCAGTCCTGTGTGTAGTTTTTATCTCCCATCATTCTCTGGGTCTAACCTCAGAGAGTAGCCTATAACAGCCTTGCTTCTCTAACCCATTTACTCTAGAGGCAACCTGCTTAAACAGCCATTCTTTAATCCAATAGCTCTCCATGCGGAAAGACTCATATGTTGGCACAAACGGTGTGAAGGCAAAGTGTAGCAGCTGACGGATCCTGTCATGAAACAGCTTGTGTTTTTCTTTATGTTGCTACGGCGGTGTGTTATCCATCTTTTCTATGGACAGTTTGCCTCCATCAATTCTGTAGCTCTACTGGAGGATGTCATGGAAGTGCTCCACTGAAATTAGAGGAAAACGGCTGAAACTCTGTAACATTCAGAGGAATACAGTTTGTTCATAATATTGTTGTGATCTTAAAGCTGCAATAATCAACATCAATAAATGCACTGGATAAATGTTGTGTGTCAAAGCATTTCTCAAATCTACAGTGAATGATAACCTGACAACCTGCTTCTGCTGAACTTTTTCATTTGAGCTTCGAGCAACAAACTGAGATCATTTCAGGCAGCAGTGAAAACTTGCAAATAAACCCACATCACTCAGGGTGGAGTTGAGTTGAGATAAAACTTATTTTCTCTGAATCAAGAAATTATTCAAATTTGGACTTGTCTTCTCATTGAGAAGGGTAATTATATAAAAAAAAAAAGTTTTCTTAATTTTATTCCACTGTTTATAAAGTTATATCCAATCAGCGTGCAAATTCATACCAAATTTCCAGAAAATCATCAGAACAAAAATGAATTATTGCACATTTGTAACAGCTGGTGCTTTCCAATTTTCCAGTCGGGTGCCACTTAACTATTTCAGACGCAGAGGGCATGATGATAGTTGCGTTCAAGTTGCATCCTTCAGAATCTGCACATGGAGGGCAACTGCGTATAGGTTTGAAAGCTCCTTGAGAACTTTGTGTCTTGTTTCTTTTGACTACAAAGGCTCCAATCCTGGCCCAACCTCCCCCAAGGTGACGCCACTGAGGCTACGTCCAACTTTATTTACAGTTTATGGAGGAAAATCAAAGAATCACATAAGTGATGAGGACAAACGGTCTGAGAGATGTTTGTGTACAAATTTGACCTGCTGGAACTCCAAAAGCATTTTGATGACTCTGAAAGTTCTCCAAACCCTTCCTTGGCATGACGGTGAGTAGAAAATTAGTGAATTATCAATTCTGGGTGAAGTATCCCTTTAAGTAAGATTTGCAAAAATAGCTGTATTCACTGAAACCACACATCGCTTTGAGCACTGGATCTGTCTATTCTGTGGCGTCTTCTGAACAGTGTGAACTCACGTCCCGCCTCACTGCGTTGATGTAGAACATTACATCACGTCAGGGAGATGTTTCAGGAATGGAAGAGAAGCATGCTCACACACAGACAAACAGAGCGTGGTGGTGAACCCTGATCATGCATGTGATTCAATCTAAAGGTAATTCTACAGGAAATAATGACTGTGTTGTCTGTAGGGACAGACTTCACTTGACTGAAGTCCTCACGTCTTTTATTCTCCTGCATCCTGACACTAAACTAACTAACTAACTAAAAACTCAAACAGCTTCTTATTTCACAAATAACTGATTTTAGGGTTTTTCTTCCCAGGCCGCCACAGTTATATAACGGCTTCTAAAACTGAAGCCGAGCTCTGCAGTGTTATGCTAATGTTGTTTAGATGAAAAATGAAACTAATGTATCTTGGGAGAAAAGAACAGAGAGGAAATGAAAGCAGCACACGGTGAAAGAAGAATCTATATTTTCCAAAATAATTGAGTGTCTGGAGGGGGCATTTACTTTTTTGACAGGGTGTCCTACAAGTTTAAAAAGGTTTTACTTTTTTAGAAACATGATAACGCTATTCTAAATTAAAAAGCTGAGGGAATGTATTTAAAGAAATGTTTACAAAGAGAAAAACACTGAAAAGCTACAGCAAGCTTATGCAACAATGTATCACAGACAGGAAACAAGACCGGGTCAAAACCTCGAATGTGTCTGGACTGTGTAGTGGTCAGTGTGTGAGACTGAGCGCAGACATCATTGCATCATACGTGTCTCATGTCTATATCTTTTTGCTTCTCTACTTCTCTGTGCTCACACACAGTGTTTTTATAAAGCTGGATTCACCCTCAACCACAATCATGATACAAAATCACCAAATATAAGACAGAGAAAGTTTGAAGAGACTGATTTTCTGTTTATTTAGTCTGACAGCCTCCATCTGGGGAGCAAACATCTTCTTCATCTCTCACTGGAGAGAAGAGGCTCCTCTAAGTAGCCGAGGTTTGACCAAAAAGTCACTAGATTTGTGAGCCGATGCTTTTTAGAAAAATGTTTCTAAACATCTCTAAATCTAGACAGATGTGTTAAATTGATCATCCACACCTGTTCCTCCTACTCTAACGGACTGTTTATACAACACCTTGTGTTCAGCTGATGGTTTGTGACTTTCGCCTTTTCCCTGTTTCTGTTTGTCATCACTGGACTGAGAACCTACTGTAGTGTTGTGGTACTGGACTGTTCACTGAGCAGCTCATGTCTCTGCCCCGCAGATCTCAAAACAACATGCACCGATAATTTTAATGAATCTACTGCTATGACTATAGGGATTATAGCAGTAGGCGAATTTGCCAAAATGTTGAACTATCCCTTTAATCAACTGATCTCAGTCTTCAGACAGCTGATTGGTCAAACTGCAAGCTCTTGATTGGTCGGAAACGAAACCTGCAGCCACATGGCCCTTTGTGGAATAGAGAGCCTAAGCAGCAGCAGAAGAGAAGCTCCGCATGGGACCTCAGTTCAGAAAAAATCTCCATCTAAGTGAATGGGAGTCAAAATTTTATTTCGTGATCCGATGGAATTGTGTCATGAGAAAAATATATGACAACTACCTATTTAAAACATCGTGTTTCATGACAAAAAATCAGCAGTTTGTAGTAAAATGGCAATGAAAGAATTTATATTGTGTGTGTTGTTTTAGTTTATAATAGCCTAGTTTAAAACTGCTGATTTCTTGGCATGAAATGCAATGTTTTTTTTGTTGGTTTTTTTAAAGTATATTTTTCGGCTTTTTGCCTTTATTTGATAGTGATGACAGTAGAGATAGACAGGAAATGGGGAGGCAGAGAGAGGGGGAATGACACGCAGGAAAGGTCTGCCCAACGCGGGATTCGAACGGGGGACGCCTGCGGCGAGGACTGTAGCCTCTACATGGCCGCTCTACTGCGCCACGCACCGCCCCTGAAACGCAATGTTTTAAATAGGTTAAGGTCATATATTTTTCTCATGGCACAATTCAATCGGATCACAAAATAAAATTTTGACTCCCGTTCAGTTACTGTACATGGAGATTTTTTCCCAATTGAGGTCCCATGGCGAGCGTTACTTCCTGCTTCGGCTCCCTATAGTTTGGACATGCCTGGGTTACAGTAGGTGGTCTATGAAAACCTGCATGACCTGAGGACACTTCCTGTCTGAACTCTCTTAGCGGCTGAAACTCTGTCCTCATACTGTACGTGCTCAGCCTGATAGCATGGCCACTGCCACTGAGAGAGAAGCACAGGACCTGATGTGCTGACCACAGCAGCATTAACTGTCAATATCCTGGGGCAGGCCTATATTCTACATCTGGCCAGGGGCCATGAGGGCTGCTGTAGGCCAGATCTAGACCTGGAGAAAGAAAATCTGACAAAAATTGAAACTTTGTCAGAAATCATGTTTTTTTTTTTTTTGGCCTTTTTGCAGTGGTCCTGAATGTAATACCCATGATGCTTGGTGCTAGGTGCTATTGATATGGAGAAGCCAACCGAGGGTGCAAAGAGTGAAAAGTATGTTCCATAACTTTGCAAAAGTTTCATACAGTAGTCAATTGAAGAAGCAAACGTAACAGAGCTCCAGGCAAAGGTTTATTCCTGCATGGCCCTGCACTGAGGCAACACAGCAGCTTCTGGGGAAGCCTGAAAACTATTTAACCAATAAGGCTGAGATGTACATAAAGAGAAAAAGAAAATAACACTTGCATCGATCTCTTCTCTCTCTCTCTCTCAGCTATCACTGAAGAACAGATATTATTATCCAACACCTGATTTTTATTTTCGCCACAAACTCTCATTTGATGTCAAACTTCACGGGTTGGCTGCTTCTTCAGACTTCAGGAGGTTTGTTTAGCGTGCTGCGCAACTGTACACCTCCACCACCAAACTACTGGTAAAAGTTTTTAATGCAGTAACAAATACACGTCAGACTTTTCCTAAAATCTGTTGGATATGTCAGATTAATCTTGTTATGATTAAAGGCAGGTGACACATTAAGGCAAGAGTTGGCCCACAGGGTTTGGTCTGGGAGGGGGGTGGGTTTGGGTGGAATTTGAAGCTCTATTGCTGTTATTGATGCTGTGAACTGTATGAAAAATGTTAATAAATAAATTGTTTAAAAAAAAAAGAATTCAGGTGACACCCCTTCTGGTTCTGAGAATGACACTCAAATTCAGACTCAAATTTCAGAGACTCTCCAGTTACTGCATGCTGACTCAGGGTCAGTCAGCATTTATATGTAAATGTCATTTCATCTCAGTGGAATGATGGAAGCTCTCTGAAGTCATTAACCTCACATGACCCACAGACCACCTCCCACAGCCCAAAAGACCAAACAGCAGAGGTTTGTAACAGCCAGATGCAACTCTCAGCTGCACAAAACAGCTGTTTTCACAGGGGATCGTTGATGCTGTGAAAATGAAACGTTCACCTGCCTCATACTGACAACTTCTTTTTCTCCAGGTTTATGTTTTTGGGGGGTCTGTGCAAGTTAATGTGTGTGTGTGTGTGTGAGCGTTGGCATGTGTGTGCGCAATGACTTTTTTTTTTCATGTTGTGTGGTTAGATCTGAGTGTAATTAGTGTATATATAGTTGCTCCCCTCAATCCTATTTTTAACCTCACACTATAATGACATTCAGTAGAGATTAGTTACTGTATGTGTTTGAAACCACACTCCTCACATGGTGAATCCAGCATAAAGCACAAGTACAATACTGCATCAGTACAAGAGAGTGATGTCACACTCACCACTCCGTTGTACTCACACGTCTTTTATTGACTTCTCTGCTGCATCAGCAAAACTCATACACGCTCCTTCCCCGTTAGAGGCCTCAAGCATCAGCATCATACATGTTGTTTAATGTGAAGTTTAATTGATGGTAGCAAAACAGCAGCAGACAAAAACCAGCAAATTAGAAGTGGCAGAAAAATAATTAGGTGAACAAATCTTCACTGATTAATCGAAGCAAGAATTTGTACCATCGACTAGTGTAACTGAATGAATGTGTTATAATAATATAGCCTAATTTATTAACATGTAAATATCTTCTTATACTAATCCGTGTCACATAAAGCTCAGGGTCAATCACTAAATATAACTCCTTGTCACTTGTCAATAATTAACAGGATGGATAGATAGTTGTCGTATTAATTAGTTGTGATGAACTAATTTGCGGTTGTAATTTTCAGAAGAACTCCTCCATTTAAAGCCAAGAGAGATTATTATCCATATGTATTGAATTGCGATAAATACATATCATATCTTTTGTTTTTGAGTATAATTTGAGACAAACATACAGACATACATACACATGTATATATTACCGCTGAAGGTGTGAAATGTGATAGAGACAGCTAATCAGTGGGAGGCCTTTAGCAACACTACCAACAACTACAGACTCACGAAAACATCCAAATCATTTGGCTGAATATGGAATTCAATGACAACCTTTCACTCAAAATAGCTTCCATTCAGCTCTTCCTCAAATGAAACCTCTGTAGCTTGACTGGGGTCAAAGGTCGAGGCCTCATAACTCACAAAGGCATCAATAGGTGTCAATAATGAGTCATTCACACAACATTGTCACTCACTCAAATTCATGTTTTGAGATGCACATTTTGTTTGGATCATAGGGAATGAATCAGAGCAGTGAGAAGAACACATTAAAGTATCTATACAACAGAACTAGACCAATAAATACAGTAGGTGTGTTCAGGGAACATGTTTGCTGTTGGGATTCAGAATCATCATGAAGGACATGTTTGATTGTTGACTTTATTGTCCTTGAATGAAAACACAGGGAGATTTTTCAGCGCAGCAGGTGCAGCTTTAGCACCTCACAACACAACAGTATGAATAGACTTAAATATTCTATTCACCATCTCGACTCTCTGCAAGATCAATTTAATACATCACTGCTGGGAAACATCCACTTGAGAGCTCTGGACAGAATAGACAGTAATTTATGTAATGTGTATAATAAATAATGGAATAAAAACAATTTTAATATGGCTAACACTGTGTTATGTGACATCACATGTATTCAGATGAAATCATGGCTCGTGTATGTGTGTGTGTGTGCGCGCATGCGATTGCTCCCTTTGATGCTTGGTTGACCAAGTGCTCCCTCTATTGCACTGAAATAAACTCTGCAGACGTTCATATTCTCCTTGTGAATTTGTGTGTGTGTGTGTGTTGGTGTGTGTTGGTGTATGTGTGCTATCCTACCTACAAAGGTAAATATGTGAGAAAATTTCATACAGTATGTGTTATTGGAACAGTATATCTGGTATTATAACAACCACATCACACTCATTTGTATGATATAATATTACATTTACCAGTTTCAGTGTCATTTCTAGTGAAGTCAGTGCGTGTGTGTGTGTGTGTGTGTGTAAGGGTCCGTCTGTTCTCAGCAGCTCATTATATGAAGGAAGAAAATCCTCTCATGTGTGAAAAGAAATGTTCTTAATCTGAACTCCTCCACACTCAGAACTCTGTCTCGTTTTCTCCTTTCACTAATAGAATAATGTTTTCCCATCCACTGCATCTTCATTAAGATGAATTCAACTTGAACAAGGATTTGCAGAATGTATTTAAATGACTAGTTAAACATTTTTTGCGCATTCACTTTGGTAACATTAGTGAGATGAGAAGACTTTCCTCTCATGTCTGTGTGGTTTGGATGGAGCAGAGAGGAACGACAGAAGAGAGGAGGAAGGCTTCTCCAAACCTGTCACATTTACATATTTTGTGTTGTTTATTTACACTTGTCCTAATCCAACCAGGAGCTCTATATTAATACACTCCATGTCAAACTTTTGACATATTATTACATTTTCAATATCCAGTCACTGCAAAGCTCTGCAGCTTGTCCAAGTATGTTTTTCTACAACAAGAACCCAAACCATTCAGCGGTTATGTTCAAACAAATAACATTTTAATCACCCAGTCTCATCTGCTCATAATATGTTTCCAGTCTTTTATCTGAAGTGTTGATCCATAAGAAGATATATATATTGGTTGTTTTTATGAACCAAAAACCATCTCAGTGCAGTTTCAGACTTCTCTCTGGAGCTCTAGTAAGAAGTGAGTGAGCCAATCAGAGGAGAAGCGGCTCTGAGCCTCTCTTCTGATTGGTTGATTGTATTCTGAGTAACTGAATACCAACATGGCAGATTTCAGGTACACTCAGAGAAACCAAATCCTGCAATGTTGAACGCTGGGTTAAGGTGGGTGGGGCTTGAAGCATTGCTGAGGGTGGTGGCTAGTTTGTTGCATCATAAAGTTAGAGAAGTTCTCTTAAGACATTTTTAGGCTCAGTTTCTAGGCTCAGTTTCTGATGTGCATTTATCTATGGACTGAGCTCTCTCACACTTTTTTTGTTTCATAATCAGGACAGACATGCAAATATCACTTTACGTGATATTGGACCTTTAAAATGTGCATTCTAATATAGGATAGCTGAGGTGATAATGGGAGAAGCAGTCAAATCATCTGTATACCATCATTATTCATACAGCTGCCTTCACTGTAGCTGTCACAGGTAATTGATTTTAACCTGTGCTGAATGAGAGAATAAATCATGTGGAGTGAATAAATAGTGGTCTTGGTTGTTGATATGCAGCATAATACTGTATAACTTTATGGTAATTTAAATGATAAGTTATTATTTTTGAGCTTCCAGCTTAAGTGTCTCTCAAATTTGTTGGCGCCACAGCAGGCCACCATTATGAGTTAGTGCTGCCATGGCTGCTTTAGGAGTTGGGCTGCTCCTCTGGGCTCACATACAGAAAGCCCTATTAATGGTAATAGCTCAGCTTGCAGAGCAATCAGTAATGTAAGAGAGTGGTTATCAGCCTTGGGCTTGTTGGTACAATACACACTGTCTTTATGGCTTTCTAAAGTTTTCCTCCCAGAGTGCAGACATGACTAATTCAGCTTAATTGAATAAGCCGAGGACCAAGTGGGAGGCATATGGGAGCAGCAGTGTGTCATATACTGTACACAGCAGCTGAAAATAGACTGCACCATATCTTCTTGTTTGAGCAATTGAAATGAACTATGATGAGCAGCCACTTAAAGAAATTACTTTAAAACATAAAAATAATCGACTATGGTTTGTTTTTGTGGCAAGATGCAGAAAGTAGCAGCAACTTTACCAGGGGTTGAGATTGAGATGAAACGTACATCTTGTAAATAAAACATGCATGGGCTGTGAAATATTTCATTGAAACTGGGAGATCTATATCTATAATAGCTGTTTAGGGGTTAAGACTTGCTTTAACAGCTAAGAAAATGTAGCCACTTTAAAGGTCAGGGGGGAAAAGAGCCTATGAAATGCACTGAAGTGTCCCCATAAATGTAGCTAGGCATCGATGTATTTGAGCGAGAGTATCAGAGTGAGAGTATGTGGAGGGGGGGAGCTGACTGTGGTTGTTCTGTGTGCAGATTGATCACAGTCATTTGAATGATGTCATGATGCTCATTAGCTGCTTAATTTGCTTTCTCAGCGCAGTCAATGGGAACAGATTAGCAGCTGATTCCACCACGGGCTTCAGCCGTATCCAGCTAATTATTAACTACGGTAGACTGTGTGTGTGTATGTGTGTGTGTGAGAGAGAGAGAGTGTGTGTGTGTCTGATGAGAGGTGGGGAAAAGGACAGTAGCAGTAACTGAAGAAATTAGTGTGTAGTGTGTCCTAAATGTTGCAGGAAATTCAAATGAGAGGGACGGAGGGAGTAAAATGAGCCTTCATGATGATGTGGAGGTCTGTTCAGTAATAACAGCGCATTATAATCGTAGTCTATCACTGTGGCAGTAATGGCAAATTTCAAATACACGCAACATTAAAACCAGTTACCGGGTTTAATGTTGAGGCTGAGCGATGATTTGTGTATGAACAACGCTCAGGACAGACAGCAGAGGGCACCAGCAGCTCCTCCTTAATGAAGTCAAGCTCATCCAGCTCTTGTAATTAGAAACCTCACACGGCACAGCTGTGTGGTAATGAGACTGCAGTTATCATATCCAAGTAAAGATCAAGACAAAGTCAAAGCAAAGATATGGTCTGTCTTATTACAGTACACACATACTTCTCTCCACTCAAAACCTGAGCGTGGCTGGAGGTGCTCGGTGGTTGAGCGGTTGGCAATGCCCAAAGTTCGAATCCAGACCGTGCCGATCTATACTGCATTTCATTCTCCCCACTTTCCTTTCTCTCTCCACTTTCCTGTCCATTAAAAGGAAAAAATGCCCGAAAAATATCTTTAAAAAAAAAAATGCATGATACGACAGTTCGGTAGGAGATAAAGGTGTGTTACAACAGCAAAAGTAGGAAGCTTCCACATCCACAGAGCGTGGAGTAAGACCCTTGGTTGGATCACAACAGACTGTTCACTGACGAAGCATAAATCTCTGTTACATTGTCGGAGGCATTTAGAAGCACTTTTGATTTACCAACTTTTCAGAAACTGATAGCAACTTCAACTGAACACAAACAGAAAAACATGTAAATGAGAACAACTTCAGAAAAACTAAGAGCTTGGATTTCCTCCGGCACAAAGTCTTTGTCAACAAATAGTCTGTGCAGAATCCGGGAGATACCAGGGGTGTATTTTTCCATCGTCTGTGCAAATTTTTATTCAGCCCTCAAATTATTGACTGTTTATATCTGTGCACAATTTGTATCTCAAAAGTGTTTGCAGGCCACTGGTTTGTTATGTTGTTTTTTTTATTCTAGTTCAAGCATTTAAAGATTAAAGCCAGAGCTGTGAAAAGAGTTTCCTGAGGACAAAGAGTCCACAAAGAGGTCAGACTCTCACTTTCATTATCTAACATGTAATGGTGTGTTTCTTTCTTCTCCACCACAGGCCCATACACACTGTCCCCACTGCTGAATACCAATGGTACATTAGAAGCTAAGGATCACACAAAGCTGAGAAAAAATATTCAGGTTGCATTTTCTCTGTCCGTCCTCTAAGCCCAGACACTGTTCCATTGATACCTGCTTTGTAAGAGAATCAAGGCATGAATGCCTTTGACATGATCTGAGGGAATAGGTATACTACTGTGTGTGTGTGTGTCTGTATGTCAGTGCATTTCTTACACTAAAGTATCTGTGCGTAAGTGGGAGAGGTGAAACAGCAACTGTCTTCTAACGATGCATTCTGCTTATATGACTTCAGTGAAGAAGATTAAAGCCATGTCTGTTGGGCACGGGAGGACAGCTGAATGACAACAAGCACACACACACACACACACATATTCTCCTAGTCTCTTTCTCTGCAATCTGTATCTTTTGCTTCCATTGTTGAAAACTCAATGGGACACAGTTTCACCGGAACAGCCTCTTAGACACGCAGAGAGAGCAGAGGAAAGACGCCGACCTTCTGACCTCAATATCTTGCCTCCATTGCAGCCCTACAATAGTACACAGCTGGTATCTATTGTTCCTCTCCTCATGGCTATACCCGAGTTGTCTGGGAGTGAAAGTGAGAGGAAAACTGATGATTGAATCACAGAATAAATCCCACAAAGTTTTTGGGATATTTATACATTCGAGGTTGCATCAGTGCAGTGGGTTAGATATGTAAGAATCAGATATGCTATATACTAACAACCGAATCATTTGGTATGAGGGACGAAAAAAGACTTGAGTATAGATAAATTAATGCAAAATAAATGTCACATTACGGAATAGCAGGACCCAAATGCAGACTCAATTGGCAAAGAGCAACCAAGTGTTTATTTAGGACAAAAGTAATTAAAACGCTAATCAAAGTACAACAGAACAAAGTAGCAACAAAAGAGTCAACGAGCCTAAGTCTCGGACAGGGGAAAAAACGAGGAATCCAAAGTACAACAGAAAAACCACAAAGTACTAACCAAGGGACTTGAAATATAACAACTCACAAGAAGACACAAAAGGACACAGGATGGGCAGGCATGGAACACGGGAGGCAACGCAGGAGATAAACATAGACGATCCCTGAGGCTAAATACACAAGGGGAGACACAAGTGGTGCAATCAGGACAGGTGATACACACTGGGTAGTCAAGACAAGACAGGAACTTCAAAATAAAACAGGAAACAACTCAACTACACAAAGAAACAGACACAAAGACAAGACACAGGGACATAGACCACGACAATAAATCCATTTTGGGAATGAAAAAAAAGCTGTTATTCATTCGTTCGTTCGTTCATTTCCACATTCTTCTTTTGTTTACTTTTGTATTTACCACCATTTCACGCAGCTAACCCATACTGATGTTTGGACTGCCCACCTAATTAACCATATAGACACAGAAATACATCAAATCAACAAAGAATAAAAGCAGAAATGTGGCAATCAATCAATCAATCAATCAATCAATCAATCAATCAATCAATCAATCAATCAATCAATCAATCAATCAATCAATCAATCAATCAATCAATCAATCAATCAATCAATCAATACTACTAATAAACCAAAGATTTTTCATCATAAAAAATAATTTAGCAGCGTTTTCCCCCAATATGTGGCATTTTTTGTCCATCATAATTGGCTGTTAAGTTTACAATCAATGTCTGCTCAATCAACTGTCTACACTGTGATAATAGAAGCTCCACTCTTACTTGAGGCCACTGACTCGCTGAGCAATCCCACAGACCCAGAGGGACGGCAGCAGCAGAGCAGCTCTTCACTGCTCAAACAATGAAGGGAAGCAGTTCTTAAGCTCTGTTTCACAAATGCACACACATTTTATTAAAAACAGTTTGGCCACTATTCATTTGTTTCTCCATTCATCCATTCACTGGCTTTATTTTTGACGGACCAATAGCAAAAGCTGCACTAACAAGCTGAATCGGTTGCTCACAATTAGAGGTTTGAACAACAGATATTGTCTTGCTGCCGGGTCAGTGGGGAGTGATTTCCGACTGTAGAGAATATGGATTAACCGTGACAGCCACCGTGGCTTTCTCAAGACAGGTTTGGCTTCACAGCTCTCTGCTCAGAGAATTCTACATTTGGATGAGGGGGGTTGAATCCCGAGCAGAGGTGATGTGGGACGTTCATGCAGGCAGCTGCTCCTGCTGTGATTTAAGGTGAGTGCACGGAAACTTTCCACCCTCTGCAGAGAAGTCTGAGATCAGCCTCTGGGTGTCAAACTCTTCACATACATCACTCTGCGCAGTAAAAGCTCAAAAGCTGAAGCAGAAATAAGCAAAACACTTCTGAGTATAGAGAAAAGCTTATAACTTGTTCTTTCACTGCTTGTGTTTACTGTAACGAATCAGAATTACACTTTAATATCTTCTCAATAAAAGGACTAAAAGTGAAGGGTATAGGTAGAAGAAGCCCAAGGCCAGTTTTTAACATCAAGTGGTGGTAGCCTATCTACTGCACAGACAGCAAACCTACCGCTGTACTTTTCCATTAACAATCCACAGTGTGCCTGTGCCTGCATGAGACAAATGAGGGTGTGAATAATGCTGTATAACAAAGAATCTCCAAACTGCACAACCTTAAAAGTATTTTCTTTAACCTTGTGACACCTTGGTTGTCATGGTTTACAATAATCGATACATAGACCCTAGCCATGTCCCAGAGGGACATGTCCTTTGAAGGCTGCATTTGAAAACGATTGTGTTCCACCAGTGTGACGGTGTTGTCCCATTTCAAGTTCTCCTGGATCCCCTGTGGCCCAACCTGTCCCAAGATTCATTGCCAACTGGTAATGGAAGCAAACAAAATGGACAAAGAGACAATTTTGAACGTTTGTATTGTGTTTGAGCTGTAATGGTGCTACTTTAAATATATAACGTAAGGCCTTAAAAGTTATGTGTTGTCAAGGTTGCTAGGTGACAGGAGCCGCACTCTGCGATGCAGTGGTTAACACCGTGCCCAGCTAGTGATGCGGCGTAGGGACTGGACACAGCTCTCCTGTGTTATATTACTGTGTTGGGTTGACACATCTTTCCAGCACAACCGCCTCCATTTTTTGGGGATCAATTTGTTATTGAAGTGTGTACAATATACAGCAGGGGTCTTCAACGTTTTTCAGGCCAGGGACCCCCAAACTGACGGAGACATGGAGCAGGGACTCCTACAAAATTGTACTAGGCCCAGCTTGATGTTGTGCATTCTAAACTTTTGAAATAACACACAGGTTCATATATTCATGTTTTTTCTAATCGTATAAAAGGTATCAGTGAGTAGGGGGCTGTCCCTCGGCCATTTATAAACAGACCTTGCTCACTGATACCAATGCCAATATCAACAATGTCTGTCAACTGCATGGTAATCATGTAGACAAGCTATTCAAAATGACTTTTTCATTTGAAACATTAATGTGGAAACTAAAAGATATAAAACATTGTCTAATCACCAAAAATTCCACCACCCCTCGCGGCACCTCCGCGGACCCCATAGGGGTCACGAACCCCGTGTTGAAGACCTCTGATATACAGTATATACGTATATGTTGAAATCATATGTTTTCCCCTTTTTTCACCTTCTCGATATAGTAGGCCTTAGTGCAAACTGAAACAAATGTCCCTCTCTATACTATGACACATGGCCACAAGGTGTCGCTAGTAACTATCGTTCATTATAAATAACCTCTTGCACAAATGACATATGATTGTTTCTTGCAATCTCCAAATTTGGCTCGTAGCCTACTAATGATTTGAAGAAAAAATAGTATTTTAACTTGGACATGGAGGAGGTGGAGGTGGTGGTGGATGGATGGGTGAACCAAACACAGGAATATGAGGAAGGAGAGCAGGAAGAACCTATTTCAACCAAACTTTGACCTTTTCCGAAATATAAGCAAGGCATGTGCATTTAATAGGATCTGATGTAGGCTACAGTACAAAATTTATTGCGGTAACCATGACAACCAACGTCAGGACACAAAGCAGATACAATCTGTGAACAAGTGGTGCAGCCTATTGACTGCAGGCAACTGGTGCGAACAACAGCTCCTTGACACTCTGTTCACCTCAGACAGGAAAGTAAAGTGTAGATATTTGGCTGGTTGAACATGCTGTTGGCTCCGTCTGAAAACGAGCCAGACATCCACTCTAATCTGATTATACAGATATTGGAGCAGATAGAGTACAGCTCGGTCTTCAGTTCATATCTAAGAGCAGCATATTATTCCGTTGCTCTCCTCTCTGAAGCCTCCCCTCTGTTTGACTTCCCCTCTCCCTCACTAAATGTTACTGTTGCACCACTAAACACTTTATGTAAATCTGATCTGTTAAATATTTGAACAATTTGACTCCTGCACACAGCGAGAGCCAACGCCATGTTTATTATTTGATGCTTCCGGATGCTGTTATTGTGATATTTGCATATAATATGACTCCTGGAAGTGGTGCATTATTTATTCATTTATTGCTGCGCATCAGCTCAGATGGAGACACGACAGACTCCTGAACAGTTCACAGGACACTGCGGCTCTATTCAGAGGCAGGGCACAGATGCTGTTTTAGGCTGTGCCACGACTTTTTTTAAATAGTTCAGAGATAATGAGGGAACATAACGGAATGATGCGCCCTCTCCCACAGCAAACATCAAAGAGGATTATCTGAATATTTCAGACATTTTTGAATTCTTCTTCATCCTGTAATCAGTTCCTTTCCTTTTGTTCTGCCAGTGAACTAAATGTTCTTATTTGTTGTGGAGTAAACAGGCGACTGATTTACATAATGTAAAAGCAGATAGGGTGTCAGGTGGAGTGGAGAGGCAAATCCTGATGATGATGATGATGGTGATGACATGCCAGGCTATTTGAACTCACGTAAATTTATTCTTCCATGATTTTTTAATCTCTTCTCATGAAATGATTGTGACAATGTGATTTATTCTTGATAGGTAAAGTGTATATCTCTCAAAACTTTGAACATTGATCCCTTCCAAACGTATCACTGTGTTAAACCAAAAATTAAACCAAATTTTTAGTTGGAATAAAAAGAGGAATGTGTCTGAAAACAAAATTATTCCAACTTTATGGGCAACAGTGTATAGAACGAATCGCCTTGTTGTTTGCAACTACTTCCGCGTAGAAAACCAGCACGTAATTTGATGAGAACAATAGTAACGAACAGTGTTTAGCTGTCATGTTTTTCACGCCATCACTGTTTAGACAAATCTGAAATGATTGAAGAAACATTAGCCTAGTATTTCTGTGTGCAAGAGCAAAGCAGTTTTGTGTTGCTATGTGTGGTATTTATTCAGTTTTAGGGAATCACGGTGTCTAGAAAGCATCAGTGGCTGCATCTGACATCTAACAGCAGTAGCAAAGCTAACAGCAGTAGCAAAGCTAACGGCAGTAGCAAAGCGAACATCAGGACGTCAACTGTTTAAACCCTCCTGTTGTCACACACAACATGAAACTACTCCAGTTAGCTCAATCGACTAAGATATCCGCTGGAAAAAATATTTTTTCATGGAGCGTTTATTGAGTCACTGAGTTATTAAAGTTAAACAGGTAGCTAACCGTTAGCCCCCTGCCAATTTGCGATAACCATGACTAATTACAAAAACATGCACACAGAAATAGCAATGTTTGTCTAATTATTGGTTTTATAGACTTTACAAACATCAGAGTAGTCTAAATGGTGATATAGTGACGTGAAGAATTAGATATAGCAAAACTCTCATCTGTCACTATTGTTCTCATGCTGGTTTTCTACCCGTAAGTAGTTGTAAACAACAAGGTGATTCGAAGTTATCATGATATGTCTGGTTATGACAGGTCATATCACATATTACTAAATCATTGCTTTGGATTTTATTATTGGAACAACCTAACAAAGTTCATGAATTGCCCAATATAGGCCTATATCCCCTCTGTGGGTGAGCACAAATGTCAGTTAATTTCATGCTAATTTAGCCTGCTAACTTTTTACATTTCCCACAACATAAATACAAATTTGGTCACAGTTCACATTAGCCTCTAACTGGAACTCAAATGTAGCCTACCAAAATTTTCTTCCAATCTCGCAGTGCCACAGGATCATTTCCTCCTGTCCTGACCAACAATATCTCATATGATGCAATTTCACTCAGTGACACTTTCCATTCTGGAAGTGTGAGATGTGTGGGTGAGGCCCACTGTCTCAATATCATCCTGACAGCTGAGACTATCCCAACTATAAAACAAGAGTAGGCTATGCACTTTTTGACACCTTTGTGCTTTCTGTTTTAAATCCCAGTAGATATAAGCTCGTCCCAGCCACACCCCCAAAGACTCCAAAATGGTTTGACCACAGAGTGTTCCTAGAGGAGATGCAGAAATGTGCTAATTTCCAGAATGTACTGCTATAACAATGAAAAGCATGGTCTCCAGTAATACTGAAATTTATAACCAAATTAGTTCTTGAACAATTTCTACCAAACTCACGCAGCAGCCCAGTTGCCTATTTGTGGAAATGGACCACCTGTCAATCAAATATCAGCATAATGCAACTTCTGGGAGGGTACATCAGAATTATCTAATATAACCATACAAACTTTGTGTCAAGAAGCTCACACCATGAGGGAAATGTCCCAACTGTTCATAACACACAACCTTTGCTATTGTCAGTGGCTGAGGAGTCAGCTGTCTCCCAGCTTCAGTTCATGTAGAGCATCACGCAGGGGAACCAACAACCAAACCGCAGCCTGACCCAGTGTTCACAAACTCCAGGAGTCATCAGCTGATGTTGTATTTGTCGTTGTGTGTTGACATTTCAAATCTCCTACGGGCAAAGGATGTGTGTCGACCATTCACTCTTATTTGTCCTGGGCTTTGAAGTGATTAAACAAATCTCTGCAGGCTCAAAAGTAATTTACTTCACTTTTCACTCGCACCAGTCACAGTGGAAGTACCAGAGCTGAATGAATGAAGTTTAATTTTAATTTCCATTGCCAGCTGCATTCAGTGAACCTGCTGCTTCCCTCACAGGGGATCCACACCAACTTTTGAAATGAACAGATAAATCACATTTGTCAACCTTTGCTACGCTCTGGTAGATTCAGGCTGCCCTAAAACACTGACTAAGTGGACCCAGTCTTCTTATAACTACACTGGAATATGATATATTGTCTTAATGATGCCTCATGCACAGTGAGTGGGCTGACAATCCTTTTTTATACACAAACCAGACCGCGTTTACATTCTCCACTGCAATCCCCCTGTTACAGCCACCACACAGGGGCTCCGTTAATTGGCCCTCTGCTGCTCTGTGCTTAAGCTGATAGCAGCATCAAAAGACAGGCCACATTACTCAGCAGAAACACAAAGGCAGCAAGAGGAACTGAAAGGGACATCTCACTTCTGGTCATACAGGTTCTTTTCCATAAAGATGGGCGACTCATTACCTTCGAAAGGCTGGTCAGCTTCACACCTCCAGGTTCAAGGGCCAAGGAAATTGAATTATATTCAAAATTGAATTTAAGAATTTATTCATATCACTATTAACTGGTTACACAAAACTCTATACTATAAAAGTGAAATGAAAATAGGCTATATAGAATAAACATAATGGAAATATTAGGTCGATTAAAAGTTAGGTGTTTGTACTTATGATCATAATTTCTTCCTTTGATGAGAACTTTTTTTTCCTCATAGGTTTAAGTCACTTTATGAAGGGAACATTTTAACCAGATTATCTAATCCAGTTTACGTAGAGGTCAAACTGACAGTGAGCACATGAAACGTCAATAAGAGTCCTTGACTGTGGAGCAATAGCAGCTACAGTATAACATGAAGTACTTGAATCATGGCGGATTTACCTTGGTTAGTTGGTGAGAACAAAAATGTTATTCTAGACAAACACTTGAAGATGAACCTTGAAAAAGAGTTACAACATGACAAATGTTGAATGTGTACATCAGCTTGACTGAGCTTCATGTAAGAGCTGACTCCTTTCATGTGTGCATTAAGGGTTTTGTGAAGGTGACGTCTGGAGGCTCCTTCAAAGTCTTGACTTCTTTGTCCTTGCTATCGGTGATTATGCTCGAGGACACTCACTCTCTCGGCTCACCCTCTGAGGCTTCAGCTTTAAGCACCATTCACTCTGTTTCATATACATAACCCACCCATGTAACATGGTGGGGGTGCGCGCTGTAACAGGAATGCCTGACAATAGAAACCAAACTGATACATCACAATATTGATCCAGTAAAACTGCACAGTATAGTCCTCATCAGTGTAGTATTCACTGCATCGCTGTGCCCTGCTAAGCCAGACCGCAGTAACTACGCGAACAGTGAAACTGAGAAAAATCGCTTTAAAGTTTTTTGATTAGCCTTCCAAATGTGTTGTAGGTAGATTAGTGAAAATACACAGATTTGACAGGTTTTCATTAAGTAATATTTATGCAATAAAAAATATTACCACATATTTTATATTTGACCCCTAAAAAGCAGATACTGCGCTCTGCTGCCAGGTTTCTTTAAATAAATACACAGGTAATGCTACGGCAAAGTGCAGTAACTACAATGCTGTTGTTTTTTCCAGCATGCTTCTAGCGCTGTCTAGCCTCTACCTGGTCTTTTTACTAAACTTAACAAACTTTTTTCTTCATGGCCTAAGCTCAACCAAAGCATTAGAGCAGAGAAATGTCTTTTTTTCTCCCCCAGTCTGTTGTCAGCAGGAGCGGGGGCTGCAGCAGACTCGCGCCCGTGTGGGCTGAGCTCAAGCCGCATACAAGCCGGATTCAGCCACGCTGAGCGGAGCGTGGAAGGGAAAAAAAGTGTAGCCTACCGGTATTTCTTCTACTCTGTGGGACGGTAGATCATAACGGAGTGGGGGAGAAAGCAAGTGGGACAGATCTGCCCAGTCCCTGAGCTGCGCACGTTTCACAGACAGGCACACAGTGTAAACAACGTCACCGGTTCAGCACCATGGATAGCCGGGGGTGGGGGTCCGCCGAGGTCCGGGGGGGGGGGGGGGGGGGGGGGGTGGGGGGGGGGGGGGGGGGGGGTCCGAGGGTCCGAAGGTCCGAAGGTCCGAACAGCGGTGTTTCGGAGTGGGGGGGGGGCGAACCGTCCCGGTGCTAACCATAGACTGTAAAAAGAGGTGCTAACCTGCCGAAGCTAACGTTAGCTAGCTACCGTGACTGGCTAGCGGTGTGTAATAGAGCGCAGTAACTGCAGCTGGAGTACAGGGGAAAAGAGGCAGAGTGCAGTAACTGCGCAGTTACTGCGGTTTGGCTCAGTTTTGAGCGTGATTTTGTACAGGGAAACAGCTACAGAGTGCAGTAACTGTAGTTACTGCGGTTTGGCTTAGTTTCAAGGATGATTTTGTAGTTACTGCAATTTTTCATACCTCATATCTCTAAAACTGAGCAACATTGACCGCTGAAAATTTTACACAAGATAAAACATTTATTGACAAGTTCAATTTCACAAAAAAATCAATTTCGAATTTTCGGTAGTTACTGCGGTCTGGCTTAGCAGGGCATACTGCTATTATATAATATAATAGCAGTATATTGTACTAAATGCTTATAGCGTGTCCAGTTTTGTACTCAAAGCTAGAGTAACCATAATCTGATTCAGATTTTACTGTGTAGGGGTGGAAGGGGCTGCTTGTTCAAACCCAGAGAGAGTCAGTCCTTTGATTTCATCAGCTCTGTGGAGCTTTTGCCCCTTTTTTAGTAAATTATTTTGATTGCCACACTGATGTTATCACTGATTCAGTCTCACTGCTCTCAACTTACTGAGCCTAACTGAGCCCAGACACCAGCTGGTAAACATAGAGCATATAATAATAATAATAATTCATTTATTTTGTATAGCGCTTTTACAGTGACCCAAAGACGCTTTACAGATACAGTAAAATACATAAGGCACACACACAAAAAAAAAACCTTAAGGGTAAGGGAGGTTAAATGCTTGGGTGAAAAGGAAAGTCTTCAGTCGGGATTTGAAGAGGGGAAGTGATGGAGAGTCTCTGATGGGCATATGACACAGACATTTTGTTTATCTCAAGACTTGTGACCAACAACTGAACAGGTAAATAAAGGTAAAGGTAATTAATGGACTTTAATTCATCAGGTGGACACAAACCTGACGCCATGATACTGATCTTGCCAATTTCGAGCTGATTAACATGGAGTTAAAGGTATCATACTGTTTAAAGTGACATTCCCAATAGTTCTTTGATCATAAATCAGCTCTAGGTTCTATTTCAATACAGTAAAGCTTCAGCCACAGAGAAATACACACAGTGTGTATTCAGAAGCTCTACCCCCCAAAAATGAGCCATAAGGACTTCTGTAACTTTGTGATGTCACAATAAAGTAGTCACCACTCTCTGCAAGCCCCGCCCACCTGGATACACCATCCAACCTTATTGTATTTCCAGTGTTTACCTGAAAATCTACTTAAAATAAAATTTGCATCACTAAGACACTGGTCAGCCAACCAGAAGAGTTCATTTCCGACTCTTTTCTGATTGGCTAACTCTGAGAAGGAAGACGTAAAACATTTCAACATATATCAAGATGGTAATGGTCCTTAAGAAACATAAATATAAATGTGAATATATTTTATGGATTACAACTTTAAAACAAAACAGTGGAGAAGTGTAACTGGCCTTTAACTGTGACCATGACCAGGTGGAGCAGGTGTTCATGAGTGGTAATTTGTCCTTGGTAAAGCACTTTACAATTATGAGGCTGAAGTTTAATTATATCCTCTCATGATATTGAATTCAGCTACTATGACTGCTGATCACTATGTACCAGCCTGTGTTTACATCCACTTGTATATTTTACGTTGTCAGTCTCAATTGGAAAATGAAATAAAGCCTCCCGTGATTGCTTATCGTTAATAATAACACAATGCCGGCATGCGTAAGCGTCAAAGGAAAGGCTCAGAGGAGATTGATCACTGTCGACTCCAATACGCCTCGCTCTGTTTCGATTATGGCTTCAATTGCATTTCTCGACCAACCTTGACATTGACGAATGCATCATTCTTCCTTTGCACAATATAGATTCAGGATGCATATTTCAATTCTCCAGTGAATTGGAAGCATTCACCTCAAAGCTTGGTATCATTCAATAAGTCGCAGTCAGCGGCTCAAGCAGTGATGAAATGGATTGACAGATGAATTTTGATTAAACGGCTGGCCCAATCCCAAGCTGGACAAGAACATGTCAGCACTATGGAACAAGCTCAGAGATTTATGACGGTCCTTTGCCCGTGTTCATCCATCACAACCGATGCCTCGCTTTACTGTGATGTGGCTGCTTCTCAACCTTTGGCATTTTCAAATGTAGCGCACTTAGCTCAAGGCAGTGCTAAAAGACCAAAAGACCAGAGGAGACTTCTGTATGTTGAGGCCCCTTTTAATACAACTCATTTAGATTTAACATTACTGACACTTTCTCTGAGCATGCCCTGCTATTTTAGGATTTCCAATATATTTCTACATCTGTTGAGATACCTCATTTGCCCTGTATACTTAACAACATGTCACATTTCAGCATGCACTGCAGTTTAACAGTCCCACACATCAGAATCTTCTGGCATTGATCCATAAGAGGATATATTTGTCTCAATATAGTTTTTTTTATATATAGTTCTCTCTCAGGAGCTCTGGGGCAACAACAGGTTGGTGAGCCAATCAGAAGAGAGGAAGCTCTAAGTCTTGCACAGAATATATCCTGACACTGCAGTAAAATTATTCTGATAATCTATTTCATTTTCCATCACAAACTCCTGTTGTAGTTAATGCATACATTCAGTATCAGTGCTTCTTTCAGACATAAGTGTTGCATAGTATTGTATCAAAATGTGGAAAATAGTGAATTTCCTCACTGGTGAATTCCAAGAGGTAATTTACACACCATGTAATGGTAAAAACACTTCCACAGATTTGAAAAAGCAAGTTTTATTAATTGTAATTTAAAGGTAAAGGTGGTAAGTTACAAAAAGAAAATCTAATTGTTGACTATTTTTGGACGTACAACATCTTTAATGTTTCTCTCTAGAACATTATCTGCATGCCGGTAAATGTCACTGGAATACACAGTGGCAGCTGCAGTGTCTCTTAAACTTTTTAAGGAAGAAATGTAATGGTCTGTAACTTTACTACCACAAGGAATATCTACAAAAGACAGTGCTGGGTGATGTTGTGAGGTAGCAGTGATATTCCTTAAGGAAGTTTTAAATACCAGCTGAATTATCCACAGAAGCCTCCTATAGCCAGTAAAAACACTAAATGAAATAGCCTCACATTAAAAGTCTGTGTTTTGTTGATGCTGTATGATGGACACGGAGCATCAGGGTGGGACCTGGAGCTGAGACTGTTGGTAACCTTTGTTGCTTTGAACAAGAAGTTCTGGAGGTTTTTATTGGCTGCCTAATTATCCACAGAGGTGTCCTCCACTCCATAACAGACTGACCAGGGGATTAAAATTGGCTGAGACACTGAAGTTTCATTATGAAAATGGGTGTTTTACTGCTCCAGTTTGGTTCTCACAGGACGTCTTGGTGGGACTGGGAGCTGAGCTGTCAAACATTTGCAGGAGACTACATGAACCAGACCATTACCATGATTACAATCACTATTTTCACTGGTTTGACAACTGCAACAAAACATCTGTGATAATCTGAGTAGGCTACACAACTCAACAAAACATCTCCCTGTTCTTAGAAACTTTAATGTGGAAAAGTTGCATATTATAACTTTAACTCACTGTGGAGTAGACAGACGTGCTTTCTCATCTCTCAAAAGTCTTTAAATGAAATGAAATATTTCACATGGATAAACTCAGACTCAGTGGCTGGCTGCATGATCCTGCTGCTCTGATATTGAAACTCAGTAAGAATATTTAAATTCTAGAAAAGTAGCTTTTGCACCGGGAGAAACTCACCAGGAAACCTTGCATTCATCATTACCATACTCTGAGCACACAGTATAATGTATTACTGAATAAAGTCATAAACCCAGGTTCTGTGAAGGGGTTTGTGCCTTTAATTTGAGCCCTCAAGGTTCTGCTGTTGCCTCAGGATGCCCTGAGGCGGTGGAAATGTAAATAAACTCATGTCCAGCTTAAGCTTTACATTATGATACAAGAAGTACACTCTGACTGACCAAACAAACATGGCTCTCTGTCTTTACCCTATACTAAAGTGGAGCCATGGACAAGGGAGATGCGAGAGAGAGGTAGCAGAAAAAAAATGAAGTTGGTTTTGACCTTTTCATGTGATTGTTGGAACAAATACAGCCAGATGGCAAACCAGTTTTGGTCTTTTTGCGCGGGTTTACTCATGAAATTTTAGGTTCTGCATAACTGAGGGCATGCCCACTTTGAATGACAAGTGGAAGGGCGTCTATATCCTACCAACCAGCATGCACCTCTCTGTCAGATTCTTGGATTATGCAACAGTTAGGTGGAGTCAGGCGTTGCCAAGAAGGCGACAGTGAAGCAGCCCGGTCTCAGCTTCAAAACAGTTCTTTACGGTCCTGTGACATCAGACAGGCTGCATATAGTGGATGCTTATGTACTATATCTCCTCCCAAGTTGCTTTTTTGGTTTTGTTTTTTAATTATTTTTATGTACAGACAGAGTTAGTCACATTTTTTACTCCTGCCCTGCCTCTGAAAGGAATGAGTTATTTTATTTACTGCAGTATGAGAGAACATTTGGACCTCAACAATCAAACAAGTGAAGGCGTCAGGTGTAACAGGCCCCACTTCTCACTGTCGTCATTAGATTGGGGTTGACGTCTGTTTATCTTTGGTTTATTTAACATGTTTTTTGATGCTGTGTGTGTGTATGTATGAAATAGAAAGCAGAGGAAGGGATAAAATGACAGCAAAAGGCAGTGAAGTCACAATGAACTGTGCACATGCACTGAACAAGGTAAGTAAATAAATTATTTACTTTACTTTTTTGTTTATTCCCTTTGGGTTCTTTAGAGCGGCAAAGGGATGAAAAGAGAAAAGCATCATAGTGCTCGTCCTATCTCAATTTTACCTGTGGTGTGTGTAGACGCACAATTTATCTGTGTCTTAATGTTGCATCAGCCTGTTGCTGCTGCGTGGAGGCTTCATGGTTGCCATAGACTGAGCCTCTTTCAGCTCTGAAACGAAATGCACCACAAAGGCAGCACAAGTGTTCACAATGTTCTCGTTACATTACACTCAGTGATATGTGTTGAGACTATCTGCCACTTGGGAAACTGAAGCAACTAGAGTCCCCGAAAAACACATTTAACACTCAGAGATACAATATCTTGCAAGGCTGAATGGTGTATCCAGGTGAGCGGGGCTTGCTGGAAGTGGCAACGGCTTTGTTGTGACATCACAAAGTTACAGAAGTCCTAACAGCTGGTTTTAAGCTTTTAGGCTTTACGGCTCAATCTCTAAATACAGACTGTGTGTTTTTTCTCTGTGGACTGAGACTTTGATACCATCACAGTATTAACTCAGAATCTAGATCTGCTTTATAGTCAAAGAAGACACAGAAACCTCACTTTATACTACATGAGACCTTTAAGATCTGTGCTGAAAAAGGGCCAAGAAAAATGTGTGCATGTTTGCAAGTGGTTATGAATCCTTTGGTGCTAGTCATAGGATATCATATTAACAAAACAAACATGCAAAATAAACAATTAATGGATTTTTGATAATACAGTTTCATAATGTGATATGTGTTATTTGACCTTATTGAACTGTGGTTATTGTGTAATAGTTATGTTTCTGTGGATGCAGAATTACATTTAGGTTGTAAACCTACCAATAATGATGTTTGAATTTGAGTCAACTGTGGGAACAACAGCAGACAACTATTAGACATGTAAAACTTATTTATTGTCTGTGGTTTCATCAGCATTTGAATCTTTTCAGTCTCTGCTGAACAAAACATTCAAACTTTGCCTCTCGCTTACTGTCTAACTCAGCTCAACTCTCAAAGCAAGCAATGTCAGGAGCGTCCTTGAATCCAAAACAGAGGGCCCTAGTTTCGTCGACCAGGTGAAGTCTAGCATCAGCGCAGCTTCGCCACGCCAACGGGGTGTGGCCCAGGTCCATTTCGCAAGTTTGCTGGGCCGCGCAGTCAGACTTAGACCAGCGCAACCCCTCCCCTCGTCCCTCCCACCGGCGCAAACGGTGAAGAGGGAGGAGAGAGGGCGGGAGGGAGACAGGAGGAGGAGAGAAAGGCGTGGAGTGGGTTTGACACAGCCGAGTCAGATCTTCACCAATCAAAGGAGCTCCTCTCCTCACCTTTAACTGCGCGGCGGGTGATGCGCGCTGCAAGTTTGTCATTTTATACTTGGACATGGACGGAGGAAACAGCGACGCCAGAGGCCGAACCTCTCCCAGGAGGAAACAGCTGTTTTGGTCCGGAGGTCCGAGCTCAGAGTGACCAATAATGAGTTTACTAATATACTTAACCAGGATTGATCTGATATACTGAGAACCCCTACCCAATCTAAGAAACAACTAATACACTAATAAAGAAACTCACATTTATTCAAACCCTATGTAAGCAAGATGACAGGTGTACACTAATCACAACATAAACACAGACCATGTGGATTAAATCAGCGTAAAGGACTCGCGCTCTCTCTCTCTCCCTCCCTCTCTCTCTCTCTCTCTCTCTCTCTCTCTCTCTCTCTCTCTCTCTCTCTCTCTCTTTCTGTCCGTCTCTTTTTTTCTCTTTTTTTTCTGTGATGAGATGCTGAGTATACTGTAGTAGGCTATATACTGACTATCTGATACCGAGGCTGTTGTGGTGGACTAAGAGAGATGATGATTTGTGTTTTGTTTTTCATTACGGCTGCGTGATGCGGTCGCTCTCCGCTAATGAATTAATAAGTAAATAAATAAATAAATAAATAAAGCGATCATCACAAGGGCAGAGTGGTATCTCGACAAGGCAGCGACATGGAGTCATCCACCCTCAGTCCTGCTTTTGGGACATCCACAGCTGCTTTTCAGTGCCAGTTCGTCCCTGCTGTGTTAATTCAGGTGGAGTTTCCATTGCGCGTGCCACAGCCTTTGATCTCTGCTTTGATCTGACGTCAGATGTGACGGGACAATCTATATAGATATAAATTCACGTGTTGATTCCGTTAGTTGCATTAAATAGTGGTTATTGTGGATATTTATTGCATTAAAATGTGTCTGGAACTGTGGAGATCTGCCTGTGAGGTCTTGGTGACGTGTGTGCACTGCAGGTCAGTCAGCCAAACTTCCACTGCACCTGCTGCGCTCCGCCCTGCGCTGAGAGTAGACCTGGTTGGAGGTGGCGAGCTTTCAGCGCAACCTCGGCGGGACATTTTCGGACAAAACTTCCACTGCACCAAGCTGAATCTGTGACGCCTCCCCCTGCTGCGCGGCCACGCCTATCTCAGCGCAGCGCGATCTGCCAATCTTCCAATCTGACTTTGCGCTAGGCTGCGCTGGTCGAAACTTGCATTAGACCGGCTGCGCTACCTTGCGCCACCTGCGCTGCGCCAGCAAACTAGGGCCCTCTGTGTTGTTCACAACAGCACTGGCACACAATGACAACGCTGCTGTGGTGTGATGGACTGCCTCTCTCAGTAAAACTGAGGCAGATTTGCTGAAAGTAAAACTGAGTTACTCAATACCTAGGTACTGCTCATGGTCAACAATCTGCCGTGCCATTGGTTAAAGACAGACCACTGACTCCCAGCTATGAAGATGACGGCTCTGGGGGTCGATTTTTAAAAAATCAATATTAATGTTATTAATGCACCTCTCAGCTTTGCAGTATTGACTTCATTCAGCCTCACTTGATTCAGGTACATTATGTATGAGGTGGACGTCCAGCTGCACAGTGAAGGGGGCATTCACAAAGCTTAAACTCTGGAGGCTGAGCCACAAACACTTCAGCATTGACTTTCACAGCTCGGCTTCTCACATCAATGTCAAGAAAACTAATCTTATTAGGGTGAGCAGCAGTCAGTTACAACTATAAAACCAAACAATGAAATACTGCATCAAATATCTGATCTAATCCACTCCCATAACAAACATAACAACCATGAAACAGCTGTATTTATTAAAGTCGACAGTAGTCTAAGCCCACCGGATCTTTGGTAACTTGCCACCATTAAGATATTCTTTTGAAAGTTGTTTGTATGCTAAAACACTGGTGTAGGTGTATTCCCTGCACAGTGGGCAGGTCTTTGTGACTGTCGCCTGACAAAATGATGAAGGAACTACTACAGCAAATATGTTTTAGTAGGAAACATCATCGCAACCAGGCAACAACATATTCAGACACAATTTGATTTTGAGCACAACATCTACATTCAATAATCACAAATAATATGCTTCTGTTTCCTAAAGCACATGCAGGACCTGGTTTCGTTGTATCACAGCCGCAAATATACATTGCTCCTCCACATCAAACTGATTATATTTCTATCAGAAGCTGCTTGTTGCAGTGGAGTTATAGATAGAAATGTAATTTGCAGGAGCTTGTTAAAGGACAATTCCGGGCAAATTCAACTCTGGGCTGTATTTTCCTAACATTTTAGGTCTAAAAGAAGGAATCTGAAGATTTTCACTTTAATTGCTCCTGTTTTGCGGTAGTTGTGTCTGTCCCCGCATCGCCACGGCAGCGATGAATGGGAGCGGATTGAAGTTCCACTGCTTATACTGTTTACAGTTGATATTCCTGTGTTTATGACACAAACGGGAGTTTCCGACTGCACGTAAAAACACACCGAGCGTGTCAACTTGGGTCCCGCGCGAAAATTTGAATTAGATCTAGTTTTACAAACATGTCGGCTTGCTTGAAGTAAATAAACTTCTCTGTGCATGTTTGAGTCGCCATCTGACGCTGTGGAAAAAAAATCGCAGCTTTGAGGGATGTAAACAGCCTAAGCAGCGGAGCTCCCATTCATCGCTGCCGTGGCGATGCGGGGACAGACTACCGCAAAACGGGAGCAATTAAACTGAAAATCTTCAGATTCCTTCTTTTAGACCTAAGATGTTAGGAAAATACAGCCCCAAGTTGAATTTTGCCCAGAATTGTCCTTTAAGTTACATGATGGGGGTTACAGTGTGCTCTGGGTTTTCATGTTTATGAGCTTGTGTGTGATCTTTATTGTGGATAATCTCTTCATGCAAATAATATTTTCACCAATGAATATTTTAGTCACAACTGCTGAGCTAGAAAATCATTTTTCACAGAGGAAATCAAATTTACTCAAGCTGGAACTAGTCATGTTTTCCACTGAGTATATTGTTATTATAACCATTGTTACTAATGCAAATCTTTGCGATAAGGATGCATTTTACTTTTCTTCATGACAAATCTCCCATAAAGTCCTCTTATATTCCCTTTTAATGAGGACAGCAGCAGAGACAGAAGTGTCCCGATTGTGATGTGTTTTGGGGGTTAAGCTCTGTACACAGTAAATCCCACACTTCCTCAGGTGCAGTTTATATTTTTTCAGACCCACACCGTCGCCAGGTTAAAAATGTGCCATATTCAAACTACGACAGCTGTGATGTCACTCTGATGTCAGCAGCTGGTTGTATCCTGCATGGTGAGAAAATTGAGTGGGGCATGTAAAATTGTCAGAGATGCCCTTTAACACAAGCATCAATGGAAACATACCGTGTCAAGGTCTCATGTTAGTGGCACATTAGTCCGATCAGAGCAGCAGTGAGATTAAAGCAAAGGTTCTGATGCTCTGCTTTGGGAATCAATGGGTCCAATTCAGGGTAATTTAAAGAGGGTTTAATAACAGTTTACCCTCGGCTGTGGCCTGTTTCTGTCTCATTAGCACAAGCCTGTTAGGAGCTGATTAATACTGTCACCACACTGTTCAAGGGTTTACAGAGGAACCAATCATAGACCTGAAATACTTCAAAGTGCAGCACCCAGACGACTCAGAAAGAAATAATGTTATGCCGTCTAAAAGTCTTTAAAGTGACTACCACTCCCTCACAGAATCGATTTTAAGATTCCACTTATGACTCTTGAAGCACTTCACAGGCCCAGACTATTTCTTATCTAACTGTCTCCTAATCAATCTGCACGCAGACAGGAGTTTAGTTGCTATGTCAAGGTGTGAGACATAGGAGGCGGAGCTTTTCCTGTCTGCGAATCAAGAACAACGTCCATTTGCAACTCTGCATTTCTGTTTCATTTTCACATTACATTGGTTTTATCGCATTTCCTGGCATTTTGAGTCATTTGCCTGTTTTTTTTGGTACATTTCATCCATGTGCAGAAAATTGTATTACTTATTATTACACGGTGTATGACTTTGACAAGAGTTATATAAACAAAATGTTACCATTATAATAGAAGAGAATATTTTTGATAATCACACGACACTGATGAGATTCACTAAAGCACGAAGACTTTTCAGAATAAAACTTTAACAATGATAATTAGCTTTTAGATATGTCACTGTTATTCTAAGCCCATGCTTTTTATTTGTTTGTGTCATTATGACTTTGTGTGTCAAAGCAGCAGTGGTTTTATTCACCTGCCTATGTCAGGTTGCACCACAAAACATCCCACACAAAAAACAGCACTCACACTAATGGTTCCTGCCTACATCAGCCTATTAGCTTAAACACAATTATTGTGCCATTAGTGTGTTTGTGGGTGTGGGACCCTGTGTAGATCCAGAGTGGAGAGAACCATCAGTGAGATGATGTTTAGATTTCACAGCTGGAGTCTCAATCTGAACGTTGAGCAGTCTGAACAGAGACGACTGCAACCAGCGAGAGTCGGCTCATAAACTGCAGGTGTGTTTTACATGAAAGTGATGCATCAAAGTGTGGAAGTACCACCGACTAATACAATTCAGATAATCAGAAAAGTTCCTTCATTTTGCTGAAGTGGAACGTTGGATGGAAATCCATGTACATGGCCTCTGAGTAACTAATTGATTTCCTGTCATCTCTAAGCCCTAAAATTCATCCAATCACAACCAAACTTGTGTCTTTCTCTGCAATGCAAAGAATCCATGACCGACCTCCACCCTTTACCCTTTTACCTCTTTTCCACCAAAAAGAACCTGGTGCTAGAGCTTAACTGGTTCCAACTGGTGCCGCTTTTCCACAAGCAAGAGAGCAAGAAGCCAAGTCAGAGCCAGGTCATCACGTCAGCGTAAAACCTCATCACGTGACTGCGCGGCGTTCGCTCGGAAGCACAACAACAAAGATGGAGGACCTCATCGTACCCAAACCTACATTGCAATCCAGAGGCGGAAAACACAAATATTGCTGGCTACCTGTCATACTAATACTAGTACATACATAATCCCAGTGAACGGCGACTACATGACTCGCTCGTAACAAAATAAAAATGGTAGTTAATTGTTTTCACTGCTCCTGTTTGATTAGATAACCTCGCCCCCAGCCCCTGGCGACATCAGTGTGTCATAGGTTCTTAGCGCTGCACCAGCTCGGAGTTGGTGCTTGGAACTAGTTTGGAACCAGTTTTAAGAACCAAGAACCGGTGCTTACAGTAGGCGCTGGAAAAGCAAAGAACCAGTGCTAAAGGCGTCCACAGAGTTGGGCGTACTGTCCGCGGATGTTTGAGTTTTATAGTGGAGTGTGTCAATTTCCTACATTTACTTTATTTACATTATTCAAAACAGGTCAATGTGAAGACTTCCGAGTCCGTCCGACTATGTGGGGGCCTTAAGTCAGGCACTGGCTCCAAACCACCACTGGAACCAGTTTGGTGGGTAAGGGGTAGTATACTGTAGATAAGTTCCTACTATTCATAATAAATTCCATTGAACATTTTGCCAGGATGGCAATGGTGCAGCAGCCCACTTAGAGCTTCAAAATCACGTTTCAATAGCCAATGGGTGACGTCATGGAGGCCAGAACCATTTTTATTTACAATATATGGTTAGACATATACGCCATTCCTCTTCTAACTAGCTACATTCTAGGTAGCTAATTATCCATGTACACAATCATTAACATCCTCTGTGAATGGCAGCAGTATCAAGAATCGACACAGGAAGTCGGCACTAAAACACACAGTCACTTAAGGGACTGAGATCTGTCCCTTAAGGTGTGAGTCTTGGAGCCTGAATAAGACAGACTAAGAGTTTACAGCCAGTTCAGTGGCAGCATGAGTCAGTCACAACACCATTTCTTGTTAAATTGGGTTTGGGATTTCATTTAGAAACAAATAACCAATCATCTGCCTCAGTGTGGCTACACCAAATTTACCAGTTTCATCTACGAGGCTTGTTATGTAATTGTGCCCTCGCTGCCCGTGCAGAAAACACGTGTTCATAATTTATAGTGTTTGTAATTGTAAAATAAAAGCACTGCCATGTAAGATTAGTGCCGGCTTGCCAGTTTAGGCGACCCGTAATGTGAAAGTGCATGGGAAGCAATATCCCATGAGGCCTTTGAATGTGGGGCATGGCTGCTCGCTGCCAGCTGAGACAGCACGTTACACCAGAGCAGGCAGAGCTGCATCTGTACACTGTACACCAGGGTACACAGAGCCTGGTCCCAAGTCCTGCTCCCAGTCTGGTCTTCACCTTGGAAATGGTTTGGTCTCCTGGGTGCCTTGTCTCTTGACTTGTAGACATGTTTTTAGGTCTTGTGTCTGTTTTGTCTTGGATTTGTACCATTATAATCCATTACAGTGTTTGGACTCAGCTGCTCACACAGTTGTACCAATAGTTTTGAGGGGACAAGACTTTTTACAACAATGTGCAAAGAGGAAACTCGCTCAGGAAACTTGGACACTTGAAGTTTTTTTTTGCTGTGAAGGTAGAAAAATTCAAGGGTCATCAATCTGAGCTGGGGTCAGCTTCTCCTTCATGTATCTACCAGAAGAAGAAGAAGCTGTGTAAGCAGAACAGACATAGGGGAGACAGTATGACACACACACACACACACACACACACACACACACACACACACACACATACACACTGCAGAGCTATCATGTTTTCTCTCTGTCACTTTCTGACTTTCACTGTTCACAAAGTTTCTCAGAGTCTGCCTGAGCCCCCCCCCCCTTAACCACCACCACCTCCCCCTCCCTCTTCTCCTTCACTCCTCTGAAGTTGGACCTGACTTCATCATCTTCTACCTCTGGACCTGTTTCCTCCTCTTCACTTCATTACTTTTGTATTTTCTCCTGTGCCATGGGCAGCCGATATAAAAAAAAAGCCGTATAATAGGAAATCATTTCTGAAAAAGTACAAAAACATCACCCCGAAATAGAATTTATTAAAGCTGCTCAAAAACTCACAGATTTTTATGAATAAATGTCCAGATGCGCTCCAGATTCTTAGAAGAACCTAAAAAGACTTTAGTGGTGTGTCTTCTTATAGTGAGTGTTACACTCACTGCCAATTATTTTGTCACAACATTAGCAGTGGAAACCTTCAGAGCTCTGTGAATCAATTTTCACTGTTATGCTGATGATACGCAACTCTACTTGTCCATGGAGCCAGATGACAGAAGCCGCCTCATCAATCTGCAAGACTGTCTGAAAGACATTAGATCCTGGATGTCCTCTAACTTCTTGCTACTGAATTCAGATAAAACTGAGGTTATTGTGTTTGGACCTAAACATCTCAGGGACACGTTCTCCAATCAGATCGCTACTCTAGATGGCATCACCCTGACCCCGAGTACTACCGCGAGGAACCTTGGAGTCATTTTTGACCAGGACCTTTCCTTTAGCTCCCACATAAAGCACGTGACTAGGACCGCCTTCTTCCATCTGCGCAGTATCACTAAGATTAGGAATATCCTCTCCCAGAGTGATGCTGAGAAACTAGTACATGCATTTTATCACTTCTAGCTAGACTACTGCAACTCTCCCCCTCTCCTGTCAGGATGTCCGAAAAACTCTCTAAAGAGTCTCCAGCTGGTCCAGAATGCCGCAGCAAGGGTTTTGACAGGAGTTAGGAAGAGAGAGCACATCTCTCCCACCTTAGCTTCTCTCCACTGGCTTCCTGTGGGATTTAGAATAGACTTCAAAATCCTTCTGCTGACTTATAAGGCTCTTAATGATAAAGCTCCAACCTATTCTGAAAGAACTAATCATTCCCTTACTGTCCTACCAGCTACCAGAGCACTCCGCTCCCAGAACCAGTCTGTTAGTGACTCCCAGTATCTCTAAAAACAGACTGGGAGTAGAGCCTTCAGTTACCGGGCTCCTTTACTGTGGAATCCAGCTCTCTCCATGGGTCAAAGAGGCAAGACACTCTAACTACATTTAAGTCTAGACTTAATTAAGACCTTCCTTTATGACAGGGCTTTTAGTTAGGGCTTGGTTCAGGTAGCTCTGAACCATTTTATAGCTACGCCTGCTATAGGCTTAGACTGCTGGGGACACAGAACATCTGGTGGTTACACAGAGCCTCTCTCCTCCTCTCTCTTCTCTTCTCTTCTCTTACTCTTCTCTCTTCTTCTCTCCTCCCCTCCCCTCCCCTCTCCCAGCTCCTCTCTCTCTCCTCAGTATATTTTTGAACTGTCATTTTCTGTTGTACTTTGTAGTTTGGCCTTGGTGTCTCGCACTCTCTCACAGTGTTTCCGCAGATCCACCGAGCTCCATCTCTCTGCACCAGCCACCGCCTGCAATCATCGCCCCCCTCCCACCCACTTCCCCTGCTTGTTAGCCGCCTCCCCTTCCCTCCCATGGACCAGTCTGCCACCCATCCCCCCCATCGAGCTGGCCACTCTGCCACTGCCCCCCTCCCTGACCACCCCCCCCCCCCCCCTCACCCCCCACACTGCTCTTCCCCATGACCTGACAGTCCTGCCATGCCCGCACATTCTGTGCACCCCCCCCCCCCCCCCCCCCCAACACCCCCGCCCGCATCGAAAAAAAATACTGCCCCCCAGGCCCCAGCTGCACTCCCTGCCGCCAACGCCACCCCCTAACTGCCCCCCCACTCACCCGTCCTGGGTAGCACCCCCCCATTAATTTCTTTTTTTTTAACCTCATACTTTATATAGACTTTTCATCAACTGCCTGCTAACATTTCCATATTTTCGCACATATTCTGTGACAAACTGGGATATATATTTTTTTATTTATTATTTATATTTTTTTATAGTTTTCTGTTTTCTGTCAGTTATTTATTATATATTATTGCACGTCTGTCCGTCCCTAGGGTGAGGGATCCCCCTCCTCTGTTGCTCACACCCTGAGGTTTCTTTCTTTTCGACTTTTCCCTGTTTAAAAGGGTTTTCCATGGAGTTTTTCCTCAGTCGAAGTGTGAGGGTCTAAAAAAAAGGACAGAGGATGTTGTTACGATGCCATGTAAAGCCCTTTGAGACAAACTGTTTGTAAAAACGGGCTATACAAATAAAATTGCCTTGCCTTGCCTTGCCTCTGTTAGACCTCCACAGAATAATCACCAGTGCATGCAGGGCAGAGTTAGATTGTTACCCATGGATCATTAACATAACAAAAGGAAAAGTTGCATAAAACTGAGCCCCCAAAAGGATTTCAGGTTTTATACAAACCCAAGAACTGAGTCGCTCCTGTCAGCTGGTCCTGAGACTGACTGATCAAATGTCACCTAAAACCAGACCAGCTCTCAAATTACAGATTTAGTGTTAACACAGTATTGTACCTGTGGATGAGTCCAACTCCCACGTCCAAAATATCAACACGTACAAAATCAACACAACGAGCTGAAAACTTGCGGCTGGATTTCCATGACATTTACTCGGAATATTGGATTTCCCCTCCAGGATGAATCCTGGTAGTTTAAGAGAGTTTATTCTCTCTGACCTTTTCCTGGGCTGTTAGAAAGTAGGAGTATTTCTAAGAGCCATGAGATTTAGCCCACTAAGTAAATTGGGTCCCTCTGGTCAAAAGTTAGGCCCCTATAGTTCCTGTAAAGGTTTCTGAGATACAAGAAAAGTTCCTGTAGGAGGAAAATGATCATACATCTCCTGTCAGTGCTGCACTCAGCAGAAACGGGGACAACATGTTCGTGAAGCTGATGCTGGGGAATCTATGTGCTTTATTCTTAGATAAGTAAAGACATGCATTCACTGTGATGAAGGAGTCTGCTATAGAGAGCAACACCTAGTGTGTGGTATGTATTTAATTGCACTCTAATCGGGTTATATATGGAGTGTTGTGTTGGTCATTAACACAGCAGCATCAAAGGATCTGGAGTTGCAGATCAGTTCACAGTGTCGACACATTTAACCAAGTGAAAAATGACCTCATGCGGTTTTTCTCCACAGACCTGGATTAAGTCCAACAAGGGCCCAGACTGATTTAGCACCAGAAGACGTTTTTGCACAACACTCGATTTTTGTACTATCCTGCAGAAAGAGATGCGCATACACTAATCTCATAGTAAATGCAAATGAGTGTGTATAGCTTGTTCGCAGCATTCAGGGCAATAAAGCTATAGAGCTACATTTGCTACATAGACCAGAGGAGCTAATTATTTCTCCTCCATTGAGGATTAAAGAAAAAAAACACACATACATAAATCACACATTTCTAACGCTAAGAGGATGGAAGTAATTGTCTGGATGAGGCACCTTTAAAGCTCCAGTCTGCTGCACAGACACAGAGTGTCTAAGCACATGTTGTATAATGTCATCACCTAGGACTTGTGGTTTTGCTCAATGGAGCGTGTTCATATTGTCTTCAAGGGATAGTTCAACATTTTGGCAAATTGGCCCATTGCCATAATCCCTATAGTCTTAGCAGACATAATAACGGAAAGTTACGAGACAGAGTTGTTTTCGAGGTAAATTCATGCAAAACCGCTCATGCTTGTTTCTGTCGGGGGCTGTTTTTCATCAAGCAGTCTCTGCATTTGCCATTAAAACAACTGTCACGTAACGTAACTGTAACATTCAGTTATTATCTCATAACGTGGTGAATGTGCAGGTCACAACTTGTCCACCAGAGCGTTTTGGAGTTGTTGGATTGTGTATTTGATGAGACATCCCATTACCCTCCGTAGCATAGCTCTGAGCAGCTTGCGGCTCTGCTCCGCTGTTCTAAAAATAGCTTGCACCAACAATTAAAGGTAACAAATTTACTGCTATGACTATAGGGATTATGGCAATGGGCCAATTTGCCAAAATGTTGAACTGTCCCTTTAATATTCAATATTCCCAACTGTCTTCGAAAGTGTGTTTCCTACATAGTTTTAATTGTTATGAACCATTTAAAAAATAGATATTTATGGTATTAAAGCACCAAAAACAGCGTCTCCTATCTCCTCTCTCTGGCTTTTCTCTGGAGTTGTAGCAACAAGAGGCCGGTGAGACAAACCTGAAGGACTCTGAACACAGATCAGACTGAATGTCGTGGAAATCTGCCCATTTGATTTTTCAAATTTCTTGAGACCGCCTCCACAACGGCTTGATGGTCTGGCACTGACTCATATAAGAAGAATGAGATTATGTTTACAGAGCAGTAAAGCACGAGGTTACTGAGGAGATCCAAAGGGGTTTTGTTTGTGGCTCTTAACAGGCAACAGCCACAAAGGTTTCACTGATGTACAGCGGTGAATTGAATTGGCTTCAGGGGGATGCAGTGTGTATTTGGTTTCTGTGACGGGCCAGCAGTTTTAAAAAGCACAGCAACTTAAAGCTGAATCCATAAAAGGAGTAAATACAAAAAAAACAGCAGTGAAAAGGTAACAAGGAACTCAAAGCAAAGCCACGAGGAGCAGATCCCCTCCACCATCACCTGCTGACAAATTGCAACTGTAAGTTGCTGTAGTTGTAATTACTGACTCGTAAAGTCTCATTATTCTCAGTCTGGAACGGCGTGCTGCGCAGATAATGAGAAATATATTTACTTGTCTCGCCCACTTCCGTGACTCTAAATGCATCATGTTCTGTAGGAAATTGGTTTGAAGACAGAGTGGGTTTGTTTGTTCCACATGTCAATTGTGCAATGACGAGGAGGAAAAAGAAAGAGAAACAACATGTATCACAAACACAATGCCACGGTATTTTACTCACTGATCATGAGAGGTTTTTTACCTTGGACTAAGACTATTAGACCCACAAGCGTCTGCATGGTCTTACCTCACTTCTATTCACAATACACATAAAGAGTATCATCTCTGCCTCTCCACATTGTGATACTTAAGTGCAGCGTGACTCATCAAAGGTTTGAAATCCTTTTAGAGGAAAAGAAAATACACTGATGTCAAAACACTCAGTAATAACTTTTTGATGTGAATTTTGGCAAATGTCACCAGATAAATGAACAATTAACATGTGGGGAAACAGGATGAAAGCTTTCGTTTCATTTAAAGTCATGACAGAGAGGTAGATGAGTTCACATGCTGTCATGTCTGTTTGGTTTCCTCCCACAGCCGCCACACATGCAGATGAGGTATTGGGTTAACTGGTGACTGAATTAGCCACAGGTGTACAGTACATGGTTGTTTCAGTGTGTCGGGGCTGTGGTAGAGTGGCCATCTGTCTAAGGTGTCACTCTAACCCTCCTAAAACCCTGAAGGATGAGTGGAATAACTAATGGATGGACAGATGTCTGCAAGGACATGTTGACATGTGGACTGGTGTATAAGAGATGAATGAATCCAGCTCTGATTCTGAAAACTCATCATTTTTACATCATCTTTTTTTAATGCAGTTATATTTGGTGCATGCTGTTTATTTTTAACATTTTATTATGTAGCCTATATTCCACTTTGATCTGTTTCTTGGTTTTATGTTTTCATAAAGCACTTTGTAACTTTTTTTTTTTTTTAAAGTGTTATATAATAAATTACAGACTGCTCATTCTTTTATCTTACATGAAAAAAAAGGGGCTGGTTTAAATTTCTCCCCACAGAGGGAATTACCTACAAAATAACATTAAGTCTTCCATTTGCTTTGAAGATTTTAACACTATGATTCGGCATTTTGACTCATTTGCAATTTTTTTGTCAGTGTGTGTGTGTGTAAACTATTTGTTTATTCTCCCTCCTGAAACCAAGATCCTGACCTCATGTCAATATGAGTGAGACAGAGCGTCACTGCTGTACAGTAGTTCACAGCGTTTCAACACACGCCTGAACATTGCTGCGTGACACCTCCACTGATGTAAGCACGGTGTAATCCTGTGAGGCAGGTACGCCACCTTTCCCCACTCCCCCACTCCCACAGCACATGTACTCCCCTCTCTCTCACTCCGCTGTGCAGCCTGACACATCCAGAGCCGGTGGAAATGGGACACACTCTGATCACGGCAACCAGAGCTAACCGAGGACCGTGTAAAGGTAACCATGACGAGGACCGTGGAGCTTCCTGAGCGTGGGGGGGGGGGGGCAAGAGTGAGATTGAAAGTGAAACGAGGTGGTGTACTATCAGGTGTGCTGCAGCTCAGAACACCTCCAACAACCAAGTGCAGTCAACACAAATATACTGATCATTTTATTGATCATTAAACTGATGAAACACACACAACAACTTAAAGGGATAGTTCAACATTTTGGCAAATTCCCCTATTACCATAATCCCTAGTCTTACTGTAGGAGTAGGTTTATTACCTTTAATTGTCGGTGCAAGCTGTTTTGAGAATGGCTGGGCAGACGTGAACTCTACACGGCACACGGTATTTCCGAGCTTTCCCTCAACAAACTCATCAAATACACAATCCAACAACTCCAAAACACTCTAATGGACAAGTTGTGACCTGCACATTCACCACGCTATGAGATAATAACGGAACGTTACGAGACAGAGTTGTTTTCAAGGTACTGTATATACGTAAGCGGAACTACATCCCAGACACGGCTGCTCGGCAGAGTGACTTCAAAAGTGAAAGTAGTTCCGAGTATTTGCTTAATGTGTCGTAATGTTACATAATTATACGTTATTATATCATAGCGTGGTGAATGTGCAGGGATGAGGGAAACGATGAGGGAAACGTATAAATGCCATGAGCCTCCGTTGCGTTAGCTGAGCAGCTTGCGTCTCTGCCCCGCCAATCTAAAAACAGCTTGCACTGACAAATAGCGGTAATGAACCTACTTCTATTATGGCAATAGGCAAATTTGAAAATGTCGAAATATCCCTTTAACCCTAAAAACCACAGCGCACATCTATGAGCACACTACAACTAAGGAGGCTGAGCATCCTGCACCACAACTGTACGGGCCTGGAAAAGCTGCGCAGTGAGTCTCCAGGATCAGACGCCCAAAACACCTGCACTGGATTCAGACTTGTGTTGCATGGCCCTACTGCAACTTATTTAAAGACAAATGAGGGGGCTTGTGGCAAATGAGTTGAACCTGACATAGCTTCTGCTTCTGCGTGTCCTCAGAGACTGTGAGTTTTTGCAACGAGCGTGTTGTCTTGTTTTCAGAATTTGTCACACGTGTCTGTGTCTTTGCAGTTTTTTTTTCCTAAGTTGCGGTATGTTGAGCTCTCAGGGCCACTGTGCATTTTTTGCCTAGTACGGCCCCCAAGGCAGTTACCCTGAGGTACTGTAGCAGAGTTAGAAAAGTCATGAGTTGTTTTGTTGTTAGTGGTGTGTCAGCACGGACTGAAGTCTGCAGCATCCTCAACTTATACTGGTTCTTGCTGAATTTTCAGATGCAGCGCTTTATAGACTTGATGGTGCACAGCTACAGTATAAAGGACCACTCCACCCTGATGGGGCGCAGCTGCAGAGGTGTGAAGTGAAGTACTTAGATAATGTACTGACGCTCTTATGTAACTTTGTGGAGGTCACATGAGCGGGAACTTTTAGTTTTGTTGGCGCCGAGTCAACTCCGAAACATCCTGGACTCCGCTCACAGAGAAGAACCGACCAATTAAGTCTTTCCTCCCCGTCGCCGGGGGAGAGCCAGACTTCTCTGAGTAGCAGATCTCCTGCCTGAATTCATTTGGGACCTTAGCGAGGCGTTGGTCGGGCGGTGGGGGGCGGGGTGGGGGGTGTGGAGGGCTGTCTGCCTGCTGATAAGAACTCCGGTACGCCATCGCCCTGCCGAGGCCTGGGCAATTAAGGCCGCGACACAGAGCGTCGACTGAGCCCACCATGAATTCTGTCTTGTCAATTTGCAGTGATGTTTGGATCATTGCACACGCCGCAGGTCACATCTCACAAGTAGGCAATTAAGGAGCGGAGAGAGAGGGAGTGCTGCAAAAAAAATATAACAGGCTCAGCAGAGGGATTTTTGTGTTTGTATCCAGACTTGTTAAACTCATTACAGAGTAGTTTTTAGCCAAATCTTCAAACTGTTCTGTCAACGCACATGGCCAACTTTCTCAGGATCATTTATTGAAACATTTTCTGGAAAAAAATGGCCAATGACCTCTGATTTAAGACTCTCTCTCTAGTTTTTTTTTTTTTTTTGTAAAAACATCATAGGCCTATCAACCCTACTGTGGATTTGAATTATAAGAACACAGGTTTGACAGAAACAAACATCATCTCTAAGACAACACAGAGAGCAGGGGGAGTAATGAGGCAACAAGACAAAAGCTTCACTGTCTTATGACCTTGAAAAAACAACACCAAGCTAAAGCTGAAAAAGTTTCACAATAGAAATGTAGCTGCTTTCAGAATCTTAATTCATACTTTTATTAATGCTGCGTTCATGTCCCCTTAGAAATACAACTTCATGTTCAGTCATGTGCATTCACCCAATCCAACTAACATACGCCTTCATTCACTCAGACACACCAGGAGTGTTTTTGGACACAGCTGGGTCCTTTTTGTTTGAAATCTCAAGGTTTGCATAACATGCTGTAATCTGGACCTTTGGCAATGATGACATAAAGACACCTGCCCTTTCTCCTCATTGGATCTTATGGGTCACGTCACGCAGCTAACGGCAACATTACCAACTAGATTAACCACTTACACAATCATATTACTGAATGTAAAGAGTGTATGGCTTTAAAAAAGAGAGAGTGATGAGCGACTGAAAGTCTGAAATATCAAAGTCATATCATCCATCCCCACATCCAACACACACCGGTGTTAGTCTCAAGTACTCTGTGATGCAAAGATGACCCCTGACCTGACAGATGAGGGCCATTCTCTGTTAGACAAAAGCAGAAAAATGTGTTTGATCCAGGTATTGAAGTGAACAGCATCAGTTTATAGTTTATAGTCTTGTTTTAAAATCTTCTAATGAGGTCTAATTTACTGACCTTGTTTGTTAACCTTTGTGTCATGAAGCTAATTATCATTAAATCCTGCAAGATTACATCTGAACACTGCAGTATGCCCTCACATGAGGATCAACAGTATTACCAAAGGTTGTTTTTTTTTTTTTTTGGTGGGGGTGGGGCTCTATGACACCATATTTGATGCAGATTGGTGTTAAATGCACATCACAGTTGAATTGTCACATTCACTGTACCACACACAGCATCCTGGGTCAGAATGAGCTGGCAGCTGATTGGCCGGCAGAGTGTCATCATCACATACATATTGTTAAGCAGGTTGAAATGTGCTGCGACGAGGGACGAGACGCGTTGCATTTTCTTTCTGCCTGTTACCCTCGATCCCCTCCCCGCTGCGCCTCTGCTGCCTCTGCCGCTTCGCTGCCTCTCGGGGCTTTCACTGTTTTTGTTTTCTCTCCGTCTCCCACATATTGTCTCTTTCCCTGACACACTGAGCACAACAGAGCCTCCCACAGCTATGCAACTTCGGTAATGACAACAGTCTGATGCGAGTTGGGAGATATTCTGTTCTGGGTGTGATTGCTTTTATTTATCATCACTGCTAACAGCGGGAGTCCCAGGGGAGAACCATTAACTCTCCAGATAATAGAAAATCCCATCAGTCTCATAGTGGATTCCTACTGATAGGGGTCCACAGCTGCTGACAATCAAAATGACAACAGGTCTTGGGGCTGTGTGAGTGTTTTTGGGGTCTTCTGGGGGAACAAATCACCCAATCCTCCAGTCATAAATGGAAACTTTGGTAACCCTTTAATTTAAAGGCCGCTAATTATGTGATATTGTCAGGAAATAGCCAAGAAATAACAATTAAGTGTGTAGTAATGTCAAGAAATAGCCTAGAAATAACAGTCAATTTAATAATGTCATGTTTTCATAGAGGAAAAAGATTACACATGCTGAATTTTTTGGGAAAGGCCAGAATTTTTCTCTACCAAGTCCTTGCAACTGTCAATTACAATCAATTATTTCTGGGCTATTTCTCGACATTACTATGAAATTGACTGTTATTTCTAAGCTATTTCTAGACATCATGGTGCAATTACTTGTTATTCCTTTGCTATTTCTTGACATTATCATAGCGGCCTGTAAATTAAAGGGTTACTGAAACTTGAATGTGTTACAGTTAATCACACTCAGCTCTTATTTCTGCGTCAGTGGCGTAAGAACAATGAAACGTTTGCATCTGCCAGAAATAAGAGCAGAAAACCGTCAGCAAAGGAAATGATGAAAGAACAGACAAAGGAATAAGAGTAAAACCAAAGACATGATAAATGCCCAGAACATCCGGATCGCTCCGCGCCACAAAGACGACATGAGTGGATTTCTGTGTGTTATGTAAGAGCAAGAACAAAAAGCTGAAGAGGCAGATGTTTCTGTTGGTGTACACCCCAACAGGAGAATCTACTTTTCCGCTTCATTAGACTCCTGCAGCTGAGAGAGTAACACGCTCCAAAAGTGCCTGAGCTTTGCATCTGTTGGCCAGTTTAGCATTTCTTCTACTGTCTTATGCATGAGAGGCAGAGAAAATGACCCCAAGCCTCTGCTTCTTGGCAGCAACACTCTTTTGGAGAACTTCTGAAGCGTCACAGTTAACTCTCTAAAACTCTCGGCAGGGAGCAGATGGAAACTGATGGAGGGTTTGTTTGTTTTCTCACTTTTGTGTGTGTTTGTCTGTTTTTTTTTGAAACAGCAATATGAATGAATCTCAGATGAACCTCAGAACAAACGCTGCCTATATCGCCCCCAGACGCACACAGATTGAACCTTCACAAACATCCCTGCAGCCACCCCTCCAGTCACAAACTGACAGGAAACACACAGCCTTTAAGCCACGAGGCAGCTCCCGCCCCCCCAAGGCCTAGAAGAAGGTGCCATTTGTTTCCCATCCATCACAATATGGCAAAACCCTTTTCGCCTTCATCTGACAGAATTTATTTCTCATTTAAACATTTTTAAATGCTTGAAAAGCTTGTCTTAGAGGCTGAGCAGCCTGTCTGGGAGGCTGTTGTCGGGAAGCAGCGTGGAGCGTGCCACCTGTCAAGGATTTTGTTGGTGTGTCAACAGAGCTGCCGTCAGCATGTCACATCCCCGACTGTAGTGGGAGCTTACAGTGGCTTCCTATCTCACAGACAACACACGCAACCTCCATCTCTATTTACCAACTTCTCTCAGGAGTCGTTGGAAAGCTGGCCATGGGCTCAGACGCTGCTGCAACAGAGATATGTAAGACTGATGACTCGAGAGGCATAGGTTAGTGTTTCCCCCATCATGTGTGAACTTGCAAGTGTACTGAAGCCTCGAAGTGCATTTAAAGCAAACATGAGAATGAGTCATCAGCAATATTATCAGTTCTCTGCTCGGGCAGACTGTAGATAAACAGACTTTTTGAAGGCTTTTCACAAAAAAAAGGCATCAGATTGTTCACGCGATGACTTCACATCCAAACATCTGATTGAAATCCATCATCCAGTTACAATGCAGAGTTGAACTTAAAGACCCACTCCCGTGAAAATCGTGTTTTTTGAGCTTTTCACATGTTCCTGTGGCATTTTTCTTGTGTTAGAGCACTTATCAGCAGAGAAGGAAGTGCAAAATTGCATTTCAGAGTTTTTCTGCCTTCAAACTGCTGTGAACCAATGGCAGACTCAAACTGGCAGTTTCAGGAAGACTGGAGTTGAGGGTGTCACAGCTCCAGGGGAGGGCACTAGTGCTACAAGCTCCCGCCCCGCTCTGCATCTGGCTCAGAGGTGAAAGCCTTCACAGCTCGGTGTAGCTGTCAAGGTATAATAGGTATAGCTCACCTGGTAGAGCAGCTTGCACTGTGAGCAAGGACTATGCACCAGTCTGGGATCGAATCCCAGTGTGGAGTTTTACGTTAAACGCGCTGAATCTGTAATTGTACAATGTCCAGCTGTCAGCAAGCGGGGGGGTGGGGTGCGAGGAGGTGGCTGGGCGGGTGCAGAGCAGCGCAGTCTCCGCCCACCCCCCAGAGGTGCATTGCTAATGTGCATGGCTAATGAGCTGGTTTTAAAATGGCCGAAAAGGGTCGCGGGAGTGGGACTTTAAGCAATGTTATCTTTAAAATGCAGCTTAAAATGGACCACAGGCCATTTTTGCCACTTTCAGAAGGGGAAAGGGGAGAAGAGTTTGAAAGGGAGCTGTCCACCAGCTGTGGTTCTGAAGGAGAGCAGTCACTCTGCCCTGTACTGTGTGTGTGTGTGTGTGTGTGTGTGTGTGTGTGTGTGTGTGTGTGTGTGTGTGTGCGTGTGTGGGTGTGTGTGTACAGTGTGAAAAGGGCTATTTTTTCACATGAGTTTGTATCTGATTAAGTGTCACAGTTTTTATCAACTAACATTATTTTACACACTTATAATAATTATATCACAATTAGTTAAAGGTTACAGCTACAGTACAACTTTTTAATCAAAATTAATTTTGATGATTAAGTTTTCAAAACCATACCAACCACAGAACGTCTAGAGGGGTGCAGAATAAAAGTATTAATTTTACTGAATTTTTTTTGATACGCCTAGTATAAATAATTGTTTTATACATTTTGAAGGGCCCGAAATATATAAATATTTACGTTGGCAGTGTCGACATGAAATGATCTCTGCGGCAACAGCATTAGTACGTTGATGTCACATGAGGCGGAGCTCAGGGGGAGCCAGATCCAGACAGCTCTGTGGAGAAATGGCATCGTGCTAATGCTAATGCTAACTAACGGTCAGCTGGTATTGTAATGTTTCTGGTGCAGGCGTGATGCTGCGGGTTTGTCAGGTTCGTCTGCAGGTGAGTTAGTGTGAAATGATTTAGATGTGTTTCCAGTCTGCTGTCAATACCGGAGCTGCTGCTTGGTAAATACGGTTAGCACATTTACATAGTGTATAGTTTTACAAATGATGTTGGCCGACTTGCACCGTCTTTGTGGCCCACAAATGGGTCCCAGCCCGCAGGTTGGCAACCTCTGGTCTAGAGCAACAGAATATCCACATGAATGTATTTTCTGTGATAAGTAAATAGAGATTAATGGTGTTCAGAGACTTGAGAATACAAACTAAACTAGAGGATAGTTCCTAATACAGCAGAACATGATGTGCACCAAGCAATAAAAACTCAGCACTGAGCTTTTTATCTCCAGTAAAGACACTTATGTTGTGCAAAGAGAGTTGTGTCACGGTCAGGAGCCCAGAGCAGACTGACACAACTTAGCTGCACACAGTTCTGCAACAAAGCTGTGTGTAAACCTTGTTACCAGGTTCAGACTGATGTGAGCTTCAGTCGATATGTGGAGCCAGTGTGGGTGTTCTGTGGGAGCCACCTGGGACAGTGAAGGACAGGACACACTCTGACCAGACTATTGATGGACTGATCTGAGCTGCAGTGACTGACTATATGTCTTATCAAGTGTTGAAGTGTTGATGAATATTTTAACAGTCATGAGATCCTATCTATTCTGTCTGTGTGATGTGGGGTTCAGCTACAGTTTGTGTTGCAGGGCTGTTGGTGCAGATCTCAGAATTGCTCACAGTTGTTCTGTGGATGCCTCAAAGCATTTTGGGAAATCAGGAGACGAATTAGAAAAGACAGATAAATGAAAGGGAAGTAAATTACCACCAACTAACCAGGAGCATATTCAACATCAAAGACTAATGATACCTAACAACAAAAAGGTTTATAATGGTGGTTCATTTTCTACAGGAGATATTTGATGTTTACAAAAAAATCTGCATCAATATCCTTCACCCCCCTTTTTCATATAAAAACATCCAAACCATGAAAGATCTGGTTTTATATTTTATATTGAAGCGTGAAAGCTTAACATCCAGAGGAATAGATTGCTTACTGCACATACAGCGTTAACACCAACCAGGACAGACCTACAGTTGGCATTTATTTTAAAAGAAGTGATTAAAATATGATAATGTAATGTTGCAACTGAAAATATTACAGTCACAGGTTAAACCATCTCTGTGAACAGTTACCACTCTGATGATGCTTCAATGAATAATTTTCTTTTGAAAAAAATAAACTCCGCAATGGCAGGTTAAGCTACAAAGTCCTGTCTATAAAACCAAGGTTATTTGCCTTTATTGTCGATGCAAAATGATGAGTCACCACTGGAGTACATCTAGCCTTACTCAAAAACCTCAGAAATACACATAAAAGGTACATTTTGAACAAATTAATATGTGATTAATTAACAATTAATCACTGTTAACTATTTGAATCGATTGACAGCCCTAAAAAATAGATAGATAGATAGATAGATAGATAGATAGATAGATAGATAGATAGATAGATAGATAGATAGATAGATAGATAGATAGATAGATAGATAGATAGATAGATAGATAGATAGATAGATATTTTTAAAAAATCCTCTCAAAGTAGTTTTTCATCTCCTCTCTCGGGCTCTTTTCTGGAACTAGAGAAAGAAAGAGCTGTGAGCCAATCAGAAGAGAGGGAGCTCTGAGCCTCACATGTTGTGTTGCAGTCTGCAGGTAATTGTCAGCTCTAAGGCTTTGAACAGGTTAAAAAAGCCTGTGAGTGTCAACATGGCTCAGTTTAGATGCGAAACGGTGAGTTCAAGGTCTGTCCGTGACTCGGGAGCCTTGGCTAGCAGAGCTATCAATGAGAAGAATTAAGAAGACAAGCTTTCCTTTTCAGGAGTAAGAAATAATTCATGTAGAAATTTGCAGAGCAGGCTACGTGTGTGCCCTACTGTGTGTGCCCACGTTGTTAGATGTAAATTTCACAGGGGGAAAGAATTTGGTGAGTTCTTCGCTAACGCTGTCAAAAGATCAACCATCCGGTACGACTGTCCAAACCCTCCAGGTCCTGATTAGACTCTGATGAACTACTCTGGATGAAATATACATGAGAACTAGTTGCTGCTGCTGCTGCTGCTGCTGCTCTTTCTCTGCACATTGTCTGCATAAAGACAAGGAACATGTTTCCACAACATCCATCTCAATTCCTTTTCTTTTTTCTTTTTTTACACATGCTTTTTCACACCCACCATTTTCAGCTGTTATCACTGTAGAGAGTGACAAGCTCACTGCTCTCTCTTTTTTGTGCATTTCACAAATTCTGTTCTAAAGTTAGCGCCGCTGCCTCTCCCCAACCCACAGACGTGTGATAAATCGCTGCCGTGACAACACATGCTGCAGCTTCCTGACCCCACCTCTTTAATGCTGCGACTGCTTAGTGTTTCCCAATCTCTGATCTGATCTGAAATTCCTCCACTTATTTTTCCATTAATGCATTCATTTCCTTGTTTGCTCCCTTATCCTTTCATCCATCCATTATTAGAATTTCTCTCTGCGCGTTGAATCTCGAGAGACAAAACTTTATGCATTTCTCCAGCCCGCTGTTCCTCCCATCCTCTCATCAAAGAGCTTCAGTCTGATCTAATATTACAGCTCTATCAAATAAAGCTTCATGGTCAGTCCAAATATCAGCGCTCGCTCTCCTCTGTGCTTTCATACAGAGGTCAAGCAGCGACATCTAAAACTCAATCAGAGCTGCTTTCTGAAATGCATCCAGTAATAATGTGAGATGTGATTCATGTTCCTTTCTTCAAGGAATCTGGACTCTTTAAAGGGGAATTGCCGTTTTTTACAATCTAGACCTTATTTCTAGCATAAAATACAATCATTTACTCACCCAGACAACTTTGGTGTCATCACAAGTTGTTCCGACGAAATTAGATCCAGCCGAGAGCCGCGTATATCTGTATAATGCGAGTACATGGGGCAGCGCAATGCAGCCTCTAAATAACACATTATCCGCCGCAAAACTCGTTAATTTCACCAATATTTTGTTATGATACGCTAGTGCTATTCCCCTCTGAGTCCGGGGTTAGCTGTAGGTTGACCTACTAACCTCTGACCTGGATGATGTCATCTCTGAGTTTGCTAGTTGCTACGGCTAATACTATGGTTTGTTTCTGCGTGTTTCCGTGTTAGTAGGTCAACCTACAGACTAACCCCGGACTCAGAGGAGAATAGCACTAGTTTATCATAACAAAATATTGGTGAAATGAACAAGTTGCGTGGCAGATAATGTCTCAGAAGCTGCATTCCGGTGCCCTATAGACTCGCATTATATGGATATACGTGGCTCTCGGCTGGAGCTAATTTCGTTGGAACGACTTGTAATGACACCAAAGTTATCTGGGTGAGTAAATGATCGTATTTTATGCTAAAAATAAGGTCCAGATTGTAAAAAAACGGCACTTCTCCTTTAAATGGTCGAGGAAAAGTGTGTTTTGGAAACTGTGAACTGTTTCAAAGACGTTTGATGCAAGTGTGTTAAAGCTGCACTAACAGATATTTTTTCATATGAATAATAAATCAAATGACTGGGTGTCAATGAGAGGGAGCTCAGATGTGGTGTAAAAGCAGCTCTGCAGTTCCCCTGCAGCGTTTTATCCTCCTGCAGCCTATTGTTTTGGATTACTCTCACTCTCACTATGATAATTCCATCATACACCACCTGGTCAGCACCAGGACTCAGGTTTTTTTTCCCCATCACGGCCGTCCATCACTCTGTCAGATTACAGCAGAGTTAGATGGGAGGTTCCATAGCATCCCGCTCACGCAGGCTTCACCATGTCTCACTCTCTGGGTGCTGACAGTCTATATGTGGACAGATGTGTACAAAGCGAAGCAGCCACACCTTTGCTGCAGAAGGAGCTCATTCCTTCCGGATGAAGCAGTTCTTGCCGGATCTGGACATTTCAGAAGTTCAGAGAGACTTGTCCACTTCTGATCACTTCCCTGAGAGAATTGTTCCTCAACATCAAAACTCCAGCAAAAGTGTTGCTGGTATAAGTCAAGCCTTCAGAGTGGCTGCAGAGCAATGGATTCATCCTTCAGATCAAAATGAAAACAGGCAAGAGGAGCCGTGTCGATGCGTACACCCACTTTAAATTCATAAATGAAGGTCTGGGTTCAGATCTGATTGACTTCAATTTATTTCCATGTCAAAAGTTCAATCACATTTTAATTGTCATTGTCCAATTCAGTAAAATTGTGCTATTCTCTCTCACCAGTGTTTTAGTGCCCTCCACCGCCACAGCAGAATTAAATATTCATTCACCTACTTTGTGAGGTGTCTTTATTCAGCGTCTCCCTCTTCGTGCCGTTACAAATGCACATGCTGAGGGTTTCAAAAACGTTTAAACGTTATTAAATGGGATACGTCTGGTTATCAATAAAAATGAGGTCATAACACAGGGTGATGGAATTTTTTACGGCCCCGTCCATCAACATGAGTGTCACGCAACCTCCACCCAGCACTGTGGGAAAACACTGCTGCTGAAATAGAATGGAGGATATAGCAGCTGATGTTGGTAGGTAGTTGGTTAGGTTGGTAGTAGGTATAGTTAGATATTGGTTGGTAAAAAGTCAGAGCATTGCGACCTGAAGAAGTCGCCAAAATACAAATACAAACACAATACACCGATCAGGCCTAACATTATGAGCACTGATGGGTGAAGACAATTAAACTGAATAACACTTCCTCACTGTTCTCAAAGTTGATGAGTTAGAAGCAGGAAAAATGGGCAGTGTGTGGATTTGATCCAGTTTGACCAGGACCACCGGGTCTCACATGCCAAAAGCTGCAGCTCTTGTGGACTGTTCCCGGTCTGCAGTGGTCAGGATCTATCAAAAGTTGGTCCAAGGAAGGAACAGTGGTGAAGAGGCCACAGGCTCATTGATACACATGTGCTCCCATCCAACAGACCAGCTCAGACTGCTGAACAAGTTCATGCTGCTTCTGATAGAAGGCTGTCAGAATACACAGTGCAGCGCAGCAAAAAGGACCAACACAATATTAGGCAGGTGGTCATCATGTTAAGTCCGATCGGTGGTGCAGTATTTCTTCGAAACACATATGAAAACAATGAATGTTGTGTGATATATTAATGATAATCATTAGCCAAAATTGTGACTGTGTGGAAAGTTAATTATCCCAGATGAAGCACTGATGGAGGCTAATGAGGCAACAAGCTTCAAACTGATATACAAGCTGCTCAATGTGTTGAGTTGGGTTAGTTTTTGTCTAGGTTTCTACTCCAGAACAACACTGTATTTTTATTTATACGACGCGTGAAGACACAGACGATCCTACCCGGTGAAAGTATATTCAAACAAAGTACTTAGAGAGAAGGTCACCACATGCAGCAAATGTCAAAGAAGAACTCGGCTGAGGACTGAACAGAGGGAACAGTGGTTATGAAACAGACTCTCACACCGAGTTCACCAATACAGATTCTAGCAAGACACACCAGACCCCGAAATCAACTGATTCCATGAACCGTTACTGGAACATGACCGCAGCATCATTTACCTTTTTAATGCTGATGTTTAAAGGGATAGTTCAACATTTTGGCAAATTGGCCCATTGGCTCATCAAAAGCATCAAATACACAATCCCACAACTCCAAAACACTCTTGTGGACAAGTTGTGACCTGCACATTCACCACGCTATGAGATAATAACGGAACGTTACGATGATGAGGGGGAAAAAAATCCCATTAGCCTCCGTAGCATAGCACTGAGCAGCTCACGGCTCTGCTCCGCCGTTCTAAAAATAGCTTGTACCAACAATTAAACAAACCAACTCCTAAAACTATAGGGATTATGGCAATGGGCCAATTTGCCAAAATGTTGAACTATGCCTTTAAGCACTGACAGTGAGCTTTCGTAAAGCAGATCACTGCCTTTTCCCAACATTAACATTAACTTCAGTTCAGTTATAAAATGTGTTTTAAACTAGAGCCACAATCATTCCTCAACCTTCACCTGAATGTTTTTAAAGCCAAAACTCAACCAACCAATCAAACTCTAGCGTGTCAGTCGTCATTAACACAGCCACCAACCAACCCAACCTGTCGACTCTGCATCTGTTAGTTAATTAAAAATAGATTCAATTTTGTGTTCCTTAATGCAAACTGATGTGAAAGTACACAGTACATTTTTAACACTGTGATCTGACCTTTAAAGACAGAGAGAGAGGAGAAAAGACTTTTGCCACCAAATACTGGAGATGGAGAGGATGTCATGCAGCACCACCACAGCTGTCTCTGTGAGAGGGGCTGCGCCTGGAAATCACTGCCTTATAGCGAGCAGGGAAATGAGATTTTGTTGGCAATCATAGTGATTTTGTGTTTTTCTTCTAGCTGTAAATCTGACATTTAAACATCCATCAAAAGGGAAAGCTTTGCGGCGTGGGATCTGAGGCAAAAAGTGAAAAGTAACAAATATCTTTGGTCTCCTTTGGAAATCTTTGAGGGAAATATGAAATACAGAGTCTCATCCTGTGGAGCTCAGGAACGGGCAGAGTCTGATCGGTTCTATCTGATTCGCTGATCCCACTTGATCCTGGTTCTGAGGCTCATTATTTCAGGAGATGGAGGTTCAACGGAACAAGAACCGAGAGGAGGGGACATCAAAAACTTCAACCTCACAGCAGCTCAGAGCGCAATGCCTACTGCCCTGTTTCTCATTTCTGTTATTTCTATTCTTTCATTCATCACTGGATCTTGGGAAACAGAAATGGGATGAGCTGCATTTCTCATGTGTACATACATGTCATATGCATGATGCAGATGCTTTACTACATGATTACACTGCTGCATTCATCACCTATCACGATGATAAGTTTACGGTGAACATTTGAACCGGTTTCAAGACAGAAATGTGGCTTCTCTCCATCTCTGCATTCAAAAAAAAAGAAAAGAAAAGAAAAGTCTGTCATTGACAGAGGGCAAACCTAACAGTCATTGCAACCAGCATAACACCTTCACACACCCAAACTGACGACGAGCAGAGTGAGAGTCTCTTCCTCCACCACTGCAGGATATAAAGCACCACGGCAGGTCAGACTTAACAAAGAGCAGACACGTACAGAGAGGGGAGCGGCTGCTGCCCCTTGGCCCCTTGATGCCCAAAGTGTTTTTGGGGGGCTTTTTTGGCATATGTGTGCGCGTGAAGGCCAGCCTGTGGCCCTTAATGAATAATATTTAACAATTCATAATAATAATTTAGATAAATGAAATGACCTGACTACCCTTGGTCACATGATCCACCTACTGTAGACGTGCCCCTGCCGAAAACCCAGCAGACGCACTGTATCACCAGAATTATTGCCGATTGCATTTTCGCTGTAAAACGGGAGTGCTGGTGTACAACTCAAACTCAGTTAGTAGGTTTTGCAGTGGTATTTGTGCACATTATTAGGTGTATGGTTAGATGACCTGACCAAAACATCCTGTAATAACCTATAAGTAATAACTGCCAGCCAACCACACAGTGTGCTGCTGCTCGAGGGTAAAAAGTATGTCAGGCTTTTTGTTTCTAGGTCTACTAATTTCCAACTGTAATTTTCTCACCCTCTCAATCAAGACTTGTATATATAATCTCTCTCTCTCTATATATATACGGTATATATATATATATATTTTTTTTTTTTTGAGCACCTGTCCCCCCAAAGGTCTCTTTATGTGCCTGACAAGGAGGTAATTGATTCAACAGGTTCCCTAAATGTTTCATGAATTGTTTAAAAGATTACACTGATAATTGTATGATCTTTTTTTTAACCTGAAATTTCAGCTTCTTCACATTTGCCTGACTCCATCCAAAAAGTAATCAATTATTAAGCTTGAAGCAATAAGAGACAGTGAAACTCAAAAAAATAATTATTTTAGAATGAACATGAATGAATGTGAAAATTCACGAGTGAATGAGAACATGCAGCCAATCAGAACCATTCACCAGCGCCAGCACAGGTAAAAAGAAAAAGAAAAAAGAAAATCTAGAACAAAGCGTCTTTCATTTTGCTAAAATCTTTGATAATCATTCATCACACCACAGCGATAATCCAACTTTACATGAAGCACACAAGCTCAGTAAAAACCAGCAAAAGCAAAACCGTGATAAAAAAAACAAAACAACTGATTTAAGCGCTCAGAATGAAAAGAAAAGATATTTGACAGTTGGATAAAGAAGAAGAAAAGCAGCAGCAAACAAAAGGCAGTAGTAGTGAAAGAGGAGTGAAGGATTACGTACTGAATCGCTGAGGCTCCAGCTCCATGCTGCTCGCCGCTGAGCCGCGAAAGCAACTGACACCAAAGAGACAGAGAGCAGGGAGTAGTATGCTGCCAAGCTCTCTCTCTCTCCTCCCTCTCTCTCTCTCTCTCTCTCTCTGTGGATGTCTCTCGACTAACCCAATTTTCCTCTTTTTCTGCCCTCCCTGATTTTTCATCCCTCCATATATTGAGTTTTCTTCACCTAACCTCACTCTATCTTTGCCCTTTCTCTCTCTCTCTCTCTTTCCAGCAGCCTTGGTTGCCATGAACACCAGCTGTGTGTAAAGACAACCTACTATATGAGTTAGGCAGATTAGGTCTCTACTGGATTATCCTCCATGTATCGCTATGAAGAGAGTCCGTGTGATTGACAGCAACCTGAGCACCTTGACATCAGACTGCTGTAAAGTTCAGCAGAACAGAGATCGTCCTGCAGGCGTCTGATGAAACGCAGCTCAGCCCTCTGCTCTCCGACAGCTGCATCACTGTCCACCGACTGAGGGACAGATCTGGGTCTAGCCCTGGGTTTGATGATGGACCTTCACAATAAGTCTGTTTGAACTGACAACACTCAGAAGGCAAGTTAAAGACAATGCAGGATAGGGAGATGGACTGTCATTGATTTTTGATTTGAAGTTTATAAAGTCTGGAAAAAGAAAATCTGCTTTTTCTGGAGAGGGTTTTTAACTAGTTGTTTATATGAGTTTAATGATGATAAAACCTCGCTGCATTTAACTACCAGGGTGAATCAATCCTCAGCTGAGTTTTTTTTCCCCCCAGAGTTAAAACCTCTGAGCTTTATGAAAGTAACAATATTCTGTTTTCTCACACAAGTATATCAGATGAAAGAAAGAAACTGTTCCCAAACAACTTTTCTACAGTGTCTAGAATCAGATCAAGCTGAGCGATGACGACGCTGCTGCTTTCGCCTCCCATGGTTCGCTAGAGCAATTATTGTGCAATTATGAAAGCAGCACATGGTTTCAAACTCATTTGCAGCTAACATCTATGACAGCGCGCTAGACAACGCCACACCTGAGCCTGTCCTCGGACTGAGACTTGGAAAGAGAAGGAGAGAAAACCGAAACATATGGTGAAAAAAAGGGACAAATTCACGTAGAACAAGACTACGGCCACTAGAGACAATGTTCATTACAGCCCACAGTGTAAAAGTGATGGACAGAGTGAACAACAAACTCATAATCATAAAGCTATATTCCAAGTCACCACTGTGTGCAGCGATGCATCATTTAACACCAGGTGAGCAGCAGTGAATGTGGTAAAATTGCACCTTTTCCAGACCATTGACTCACATGGAGAGTATGGAGGTGTAGCTACATGCTGCTGCTGTTAAGATGCATGTCATGGTGGGTTGACGCCATGCACAAACCTCTGCAGGCTATAAAATGAAGCCAATGATAAAGTGAAGTGCAGTTCTGCAAGTAGCCACCTGAGGCTGGCTCTAAAAGTGAGTCGATCCCCATAGACTCCCATGTTAAAACACAGACAGGATGAATAGAAGACAGAAATCACTCACTCATTCACTACTCCCTTCTCACTATACAGGGAATTCAATGGACTATATAGTGAACTCACTGGTCAAATGAAAAACAAAACTTTCGGACACTACTCTGCAGCACAGTTAATTATGTATTACGTCACATAATTAAAATGTTTAAAGGGCATTTCCAGTCGTAATCAATGTTTACCTCAGATATCGGTCACCTATGATCAGGTCATTTCATTCCATCCATACTCTCAACTGCAGCGTGTGGACATTTATATTCGTTTTTGTTCAAGAATCTATTGTTTTGTCAATGTTCATTAATGGGCTCCGGACTAATTTTAAGATTGTTCTGTGGTCGCAAGTAATGTCCTTCTGACCATCAGAACACAACAGTAGAGGGACTGAAGGCTGCAGCCACTGAATTTGAGACACAGCGTCGAAGGCGTTTGTTCTCTGACCCGGAAAGGAACAATGCGGAAGCCGCGGTAAGTCTACATTTTTATTTAATTTAATTGTAAAGTGAAAATTAGACTGGAGCCCATTAATGAACATTGAAAAAACTATAGATTCTTGAAAAAAGACAAATATAAACGTCCACACGCTGCAGTTGGGAGTATGGATGGTATGAAATGAATTGATCGTCACCTGTTATCTGAAGTAAACATTGATTACGACTGGAAACGCCCTTTAATAATCACTCAACATTCAGACACCAAAATCGCACCAATACAACACTCTCACTTTATACAACATGAGACCTAAAAGCCTAAAATTGTGGGCTGCTTTGAGTGACAGGGGAATGATCTCTGACCTTTTCCGGCTGAGCTGGGAGTTAGGCTGAGAAACTTCCCAAGATGCTTTACAGCCACTATTCAGAAATGTATGGAAGATGAGGCTACGTCCATCTGCAGTCTATGCATATTGTAAGAGATATGTTGACTGAGAACATAAAGCAATTTTCTGAATAATTGTGATTTTATTTTTGCATGATCCAGTATATCCAGGACATTATTTATTCATTAATTCCTGTCTTTAGTAGATGTGATTTTACAGTCCTGCAAGTCAATAAACACACGTTCCCTGCTCTGATTCAACATTTTTATTGCACATGTTACAGTGTTGCTTTATTTTAAACTGCACTGTTCTTATTTGTTAGGTTTTTTGCTGTTTTATGTTAACACATTGCTGATTGCTTTGGCTGAAGAAAAGCCAAAGACCATGTTACTAATATTTTAGTTTTTTTTAATGGGAGCCAAGCTAATTGGTGTGGTGTTGCTTAGTAGGGTGTGATAAATAAAGGAAAATGGCTGCAAGATAGCATCACGAATGCCACTGGTTGCCATTATACAGCCATTTTCACACCGAGGTGCTAATACACACACACTTACGATGCCAGGGTATGAAACAACAATGTTTTCCATGGCAGGATGTCACACAAGCCCGACAACAGAGCTCACCCTCCCAAGACGCTTCAATTATCCTGTTTTCCTGTGTAATTCATTTCCCACTGCTTTATTTTTCCCCCAAACAAACACCTGCAGTTACCTGGAGGGAACCTCTTAATCCAGAACACCAACTAAATCTGACAAAACTCCTATTTGTGTTCCTCGGTTAAGCCGCATGCAGTCACAGCACTCTGTTCCTCTCTAACACACTGCAAGCAGAAGGCAGATGAATGAGCAGCAAATTCTACTTAATCCACCAAACAAAACCTCCAGTTGGCCTACAGTGACAGTGAGTGGAAACTTCAAATTAAGTTTGTTCTGCATTTGGCCTAAATCATGAGCCAACTTCACCAGACGGTTAAGGCCACTTGCACCAAGTCTGATAGCTGAGTCTGAGCAGGTACCAGCTGCACCAGTGCACTGTACTGGTAGCATAATGAATACTTGAGCCATATGTTTTTTTCCTGTAGCCCAGCCTGGTTCTACGGCCCAAATGTGGCCTGTAGCATGTCAGTCTGATGCTTCGTTCACATTTGGACCACTTCCAGCCATACATATCTTAGAAAACCTTGCGACTGTGTAGGCAAGAGACATATGTTGGGTTAGAAGTTAAATTTTACTACCCACTGATGCTGCTACACAAGGTTGTAACCATGTTCACAATTACAATGTTAAAAACTTATATTTAGCATCTTCACCCTATCACCTCCAAGTATAAGAGGTTAAGCGATAAGATGAAAACTGTATGAGCTCTGCATTTTCCAATACCAAGTCACTGCAGCGTACAGTCTCCAGAGGATGTATCATCATCTATCATCACTCTTGTTTTTCAAACACAATGATGTGTGAAGTTCTGGCCAAAAGACAACTGTTGATGCTAATGTTTGTAGCAATGAATACAAATTAAAAATGGCTCCTTTATAACTTTATATTAAATCACCATGTGCTAAAGGAAAGGGGAGGGGTTTGATAAAACTACAACTTTATTTTCTGAGACCTCAAAAGTGAATACATGTTACCTGTAGATAGACGTTGATATTTCACTGTAGGGTGTAGCCTACTGGTGAGGTCATTGACCTGCTGGTGCTTGATTGATCAGCAAGTGATTAGATAAGGGAGTCACCTGATGACTGTGAATACTTGCATTAAACAGATAACACCAGATATAAGTGAAGGGATCACTGAAAACCATTGGGATTCATCCTCTGGAGACTTGAATATCAAACATCTGATGCATCTGAGGCAATGTTTTGACTGCTCGAGCAAGGATAAGTGAGACCTCAAGTCTAAACTAGCAGCATCATTGAAACGGCTTGGCAGTGTAACCCAGGTTTTAGCTGATATTTACTCCACCCAATAAACAGCGGCTCACTTCACTAATTAATCCCCATCTGGTTCAAGTTATGCTAATTTAATTGGCTCCTATAGAGCTTCTTGGCCATCTCTTGACTGACTCTTGGCCATTGAAGACACACTTCAGAACCAGTGGCTCACGCTGCCAATCCTTTAAAGGCTTTACCCATCGAGGTAATCCTGCCTTTTGGGTGAGAGTGTAAGAAGGTTGCGGTCTGGGATTTTGGCATCAGCTTGACCGAATTTCAGGCAGCAACAGAGTCAGAGACCTGTCATTGCACCACTGACAAACATTGACTGCTCCAATGGGTCGGTTAAAAGTTACAGGTCGAGTCTAATGAAGCTATCACAGGTTGTTGAGAATCTAATGATCCACTTCATCTCAGCCACTGTTCTCAGTCAATAACATTTATTTCTTCATTAGGCACAGGATCACTCAGAGATGACCAACCAGTGAAGTGATGTTGGAACCCACCAGTGGGTTGTTGAGCTGTATGATGAACAGATGTTGGCAACCAAAGAAGAAAGACAAGAAACATGCAGAGATGAAGATAACAAAATGTAGTCAAGTGGCTGCCAATCACTGATCTTATCACTTTTAAATAGTCATAACCACCTGACCTAATTTAAGTAAACTAGTTTTTTGAATGTTACGGTCTAATACAGTTTTTTTCAGCCTGACAAGAACTATATGCTGGTGAAATCACAGCATTTTCTGAAGACAAATCAATATTTTGAGAAAAAACATTGGTTTGACATCTTACTCAGTTAGTCCATGAGCCAGACCACCAATCGCAATCGAAAGGGTGGGCAAATTCTTGTTGCTATTTTATTATTCCTATATATGTCCAGATTATTAATTGGTATGATAACCTTCGCACAAGAGTAGCTTAACAATATTTATCATGCATTCACTATTTTGACCATAAAAATGCCATATACACTAATTATGGCCATTTTCCGATGTTGCACATTTCATAATTTGTGTGCCACTACTGATGATTTAGAGCGCCTTTGCAGTTGCAGAAAGGCCCTGCAGATAATATTTGTTTGCACCACTAGTTGGTGCTAATTCCACTGGGTGCATGAGGGAGCGAGGGGGAAAATCGGCTTTAATACTGCTGTTAGCAGGAAGTAGCAGAGGACTTTTGTGAAATCATATTATACAGGGAACATTTTTAATGGTTTATATATACATCCAAGGTTAAGAAGGCTAAGATGTAGTGAGTAAAGATGACATTAACATTATAGCATATTACATCCATAGGTTTAGGGTTATTTAGGGGGAACTGGGGCATTGTTCATTAGGCTGACTGCAGAGGGGAAGAAACTGTTCTTGCGGCGTGAGGTCCTGGTCCGGATGGACCGGAGCCTTTTGCCAGAGGGGAGGGGCTGGAAGAGTTTGTGTCCAGGGTAAGAGGGGTCAGCGGCTATTCTGGCTCTGGTCTCCGGGTCCTGGAGATGTACAGCTCTTGAAGAGATGGGAGGCTGCAGCCGATCACCCTCTGGGCAGAGTGAATGACACGCTGCAGCTTGGCCTTGTCTCTGGCTGTAGCTGCAGCATACCAGACTGACATGGAGGATGTGAGGATGGATTCAGTGGTGGCAGTGTAGAAGTTCACCAGCATCTTCACAGGGAGGTGAAACTTCTTCAGCTGCAGCAGGAAGTATAGCCTCTGCTGAGGCTTCTTGGTGAGGGAGCTGATGTTCTGCTCCCATTGGAGCTCCTGGGAGATGGTGGTGCCCAGGAAGAAGAAGGACTCAACCAGGGTCACTGTAGAGTCACAGAGGATGACAGGAGGGGGGGGGGGCAGCTTGGTCCTTTCTGAAGTCCACTATCATCTCCACTGTCTTCAGAGCGTTGGGCTCCAGGTTGTTCATGCTGCAGGGTCTGTCTCGCTGCTGTAGGCCGACTCGTCCCCATCAGAGATGAGGCCGATGAGGGTGGTGTCAGCAAATTTCAGGAGCTTGACAGACTGGTGTCCAGATGTGCAGCTGTTGGTGTACAGGGAGAACAGCAGAGGAGAAAGGACGCAACCTTGGGGGGATCCAGTGCTGATGGTCCGGGTGTCAGGGACATGCTTCCCCAGCCTCACAAACTACCGTCTGTCAGTCAGGAAGTCCGTAATCCACCTGCACATGGAGTCAGGCACATTAAGCTGGGAGAGCTTGTCACGGAGCAGAGCTGGGATGATCGTATTGAAGGCAGAGCTGAAGTCCACAAACAGTATCCTGGCGTAGGATCCTGGGGAGTCCAGGTGCTAGTGGAGGGCCATGTTTACAGCATCATCTACAGATCTGTTGGCTCTGTAGGTGAACTGTAATGTCCTTATGATGGGTCAAGACGAGGCACTCAAAAGTCTTCATGACCACAGAAGTCAGAGCAACGGGTCTGTAGTCATTAAGGCCTTCTTTTTGGGAACTGGAACAATGGCTGAGGCCTTGAAGCAAGCTGGCACATGACAGTTCTCCAGTGAGGTGTTAAAAATGTGTGTGAACACCGGAGACAGCTGATTGGCTCAGTGCTTCAGGGTGGAGGGGGAGACTTATACCCCTTTCCCACTGGCCAAAAAACCCGTTTAAACCCACAAACGCACCGACCCGCGTCAACCCGGGACATCTGTCTGACTACCCATTTCTCCGACCATACATTTCTTTATTTTTGCGTCCATTAGTCCGACCTCCCATTTCTCCGACTTAAGTAGCCCTAACCCTCAACCTTACCCTAAACCTAACCTTAACACAGAATGGGTAGTCGGAGAAATGAGCTGTCGGACTTCTCAATCGGACTGATGTATGCACCCCCGTCAACCCGCGTCAAATGACTCGGCAAGCGACGCGGGTTAAAATCGCCTTCAATCGGCTCGGCTCTGATCGGCTTGCAGTGGGAACACCAGACCCGGCTCAACCCGCTAATTTATGTGATGACATTGGGCGTTGCGTGATGCCACATCATCGCACCAGTCGCGTCTCACGTAGGCTACCAAAACAAAGCTCTGCTTGCATTCAAGACTGGGATTTGAAGATCAAAGAACACTGACCAAAAAAGATTGAAAAAAAAGATGCAACAGTCTGTTTAACTGACATGTTGTGCCGCGGACGTCCATCATAAGGCGGCCGCGGCAGACTCGCTGTCCTCCGTGGTGGGCGGCTGGGGCATGACACGGTGTTTCTTGTACTGCGAATGAAAGCGGGGCGACTGGTTTATGCGGGGGTCAGACAGACAGACCCGGCTCATTTTGGTCAATGGGAAAGAAGCCAAATGCCGATTGGGTCGACCCGCATTTAAAAAACCTGCGTCGACCCGCTGATGTTAGTAGGAAAACGGCGTTGAGTTTGGGCCTGCAGCTTTGCACGGGTTCAGCCGTTTAAACAGTCTCTTCACCTCTCCTTCTTTGATTTGATTTGATTTCTATGATGGAGAGAGGTGTGAGAGGTGTGGGGGAGGGTGGCACTTGGGTGTGGGGCTGTGTAGGTGATCCAGGTTTGGAGGAGCTGTTGCTGATCGATGGCTGGTGGTCGGAGGTGTGGGGGATATCAGGTCTGTCCCATTGTCTTTCAAAGCGGCAGTAGAACTCGTTCAGGCTGTTGGCCAAGCGTAGGTCATTGACAGAGGGACACTTGAAATACTGTACTGGCAGTATGCTCCACATTATTTGTGACAGAAGGAGCAAGCTCTTTAGTTGATTTTAATTGTGTAAAAAAATATTTGTTTGTTCTTATTGCATGAAAAGTAAAACACTCTAAAAACGTTGGCTATTTCATGTGTATGTTCTAATTTTTATCACATTTTCATTCACATATTCCTGAGGTGAGTCTATTATTATTAATAGTAGGATCTTGATAAAAGGGAAAAGCATCCTTGAAGTGATTTAGGCACTGAGTGGTCAACAAACAGCATAATACCGAACAAGCACTATACACAGTTTTCAAGTTTCCACTCTACCGGTCCACCTATTCAACACATGATAACCACCACTAAGCTACCTGTTTGCAATGGTTATCATGCCAAACTGTTCACTAGAGATGTCTACCAAGTCAAAAAAACAAACTAGAAATTGCCCACCCGTTCGATTGCGGGCGGCCAATTTTGGGGTCTTGGCTCATGGACTAAGTGTTAGATTACAAGATATAATCCTAATGTGTCCATTTGAGATGGATTCAGGAAGAGCGTAGCCCTAGCGTAGCTCCAACAAATATGAAACCTTCCAACAATATTCAAAAGCTGCCTGTGCACTTGTCCTTGTTCTTTGTCGACTTCCTTCCTCACCTTCACCTGGAGTTTTCACTTTTTCATAAAGCCACAAATCATTTGTCACACAGTTGCTCAGTTTGTGTAGATGATTCAACTATAGGTTGCTTGCCAAAATGTTGATGATGATTATGACTGGGTTGGTATAGTTCAAAGAAACTGTTGAAATGTTCCCACCCTTACAGAAAAACCACATGAACTTCACATGTGAGCCCATGTGCAAAATTTTTCACATGTGAAAATCACATGTGAAAAATGTTATTTGCACATGGGAAACATGGGATTTTGGCCCAATTTTATGTTTTACACATGTGGTGTACATGGTAATACATGTGGTAACATTGTAACCATGTATACCACATGATTCCCATGTGATTTTTCTGTAGTTGGGTTCATCAAAAAGTGGGTCTCAACTGGTTTAAATTCAAAACCTAAACAGCTTTATTTTTTATAGTCTTACAAATGCTGATCATGGACACTTAAGGATGTGGGTCCGAAAGAAATAACTAGTAAATCTAAAGTTCCCCCTGACGCAGACAGTGTCCATCCTCATGGACTTGAGTCCTTGAGGGTTTAGGATTCCCCCACTATAAAACCACCACAGGCGTAAATATACTTTGGTCTAATCCAACTTTTTTAAAACAGGGAGCAAAGGGAGGTTGGGGAAAATGCAAAATCAGTGTCCCAAATCTACAATTGCACCCAAAGTAATGTGATATGTCACAAAGTGCTGTCCCATTCCTATCACACTCAATCACTCACCAGATGACAATCAATTAAGTCTGTGAGGTTTCATTGCTTAGGCTTAGGACGGGGATATTGGGATCGATCCCAATTCTCTCACTGCAACATCACTTGCTTTTCTTTTGAAAGGGAGATTCCAATTATCTTTCTGAACTTCCAGACTTTTACAGGAACAATGGCCTTATGCTGAAACTAGAAAAATATGATATTTGCATGGTCCAATATCATTTCCACTTTTTCTGGTATTAGCAGAACCAAACAGATGTTTTAATTTGGTACTGGGGAAACCTGGTGGTAAATATTGTTCCAACCAATCGTGAATCCACCTTTATGTTATGTTTTGTTTAATTCCTTTCAGATGAACGAGGCTGAGTCAAACTGGTGCAACCTTTTCCTTCATCGTCCCTGTTGTGCAAATGTGAAGGAACAGTTTTGATCACAGAGGTATTTCTGTATGTAGGACAGTCTCTCCTGAGAGCATTTTGTTAGTCTGTGTTCTCATTCTTCTCCTGTCTCACAGAGATATTGACTCCCTGTTGAAAACAACACACTGAAGACATTTACACAGGATTGCGGTGCGTGTCTTTCTTTTCTTTTGTGTTTGCTGTTGTGTTTTGATCAAGTAAGCCTTATTTGTCGGCTTTGTTCCCGCTGCCCTTCATGTATCCCCTAAATTAGCTTTGATGCAGTTCAGTGGTTGGGGGGGGCATAGATTAGTTCTTAGTTAGCTCCAGCTTTGATTGAGCAGCCAGATGTAACCTGTGAGGAGGGAGGAGAGCAGCATTAGAGCATTGATCTATTCATTCAGGTGGTGAGGGTACTCTACCGGCACAAGCCCATGTACACACTGCAAAATCATTTCCAGCCCCATTCATCAGATGCCATCAAGATTCACCCAGATTCCCTTTGTTGCTATTCATTTACATTAACCTACATTAACCTATTGTTTTCACTCTCACTTTCCAGTCCAGACTCTCCTTATGAGAATAACTTGCTTATGTTTTCAGGTTTGCTTGACTTGTTTGTTCTCAAGAATATAATCTGTTTCACTTTTCAAAGCTTCTTATATCTTTTCCCTTTCTAATATCCTTTTCACTAATTTGTAAATTTACAACACCTTAGAGCATAGGAAAGATGATGAATCATGATTGTAAATAGACTAAAAATAAAACACCCACAGAAGTCTTCCCACTGGATTTGCATTTTAATGTTTATGTTAGCTAAGTTTTTTTCTTATGGATACAGTTGGCCTCTACCAAAGAAGACAGTGTTCATGACCTACGATCTTTCCACGACAGGAAACAATGTGGGAATCCATTAGCCTATAGTCAGACCTGGCATTTGGGTGATCTGATTGGGTGAAGATCCCTCAGCCCTTGCAGCCAGAACTGTTTGCAGGTGAAGCAAGGAGCAAGTAGCAGTAAAGGAAATGAGATGTAGCCTTCCAATGAATTTGAAAACCATGAGCTGTACATGAAGTGACCTCTCTATGTTTGTGCATCAATATCACTGTCTCCGTGTCTGACAGAAGCATGCACAGACTAAATATGAGCACTGTGATTCAAGAGGTGTTAGACCAAGATCAGATATGTTTATTTGGTGGAAGTAATAAGATGAGGTTTATGCATAATATCTTTTTTGCTTTACATAATAGCGGCACAGATCTCATCTCATCTGCCCGAAGGGAAGAGATGAAAATGTGATGACAGTGATATAGCATGACATTACAAGAGAGATTTTATTCATTCTTTTTTTTCAGGTTTATGTTTTTATTCAATAACTTCCAACAGAGAGGTTTTGTGTTACAAGCAACTGGATTAACAATTTGAAGAAGTGGTAAACTCAGTTCCCTACAAGTTTTTCAAGAAACCCTCCTACAGCTTTTCTCCACTGGTTTGATGCATTTTTTCCAACTCTGTTGAAAGATCACATAGCTTCATTCACTTAACTCTTAATGCTTTCAAGTATTCTTCGCACATCTCTTTCTCTTCATGTGGTTTGCAAAACTTGCACTGCTCGTGTTGTGTGACCAGGGATGTGGATACAAATCTATGAACTGATGCCAATCACAGACAGAGAGAAGCTAGCACTAAGCTAAACAGTATCGTAATGCTCGCTAGACAATTTGTCCATACTTAACACAATCAAATTCCAATCAAGGGTAATATAGCAAAGTTTAAAACAAGCTAGTTAGCTACTATTTATCATATCCCCAGTGCAGGACATTAAACTAATGCCAAGGTTAAGAAATAAAAATACATATTGTCTCTGACATCAAATAACAAAATTCTTTCTGTTATGAATATGGGAAACATACGGTACCGTATAACTACTATATAACCAGGGGGTCCATGTCTCAGGGGGGAAAGACCGTCCCAGTCCCGTGAGGCCTGAGAGAGACAGTAACGTTCCTATTTTGCTCTCTTGACTGGGTTTTTCAGTTTCAACAATTATATTCAGACTTTTGAAAACATACTTCTGTTTAGAGTACAGCTACATTTGCTGTTTAAAAAAAACAAAAAAACAATTTCTAAGTGGAAGTGAAATTGAGTAAATTCCTCTTCTCTCTGGGCGTTTCTCTTGTGACAGAAAAACAGCAAAATACTAGGCACACTGAGGCAGTGAAATAGCAACAGAACATGAAACACTGACATGGAAAATGTTATCAGTTGTTAAAATTTACTGCAGAGTATAATGAGGAGACAAAGACCTGAGAGCAGCACAACTGTGCAACAGCTGCTTGTTGCTGATACAGCACGTCTCTTCAGAGCCACAGGGAAGAGACCGTCAGCTCTGGACGGACAACACCACTCAGAAAGTGGAGGAAAATGAATATTTTCAAATTAAAGCCCTTTTTCTTCCTCATCTTGTCGTTCGTCTCCACAGTGCCTACATTAGACAGTATCCTGGGACGTCAGCCGCCTGTTGATCTGGAAAAGCTGCCGCCGATAAAGGGCTTGATTCAGTGACCACTCTATAACAACACATACATAAAGCATGAGCTTATCTGGAAGAGCAGATGTAGCCTGATGTGTTTCACATAAAGGGTGCTGTGCAGTGTTTACGTCAGCGGATTGGGCTTCAGTGTCGTGTAGGGTTCATGTCGAGGTTTGTGCCAGTGAGACCGACGCTCAGCACTCAGTTTTCTTTCTTGTTATCTCTTAACATTTAAGCAATTCAGCATCAGTGCCAAGGAAAGTAGCAGGATGCATGGCCTGGTCTGAAACAGTTCCCATAAGTAGCTACCTCTGGGAGCGAGGAGAGTGTAGCTACCTGAGTCTCCCATATTTAAGATAATCTCACTTGCAACCTCACATTTTACTGCCTCTCCCCCTCATCTGATTAATATGGACCACAACCTTCACCACGTTGGTGTGTTTGTCTGACGTTATCCAAGTTGCCAGGTTGTGCATGAAACACAAGCTAGACACACAATCTATCAAACTACGACCCTTTCACCTCCTCTGTCACACACTGGACCTTCATGTAAATATTTAAAATTTATGTGACAATATTGTTAAAGGGATAGTTCAACATTTTCACAAATTGGCCCATTGCCATAATCCCTATAGTTTTAGGAGTACTGTAGGTTTGTTACCTTTAATTGTCGGTGCAAGCTATTTTTAGAACGGTGGAGCAGAGCCGCAAGCTGCTCAGAGCTACGCTGAGGCTCATGGGATTTCTTGGTTTCCCTAATCAAACTCATCAAATACACAATCCAACAACTCCAAAACGCTCTGGTGGACAAGTTGTGACCTGCACATTCACCACACTATGAGATAATAACAGAACGTTACCAGACAGAGTTGTTTTAGAGGTAAATTCATGCAAAACAGCTGATGTGCGTTCCTGCCGGGGCCAGTTTTTCGGCAAGCAGTCTCTGCATTTGTCTCGAAAACAACTCTGTCTCATAACGCTCCGTTATTATCTCATAGCGTGGTGAATGTGCAGGTCACAACTTGTCCACCAGAGCATTTTGGAGTTGTTGGATTGTGTATTTGATTAGTTTGATGAGGGAAATCAAGAAATCCCATGAGTCTCTGTAGCGTAGCTCTGAGCAGCTCACAGCTCTGCTCCGCTGTTCTAAAAACAGCTTGCACCAACAACTAAAGGTAACGAACCTACTCCTGAAACTATAGGAGTTATGGCAATGGGCCAATTTGCTAAAATGTTGACCTATCCTTTTAAGTGAGACATGTGTCTGTCCCGTTTCTCCATTTCTAAAGCACATACTCCGAATACTATCACACTGCATGGAAAACTAATGCACTCTATTGCTTTGTGTGTAGCGTGTGCATATTCTCACACACGTTCGCTCAGAGGGTAAGGAACCTATCCAAAGCTGGCAGTCCCATTCATTAACTGTGGCCACGGTGCAGCTGAGGACAGATTCCTTTTCTCTGCTCCAGTTGCAGATGCTGCAAATCCCCTCCAGCTCCACAGAGAACACTGCAGACATCCCTCCCCATCTCCCCCTGCACACTCCCTTTTCTTTTGCCTTTTCTTCTCTTGTTCCTATTTTATATTTCATGTCTGGGTTTCCTCCCTCTCCCATCTGCCACGGCGGTGCGTTCTCTTCCCTTCTCATGGGGTTGCCGTTCTTACCGTTTCTCAGTCCCTTTGCATCAGTCTTCATTCCTTAATTTTATTTCTGGCTTCATTGTTCTGATTAACATCTATAAATTTCCCTAAAGTGAACCACAGGGATGTTACTAGAACAGCAGCTTATTTCCTGAGGCTGTTTCATATTCAAATGTGGCAACAATCCCGTAAAGAAAACTAAGGCAAAAGCAAATAATCTTCTAAATGCCTCTGACAACAGACCAGGGCTGGGGAACTGATCAAATAACAAGTCAAATCAGGGCAGAATCACCATTGATCCTGATACCATCACACAGTGGAGGCAATGGACAGTTACTGCATTAAACTGTCCATCACTGGACAGTTTAATGCTCAGTATTGAGAATCAGAGATGTCCTGAACTAATTTGACAACTAAAACTTACAGGACACCACAAACATCACCTCCTGTTAGTGTTGTGGTTGTGGTCAACTGCATTTTTACTCGGTCTTGTCTCAGTCTAGCTGGTCTCTGGGATTTCTTCTCAAGACCAGTCAAGACCACAGCTCCAGTGACATTTTATTTTTTAGCAGCAAATGTCTCTCTGTCACTTGCTCACTTTGGTTTATGTAAAGTAATTCAATAACTTTAAGATAATTAAAATTGTTCTACAAAAGTACTGTATATGCTTGAAAAGTGGAGGTGTTCTTCTGTTCAATCCAAACTTTGTTTCAATTAAATATGGTTATATTTTAATATACAATCAGCTTTTCTTTCTAGGAATAATGTAAATACGTATCAAGCCACATGAATATTATGAGTGTGAAATGCTGATACTGAATACAGTAATGGTCTTGAAAATGGTCTCGCATTGGTTTGGTCTCGGTCTTGGACTTGGTCTCACCCCCCTCAAAGTATTGTCCTGGTCTTGGGTGTGCTCTGGTCTTGGTCTTAACTCTGTCTTGGGTTGACCACAACACTACCTCCTGTCCCATGGTCTCCTGTGTGCAAACAAACTTAGTTTCCTGTTACTGAAAAAGGAGGTAACACAACAAGACAACAACAACAAACTGACCGACTCAACCTAGACAAAACCCAACAAGTCCTCCAACCTGAACTTCCACAAACGTCTTTTCTTTTCAACCCCCTGATACAACCCATAGGACTGTCTCCTGAAATAGCATCCCTACGACGGCAGGCATATAGGGCCTTCGTTGTTATGGTTACAATAATAAACATGAAGACTGTATAAAGAGCAATTTAGGCTACCTAACTTTGTAACCATAATTACTATGATAGCAGTCGGCCCTTGGTTAGTTTTTGGAAAAGAGTAGAAACAACACTGAGCAATACCTTCACATGGGAATCGAACATGTTATATTACTATCCTGTGTCATATAACAGTGTTTTGTTGAGCCATCAATCCATCACAGTTCCCTCCTGGACATTGTCACATTTTATACTTTGTCATCGCACTTTTCCCTCAGCTCTTGTTACAACTACTACGGCCACTAGGTGTCACCAAACAGCAAAACCGAAAATCTAATTTACGAGTCAACGACGTGCTGCACTCATGATTTATTTTTATAGGAGGACAATCTCTAAAAGTCTGGCACTGGCACATCCTTACAGGCTGGAGGACTTTGAACACACTGGGACACCAATGATCTGTTTTATTGAAGGGACGGAGAGTCACGATGCACAGCACAAACAGCAAACTTTATTACTGATAGATGCTGCTCATTGAGAGGGTTGAAGGCAGTTTTTTTTCTGTCACTGCGGGTTTTTTGTGTTTTTTTGTGTTCGCGTTTCCTTACTTGTTTCATGTTGACCCTTTGTTGTGCTTAAAATAAAGCAATACATCCATTGAAATACCAATGCCTCACCTTCTATCTTTTACCCACCTCAGCCTACAAGTGCTGCAGTGCAGCATCTCAATACACGTGAGAGGGAACATGAGAGTGTGTGAATATGTTTCTGTGACTGAGTCAAATTCTGATCAACAATATACACATTCACTAAGCTCCGATGCTAATCATCATCAGTGTACACAACGCTAAGGTAGCTGGAGCTGACAAATGTTGCAGGTCATATAAGCTGTCGCTAATTAATCCTGCATCTGAGACTGATTTGTGGGAGTAGAGCAGTGATGTTAACAGCACCACAACCTGCCATATCAAAAATGAATGTCTGGCATGTTTACACTTTTCCTCATCACCATATGTAAATAAAGTAGAGTTGTACTGTGTTTCCAATAACTTCCCACTGAAACCTTTAATCATAACTAAATAATTAAAGAGGGTTCTCAGCCAGGACCTCCGGTGTTTGGATCGAGTGGCACAGCTGTGATTTCAGTGTGTCAGATACAGTACATACTGTATGTAATCATCATGTAGTTTAGTTTATTGTTTAAAATATAGGGGAGAGTGGGGTAAAGTGAGACACTTTTTACATTTGCTCCCCTCTAAGCGAGCTAAAATGATTTATCAGTAAAATTTACACATTTCCCATTAATTCAGGATGTTTCCTAGCAATGGAAATTATCAGAATGTATTCAGGATGAAGGACAGTGAAAATATGATAGTTTTAAAAAAAAAGTGGTCTTGTGTCTCACTTTACCCCAGCTCAGGGGTAAACTGAGACAAACCAGAGAAATCAATGGGGTAAACTGATCCACTTACCTTTTCCACTCTGAAACTACCATAACAACACATGTTGTAACAGTTAGAATCCTGACAGCTAGCTTGACAACCACACTTCCCAAAACTAATGTCGGACTAGTAGCAGAATCATGGGGATTGGTCAATTAAGCACTTTTTTTTTTTCTCAACACAAAGTGACTCAAGAACAAAATCAAGCAGCATTTGTCTCACTTTACCCCAACACCCCCATTTTAGAAAAAATGACCTCTCTTAGAAATTCAGGCTAATTTTCAGCCAGCATCATCACATGGTTTTATGTGTTGGTAGTTCATCATCATGTAACATATAAGTTTTTCTACCTGAATCAATTCGCTTTGGCACAACAGTTGATTAAGTTGACAGCAAGAAAATTTACTTTTACATGCAAAAATCATATTTTTGTGAAAAAAAACATGCTTTTCACAGCATCATGAGGTCCTCTTCTTCATGGCCATGGGGAAATGGAAGGGGCTTGAAAACATAATGGTCAGATGACCATAAATGTGTTCCGTTTTCTAGATACAGGGGGTGTCTCACATTACCCGGTGTCTCACATTACCCCACTCTCCCCTACAGAGACAGTGCACATTAATAAACATTTCTGTAAACATGCCGGTTTAGCCAGGTTGGTAGTCTCTGGGCAGGTGACTTGAGCACTACAATAATTAAAACACATATTATGCCTACTTATAAAATACATTGCCTACAACAGGGGTTCTCAACTAGTCTCACTCTGGGACCCACATTTTCCCATGGTCATTAAGTCGCGACCCACTTTTATAGAATTCAAACCAAGAATTTTTTTAAAGCCTTTAAAAACTCATTTTGCTCTTTATTGAGAAAGGAGGAGGACCATGACAACTGCATGTACGGAAGTGAATAAAAAAATATCAAACTGCACAAAATGGAGACCAACAAAATGATATATTTGACTTCTAATGCATCTCTGCATTCAGAGCATGTTCACAAAAGTGAATAAATATCAAATTGCACAAAATAAAGACCCACAAAACAAGGTATTTTCACTGCATTCAGGCCACATTAATAAGAAACTAATATCTTTGCATTCAGAGCAAATGGAGCGAATAATAAGAAACTGAGGAGGACCATTACAACTGCATGTGTTCACGTGTTTCGTGTGCCTTTCAAAATAAGTTATTTTTCAAAATAAAAGACATGTCCAACATCAGATGTGCATTAAATATTATTTACTTTTTTGACCAGCTGTCCGCGACCCATCCAGAACGGGTCCGCAACCCACTTTTGGGTCCCGACCCACCAGTTGAGAACCACTGGCCTACAATACATTACCATACAATATGTTACAGTAAAAAACAAGGAGGATAGACTCAGATACTGTTTCTGGTACTAAGATATCAAAGGACTGAGGATGAAGAAGCAAGGTGAGCGCTGTGTTGCACACACAAGTTTCTTGCAGGCCGCACTGTGCAAGGTTGGTATATCTCAACTGTAGGAGAGCAGTGGCTGCAGTATAAGTAAATATCAACAAGAATTGAACCTGTGCAGTATGAAAAAATCTAAAGAAGATGAAAATGTGGACCTGGCTCTTCCTGTACTCTGAGGGAAAAATGTGACAGGAATACAAAAAAACAGAGTGTGACAGTGACAGACTTTTGCACAACAACTTCACCAATAGAGGATTCAGTCCAGTTGCAGTGACACTGATCTAGTACATTGAGATGTATAACCGCTCAGAGATGATTAATTACATGACAAAAAAAGCAGATGCTTAAGTTTCCTGTATAGTTTTTTTTATAAATCTAAAGCTATAAATCTAATTGACAGACTGATGTAATTGCTGGTTTGCTAATACCTGAGGTTGACATGAGTCTTTTATTAAAGCTAGTGTATCAAAGCGTCACTGTCATCCAACTGCTTATATGAAGGAATATTTCACTCACTAATTAGCTTAGGCTGTGAGTGTGTGAGAGCTGCAGTGATATTCGTCTCATCCTGTCACAAAGAGCTGAAAAACTATCCCAAATAATCTCATTAGAGACAAGTGCCTCACGTCGTTTCCCACGTTGAGCGAAATTTTAAAGTTGTTGATGATGATGCAATCTTGTGCTTCTACTGATTTTAATTGACTCAAAAATTGAATAAATGACTCAGTGAATATATTAATGTGCCAATAAATGCAACCAGAATAATATCAAAAATATATAGAAGCATTAATTAAGTAACAAGCTGTGACATTTTTCTGTTTTAATTTTCCCTTATATTTATTTATTCTATTACACCACTCCACTCTACATTTATCAACTTTCTTTCTACATTCCTTCACACGTTCCTGCTTCATTATTCAATGGGGGGCCCATCTTTAGGGATTAATAAAGTAATTTGTGTTTGTATCTGTCAAAGTGTGTCATGGAGTCAATTGTTCACCCAATGGTTGATGGACCTCAGAGTGTATACATTGACTAGACATGTACTTCTATGACCTGTGGCAAAGCTCACAACAGAAAAAATCTGGATACCCCCTTCTAGTTATTTTTAGACATTTCAAAGTGGAGAGGTGTTGTATTCTATCTTTAATAATAAAAGTAGTATCTTGGGTTGACAATAGTGAACTAGGGTTGACATGAAGATATTAATGGTTGCCTTGAAATCTATAACCAAAATAAACAGCATAAGCAAAAATGCATTATTGTTGACAGTCTCTAAGAATATCTTATCTTTTTCGTAATAATCAATACAACTAGCAGTTGTGAGCTCGAGCCGAGTTGATACTTGGACATCCCCTTGAATTTAATTCATAAAAAAAAGCTTTCAGTTACTTGAATCCTGTGCACATCTCAATATTTGCTGCTCTTCACATCCCAGCATTTAATACACACATTCACACATATTACACAACGCTCCATGCTCCTCTGCTACAAAAAAACATTTCCCCAGAGCCTTTGATTTTCTATGTAGGTTAGACCACCATCACCCCCTGCCTCATTCAACATGCTCCTCAATATTTCATGATATCATCTTCATTATCTCTCTCTCTATTGCCTCAGTATCAGCTCACACCTATCCGCCGCCAACTCCATGTCATGCACATAAAGATATTTTGCCATTACAGCATGCTATATTATTCATTAGCCTAGCATGTGGCTGTTGGAAAATGGCAGCAGTTGTGCCTGGGAAAGCCGGAGGTGCTATTGGTGCTAATTGCTTTGGATAGATAATGAGAGTCAATGTAAGGAGAGCCATCCTTTGGGGGAAGGGGGCTTATCTAAGTGCGTGTTCGCACACACACACACATACACAAGAGCAAATGGGAATATTTTGATGAAGCCATATGAGCTGACTCCAGATCTGTTACAAACATGTATGCAGAAAGAGCATACATTAGCCAAACATCTGCACAAACAACACACTGTAGCGAAGAAGGTCTGAGCTGGTGAACGTTACAATACAATTAGGACACCATGACATACTTTTTATCTTAGAAAGAGTATAATACAATGTTGTAATGACATACGGTCTAATGGGCAAATAATGAGCCACTCTGCCTCCATCAAAAGCCCCTAATCCTCTGAGCCCCCACATGTGTGTACAGCTTTTATGGGCTAGAATGCTACCAGAGGACCGGCCTCATTCAAACGGCCGAGAGGCTGAAATCAGTCTGAAAGTGGTCTCAGCCTGAAGCTCACTCTGTGGAGCAATACAACGAGTGCCAGTGTGTATGTGTGTAGCTGTATGCACACTGTGGCTCACAGCTTGCAGTTGCAAAGGAAAGGGCTGTTTGATGTCAAGGTAAAGAGGATAAAATATTCCCAAAAAAGTGCAGACACACTTAGACTGATATTAGCTTCTTTTTTTTTCAGTGGACATTTTTCTAAAGTGGCTAAAACTGTTTTTGATCCACAGCAATTCATTTTCATCTCATAGCAACCACTAAAGATGGACATTGGGACTCTATTCCATCGACTCACGTTGGGGGCGAGGCCCTAGACTAGTGGTTATTAGAGGAACTGCAGGTTTTGATGCGCCTGTGTTAGCTTCATAGAAGTTGGAGCTCTGTTGGGAAGGTTTTTAATGTCTGTGTGGATAGTCATGATGGAAGATGTAGGTCACCTAAGAAAGCTGAGGAACTAAAACTTGATGTCCTCAAAATCACTTAATGTCCAACTTTAATAGTCCAGATCAACACATCTCCATTTCCGTATCACAACATTAGCCACTTTGCACTGGTTTTCAGAAAGAAACACTCAGGTCAGGCAGCAGGGAAATGCTCATTAACCCTGATCTCTCTTTGGCCAACACAGAGATGAATGAGAGCATCCCTCAAGATATCAGCTTCCCACTACAACCAGTCTGATGCAAAGACAGTGACTTAATAAAGGATCTGTCTGTTGTGGGAAATGATGTTGAGTGGTTCTGGCTTGAGCACAGACGCTGTATGGGTTTGACTACAGAGGCAGCTGCACCACCCACCTCCTGATATAAGTACTGTAGACTGGGGGGTGGGGAGCTGTCGTTTAAGGAGGAGGGTATAAAAATGCCGCCAAGCTTTAAGTCAAGCCAAGTTTTCTCTGATGGAAACAGATTCGTTTTGAACCAAAATATTCAACACTTATCTGAAAGATAATCTTATACATTAGAGTTGAGAAAATTCCTAATCAAATAAATGAACATTTCTCCATGATTTTTTGGCCACATTTCTTTTTTTCATCTGATTAACATGTAAGATAAGGTTTTTTTTCCATACTTCTTGATATTATCAATCCAAATCCTGTTTTCTCTGGTACTCATCAGCATGTTCACTCCATTCCAGGCTTTATAACCCACTTAAGGTTCATTAGTTTGGGATTGACACTGAAAGTGGCAGATCCTTCGCACAAATGCAGTGATAGAGGCTGGACCTGAGCCGGGCCTTTGTCTCCTTGTTCCAGACGCTCTTGTCCATTAGTTTTAACCACTTGCAGTCATGTTGTGATTATATTAGTTCATCTTGCTGAGTTCTTCACCCACCCACCTATGAGCCTATTTTTGCTTATTGAATTAGCTTCACTTCGCCCACCAGTCTTTGTGTGCGTCTCAATACAGGGGCTCCATCCTTCAGAGGCTGCATGTGAAGGCCAGTCTTGTCATACCAACGCGTCCATGCTGTCCTATTTCAAAGGTTTCTTTAAATGCAACAAATGAATATGTCCTTTGTTTCCCAGGCAACGGAGGATGTATGCTATGTGAAGTAGCTAACATATAGGACAGATTGTTTCCTTCATAAAGACCTTGATACTTGATGAGCAATGAGCTTTAGACTTCCTTGTCCTTGACTGTATTCAGGTCTCAAGTCTTTTAAAGAGAATAATAACATTAAATAAACTTTAAATTATCTGTTTACTCAAATAACATGCGTCAGTGGAAAATAGTAGTTCAGTATCTGCGGCTGCACTCAGCCCCGATAACCTCCAGCAGGAGGACAGGGACATCTTTTTTGCCTTAGAAGCAAAGCTGAGGGCATAAAAGGGCAGCGATAACTCGATGCTGTAAAGGTTAATTGTTGTGTGGGCCCTGCAATGTTCAAGGCAACGACAATATCAAGGTTTAAACCAAATGAAAGCCATACCATAAAAGTGGGGAACATCCCCTCCCATCAGCTCAAGGGCTGTTTTAAGAGCGCGGTGAGAACAAACAGACCTGGCTCTTCTTTTAAATGATTAATAGGCTGATTAATCAGCCAGTATTAGCTGACTGCTGATACAAACTGCATCTAAAGGTGACTATCTCAGTCAATAAGTAACACAAAAATGAGAGTGACAGTGTAGATACAAAATGTTTGTTCTATGTTCATGTTTAAGGGAAAATATTTCATAACACTCAACATTTAAAAAAAACTATAGTTGTAGCAGTAGGTTCGTTACCGTTAATTGTCAGTGCAAGCTATTTTTTATTCGCATATCGTGGTGAATGTGCAGGTCACAACTTGTCCACCAGAGCGTTTTGGAGTTGTTGGATTGTGTATTTGATGAGTTTGATGAGGGAAACCAAGAAATCCCATTAGCCTCCGTAGCGTAGCTCTGAGCAGCTCGTGGCCCTGCTCCGCCGTTCTAAAAATAGCTTGCACTGCCAATTAAAGGTAGCAAACTTACTCCTAAAACTATAGGGATTATGGCAATGGGCTAATTTGCCAAAATGTTTAACTTTCCCTTTAAGGTTGAACTTGAGCAATGTCTAATAGCTCAGTCATATCATACAGTCTAGGCCAAATATTTCAAGTATAAGCAATACTGTTATTAGAAAAATGTCAGATTTTTTCCCCCCCGGGGATTAGCCCTGAAACTCTGTCACACATGGAAACATTATAATATTCAATATAGTTGAATATCAGTGCACATAATGAAAGTTATGATTTCCAGTGGTACATTGAACACACCATGAGCCAATGGTGACTTCCAAGTGATTAAAATATACCTTATCATTTTTGGAGAAATGAAATGGAACCATTACAGTAATGTTGTTCAATCATTCAGACCAGGTTACAGTACTTGTCCCTGCAGCTGTGACTGCTGACTGCACTGAGGATTCATTCATGAAGCTGTCGAGTCTTAACAAACTACAGATTTGGCACCAACGTTCACTTGGACTCAAAGATGAGCCGATTAGATTTTAGAGGTCAAAGGTCAAAGGTCAAGTTGAGCTCACAAAACAAGTTGGCTTCACAACCTCACAAATTCATACACTAGTTGTTACACCATTGAACCTCAGTGTCCTTGGGGGGAAAAAATGAAGTGATGACGTATTGACATTTCGATCCACTAGGTCAAAGATCACAACACTTCAGGCCGATATTCAACTCTGTCGCTCAGGAAGGAAACACTCTGATTTACCAACTGGCAATGTGTGTGTGGTACTGAGCCTGAGAATAAACTTGTGTGTAAGCCAGTGCTACAGCGAAACTCGCTGATGGGTTTTAATGGAGCTCTGTGGCTCAGAGGCAAGAGATACATCAGGCTGTGATACACACACACACACACACACACTATGCTTGTTAGTAGGAGACATTCAAATGTATCATATATCTTTTATTTGACCGTAACTTCACTTTTAATAAAAGGAGGAGAGGAAAAGTCAGAGCATAATTAAGAATCCCAGCTCCTCCTGATTAAATCATGTTTACTATGTTAATTAGAGGCAGAATAAGCACAAAACAGACAGCTGTGCAAATTAGGCCCTCGTCTTGTAACGCGATTACATAAACAGGAAAGACACGGTGTCTTCTCAGATCCAGTTTACGATCATCTCCACACCAACAACATAAACACAGTCTCCATTAGTTTGATAAATACTTCATTGTGCGTCAACACTGAGGACAACTGCTGAGGTGGATCTGTCCAAGCCCCAAAATAAATCATAAAAATATTAAACGTCTGCTAGCGAAGGCAGTTTGAAGATCATCGCAACCCCTCTGCAATAAAAAACCATCAGTTGTCAGGTAAAGGTGAATTTCTCATAACTTCTGAAAAATCAATACAGTTCATTACTTGTGCAGCAGGAGCACGGGGAGGAGCGGAGCAACCAACCAAAAAAACTTCTGCAATCGCATGAAGAACGGTGAGAGAGCTTGCTTCGGTTTTTAAATCATTAGCTGTTCATCAGTGTGATGGATGTCAAACTTTTTGTTTTATTATCTTGTCAAGATTAGTCACTAATTATACTCCGAGTCAGACTGCCACCCGGGAGCTTCATTTATACGCAAGTGCGTCAGCTTCCTGTCCGACAGTAATTCCAGTGAAATGCTTTAAGAGTCACAGGGAAGAGGATACATGATGTCAGGCTATAATTACCGCAGAGCTTTTTCAATAAGTGATGCTGTCTTGTTAAAGAGACACAAGCAGGTTTTATTTACCTTATCCCTCCCAATTACTCATTGTCTATAACTCCCTCTTGTCTTTACTGCAATACTTTACCTGATACAGTACCCTCTCCACACAGACATGCACACACATGCATAGAGAGAGACATAGAGTGGGAGTGAGAGAGAGAGAGAGAGAGACAGCAGTTAGATTGACAGCCCTCCGTCCACCCAGGGACTCAGCAGATGGGCTCTAATTGCGTTCAAAGGCAGCATCAGTCGGCAGATGAGGCTAAATTAGTGGGTTTGGGAATTAGACAAACACAGCAACTGTTTTCCAGCCCACTCCAAACACCTGCATCATCCAGCTCCATCTATCATTCCCACACAGGCGTTCACACAAATTCATTCATTTACACCATCTGCCTGCGTGCGTTTTATAGCTGGTTGCTGCGTTGTGTGGTGTAGGACATCCATACGCTGAGGTATTGATGTGTCCGCTCTTTATTCCGACTGACCGACTAATTGTGTTGTTAGCCAGGATTACCTGAGTAATACTCTGCCTACAGTTACTAAATACTCCCACATATCACCTCATTATTCAAGCTCCCTGACCAGAGAGTGAGGATCCACAATGCCTTACTGTGCAATTTTTTTTTTCACATGTTGGCACAGGAAAGGTCAAAGACATCAGCCTAGAGAAGAAGAGCAGGGACTCTGATGAATCACAGGGAGTGGGCCACACCTCGTGTCCTTCAGTCAACCTCAGGGGACAAGTAGTACTAGTAGGCAAAATAAGTGGTTGTTCCTTTACCTACAATATGTCCCCAGTCCTGGCTTCACTCCCACACACTTCTCATGCTTTTATTTTGGGATAGAAACGTGAGCATGATCGGAGGAGTGTGATGCTGAGCAGGAGCAGTGTGCAGGATCTTCTTTCCTCCAGGCTCCAGAGAACCACAGTGTGTTTGTGGTTGCATTGCATTGTGGTTAACTGATGGATTTCTCTGTGTGTACAAACATGTGCGTATGAGTGCATCATATGCTGTGTATGCTCCTCTCACTACACAAATTACTAGCACAGAAATGTACATATTGAGTAAGTAATGACTAAATAATCAATTAAGGAATTAAATTACTGGTAATGTGAGAATGTGATTAAACTTGATTGGAAAGCAGAAAATGACTCTGTTGCAGTTTCATATGAGAGATTTAACTAGATCAGTGTGCAATTTATTGTCATTGTTCTGTTCAAAATACAAAGAAATTAGAAGTGGCCCCCCTAGCTGGTGCATTAATTAAAAACAATTAAAGGAGGTAACTCCATACAAATTAAAAAAAAAAAAATCCAAAAATATATTAGTTAAAACAACATGAGTAATTATTGCAAACATGCACAGTAATGAATACATTTGCACTGGTGCTGTTTTTCATTTAGGATGATTATGTTTATTAAAGGGATAGTTGGCAAATTGGCCCATTGTCATAATCCCTATAGTTTTAGGAGTAGGTTCGTTACCTTTAATTGTCGGTGCAAGCTATTGCACAACTCCGTCTCATAACGTTCTGTTACTATCTCATAGCGTGGTGAATGTGCAGGTCACAACTTGTCCACAAGAGCGTTTTGGAGTTGTTGGATTGTGTATTTGATGAGTTTGATGAGGGAAACCAAGAAATTCCATTAGCCTCTGTAGCGTAGCTCTGAGCAGCTCGCAGCTCTGCTCCGCCGTTCTAAAAATAGCTTGCACTGACAATTAAAGGTAACGAACCTACTCCTAAAACTAGTGGGATTATGGCAATGGGCCAATTTGCCAAAATGTTTGACTATCCCTTTAAGAGTGTAAATAGGAAGGCATCAGAAGAGTGTAGTGCTCTGAGTTTTGAGGTCAGCGGGTCAAATCTCTCCACCAGGAGACTGGAGAGCAGAAGTTTGTACATTCATGTGCACAAATTAAGTTAAACGACTGATTTGCATACACAAATCATTACCTTAATCATTCACACAAACACAATGTTGTTAAAGAGCTGCGGCTAATTTGTGAGCACAAATGAAGTGTTTCAAAAACATGATTCAAATAAATCAGCGCACAAACACAAGAGCACAAATTATGATAATTTCTGCACAAATGAAACTCAGGATCATAATTAAACTGTTTGGATGAAACAGATTTACAAACAGCACAGCTCCTGACACCTGCTGCAGGAGCTCGTGTCTCTGCTTTACCGGTCTGCGTCAGCTTCCATCAATACCTATTTGAGCTGATTGTGTTTAAGTCTGCAAGAAAACAAATAACCGTGCGCTCATTGACCGCCGATCGACCTCCTCGGGCCCCAGACTCAGTTTGACCCCAATAACAATTAAGGCTAAAGCACAAAATCCCCTGTCAGAAGCTCAGAGCTGACAGCAGACTACCACGCTTGCAGGTGATTTATGCATTCATGGAGACAATCAAATCTCTCCCTGCAGCAACGCCCTGATTCTCCTCCCAGTGTTAAGTGTAATCATCAAATTCCTCCACCCTGCGATTCAGAAGAGCACATGCCTGGAGGGAGAAATGCAGGCAGCAGCAGAGTACATGACCGGCCAGCACAATGTAACACAACACACTTCCTGCATCCAGACTCTGTCAAAATATTACAATCTGTACAATCTTGTTACAGCATTTACATAGACAAGTATCTGCTGCTGTTATCCCTCAGTGCAGAGTGTACTATATGCGATGTTGTTGTTTATTTGGGTTTTTTTTTTTTACATCTGCATCCACTTTTTTTCCCAGCTGCAGCTACTTCTGATTTATCACTTTTCTCTCTGAGCCATGATAATGATGGAAAGTCAGGGACGGAATAAGCTCCTTTGTTTCCATTCACAGTGGATCCATCAAGCTGCAGGAGTCAGAGTCAAGTCTGGTGCCCTGCTACTGACCCTTAGAGGCCACAACGTTCATTACACCACACAACATCACTGGCACACACTCAGAAAAGTAGTTTTCCTGTATTTATTTCCATGTTCTTATATTAATTTATTGCTAAATGCTGAATTTGTATTAAGTTCTTTCTAGTTTATTTTATAATGTAATGTGAAAACTGATTTCCTGATTCTAAATTCATTTTAATGCACTGCTCACTTATTGTTGTCTAAACTGTTTGGGTCTGAGAAAACAAAAAACTCCAGATCAGCCAGACGTGGATACTTCAGTATTTGACCTCATGGAAAGAGACAGGGACCTCAGATCATCTATATCTAACATGGCCATCATTAGGACACTGACAGCCTCAGACAGGACTGGCAGGCTCTGTCTTCTCCTGAGATGAACACAGTGCATGCTTGATCATACTTTCAAAATAAAAGACCTTGGTAGAAATGTAGGACAGCAAAAAAAACAAACAAAAAAAACTCAATATCTGCGCAGTGGACAGGAAGTTTTTCAAAAAATACTCAATGTACTGACACTGGAAAATTATCTTCAGTACAGTACTCAGGTAGCAGAGACCCAGCCACAGACACACTGATGTATTTTTGTTGTTGACATTTACATCCTGCCGGTGTATCAAAAATTAAACTGTGACTGTAAAGCTTTACTTACTCAGCCGTTCTGCTGCTAATCTACACCTCCGTTCCTCTGCAGCAGCTTTGTGCTCAGAAACGTGGGCGCTGCCTCTACCTTCCTGACCTTTGCTATTGTTTCCATATTTCTGCAGCTTCCAGCTCTGCAGCATGAACATATAGGCTACATTAGATTGATTAAGCTGCAGTGCATGGGGGTGGGGGGGGGGGTCTGACTCCACATCATGAAGGTTGTTCTGGAATAAGTTTTAGTTTACGACCCTGCATTAACACTTTAACTTATTGTGCAGCTGCAGTTGGAACGGGGCGCCTGAACGCAGCCTCACAGCTCCATCTGAAAACTCCAGCTCAGACTCTATCTTGCAGGTTATGCTGTTTTTATTTTCTGCATAAACTTTTCATGAACACATGCCACAGAGAGTTTTGCAGCCATCACCACGGCGCTCTGATTATTCTGACCGCAGCAGCAAACTGTTTGAACACAGACAACATGCTCCGATAAGGGAAATCAGAAATGGTCACAGAGTGTTTGTCGCAGTGAGCCGTCAACGCTGGCAGACACACGATCAGATCACACACGTTTTCTGCGACCAGCAAATACGATGCTTATCTCAAAAGGCGACGTCTGTTGCGTGTGTGTTCCTGTCAAAGTGTGTAAAAACAGGTCAGCTGAAATGAGGAAGACGCTGCCACTGAGGCGGATCTTATTTTAGAGGATCTAAATGTGTAACTCAACTCTCATTGCTTTTGCAACAGAAGTAGAGCTGGTGATATGACCCAAAATTAAATTTCTGATTTTTCACAGAGATTTTTTTTTTTTACCTGTTAAAAACAAACTAAGTCTCCTCACTTTAATTAGCACATGATGCCTTTAGACAAGTTAAAGGGATAGTTGAACATTTTGGCAAATTGGCCCATTGCCATGATCCCTATAGTCATAGCAGTAGGTTCGTTACCTTTAATTGTCGGTGCAAGCTATTTTCAGAACGGCGGAGCAGAGCCGCAAGCTGCTCAGAGCTACACTACGGAGGCTGATGGGATTTCTTGGTTTCCCTCATCAAACTCATCAAATACACAATCCAACAACTCCAAAACACTCTGGTGGACAAGTTGTGACCTGCACATTCACCACACTATGAGATAATAACAGAACGTTACAAGACAGAGTTGTTTTTGAGGTAAATTCATGCAAAACCACTGATGCGCGTTCCCATCGGGGACAGCTTTCAGTCTCTGCATTTGCCTCGAAAACAACTCTGTCTTGTAACGTTCTGTTATTATCTCATGGCATGGTGAATGTGCAGGTCACAACTTGTCCACAAGAGCGTTGTGGAGTTGTTGGATTGTGTATTTGATGAGTTTGATGAGGGAAACCAAGAAATCCCATGAGCCTCCGTAGCGTATAGCTCTGACCAGCTTGCGGCTCTGCTCCGACGTTCTAAAAATAGCTTGCACCAACAAATTATGGGAATGGGCCAATTTTCCAAAATGTTGAACTATCCCTTTAAAGTGACATTTGATTTTGATTTCTAAAATCGTCTTACACTATAGGTACAAAATGAATGAATAAAATCAATCATTGCCCAGCTTTATTCTGTATTATTAATGGTGACCATTAACAAGCTCCACATGGGGAAAACCTGGACATGGTTGGTGCTGGGCTGCTGCCAGAACCTCAATTTCCCTGAGGGAACCCTCCCCAAGGGATTAATAAAGTACCGTACTATCTATCTATCTATCTATCTATCTATCTATCTATCTATCTATCTATCTATCTATCTATCTATCTATCTATCTATCTATCTATCTATCTATCTATCTATCTATCTATGATGACAAGTGTGCAACTGGAACAAGACGCACACGAGAACACTTAATCTCATGGTGTGTAGCTACAACAGCAGGTCCAAAGAGAGAGGTCAAATGCAAAATTATGGGCTATGAACCCTGAACTGGGAGAAGAGGCTGCAGCCGATTTCAGGCACAGTGTCTGAGATCTCTGTCTGAAGAGTGCAGAGGTCCTCACTGATCATCGCTTCCTGAAAGCTTAATCATTTTAACGGTCGAGCTGCAGTCAAACCCCCGTCTGAGAGCGTCTTCACCACATCACCACAGGGGACAGAGAGAAATACACAGCATTCAGACGCCACAATTCACAATCAGCTGTATTCAGACAGGGAGAGCAGAGCACAACTGTGGTTGATGGCGCTGATGGGCGTGATCGCCTCCGCTGAAACATGATGCTCGGTGAATTTACATCCTCATTCAAACTGATTCTTTGGGTTCATTTAGTTTATTCTACCTGGTCAAAAGTAAAAGTAACTGCAGGATCACTTTAGGAGAGGTAGCAGCCACAGTTCCATGTCAGAGTTTTAAACTCACATTTTTACACAACATTTCTCTGACTCGTCTGACACCTGTTCAGTACAGGTGTATTCTCCATTACAAACATGATTTGACTATGCACAGATACATGTTTGAGGTCATCCTCTACCTCACTGTGCAATACACCACAAGCATACCAGCTCATCTCCATTGTCCATCAAGGACAGACATTTATAAATCTGTCTATTTGCTCAGACTCTGCAGTATATTCACTGTATGTACTCTGCTGTAATCACTCAGGGACCATGCAGATTCTGACCTTTCTTCAGCGTCAGAGAGAGCGCTGAATACTCAATTGATTTTATAATAACTTCTTTTTTTACATCGCAATCAGAAAAACTGAGGAGCAGAAATTAAGAACTATCTCAAGAAGTGAATGATAACAGGTGAAGGGAGTAAAGAGGTACAGTCAACCTCCAGTCCAAGACCTCTACATCATTCAGATATAACTTAAAGGGATACTTCACCCAAAATCGATAATTCATCTACTCACCGTCATGCCAAGGAAGGGTTTGGAGAACTTTTGGAGTCATCAAAACGCTTTTGGAGTTCAAGGGGGGAGGGTATGGCAGGCATTTTCATATAATGGCGGCGAATAGAGCTCACTTTTGAATCGTCCAAAACACACACTTTGAAACATCCAAATACCTTCATACTGCTCGTCTGTACTGACCCAAGTCTCCTGAAGCTGCGACATGAAAAAGCTGTTCGGAAAAAAAATATTTGATCTCTGTTTTTAGCCTTGTTGTAGTAGTAGCTCCCAGTGGCTCTGTTGATGTTTGTGCGCATGCACGAGATTTGCTACGGGATGTTCTTCCGTGTTTACATCATACATCCAATGGTTTACAATGACGAACGAACATCTCGCAGGAACTCCAAAAGTGTTTTGATAACTCCGTAAGTTCTCCAAACCCTTCCTTGGCATGACGGTGAGAAAATTGGTGAATTAACGATTTTGGATGAAGTATCCCTTTAGTTATCCCATTCCCAATCAAAGCACAGACAAGACAAAACTGCCTATTGCTGTCACCAAAGCAAAACTATGTCTGAAGTGTAGCCACGAGTCAGCAGAGACCAGAACATGAGACCAAACACTGAAACACAGATCGACTCTTCATCAACACTCACCGACACTGATGACGTTGGCAGACAGGAAGTGGCTGCAGGGAAGGCTGGCAGTGCTCACGAAAGAGTCGCCGTCGGTCGTCACGGTAGTCCTCGACTTCAGAGACGGGTTGGGCGAGTCAGTGACCATGGCCATTCTGGCTGCCACGGACTCCATGACAGCTGATGGATGATGGACAGGTGTGAAGTGGCAGCAGTTTACAAGTTGTAGTTGTTGACCTCACTCCTCTGAGAGTCAGTCCCTCAGTGCCTTTAGAAACTGTGATCCAGTCCAAATAGTGGGGGAAAAAAATAGTGACTACAGGTGGAGCTCAAGAAACGTCGTATCTCATTTTGAAATATATTCCGTCAGGTCGGAGGTAGTAAAGCTGAGGTGAAGAGGCAGATGCAGTGGGAGGTTCCTATAAATGAAGTTCAGTGGAGGTGAAAAGCAGCAGGCATTATGGCCCGGAGGCAGTCCGGAGTTCAGTGAACGGCCACTATCCAACGCTGTCAAACTGTCACAACAATCCCAGAAGCTCCTGTCCGGTCCCACGTCCAGGAAAGACGCTGAACAAGATCCTCAAATGTCACGTTTGTGTTGAGAAACCTGATTTCTGGTCTTTTATGAGCACTGACGTCTGTCAGAGGCCATCACCCAAAAAAACAAATCTGGTCCTCCAGGTGTGAACCATAATCACAGGCTCAAGCTGCTACAGTCACCTGCAGTGGGGGAGACAGACAGACAGAGGTGGGGCACAAGAGAAACAGGTTTGACATGATGTAAGTAGACATTAGAATTTTCCTTTAAGGATAAAGTATCTATCTATCTATCTATCTATCTATCTATCTATCTATCTATCTATCTATCTATCTATCTATCTATCTATCTATCTATCTATCTGTCAGCTGTGTTGGCTGATGGGGGGTCAGGGGTCACTCCCAGTCCCCTCAGGCTCTCTAAAAGACTCAGTCTGACCTGACGACCCTCAAACATTCCTACGCTCTGCTTCTGTCTTCGTTGCCCCTGTCAAATAAAGATGTAGAAAATCCAGCAAAGTTCATTTTGACCTCAGATTCAACTAGTGCTGCTGTATCTCAACGTCACAGCACAAGTCACACACATGAAACCATTAAGATGAGAAAAATGAAAATCTGGAGGCAGCAGGAAAAGAACGAAGAAAAACTGAAGTTGTACTGAAACTAATTACTGAAAATATTTTTAAAAAGGAGATCATCCAAAGCTTTTGAACACATTTAAACACCTGAATCTCCTCGAGTTTGAGGAAAAAACATCAAGGTGAATACAATGTATACAGTGCAGTGCAGTGACAGTTGCTGGCATGTCAGACCACACCTCAGACTCACTTCACCTCTCCTTCCTAAACTCCTTTTGTTTACCTACCTTGCCGCCTTCCGCCACACATCCCCTCACAGAAACCCACCAGCGTCAAGACCGGTTATTAAGCAGCGACACAGCTCGGCTCAGCTCGAAAAGACTGCTTTAAAAATCAGCTTTTTAAAGTTGAAAGCTTTTATGTTGTGTACGTGATCCACCGCCCTGCTGAGGACTGAACAATGCGAGTGTGTGTAATGTGTAGTGGGGGCGTCAGTCGCGGTTAGCTAGAAGTGGTGGGCCGGACGGAGGACGTGTTGAGAACTGTCTTTTGAAAGGTTGGCGGTCAGATTGCCTGAGCAGCAGGTCTGAACACGTCCCCACTGGCATCAAACACACACCATACACACTCCACCTGGACACAAGCGAAGGTGTGTGTGTGTTTAGTGCTGTGGCTTCAGTTGGAATGTGACAAGGTAATTCCTTCACTGACTGAATAATTTCATCCATTCAGTTTACACACACAGTGATTTTGAAATAATGTTAAATCCAGATCAGACTGAAGACTGAATCATTTCTGAAACATTTTTGTTTCCGTTTGAAAAAAAAAAAAATTATGATGAATTGCATGACACCCGTCAACAAGCCAAGACCGTGTATCCTAACATGATATTTCATAAATCCTTTGTCTTAAGTGTTGTTAAAGTGACTCATCGATGACACAGAGCTGCCATCAATCAGAGCTGTGGACACATCAGGATGTTCAGTGCACTCATTTGCTCATTCACTGCTCCTAAGTGGCCTAAAGAGTTAACTGAAGCCGGTTTAATTGGGATTAAATGATTATAATATTCAGGTTTTCCGCATTATTACCTATGCTCTGTCTTCATATTAACGTGAATGAGTGATTTGATCCATGATGACACAATGTGAGTTTGTGGATAACTGAATGAACATGTTTCTGAAAGTGAGTCATTCGGGAAGTGCTTCGGCAACAAACAGAAACACAAAAAAAGATAGCAGGCACAAGACTGTGTCCATGAAAGCCTCACGGTGGAAATGTCAGATAAGCATCTTGTCTGTCCACCTATCTTTGACTTGTCCTGACATGTGGTGACTTTTCCTGCACAAGCCACATTCAGTCTGTTTGTCCAGGACTGAGATCAGGGCGCCATACGTCATCGAGTGAGCAGCCTTCACTGAATTTTCCTGCTGCATTGTTGAGAGCATGAGCACAATGGTTGACAAGATCCAAGGTTCAGCAGGTCAGGAGCGTGTCTAAACAGATCACCATCCACCAGAAGGCAACTCTGTCGAGTCTATTTCTGTGAGTTCTTCGAATCATGGGATCGATCTGCTGCTGTTGCTGTCATGAGATGTCAGCACCTGAGTCCCTGTTTATCTCTCAGAGCTCTCTAAGACTGTCTTTATTAAAAATGACCTCACTTAACTTTCCACATTACAAAACTGCCTAACAGCTAGCACTGGACATCAGCTTAACCATAATATAACAGAAGTCCTCATCATAGGCTCTGAGAGAATTCTTCAGCTAACATTAAAAGTGAGCCTCAAAAACCTTTAAGTGACAAATAAATAAAGTGGTCCAGGCTTGTTCCCTGTCATTGAGTAACATTAGAAAAGTCATATCTACATCATCTTTTCAAGACCTGGAAATAATCTTTAATCCTATTCCTTTTACCTCCTCTCATCATGAGCTGCTCCTCTGCGTCTCAGCTCCAGTTGGTCCGATACACAAAGAGTTGAATGAAATTTTAAAATTCATAGTAACTGCCTTTGAAAACTAGACCTAAGGTTCGATGTTGATAAAATAATCAATACATAAAAATATAAACATGGTGGGTCCAGGTGGGCGGGGCTCAGGGCATGGTTGAGGGGACTGACTGCTTTGTTGTGACATCACAAAGTCACAGAAATCCTGATGGCTCATATTAAGGCTCAGTTTCTGAATACAGCCTGTGTGCATTTCTCTGTGGACTGAGCACTTTCTCACTTTGACTGTATAATATAGAAACTAGAGCTGATCTATAATCAAAACAAACATTGAAATATCACTTTATATAATATGGGACCTTTAAACCTAGATCTCAGACACCAAAAGGCTAAGTAATGATATTAGCTGTGGTGGAATTAAGAGGATTTATTTTAAGTACTTAAGTTGCCTACAAATTTGTCTATTTCTAATTGTGTACTTGTACATTTAATGTCACTTCATTTTTCCACTCCACTACATTTCAGACAGAAATATTATACTTTATACTCCAATACACTTGACAGCTTTACTTCAGCAAGCGAAATATTGCAAGGACTAACACCTCCATTCACTAAAGCATGCGGTGAACTGAGGGGAGTCAAGCTGAGCCGAGCTCCCCGATTGTCATTGTATAATTTGCATTCTGGGAAAAAATGTTTTGCAAGCCTGAGGGGAAAATGGTAACGCCTCTTGTCTCTTTGATAAAAGAGAAGAAAACATATCAATCCAGTTGATGCAGGTTTTAATCACACTCAAAATCCGGGGGCATCCAGGAATTTACACTTGAGTTTTCCCCCCTTAACAAACGATCCATCATTCTTTAGTGGTAGATCTTACACTCATCACTGGCTCCACTATAATTATATAGGCCTACCACAACATGTGCTGTGTACAGATATCTACACCAGCACCACAAGTTGAGCAAGGGCACTACGGAGAGTATGACTGTTAAGTGGAACAAAAGACTTCCTGAGAGCAGTAACATTAACCTGTAGGTTAACACCCTTTTTGTTGCTAAGTACAGAGAGTTACTTACAAGCTCAAGCACTGTCACACTTAACCTCTGTTTCACAACACCGACCCTGCCCACAGAGAGAAAGCATTCATCTCAAGCCCTATGAATGAAACACAACCATGCATGTACTGTACGCCCCGCAGATACGACACAGTCAACATCAGTGGAATCGCAGCAGCCGCCGTCAGCACAAGACGACTCTCATGACTGAAATCTACACGGCCATAATGAAAGCTTGAATAATGTATTAACAGTGTTGTCAGAAGGTGAGTCAGCCTGCCTCAGCTCTCTGTACAATGTGTTTCAGCATGAGATTTTGACTGTCGGGTATTGTTGTGACTATCTCATAGCGCACATGCGCACACACACACACATCACAGTCCTGTGCTGAACTGGCTGTTTTCCTAAGCTGCCTGTAAGTGAGAGGGAGACATGTACAGACACACAAACAGTGGATATTAACTGCTATTATCACATCATAAAAGATGATTAATCCTGTCAGAGCCACTGCTTGATATGTGTGCGTACAAGCTGGAGAGGCTGGTACATTGATTAATTTGCCTGTGGCATTTGTACATGCGCAGATGTTAGCATCTCTGCCAGTAGCCAGATGTTTCAGTCCAACAGTCAAAGGCAAAACTGACACAATGGCCCTTTATTCCATGTTCCCCACCTGACTGCTCCCTCCACACAACACATGTATCACACAATGGGATCCATTCAGTGCACATACTTTCAAGAAAGTGAGCAACCATCCAAGATAATGTACATGACAGTAAAGTACATTCTGCTGAAAGGACGAAATGATGCTTCATTCCTATAGGCTAGTTTCACATCAAATAAGAAATACCAAGAAAGGGTTCATCGGCAGGGTCAACAAACACTCATAGTGAAATAATGCTGGAATGCACTGGTTGTGGTTGTTGTAGTAATTTAAATTCACCTGGCTGAATAAAGGTTTGATCAAAATAAACACTACTGTTATTACGTGGTATATTTTGTAAGTTTAAAGGAGAATTCCAGTCATTTTCTAAGTAACGCTCTACAGCTCTAGGTTCCCGAGTGCAACCATAGGAAAGAATCCAAAAAAATATGTGCAGACCAAAATCATTTTTTCTTTCTAAATCCATGTTTTCCTTGCGTTCTTGTCTTTGTTGATATGGAAACAGTCCCAAGCTCGACAGTCGACTAGTAGCCTAAGGTCTACCCTGGAAGCTAGGGTAAACAGAGACTGTACATGATAAAAAACATGTTACTGCACGCACATATTAACAGCATTATGCACACGCAGTGTTGTGTGGCAAGGAACTGGTGGATGTTGCAAAGCATAGTGATATTTTGAACTTTATATAGAGGCCAAAGTCGTGGTTAGAAAAACTGCCCCCATTACTCGGGGACCTAGAGCTGTAGAGCGTTACTTAGAAAATGACTGGAATTCTCCTTTAAGCACAGATTTGAATGTTTGTTTTGTACAGTAGTCAGAACTCAATGGAGCTTAGTTAGCTTAGTTTCTGTGTTTAGATGGGTCCCTCACTTTTCTGTGTCCCCAGAAACACTTGTGAGTTTTTACACTGCATGCGTTGGCAAATTGATGGACAGTGGTTTCAAGAATTTGTAGCACGTCTGTGAATTTGCATGTATTTTTGTAAGTTGCAGTGTGTTGAGCCCTCAGGGCCACCTTAGTTTCTGGCTGATTAGTTGTTCAAGTTAATGTACTTTGTCACATTTATGCAAAAAATAAAAATCATAATAATCCACTAGGCATCATCACCATGGATATGTATTGCCCAAAGCTGATCAGGCTCAATAAATCATAACCATAAAATCCTATTTCGGTGTCCCCTACACGGCTACCACCGATGAGCCTAAGTTTCAATCATGTGAAAATTGCTGTAAAAATGTAGGTAATTCATGCTTCATTTGGGACGTAATAGTTTCGATTTTATACCTTACATCCAAAGGGAGCTTTCATTTCAGTTGACATATTATTCCATTGAATAAATGTGCACCCACAGATGGCACAAACACCAGGAGCAACAGCAGTAACACACTTTCCCAGAGAGCTGAATTGTTTTCAATCTGTCAGGTCTTTATCCCAGGTAAGGTGCCGGGTTTCAGTGCCGTTAAATCCCCCATGACTGAGCTGAAAGAGGCTGAAAACCAACACCCTGCTGAAAAACAAGCCTCCACAAAGGGTTAGAGAACCGGATTTTCCCATCAAACCCCGCTCGCGTTCATAGCTGCCAGGTTTGGGTGATTCAGTTGGTCAGCAGCATGTCACAGAGAGAAGTGTATGTGGTGTGTTCAGCACAAGAGAGTCACACACACACACAAACACACACAGCATGGACAGGGCAGCTGTACATCTAGCTAAGATGAAACAGGATGTGTGGAGTAGAAGTTTTCAGAATGTACCATCACATCCATGATGAGAGCAACTGATGCTGAGAGATTGAAAAAGTGTGACAGACAAAGGCACAGCGGGGGCTTCAATCTCAACACACATTTCAACACTGGTTCGGGACTGCTGCTGTTTCAAATGATGCTGCATGCACGACAAACCTCGACAGTTTACACAAAATCTTTCCACATACAGACAAGACATAAAAACACTGGCTGAGGTCCTCAGAACCCTCCCTGTGCTTGTTCCTGCAACAGAAAGTGTCTCAGGGCCACACCTGACTCACACTGGTATCTGCACAATGAACAATACTCATGTCAACTTAAGGTTCATCAACTGCTGATCATCAGCATTTGGTTCTGAACATCACTGTGTATGTGTATGTCCACACCGAGCCATAGTCATGCGTTCTGAAAACTATTTTCCACCAGTTAACGAAGATAGGAACATTTCAGGTTGTTGATAGTATAGGTTGTAAAAGGACAGTTCATTATGTATTTCTTTGCACTAAACAAAGGGGGAAATTATGATTTTCATTATTTATAGGTTTATGTTATTATTTTACTATAGTCTGGCCCAGTTGAGATCAAATTGTGCTGTATGAGGCAGGCCCTTGAACTAAAAGGAGTTTGACACCCCTGTCTTAAATCCCTTAGCCTATAATGCAGACTGAAATTTGGAGTCGTTATTGAGACACACCTAAATTGCCTTAATTATATAAGAGACAGAGAAATCAGTCCACTGCAAGTTAAAAAAGGGAGACCTGAGAGTCATGTTGAAACAAAACCTAGAAAAACTCATGACATCTGTATATTCAGGCTGGATTATAATAGTATGTGTCCAAGTCTCTCCAAAGGCGTAATCAGACAGCTGTGTCTCATTTGGAACCACTTCTACCAGTAGAAAGTGGAGCAGACTATGATTCCCAGATCACTAGTGGCCATCTGTGTCTCAGAAATGTGTAGCCTGTTTCTATTTGTGAGTAAGTACAAATAATAGAATACAATGTGTGATAAAAAAAAGGACCCTCATATTAGAGGATTGTGCAACTTTCCCAAATACTGATTCTGGACATGTTTGGGCATTGTGTGCATGAATAAAATCAATGCCCCTAAGTCTACGTCTTGTCAGCATATGATCTAATCAACATTCAGACTTTTAGTAAGAATCACCTCAGACGGTGATTAACAGGGGCAGACAAAACACACACAAAAAGGCCATTATCTATTAAATCTGTCAGACAGCTGGTATGGCTGAAGTAGAGTAATGGCGTGACACCGTGGATGTTTGCATGTGAAGCATACAATGTTTGACAAATAAGCTTGGACAGTACAAAAATACAAAATATGTTTGATGATGATGTCCCTTTATGCAATTAAATAATATACAAAAATAATGCTTGAAAATAGAGGTTTTTTCACTTGACCTGTTAGAATAAAAAGGAGCATTGAAAAAATTCAATATGTTTCCGTCAAATAAAATTAATGGCTTAAGCGTGAAAAGTACAATATAAATGTAAGCCATCATTCTTATTATTATTATGATTATTGAATCGATGTAGGCTAATGTTATCACTTTAAAAGAGCTGTTTTGTCAGTTTTGCCATAGCCAACACTAGCATTAACAAAATCAAACCCCAGTGGTGGAAAATAATCCCCTTGTTTTGTTCCTATTCTTATCATTTCCTTTCCCCCACTAAAGTTAGCATGCTAACCACCTAGCTGGCTAGTTACCTAGCTAGTCCTTTTCAATATTGAGTCATAGTTGCGCCCTGCCTGGCAAATGACATAATCACTTTCTTGCAGCCACAGCAATGGCTGACGCTCGAGGCAACGCTGGCAAATAGACAGAACTCCTCTTTTAATGTTGCTGTCAGTCTTGTTTTTTGTGTTTGTGTGAATATTAGTGTCAGGTCAGTGGATCTACTTCCTGAATGCACCCGAGAGCACGTCTATTGCATTTCAGGTTTTCCACTAACCTTTTGTACAACTGAAACAGACACAATCTAATGTCTATAGAATCAGGATGAACATGTGGAGTAGCCTATAGTCAAACCTTAAAAGATTTCTCCAATTCTGCAACTCTTTCACAAAGTCCCAGGGCTCAGTTTTACCAACAATTTGTAGTCAAAAGGAAAGTTATCTCAGTGGAACTCAAGATTCAAGTCAGATGGTTTTCCTTTCTATATGGTCAGCCAGTTGGTCCAGCGCAGTCGGCATCTGGGCAGTGTAGGCTACTTGAAAAGGTCATCGTAATTCACAACCAGAAGCTCAAGGGAAAATAGGAAATTGTTTGGGAACCACAACTCTGAAAAGGTCAGGAAGTATGCTCCAAATGTACCAAGACACTGGGATTATGGAGTTGTTTAGCTTTCGTTTTTGGTGTAGGTTAATGATATTCCCTGCTCTGACACATTCAAAGAAAGAACATAAAACGTAGCCTGAGCATCTCAGAATGTAAATGTTTTTGTTTTGTTGGAGCCAGCTGCCACTTTCATCTAGATGTGCTGCCGCTGTAATTACAGACATGTTAATTGCCACTTCAAGTGCTCAGTATTTAAGCTGTGATAATTTTCTAATGTAATGACTGCTGGGTGGTGGCACTGCACAGCAATAGTGAACTACACGGCAAACACAACACGCACATGCTAGCACTTGTTAGTTTGCCAGTGAGCTGGCAGCATATTAATCATCTAGTTGTGTTAATGATGCAGAGTGTTGTACTTGATAATAGTCATCATAAAAAGTCCTGCAGAAAAGAACTTGCACACACACCCACAGGCACTTTGTTAGCCACAGTGGTTGTGCCTGCGTCATTCTCCATCAGAGGCCTGGCAGTTGGCAGGTCCTGCACATTTTCTTAGCTGTACATTGGACTTTTTCCAGTTCTGTCAGCCCCTGGTAATTCTCAGTCTTCTCATGTGTGGGACATCTGTCACATCTGACCTTGTCAACAAACACTGCGTCTGGTTGGACGGCCACCAGCTTGTCAGGCTGGATCAGGAGCTTAGCCGTGTTGTTCGAATGTCCAATACGATTGCCATTCATTACCACATTAATCCTACAGTATTACATTTAAATCAGTAAGGTTCAGATATACTGTATATAATGCACACAAATATTTCTTGTTGTTTTATAAAGCTATGTATTTGCGTTGGATGTATTTGAAAGAATCTGTAGTTTACATCCAAAAGTAGGCTATGCTTGTACGTTTGCACACTTGACAGTGCATTTGGGGTTTTTGAAGTTGAGACTTCCCTGATGTGACTCGATCCATTATGCATTTTTTTCCAACAGGGAATTAGCTGTAGCCAGGATTCCTCATTTCAGTCAAACCAAAGAGCATCTCAGAAAAGCAAAGGGTAAGTAGCTAAACATAAACTCGGTGTCGAAACACATTACATCTCCATCCATCCATCCATCCATCCATCCATCCATCCATCCATCGCCATATCTATGCAGATGTCACAGGGAGTTGGAGTCAATCCCAGCTGACATAGAATGACGGTGAAACAAACAACACACTCACACCTATGGGTAGAGTCGCCAGTCAACCTGTGTGCATGTCTTTGGAAGTGGAAAGACGCTGGAGTTCACACAGAAACATGGAGAACACCTGCAGGCCCGGGGAATCAAACCCAGGATCATTTTGCTGCGAGGCACCAGTGCCAACCACAGCAACAATGTCTTCACCCTCTACATGGCGACATAAATTAAAAGCTTTTTCGATACAAGTTGTACTTTGTGCTGTATTTTACATATAAAGTCTGTGACTGTCGATTACTGCCACAGAGATTTTTTGGTAGTAATTCATGGTAAATATTATTTTTAGTCACAGTAAATTGCCTGCTGTTTAATATTCATTGGAATGAACAGGGGAGTGAACTGTGATTTAATCCAGTGAGAAAGATGTAAAAGAAATGCCACACTTTGAATAAGTTAATAACTGAAAGGGATAAGGTCTCACACAGTCACAGAGAAGGTATTAGTGCTGAAACATTGCTTCCAATAAATCATCTTGGAAAAGTGTTTCAGATAGACGCTGTGGAAACGACTCAGTTCTGACCCGGATGCTGCTGATGACATTTTTCTGCCTGTCAGCAAGAGATCCAAACCAAGACTGGTTGTTCTTTGTTTCTAAAGAAAAAGAAGTGTTCAGAGTGAGCCACACTGCTGCATAGGGAGACATGATGTTTCTTCATCTTTCCGTCACATCTTCATCATCATCACATCACATCAGCCAGCTGCTGGACTGCGAGACCGGGATGTAATTGGACTAGGAAACGGGACTTGACAACCTCATGTGTTTCCATGGGGATTAACTGATTTCTGACTCATTAAGTATTCATATTTTTATGAACATTTCTTAACAGTGTATTGGTGCTGGGAACGCATATTTGCATTTTCATTTAGCTTTTTTTTCTTATACATTGACAGATCCAAATCTCCATGGAATATGAATAATTTCCAGAGCGAGTAGCTACACCCCAGCCCTGCAGAATGTCCACTTAAGGACTTAATAAATTATGGATGTGAATGGCCCACACATTAGGATTTAGCATTGACTCAGTCCCACAAACACTGTCCTGCTTCCTCATATAACGATATACATGTAATACTTATGGAGCATTGTCCTATAACTACAAAGTGATTCGTAAACAAAATAAGAGAAGAGGTGAAAAGAATAAATACATGAGATCTTATGTGTTGGGATAACATGCATATGTCAAATATCACCAAATGCTTTCACAGACACGGAACATTTTAAGAAAGGATTCAAAAGAAGTTAATTACTCAGCATGACGGGGTCCAACATGCCAGGGCGATAAATCAGAAAGCTGTTGAGGAATAAGGTTAGTTAAGGTGAAGCAATAAAACTTAAAATCAGTTCCAAACATGGAGCCAATGTAAAGAGGCAAGGGATGTGATCATGTTGCTAATAAGTCAAGCAGGAGCATTTTGAACCAGTTGGACATAATGGCGGGAGCCCTGGCTGTGTTACAATAGTCAAATGAGGGCAGGGGAGTGTGGATGTGCTTCCAGCATAGTTTTTTAGTTTTTATTTATTGTTTTGTTACCTTTTACGTGGGAAAACCATGTTGAATCTAAATATAAATCAAGACATGTCTGGAGGGGAACTGTATGATGATGAAACAGATAAACTAATGTTGTTGGTTCTGCTCTGTACCCTCAGTTTCGTGGTAAACGTTTGGTGAGGGACCTGATAAAGATCGTTCAGAGCCCTAAAGACATTAAACAACTGCTGCCTGACTCCACCTCCCCCTGAGCAGTTAATTCACCTTGAAGCACAAAATTGGAAAATACAGAAAATTGACCCTACAATGGCAAAATGCACTGATCTCATGATACAGGATATTTTCTCTCCATATTTTAGTATGTGCAATGACCACAGTCCTATCAGCACCAAACAAGCCCTTGTTTGTTTTGCATTATGGCCCTTATAAAAAAAAGAAGTCATACAATATACCTGCTCTCTGACTTCAAACAGTCAGTGTGGTGAGTGTGACACAGCACCTCTAATGCTTTCAGATAGACAGCAGACTGTCAGCAAAGGCCTGAAGAAGAGTCACTGTCTGTTTTGTGTGACATCACGGCTGCATAGACATAAAAACTGTCCTATGATTGGGTTGTAAAACTTGGTTAAGGTGGTAAACTGTGTTCACGGTTTAAAGGAACCAGGAAGGAAACAGGACAGTCACATGATTTATTATCCCGTCCATCCAGCCTGACCTCCCCCATAGTTCCTACAGAGTTTAGTCTGTCTTACATAACTAACCATGTCACCCATTCCTTCTGAACAGATTCAAATCAGAATCCTACCACTGCTTTGTCACTTTTCAACAGTTTTAAAACACGTTTTCATAAACTGTGGCACCAACTGAACCCAAAGGACCCCTAAAACATTTACAAAAACCTCATTAGGCCCTTATTAGAAAAGTTAAGAACAGACAGTAAGAACCCCATCACAAAACAGTGGAAACTCCACAGAGCCTGTTGAAGCCCTTCAAGGGCTCCAGCAGCTCTGTCAAAGACCCTCAAAGCAACCAGCAACACGCAGGATATGATAGGTACTAGGTAGGGAAGTGTGTGTGTGTGTGTTGTTCAGGGTGAATCCCAGACATTACTTGTTGTGTTTGATGCTGCAGCTGAAACAGATGTTGTCTGAGGTAATTATGGAAATAACTTTGTCTCTGTCTCCTCAGCAGGTGTCGCCTCAGCTCCCCTGCTTCCGTCCAGGTCTGTGGAATGAATTGTGTGTGTGTGTGTGTGTGTGTGTGTGTGTGTGTGTGTGTGTGTGTGTGTGTGTGTGTGTGTGTGTGTGTGTGTGTGTGTGTGTGTGTGTGTGTGTGTGTGCGGCCCTTTGAGGATGTCCTATCACAAACAACCTGCCACCCACGCATCGGCTACCGTGTCCTCTATTGTTATGTTGTAGCTTTACTACCGCAGGCGCTGAACTCAGATCACCCTGATATAAGAGGCAACAATAAATGATACTGGCCTAAATCTGATCTGACCAAAACGGTGTCAACCTGTGTGGCGCAGCTGTGAATGTGCTTTGTATACGTTACAGTAGATCCACATACAGGTAATATACAATAATGTGGGCATTCTCCTGACATTTCACATGGTAAATGACTGAAATAAATGAGTATACGGCACATGAGAACATTAATTTCACGTACAATGTCATGACTGCTATATTCACTAATCAGATGGTTGATGGTTCAGTCCCTGGCTTCTTCAGGTCCCATGCTGAAGTTGTCTTACAGTGTATGGGTGTGATGTGTATGTGTGAGTAAATGAATGAATGGGTGAGTACTTTTTTTTGGCTGACATGTACGGTGGCCCTGATAGTTCAGTGCACTTGAGTTCTCTGGGACACAAAAAAAGTGGCTGGAGCGCTTCAGCTTTTCAGGCTACCTGTTAGTGGTGTCTGAAAATAAACTGAGATTACTGCAAACTGCAACTTGACTGATGGGTAGGACGCAATTAACCACGTGACAGTGACTGTAATGGACAAATAGAATACTCCTGAGCCACGGTTGCCCCTATTTGCAAAAAGAATTTTTAAAAAATGAGCATGAGAGGACTTTCAAATACTTCACATGTGAAATACATTCACAAATTCACATCTGCACCTTAATTTACCACAGCACATGTGAAACAGCATGTCACACAAGGACGTAAGGTTTTATTTCACACTGGTGAAATCCTGGTACTGAACACTGTTTCTTGTCCTGAGAGGATATAAACCTCAGGAAAACACTGAGTAAATAAAGTCATCAATTGATTTTAATGACTTGTGCAAACACGGTCCAACTGACAGTACAAACTATCCATGTTTGCCATTTATGTCGACACAGATCTCCTAACAAGCCTGGGGGAGATACAGTACCACAGTGTGTTGAAAACTGAAACTGTGATTTCATACTATTGTGATAACACACACACACACACACACGAATGGTGATGATGTTTATGTATCAGCTACATCCTGAGTACCATCTCCTCTCTGCTCAGTCGCCCGGTTCAAATATAGTGAAGATAATGCACCTGATTCATTTCATCTGCGATCCTTTAATCCAACAGAAGCCATAGAAAATCTAACCCTGAACTGACTGGTGCACAACCTGAGATTTACCTTCCTGATGTCACATCAGAAACAATGTCAGCAACATGTAGCACACCAAACAAGTCCACATTCAACATTAACAACAGCTGTGATCACAGAAGCGCTGTTATCAGCCATTCAAATCCTGTTCAGGCTGATGCCTTAACTCAAGCTTAGACAAGAAGTTAAACAGTTGATGTCAAATCAAATGCCTCAAAACCTGCAGGTACTGTAACAAACACAAGGTGCATTCAGCCAGTCATGTATGTGTCTTACCGTGTGATATCTCAGACTCTCCCTGTGTCTCCCTCATTAGAAGTCCAAGCAAAAAAAAAAAAAGAGTGCTTCCCATACCATCCACCTTTACACTGAAGCAAGTTGCAAGTAGCTCCCAAGTTAAAGGGAGGAGTGAAAGGAAAGCCCCAGCTCCGCCCTTTACTCTGGGAGCAAAGTTCAGCTTCCTGGTGTGCAGGATGGTGAGGCAGCCTGCGAGCAGAGTCCCAGTGAAAGAGTAAGATTGGGTTTATGAAGGGATGTTCTCCGTAGCGGCTACAGTACACCTTGCTGGCTCAGGGAGCAGCAGTGAAGAGACAAAGAAACTGGTTCTGCAACTTTTCAGGCAGATCACAGCAGTGGAGTCTGCGGTTTGAGTGAATAAATGAATGAAAGTGTACTTACCCAGGTAGAAGAGCAGCAGTGAAACACTGTGGCCACAGTTGGGATTTAGCAGTAAAGCTTTAGGCTACAGGTGATGTAGCCTACCACACACAAAGTGTTTCATAATATGGGTCAGAAGTTTGAATATGTATCAGCTTGTATTAATTAAAATATAAAAGAGGGGAAATATGTTATAACATTACAGCTAGAACCTGGATGACAAATTTTACCAGGTCCCTATGGGCCAGAATCAATTCACCATGGGTGGTGTCAACACCTGGGTTAGGGTTTACAATCTACTGTTTTGAGTTAGTATAATAAGTATTTATAACTGCATTTCTTTATACTTATATATGTATTAATGAGTAAAACAGACAGGTAAAATTGTCAAGAAACAAAGATTACCTTGTGTTTTTTTAATAGAAAATGAGGTTGTAATTCTTCGTCCTACCATCAAGCGGCGCTGTGAGTTATGAGGATGAGTATCCGCCTGGTTTGTTTACAAAGCGGCAACTTCCCATGTGCTTCCTGGACGTAGCCAGAAACAGTAGAGAAGCACTCTCTTTTAACTTCATGAAACTATTTATCGTGTAATTTATGTCTGAAGTCTTTCGGGGACACACAGAGCAGCCCACGGCGACAGACGGTCACTCCACGGACACGGGATGGAGGCTAGCCTGTTAGCGACGTGCTAACTACTAACTCAGCGGCTTGTTGAGTGTTCATGTGCGGCACAGCTGCGTTTTACGGGATTGACGAGCTTGTGTTGCACTGTTTGGAAGATTTCGGTCGAGAATATGTCGCCATGAACTGCACCTCAGCTGTTCGTCCTGCTGCCTAGCGCCTGACGTGACGTCGGCTCCGTGGTGTTAGTTAACGATGCCGCTCGGCCCGGCTAATCAGGCCCAGCTGATCCGGTCCAGTCAGAAGGACGAGTACTACCAGAGCTTCCTGAGAAACAACGCAAACGAAGCCTTTCAGACACTCGCAGGTAAGTTTGTACACATAGAAAAGTAGTTTTTTGTTTGTTTTGTTGGATTGTTTTTAACCTAGTTTACTCAACTGTAAGTTAGTATGCAACTTCAGAGCTCACTAACTAACTATCGTCTGGAAAGTTGCAAAATTCACTTTGCCTGACTTTTTGTGCCTAATTGGTAGTTAGTAAATAAACCTGGGAGACTTTCCAGTTCCAATTAGACATAGATTGAATCCACCTGGTGTCATGTCAGTGTATCACATGTGTCAGAGTGTCAGAGCTGGTTGAAGACACCTGCAGCTCTATTGGAGATAATGGGCTCTTTGCACAGCTCTGCTACTTCCTGAACTTAATGCTGCTCCTTTATTTCCTGTTTTACATTATTGGACAACCTGATTAATCCAGGTGTGTGTGACCATTGTGACTACTCAGACACACCTGGATTAGCAGCATTAATTCAGGAACAGTGGAGCTGTGCAAAGAGCCCATTGGCCTAGCAAATATGAAATATGTCTTTTCAAGTTTTCACACTCACACAAAATATAAATGTTAATGCAGGATTGATTGAGTACAACTTTTCTAGGTGTTTTTGATGTTTGATGTGTGCATTACATTGGTGGTTGCCATTTGATGAAAATTTAATGTCAATTAGCTCTATTAAAAATATATTTTCTGACGAAAATATTGACGCATTCAATACTTATTTTCCCCGCTGCAGATGAGCCGGTTGCCCTCTAAATGAAACCTGTGCTCTTTAGTGGAAGTCTGAATATTTCAGTTTGTTGAGCCTTGTTTTTTTAAATCTCCTGTAGGATCCAAAAGATGGCTGGACTGGAGGAAAGAGATAGAGCTGCTGTCAGACCTCGTATACTATGGTTTAACAACATTCTCAGGTAGTTATCCACCAAAACAGCAGGAAACCTGACTTCACTTAATACATATTAAATTCTTGTTTTTTTTTCATCATAAGAACTCTGATCTGAATAATTGTATTCCCTAGGTTACCAAACTCTGGGTGAAGAGTATGTCGGCATCATCCAGGTTGATCCCACTAAACGTCGGATCCCCTCTCGGGCCAGGCGCAGCCTCTTTGTCCTTGGCTATGCCTTCTTGCCGTACCTGCTGGACAAGGTCCTGGTGTGCCTGGAGAACGAGCTGGAGCGTGGGCAGGAGAGCGTCAGAGGTGTCGGTCGGCGGCAGGCGGCGGCGGGGCCGTGGAGCCTGCAGGCTTGGCTGAAGATATGGGTTCAGAGGGCGGTGGGGCTGCTGTCAGAGCCCCAGAGGAGAGCGTGTCTGCCAGCTGTGTTTGTCCTCCAGCAGAGTCTGACCCTCCTGCACCGGCTCCATGTGGCTCTCTTCTACATCAGCGGCTCCTTCTATCATCTGTCAAAGCGGACGGCTGGTATCTCCTATGTACGTGGCTCTTTTTTTCCTGTTTTTTTTCAACATTTTATCAATCTGACGGATTAGAAAAATTGCATTTGTTTTATTATATTCTCAATTGATAAACATATAAGTAGACATAGCCATAGAGTGACTTGTTTGTTGTGTAAATATAAGTAAATGTTCTTGTCCTCTATAATGTAATGAAAACTTTCCTGCAAGTTCATGAAGCATGGAATACAGAGTTCTACATGTTTGTAAAATGAGCTGCAAATCCCTCTCTGTACAGATCTCACACTGTCTGTGGCTTAAAAAGCAAATAGAATGGATAGTTCAACATTTTGGCAAATTCACCTGTAGGTGAACAAGTTGTGCGCAGGTCAGCGTTTTAGAGTTGTTGGATTGTGTATTTGATGAGTTTGATGAGGGACGGGACCTGTACCGTTCACCTCCATTGTGTTCTGAGCAGCTCACGTCTCTGCCCCGCAGATCTCAAAACAACATGCACAGATAATTAAAGGTATGGGCGAATTTGCCAAAATGTTGAACTGTCCCTTTAAATCACTTTATGCTGCTCCATATGTAGCAATGCAGTTATGTGATTTGTCCCTCAGAGAGAGAAATGTTGCACTTGTATAGAGTTAAAGAACAGTTTGAGTGAAACCACTGCCTGAAAGATGTCTTCATATCGTGTCACCTGTGTGTTTGTGTGTGTAGCTGCGTGTGATGGGGCTCAACAATAATGACGGGGCCATCAGGAGCAGCTACAGGCTGCTGGGGGCCCTGTCCCTGCTTCAGCTGCTCATCACCATGTGTCTACAGTTCAACAACTTCAGACAGAGGCAGAGAGCCAGGCAGGAGTGGAAGCTATACAGGAACCTCAGGTACAGGACCAGCACCAGGGCCGGGCCCACATATAAGAATAACATATCTTTGCCAGAGTAAATATATCAATGTTGACATGAATAGTATTTTAAATGGGGTCTGAACTAAAGTCATTAGACTTCCTGCTGTTGAACTTTTTGACATATTTAGCTGTGCACTTCAACAACAAATGTATTGTCCATTTAAGGGTTACTTCACCCAAAATCGATAATTCACCAGTACTCATCGTCATGCCAAGGAAGGGTTTGGAGAACTTTCTGAGTCATCAAAACACTTTTGGAGTTCCAGGGGGGGTCGGGCTGGCAACGGATTTCCATATAATGGCGGCGGATAGAGTTCACTTTTTGAATCGTCCAAAACACACACTAGGAAACATCCAAATACCTCCATACTGCTCGTCCGTACTGACCCAAGTGTCTTGAAGCTGCCACATGAAAAAGTTGTTCGGAAAAAAATAATTTGATCTCTGTTTTTAGCCTTGTTGTAGTAGTAGCTCCCAGTGGCTCTGTTGATGTTTGTGCACATGCACGAGATTTGCTGTGAGATGTTCTTCCGTGTTTACATATTACATCCAGTGGCTTACGACGACGAAAGAACATCCCCCTGCCCCCCCTAAAGCGTTTTGATAACTCTGAAAGTTCTCCAAACCCTTCCTTGCCATGACGGTTAGTAGGAAATTGGTGAATTATTGATTTTGGGTGAAGTATCCCTTTAATCATGGGGTAATATTTTGGTTTACCAGCCCTCAGCAGATAAACTGCACATGTAATCATGAATACTGACCTAGGCACAGCCAGGACACTGAGGACCACAGGACTCTGTAAATGAAGCAATGTAGTAACGCTCTTCTGTGACATGACGTGAGTTTAATGCTGAACACTTTGACCTTCAGTCCTCAGCACACACAGAGCTCCAGCCCCAAAGCTGCCCGCTGCATCCTCTGTCTGGAGGAGAGGAGACACTCCACCTCCACCCCCTGTGGACACCTCTTCTGCTGGGAGTGCATCACAGAGTGGTGCAACACCAAGGTCAGGCTGAGTCCCAAATGTCAGAGCATTACAACACATTTCATCCATCACATGTCTTACGAATAACAAACTTGTATACTCACATTAACATCAAATACAGAAAAGAGGCTGCTAGCTTATAATAGTGAAGTAAATAGTGCAGTGTTACAGCGATCATACTGTGTGTTGGATTCTGTATTGTGTACAGACACTTGACTCCAGAGTGCAGGTCTTCTCCTTGTCTGACTGTGTGTGAGGAAATGTAACATTGACACTTGTGTTTGTGTCTCTGCCTCTCGCAGGCTGAGTGCCCTCTGTGTCGGGAGAAGTTCCAGCCTCACAGACTGGTGTATCTGAGGAACTACAGCTAGAGCTACAGAGCCACATACTGCACACCTCTCCCTGTGCAGACTGGCTGCCCCTCAGGAACATCTGCAAACATGTTGTAGCTTCTTCATGCCTAACCTTTATTTCCTCTTTCTTCTTTTTTGGTAATTAATTTAAGAAATGTTGATTGAAAATTGAATTTCAGATTGCATCAGTCTAACTTTGTAAATATCACTGTTAGTTTTATTTAAAACTTAAACAGATGTTAATAAAAATGCAGGAATTATCTTGATTACTTGTATGAAAATTGAGTCTGACTCTTTATGATGGCAGTTTAAGGCAGTTGATCATTATTGTCATACTGTGCTGATCCACCCTGACAAGCTGCTCAAGTCCTGTTATACATCTGCAGACCTAAAGAAGACTAAGCTGGACATCAACACAGGGTTATCATGTGGAGCTCTGCAACAGCCTCAGGCTCCAAATATGTCCCGAGACCTTAAACACCACGCTAAATCCTTCACAACATAACAGCTCCCACTGTCTGGTTGTGTCTTGTGATGCTGAGATAACAAGGTCGACTCGGTGATGATTTATAAACCTACAGATAATTGTCTATAGATAGTCCAAGTAAAGGCGGGTTTACACTGCACGACTATTCGTCTGTTCACATCTCAAACTGCACGAGCGTCCCTCTTCAGTCCTACGTCTCAGATCAGTCTCAGACCCCCACTAATTGCACGTCGTTCTACGATTGCGCTCCACCACGATTACCCTGCGATGCCGCTGAGATTTGTGCTGCTCTATAATTGCTCGATTGTAAACATCAAATTGACATTGGTTCCTGATCATCTTATCTTTATATAGCAGAGTCCATGTGGAAGATCAGACCGACAAACACACACACAGACAGCGCGCATTATGGAGCTATTATTGTTGCAATATTATTTGCAAATGCGTATCTCAATCTGTGTGTGCGTATTCAGATCTGTGTGTGCGTATTCAGATCTGTGTGTGCGTATTCAGATCTGTGTGTTGTAAATGATCTGTGTGTGTGTACAGATCTGTGTGTGCGTATTCAGATCTGTGTGTGTGTATTCAGACCTGTGTGTGTGTGTAAAAAAATCTGTGTCCGTATTCAGATTTGCAAGTGAAGACAAATCTGCAAGTGCATGCAAAGATCTGTGAATGTGGAACACAGATCTGTAAGTGTACTAGATCTGTAAATGTGTAAACCGATCTGTAAATGCGTACATAGATCTGTAAATGTCTGTCATCACTTACAACTCAGGCAGGAGCTCTCCATTGGCTGTGTTTTTACCGGTGAATTTTGCAACACTTTTCTAAATCGGTGATATCTGTGATTTGAAAATCTTGGAATGAGATTTGTCTGTTTTTTTTTTTTTCCTTTTAACCTGAGCTCAGGCTCACAGGACCCTGTTGAGACTTGAAGGTCAATATTGTTAGCAATACCGCGGTCCGTGTACGAAGTATAATTTACGTTGTTCACTTTGTACAATGAGAAATGTCGTTTTTACTGGGGTAAATGGTAACTATTTTAGGCGATTTGTTGTGAATTAAGTATTTAATTCGTTTCGGAGTTTTTCTTCTTCTTTCTATTAAATTGTCCGTTGCTGTAGCCATCAAAACGCGGAGCTTTTATTTTGATAAATATTGGTTCCGGCCTCTATCGTTATTTTCAATTTTCATTGTACAAGTTGGAGAAAGGAACAAGCGGCACTTCGGTGCGCTGAATGGCGTTGTACGTCTCACGTCAATCAAACAGGAAATACCGAAAAACGACATTTCTCATTGACAAAGTGACGACGTAATTGAGACTTCGTACACGGACCGCGGTACTGCTACTGCAGCCAGCGTGAGCCTGTGAGCCTGAGCTCAGGGCAAAGGAACACTGAGGTCACAGACAAATCTCATTTCTACACATTTGCAGATCACAGATCTGCCGCGGCAGAAGTGTTGCAAAATTCACGTGTAAAAAAAGGGAGAGCTCCTGCCTGAGTTGTAAGTGATGACAGACATTTACAGATCTATGTACGCATTTACAGATCGGTTAAACACATTTACAGATCTATGTACACTTACAGATCTGTGTTCACATTCACAGATCTTTGCATGCACTTGCAGATTTGTCTTCACTTGCAAATGAATACGGACACAGATTTTTTTACACACACAGGTCTGAATACACACACACAGATCTGAATACGCACACACAGATCATATTACACACACACAGATCAATTACGCACACACAGATCTGAATACGCACACACAGATTGAGATACGCATTTGCAATAATATTGCAACAATTCACTTACATAGCTCCATAGGAAAATCAGGCCTCCCTCAGAGAGAGAGAGAGAGAGAGAGAGAGAGAGAGGCTCTCCAGCCAGCTGACGTGTAGTTCACCTGCAGCTCACCTGCAGCTGTCAGAGGAGCCTCACTAGTTCTCTCTCTCGCCTGCACTTTGTTTAAAAATTCAGCTGATCAGCAGCCAGAGCACAGTGGAAGTGGCTGGTGTGTAGGCTCGCTATTTTATACTGTAACGGCAAGAAAAAATAATCCTCAATTGCTGATTGATAGTGTGTGTACATTTGTCGGGCTGATCTTCCATCACGGACTGCGCTGCATTACTGATCATCACCCGGTCACCCTGTCTGTCACAGCTGTGGTCTAACTTCAGCTTGTCACTTCCCTGTCCCTCCTCTCTCTGTCTGCAGCCGTTCTAACTCCATCTGACGAGGTTCATCAGCATGATAATCAGGTTCATAAAGTCTCTCTGACTTAAAACAATCTGTCATGGCAAAAACTTGTCGTATGTGCAGAATCGAATCAAGTAACCCATACATTGTCCGTCACGACGAGAAATTTTCTGGCATGTCAGAAAATAATCGGGAGGTCGGCGACTCGTCTTTAGACGTCGGGACGTGACGCAGAGCCTAACCATACGTCCGATTATGCTCACGACCCCGCGATCCCTCTAAGATTATGCAAATTAGGCTGCGACTCGTCTGGGACGAGAAAATCGTGGCAAAATCGTACAGTGTAAACCCGCCTTAACTCAGCATTAGTTCAGTGCTTGACCTATGGTCACTTGAAGGGCTCACTCAACTATAATCCAGTAACTACAAACTACAACTGCTCTATAACTCTTAGCTGTATATACAGTATATACTCCCCTGTGGATGTTGCTCTGTCTTCACTGTGGTTCAGCAGGAAGAGACTCACATTCTCATTTGGACCAGATACCAGAACAAAGAACAGAAAAACTCAGATTACAACACACAGAAAGGGGGCATGGTAACATTTACTTATTTACAATCTTTACATCATCTTATCTTGGCTTGATCACATGTAAAAAAATTTAAGAAAGAAAAAAAACCCTCTCCTATCATGACTCACTTCATCAAAAAGCCCATTCATTCAAAAGTCTTCAGTAAATACTTGTGTTGACACTGCTCTTTGGAGATATATGGCCTTGTCAGAGTGCCAGTGTTCATAATTATATGCTTTTTAAACTTCCTATAACACAGCAGCTTTACACCTGGCTTTGCTGTGAAAACCTGTCTTGCACGGCTCTGAAACAACACTGCATGTGTTAGAGTGTTATGTGGAAGAACGGGAAATGCACAGACGTGTTGTGACCTCGGGGCTGCCGTGGATGTAAAGTGATCGACTGTGAAGTCATATGTGGAACCTGGAAGTCTTATTTCTCCTGGCGGCGAGATGAACAGTGAGGTAACTCACCAGATAATACGAGCTGTCACATTTAGCTGTGGGCTGAATGTCGATCTGATTGCCAGTTGGCACAGGCCTCGCTGATCCTCACCATTCACACGCACACTCATTGTCATGGTTTACCTGCAGGTTTGTATGGTCAGGTTTTCATGACCTTTTCTAAATGGTGATATCTGATTTTATTTGAAACTCTTGGAGGGGATTTTTTTTTTTTTTTTTTTTTTTTTTTTTTTAACCAAGGAGGAGTTGGAGATATTAAAGGACCCTGTTGAGACTATTTTGAAGGTCAATATTGTTGAAATGGCATATTCTGTTCGCTCTACAGTTCTGTTGGGTTGACATTTAAGCAATAAAAAAGAAAGTAATGTTACAAACTATATTCCCATGCATTTAGAATTGTGATCCAACTACTTTAAAGGGACAACGAGGAGTTTCTATTCGGTTATAAAAAAGTCTCACGTTAATGTGGATGAATCTCCGCTACCCACACTTGTTAATGGGCCCTTTTAGATAAATATATCGTTCTGTCTCTATCGTTATTTTGTTATTATTAGTGGTCTCGGAAATGCTGGTCGAGCCGACCAGTGTTTCCTTCGTGGCGAGTCATGAGAATAACGCCGCCAAATCACTGTTTATGGTCGGAACAACGGTGGTATGTGAACCTCTTCGAACCTCTGACTTTAATTATTGATGAATGTTTAGCCTCTGTAGGATAATTCAGGCCAGATTTTAGAGTCAAAGAAGTGGTTTTGCTCAGGACCAGGAGTGGTCATAAATGTAATGTGAAAACGCTTCGCTTTTCCAAAACTCTTGTTGTCCCTTTGAATAAATAAGATAATTTGAATTAATCTCCAGGGCCTGTAGAAATCTAGGCCAGATTGGAAAAGTCTAGGCATAGCGGTTTTTGATATGGACCTGGTCTAATGAGGGCTGCAGGTGTCAAACATTAAAAGGTTAGCTACACTATGGTGCCATTAAAATAAACCATTGTCTACTACTACTGCAGAGACCCCCTCAACGGACTGCAGAGGCAGACTGACTGTGACTGTAAAGAGGGGTCTTTGCTGAAGTCAAACAACTGTGGAGTCAAGCCACACCCTGTAGTAGTCCGGCTGAAACCAAACAGATTTTCTTTAAAGGAGCATTAGCAACAAAATTCAACACATGAATGACTTTTTTACAGCCTCGTGTGTTTTCAGACCATATTTGCCAGCACTTTAAAGTGTTTACATCGAAACATCAGGCCCAACACACTCCACTGAGTGCATTCTCCTTTCCTGTTGACAATCCTCCAATTCACTTACACTGCTGTCATTTTGGATAATCAGGTTTTCCCCCTCTGTGGAGAAAGCGCCTGATAGTGGCAGCAGATGCTGGCGGGGCAGCGCTGATCCCAGAGCTCAATCATGTCTATTAGAACGGTGTGATGATGGATGTCTGCTGCTCTTCCACTTATCTCTCCTCATCGTTAACAGCCAGGCAGTTGGCTGTGTAATATGGCCAATTATAACCTGAAAGGAGAATTAATTTGAAAATATGAAACTTTTCTTTCTGTGTCTTCAGGGAGCCAGAAAGCAGAGCAGTGTGTTGGAGTAAACTTTACTGTGGAGCTCCACCTAGTGGGTATGGAGGTATTACTAAGTAAGTGATCAAGTTTTACTTAAGTGATCAAGTAAACCTTACTAAGTAAATAATCAAGTAAGCTGCTCAGTAAATGATCAAGCCTTACTCAGTAAGAACTGTTGCTTAGATGCAGCCAGTCTGCAACAGACTGCTGACATGAGTCCACTCAGTCATGATGAAGACTGTGAATCATACAATTTATGACATATATTTATTACAATTTATTTCAACTTATTTATTTAAGAAAGAAGGGACACAAGGGGCAATGCATATTCATGAGCATTTGTTAACACTTTACAATAAGGGTCCCTTAATTAACGTTAGTTAGTACATTATAAAGCATTAATTAACTGTTTACAGATATATTAACAATCATTATTATGTATTACTTAGGATCAAGAAACACATTAATTAATGTAGCCTATTAGTAAGCAGTTAATTAATGTTCACTACTAAAAGTTAGTTAATAAATTATTATGTAATAAGAAAAGTTGAATAATGTAATTAGTTATCACAATGTATGCACTACTCAGCATTAATTAACACATTAGTTTATCTATTAATGCTTAATAATGTACTAACTAATGTTAATTAAGGGACCCTTATTGTAAAGTGTTACCGAACATTTTAATTTGTCCTTCTACTAATGCAGGTGAGTATGTGGACAACAAATGCAGAGTGGACACTTGATGCCCTTTTTAAAGGGATATTTCAACATTATGGCAAATCCCTATAGTCATAGGAGTCATTACCTATAATTGTCAGTGCAAGCCGTTTTAAGATCGGTGGGGCAGAGACGTGAGCTCTGCACAGCACTAGGTAATGTTCTTCTTCAAACCTATCAAATACATTATCCAACAACTCCAAAATGCTCTCAATTTTAGTGGTAGAGTGAATGGATGGGTGAACAGATGTGATGAAGGTGTGTGTCACAGGATCAGTTTGCAGGAAGGAATAGTACAAACAGCACATCACCTGTAGCTCTCTCCGTCTTTACTATTCTTTCCTGTATTGTTCAAAGTTAAGTGGTGACCAAATAGGGAAGAATAATGTCAACATCTGGTCAATCAGACTAATTTTTAGAGAAAAAAAACTCTCCTTTCTACTTATCTATACCACTTCTCTGTGCAGAGTCCCAACTGGGTTGACATGTAGAGACAAACAACCTCACGTGCTCACTCTCATACCTACAGGCAATTTAGAGTCTACTAGAATCCACCCAGTGTGCATGTCTGTGGAATGTGGGAGGAAGCCGAAGAGCCTGGAGAAAACCTAAAAGGGAGAACATGCAAACTCCACCCAGAAGGCCCCCAGGTCTGGTGGTGAGACTGATCAGTGAGGGGTAAAAAAGGCTGATGTTTGAAATACTACTAGCACAGGAGGGAGGCTGTGGTAAATGCTCTAACTGTTCTCTCCTGCTTAATAAAAACATGTTTTTTGTGTTTCTTTTTCTGGATCCATGAAGCAAAACACAACAAAAAAATTCTGTTTTATTCTTATTGTAAGCAGCAGGTCATCTGAACTTATTGGACTGGACGATAAGACTGGCCTGAGTGTGGCGTGAAGCAGGTTTGTGAAGATGTGGAGCTTGAAGCACAAGGGGAAACAGGCTGCTGAGAAATAGCAGAGTCGATCTGAGATCAGCCATGGCGTTTCCATAACCACACAATAGTACAGAAGCAGCTGGTGGAGAATGGAAAGATGTGCAGGGCTTAGATGCTGCTGCTGCATTCGGAGCATGATTGACAGATGAAGAACAGGTGCAGAGGAAAATGGCACTGGAACAGACATCAGACCGGGGACAAACAAAAGACATCAGGGAGAGAAAACAGAGGGAGAAAAAGCCAAAAGAGGCAGAGCTCAAAATCCTGTAGAAGACTCTGAAATGTGGCTTTCACCTCTTTATTATTAAACAAGCCTGATATGACTGGTAGATCAGAGCGTACTGTGCGTAGAAATGTCTTACATCAACACATGTGATGAAGCAACATAACGTCAAACGTCTGTTTCTCAATCCTGTATGAGTCAGGGCTGTGAAGAGGAAGTAAAAATCCTTTATTTCTCCATGTTTGAGCTGTTCCTGTCTTTCCTTACAGGGCATAATGATGCATTCAGCTCTCAAAGACTAGGACTTTGGTGCCTGTGGATAAAAGTCTATGAAGTGGAATCATATCCAGCTCAGTTCAGGTGGTGAAACGCTCTGTAATCTTATTTTCTATTTTCATGAAGCCATATAAACAGATGAACACCACCAGGGCGTTTCCCACAGGCATGTAGACCAGTGTGCTGGTCCAGAAGGCAAACAGGTACACAGTCCGATCACAGTAAGGCACTATGGCCGGTAGTGGTCGTGAGGCGTTCAGGCGCTCTCCGACCAGGGTTTGAATCAGTTTTCTGAAAGTGTGCTGCTTGTTGCTGATCATCCCAGTGTGGTTCAGGTTCAGAAGGCTCTGGTTCTTCAGCGTGAGGTCAAACCTGCTGTCAGGTGCAGTGTTGTTGACTCTGTCCTGGATGGTGATGTTTTTGTGGTAGTTGGGTGGATACAGAGAGTAAACCTGGTAGCTACCTGAAGACGAGAGAGAGAGTTAATGAACAGATGAATGGACAACAGCCGACACAGTCACACTCTCAGGTGTCACTCACCACACAAGAACCAGATGGAGGCAAACAGAACCAGGCCGAGCATGCACGCAGTCCACATCCTGTTGCCTGGTGATGCTGGACAGAGGAGCTCTGGCAGAGGGAGCAGGCCCATCAGCAGCAGGGCCAGGATCCCACACACCAGCACATACACTGGGATAACTGGAGCTACTGGGCACTCATACAGGTACACTGCACCTGTTTACAAAGAGCCAGAAGCACTTGAAAAAATGTACGTACAAATGCACTTACAAATGTTTAATTGCAGTTTATTCCTTCTCTATGGAGGTCAGAGCCTGCCAGTATTAAAGGTATACAGTTTAATTTAGTTGTACTATATATACTGTGTATATATATGTATATATATATATGTAATTCTCAAAATTCAAACTTCATTGTAATTGTAAGTACAGCCATAACAATAATGAAGCGTAAAGGGATAGTTCAACATTTTGGCAAATTGGCCCATTGCCATAATCGCTATAGTTTTAGGATTTCTTGGTTTCCCTCATCAAACTCATCAAATCCACAATCCAACAACTCCAAAACGCTCTTGTGGACAAGTTGTGACCTGCATATTCACCACGCTATGAAATAATAACAGAATGTTATTATCTCATAGCATGTTGCAATGTTGAACTATTCCTTGAACTATCCCTTTAATATATCCATTTATAGATTAACAGACTAGACTTGAAATGGAAATACAAACTTCATTCCTAGATTTAACTAATACTAAGTTATTTATAAACAATGTCTCTACTCTGTTTAAGAATAGAAGAGGATTTGAAGACATAAACCACATCACTACTGTGTCTTTCACATCACCACAGTGGTTCACTGAGACTATAAACTGCAAAGTTCACAAAATGTAGAAAATTCATGAATGGAAAGGTTATTTCAGTGCCTCACCTACCTATTGCGATGTGCGCAACTGGAAAAGATATGATGAAGAGAATGACCCATCCTGAGGGAGGAGATGAGGATGAGTGTTTATAAAATCTAATTGTTGCTTTATTTTCTGTAATTACTTACCTCCAATAAAAACACCTGCACTGAGCGCGCTGCATAAACACTTATAGTGGAGGTTCCCTGCCGTTCTGACACACATGTTGAACAGCCCACAGTGACCTGAGTGATGTGAGAGGACAAAGATGAAGCTCCATCACTGCAGATAAACAAACTGCTGCTGCTTCGTTAAGATACTAATCGAATCAATACCAATCGAATAAGATTGTTAAAACTGAAGGTAACTGTTAGGAAAGAAAAGTTACTTACCACTCGTCTGTTAAAACACCCGAGAGTCAGTTATCTGAGTCTCAACTCTTCAGTGTGTCAGTGAAAAGATGTGTGCAGGAAATGCATTGCATCACCTTGGGCAGTGTGCGAAATACCCATCAATATTCGGGGGGGTCCCTAACTCGCGATTGTTGCGCAATACCGTTATTTTTTTTTTCTTTTTATAAAGTAGGACTATAACATTACAATAAGCCAAGAAAATTAGCCTATAGCCTAAAAAGGAGAGGCAAAGTTGTGCACTACAATGCAGAAAGTAATTGACAATAAATAGACGATAATTCAATAAATAAAAGACAATAATTGGCACAACACTGGCGCACTTGAACAATGAATAAATGCCAGGTATAGGAGACTGGCGCGATCAGGGCAATGCAGAAACGAATAGACAATAAATAAAATACAATAATTAAAATGAATGAAAGACACCAAACTCGTGCACTCGAATAACAACCAACTGTATAAATCTGGAGATCTGAGACTGACGTGCAATTATGTGCACGAGATCCTCAGCCTGCAACTATGACCGATCATGTAGCCTTATCTAACCATCCATCTAGCAAATACGTTTAAACACAGCATTGAACACATCCACAAATCACATTCGTATAACGGGCCATCATGAAAATTGAAAAAGCACAGACACATAGCTCACAACAGGCGCCTGGCCAAACAACACCACTGGGGGTTCAGGCCATCGTATGCTGAAGCAGGCTAGCCTCTTACCTTAAGTTATTTTCCTGCCTTAATGTCAAACCAAGGGTTGCGGTATTTCCATTACCCCACCTGCTTAGGTGTAAAAAAAAAAAAAAAGAAAAAGAAAAGCGGCCAATCACCAGTGCTAGCAGCAGGGGCTGCGGCTACGTCTTCAGAGCATTCGGCCTCAACTTCACTTTCTTCGGCAGAGGGTGGGAGAGGAACGGGATCCTCTGTTCTGATAGCGAGTGGGCTCGACTCCTGCGCTGGGCTGGCGCACATGGCTAATTTGCATAATGCGCAGGTGACACGGCTCAGCTTAATGTTAAACGAATAAATGTTTTGAATTATGAATACTGGACATGGTGATCTTAAACACATTTAATTGACCACAATAAAATTATTATATTATATTATTTATTTTTTGACAAGATTGAGACCCCCCTCAGATTTTGCTTTTGAGTCTTTCAGGGGGTCTCAAGGGGTTAATCAGGGGGGTCCGACCCCCCCAAACCCCCCCGTATTTCGCACTATGACCTTGGGAGAAAAATGTGTAACAGAGGATTTCCCCCCCGAGTCAACATCACAACATTACAGCACTGCTTGTGAGCCACCAGTAGCTTTTCCTCTTTCAGAAGGGCTGTAGCCAATCCCAGCTGACACAGGGTGAGGACAGGATACACTGGTCTATCACAGGGCTGACATGTAGAGACAGACAACTTCACACACCCACATTCACACCTACTGTACAGGCAGCTTCACAGTTTAACCTCACACTCATGTCTTTAGATTGTGGACTGTGTCTCTATCAAGTATGAATGACAAAAAAAGCTATCAAAAATATTGTTTCACTGTGCAACTAAATTTGCGATGAGCTATTTAATTATTTTTTATGTTTCCTTTTTTATTGAGCTGAACAAATTGTAAGTTATATTTAACTTTCTGTCTTCTTGTTCCTGAAGATGCCTGATATGTGTAATCAGTTATTGAAAGAAAGAAAGAAAGAAAGAAAGAAAGAAAGAAAGAAAGAAAGAAAGAAAGAAACTGGTTTTCCCGTCTGTGTCTGCTGCTGAGGTTGTAGTCAACACTTCCTCTGAGAGATGTCACCACATTAAGATGTGGAAAAATAAGAGAGCCATTAAAATAAACAATATAATTTTACAAAAAAAAAAGTTTAATAAAAAAAAAGTTTAATCAAATTGTAATGCAATAGGCTACTTATTTTTCATTTACAGTTATACAGTAAAAGCCTAGCATTGATGTTTTTTCTGTGTTGTCTGTTTGTGGAAAATGTGTTTAAGGAGCCAACATGGCCACACTGAGCCAGTGTTTGTAGGTGACGCAGAACACCTGAACACCTGAACCTAATAAGGTAGTAGCCTAATGTGGAGGATTTGTATTTTACACACAAGCATGTAGAATAACTTATATATTAACTGATGATGGTTGTGTTTTTTCCACGGTGTCTGGTCACATACAAAGTAAATAAAGTGACGAATCTGCGGGTGGCAGAGAGTGAAAACAGGAAGTGGAAACCAGGATCAGCAGACAACATGAGCACCAGTCAAACTGGAACCTCGGAGCTCTGCAGTCACATGATCCCCGGCCACCGCAGCCTCAACACGGACTGCTGCTGTCAGAGCTTCACCTGGGTCCGGAGGTAAGACGATGATAGAGGCTTTCACTGCTGAGACGTGACGGAGAGGAGACGCTGCTGTCGGTGCTGCTGTCGGTGCTGCTGTGTGACTCACAGCAGGATGTTCATGTTATTCTCACTTTTTAACAAAAACCGACGAAGAATCCTCCACCGATCTCTGCAGGGACTTTCTGTTGACATACTGTAACTATCTCCGTCTGTCTGGCACCTGATTATTGATTTTTGATGGAAGACGCGGCAGTGTGTGGTGTGTGTTCACGGTTACTGCGACACAAACACATATTTGTCTGTTATTAATTTAACAGCTGCGAGAGGAAGAACTCTGTTCTTACTCCAGTAATAATATTCAGAGCACGCCAAAGTATATTCAAGTAGGCTACAGTTGTACTGAAGTGCAGGACTCAAACGCACCACATGCAGCAGCTTTTACTGTCAAATTGTAACCGAGGAGCTCAAAGTCTCACCTGGTTGATGCACAAAACTCACTGTCAGCTGTTTTATTTAAGAAATGATATTGTTTTATATTCTGAGGATAGCCTAAAGTTACAGTTGCAAAACAACCATGTTTTAGTTTTGGCCAGGTTTGTGTCTGCATGCTGTGGAGCTGGTTGAGCAGTGGCTGCAGAATCAGCATAGCCTACTAGACATTATGATAACAGTCTGTGTTATTTTATTTTATTTTATTTATTTATTTTGCTTAAAATAGCTGCATATAATAAATTGACCTACAAACTTGTAGGATAATTGATTTCCAGAACCGAAATCTGAACAATGGAGCCCCTCTCAAAATTCTTGTTTTATTTTGTTGACATAGAGTCAGAGGTTTTTACAGAGGGGATTTTGGATATCTCTTTTATTCATTCTGTAAATGAGAAAATACTGTCAACAGCCCTAAAAAAAAATCTAATTTTGCCATGTTTTTAGGAGTAAAATGTTGTATACATCAGCCTTTGAATGACATATCAACAAATCCCTCTGTAAAAACCTTCAGAATATAGACAGGAATGAAACTGGAAGGTTTGGTGTCTGTAAGTGCTGAGATTTCAGGCTCAGAGTCTGAGGAAAAACTCATTTTGAGAAAACGGCCTCTAAAGACTTGTAGTAGATTGTTCATGTTAATCGTACTTTTACGACTGGTTGTGGATACGGAGGAAATGACAATTGTTGGAGCCTACATAATTGTTCAGGAGAGAGAGAGCTTTACAATGATACCTGACATGACATGGGTCAGACAACAGGCACAGCACATGTCACAGTAGCTGTTAACTTTTGGTGAATTTAGGAGAAATCTACTAACAAAAGAGACAAAATGAAGTAAAATAACCACTTTAATGTGGATTTTCTACCATTTCTTTCGACTTTTCTGAAAGAATACATGTTAAGGAAGAAAAATAGCCCAAAATCTCAAAATTGACCAGTGCATGAAAAAACTGTGTTTTTGCCTTTAAAATCTGTGAAAACCTAGTTAATTCTCTAGTTGAGTTAATTCACAAATTCACCAGGCAACTAGTTTGTCCATGTTGCAGTGCATTTAGAAAATGTTCAGAGTCCCCTAGTTTCATAGGGCAGCGTTATCCTGGTGCTCGGCCAGACGAGTGACCGGCTTCTTGGTCACCTCTCCTCTCCTCCATGATCGCTCAGTCAGTCTGGGTCCAGCTCGGAGTCCTGGGCTCTCGGGAACATTCAGTGCAGGAGAAATTGTTTTTAGTAGCTTCAACACAATCCTGTCTCTGAGCTCTGTGGGCAGTTCCTTCCTCCTCATGTGTTTTGCTCTGATCTGCACTGTCAGCAGAGAGACCTCTATAGACAGCTGTGGGCCTTTCTATTTCACATCCAGTCAGCTGAATTCAGCACAGTGGACAGTGAAATGTAGAAACATCTCAACCATGGTCAATTTGAAGTGTTCCAGAAAGCAGACTAAATACTTGTGTCAATATTTCAGTTTTGACTTTATAATAAATTATCAAAAGTGATTGATAATATTGGTCCATGGTGTTTTCTGACAGGAACGATGTCTGTGGTGAAGCTGGAGCAGAGTCGAGAGCGGATTCGTACAGAGCTGGATAACGTTGTGGACTTCTGGCTCAAATACTCTCACGACACCGTACATGGGTACTGTAGTTTACTGTAGTTGTGTATTTGAAATGAAAATATTGTATTTGATCTGTATTATGTACGATCACCTTGCATGTAACCATGTAATCCTCATCATTCTGATGAACATGAGTCCTTGCTTCCTGTTTCAGAGGCTTCTTCACCTGTATTGGGAGAGACGGGACAGTTTATGATGAGCTGAAGTATGTCTGGCTGCAGGGTCGGCAGGTACGTCCTGGTCCTGGTCCTGGTCCTGGTCCTGGTCCTGGTCCTGGTCCTGGTCCTGGTCCTGGTGCTGGCAGTGTAATGTATGTGGTCATCAGGTTTTATGTGAGTAAATTGTCTTGTTTTCGGCTACAGGTGTGGATGTACTGTCGCCTCTACCGGACCGTGGATCGATACCGCAGGCCAGAAATCCTCGAGGCAGCGAAAGCTGGTGTGTAGAAATGTGAAGCCAAGGTTCAGATTTGTATCAGTCACTTTAGTTTGATTCTCTCATGTCAATGAAATGTTGGTCTATGTGATGTTGCACTAGGTTTTCAGTCATAAATCAAGTTTGAGGACGTGCTCGACAAAGACTAATCAAACTTGAGACAGACGACTCAAATGGACCTGATTTAATCTAATATTAGGCCTACATATTTACCTTTTTTTTTTTCTTACATAATTACACTTTGTGTTTTGAAACATTATTTGGGAGGGGCTAAGGCCATAAACAATAGCAAAGACAGCAGAGCATTATGCAGGTTACACAGACATTAATAGTAATAGTAATAATGAGTAACTTATTCCTCCTGTAAGGCCACACAATCCTACTCATTATAGTAAGTAATTTAAAAAAAAAAAAAGAATGCTCTGCCTTTCATCCTTTGCTCCCCACACACCCTTCCCAACATTTAGTGCAAATCAATTCAGTACTTTTATTTTTACAATAATGATTATATTAGTAGTATAGTATTATTAAGGTTTATGAGATGGCAGAGGCAGCAAGAGTTTTCAATAATGTTGAAAGTAGAACTAAACTTCTCATGACCTGATCTGAAAGTGGAAATAGAGCAATATCATGTAACTCCATGCATGTGTGTGACTGACTCGCACCTCTAGCGTGACCACAAACTGGATCAGAACAGTGTGTCAGCGCCAAACAACAGGTGTTGTAGTCAGCTCCATGAGGCTGCACAGTACACAGCACATGGTGCTTGAGCTAAAAGCACTGGCAGTGTTACCGTTTTTTTTAGCAGGTGTCACATTCACCATCTCTATTAAGCTGTTTTTGACCAGACCAGAGACACAAATGATCTCTTTGGTTCTAAGGCCTTAATTCATCATGCTGTTAAGGTGGAAAATTCCACACATCCACAGGTAAATGATTGCAGACCCATCACCAGGGTCTATCCGCTGTAGACACAAGTGACTAATGACAGTCATGTTTGCTCTGTGCTCGCTGCTAATTATCTGTCTACAAGGCACTGAAACCTTCCTGAATGGAAACTATAGACCTGCAAAATGTCACCTTTTATAAGAAATAAAAGAAAGAAGAGGAATGATTAAACTTTACCTTTAACAGTGGAAGGCCAATGACAGTAGGAACAGAGGTTCTTTTAAAGGAGACATATTATGCCTGCTTTCCACAATTTAAAATAGTTCCCAGGTGTCTTAAATACATGTCTGTGATATGCTTTGGTCGAAATACCCCAAGGATCAAACATCACAGCTCTTTTCATCCTCTCAAAACAGTCCTGTTCAGAACGGCTGGTTTCAGTGCCTGTCCCTTTAAATGCAAATCAGCAACTGCTCGGCCCATCCCAACCCTTCTACTGGTACCACGTAGGGGCGGGGTTATGCAAATTAGAAAACTAGTTACATAACTGGAAGACATCTGAGGGAACAGCTCATAAAACCACATGGATTTAAATCTAGGGAACCTGCAAATTACAGATTCTTTTTGTCAATTCTCGCATTTTGGGGCCAGAAGGCAAGACAAACACCTAAATTTAAAGAGCCTTCAAAAAGTGATATTTACATAATATGTCCCCTTTAATCATGAGTACAAGATAGTTGTGGCTTCATTGAAAGACTAACGAACATATATGTAAAAAGATTCATGTGTCCTGTATGACAAAATGTTGACTTGTGTGTGCAGGAGGAGCGTTCCTCAGGAAGTTTGCCCGAGTGTCCAGCGGCAGTGATCAGTTGAAATGTGCCTTCTGCTTAACAAGAGATGGTAAAGCAGTCAAAGTTCAGAGGACGATATTCAGTGAGTGTTTCTACATCCTGGCCTTGGATGAATTGAGCAGAATCACCGGTGACAAAGACATGCAGGTATAAAAAGCTATTATTATTTTAACAGTATCTGCACTTGGCACCATTTTACCAGCTCAAAGAAAAAAAAAAGAAATAAGCTGATTAAAAGTAGGACCGTTGTAACAGGTGTTACATGTATTGGATTTGTGCTGGTTTCAATTCAATTCAATTCAATTCAATTCAAAGAACTTTATTTTTCCGTTAGGAACTTCATTTGTGTAAAAGCGTCAGTGCAGGTTTAAGACAAGATAAATAAACAGATAAGTACATACATGTTAAGAAAAAAAAAAAAGTTAGAAATTAGGGCTGTCAGAGTTAACGCATTAATCGCGATGAGATTAATTAAAAAAATTAACGCGATTAAATTTTTTAATCGCGGTTAATCGCGGCCCATTTTGTCCTCTGTCTGCTGGACTGGAGGACTGGAGTGTGGGACCTCCAGTCCAGTAGGTGGCGGTAAGCCACCTTCAAGTTGGTTGCTACACAAATATACACAGTCTAACATATATCCACAGCTCCATCCATTGATTTTTTGACGGCTTTGTTGTCAACAAATGCACGTGGCGATGTATTGATTTTTTGACCTCGTCTGTTGTCAACAAATGCACATGGCCAGGCAGAGACGTAGCAAAGTAAAGGGCAATTTCCACTGGATGCAATTCATTTCAATTCTGTGTGAGTTTCATGCATCATGTGTTATGATTAGGTAGGCCTGCTAGGTCTGGTCTAAAAGTTGTTTGTCTAGAGATTATAACACTTTGGAGTGTTGAAAGTCCAAAGCGCCATATATAATATTTTTAATAGAGATTAAAGCAGATATCAGTGGAATGTTTTTGTTAATATAAGTCCTAAATAGTCCTATTTTCCGTCAGCAATCACTTACATGAAGTATTTCAGCCTAAACACGAGTCTCTCCGTCACTCTGCTCTGCTGTAACCCGAGGAGAAAATTTTCCTTGTGGGATACAAGTGTTATCCAATGAGGGGAGAGAACGGCATGAAGGGCTGTGTGTGCAGCCAAGGGATGCGCGTGAATGTGGTGACGTAGCACGAGGACCAATTGATGCCTGACAAGGGCGGGGGCTGCTAACTCATGGTGCGTTCAAGGAAACTCGTACTTTGTGTTTTTCCTTCCTGTGAAGTCATACCAGTTCGATCTGGTACGAGTTCACGGGTCGGAAGTTACGAGTGGCCGTTATAGGGAACTTTCACAGACAACAGGACGGTAAAAACACGAGCTACGGGTTACCTGGAACGCTACCAAGTCGTAGTTGTGACTTGAAGCTGTAACTTACGGTTTCAAAAGCCTGCCTTGAACACAGCATTAGCCGAAACGGCCGTGCCACTGATATCTGCTTTAATCGCGAGTTAACTATGGAAAAAATGCGATTAATCGCGATTAAAAAAAATAATCGTTTGACAGCCCTATTAGAAATACAAAGTCAATGTTAAAAAGAGAGGAGGCACAAACACGCACACACACACACACACACACACCCACACACCCAAGCCAAGCCAGGTCAGCTATTCAATAATCTGATCGATGATGGAATGAAACTTGTCATGGCTCTCTTGGTTTTAAAAGTAAGGGATCTGTATCTCTGGCCTGAGGGTAGAAGACTGTAGTGATTATGTAGTGTGTGTGCAGTGTCTGAAGCTATCTGAAAACCTTTTTGTTTAGTCCGTCTGCTGTAGATGCTGTGAAGTGGTTCCTGTGCCAGTCCGATTATTTTACTGCTCATGTTTATGATTTTGTTAAGTGGGTTGCGATGTATGTTGGACAGTGAACCAAACCAGGCTGTTATATTAAAGGTGATGACAGATTCAATGAAACATTTGTAAAAGGCAACTAAAACTGTTTAATGCTGATTATGCATAAACTGAAACAAATATTGAAGCCACACGTACTTCCCTTTTTTTTCTTTTTTTTTAAAAAAAAAGTGAACTTTTGCTTTGTCACTGGGACAAACATCACACTGTAACTCCATCAGAGCCACAACACTTCATATCTGGTGCTGACCCTCTGCTCTGCTGTGTTTCCAGCTGGAGGCTGAGCAGATGATGGAGCAGTTGATCTACTGGGTTCGCGAGGACTCATCCGGTCTGGGCCGGCCACAGCTTCCTGGAGACGTCGCCACCAACAGCATGGCAGTTCCCATGATGCTGTTGTGTCTGGTGCAGCAGCTCACTGAAGGCCGGGGTCAGGAGGTGGTTCAGAAGTACAGAGAGCTGGGCAGCTGGTGTGTACAGCAGATCCTACAGCACGTCCAGGTATGGATACATTTTTTGGCAAATTGGCCCATTGCCATAATCCCTATAGTCATAGCAGTAGGTTTGTTACCTTTAATTGTCAGTGCAAGCTATTTTTAGAACGGGAGAGCAAAGCTGAGAGCTATTCAGAGCTACGCAACTCCAAAACGCTCTTGTGGACAACTTGTCCACGAGAGTGTTTTGGAGTTGTTGGATTGTGTATTTGATGAGTTTCATGAGGGAAACCAAGAAATCCCATTAGCCTCTGTAGTGGAGCTCTGAGCAGCTCACGGCTCTGCTCCACTGTTCTAAAAAATAGCTTGCACCGACAATTAAAGGTAACGAACCTACTCCTAAAATTATGGGGATTATGGCAATGGACCAATTTGCCAAATCTTGAACTATCCCTTTAAAGTAGTGGTTCTCAAACTTTTTCAGTCATTCCCCACCTTGGCCAAGGGAGAACATCTAGTTTGTCCAATATAAAGTTTGTGAAGTGTCTGAGAAAAACTTTCCCCTTTGGACAATAAAGGCATCTATCTATCTATCTATCTATCTGGAGCTGCTGACAGATGTGCTGACAGCTGACAGTGATAGTTTCCTCATCACTACATTTGTGCCACTGCCTGATCCTCCCTCACGGGACAAAGTCTTTTGGAAATATGTAGGCCTGTATTCTCTATGTTTTTCCTCTCTTCATTTCTAACCGACTCGTTTCCGTTTTTGCCAGTAGACAAACGTGAAATGGGGTGCACGAGTGCCCAAGCTTGCTCACTCTTGATTCGCATATAAGTGAATGTTATATGAAAACAGAAAAGACACCACGAAATGGAAACATTGTAATAATTCATGTGACCAGTGCCCACAGCTGGCCATAAGTAAGTGGTATAAGTCAGCTTGTCGCACCCCACCTGTCATTTCGCTATTCCCCACCAGTAGGGAGCGCCCCACACTTTGAGAATCACTGGGTTAAAGTGACTGGCCGGGTGTATATACTTTACTGTATGTTTTGCACTTTGTTGCTTTTACCAGTAAACATGCTGAAATATCTTTGTCCTCCTTGTGTAACAGAGAGACGGCACAGCTATTTTAGAGAACGTGACCCTGGATGGAGCAGAGCTGCCAGGTTGCCAGGGTCGACTGCAGAACCCAGGTAAACACTCGGGCACGGCAAACAGTACGGAGAGTGCATGGGGAAGCTGATGTCCAGCCAAGTGCTGTGTCCTGTGCTTAGTTGCCCACCTCAGTGTTGTCCCTCTCTTTCATGCTGACCCGTGCTGACTCAGGCCATGCCCTGGAAGCAGGCTGGTTCCTGCTTCAGTACAGCGCGGAATGGGGGGACGAGGAGCTCCAGAAAACTGCCATTAACAAGTTTGTGCAGCTGCCTTATCAGCATGGCTGGGATAAAGAGCACGGTGGCCTCTTCTACTTCCTGGATGTGGATGGTCACTGCCCTACACAGGTAAACTGTTAGTGTGCTTGTTGTTCTTAGGGGCCTCCTCTTTTTTTGAACTTGATTGTTTTTTAGATTGCCTTCTTTCTTTTGCATCATGTAGGACAGTTTTTGTGGATGTGAGCGTGTGTGTGTTTCTGTGTATGTTGGACATGGAATGTGTGCGACCACATCAATTTCCTCACTGAGGATAATAAAGTTGACCTTGACCTTGTATACACAGGATCAGATTTTCCTTTAGAGAGTATTGGTAAATGCATTAGTAATAGTAGTTGGTGTTTACATAGTTTTTTATGATGCATTGAATGACTTGTTGACACTGCTTGTGATTTCAACTAGTTGGAGTGGAACATGAAGCTGTGGTGGCCTCACTGTGAGGCTCTCATCGCCTTCCTGATGGCCTACAGTCAAACCAAGGAACCAGAGCTGCTCGACAGATTCTCCGAGGTTTATGAATACACCTTTAGCCATGTGAGTTTATACTGTAGCGTCGACAAGGCTGTACATTTTCAATTTTATATTTTCAGGCCTGATTCAACATTTGGCAAAGATTCTTATGGTTTCTTTTTTTGAGATTTTAAAGGGATATTTCAACATTTTGGCAAATTCACCCATTGCCATAATCGTTTTAAAGGGGAACTAAACCCCTCAGTTTTGGATGACGTGCTCTAAGCTTGAAATTCAAAAAATGCCTTGATTATGGGCGGGACTCCTGAGCACTCTCCGATCCCCCCTCCCCCCTCCCCCCTGCGCCCCATTCACACCCGCGAAATCACACAAAAGAGAAAAAAAAGTAATAAACACACATCAACACTTCTGCTAGCGCTAACGAGCTACTAACGAGCTACTCTAACAGCACTAGTAGCGCAGACACTACTAGGAGAGGACGCCAGAGCCGTGACACAGCATCTACAGCTGATCCGCCGGCTCGTTAGCTCGTTAACGGCTCGTTAGCGCCGGCCGCACTAACGACTCCCGTTCAGGCAGCTGTTAGCAGCCGTTAGCCGCAGCAGAGCAGCTAGAGCGCCTAGCAACCGTTAGCGGCAGGCAGCAGCCGGTGCTGATTGGCCGGGGAGCTAGTGGCCGGTGACGAAAGCTGCCTCCAAAACGTCATCTGCCTCCATCTCAGCCAATAGAAAAATTCGATTGTAATAGCCGTGTTTCAACCCATAGAGGGCAGTCACTCTACATTTTTTACTACAAAATACACCAAATTGAAATATTTTGACTAAAATGTCAAAAGTTGGACCAGAATCAACTGACAACACTACCTTATACCCAAATATATTTGGGTAACACTTTATTTTAAGGGGTCCTTGTTCCTGTGTATCTACCTAATTAATTACAGTGTAATTACCTATGTAACCGTATGTAATAACATGTACTTACATTGTAAATACATAGTGTATTTTGGTGTACTTACAGGTCCTTGTTACACTTGTAATAAGAAATGCTTGTGCAAAGAGAGAGGCCACTTTGGCATTTCTTATTACAAGTGTAACAAGGACCTGTAAGTACACTAAAATACACTATGTATTTACAATGTAAGTACATATTATTACATACGGTTACATAGGTAATTACACTGTAATTAATTAGGTAGATACACAGGAAGAAGGACCCCTTAAAATAAAGTGTTACCTATATTTGTTTTCAGCAGAAAAAAGTGGTTTGGGGGTTTAGTTCCTCTTTAAGAGTAGGTTCGTGGTGCAAGCTAAACAGCGGAGCAGAGCCACGAGCTGCTCAGAGCTACACTATGGAGGCTAATGGGATTTCTTGGTTTCCGTCATCATCATCAAATACGCAATCCAACAACTCCAAAACGCTCTGGTGGACAAGTTGTGACCTGCACATTCACCACGCTATGAGATAATAACAGAACGTTACGAGACAGAGTTGTTTTAGAGGTAAATTCATGCAAAACCGCTGATGCGCGTTCCCGTCGGGAGCAGTTTTTCGGCAAGCAGTCCCTGCATTTGCCGTCTCGTAACGTCTCATAGCGTGGTGAATGTGCAGGTCACAACTTGTCCACAAATAAATGCAAACAGAAACTGAACCTTGAAATGAGTCATTAGGACTCCTCCCAATAAAACAGTCACTGTTCTCAGACATGCCCAAGCCCTGCCCATTGGGTTACTCTCAGTGATTACCTATGAACACCTTGAGATACAGGTTCTTACTTGTAGTATTTGTTTATCCATGCTCTGGGAGAGTAGAGCATTACCAACCATCAGTTATCAAGTCATGATGATGCGTGGGGGCACGGCCTCTCTCCATTTATAGTCACATGTTGTCTTGTTTGATAATATTTCATGAACTTTTCAGCCCTAATGTATCATTACAAGATAATGTACTCTTTATGTGAATGACACAACCTTTCACTGAAAAGGTGTAGGCTGAAGCATCAGTTTATTTTGCCTACCCTGCCTAAATTAACATTTTCCGTCCACTCATTTAAAATTTTTTGACAGAACAAAAAAACAGCATATTCTACATACAGCAGTTTATGAGCACACTGGTATTTATAATTCAGTTTTATATTTATTAATAATGGTGAATATGTGTCTGATTTTGTGCAGTTTCCTGATGCTAAGGGTGGCGAGTGGTTTGGCTATTTGACACAAGAAGGGAAAGTTGCACTGGATTTTAAAGGAGGCCCCTTTAAAGGTAAGCAAAAGGGGAAAAAACAGTCAAATTACTTTAATGAAACATATAGTAAGTCATGAATGCACACCTCATCACTGCTCCAGGCTCCAGGCTACATTAGCTACCACTAGCTTAACGCACCTGTAGCTCTAATCACAGTGTTGGTGGTCAGGATGCATTGTGGGTAACAAAAGCACCCGGTTTCCATCATGAATCTTGCAGTATTAGTGCTAAATCAGTGCAGTACTCTTTGGTTTATCTGTGTCCTTACGTTTTTCTGCCATTAACTAGCACATCAAATGAGCAACAGAAGTGATCAGATAACAATGTTAGACTCACTATGAATAAGAAGAATAGAAATCAAAGTCACCAAAACAGAAACAAATCTTAGTGCCTGCATTACCCACAATGCAGCCTGACTTTAAGTTGCAGTTTAATAGCTAGAGTAACCTGGAGCCTGTAGCAGAGATGAGGATCGGGGCACAGAGATCTGGTCGGTTCCTTACTGTTCTAACTTACGTACATGCAACGGTCTCTAACAGGATTAGTAAGATAACTGTGTTCCTCTCATCTTCTTCAGGGTTCTTCCATGTGCCTCGCTGCTTGTACATGTGTGAACGTATCCTGGACGGCCTGCTGGCAAACAAGGACTAAACATCTTGACAGGAATTTCATGATAATGGGACTGACTTTGATTTAGTCAAACTACAATTATCAGGTTATAAAGAAGAAATGCACAAATTTTCACATGTGCATTTCACATTTCAATAAAGTTACTTTAATCTAATGAAAGAATTCCTGTCACTGAGCAACTCATACATTCATTAGCATATTATATTAGAATAGTGCTGCTGTAAAACAAAATGAACACTGTCCTCTGGAACCTGTGGTAGTTTGTGTCAATATTAATCTAAGATGCCTTTCTGGGTCAGTCTCGATCATGTTTTCTCCACCCCCCCCTTTTTTTTCCTTTACTACTGTTTTTATTGTTACTACTCTAAATGTAATGGATTTGTGAGCTGCTCAATGACAGTTTACAAGAGGACACCTAACATGACTGCCCTGTATTTTCCACTTCACCTGGCTGCATGTTTGTAGCCCGTAGAGGAAATCATCAGTTCCATCCCAGGTGAAACACTATCCCTCCCTCATCGTACATAGTAAAACATTAAAAAGACATGTCAAATTGTGCCTTCTACATGCACACCTAAGTTTTAAAAGACAGGGCTCACCAGTGAATGGGGAAGTCCTGGTCTGGTGAGTCACATGGCAGCAAAGTCTTCCTCCTCGAGCTTACGCCCCCTGTTTCAAGTCAAGCTCCTCCTGCCTGGTGGTGCACACACCCTGCCCACCTTCATAGACTCAGGTGCAGATGCCAAAATTATGGCTGAGAGCTTGGCCACACAACTGGGACTGGAGAGAGCTCCACTTAACACCCCTATACCTGCCAAAGCCCTTGATGGCCATCTTCTGGGGACTGTCACTCACCAGACTTCTCCTGTCCACATGCTGATCTCCAGTAACCACCATGAGACCATCCGGTTTCTCCAGTGGGCCTTACTCTGCGTGTGGAGTCCAACAAGCTGGCTCCCAAGTTTGTCAGGCCCTTCGCCATCGAGAAGGTCATCAGCCCTGTGGCAGTCCGGCTCAAGCTCCCTCGGTGACCATGCGGGTTCACCCGACGTTTCATGTGTCCAGGGTCAAGCCGGTCAGCGAGAGCCCGTTGGTGCCTGCCGCTCCACCCCCATTGATGGGGGACTCACCTACGTTCTTGCCGACGTGGAAGAGGCTGCCAGTACCTCGTCGACTGGGAGGGCTATCATGGTCCAGAGGAAAGATCCTGGGTTCCTGCTCGACACATTGTGGACCTGGGTCTCATCCAAGACTTCCACCAGCAACATCCAGACCAGCCCTCCGTCGGCAACATCAGCAGAGGCCCTCGCAGTAGGACGCCTGCTGCCGACCCTTCCACCGCACCGGACCTGTGGGAGGACTCCCTGTCGGAGGAGGAGGCAGTCTCCTCCCAACCCTAGGACAGAGAGTCCTCGGGTTTTGAAGAATTCTGGTTTCTGACTGATCGCCTGGTTATATTGTTCCTGCTGCCTGCTCCTCGTCAGATTGTTTGCCTGTGCTGTCGTCTCTCTGGTACCGAACCCTGCCTTGACCTAGCCCTTGAACTGTTTGCCTGTCTGCCAGAGCTTCAGTAAACTGTTGAACTATCTCCATTTGTTCCGAGTCTTTTGTGCTGCAATTGCTGCTGGTTCACCTGCTGCTGGATCACCCATTACATATATGGTATCTATTGGTTATGTAACGGATGTGTGCACTCACTCCACCCATAAAGGACGTGCTAACCAACTTGCCAAGCAGTTGTCAACCTCTTGGCGAAGAGCATCGTCGCCTGCCGTGCAGGAGACAAGGGTTCGAACCCCACCCAGGGCAGGCCGTGAGGAACACAATGCAGAGGGCCAGATATGACATCGGCTACAGTGGTGCCGTGACCCGGCTGCGACACCACTGCGGGGGTGAGTGTAACAGATGTGCACTCACTCCACCCCCGTCGTCGCCTGCCGTGCAGGAGACCAGTATCAGGTCACCTCCTCTCAAACATGGCCCAGCCAGAGTCTGTGTGTAGTTTATTTAAATGGAGTTAGATGGAAGTTTTTGTCACCGTACAGCAGCATCACAAACACAACAAACATCCTCATCTTCTCTAAAACCACAGTCCAGTTAAAACAGCTTCTTCCTGGACTGAGTAACCATGAACCGGACTGAACCAGGACTCTGCAGCGATGAACATTTTATTTCCTGTAGGGTCAAAAATACTATCATCAGTTCCCTGTCATAAAGTCGACATTATCTTAAGTATCAAGGTTCAAGGTTCAGTTTATTGCAGTTTGCATGTTGACACATGAAACAAAATTCATATCAGCAGTGTACAATAAGAGTGAGTTGTGATTCATATGTATAGATCATAATAATAATAATAATAGTGAATAAAAACATAATTACATATATTAAAGCTATGGTCTAGCATTTGGAAGATTAGTAATTAGTATTAACATCGTCTATATGGTGATTATGGTCCTGTAGTCCGATCTACACAATATGAATAGCAAAAAGAACCAAAAAAAACCCATTCAGTCTATCAGCTGTAGGCCTGCATAGAAATTGACCAATGCTATCCATACGTCACGGAAGGCTCCCTTTGGCTCGTACCCTCCATCCAATCGCCTCGTCTCCCCTGCTCCTCCTTGTCCCCACCCCCTTCTGCTTAGAAACTACAAGTAGTTTGTAACCGCCCTGAGCTGCTCAGCCACACACACATGAACCCATGAATTCAGTGCCTTCTGGCCCCCCACCCCCGGCCGGTCTGCCGCTGAAAGCCCCACTAGGATTCAGAGAAGCACAGTACAGAAGCACAGAATGTGTTGCCGCGGTTATTACCGGTACCGGTGCTGCGTCGAGTCTCTCTAATCCTCTCCCCGACACACAGCCGCTTCCAGCCGCAGCTGCAGCCTGAGCGGGGTCGCTCTGCAAACTGCACCGCCACACAGCACCCTGTACTGGGCCGCGCGGCGAGCAGCCTCAGTCCAGCTCTGGAGCTTTCCTTGGCACCGCTAAAGGCAGCGGTGCCCGTACCGCCGACGGCAACTGGCACTGCCGTCATTACCGGCAGCTGGTGCACAGCGGCTGCAACGGGACCGCAGGTACTGGTGGCGCCGCCATTAGAGCTGGAGGGAAACTGGTCGTGCCGGGCGATCCAGCACAATTTTTTCAAATTCTTCTCATCATCTTTCAGATCGTGGACCATACTGTAGCTTTAGTCCATCAGTGACAGGCTTCTACACCCGCGCTGTTCAACTGAGAGGTACCGCAGGTCCTTTCTCCCCTCTGCTGTCAGACTCTTCAACAAGGCCTGCTCCCAGCAACCAGACCAGAAAACCCCCATCCCTATGTGCATAATGTGAGTCAGTAGCGTCCTCCTGTCTTCATCCATCGTCCATCAGCTGCTTCACCTCCATCTTCTCTCTGGTCCAAAGTCAGATCCTTTCAATAACAATCACAAATTGATCAACAGACCAATCAGACTGGTTGATCAGCCATCAGAGGAGTTTCAGCTCCGACCTGAGTTCTCTCTGTGGACGAGACAGAGACAGAAGACAGTGAGACAGAGACAGAAGACAGTGAGACAGAGACAGAAGACAGTGAGACAGAGACAAACAACCAGAGACAAACAAACAACTCTGACCTTTGAACTTGAGAGTCACTACTGTCCCTCTCAGTAAGTCTCCGTCCTTGTCGTAGACTCTACATCTGTATCTTCTTCTGTCTCTCCTTGTGGGGTGTTTCAGGGTCAGACTGAGGTCTCCATTCCTCAGCGGGTCTTCATTCATCTCTGTTCGTCCTCTGTAAACCTGGTCCTGTTCTTTAGATCCGTTCTCATACACATGGACCTTCCTGTCGTCTCTGTCCGTCCACTCCACTCTGACGTCTTCAGACAGACCAGCTGTGGTCTTGAAGGGCAGCTGGACAGACTCCGCCCCCTCCTTCACCTCCACCTTCACCTCCACCTGTTGGACTGAGAGACAACAAGCACATGATGATGTCATCAGACAGCAGCAGGTTATAATCTCTTACGTGAGTTACTTCCAAAAGAGAAGATTAGAAGAAGAATAGATTACATAACAGTAGTTACTTGAAAGTAATAAGTTTCTCTGCAATATTTCTTAGAGAGTAATAAGTTACTGATTACTTTTTAGTTACTTTCACCAAAATAAACACTGAGGACAAAGCATTACAAAATGGAGGCACACAATAATCTGTCATCAGCTGGATGAGGATCTGGCATCTGGGCTGCAGGCTCCTCTGACAAGGAGCTGCACTCTGTAGTGAGCAGGAACTTGATGTCGTCTTCTAGTTTTCTTACTCATCCAGTGAAGCTGAAACTTGGGCAGAGAGACAGCAGCCAGCAATGCATCCTGGGAGTCAAGAGTTGCTGCAGCTGTGGAACTTGAGGTGGTAATTCAACCTATTTCTGATTGTAACATGTTACCGGACGGAAGAACTGTAATAATATTACAAAAAATATAGTAAGTAACGCGTTGTAGAACTCTGTTACTGCCTAAAAGTTATATACTGTAACGTTAATTTTGTAATGAGTTACCCCCAACAATTCTCTGCAGAGGAGACAAAACCTGAGACAAACAAACAACTCTGACCTTTGACCTTTAGAGTCACTACTGTCTCTCTCAGTAAGTCTCCGTCCTTGTAGACTCTGCAGGTGTATCTTCCTCTGTCTCTCACTGTGGGGTATTTCAGGATCAGACTGAGGTCTCCAGTCCTCAGCAGGTCTTCATTCATCTCTGTTCGTCCTCTGTAAACCTGGTCCTGTTCTTTAGGACCGTTCTTATACACATGGACCTTCCTGTCGTCTCTGTCCGTCCACTCCACTCTGACGTCTTCAGACAGACCAGCTGTGGTCTTGAAGGGCAGCTGGACAGACTCCGCCCCCTCCACCTCCTTCACCTTCACCTGTTTGACTGAGAGACAACAAACCACATGATGATGTCATTAGACAGCAGCAGCAGCAGGTTTTAATCTGACCCGAGTTACTTCCAAATTGTAATATATTACATAACAGTAGTTAGTTGCATTTGAATGTAATGTTTCTTTGCATTATTCCTAGAGAGTAATAAGTTACTGATTACTTTTTAGTTACTTTCACCAAAATAAACACTGAGGACAAGACATTACGATATGGAGGCACACAATAATCTGTCAGCAGCTGGATGAGGATCTGGCATCTGGGCTGCAGACTCCTCTGACAAGGAGCTGCACTCTGTAGTGAGCAGGAACTTGATGTCGTCTTCTAGTTTTCTTACTCATCCAGTGAAGCTGAAACTTAGGCAGAGAGACAGCAGCCAGCAATGCATCCTGGGAGTCAAGAGTTGCTGCAAACTGTCTTCTCTTCTTACAGCTGTGGAGCCTGAGGTGGTAATTCAACCTATTTCTGATTATAATGCGTTACCGGACGGAGGAACTGTAATAATATTACAAAAAATATAATAAGTAACGCCTTGTATTACTCTGTTACTGCCTAAAAGTTATATATTACTGTAACCTGTTCATTTTGTAACGAGTTACCTCCAACACTGAAAATGAATTCTCTTCAGAGGAGACAAAACCAGAGACAAACAACTAACTCTGACCTTTGACCCAGAGAAACACTACTGTCCCTGTCAGTAAGTCTCCGTTCTTGTTGTAGACTCTGCAGGTGTATCTTCCTGTGTCTCTCCTTGTGGGGTGTTTCAGGATCAGACTGAGGTCTCCATTCCTCAGCGGGTCTTCATTCATCTCTGTTCGTCCTCTGTAAACCTGGTCCTGTTCTTTAGATCCGTTCTCATACACATGGACCTTCCTGTTGTCTCTGTCCGTCCACTCCACTCTGACGTCTTCAGACAGACCAGCTGTGGTCTTGAAGGGCAGCTGGACAGACTCCGCCCCCTCCACCTCCTCCACCCCCACCTGTTGGACTGAGAGACAACAAACCACATGATGATGTCATCAGACAGCAGCAGCAGGTTTAAGCCGGGTTCAGACTACACGATTTCAGGCCGATTTTGACACGATTTCGTCGTGGCCGACACATTTCCAGTGTTGTGCCCGATTATGAGTGTCGGAAACGACAAACTGACGTGTAGTGTGACATACAGTAATTGATGACCAGCGATTTTGCGTCTATTTTCTGTATCATTTATTTGTTTTTCAGTTATTATTAATGTAATGTTTACAATGTTGTTTCTATGATTACTGCACTACTACTATCTATATGTTGTAAATGAGTGTTAAATAAAGCTGGAAAAAAAAGCTTCATGTCCGCAATATAAGTTAAAGGTCATAGCTACAACTTTTTCGTCAAAAGGATACATTTTTCAAAAATAATGCATCCACAGAATGTCTAGAGGGGTGCAGAATAAAAGTATTAATTTTACTGAATTTAAAAAAAAATTGTATATCAATAATTGTTTAATAAATTTTGCGGGTCCGAAATATGTAAATATTTACATCTGGTCACGTGTGCAACGTCTGCATGGAATGATCTCTGTGGCAACAGCATTAGAACTTTAGCTACTGCTGTAACTGGCAACCAGTAGCCTACAACGGAAGGTTGGAGCGAGAGCAGCAGAGTGAGTTCTACACCTACTGGCCAGGAGGAATTAAACTTGTAGCTATCGCCTTTAACGTTGAGGTTTACATATCTGTTAATATCCCCCACGTTCACTGTGAAGGACAGACAGTCAGACTGTCCTCTTCACCAGACCCAGGAACGGCTCCACAATCATTTTTTCTTCCTTTTAATTTTCGTGTCTGAGCAAAAGACAGCTATAACACAGTGCTACAGTATCCATGACTGACAGTTTGTTGTGATGCCTCTCCGACGGCCTATGAACTCGTACAGGGTCGTGATCGGTCGTGAACCATGATTAGTCGGGGTGATACTTGTAGTGTTGCCAGTCTCCCAAATAAGATACGGTAAGAATTTATGCCACTGTGATCGCTTAGTCTGACATGGAGACCATCGTGAAAGACAAAAAATTGTGTAGTCTGAACCCAGCTTTAATCTCTGACCTGAGTTACTTCCAAAATGTAATATATTACATAACAGTAGTTACTTGCATTTGGAAGTAAGACGTTTCTTTGCAATATTCCTAGAGAGTAATAAGTTACTGATTACTTTTTAGTTACTTTCACCAAAATAAACACTGAGGACAAGATATTACGATATGGAGGCACACAATAATCTGTCATCAACTGGATGAGGATCTGGCATCTGGGCTGCAGACTCCTCTGACAAGGAGCTGCACTCTGTAGTGAGCAGGAACTTGATGTTGTCTTCTAGTTTTCTTACTCATCCAGTGAAGCTGAAACTTGGGCAGAGAGACAGCAGCCAGCAATGCATCCTGGGAGTCAAGAGTTGCTGCAGCTGTGGAGCCTGAGGTGGTAATTCAACCTATTTCTGATTGTAACACGTTACCGGACGGAGTAACTGTAAAAATATTACAAAAAATATAATAAGTAGCACGTTGTATAGATGTTTTATATTACTATCACTCGTTAATTTTGTAACAAGTTACACCCTACACTGAACATGAATTCTCTGCAGAGGAGACAAAACCAGACACAAACAAACAACTCTGACCTTTGACCCAGAGAGTCACTTCTGTCTCTCTCAGTAAGTATCCGTCCTTGTAGACTCTGCAGGTGTAGTCTCCTCTGTCTCTCACTGTGGGGTGTTTCAGGATCAGACTGAGGTCTCCAGTCGTCAGCAGGTCTTTATTCATCTCTGTTCGTCCTCTGTAAACCTGGTCCTGTCCTTTAGATCCATTCTCATACACATGGACCTTCCTGTCGTCTCTGTCCGTCCACTCCACTCTGACGTCTTCAGACAGACCAGCTGTGGTCTTGAAGGGCAGCTGGACAGACTCCACCCCCTCCTTCACCTCCACCTCCACCACCTGTTTGACTGAGAGACATCAAACCACATGATGATGTCATCAGACAGCAGCAGCAGAGGCCTGTACCATGAAGTGAGGGTTCCTCTCAGCCTATCCAGCTGATCGTTTGTCTTATTGTGAATCGGTGAACGCGCACATATGGAGGGCAGGTTCAAGGCAGCAGAGCAGACCAATCACAACCATGAGCACTGACGCCTCAGAGAAGAGGTGAGCGAACACCTAATTTCTCCTGCGAGGTAGAAGAAAAAAGAAAGAAGTCTATGGTCCGACCTGACCCGAGTTATTAAATGATTATGTTTATTTATTAGTTGTTGAATGGGTGCTGATTAAACTTGTAAGTGATGCTGCTCTGGATCCGATTCTTTCCTTCTGTTCTGACTCTTTTAAAACAGTGGCCAAACAACAGAACCATTTTATTATATTAGACTATATATTTTCCATCTCTGCTGAGCATAAGGTTTGTTCTAAATTAAATAAAAGCCTGTCCCATATAGACGCGTGTCTCTATAAGACGGTCTGCTCGGCACACACACACACACACACATCCTCAAAAAAAACAGAAACAACAACGGATTTGATCGATCCTGGAAAATCATTTTATCTGTTGTTGTGAGACGCATGTGTTTTTTCATAATGTATCATAAATTGGATACAATCACCACAACTCTGTCCGGAACTTCGCTACTTTTATTTCCGTCTCCTTGGAAACAGTGACCCACGGTACAGGGATTTCAAAACAAGGGCATACGTTGTTCTGAGCATCATAAAACATTACAGCCGTAACGCTCTTCTCACTATCTGGGCTCCGGGTTATCAGTGAGAGGATACGTCATTATTCCTGATTGGCTGGTGGGTGGAACCTTTTACTGGATTCAGATCAATCCTGAAAGCTACGCCGACCCGGAGCAGGTTAGCCGTTCAGAGTAAGTTACCATGGTAACTCACCTCGGTAAGACGGTGATCCTGCTTCATGGTACAGGCCTCTACCACCTGAATCTATAGCTCTGATTTCAACTGTTTCATCTTTGACATGAATTCTCTGCAGAGGAGACAAAACCAGAGACAGAGACAAACAAACAACTCTGACCTTTGACCCTGAGATTCACAGTTTTCTCTCTCATTAAGTCTCCGTCCTTGTTGTAGACTCTGCAGGTGTATCTTCCTACGTCTATCCCCATGAGGTCATTCAGGGTCAGACTGAGGTCTCCATTCGTCAGCGGGTCTTCATTCATCTCTGTTCGTCCTCTGTAAACCTGGTCCTGTCCTTTAGAACCGTTCTTCTCATACACATGGACCTTCCTGTTGTCTCCGTCCGTCCACTCCACTCTGACGTCTTCAGACAGACCAGCTGTGGTCTTGAAGGGCAGCTGGACAGACTCCGCCCCCTCCACCTCCTCCACCTGTTGGACTGAGAGATAACAAACCACATGACGATGTCATCAGACAGCAGCAGCAGGTTATAATCTCTTTACTGAAGGTGTTGGACACAATCAGAGTTTAGTTTTGTCTGTTTTTTTTGTTGGTTCGCACACACACACACACACACACACACACACACACACACACACACACACACACACACACACACACACACACACACACACACACAATCTCCCACCCTGGGGCTGAGGTGTAGAAATGTGTCTTTGTTAACTGAATAACTAACATAACCAGTACTACTGTTACCATCTGCATAAGTATTTCAGTTTGAAAGCCCACAAACATAGACAGAGAGAGCTCCCAGGTTTCTTTATTGTTAATGGACGAAGCAAGAAAAAGAAAAAAAGAGAGAGAGATGTTTACTGTCAGTATTTACGTTGCTTGTCAGAACTGTGTGCAACGTTCTTCAGTCAAAATTTTGTCCAGTGGGGGTCAGTGGTCTAATTTGTGTCAATTTAGGGGTCCTTGATGTAAAACAGTTTGAGAACCACTGACTTAGGCTACAGCTGAGGTCAGTTACGTCAGTGAGGGCCTGAGTCTTTAGAGGAGGGAGTGGAACTGGGCCACAGTCAATGAGGTGTTGATGTGAGTAAATGTGTGTGCAGCCGTTCATGGTCTCTGTCTCTCAACACATAATGGAAGATTTTTTTGGAAGAGCTCTGTAGTCTCTCTCTCTCTCTCTCTTTCAAACACACATACACACATCCACATCCTACCTTTTTTGATTAATCGCCTTTTATGAACTTTGAGCCACCAGGCGACACCAAGAGAAACACCTATTAGAACCAGTAGAACCAGGAGACTGCACACAACGGAGACTTCAGCATCGACAGAGAACTTTTCTGTGGATGAGATAACATAAACAACAACGTGACCTTTACATGACCTCTGTGACGCTGGTTCAAATTCCAACCAGATCTGACCTCAGACCTGTTTCTACAGCTCTGACGTTTGACCTCTGACCTGTATCCTGTACTGTGGGTGTTACTGTGCGGTCACACCAAAAGCAACTTGAGCGACCGCGGCAACCAGCTGCCATTCATTTTCAATGTACGCTGGCGACGATGAGCGACCGGAGCGTCCGGCGACAGCCAATTGCGGACTGGGATTCTCACAGCGGCAGAAATTGAGAGAGCCTGAATGGACACATCTACAGCACAACTTGAAAGTCCCGCCCCTTTGGTCGCTTGATGCAAGGGCCTGCTAGAGCTGGCAGCCGGTGCGATAGGAGCGACCAGAGCGACTACAAGCGATTTTATCGCTTTTGGTGTGAACGCACAGTTAGGGTGTGTTGCTGACCTTTGACCTTCAGCTGTATGTTTCTCACTGTTCGTTTATTTCCAAACGCTGAGATGATGCAGGTGTAGTTTCCACTGTCAGAGAGGTGGAGGTTCCTCAGAGTGAGACTGAGGTCTCCAGTGGTCAGAGCGTCAGTCTTCATGGACGTTCTGCTCCTGTAAACCTGGTTCTGGTCTCTGAGGTCGTCATCCAGCTGGTATCTCTGGTGGACGGTTGGAGGACGGAGGTCGTGGCAGCTCCACATCACTGTGGGGTTTCTGGGTAAAGGAGAGTCCTCACAGGGCAGCAGGACAGACCTCCCACTGTAGAGCTCCACAATGCCTCCATGCCAGGACACTGAGGACAGAGACAGGAACATAGAACATGGTAGTATGCCTGCACACAGTTTACACACAAATTTGTGCTGCTCACGTTTCATGAATGAGACCCAAATGAGTGTTTGAGTTGAGTGTGTGAGTTGAGTGTGTGTTGGGGGGGCAGGACACAAAGAGACAATTTATACTGGCTAATCTACACACACACACCATCTGTGTTCTTAATCCCTTTGTGAAGAATGATACAGCAAGGAACAACAGCAGCAGCAACCAGGAGAACCAGCAAAACCTGGAGAACCAGCAGAACCTGGTGAACCTTGACCCAACCTGGATGACGTCCTGTAGTCGACACAATCAACAACAATATAAGATTCAAATATTAATAAACAAAAAAACATTTTAAAAAAAACAAACATTTTTTCTCAGTTCCACTGTGATCTCTTACCTGAGAAATAACCAAATATACACAATATATTTTCTAAATGTGTGCGGACCCAGACACAATAAACCAGGAGAGTCAGGAGAAGCAGGATGAACATTAGACCCAGTAGACCAGCGATCCAGTCTGGAGCAGGTTCTGTAACTGACACAAACAACATGAGATTAGATGTTAGTGTTGTTGTCAGTGAACAGAGAAGTGACTTCACCCCCCCCCCTCCCATACACACACACTACTTACCATCTTTGTTCTCAGTCCCTTTACGAAGAAAGAAAATGTATACACCAACACCACAAGCAACCAGGAGAACCTGGAGAACCTGGAGAACCTTGATCCTGACTGGTCGAGATCCTGTAGTCGACACAAACAACAACATGAGATCAGAACATTTATAAACATTAACACAACATTTCTGAGCAATTCATACCAACAAAGAGTTTATTTCCACCCCTGACCTCAGTTAACAGCTCTGACATCACACTGACTTACATTAGTTTCCTGGATGCACACACACACACACACACACACACACACACACACACACAGATAACTTACTTATTTCCTTTGTCATTGTATACAGTATGCCAGTGTGAACAGCAGCAGTCAGTGAGAGCAGGAGACAACAGACACCAAAGAGAATGTAGACCGACTCTTCAGGATGTCCTGCAGTCGACACAAAAAACAACATGAGATTAAACTATCACTATAAACAATGATGTGAAACATTAAAAGACATTTCTGATGAGTCCATGACCTCTGACCTTTGACCTTCAGTGGTACTTGTCTCTGCCTCTCCTCTCCCCCCCTCCCTCTGAGGATGCAGGTGTAGCTGCCACTGTCTCTGGTGGTGGGTCTCCTCAGAGTGAGGCTGAGGTCTCCGGTCCTCAGAGCGTCAGTCCTCATGGACGTCCTTCCTCTGTAGTCCTGGTTCTGGTCTTTGAGTTGGTCTCCGTCCGGCTGACGCTGGTGGACGGTTGAAGGACGGAGGTCGGAGCGGCTCCACACCACTGAAGGCTGGTCCAGGTCAAACGTAGAAAAGTCACAGGGCAGCAGGACAAACTCCTCCCCCTCATATGTCTCCACAGCTGAGGCATGCTGGGAAACTGAGGACACAGACAGAGGTGAGCAAAAAACCCTGGGCCCAGTTGTTCAAAAGGTGTAATCTGGATCAAAATTATCCATATTTTGAAATCCCTTTTTTTTGCTATCCAGGATCACTAATCCGTCTTACTTTTATCTCAGTTGTTCATAGCAAAGTTGGATTAGATCAGTCTGATCCAGATCCAGACTTTTCAAGATTAGGGGAGAGCGGGGTAAGTAGTGCCAATTTTTACTTAAATTGCCTTTAAAGCAAGGGGATTATAATAATGCCCCCAACTAATACATGTACATATAGTTTAGGATGTTGTGCATCCCTGGGAACAATCACTTTGAATCTTAAATCAGCTGTTTCAGAAATATAGCTTTAGAAAAAAAAAAAAAAATCTGGCACAACTTGCCCCCGGTGCGGGGTAAATTGTGCCATTAGAGAGAATACACTGGGGTATATTGTGCCATTGATAATTGAAGTAAAACAGATCATTTTAATCTCACAAATGTTAATGCTATATAAAAGCAAGACATTCAATACAAAATTAAAGCCAGAAGTGGCGATGATCAGGCCTTCACTTGTCCCCATGCAGTCGTGGAGGCCTGAGGCACGCTGGGGGCTGTGGCGCAAAGAAACGCAATGTTTTGTTCATCCACCAGGCTACGAGCACAACCAGACTGGGCAGGTGTGTTCAGGGGCGGTCCATGTGATGAGGGACAAATCAGTGCCCACTGCCATGTTTCTCCTACACACAGACAGCACTGCCACTGGCACAACTTAACCCAGGCCCTTTGGCACAAATTACCCCAAGCCCAGCATTTTGAGAAAAAAGGATTCCCCAGCTGTTTTGAGCTGGCATCATGCTAACTGTATAGACTCATGGTGTAGCTTAATAAAGCACTAAAACACGTGTGAACTGTTTTCAAAGTTATCTATAATTGTTCAAACATGGCAATCAAAAAACCTTGATCATAGAAATTTTACTTTGGAGGGCAAAAACTTGTTTTTTGAACATAAATGTGCTTTCCTCTCAAGCCATGTGTCTCCCTTCTTGATAGGATGAGTGAAATGGATGCCCCTTCAAAAACATGTGGTCACATGACCAACTTCTTATGGTTTTCTAGATAACAGGGGTGGAACTAGTGGCCCCATGGCACATATACCCCACTCTCCCCTACTGTACCAAATCCAGATAATGAGTGCTCTAGATGGGACTGTGTATCACACTGAAGGCTATGTAGATTTTTTAAAAAGAAAAACAGGTTAAACCGCAGCATGGGGTCACTCAAAGTATGTTTATTTGAAAATGGGGGGTATAACCCCCCCCCCTCCCCGTGCTCTTTGTTGTTTCTTCTTCAATGAATTTTAAACAGCCAGACCCCATCTGGTTGGGCTGTTAAAAAAAAAAAAAAAAAAAGCAATTGTAGAATAATCAAAGGTTAACTTTATTTACTAATCACTGTTATAGTTTAAAAATCAGATGCCAGAGACACAACTTAACATTATTTTACACCTAACAGTCGACTACAGTATCAGGAAACCATGGTTCACACAGCCAGAGTCCGTGTGTAGTTTTTTTTTTTTAAATGGAGTTAGTTAGATGTAAGTTTTTTCTCACCGTACAGCAGCGTCACAAACACCACAAACATCTTCATCTTCTCTAAGGAAAAAAAAACACTTCCCGGTAATGCCGCTTCTTCCTGGACTGCGACCGGACTGAAGCAGACCTCTGCAGCGACGAACTTTTTACTTTCGATTTCAAAAGAAAGTGAAAACGCACAACTCCCCATGGATCTATAATACATCCATGCAACTCCCACAGAGTGTCAGATTACAGAGAAGACGCGCGGCTGGCTGCACAGCTCCTCTATGTACTGAAGCTTGGACACACCACCAGAATCGTCAACACCTCTCTGCAGTCTGGCATTTTCCCTGCTGCTTTTAAAACAGCTATTGCTCGAGAAATTTCGACACTAGTGACTTATTTCTAATCTTCCTTTTATCGGTAAACTGTTAGAGAAAATAGTTTTCAATCAACTATTTAATCATCTTAACACTAATAACTGGATAAATTTCAATCTGGCTATAACCACAGCACAGAAACGGCCTTATTAAGAGTAGTTAATGACCTCAGAGTTGCAGCTGACTTGAACAACGTTATCCTCTTTTTGCTTGACTGCGTTTGATACTGTCGATCATTCCATTTTAATTTATCGACTTGAGAAATGGGAGGGTTTTCTGGTGTTGTTGCTGCACTGGTTTCGGTCTTACTTGTCTGACCGGAACTTCTTCAACTTCAACTTCAACTTCAACTTTATTGTACCCAGAGGGAAATTCATGTCGCAGAAAGGTAAAAAAAAAATAAAATAAAAATAAAAATAAACCACACAGAACATATAGAGCACATACACACAAACTCTACACAACATTGAAATGACAAGTAGACTATCCCAGAGGGAAAACTGAGCTGTTCCATAGGAAATAATCAATGGAGTGTATCAAAACTGTTTAGTATTTGAATTAAGTTGGGTAATGGCTTGTGTTATGAATTAGTTTTTCAGTCTATTTGATTTGGCTTTTGGCAATCTGAATCTCCTGCCAGAGGGAAGAGGATGGTCAGGACACTGAATATAGAGATTTTCCTCCTGTGAAAAACTATGGACAGATCAGGTAATGTAACTCCGATAATTTTACTGGCTACTTTGACAATAGTTCCAGCCTCATTTTATCTCCAAGTTGAGACTGCCAAACCAAGAGATGATGGCAAAGGTCAGGACCGATTCAACCATAGAATGATAAAAAAAATAGTCATCAATTTGTTGCACACTCCAAAACGGTTAAGCATCCGGAGGAAATGCAGTCGCTGCTGCAATTTTTTATACACAATGTCTGTGTTTTCATTAAAAGACAGCTTATTGTCAACGACCACACCAAGGTACTTAAAGGTTGTGACGCGCTCCACAGTCTCTAATTACTGTTGAGAGTGGAGGGTTAGAATTTCTTCTAAAATCTATGCACATGTCTTTAGTTTTTATCACATTTAAGTTTAAAAAGGAATCATCACACCAGCAGATAAAATTATCTACCACTGGTCCCGGGGCTGTGTCCTCCCTTTGCAACAGACTCACTGCGACCGTGTCATCAGCAAACTTAAGTACATGTCTATCTGGATGTGAGCTTCTGCAGTCATCAGTGTACAGGATATATAGAATGGATGAGAGGACACATCCCTGTGGAGAAGCAGTGGCGGAGAGGAGGACATCAGACAGAGCACTGTTCACTCTGACACATTGTGATCTGTCTGTTAAAAAATCTAAAATCCACCCAACAATACTAAGACACAGCTTAAAGTTTGATAATAATTTAGAGGCTAAAATTTGTGGCTGAATTGTGTTAAAAGCAGAAGTAAAATCTAAGAACAATAAGTGTGCATGGGTGGCTGGGCCTTCACGGTGTTTAAAAACAAAGATAAGAAGGGTTAAGACCACATCATCCACCCCTCTTTTACTCCTATGCAAATTGTAGGGGGTCTAAAATGTCCTCCACAGCCTCCACCAACTCTGTTTTGATGATCTTTTCGAATACCTTCATAAAGGGCTTCATGATGGTCTTTGGTGATTTAACTTTAGCCACAGGCACAACTAACAGTCAACCTTTTCCACAGTTCAGGGACCGTCTGCTGCTCTAAGGAGCTCTTGAATATGTGGTGAAAAATAAAAGACAGTTGATCTGAGCAGTGACCTGAGATGTTATCAGGACCTGGGCTTTTGTTAGTTTTGAATTTACTAAATAAAATCCTCACATCTTCAACATCAAAATCAAGATTAAAACCATGCAGGCAGTGTGGTAGAGGCAGTGTCAAACCTTGTCTGATCTGCTCTGCCTTCATGATCTGTGTCAAACCTAAGGTAAAAATGATTAAAATTATCGGCTAGCTCTTTGTCTGAGTTAAAACCATCTAATCTTACTTTACTATTCTTCAACTTTTGAAGACATGCCATTCCAGACACTTTTAAGATCCTTACTGTTGAATTTTGTCTTTATAATTGAGTTTAGCTTTTTTAATTTCTGCTCTGACCAACCTTTTTGCCTCTCTGTTCTCCTCAACATTACCCTTTTTAAATAAATCGTGTTTCCTTCTTATTGTTTCCTTTAAAGACTTATTTATCCATGGCTTATTATTTGGTTAGATTTTAATCTGCCATATAGGAATACAGGACTCTTCACAGAAAGTTACATAACTACACACAGTAGAGGTTAATGTATGTATGCCCATGCCACTTGGAGAACTCTGGGGTCCATCTGGCTGAGTAAACACAGACCAATCAGTACAGTCCAGGCACCCCTGCAAGCACTGATAACGTCCGGGGACCACCTTCACAGTTTTAAACTGAGCAGCCTCCCTTTTTAACACTGTCTTGTAGACAGGCTCCAGCAGTATGGTGTTGTGGTCTGAGGATCCTAAGGGAGGCAGTGTGGATGATCTAAGAGCGTCTTTGATGGACCCACAGCAGAGATCAAGTGTCTTGTTAAAACGAGTAGGGCAGGTGACATGCTGATAAAAATGGGTCAGAGTTGATCTCAGTTTACACTGATTAAAATCCCCAAGAATAAAAACAGGAGCATCCGGGCACAGGGACTGTAGTCTCTCTGTGGATTGTCTGATCACGTGTGCTGCATTTTTGGTGTTGGCTTTAGGGTGAATGTAGACCACACTGATAAAAAAATGGGGGGAATTCTCTGGGGAGATAAAAGGGACGGACTGACACGGACAGCAATTCAATGTCGGGGGTGCATGTTCTTTCTCTAATGGTGATATTATTGCACCATCTCCGGTTGACGTAGCAACAGACCCCGCCTCCATGGGACTTCCCTGTGACGTCACTGTCTCTGTCCGTGAAAATAAATAATAAATAACTAATAATCAGTTCTCATAATGTACATTATCATTATTATGCAGATGATTTGCAATTATATATATCAGTTTCATCTGAGGACCCTAGTCATCTTTTTTCCTGTATCACAGATATTAATATATTTTTTTAAACTGAACAAGCAGAAAACTGAGATTTTACTTGTTGGTCCACTAGAAGGTAGCCTATAGGCAGAAACTTCAGTCAAAGTTTGGCAGTCTGTCCCAACAGATCAAATCACATGTTGCGACCCTAGGAGTGATTTTAGACTCTGATCTTAATTTTATTCGCCATTTTAACAGTGTTGCAAAAGCTTCATTTTTTCACCTGCAAACATCACCAAAATCAGACCTTTTTTAAATCAGGATGATGCTGAAATACTTGTGCATGCTTTTATAACTAGTCGCCTGGATTACTGCAATTCTCTTTTTACTGGTCTCCCAAGAAAGTCACTAAAGAAATTAATTAAGTTATCCAGAACGAGGCAGCCAGGATTTTAACAATACAAAAAAGAGAGATCACATTACTCCTCAGCTTGCTACATTGCACTGGTTGCCTGTTTCTTTTAGGATTGATTTTAAAGTTCTTTTACTCATTTATAAAGTTTTAATAACCTAGCACCATATTGGCGATTTGCTTTCTTTTTATACCCCAATAAGAATGCTCAGGTCCTCCACTGCCTTTTAACCATTGGTGTCCAAGAAAACTGGCAAAGCTGCTTTCTGTTTTAATGGTCCTAGACTCCGGAACACTCTACCCTTGGACTTGAGAATAGCGGACTCCTTAGCCATTTTTAAAAAGAAATTGAAAACGTATCTTTTTTATTTGGCTTTTAATAGGGGTTGATCTTATCTTTTATCACTGTTATTGCTTGGCTTTGTTTGTTGATGACGTGTTGTGTTTTAAACTGTTGTTGTTGGTTTTTATTGTTTCTGCTTTGTTCAAGCACTTTGGGCTGCTTTTATGCATGAAAAGTGCTCTATAAATAAAGATTATTATTATTATTATTATTATTATTATTATTATTGACACACCTGATGTTATTCATTAAAAGTGCCACTAGGTGGAGCTGCTGCAGTAGAGTTACAGCTGCAGTTTAACAGCAGACTGTCTCTGCTCATACAGTCGATATGTAATCATTGGACAATCAATAAAAGTATTTATATTATCATAACCACTATGTGTAAAAAAACAAACAAAAAAACAGCTGTCTCATGACTGTGAAAAAATATACACAGACACATATGCACACACACTTTTAAATGATTGAAAATACCACACTTGCTCATTCACCAATAATGCAGAGATGTCAGTTCTTGAGCGCTTTTGCAATACCCATATTCCTCCATCAGGAGGCGCTTCCATTGAACCAATGCGTGTCGTTACTCTCTTTTCCAGTGCTCTATACGTGAGAAGATCAGAAAGAAGACTGAGACGGATGAGACACTGACTTAGACACAGACTACGTTAGAAGATCAGAAAGAAGACTGAGACGGATGAGACGACTTAGACACAGACTACGTTAGAAGATCAGAAAGAAGACAGACGAGCCGTCCACTGAGACAGATCAGACACTTAACATAATTATCCACTTTCCCTGCAGACAAGATCCACATGGAGCCAGACGTCCCTGTGGACTCAAGACGGGACGACCTGAGAATTATATAAAGATGCTTTAATGCGTTTATAGCAGACATGACAGCTGTGATATCACCAGAGGTCACAGGTCGTTCTTCAGTGCACCTGCCACTCATTCATACCTGCTGCAACTCGTGCAGGGCAGGCAGCGGTGCCTCAGGAGCTCTGACTTCATTTACCTGTGTGGGCCACGTGAAGACAGTCTTTCTTTAATTAGCATCTATATAACATTCAAGGTGACTATTTGAGCACAGAAGTGTGTATATACAAAGATAAGACAGGCTGTTGTGTATATCCATTAAATTTTAAGCCATAGCAGATGTTGATCATGGTTATCATTATTCAGGACGGACAGGTAACCTTCTCTCTGGTTTGCTATCATTTTAGCATACCAATGGTGTAGTGTATCTCAACAAAAACTCCTTGACTGTTATGTGTTTTAGTTATAAGTTCATTAGGAGAAGAGAGAGGGTTAGGGTCTTCATTGCATCTGGTTAGTCCCTCTCTTTTTTGTTAAGGAAAACTCAGATCTTTTGACATCTGCAGTAAGATGCTGCAGATGTTTTACCAGTCTGTGGTGGCAAGTGCACTGTTCTGTGCTGCAGTATCAGACATAGGGATCCAAGGCAACTGGACAAACTAGTTAGAAAAGCTGGCTCTGTGATTGGAGCCAGGTTGGACACACTGGGGGAGGTGGTGGAGAGATGTGGTAGAGGCCATTCTGAACAGCTCAGATCATCCACTGATAACACACTGATGGGTCAAAAAAAAAAACAGCAGTGGTGGATGGCTCCTCTCCGCTGCAGGACGGAGGGACACAGAAGATCCTTCATGCTGCAAAGGGTAGATGAGCTGATGGACAAATGAATTTCTCTTTGTGGATTAATTAATTAATAAAGGCACATTCTTATCTTATCTATATATGGGCATTTAATCTTCAGTGTTCCCCTCCCACAACATAAACAGCTCACAATCCCATAAATTGACACACCAAGATGTTTAGTTTAGTTTAGTTTATTTCATTCATTTATCGAGCATTAAAACAAAAATAAAAATGGGGGAACAACAAGCTTTTTTTTTTCATTTCTTCAATGCAGCATTTTCTTGCTGTGTCTTCCATGTCTCTCCCCCAGAATATGACAGGTAGCCTACCTGTTATTGTGATGCATAATGTTTTTAATGTCACTGTTTGTAGGTTTTCCAGCTGTGCACAAATGGTGGAAGTATGTGTCTGTTATTCTACTTTCTCTGTGTGTGTGTGTTTGTGTCACGGACTTGTGGTGCCACAGAGATGAGAGCTGTACGTGACACCGGGTCTGAGGTTCTGGTCGTGCAGGTTTGGTTTTCAGCAGCAGTGTGTGCATCTCACATTATTTTACAGTAAATGTATAAAGTGAAGAAACCAATCCTTTCTTTTCATTAATAAGCTCCAGAGACTTGAATGGGAATTTAAACTGCTATTGAAACATGGGGTTTTTAAAATAGGCCTACCCACATTTATTTTATTTTCATTAATAAGCTTCAGGGACTTGAATGGGAATTTAAACTATTGAGTATATGTAAAGTGATGAGCCCTGTCAAAGACAAATTTCTGCTACCCTTTGGGGCAGACAGATTATCTATCTATCTATCTATCTATCTATCTATCTATCTATCTATCTATCTATCTATCTATCTATCTATCTATCTATCTATTTAAACGTGGCGTTTTAATATAGGCCTACCCATGTTTATATGCATGAATAAGAACAAAGCCCAAATTCTGATTTTCAGCCTAGACTCTTATTGCTTTGGCTGTCAGAGGAAGCCACTTTTGGACTGTCACTGTCTCATGCTCCGCATTTTACTTCAGAATAAGCAATTGTCAATGGAAATGATTACACAAGTAGTCTCATCTATGGTTGTGGGAGATATGCTTGTAAATATAACACGTAGAGCTGCTTCAACTACAGCCCAAGGGAGAAATTCTTCCTCAGCTGTCTATAAAAGGATCTGTGGTGGCGGTGTAGTCACAACAATCACACAAACAACAAAACGTTTCACAGACCGGAAGCGGAACATGCAATGGCTGGGCGGAAGTTGGCAGCGGGGAAGGTTCAGAGACTATCACGGTTTGGTAACAGTACAAAACGGGGTTTTTCTGTGGCGTTAGTAAACACAGACGACATTGGAAGAAACACGAGAAAATATTATTCTCTTTAAGAAACCCGTGTGCTTAAAAAAAAGACACAGTTTGGCGAATTCAACGTTAAAAGCAACATATGAACCGTTTGATGCATTGAACACAACCCGTGTAACAGACCGGAAGTTCAGTGTAACAAACGCCTAATAGAAACGGGAGCCGAGAGGGCAAATGGCCGAAGCAGAGCCCAAGTAAATAGAGCTGAAACATTCAATCGACGCGAATGAAACGTAGTTTATTTATTCGAAGATAATGAGCATAGCGAGGCAGCAGACGGTTTAATGTGCTGCTGTGACGACGGAAGTAACGACGGAAATAACAGCTGCGCCGTGACGTTACCATAGGTTAACTCTGTCATGTCCACCATGTAAGCCCAGTTAACGTTAACACTTACCAGTTCACCGTCGCAACGTCTAAAAAGCCGAGTGGGAACATTACAAGCTGAGAAACCCACCATTGAAAACATGGAGCCAGTTCCCAGGTAGGATGCAGTTATATGGACGTTTAACATGTCTATGTGCAGTAATGTCTTGACATATTATAATCCTGCTGCCGCTAAAGCAGAAGTAAGCGAAATGTGTAATATAAGTCTTAAATAGTTATATCTTCCGACAGCAATCACTTCTATAGAGTGTTTGGTCTGAAACACGGGTCTGTCAGTCACTCTGCTCTGCTGTAAGCCGAGGAGAAAACTTTCCTTGTATCCTACAACCTTGATCCAATGAGGAGAGAGAACAGCATAAAGGGGCGGTCCTCTCTGTGTGTGCAGCCAAGGGATGCGCGTGAATGTGGTGACGTAGGGACGAGGGCGGGGACTGCTAACTCCATCGGCTGACAAGAAGTTAGCCAAAACGACTTGTGGCAATGGCAGTTTAATATTTTATTGTTTTTGTTGGTTAGGAACTTTGGTCAGCTTCCCACAATACTAGGTCTGTAACAATCTTCTAAATGACCCCAAAGTTTGTAGGCTGCTTTTTAAAATTGGTAGCTGGTCTCTAATCTCTATCATATGGATATCATACAACACAGTCTGTCCATATTTCCCTCACTTGGGTTTATGGTCATCAGTGCATCATCAGAGTCTTGTATCAAAACATCCTAGACTGGCCATCTAAATATAAAGCCATCTATTTTCTGTATAAACTTTTTACCACCATTATGACATTTTTGGGGCCATGTTTTTAGACCGTGCAACCTACACTGCACTTTTTAGGCTAACATTGAAATTAATTTAGTTGTTCAGATATATTTTGCAGATGCAAATAGAATGTATACAATTAATATCTGTGCATGATAGATAGATAGATAGATAGATAGATAGATAGATAGATAGATAGATAGATAGATAGATAGATTACTAAATTCACAGCCGAAGGAAAATTAGTCCGTCCAGCAGAAACAACATTCTTCCACCCATTCCACCTCCAGCAGGGTGTGTCAGGGTGTGCATGTGTAAATGATTGCATCAGGAGGTGTGATAAAAAAAAAAAACTGCTTTGCTCTGCAGCACAATGAAAGGAGCTGATTGCTGCAGCTATATAAAAACATACACGTTAAATAGTTATGATTATAACCATTGCATTAATATGTCCCATACATCTGCATGTTATGGGCATTTTTGTGGCCCACTCCATTCCACTTAGGTGTAGTTGGTACCACAGTTGCCTGGGTTTGATTCTTACCCGCAAATGTGCACGTATAAGTGTGTGTGCCATACAGTAGGCTATACCGTAGTCTAAAAAGAGGCAACATGAAAAAGTAGATACATATAGTCAAACAAAACAATCAACAGTTAGTCAGAAATGTGTACTGCCTGTTTTGGCACCACTCTTTTTTATAGCAGTAACCATTGTTGTTAATTGTAATTTTTATTTTTTTATTTTTTTTTTAAATCTGGAGTTCATTTGATTTCAGTTGGTTATGTTCATGAATCATGGAGAAAGTTGATCCAAATTAAGATTAATTTCAGTGTGATATTCTTGCAGTTACTATTCACCATGAATCTAGTTACCCTGTTAAAACTATGACTATGTTTGTATGCAGTCAATATTCCGGTTTCTGAAAGATTCGGAATTACCCGTTTACATGCGTGAGCAAACAGGGTTATTCCTGTATGTATACATGGTAATTGTAATCAATTGGGATATCTTGATCAAAACAGTAACGTACGGACAACAACAACAACAGCAGCAGCACAGTTGCCAAGTCCGCTTATTATAAGCGACTTTGGGCTTGTTTTTCTGTGAAGTTGCTTATAAATGTTGGTAGTCGTGGGTTGCGGGTTTTTGGGCTTTGTTGTTAAAGTGTGCTTATTTAGGTCAACGCTTGACTCCTCCACCCGCATCCGGAGATTGGCTTTCACCACACTCTCCTCCATTGATCGAGAGAATAGTTAGTTAGCCTACTGTGAATTCTCAAATAAAAGCGATGGGCACAGATTATTTATTTATATATTTATTAGAAGTTTAAAAGGTGCTGATTAAATTCCTGGCACAGGTATAATTTGTATAGTTTACAACAAGTAGTTCCTGTACTCAAAATTGTGAATAGAATGCGCAGAACACAAATTAATGTTCCTTTCGATGGGGATATCCCAATAGGTGTATACATGACCAAATATTCAGGTTAGAAAAAGAGTAACCCAGGGGTCATTTCCAAGTTTTTAAAAACCGGAATATAAGCATATTGGCCGTGCGCAACTGGGTTATGGGGTTGCTAATATTCCGGTTATAAAAATGTTATTGACTGCATGTAAACATAGTCTATATTAAACTATGGCAGTTAAGACAAGACCTGGAAATCCAAAATAACCTGGATAACATTGCCACTCAGCTGGACAGAAACCATACCCACATATGTGCTGTGTTGATACACAAGCAGGGTCTATATCCATTCATTTCATCATTATACCTGCAGCATTATAAGTGTGTTTCCCCAAATGTTGTACTTTTCTCCTTGCACTACCACAGTACTGTAAAGATCCAGGCCTGTTTTATTTAGGAATATTGCCATTTGTCATTTTCAGACAGTCTCTCACCTGACGTTTTCTGTTTCTGTTTGTTTGTTTGTTTTTCTTTCAGTGGGACCGGTGTCTTTTATCAGGCATTGCCTGCTGTTGGAGCCGATGGAAAAAACATTATGAAACTCGTTCCTGTACGCATGGTCAACGGGCAGTTTTTCAAATATCAGGCAAACAAACCCAGACCTGCTTGTACGGCACAGAAAGCTGTTACTACAAATGTTCCCTCAGCTCCTGTACAGACGGTAAAAAGGGCATTAAGTCCTTCTACCATAGAGCAAGTGGTCAGGAAGCAGGTTTCCATTGTGAAAATCTTGCCTAGAGTGGATCCTTGTACTTTGATAAAGAAGGATCCACCAAAGCAGCAGGCTCCACCAAAGCAACAGGCTCCACCACAGCAAAAGATTGTAAAAGTACGGACCAGTGTACCTGTATTACCAAAGCCTGGAACAAACTTAGTAAGACTTCCAAGTCAGGTCCCAGTGATGTTGAAATCTCCAACACTCCCTAGTGGACAACGCTTCCAGACGCCGCCAAAGGCACAAGTCCAAACAGTCCCAGCATCTGGCCTGTCTGAGCTGATTAAGAAACAGATTTCTACATCGTCAGCTGGCTCCTCCTCAGGTTCAGGACCATCCCATACGCTTTATGTGCTGCGAGTACCTACAGCGAAACAAGGTGTTACTACTACAGCGAAACAAGGTGTTACTACTACAGCGAAACAAGGTGTTACCCCACCAAGTCATTCTACACATCCCTCACTCAACCCAATTCCCAAGACTTCATGTGAGCTCCCGACAAAAGGATCAAAATCATTGCTAAAATTGGTTCCGAGGGTCTCACAAAGGCCCAACAGCCCTATAAAGTGGGTTATTGAAGAAGAGGACACCACATCGGCTCCAATTCTGAAACCATGTGATCCATATCCTGTCATGTCAGAGATACTTCGAACTCTGGCAGCCAGAGAAAGCACAACCAAGCTCCATGACAGGATTGAAAAAAGCTCTCAGACAAGTCAAGGAAGCGGACAAGGGCAGGACAACGCTGTGGTCGTGTGCGACGGGAAGGTCTTTTTCGAGGCCAAAAAATGCAGCCGACCAGTTGAAATGGAAAAAAGCACAGCAACAGAAAGTTATCAATTCATCAAAAGCCTCTTAGCCACAAAACAACCGTCTCGGCAGCCAAATGCAGCTCAAACACAACAGGATGTCAGAATCATTCATCCAAATGAGGCAGATGTGATAGATCTTTGTGACGATGATGATGATGATGATGATCAGGCATCAGTTAAGTTGTCAACTGTCTGTCAGCAGGATGATGACAATGTCATATTTGTGTCGTATATTCCACCCGTGTCTGAGGCAGCGTCGACACAAGACGAGAGACTAAAGACTCAGAAGGTTCCTGAGAAGGAAATAGAAGATGCAGGACCGAGCAGCTCAGACTGCGGGACAGAAGAGCGGAGGCTGGGGGGTGGAAGTGGCAGCGACGGCAAGGATGTTTATGGTTCAGCAGTGATGAACAGCCATGTTGATGTGGGCTCAAACACCAAGGCTCAACAGACCAACTCCACCCAACAGGTGGAGATGATGAAAGTTGACATGGAAACAGATAGTCCTGTAGATCCCAGCACCTCTGACCACAGCGGTGGAGCACCCCCCCAGGAACAGGACTCCCACAAAATGGAGGTGAGGGCTGTAACACAGTTTTTTTTTAGAATTTCAAGGTGACAATTTAAATTTTATTTTATTTTCTCTGACTCACAGTTCAAAACCCAAATATCTTCATTTACAATGACATAAAATAGAGAGTATTAGAGAAACTGCAACAAGAGAAAGAGTCTATTTAACCTAAAGAGCTACTGTGGAGCAGATAGACCTGGGTGACGTTATTTAAAGCAGAAGTAAGCGATCCGGTGGTTTTGGCTAACTTCTTGTCAGCCAATGGAGTTAGCAGTCCCCGCCCTCGTCCCTACGTCACCACATTCACGCGCATCCCTTGGCTGCACACACAGAGAGGACCGCCCCTTTATGCCGTTCTCTCTCCTCATTGGATAAAGGTTGTAGGATACAAGGAAAGTTTTCTCCTCGGCTTACAGCAGAGCAGAGTGACAGACAGACCCGTGTTTCAGACCAAACACTCTATATAAGTGATTGCCGTCAGAAGATATAACTATTTAAGACTTATATTAACACAAACATTCCGCTTACTTCTGCTTTAAAATCAATAACAATTATTTCTAACTTAAACCTTTTATTTCAGTGGTCAAAGGGCTGTGTTTTTATAGGTCTTTCCCAGTCTTGCACCCTGTTTACACCTGGCATTAACATGCGTCTCCAGTGTCCACATTGAGATCCAATCACATATTTGCGTGGGTAAATTAAACAGGAAAAAAGAAAAATAGTATAAGTATTTCCGCCTGCGTAGTTGTATGCGGATACAGGACACATAACCTTGTGTTACTGAGGTCCCAATGCGTCCCTGACCACCTTCAGAGGTGGTTTGGCCAATCGGATTACAATCTGTCCTCACTAGCTGCATTTACATAAATCCAAAAATCCTATTTATAATCAGATTAATAGGTCAATTAGATTCAAAGTGTCTCATGTAAACACCTTAGCGGATCTGATTCACCCCTGGATCTGATCAAATTTCCGATCGGATAGAAAGAGGTACTCTACGCTGATTGATAATCAGCTTGATGCTGCATATAAACGGATGAATAGAGTGGATTGGGTTGATAGAGTGGATTATTCATTCTGATTCTTATTCAATCAGATTAAAATAATCTTATTCAATCAGATTGAGGAAAACACTGCATGTAAATGCAGCTAATGTGTCTTGGGTGCGTTTACACTTGTACTTTCATGTGGTCAAGCCCTGTCTGATTGCAATCTGATCACTGAAAACGCATGTTAATGCCAGGTGTAAACGGGGTGATGGTGACCCCTCAAATACTAATAGTCACATTCACACATACAAGGACACATTAACACATGGACAGGAGGAACCTGGGGATTGAGCCATCAACCTTGTGTTCTGTGGACAACCCACTCAACTTCCTGAGCCACAGCCTCGTCTACAAGACACGTTACACCATCATTAGATCTTTATGCACTGTTCTTATGTATTGCATCTTTTCTTTGCAGTGTGTTCTAGACCCTGCACCCAGCTGGACGTCTTCACCGGCGCCAGAACCCTGTCAGATATCTGACCATCGGCTGAGGCAGATGTTCGGTATCACAGATGACGTGAGAATCTGCCTGCAGAGGATTGATGAAGCCGCAGCCTGGACTGTCCCCGCAGAGCCTCTAAAGAGCGACTCCGTGAGCTCAGAGCTTTGTTCACAGGAGCTTTGTAGTCCTGGTAACAAACAACAAACTCCCCCTGCTTTGACAGATGAGTGCCACTTGGGTCAGAGTCCACTCAACGGAGCATCACTTGATTCTGAAAACTCATCAATGATTGGCTACGTAGAACCAATAGATGAGGATTTTCCCAGCACAGATGCCAGCAGTATCCCCGAGTTACAGCTCACACACGTCCAGCAACATACTCAGACTTGTGCTGATCTGAACACAAACGTCACGAGAATAGGAAGGACAAGGAAACGCACGACGTGTCCATGTTGCGTCCCCGGTTCTCTGGAGCCTGCAGGAAAGTCCAGCGCAAGGTTGGAGGAGCCCGACGGTGGGGTGTGGATGACGGAGCACACAAGCAAAAAATGGATCAAAACAAAGATTTCAAGAAAAGATGGGAAAACAACCGTCAGCTTTGTCACAGCTAAGGGCAAGGTTCCATCCTGTAAGAGCTCAATGACAACATCGCTACACTCTCCTGAACGGAAAAGACACAAACACATCTAAAGACTCTAAGAACATATAGAGAAAGAGGTGTCGCTAGAATTGATGAACAACAGCGTGAGCTGAGACAAGAAACACTTAATATTTGAACTAATATTCTAACATAAAACTTTTGTTCTAATCTCTTTATTATATTACTGCTGCTTAGGATAACCCTTTCTCTAAACTGTTCAATTAATTACTGTTTTTTTTAACACTGACATTGAATTTTAACTCACAACAGCATCATATTGTTCAATTACTGATGTGAGTTTTTCTACACCTGTTAACCAGTTACAATGAAAGGACCCATAGTGTCCACTAGGGCTGACCCCAAAAAATCGAAGCTTTGAAGCTTTGTTCGTTGATCGTGATCGATTGTTTTTTTTTTGTTCCTTTTTTCCTTTTTGACACTGGTTGTCATCAGCAATTGTTACATTAAAATGAGTAGGCTACTTGGCATCCTGGAAAGCTGCCTGATTTTGGAGATATGCAGTGTTTGTTTGCCATTACTTTCATTATTTCCGCCCCCCTGTCAGACGTTACGATCCCGCACCCCCTGGCCGTCCAAGCTTCGATTATGATCAATTTTATGTCCGTGAATATTCGATTATCAAAATATGATAATCAGGTCTGCTCTATTGTCCACTTTAACAGTGTTTCATTTGAGGTGAGACTCCAAGCCTCTCCTGTTATTGGCTGGCTGTTTTTTAAAGGTGTACAGAAATGGCCGTTTGTCCTGTTTGTCGCGCCGAGTTGTCACAAGCTGCAACACGAGTTTACCCGAGTAAGGAAAATGAATTTGATTGGTCGTTATCGAGCGGGCGGGATATTCAAAGCTTGGGGCGAGCCCGAGCTCCGTGTGTGTGCGTGTCTCAGACGTTTGAATGACGGATGACGGATCAATATCAGTGGCTGATGAATCGTGTACAGGCTGGTATAATCCGTGCGCCTGCATTATCCAATGCGAAAAAAAAAAAACACACTTTCATCCCGGATTTACTCAAAAATAGAATTTTGCACAAAGTTTGGCCTACATCGTCTGAAAGATGAGTTATCACATTAATTTTATGATCCAGAGTGGGCTCAAATTCAGTTTTCTTTTCTGTACACCTTTAAGTGACTGACCAAATCCTGCAAATTGGTTGGTGTGTCCATGTGGGTGGGGCTTGGGGCATGGCTGTGAGAGGCCTGTGATCACGTCACAGTTTTGTGTACTTGTAATTGTGAATTTTTCTTTTTTTCATTTACATCTACAATGGCCATGGTATGATCAAAAATTCCTTTTTCAGTTTTACGGCTGTGGAACATTTATCAGTCAAAGTTGAGTTTTTTACTGAAATCCAAAACTACTACTACTGAAAGCACCTGTGGACCCAACTCTCATTCTTTGTTCTCTTGCTCAATGGAAATGCAAAAAATGCAAAATATTAATATTTCTTTTCACTCAAGTGGCTTAAAATATAAACATTAAACCCTTTTTATTGTGTCCACTACGTGTCTCAAAGACAGCAGGAGATTTTCTGTTGTTCAGCCGGACTGCATGGGACAAAAGAATAGTTTAAATCGTCTAATATATTTCTTTTGATATTTCTACAGGGGTCAGAACATACCTAATTATAAGTTGACTCCCTTTTCCTTTAGGATTATGTTGATTGAAAATATGATTTAATAGTGTGGTGATGTGTCAGTGGCACAATAAAACAATGAAAGCATACCCATGGGGGTCCTGAGAGCTCATCACACAAGAATACATGCAAAAGACAAAACACAATTAAATGCAGAAAACAAATTCAGGACATGCATGGATGTTTTATATTCAAAGATACTCAATTGTCTATGATATAATACATTCATGCACACTGGAATGTGTTATTTGCAGCGCATATGTTGATGATGAAGATTACAGAATACCTTGTGTTTTCGTGTGTTTGCATTTAAGTTCTAAGGGCCACCGTACGTCCCAGCATACAAAGCACACGACCTACCTCCCCTTTCAATATGTTGAAAGGTCACAGACAAACCAAACTCTCCTCACCTGACTTAAACAGCAGAGCAAACAGTCTTCACAGACTGGTCTATGCACTTAAAGGGATAGTTCAACATTTTGGCAAATTCACACTCACGTCTGCCCCGCCGATCTTAAAACGGCTTGCACCGACAATTAAAGGTGATGAACCTACTCCTAAAACTATAGGGATTATGGCAATAGGCCAATTTGCCAAAATGTTAAACTATCACTTAACAACTGATGTGTGGACCACAAGAGAAGTTTACAAATAAGTTATTTCCCCGTCACTGAAAAGCTATGGTTTATAAATGTTTAAAATTGTGTAAAACAGGGACATGTCATAAATGCCATACCATGTTTGAAGATGTAGATTTGACCAAGTCACTGGTGCAAATGAATCCTGTGGTTGAAACAAGTCTTGTAAAATATAGACTGCAGAAATCATTACTGTGTAGGTGTTGGATTGATTTCATATTGATACTTGTCTGTTTTTGCATTGCAGCCTAAAAATATTGTAATGTTTGCCAACCTTTGTCTATTTTCAGTTTATCACATTTAATAATCATACAAGACTGTTATTGTTTGTTTCAAACTTATCTGTTGCTTTGGTTTTAGATCAGCACGTTATGAACAGTTCAAGCAGAGATTTGAGTTGGTCTTGGGTACTGCCTATATTCTTCAATAAAGTAAAAAAAAACAACAACAAAAAACACTAAAGAGGTGTCGTCTTTAAGATGGTTTCAGTTGCATTTTCATTCAGGAAAATAACATGAAGCTTGTTGTATTTGCAGTTCCGAGATTTGTCGTGGTCGCTTTTATTCTGAAAACCTCGGCGGCGGATATCCGGTTGTACTTCCTGGGAAAAGAAACAAGCCTAGAAACGAAACTACGAGTGTGGGTTTTAAATCTGGACACCGTGACTCTTCGAGGTAGGCTATATTGACAAAAGTAACAACTTTTGTCTGATATTAACTCGGCTGGTGATAAAAGAAACATCGCTCCGCCTTTAGGCTACTAAGCTACGTCACGGTCGCAGTGTAAACGCAGAACACATTGAAATCAGGGGACAAACTCCGAGGTCTCGGGTAGTTAGGGGGAAACTAGGCAACGTTACCCGGGGTAGAAACAATACATGTTCATAAATATTTGTGATGGGAACCCGTGTGTTTAAAACTGTCTCTGTTAAAGGGGATAGTTCAACATTTTGGCAAATTGGCCCATTACCATAATCGCTATAGTCATAGGTTCGTTACCTTTATTTGTCGGTGCAAGCTATTTTTAGAACGGCGGAGCGGAGCAGCAGGAGCCGTTTTCGAGGTAAATACAGAGTCTGCTTGCTGAAAAACTGTCCCTGAACGCAACTCGTATCAGCGGTTTTGCATGAATTTACAATGAATGTGCAGCTCACAACTTGTCCACGACAGCGTTTAGGAGTTGTTGGATTGTGTATTTTATGAGTTTGATGAGGGAAACCAAGAAATTCCTTTAGCCTCCATAGCGTAGCTCTGAGAAGCCTGCTGCACCGCTCCGCCGTTCTGAAGGTAATGAACCTACTGCTATGACTATAGCGATTATGGCAATGGGCCAATTTGCCAAAATGTTGAACTATCCCTTTAAGGCTGCATCTAAAATGACAACTTCTTTGTCTACTCAGGAAAACACAGAACATGGATCTCCTTGGCAGACTGGAAATCTACATCCCAGCAGAGGCGGAGGTGAAGAACGTCCCTCTGAGGAGTTTACCAAACTCAGTGCTCAGGAGAATGGGCAACCCTCTGTCTGACTCTGAAGGCCCCACGCAAAACCTCACAGGCTCTCCAGAAGTCGTATGGATCTGTCCGGTAACCCTGCGGAAGAAAGGGCAGAAAGCAGTAGAAAACATGTCCTCAGTCCTGGGCAGAGAGTTCCAGCCTGCACAAGGTAGCCTACGAATGTCCTTTGTCTCCTCTAACCACACAGCTTATGAGGTGCTGAAGGAAATGCCCGGGAATACGGTCTCTGCACAGAGATCCCCCAACTCATCATCATCAGATCAGGCCTTGGCACCCCAGAAGCACCGGGATGCTGTGGTCATCTATCATGGGAACATTTACCTGTCCATCAGGAAGCCCGGTGGAAGCCAGAGGCAAAAACAGACACCTGAGCCACAAACATCAATGTTATCATCTAAAAGCCAGCACCAGGTAATGTCACATTACATTTAGCCTTAAAAATAACTTAAAAATAAGATTCTTCTGCGTTAATAGTCAGATGAGGGTACACTGACACAGGGTTTTTCTCAGTCACAGTTCAATTAAAGGGATATTTCAACATTTTGGCAAATTCGCCTCATTGTCATAATCCCTGTAGTTTTAGCAGTAGGTTTGTTACCTTTAATTGTCAGTGCAAGCTATTTTTAGAACGGCAGAGCAGAGCCACGAGCTGCTCAGAGCTACGCTATGGAGGCTAATGGGATTTCTTGGCATCAAACTCATTGACAAGTTGTGACCTGCACATTCACCACGCTATGACATAATAATGTAACGTTACGAGACAGAGTTGTTTTCGAGGAAAATTCATGCAAAACCGCTGATGCGCGTTCCCGTCGGGAGCAGTTTTTTTGCCAGCAGTCTCTTTTTCGGTACGACACCGGCTTTGCATTTACCTCGAAAACAACTCTGTCTCGTAATGTTCCATTATTATTTGATAGCGTGGTGAATGTGCAGGTCACAATGTCCACGAGAGCGTTTTGGAGTTGTTGGATTGTGTATTTGATGAGTTTGATGAGGGAAAACAAGAAATCCCATCAGCCTCCGTAGCGTAGCTCTGAGCAGCTTGCAGCTCTGCTCCACCAATCCAAAAAATAGCTTGCACCGACAATTAAAGGTAACGAACCTACTCCTAAAACTATAGGGATTACGGCAATGGGTGAATTTGCAAAATATCCCTATCCCTTTCAACTTCAAGGTGGTGCGACTTCTTCTGTCTAACTAATACCTTGCTTAATGAAAATGGCCACCACATTGATAAGACATGAGACACAGTGAAAACAAAATGTGGAAAATGTACTTTAAAAAGTATAATGTACAATAGTCCAGGAAACATGATACTGTCCATAGCAATTACAGTCTAAAATAGGGCATCTAACGGCGCTTTTCCACTACACTTTCACAGCACGGCTCGGCTCAGTAAAGGTGCTTTTCCACTACAGCTGAGTTCTTCTAGTACCTCCACAGCGGGGGCAGGGGCGGCACAGGGGGGGATCGCGGAGGCGATCGCGGGGCCGCATTGTCCGCTTCTCTTTTTTCGATCCGCTCGTCAGCTCCAAACTCACTCGTCTGCACCTCGATTACAGACCACAGCGTGGTTTTACACACAGCATCATTTGACTCGGTACAGATCAGCGAGCGCTGTTGTCGCTGTGTTTTTGAAATTTCCGGGTTTGATTCTCATGTAGGACGTAGCGCTCACACTCTCCCAGTGAGGACGCTCTGTCCAATCAGTGGAAGGCAGTTAGCCTCGTAAACCGGCCGCTCCCGGATATGCAATTCATTTCATTTCTGAGGGAGAGTCTGGCCTCATCCCCGTTGTAAGCGTTTGGCCTGAAACCCTCAGAAGGCCGAGCCAATCAACGTCGCCGCTGTGATTGACACAGCACGTTGGCCAATCATGGACCGACTGGTGCAAAGCCCCGTCACTACACCAACTTGCTGATTGGCTGAATGGGGTTGTCTGTCAACGCTACTACTCCCACCCAGGTCCCGCCCACCCCAAACGCTTACAACGGGGATGAGGCCAGACTCTCCCTCAGAAATGAAATGAATTGCATTTCCGGGAGCGGCTGGTTTACGAGGCTAGAAGGCAGTCGGCTGACGTCACGTTTTAGTATTGCTTCGGCTCACTTGGAACCAGGGCCGAGGAGGTACTAAAAATGGCACCTGGTACCAGGTACTAGGGCTAGTGGAAAAGCAAAATAAGCGCCTTAAGGTGATGTTTAGCATGAATGATGTTTACAGTTCTACCTCATTGTTGTGTATATCTCTGCAGTGTATTTTGATTATCATGTACCATGACTATAAAAATGAGCAGAAACATTACATAACACATATTTGCATCTTGCGCAGGAGAAGCAACACATCACATGTGAAGTGACAGCTCGCTCCGTGCCTCAGTCTACTGGGAGTGCGCACAAGGTGGACGACCACAGTCACAAGGATGCTGAAGGACAACAGGCAGCAGAGGGAGCAACAACCCTGGAGCCAGACATGGACACTAATATGCAAATCGACAGCGCTGAAGGAAACCAAAGCAGCACCAGCAGTGAGCCCCTGGGTGCAGCTTGTGCCTCCACATCAATGCAGATGGAGGTGGACTTTGAGCAGCTGGCTAAAGAGGAGAAGATCGGCAAATTGAGGGCCAAACTCCGACAGGAGGAAGCTAATGGTCATGGTATATGATGAATACAGTAGTTGGACTGAACGACAGCAATGAAACTTTGGTTCTGCAAAAACTAATCTCACAATAAGTTTCAGCAACTTCCAGCAATGTGAATGTAACTAGTTGAGTGAGTGTCTTTGAGAGTTACGCTTGCGTAATGACCAGCATAAACAAAATAAATCGTGACAAATTTAGTTTTTTACTTTTGGAAATTGAGTTTGCATATAAATAGCCAGCCTGAACCTGTATTGTTTTATTGTTTATATTTAATACGGACCACAAAGGCTGCAGGAGATATGCTCAGTTGTTCAATGCAACTGCATGAAACCATCAAAATAAAAGAAAATCCTAAAAGAAGTATTTCATTCAGATGAAGTCCAGCTACATAGCTATTATTCCTTTAATGTGCCTGCAGAGAGTCAGAATGTATCTGATGCTTAAGCGATCAGGCGTTTAATAAACACCAACAGGTGTTAAATAAATGCCTGCGCCATAGCTTGCTATACATATCCTCACGCTCACCCTTATAAACCAAAGTACGGGTGATGGTCTGTGCTATGCAAGTAAAAGCGCTGAAGTGGACCTTTACTCAAGATTATTAATGTCACACATACTGTTTCTGAGTTCAAGAATGAATGGTCTATGTGGGCAGTCTATGGTATCAACAGAAATGTACAAAACAAGCTATTTGTTACTCACTGTAAAGCTAATGTGCATAATTTTTACTATATATATTTCAATAAAGACTGATTATAAGTTTCATGTCATCGTGTGTCTTGAAATGTATTACTGTATGTTGATTTTATTAGTCTATTAAGAACTAGAGAAGAAATAATTATACAACTTGTGATGGATGAATTTATATTTTTACTTATAATTGAAGAGACATATCAGATCAGATACAGGATTTTGGTCCAGATGATGGTGACAAAACACTGTTCCTTTTTTGTCTCCCAAATAAAAGTATAACTTGGCACTTCCCATTACCAAATAGCCTACTGAAACATGGTTATTGTAGCTGTATTAAAATACTGCGCACATACATACAAATTATTTAAATTATGCCTCACTGTAGTCTCTGTACAAGAACTATTATGAAGGACATTATGAATCGGATGTAAAACAGGTGTTTATGCCAAAATGTTGCCATGGTTAACACCAGGCGGCGCCAAGCGCTTATTAATCGCCTGGTGGCGTTTTGAACCTCTCTTTTACGGTGTTACTGAAACGTGATAGAGGAGGCGGATTCTGACCCATTCGGCTTGCCATACTGCAGAACTCCACCCGGAAATCCGGTTGAGTTTACAATGAAATGAAAATGCTACTGGACTGTAGTCGGCTTTTGTAGAGCTGGATGCGACTGTTTCGTCCAAGGTAGGAGCAACAATGCACGCTCTTCTTTTAAGTTTGACGTATTTATGTCTTTAGGAAACATTTTCCGACGTAATTTAGTAGCGTGTCAACAATAAAAAACGTCTATTTTCCTCGTCGCTGGTCATTTTCAGTCGTTTTGAGGTAATTATTTGGGATATGCGACCAGGTTTTGTGATGTGTGTCTTCAATCTTAGACGAGACAGTTCGACACATTCTCTGTGCAGAAAACCCAGAGACATTTTAAAGCACAGGGTTCATTCAGTGTCTTGGTTAGGACCATAGGACTGACTGGTTCAGGTAGGAGAGATACTCCTCTGCCCGAGCTGTGTCTCATCATGTCGACCTTTATCACCGCGGGCAGTTTCATTTGTCCTTGTTATTTTCTATCCGCTATTATGATGGCTGACTGCCTGCTGCACAGGCTTATTAAAATAACTCGAACATCCAGTTTTATTATTATTATTGTATTATTTCACTCGTGAGAAATGTTAAGAGAGCCACTCTGGGGTCACTGCTGGGGCTGTGATCTCTGTCAACATGGGAATCAAACCCACGACCTTCAGAGCAAGACAGAGCTAATCAGACATGATCATACGAGTTACTCACACACAGGTTAGTCCACAATGAGAACACTTCACTGGGAGGCTGCTTTGTTGCACAACTCCATGTTAACACATTCACTTCATATGTATCCCTAATTACTGAATAGGTCTCAGCTGTGGCTCTTGTCCTACTTGCCTGAGGCTCAGACGTTGCTATGGCAATTTGAGGAGGTTGCCATGACGATCAACACACTAGTGGCAGAGGCAGGCAGAAAAGTCAAGAAAGAGGGTGATTTTTCTGCCTCGGTGCAGGTCTGACATTTGGGCTACTTGTGCCAAAACAGTAGCTCCTATCAGAGCAATAAGCAGACCATGAACAGCCAGAGACCTTCCTGAACACGTTGATATGTTTTTGGCGTTTCTAGAGTAAATATTTCTGAAACCCATGTGAGTTAAAAATGGTAGTCCCTGCTTGTCTCAGAGACCTGGCTGCACTCAGAGTCTCACAGTTCAAATTATGTAGGCCTCTCTGCTTTTTCGAGCACATTGTAAGTGAGAGGACGAGTATGTCTACAACAGTGGGGAAAAAAATGTGTGTAGAATGTAATTTGTGGCCAGGAGCAGTGTGGAAAGAGAAAAATTTCAGACAGTTTCTCCTACTCTGGCCAATAATGTCACCCACTCTAGCCTGATAATCTCAACATTTCTCCAATTGATCATGATCATTGAACAACAGTGATTGATCTAAAACTAATATTGATATTTGGCCTCCCATTCATTTTTATTGGAATTTTCTTTTGTTTTTTTGTTGCAGTATTCATATTCTGTAGAGAAAAGCCACATGTTTAGATATACAGCAGGGAAAATAAGTATTAAACGCTTCAACATTTTTCTCAGAAAATATATTTGTAATAGAGCTATTGACATGACATTTTCACCAGATGTCGGCAACAGCCTAAGTAATACACACATACAAAGAAATCCAAACATTTATGTCCATGAATTAAGTAATGTGTGATAAAGCTAAATGACACAGGGAATAAGTTTTGAACACATGGAGAAAATGAGGTGCAAAAGGTATGGAAAACCAAGAAAGCAGCTGGAGTCTGTCAGTATTTAGAAAGTAATCCTGTCCCCTGTCAGTGCAAAGTAATATCAACTGCTTTAGTCCAAATTAATGCCTATAAAAAGGTTTCTCATCACTAAGGTGTCACAGGAAGCATCTCATGATGGGTAAAGGCAAAGAACCTTCAGAAACGTTGCAGAACATACTGATGGCATCAGTTACAGACATGTCTGAATGCACCGTTTTATCCGTTTGTGCTATTATCTGGAACTGAAAAGAACAACATTTCACCATAAACTGGCCACGACCAGGTCCAGTAATGAATGAGTAATGCACTCAACCGCCATGGCCCCTATGCTCACCATGCAGGTCTATTGACGTGTTCAATACTTATTTTCCCCGCTGTATAATTAGCCAAGGTCCTGTCAAAGGTGGAAGACAAGTAGCAAACTGAAATTTAGCTGGAAGATGAATAATAATAAAGATAAGAAGAAGAAACATGCAGGATAACAATAGTGTCTCAGTGCGTTAGCCTGTGGCTCTGATAACAATCATAGAAACACAAGTCTGTATGCGGGAAATTGTCTTTGAAAAAGTGCAAAATTGATAATGAAGCAGCTTATCATGATAAACATTCATCATAACTTGAAAACTGAAAATTTCAACAACTGTGTTTACTTTGGTTTATTCAGCTAATATGGGGTGTCAGTCAGATTTCATTCAAAGCATGATGTTTTAGCAGGGAGGAAATGATGACATTGGGCTCTAAAACTGACCTACCTGTGGACAGCACCTAAACTGTTAAACTCTGTCTTCTCAGGAAAAACACACAGAACATGGATCTCCTTGGCAGACTGGAAATCTACATCCCAGCAGAGGCTGAGGTGAAGAGCATCCCTCTGAGGAGTTTACCAAACTCGGTGCTCAGGAGAATGAACAACCATCTGTCTGACTCTAAGAGCCCCATGAACCTCACAGGCTCTCCAGAAGGCGTATGGATCTGTCCGGTAACCCTGCGGAAGAAAGGGCAGAAAGCAGTAGAAAACATGTCCTCAGTCCTGGGCAGAGAGTTCCAGCCTGCACCGGGTCCTCACCGAATGACGGTCGTGTCTAATAACCACACGGCGTACAAGCTGCTGAAAGATGTCACTCCTGGTAAAGGGCTCTCCACACACAGATCTCACACCTCTCTGTTGCCTCAAGGGTCTGCACCTCGACTCTACCACTCTGCTGTAGTCGTCTATCACGGGAACATTTACCTGTCCATCAGGAGGCCCAATAGAAGCCAGAGGAAACAGCAGACGCAGCTGACTGGCCAGTCTTCCATTCCTTCAACATCATCATCTAAAGGCCAGAGGAAGGTAATGTCACGCTTCAGCTGGTGATCACAATCACAGCAACAACACAAAAGTATAAATCCTAAGGTCAAAGGTCGTTATAACTTCAGCTGAAGACCCTTCAAGAGTTGACAGTTAAAGGGATAGTTCAACATTTTGGCGAATTGGCCATAATCCCTACAGTTTTAGGAGTAGTAGTACGTTATGAGACGGAGTTGTTTCCGAGGTATAGTGTATGTTGTGTGTGTCTGTCTCGTAATGTTCCATTATTATCTCATAGTGTGGAGAATGTGCAGGTCACAACTTGTCCACGAGAGCGTTTTGGAGTTGTTGGATTGTGTATTTGATGAGTTTGATGAGGCAAACCAAGAAATTCCATTAGCATCCGTAGCGTAGCTCTGAGCAGCTCACGGCTCTGCTCCGCTGTTCTAAAAATAGCTTGCACCGACAATTAAAGGTAACGAACCTATTCCTAAAACTGTAGGGATTATGGCAATGGGCCAATTTGCCAAAATGTTGATCTATCCCTTTAAGGCCTCTATGAGGCAGTACTGACTTGTAGTGGGACTTTGCTAGCTTGCTAACATGCTCACAGTGACTGTTAGCATGACTTTTTAAATTCTACCATGTTTTTCCAAAATGTTGAACTATCCCTTTAAGTTATCTCAAGTAAATGGAAATAGTATATATGGCTGCAAGTAAGGGATTCGGGATGTTTTTTTGCCTTTTTTAATCATGTACCATGACTATGAATCCCCAAAAACTGAGTTTGAACCCTGCGTGATATGTCTTTGCATATTGTACAGGAGCTGCTGAATAACAACAGGCCCAAGAGGAAACAAACCACATGCAAAGTGACACAAAGTGAAAACAAGAAGGGCGTTAGACACAAGGTAAGGGAAGTATCCTCCTCCAAAACGACTCGCTCTGTCCCTCAGTCCACCAGTGGTGTGCACAAGGTGGACGGCCACTGTCACAAGGACGCTGAAGGCCAGCAGGCAGCAGAGGAGCCGGTGTGGTTTCAACCCGAGGAGGAGCAGGAGGCAGCGGTGGCCAACATGGACAGCTCCGGAGGCGAGATGCAAAACTTCGAAGGCGATGAAGCCGAGAGCACCAATGAGAACAGCGACATGGACGCTAACATGCAAACCACAGAGCCTGGAGGCACAGCCTGCGACTATGACGGCCTGGCGAAAGAGGAGAAGATCGCTCAAATAAATGCAAGACTAAATGCAAGAATGAAAGAAACTGTTCCCAACAACTCTTCTTCATAACGACACACTCATCAGACAGAAGCAAAGTGATGATACACCAGTTCCACTAAATGTAAACTCAGGTTAAGTTTAATAGAAAGCATTTATTTTCTTTTTGAGAGGCCAAAAGATGAAGATTAATCAAGACATCAAACATCAGTCTGTGCATTTAGCACTTTAATCCAGAGATATAGATAATGTAGATAGTTATTCTTGTTTAATGAGTTTGTTCACTGGTGCATCACTTTCCCATTTCCTTGTGAGGTTACAGATCAGCATCATATTCATATCTACTGTATATTATGTCCACACTGAAACTGTCCTCTAAAAATGAAGCCTATGGTTATCTGTGCAACAGATTATTATGACCCATAGTTAATGAATGAGTTGTTTTCAAGCATGAACTTCTAAGAGTCGTATCTTCGATATGAACTAGGAAATTCATGTTTGAATACAAACGTGACTCCCAGCACGCGATTGAAACAAAGGAATGAGAAAGCTGAGCATGTAAAAGCACTGGATGGAAGTCAACACATTCCCATAACATTTGTTCCACAGTGTGATGTATAGATATTCTCTTAACCTGACATTTTACTGCATTGGACAGGATTTTCTTTTTATATGAAAAATAAACAAAAAACATTATTCCTGACTATCAGAATACCACAAAGGCCAATGACAAAACCAAATACAGATCAGTGATGATTAGTAGGTTCAGCCAGTGACATATAAGTCACTTCCACATTGCCACCTGATAGCCTTTAGCCTAGCCCTTTCTCCAGCACAGATCAATGGATAGTTTCACCCTGAGCAATAGCAGCTTGCCAACGTGATTATTTACTGTAAACATTAGGAAGACTGACCGCTGAGGAAACTGAAACACAACTGAACTTGTAAATCCTTCAAAGCAACTCTGCAGTTGCTAATTTCCTACTTATCAATTACAGAATTTCTGTTTACTGTTTAAAGAAACATCAAAAGCTGATGAAGCATTCTCCTCTCTTGTCAAAACCCACTGCCTACATTTAACTGTTAACGTTTTTCTCCTGTGATTTTAACTTTTCAAACGTGTTGTCCTCCTCCAACCGAAGCTGATGTCTCTAGAGGACGAACTGTTCATCAGACTTCACTGTCGGACACAAACTCTTTTTCACAGACTCAGCAGAACTCCCGACCCCGAGGAAACTTGGAGACTTTGATGTGTAAAGTTCTTTATTTTCATCTGGGCCTGCAGGTGTCACCAGAGGAGTGGACTGTTTACCAACCCACTGTCATGATCACACGTTCAAAACCCTGCTCGACAATAAGGACTGTGTGATGAGCACATGAAAATAGTGAAGCTTGTGTTTTCTGTTGTAATATAGTTTAGTGAAGCTGTAGAGGTGAGTTTGAGCTCACTCATTGAGTTACTGTGAGGCTGAGATGAATCTTTATTTTAGGATCATTATAATAATGTGATAATGTTTGGTTTAGAAATCTTTTCCGGTGGCACTGTTGCTGTTTTTGTTTTACCATGTGTCCTTCATTTGCTCCCTTATTGCTTCTCTCCTCATTGTTTCATGTAAACAAGTTCTGTACCTGTCGAACTTTTTATCAAAGAGCCTGAAAGTGGTTTCTCATCTGTTGAACCGGTGACTCAACCTCAGGCCAGATATGAATCTACTGTACCCTTCAGTCGTCTGTTCTCAACCTGTCGACGTGTTCTTCACCATGACTTTAAAATCTAGCTGCTAAGTGCTCGTGCCTCAAATGTAATTTATGTTCCAACAGACACAATCACTTTTGGCCGAGTTTGTTTTTTGTTGTTTTTAAAGGGAGATGTCAGATTTCTGTAAATGCAAATAAAGAAATGGGTTTGAACAGCACCATGACTCTTTGTTTCTAAAGTGAAGCAGCACTTAACCATCTTAGATTCTCTCCCAGATGATTCACATCGTCTCCTCGTCAGAGGTTATTTATTTAAACTTAAATCAATTCAGTCAGACAACTCTGAAATGAGAACAAATCATTTATTGAGTATAAGCATTGCAAGCTGAAGCACAGCATAGGTATCCTTGAGCATGGCTGCAGCAGGTTTGGCGTCAGGCTCTGTCTCAGTTATTCGTTCCCTGAATGATCTGGTTTGCCAGACATTACAGGGAATGAAGCAGACCCCCACAGGGGATCATAGAGACAGGGCCTACAGGTGGATTAGATGCTGGGGAGGAGGTGGGTTTGCAAAACCTCATGGGCAGCAGCAGCAAGATGTATATGCAGAAACAGCAGCAAGACAGCAGAGCAAGAAATAGCAGCGGTAGCAGCATAACCAGGGATGAGCAGGTAAACTGGGGGGTTTAAGTAGCCCACTCTATTTGGAGGAGGAGGGCATGTGACTGATCAGCTGGTCAGGATGGGCGCAGCTTGAGTTGTCTACCTGAACTAGCTCCGCAGGCTTCGCATCATCAATTGGAACAAGTGTGACTATCAATATGAATGCTAATTGAAAAACATGACTGCTTTTCCAAAACAAAATAGCTTTCTCAAAAACAGAGCTACTGTAACCATTGAACTGGCAGGTCAGGCCTTCAGTTTAAATTTGGGTTTAAAGTTTAGGTCCAACAGAATTGTTGAAAACAAAAACTAGACTGACTGAAAAAGATTTAAAATTATCTTTAATTTTTAACTACGTCACACAAGTCACAGCATTGTGACTTAAGCCACGATTTAAATGATGATTGAATTTACAGCTGAAAGTCAAATTACAATGCTGTCATCTATCAATTATTTATCCTGCTGATAATCACATCTAAGTTGTTTAAGCCAGGAGCACACTATGCAGTACGTTTAACACCTGTTCAAATTGTAACACGTTTTCTGAATTTCCCAGAGCTATTAAAAATATGAAACTTTCAATCTGATACTGCTGCTGCCCAGAGAAAAACATCATCAATTTGAACGTATAGGTACAACATCTAGAGAAAAGTCAAAAAGCACCAAATGGAAAATGGCACATGGAAAAAATAATACTCATCTAGATGTAAATGAAGAGGTGTGGTATATCGTTATGTGTTAATGTTGTGATTAGCATTATACTGATTTCGAACATACAAGTTCAAACACACAATATCTGAATCATGACATCACAGTGTTAAAATATATACAATAAATATTATACAATATTCTAAATATTATTATGGACTGGTATATTACCGGTATATACCTTTTTTTTGTTTGTTGAATTTGAACATGTTTGTCTTTCTTAAATTCAGTTTGCGAGCTAGAAAACCAAAACCATCCAGAACATGAAGCAAATAAATGTTCTTTAATCTAAATTCAAAAAATGTCCCGTTATTGTCTTAGGAATTTAAAATAAAATGTACTATCTGTTCAACCAAAACAAAACATGTAAAAATCCCATGGTTCCTTATCATAACATGAAGTTATAGAGACGTTCTTGAGGATCTGACAGTCAAACACAGTAGGAACATTGACAGTGACAGTGACAGTTTGTCAAATTGTCTGATAGGAGATATGAGAGGGAATATGTGAGGGGTGAAGGGAGGAAACCTCTGTGAGGAGTTCCCTCCTTCCCGCTGCCTCAGTATAAGACTGCAGCTGTGCTGAAGTCAGTCCACTCAGACAGGATGCACTCCTCATGCTGCTCCTCCTCCAGACCACAGGTAAGACCTGCTCTCTCTGCACTCGTCCACTCTGAGACTGACCACACGTAGCTGATGTAGTGTAGACGGTAGCGTTGAAATGAATGGATGATAAATGAAGATTTTTGCTTTTCTCACTAACACACTACTCATTGGACGCAAGAGTTTCCTCTAATTCATTGAGCGCAGCAGCTAAACAGGCAAATTCACAGATTTACAAAACACTGAAATGGACAAAACCTTTCTACATGTAGCTACAGGATTAGTTTCCAACAATAACTGAGTGATGAACGCTCAAGTGTCTTAATATTTCCCTGTGCATTGGAAGCATCGATGGATTGTTGCTGACCACCTGAATGCAGTGCCCTGTATTTCTGTTTATTGATTATTGTATACATAATAGTTGGGGAAATGATTAGGAAATCCTTAGCCGTACCTCATCTCTCTTCTAATACTTATATTTGAACTTTGAACCAAATGGTTTTAGGTCATTATTCTTCATTATTCTGTAACCAATTTATAACCAAAATGAGTTGTGTAAATGTATTACTATTTTTATGTTTCTAATGGGCATTGAATCATGGTTGAAGCGTTTTTACTACTTGCCAAATATAACAATATTATTCTTGAATATCTTTTTAGTAAAATAAGTAATTGATCATTTAAGGTCTAAAGGCTGAAACCCGTGTTCCCATTGGATGGCATGTCAGGATTTGCTGAGTTGTCATATTTCAAACCAACTAAATGTCTATTCAGCCCATGGAGCCTCTATCTATGATTTTTTTAAAGAGAATTTTAAAAACATGACACCAGTCTAATTGCTGGATGGGGTCAGTTTTCACATCTAAAACAGGGTCAAAGGTGAGAAAAAGGCCGGACTCACATCCAATTCAACATGATTAAATAAAAACATGTCCATAGTGTTTCTTTAGTTATCAAAAGATAAATTCATGTTCTGAATGTTGAACAAAATCAATTAGTTACCACTGATTGTGACTCACATTATAAAGGGCAAGGCCGAGCATTTAGAAACACTGGGGTCAAGTTGTTCTGGACTCCCAGACTGTCTCACTTCTGGCTGTGACACTTATGGCAAAATCACTTCTTTATATTTATGTTTTTGTCCCAAACCATCACCACCATTTAAAACTTCTTCATTGTGTTATAGTTATTTACCTGACATGAGTGCAGTTTTTACAGACCGTAGGAGGAGACAACTGTGTGTTTGATGAATGAGATGAATGTTTAAATCACTGGTTCCCAAACTTTTTCCAACTCAGGGCTCATTGAAAATCTGACAAATGTTTGTGTCCTACATCCAACCCTGTAACAATGTGGAGACTAATTAATGCCAGGTTGCAAATAATTTCAAGACAATTTTGTATTGAAATATTTAAAACATTAAATTTATATCTATATTTACATATTTTCCCCAAAACTATGCTTTTTATGCTATTTCATTGGATGATAACATGCAACAAGAGTTAAGATGCATCCTCAGAGTTGTTCTTGTCGTCCTCAGGTGTTGTGTGTGCAGATGTGTATGATCTACTCTGTGGTGTGCCTGGCCAGCTGGCCGCTCTGCTCGGAGGCAGCCAGACTCCGCTGTGGCACCGATCTCCTCAGCGACCTCATCTTTGTGTGTGGGGATCGTGGGATCTATTTAGGTGAGTCTATCATGATCTCCATCAATCCTGCTAACGAGATTCAGACTTTTCTACTCTACAAGTTGAAACTGTTGCCTCAAAATGGAAAGGTCAGGAGGTCACCGACATCTCATCCTCTAGAAACATCAGATACAATCCCATGTTGAAGTTCACACTGCACACAAAAACAAGTTGCATTCAGGGACTATTTTAGCAGGACCTCCTCCCACTTCATTGATAATTTCCTTATTAGGATTTGATGACGTAAACAATGATAATTCATATTAAAGCAGAAGTAAGCGATCCGGTCGTTTTGGCTAATGCTGCGTTCCAGGTAGGCTTTTGAAACCGTAAATTACAGCTTCAAGTCACAACTTACGACTTTGTAGCGTTCCAGGCAACCCACTCGTGTTTTTCCGACCTGTTTTACCTGTGAAAGTCACTATAACGGCCACTCGTAACTTCCAACCCGTGAACTCGTACCAGATCGAACTGGTACGACTTCACAGGTCGGAAAAACACGAGTTACGAGTTTCCTTGAACGCACCATAACAGTCCTCGTCCCTACGTCACCACATTCACGGCGTTCCTTGGCTGCACACACAGCCCTGCATGCCGTTCTCTCTCCTCATTGGATAAAAACTGTAGGATACGATAAATGTTTTCTCCTCGGCTCAGAGCAGAGCAGAGTGACTGACAGACCCGTGTTTCGGTCCAAACACTCTATGTAAGTGATTGCTGTCGGAAGATATAACTATTTAAGACTTATATTAACACAAATATATCACTTACTTCTGCTTTAATCTAAAACGTATCATTATTTTTCATGTCATTCAGCTTCTGGTCTTGTAATCAGCATCAAGAACTCTTAATCATATCCTTGTTCAGTTCTGTTTGATTCATCCACATCACATTTGATTACATTTCTCTGACGTATCCGAATTTGAATCAGAATTACTTTAGGGAAATTCATTGGGTAAAAAGCTCCTGAATAGTAATGGAAAAGCAACGAAAAAAAACATAAGAGTAATTTATATTTAGTGTTCACAGTATAGGGCAGATGAGTTTAGAGTTAAACAGCTTGATAGCAACAGGCACACTGCAAAAACTCAAATATCTTACCAAGAATATTTGTCTTATTTCTAGTCAAATTGTCATTTCTAGTCAAAACAAATATCATTATACTTAAAATAAGACTCGTCACATTAAAAAGTAGCTTGTTTTTAGACACTTTTTACTTCTTTCAAGGATATTTTCACTTGAAATAAGTAGAAAAATAAGTAGTTATTTCAAGTGCAAATGATCTAAAAACAAGTTAATTTTTAGGTGATGAGTTTTATTATAAGTGAAATGAGATTAGTTTTGCCTAGAAATTAGACATTTTGACAAGAAATAAAACAAATATTCTTGGAAAGATTTTGAGTTTTTTTGCAGTGCAGGAATGGTGTGAAGGAGAGTCCAATAAAGTCCCTCATCTTGGACAATATCCTCCTCTCCAACACCACTGTCAGTGAGTCCAGTTCCTCCCCCACAACATGGCTGGCCTTCTGATGCTCTTGTTGAGTCTGTTGGTGTCCTTCACTCTCCAGCTGTAAACATGATGCATAATTTGCAGCCTGCATTAAACGTGACAGCAGCTGAACGTCAATACATTCAGAAAATGTAACTATAGCATTATTCCTGTTATATTTCCTATTACATCCATACACAGAGGATGTCAATGTGATCCAGTGGAACACTCTGATAATTTATCTCTCGTCAGCTGTTGGTAAACCTACGGACTATCTGACTGTGTTCGCTGACTGTGACGCAACGCCACATCAGACATGAGATCGAAAGTAACATAGATTGCAACATGTGGCTCCTCCTGCAGCTGTCAAGGCTCTTTCAGTCCTACACTCACAATGTATATTCACTTTCATCCTGCTGCAGAATGAATGAGTCATCAGGCACCTCCCTGACAGTGTTGTGTGGTGGATAGTGATCTAAGGTGACATGTCAACATGTCATCAAGGCTAGTCTACCCTGTGAGGGAACGCTTTCTCCAGCAGAGGCCTGACAGTGCAGATATGGTCATGGTCATCATATCCACATGAAAACACTGCAGTTATTCTGAGCAGGTTATCAGCTTGAAGATAGAAATGTGTTAATGCGTGCTAGTGAACACAGCAGACTACAAACTTCAACTTTTAGTTTGAAATTGTTATGATTATTAGAATATAATTTCTCCTTCTGCACTCAGTTTTACCCAGATGCCCTTTCACCTTATTACCTCTCCCCTGTTCTGATCAAGGCCGACTCTTCCATCTGCTATCAGACCGGTGGCAATACACCAAAAATGGCCGTGTACCAACCAGAACACTGTGCCTCGGTGTGTGATAGCTTTGTTGTTAAAACACTTGTTATCTGAGAGGAGCTCAGCTCTCACATTAATAACAGAGAAAGGTGCAGAAAGGGAGGGATGGTAGCGGAGGAGCAGAGCCACTCAAACAGTGGAATTTAAGATAAATCTCAGACTGTATTCTCCTGTGACGTTACGGGTTGTCTCATACAGATTGCAAACAAGATTACGCTTCAAAGTCTTATAAATAAAGCTGTTTTGAGATCAACTGATTTAAGATTAACACGATGAAAACTCCAATCAGTCTTAGTTTGGATATTGTTATCCCTGGAACATTGCAGCATAGCTGAAAATAACAAGTTAGCAAACTACTGTAAAAAAGTATAATATGAAGATAATCTTTTTCAAAAAGGTCATAAACAATATAAAACTATCTGATGGCACCTACAACATACAGAGTCACTGCCACCATCAAAAAACAATCTTTTCTGGAGTTGGACAATGGAATTTAATGTCTGGGTTTGTTGATCACATTCAGACTCTGCAGAGGATGAACCCTGTTGATGGTGATGAACTTTCCTTCAGTGCCACCTTGCAGATCTCACTTTAATTCTCTTACTAGAAAAGCATCAGTGTGAATGGTTTGCAGACTTTATCAAAAACAAAGCATGTTTTGGCTTGATGACCTCATGAATGAGTTTTTTTTCTTTCTTAAAGCAACAAAGGTTTGACCTGAGCTTCTTTGTTTCTCTCTGCAGGTAAAGGCTCGTGGTCCGGTTACGGTGCTCGGCCCCGGGGGAAGGGGATCGTGGAACAGTGTTGCAGGCCGTCCGGTTGTGATCTTCAACATCTGGAGATGTACTGTGCCAAACCAAAGGTCCAGCAGCACACCACAGCTTACCCAACAACAACGTCATCAACAGCAACAATAACAGAACACACCACTACACAGATGGATGTGGTAAGAGCTTGCACAATGTTCATTTCATAACTTTTTCAGTAACTGCCAAACATGCTTCATGGTCATCAGCAGTTAGTGGTTTGGCTTCTCTTTGTAATCAGGCCTTTAACATCCATAGCCCACCTTGAGTTAGGATTGTTTCTACTTTTGAAGTGCATCACTTTTACAATAAATATTCAAGACTCTTTAGAGTGACAACTCAATGCTGCATTGCAATCTGGATGGGGAAAAAACACAGACTACTGGACAGGTGAAGATGTGGGAATCATCAGCCTTGACTGTCAGTGGTGAATCTTTGGTGTCTTTGCTAGCAGCTTTGCTGTTAAATTTGCATTGTATTTTTTGCAAATAAACTGTCCAACAACTCCAAAACGCTCTGGTGGACAAGTTGTGACCTGCACATTCACCACGCTATGAGGTAATAACGGAATACGAGACGGAGTTGTTTTAGAGGTAAATGCAGAGACTGCTTACCGGAAAACTGCCCCCGACGGGAATGCGCATCAACGGTTTTGCATGAATTTACCTCGAAAACAACTCTGTCTCGTAACATTCCGTTATTATCTCATAGCGTGGTGAATGTGCAGGTCACAACTTGTCCACCAGAGCGTTTTGGAGTTGTTGGATTGTGTATTTGATGAGTTTGATGAGGGAAACCAAGAAATCCCATTAGCCTCCGTAACATAGCCCTGAGCAGCTTGCGGCTCTGCTCCACCATTCAAAAGATAGCTTGCACCGACAATTAAAGGTAACAAACCTACTCCTAAGACTATAGGAATTATGGTAATGGGCCAATTTGCCAAAATGTTGAACTATCCCTTTAAGAAAATGGTGCCAAGCTCCACTGCTGTCTAAAGTAAAACATAGCACAGGCTTAAACTTGTCCTCCAGTTAGCATGAAGCAACAACCTCCTCAAGACACAAAAATCGGAGAGATGTTCTGCTAAAATATGAAGTGCTGCAGCAAGTTTTAATCAGTTTTCTGACAGAAAAATGAGGTGTAAAGAGTAAAGATTCAGAAGTAGTGACTTGAATACCAACAAAACACCACAATAAACTGATATCAGGGATAAGTCCTAGCTGAAGGTTACCTGCTCCATCCAGGCTACATGCCCTTGAAGCAACTCAGTTTTTCTTATCTTTGTGTTGCAGGCACAGCAGTTCCAAGCAGTATTTCACAAGAGACTTGTAGAGCACCTGGGGGGCCCCAACAGTCAGAAGAGGAACGCTCATAGAAGGAAAACACAGCCCTCCGTATCAGGCCAACGGAAACGCAAATCATCAAACAGGAGGGGTAACATAGTGAACACATCCAGCAGGCCTCCCACAACCTCTGGGAGTCCCCCTCAAGGAGTGACGAGCGAGTCGTGACCTCTGACCTCATGTGGAGCTGCGTATTTATAGTTACTGGACTGGACCCAGCAAGTTGGAAAGACTGATGCTGACTGTTGAGAAGTAACAATGATGGAAACATCAGATCATGAACAGATCTGAATGGAAACAAACAGCTGTCTTGTTGCACAGCGACGGCGTATCCACCGGCAGCCGTGTCAGACGAACGTCTTCCTCTCTTTTAACTCTGATTTTGGTTTCCACCACCAAAATATCTGACTGTTTAGCTGCTAAACACTTGACTGTGTTGTCTCTGTGTCTGTCTGCTGTCTGCTGCTGGGCAGGGACTGGACAGTTGTTAGCTTGTTAGCCACTGTCACTAAAGGTATTTTCTCATTAGCCTTTTTAGACACATGTTTTTAGACATTTATAAAATATTAAGAGATCACTGTGCCTATGTGTTAATTCACTGTGTTTACGTCTTTACAGCACTTTGAATGAATGACAGCTTTATCCTGAGTTTTGCATACAGACATTAGCAGAGCAGAATGTACTTAGATGTTTTTGGACTTATTTTAAATGGTTCCAACTGAATGTCCTGTTTGTATTAAAGTTGTTTTTCATTTCTATATGAATATGAACATGTTTAATGTAAAAAAAAAATCTTTAAATGCATACATTATTTATTTGACTATGACTGTAATAATATGAATAACCTTTTTCATTGTTTGTGATAGATTCATATATGGAAAAATGCTAAATAAATGGATGTCATTTTAACTTTGGGCTTGGTCTGTTTTACTTTGCCGAGTTGTTTTGAATTGCAAAAAAGTTATATAACACTAGAAAAACAACTTAACCTTTTGTTTTGACGTGCAGTGTGACCATAAGCGGCTGATTCATTTTGACTTTGACATGGCTGAAGGTATCATCTCTTTCTGAGAGTGGTGAAGGCCATCTCTGTCCTGCCAGCCGCAGATGATAACACAGAGGGCCTCAGCCTCTCTATGCTTCATAAGCATTATCTCAGTTTTTATTGAGGGAGGAAGTGTTGTGTTGTAGAGGAAGTGGTTGCCAGGTACAGTATCTGCACATGTTCACTTGTGCAATGAAAATATATACACGCTAGTTAAATTGACTGTGATGGGTCAAAATAAAAAGTTAAAAATAGACTATGTAATCACAAATCCTGTTGACAATCTGATTAGCTGAAGCAGTTACAGGAGTTTTCAATTATAATTTAAAGAATTGTGTGAATTGGGATGATTTTTGTGTCAACATTATGATTTCCAGAGTTGTTTTGAAGTTTAATGCATGTTTATTTATTTATTAGAAGTCTATATTGTGATTCATAAAAGCCTTTAGTGAGTGACAGGTCACCAGACTCACGGATCACAGGGCTGTCAAACAAAAATAAACAATCTTTCATTCATATCTACTTGAAGTTTAGTAGCTAATAAGCCTAATCAACTCAATCGAATCCAGAACCTTTGTGCCACCCTGATTTCTAAAATATTTTTAGGGGAAATCTTTTTTTTTTTCTAAATAAAATATACTGTAGGGCCTATGTTACCATCAAACAATGCTTTATAAGGCAAAACACAAACGAGAAGTGGGGGTGGGTTTGTCAAACTCTTCTCAGGCAGGAGGGTATTTCTGGCCTTTTGACCCACAACATAGTAACAGCTGTTCACAGCCGCCTTGATAAGGAAGTAGGAGAGAGCTTTCTCCTTGTGGCTACTTGCGTCAGTCAGATAGTGTTATTCACTCCCATCTCTTCCCATGCAGAGCTGCCCTAAGGAAGCCCCCTCTCTCCTTTTATTCTCATGGTCGCGAGCGAGCTGCTGTTGTCAGACCAAAAGGGAAAATGTAGCGTACTTGGACAAACTGTATTTTTGACAAGACTAACAACGTCTGTGATGAAGGAGCAATGTAGCTTTCTTCAGGAACGACGGATTTACAGTATAATCACCTTTATTGGTTTCTTGTTCCAACTGGTTCTAGCAAGTCTCATATCGAGTATACAGATACACCTTTCATGCAGACTTCAAGGTCTGACCACTTGTTGTCCTGACACTGCAGCTGTCTCCACTGTCTCACACTGTGACCAATGAGAAAGTTTGTTATTATAAATAATGCATTCGCTCTCATATCAGTGCTGCTCAGCCTCTGCCCACCTGCAGCTGTAAGATGTGAAATCTGACAGGATGGTTTGTATACATCCTCCAGCCTAATTCACTTATTTATATTGTGCAGAAATCTCCCCTCACTGCATTTGGCATTAAAGCAGAAGTAAGCCGAATATTTGTGTTAATATAAGTCTTAAATAGTTCTATCTTCCGACAGCAATCACTTCTATAGAGTGTTTGGTCTGAAACACGGGTCTGTCAGTCACTCTGCTCTGCTGTAAGCCGAGGAGAAAACTTTCCTTGTATCCTACAACCTTTATCCAATGAGGAGAGAGAACGGCATAAAGGGGCGGTCCTCTCTGTGTGTGCAGCCAAGGGATGCGTGTGAATGTGGTGACGAAGGGACGAGGATGGGGACTGCTAACTCCATTAGCTGACAAGAAGTTAGCCAAAACCACCGGATCGCTTACTTCTGCTTTAACTTTGACAGCCCTTTAAAAAAAAGTTAATGAAATAGCGAATAAAAGACACAAAAGATCCAATTAACAACATAGATACACAAAAATAAAATACTAATGACTGAAACCCACGAGAAAGTGTGTTTTGAGTTATTGCAAAAAGAAAACAGTCAGTATTTTCAAAACTTCACTTGTGGCTGCACTCAGGTTCCTCCTTGGCTCACAGTGTAAAAGCTGTCTGTGCTCTGGGCCTGTTGTTCTGTCAACAGGCCCACCTGCCTCTGCCTACAGGAGCAACACTGAGCTTGTGTCCTCTGACTCTATCAAGGCTGCTGCCGGGTCTGCATGCTCTCCTCTCCCTGCTGCTGTATCAGCAGCACAGTCACATCTGCAGCGGAGCGGCCCGCGCACACACTGACAAGCTGCCGGGCAAACAGCCAGCCAACCTGACCTGGACCGACAACACGTGTGAACACATCAGCAACAGAGCTGACTGACCTCATCCAACCAGATCCTCAACTGTCCGAGACCTGCAGCACAAACAGGGTTCAGCTTCAGAACAAACCACCTCACCGCACCTCAACAGAGAAACCTGAGTACTCTTAGAGGACAAAAGATTCAAACCACAAAGTGGACGTTTAGTAGTGGTGATGTTGAAGTCATGTGACCATGGTCTTTGTTTATAGCCTGACATTGACTTTTTCATACTGGTAACTGCATTTAGGCTTCAAAGTTTTGTTTATTTTCTATATTAATCCAACAGGTAATGTAAAAACCCCATCAGCCTTTTGTCAAGACAACCATAGTGATGCTATGAGGGTTGGCAGCTGTTTACACCTGTAATAATGGCTCAGCTTTTCTTTTGTAGTGGGCTGCAAAGATTTTTCTCAATCATTTACATCAAAAAGATGCACCCAACAGGTGTGCCTCAGCATTATTTTCTTTTAAGAAAGACCTGAAAACATTTCTTTTTTAGCTGTGTTTTTTAAAACTTTTATTTAATTATTTATTTTCACTGTTATAACAGCGTTTTATTGTTTTAACTGTGTTTTTATTTTTATTTTTTTATCAATCTTGATTTTTGGTGGCCCATTACTGTTTGTATTGTTTTAACTGCCTTGTGGAATGTTATGTAAAGCACATTGTGCTTCCACATGGAATTCAAAAAGGGGCAGCCGCTTCACCCGGCTGGTTCTTTACTAAGGTGCTGGAGGCATCAAAAGTGTCCAAACTGAAGAAAGAGATCTCTGCACACTTAGATCTATGCAATTTCATTTTATTAAAAGCTAAGCTTTCGGTCTCAGACGACCCTCATCAGAGCATACATTTCATTCCACATGGAATCAAATGTGCCATATAGATAAAGCTTGCTTGCTAAAAACTTTGGGAAATCAATTTGAATCTGTGGTGGCATCAGAAACTCAGGGCTGCCACTGTTAAAAATCAAGTAGGGAAAACTGATTTCCACTCCCCCAGGATAACCATTTTTGCTATAAATGGTAAATGGAGTGCACTTTTCATCAACCTCTAAGTTGACAGACAGTGGTGTTCACATGTCTGCAGCTCAGCCAGTGATGCAGCTGCAGTGAGGGAGCAACACCTGCCGGCGGTGTGGCTTCATCATGAGCTTGCTAATGCTAAGCTCCTCTGTGTGACAAGTCAGAAACTAGGGCAACAGATATGAAAGTGGTCGACTGGTCTAGTTTGGACTGTGCTAGTTGCATCACACAGGATACACACAGTTATGTTGTCATCCAGCTGTTCCTTCTTCTCTCAGCCATTTATCTCATTTCTAATCCACTTCAATGGAAACCTATTTCATCCTTCTGATAGACATCTGTTTGCATACACGTCTATTAACTGCGTCCAGTCATCTCCAACAAGATTCACTTATCAAACTCTTGTCTCCTGATCTACTTTCATTGTTTTGTGTTGTAGTGAATATGACAATAACACAAGTGCACAGTTGATAGCGATAAGTGTTTGGGTACACTGTTAAGATTAGTAACACAGATGATTAAGGGTGAAGAGCAAGGAGCGGATCATCTTTTTTAGTGACTTGGTCTTTTGACCTTTATTTTATCTGTTGCTTTCATAACTTCTCCCAGACATCTCTGTAAAATAAAATAGATATGACATAACCGTTCAAAATCTTAACCACGTGATGCTGGCCCTACTGCAAAGACATTTCCATATTCTTGTTCTAAAGCTCTTATTCTAAAGGACTGGTCAGAGTTTAGGAAACAAAAATGAGCCCAATACACAGTAACTGACTTTAACCCCATAAAACACACTTCAGACAACTAGAATTAGACTTTCATGGTTGTTTCCTCCGCCAACCAGCTAAGATGCAGGAAATACATGGTCCAAACATGAAAGTATCAAAAACTGCACTTCTCCAAACGGCCACTTGAGGCGATGCCAAACAGAAGCCAATCTCCAATAGACTCTTTTCTTCTCCGTGGCAACTGTATGAGGTTTTAAGATTTTACTAAAGCTTCTGTGTAATTGAGTGCATGCTGCTTTGAGTTACAGTTGGTTGAGTGTTGGTTTCCATAAGCCAGCATGTATACAAGATGGTGTATGATGGTGGAACAGCCCCTCCAGAAACCTACTGTATAGGTGACATCATGGACGCCACGTCCATCTTTATTTACTGTCTATGGTCACAGCCTCTAACAATAAGCAGTGCTGTATTTTGCAGAACATTTTTTAGTTTACAGTGAAGTTGACCTTTGATCTTTTGAAATTAAACTGTTTATCCACATCTTATCCCATTAAACAGTAAAACTGTTAGTAATGTTTTCCGAATTCTTGAGTTAGGCTAGAGTATGGCCTAACATTAATTTTATGAGGTCACAGGCTTCAAGGCTTAAAGGGATAGTTCAAACTTTTGGCAAATTGGCCCATTGCCATAATCCCTATAGTTTTAGGAGTAGGTTTCTTTACCTTTAATTGTCGGTGCAAGCTATTTTTAGAACATGGGAGCCAAGCTGCGAGCTGTATGATAATAATGGAACGTTATGAGACCACGTTGAATTCATGCAAAACTGATGCGCGTTCTTGTTGGAGGCAGTTTTTCAGCAAGCAGTCTCTGCCTTTGCCACGAAAACAACTCTGTCTGGTAACGTTCCGTTATTATCTCATAGCGTGGTGAATGTGCAGCTCACAACTTGTCCACCAGAGCGTTTTGGAGTTGTTGGATTGTGTATTTGATGAGTTTGATGAGGGAAACCAAGAAATCCCATTAGCTTCCGTATCGTAGCTCCGAGCAGCTTGCGGCTCTGCTCCGCTAATTCTAAAAATAGCTTGCACCAACAATTAAAGGTAACAAACCTACTGCTATGACTATAGGGATTATGGCAATGGGCAAATTTGCCAAAATGTTGAACTATCCCTTTAAAGTTACACACAGGTGACAGGTGAGTGTATGGTTGCCATAAACCAGCATTTACATCAAAGTCTCTGTCTGGATTAGGGAGTTGGACAGTGTTGTTTATTTACTGACACAGTTATTAGATTTATCAAGAAAACAAAAATTCCTTGTGAAAATATCTGTGGAAGTGAATCTGCAGTGATGTAAGATGATAACAGAGCAGAGAAAGAACACAAAGTCTGCTCACTTCAAGTGTCTGAGCCTCCGCTGGCCTTATGTAAATGATTTATCTCTGATTACTCAGTGTCGAGCGGTTGGACCAGAGACACAATGAGACTCTACCCTTTGGGACAAGGACTTTGTGATTAGTCCTTGTCTGTGACCCATTTCTCCAACATGTCCAGATTGTGTGGCTCTGAGTGACGTTCTGATCCAGTGATGAGTGACAGGCAGGAACACCTCCATGTCTCAAGAGATATGACGCTTACATAATCACATTGTTTTGGATTTCTAACGGTCTATCTCCACAGGAAGTCTCTTTCACTGCTTGTTCTGTTTTTATATCTCCAGGATTTGTAACGCCTGTCTGCTCTCGTCCAACAGAGACTGGCAGTTTATCCTCTGATGGTGCCTCCTAGTGACAACAATGGTCATTACAACCAATTTTGGCTGGAACAACACCATCCATTAAACAGACTGACATCTCTGAACAGAATTACATCAGCCCCTCACTGTGACGCTGATCAGTGATTGGTCAGCTGATCTGATTGTTTCTTTTTTTATTATTATCTTATTTCATTACTCACTCAGGAAAAATGTACAGGTACAATTTTATTTTCAATTGTTTCATTTAGAAATTACCTGTATGTACATTTTATTGGTTGATCCACTAGAGAAAAATACTGTTGTATTTTTCTGTTCATTCAGTTTGTGGTTCTCTCATTTATGTGGATATGCTCCACACAACACTGCAGGACCGATGGGGGCTTGTGAAAAGAAAGTGTTTAATTATTCATCATTTTATTCATTTAATACATTTTCCATGGAGTTTGAAAAAGTATATGAATATAAGTATTGAAGTATTAATAAGTAAGTATAAATAAGTATTTGAACCATATCTAAGGGATCACTGCTACAGATGTGTGTTCATGTAAACATGAGGAATAGCAGCCAGCGAGCTAAAGGGAAGTGTGCAATCATCTCGGCTCACGTAACAAATTTGTTCATACATGAACCCTCTTCACATTTGCAACAGTTTATCTGCTCTGAAAACAGATGTACAATATGAAAATGAAGCTGACTCAGTGTGATCTTGCACCGGATAACAGCAAAAGTCACACTAAAATAGAGACCTTATCATCACACTATCATAAGAGAAGGGCAGGCACTCACACTCTAAGAAAAGAAGAAGACAGATGTCAATGATAAACGTGTAATATCTCACAGCTGACGTGCTGTTTATGCACAGAATTTGGACCAATGAATTAAGTGCGTGTAGAGAGACATGAACACTACAGACATGTGTGATAACTAAAGGTGTGGTGGGACCAGTCTTATAGCTCTGGGAACATTAATTCATTAATTAGGTTACATATAAGTGTTTAGGTGCATACTCGGGTATGCTTACTTACTGATGAATTAACTTCATTCCCACAGGAGAGGGATTAAAACTGACTGAATTAAATCAACATCTATCAAATGATGGAGGGATGAAAGTAAGGTGGGAAAAGGAACAGCTCGTGATAGAGGGAGTGGGTAAACCAGCCAAAAATATGCACCATATGCATCCTGTTTGTGTTCTGATTTTATTTTGAAAATCCATACTACGACTTGTGGTTTATACGTTTCCTGCTGCTTCAATACTTTTATGTCGGTGTGTTTGTAGCTATTCTTCAACTGCGGTACAGTCCTCTGTTTATGTCACACACAGACACAGACACAGACAAACAGGGCAGGAACAGACATGTATGAGACATAGAGAAACAAAAGTCTCATTGCAGCACCACCATCTACTAGGGACAAGTTCACAGCTGTGAATCTAGATGTTGTGACCTCTCCATTCAATTGATCCCCGATCAATACTTCAAAGTGCAGTCACTAATTCTTAATAAAGAAACCACTGACTGATAATAAATGCAATGTCTGATAATTAAGGAATATTGTTTGCTGATGTTCTGGAGACTGAACCCAAAGGAGTTGGTGTTCTGTTTATGATGTGTTTACTACAACATATTGATAATTAGCATCTTATGTTTTATCAATTAATGATTATAATGTATAGTTTTAATCAGGAAAAACTGTCTCAACATTCAATAACAACACACATCTGGCATAGCAATGTACTATAAATTCAAACAAAAAGCACAATTCTCCTTGGAAAAGAGTATTATTTTGTCACATCTGCAGTTTGCAAAGTCCCCATCTTTTAAATGGGGAACAATAGAGTCCCTCCAATAGCTGCCCACAACCAATTTCTTGCTAAGTTTGAAACCAAACAAGGAACTTGTCCATAACAAAAGCAGAAAACTCTGCAGTACAAACTGTAGGAGATGATTCAGTTCCTCTTTTTAACAGGTGTAAAAACTGAAAGCAGCAGAAGAGCAGACAGTTGACATTAGGGTCTTTTACATTAAACCAAAGAAAACAAACCTGGCTTTGTGGACGGGGATGGAACGGGACCTGGAAAGAGTCTTTTCTGTCTTTCTTCCTGTATCAGAGGATTCTTGCTCCTGTTTTCCCCACTTTCCCCATGCACAAACTGTCAAAGTTTGGTGTCATTCACTGGCCTCCTTTGGTGGTACATCACTCCATCAAATATGTAGTATAGTTCATGGGGGACATCAGCTGAAGGTAACAGGCTTTTATTAGAGGCAGGTCTTTATTTCTTATTCACTCTGACTGACATGTCATTTAAAAAAAAGTTACAACAGGATACTTTTGATCTGCTACCAGTTGCCCTGTACATGTCACAGCAATTACATCTAACTAAACTAATCTTTCAAATTAAAGACCTTACAGGGTTTCATTCCTTTACACGGCTTTTATTGTGAAACATTTCCAGGTATATGAAACAAAATGGTCTTTAAAGGGATAGTTTAAAATTTTAGCAAATTCGCCTACTGTCATAATCTCCATAGTCATAGGAGTTACCTGTGCATGTTGTTTTGAGATCCGCGGAGCAGAGACACGAGCTGGAACTACATTCCAGACACGGCTGCTGGGCGGAGCGATTTCAAAAGCGCAAGTAGTCAGAGTATTTGCTTCATGTGTCGTAATGTTACATAATTATAAATGATTATTTCATAGCGTGGTGAATGTGTCCACAAGAGCGTTGTTGGATTGTGTATTTGATGAGTTTGATGAGGGACAGGGGACCTGTACCATTCACCTCCATTGTGTTCACTGAGCAGCTCACGTCTCTGCCCTGCTGATCTCAAAACAACATGCACCGATAATTAAAGGAAATTAACCTACTCCTATAGGGATTATAGCAAAAGGTGAATTTGCCAAAATGTTGAACTGTCCGTTTACAAAAGCATTAATGCATTCAATTAAAGTAATTCCCACCCCCCTAACTCAATATATGTTTATGTATAACAGTCATGTCCCAATAAACTTGACATGAGTCAGCAGTCTTAAATTACCTAGCAAAGTAAGCATTAGGCTGCTAACACAGGTTTATAGAGTGAATATGATACAATATTATGTAATATATGGTTGAACAGGTTTGACTGTACACACAATATGCAGACACACATACACTCACTCTCACACATACACACACCCACACACACATGCACACCCACCCACATTGTGGTCATCTGCGTCACCGTACTTTGGTTTAGCATTGAAAGAGGAAATCCCAGCCTGAGACTGAAGTCCATCCTCTACACTTCAAGACGTACACTTCCTCATTCATGCACATTTGCTGTTTCACCGTTACTAAATACAGCTGCACGCGGTGACTGCATTTTCTGTGAGAATCTTTAGTCTGCATTCACTGAGGATTCGCAGGAAGAAAATCAAAAGTGATGACAAAACCAGCACACTGAGAGTGGATCCACTTCTTTCACCGGTTCAGTCAAGACAATTGGACAAGATGGCCCAGCAGGCACAGGTGGTGAGTGTGTTCTTTGAGTTTTGAGTTTGATGCTTTGAATATGTTCACGTCATGACACTTTCACACTTTTACACTCGAATTAAGGCAAGTCTTTGCAAAAGACTTGCCTTAATTTGAGGCGGCCAGAGGATGAAGGTGCATTACAACGGCGGTCATTAGTTTACCAGAACAACAGAGTGAGATGTAAAGGAGATCACATGGAAAACACTACAGAAACTGACATTTCCTGTGAATATCACATGACAGGAGGAATGGAGAACTTTGATCTTGACAGCTTCACTTTTACTTCCTGTGGTGAGGATTACAAGTGCACACCAGAGTGAAGTTGTTCTGGGTGGGGTGTGGGGTCTGGGTTGTGGGGTACATGTCAAAACAAACCCAAATTTTTTTTTGAGCATCCTGTAACAGTGGTGGAACTACTTTAACTCACAGCCCCCATCACTTCCTTTGCACCTGCCTCAGCTAAACAAGTCTTTCTGCAATGACATGTCAGTTGTTGTCTGAAAGTGATAACACACTTTGAAAACTGTTAAAAACAAGTTCTATCACTTCATTTTAAAAGCTTTCCTACTCACCAGGGTCTGTTCATTATTTACATCAGACACTTTGCCCTTCCAGATCGCTGCGTAAATGAAATAAAAACACACAGTACGATTGTATCATAGTTTATTGTTTGCTATTGAAACACATGGGCATCAGAACAGGTGCAGCTCGACCAGTTCTTCTACCACTTTCACTTTCTTCTGCACATGTAGTAGTGAGTAAAGTCATGATCATGTTATCAAGCTCAGCATAATGTTAATATCCTGAGTAGTGACACACAGGATGTGTCACTAACTATTCTGGTTTCAAACAGCAGCTGCAAACAGTTAATTTACATATTTTGCTGTTTTTTTTTCTTTTTATCTGCAAATTTATGGATAAAAAGATCTTATAAGAATATCTCAATTTTTTTTTTTTTTAATGCAATTTGTTCAGAGATGCATATAAATACTTGGTCACTTCCAATGGTCAACTTGACTGGTGATGAACAGGAATGAGCTGATGGAAAAAAGAGCCTGGGCCTGGGCCTGACCCACCTTTTACCTCACCTGTGCATGATGTGACCTTAAACGACTGAGGCCTTCATGGTTGTCATTAGTAACGGCCATCAATAACAGAATGGACACCTGTAGCCTTCTCTTTCTCCTCTAATAACATGCAATGTCTAAAGAAATATTTCTAAATTCCATGAAGTGGTTGTTTTGTTTTTGTTGTCTGTGCACTGTGTTCACTGCATCCCTCTGCTTAAGTCTGGGTGTTTGGGTGGGAACAGATTTTCATATATTTCAACATAGTCATGAATTACGCTATTGATTTGTTTCTCAATGTTTCCTATTCTGTAGCTTCCTGTCTCTCTGCACTATCTGAACCACACCTTGTTATAGTGCCACCGTGGTGTGTTCATGCTCCGTCTCTTCTGCCCTCGTGGGCACATTCAGAGACACTCGGTGTGTGTACACAGGCGTGGTCACTGTAACTGCCTGAGGCCATCTGCTGTTTGAAGTGAATTATTAGCCAGAGGCAGGACATGTGTGTACAGGCCTCAAAGCATCTCAGCAACCACTGACCTGAGGCTTCAAATAACATCAATGGTCTGATGTGCTGTTTTGAACACAACAGTAGATCTGGTTTCATTTCAGTCTTCTATAAATGCAGTTTGGGTGTGGTTACAGTTTAATTTGAATGATATTGTCTGATTTGGGATCTGGAAGGTGATAGTGTGTAGTGTGCATTGATGTCTGACATGGTGTCTATTTATACCAGTGTAGAGGCCCAAACCTGACTCTACACATATTGGCTTTAAAGGTGTAGCTGAACATTTTGGGGATATACTTGAGTTGTGCAGAGTTGGAGTCAGGATGTCTGAAAGCAGGAAGCCTAACGCTCCTGAAGCATCACATTATTTACAGAAAGTATGACAATGTAAAAAAAAAAAAAAAAAAACACACACACACACAATGTAAAACAATGTAAGAATGATAATGACTACATTCACACTGCCTTGGTCATCAGCTCAGATGTCTTTAAAAACTAAAGTATTTTTTCACATCACCTTTTAAAATCTGTTCAGGATTAGACTCCAATGTTAATGAGTGGATGGAAACTGTTGTCTAATATGACTATCTCTCTCAATAAAATCATATTCTGTTTGAGAATCTCTCCTTCAGTTCAGAACGAGACTGGCTACAGAGGGAAATTTTACACTGCCAATAGTGAGAACAAACAATATCAAAAGAACAGTATCTATAGAACCATGAAGGAATAGAACTCACATTACAGATACAGATCAATTAAGGTCACTAATAAAAATGGATTTCCTGAACAAATATCAGGGATACATAACTATAAATACAATTCCTGACTAAATAACTAGAGTGTATATGTAGAGGTGTCTATATATGTGTATGGGTGTGTGTATGTGTACATAATTGTAACTAATGTGCGTACATAGATTCATGATTCAGTGTTAATTCTTACTAATGTTGTGGTAGGTGAATATATAGGTAGTGTGCGTAGATATATGTAGATCATGCATGTAAATCAGCATGAATGTGTGTATGGGTGTGTGCATGCACGCATGTGTGTCCTACGTCTGAGTATATGTGTGTATTTATGTGATTTCTTTGAATTATGTTGTTAGGTTTTGTATTCTTGGTGTATTTTAATGCTTTTTCGGACCCCAGGAAGAATAGTTGCAGGCAGCTATGCAGTGACTAATGGGAATACTAATAAAAACAAACAATCAAACACACTGTCACTTCTATATTTTGGTGTGTGAGCAGAAAAACAGATCTTAGTAATAAAGCAAAAGAGCCGGGTGTGTTTGGACTTGGAAGCAGACATAGACAATGTGTGTGTGAGGTATTTCAGGGTAAAAGCAAATGTGAAGGTGAAGCTGTCTGCTGACAGAGGTGGTAAAGAAGGGAATGGCTGGCTGGAGATGAAGGGAGGGGAGAAGGCTGACAGGTTTGCAGCGTGGGGAGTGAAGGCTAAGTGGAGGCAGACACTGATCAGCACAACACAACTTTAGTCTGGAAACAAGATCAGAGCTGAACAACCTGGGGAAGACGTGGAGGAGGAGGCGTGTTCTTGAGCCGGAGCTGGATGAGATGATTGGTCGCAGGTGTGGAGTGAAGTCAGGAGTGAGACACACACACACACACACACACACACACACACACACACACACAAAAGGAGAGGAGGGGACATGAGGGAGAACAAGGAAACAAAGGGCAAGACAAGGGAGAAAAACAAGAACTGCAGAAGAGCCAGTACAAGTGGTGTAGCACTACACTTAAAAACATTTTACGTTAGAGCATCTTCGTAAACAATTACATTTCAAGTAACTTAACAAGTGGCTGTGAAGTTAACATAACTGACTATTCATAGGTAGGCTATGTTTACTTTTTAACAACTTAAAACAATCGGTTTTTGTCGTACCAATCTGTGTGAAGTCTTTATAGAATAAAGTCTAATGGTCTGACAGAAACAGTGGGATCTTCTGTTCTGGAGCTTTGGCTTAGTCTGAAACCACTGTAGGTGGCGCTTTTTGCCTAGTTTCTTCCTCTGCACATTCTCACATCTGTGTTTCTCTTTAATGCATTCAAAACAAATGAGATGCATGAAAGTCATCACTTCCTGTAGAGGATATGTTTTCTTGTTGGGAAGATAATGACTAACCCTGTAGAAAACTTCAAAACTTTCAGAAACTGAAACTGAAATGGAACTCCCACTCATGACAAGAAACACAAAGCAAACAGTTTTACTACTAATTAATAACAAATAATTTTACACACACTTCATTATGCTCTACTAATCCTGCCTGGATCCACTCTCATCGTGAACACTGGTGCCTCGAATTGCTGTGGAGTTTCCCAAGAAGGGAATCATCATGTTCTGTCTTTTCATCTGGCTATAAATAGTGGCTATAACTTTCATTGCAGATGAGTCAGAATTAACAGAAGTAGTGTATCACATTACTATCTAATATCGGCTTTGAGTTTGAGGTTTGACACTGACATGAATTTCAAAGGTCACAGCAGAGTAAACAAGCTATTAAGGCAAAGAAAGAGTTGAACGGTCTGATAAACTCAAGACAAATATATCGTTGCAATAACAGTCTGAGTAACAGGGCCGTGTTGGGATAAAGGAAAAACTTGTACTCATTCACAGTCCTATTACCTCCAAACATGGGCCAGTGGTTTGATGCATATTGGCCACAAAGAGCGTTTCTGAGTTGACAAACAAGTTTATTTCTTTTGCTGTTGAGACAGAAAATTATAATTGTATACTAATATTTCTCCTCAGCCAACACATTGATTTCTATGTTTTCTTATTATATTTTATGAAAATGTATCTTTATTCTCCTTTCCCTCAGAATCTGGAGCAACGACTGCCTCAAAACACAAGGAGGAGTTTTAGCTTCTCGTCTTTCCGTATCAAAAGTAAGATGACCAACAACATAACACACACACAGGTTGTAGATAACTTTTTCATCACTTATTTCTAATGTGGATTTCCTGCAGAGAGGCACAACAGTTGTGAGGAGACTGGATTTCAGAGGCGGAGAGGTTTGCTGTCATTTTCATCAGTCCGAGAGACATCAAGAAAGGGTGATGCAATACTTTCATAAATCTCTTCTGTCAGCTTTGGTCATTGTACCAAGGTGATGACAACAACCACTACAGATATGTTGTTTTCATTGCACACCTCATTGCATGTTCATTTTGCTTTTGCCTTGTAATTGTAGAGTGGGCCCAAGATGACGCCGGTCCCTCACAACTACACAGGACTCGGGACCGGCTGAAGAGAACTGGTATGCAACAAGGTACTGTGAACATTAATTGGATGAGGCAAAGCGCAGCAAACTAAATGGTCCATGTTATTTCCTAAGGGGCAACACTGAAATTGAAACTTTGGATTTGCTGCTTCATTCATGTTCCACTATCACTTCCCAAATCCACCGAGCCCTGAACCCTCACAGACTAAAACATCCTGAGCTTGAACAACTTGAACATCCCCACAGCACTGGTGCATCAGAGGGGCTAAAACTGCTACACATCCAGACCAGACCACCATCTGTTTCAGCTCCTGCCATCAGTCAGGCGCTACAGAACAATCAGATATATCTATCTGACCTCAACTTGTAAGTGACGGAGTGTGAGAAGCTCTAGGGACTTGTTTGTTCAGTGTTTTTCCTCTCCATTTTATGCTGTTGTTTTTGACATATAGAAGCTTCCGCTTTTTTACCATAGTAAGGCCATGTAGCCTACAACATAGATCTCTAGGGTAAAAAAGAAAGTGCATAAGGGACTTAAAATACCTACTAGAGAGCCCTCATACACTTGATGATTGACTTGGACAATCCCAAACCTTCAAGGATTTAGCTGCTAGTACAATAAAATGTAATTATAAATACAACAGAGCTCAGTTATTACAGTAAAACCAATTTGGGCTATGGAGGTGTTCCCGCAAATCCAACTCTCCCATAAATGACTTGATTTCAATGTGATGTTGAGCCGTGTGTTTCTTGGAAATCAAATGAAGTCTGTTTACCGTTATCATCAGCTCCCATGGAGTAGTTTGTCAGACTGGAAGGGAAAGTTAAAGTACCGGCGAGTCTGATTCAGCCCTCTGACATTTAACAGGTTCCTAGGAAGATGAAAACGTTTGTGTCCAACTCACAACTCAGCCCTGTTTTGGCTGTTATCGTCCTCTGAGAGAACTTTTCAGATAAACACAGCTATAGGAACTTGGAGAGCTTACAGGGAAGTCTGCTGAGCCTGTCTAATTGTTTTCTTTTCTTTTTTAACATAACGTGACTGACTCGTTTCTGTTTACTGGCAGCGACACGTTCTCTATTACAGCGCACAATAGGCAGCGAGCTTCCGACACAGCGGTTAGAGCTGGTTTTTACGCAGCGGACTTTGAACGCGGCAGAGGAGCGCTGCGCTGTGGTTCGCTGTCGGCAGCGGCACAAGCTGTTGAGCTCGAGATGCACGCGGAGCAGCGGTGAGCGCGAGGCGAGCCAGGATGAAGTTTACGTGCCGAAATGGGGCCGACGGAGGTCCGGAGCCACAGAGTCAGTGAGTGTGTGTGTTGAGAGGACCGCGGCCAGTCTGTGGAGTTAAAGCAGCGATGAGTGAAGCGGTGACGAAGAGGAGAAAGGGACTTTTCAAGAACAGATGGAGTAAGTAGGAGCTCACAGCGTTTATTACCGAAGGAGTTCACCTCACCTGACACGCGCATCTGAAGCCGGGAGACAGCAGCAGTCAGTGCGGTACACGTGGATTAAAAACTGTTTGTTGTCTTATCGTTGGTTGTTTTTACCAATAGCCTAACAAACGGTTGTGTAGCCTACCTGTCTAAACGTGCGCCCACCTGTTTGTCCAGGACGGTCAGCTGCACCACCGCAGCCCTATAAGGGCTAATCTTATTTTTATATATTTTTTTCCGGTTAGGTCTAATATGGGGAATTGAATACCCTATCATCATCGTGCTGTTGGTTAAATTATAAGCATGGTGAACTGAATAAGGCAGTGATTTGTTATGTAAAGCTGAATAAGATACAGCTTTCGGTTTTCAGTTCATGTTGTGTAATGAAGTGAGAGTGAAGCTGGTGTTATTCCCCAGTGAATCAGCACTTTAGCAGCACATCATCCAAAATCAAAGCATGTTTCCTGAACTTACACCCTGTCTTTAGATCTAAATCTTTTAACTTTTGTCTTTTGAATGGATTCAGTTGTACAAGTTGGTAGCCTAGTAAAAAGTTGGAAATGACAAAATGTCAGTTTGAAAATCACTGGTGTGACCAAGCCATCTTAAATTGAAGAATTAGAAGTTAGAGAGAAAAAAAAACTGCTGTAGATTGGATAAACCTGAACAACCGGATCCACACAAGGAAGATATTTTATTTTAGATAATCAGATTTCATGTGTAGCCTACGTGAATTTAAAAGGAAACTTAACAGGATTCAGATAGTTTTAGCTGAGCTACAGTGACTGTGTCATTCCTTTGCCTATTTGTCAGCATAGTGTTGAAACATGTTCATGAGCCTCAGGGTGTAAAGTTGTTTAACAGGACTGTTGTTTACACCCACACCAGTGCTGTGCAGCAGCATGCACTACCAGCATGTAAGCAAAGGAAAAGTGGGCTCTGTAATCGTGCATGACAAAAGGTAAAAGTGGCTTTACAATCTAGAATATAGATGTTCATGTACGGCTTTTGTGCTTCACAGCACATAATTGGTTGTGAAGTTGTGCAACTGCAAGGTGGAGAACCACATCTGTTGCTATCGGCTGGGTGCAAACACTGTGGAGTGTCAACAGAGTTATGAGTTGCGGTTTAGATGTAGGGCTCTTGTCGGGAGTCAGACTTAAAGTGAAACCAGGGCAATGTGCAGAGTGGGGGTTTTTTTCCTCTCTTTTTTTTATTGGTCTGCTCCAGCTGTAGGTCATCAGTGGAAATCACTCTGTGTTCTGTACGTGCTCACTCACTGTTTCAACTTAACATACACTGTACGTGACTGGGGCTACACTTTTGGAAATTGTCTTTCTTGAGATTATAGTCCTGTGTCAATGGAAAACCTTAAAGGGATAGTTCAACATTTTGGCAAATTGGCCCATTGCCATAATCCCTAGGTTTGTTACCTTTAATTGTCGGTGCAAGCTATTTTTAGAACGGCGGAGCAGAGCTGCTCAGAGCTACGCTACAGAGGCTAATGGCCTAATGGCATTTCTTGGTTTCCCTCATCAAACTCATCAAATACACAATCCAACAACTCCAAAACGCTCTGGTGGACAAGTTGTGACCTGCACATTCACCACGCTATGAGATCCAAATGTTACGAGAAGGAGTTGTTTTCGAGGCAATGCAGAGACTGCTTGCCGAAAAACTGCTCCCTACGGGAACATGCAGAATTTACCTCCAAAACAACTCAGTCTCATAACGTTCTGTTATTATCTCATAGCATGGTGAATGTGCAGGTCACAACTTGTCCACAAGAGAGTTTTGGAGTTTTTGGATTGTGTATTTGATGAGTTTGATGAGGGAAACCAAGAAATCCCATTAGCCTCCGTAGCGTGGCTCTGAGCAGCTTGCGGCTCTGCTCCGCCGTTCTAAAAACAGCTTGCACCGACAATTAAAGGTAACGAACCTACTGCTATCACTATAGGGATTATGGCAATGGGCCAATTTTGCCAAAATGTTGAACTATCCCTTTAAATGGTAAACAGTGCAAGGTAAGAAAAAAAAAAGGTTAGGTCACCAAAATCTAAATGTCATGCAAACACATAGAAAACAGGTCTGTTTCAGGAAGTTAAAAAATTACAGTTTTCTTTTAGCAATGAAAGCTTTTGTCTATGGCTCAGCGGGGAGAGCACGTCGCCCACTAATCGGACTGTCAGTGTTTTGATCCCCTGCTCCTATGGTCCTTGGGCAATATATTAAACCCCAAATTGCTGCTGATGTATCATTGGCATGTGATTGTGATTGTGTGTCTAACAGAACAAGCTCTGTATGAATGTGTGAGTAAGTGGGTGAATGTGGTCAGTTAGACTAGAAACAGAGTGCAGTGTGTTTACAATTTACCAGTTCTTACAGGACCAATCACAGAAGTCGATGCCCTAACTTTTTTGTTGATGACTACACAAAGTAGGTGAACGGAGTGTGTTACACCCTCTGATGCATCATCAGGTCAACACTGTGCAGCAGGAAGTAGGACTGTTTACAGCTGTCAGTGGAGAGAAAAAGGGAAGAAGAAAAGGGAGACAGACTGGTTAGACAGGGTTCATAGCAAGATGATCAGCCACAATAAGATGAACTGGACAGAAGACAGGGGAAGAGCAAAGACACATGTTAGTTAGAACTTAAACCAAAAACAACATTTGTTGTAGATTACATTTTTTTCCCAGGTAACATTAGGCTACCTTTCTCTGACCCATGGTCTTCTTTTCTGTCACTGTAGTTTTTCTTTAAAAACAATCTAAAGCTGATCTCTCACTGGTTCTTACTCCATTGCAATGGTAAACCTATCATAAGCCCAAAATATTTGATGTTGTGAGTTGCACATGTGCCATTTTACAACAGTAGCTAGTTTAGGTTATCTGGCTATCTAGCTTCAGATCACACCTACAGTAGCCTAGTATAGTCAATGGGGTGGATCAGACTACACGCATATGTAACTCACAGGCAGCCATATTGGGTCAGGCAACTTGCTCTGACTCTGGCTGCAGCAGATGGGTATGTGAAATTCTGTCCGTATATAGCTATTTAACTATTTGCATAATGTTACTTTAGTGTTACTTTCATAGAAAAGTACATGATTAAAATAATTGAAAGGTTCTGGTTATTTTAGTAGACCATGAACCATAGGCTTAATGCTCTGAGGGAGCGAGTCGACTGAGCCAAGATGGCGGTCGTGTAGCGACACCGTGTCATTGGGCAGCAGCGTCAGGTGAGTCATCTAGTCTTATATAGTCCTGACATGATAAACATGAAGTCTTGTGAACGCAGCACAGTTTCTTTTCTTTCTCTTTTCTTCTTTTTTGAGGATTTAACGAATTGGATGTTGTGTTAATTATCAGGCTTTCACAGTTTGATAGAAGACTGCGGCCCTCTTTACCTCGGCCATGAATGCACCATCAGTTACTAGATGCTTGGTGCCCCAACGTATCCGAAGACTTACTAGTAAAGAAAGTAATACCACAGCTCACCACACTGATAGAGATGCCCGAAGGGGACTTTTTGTGGAAAAAAACATACATGTTGTCAAGGTTGCTAGGCAACAGGGGTGGCGGCGGATGGACCATCTTATTTCAGTTGACTGTTCACTGTCACAGTTATGACTACAAAGGATGCTGCCACTAGATGCGGACACGGCTAAAATCATAATTGTCCATATTTTAATATCGAACAGGTTTAATATTATTGGAGCAGCCAATACAAGTTTGTTTTTTTTACCAGATAATATTGCGCAAACATTGTTAGTAAGTAAGGCTCAGGACTGGGTATCTCCTCTGTGTTTGATTCTGACTTCCTGTTTCTATCTTTCTATACTTAAACACACACTATTGTCATCCTAAGAAAATGAACTGAAAAATTGATTAGGTGGTTTTGTGTTGTCACCAATTAGACCTGGTCTGTTACTTTCTATTAAATGTCTGGCTTCAGAAAGATTACCCCCTTAAGTGTGGAAAAAATGTGCATGGGGATTTTCTATATTGACGACTTACTTTTACTTTTGAGCCTCAAATATGAGACATCTCAACCATTCTGAGTAACACTGGATCTGTTCACTTTCACTTTTCTATGTCCCAGATTCCAGACAGGTATTTTTCTCATTTTCTGGCTTTTTTCTCTCTCTCTGCAGTGACAGTTGGGACTGTGGTATTTCCTTGTTTGTAGTACCAGTTCATCACTAAAGTCCGAGATCCCAAGCAAGACGAAGTGTCTGAAAATGAAGGAGAACTTACATAGTTACACTGAAATTAAATTTCTGAGTAGTATTTACCATATTTTTCACAACTGCTGTATATTTACCTTCTGTAAGATGAAGGATGGACAGATTCTCCTGTATGAACCTGTTTTATCCCACATGGCCTGAACGCAGCACAACTGTGAAAATTCTTTCCTCAGAGTCTGAAGTAAACAAATGATTCAGCGTACCATTGGACTGTCAGACAACAGGGGGAAGTTATTGATGGTTGCTTTAGTACTTTGTGATTAGCAATCTAAATACATCAGCTTATATTGTACAGCAGTGTGTGCTGGAGCAGCTTCAGTGTGAGAGCCTTGGGAGTCGTCGTCGTCTCTCTGCTGGTTGAGTGCTGTTGGTGGTCATTATCATATTTGCGTATCTGAGGTGTGATTATGAGAGCACGATAACTGAAGTAAGCCTGCTAACTCAAGCCTGTGTTTCACAAAGCAGGTCTAAAGGTGTCTTCCAGACACGTCTGGTCCTGGTCAGGCTGGTTTTCAGGCTTCGCTGCGGCTCAGACCAGCATTACAAAAAAACCTGCAGGACTGAAACAATGAACTCTAAACTTAAGTTCATCGCAAGTAGTCCCTCAAATGACCTTTTGTGCAGTTTAATTTCAGTTTCAGTCCCTACTAACGACATGTTCAAACTTTAGACCGTTATCATTTTCAAGTATCTGCCCACTTTTCCAGCCTGCTCTCTCCGTTTTCCCGAATGCTGTGTAAATATTTGCTTTTGGCCTATTTGACTGCTAATAAGTAACTCATGGCAACAGCCTGGCTGTGAGGACACCACAGTATTATGTAGTATTCTCACCATTACGTGGACCGCTACCAGTGTCATTGTAAGCAAAACTAATATAAAGAAATGTGACACCCAGGTGGCATTTAAACAGTATTTCCACCCTATGAGCTTTATTGTGTCACATAATGGCAAAAAACTATATTTAGCTTTAGTGTGTAGAAGATTAAAATTATTTTCAATCAATATCAGAATCACTTCTGTCTCTTACCCCAACCAGGGTTGTGACAAACCTTTGGTTTTCATAGTCAGAGCCTCAAATTCTTCAACAATTCATGATCATTGTGTTCTGGAGTCTGTGATTCTGCTGCATTTATTCTTTTTTTTAATTTCCCAACCTCTTTGCATAGTTCTCATTCTCAAGCTTGAATATTTTTCATCCATCCATGTATTTTCTTCCACTTACTGGAGGTTGGGTCGCACTGGCAGGAGTTCAAGCAAAGTAGTCCAGACATCCTTCTCCCCAGCACCATTTTCCTCCTCCCCTAAGAAGATCCCCAAGTGTTCGAATCCCTCCACTGTGTTCTGAGTCAACCCCGAGTCATCCTGCATCTTTAACATGTTTGGAAGACCCCAATAGAAGACACCCAAGATGCATCCTAATCAGATGTTTAAAGGGGCTATATGTAAGAAATACATGGCAAGTCATCATAAAATCCACCCCATATTTCACTGGAGACTAAGGAATCATGTTAATTTGAATTACTGATCTCACTGACAACAATAGTACAGCCAGAATATTTGCATTTAAACATTTTTATTTTGCGGCTGGGAGATAAAACGTCCTCCAAATGAGATTGCGGTAACACATCTCACATGTTGGCTCATCTACGGCGTGAAGAACATGCGCTAAGGCTCCTGTAGATGCAGGGTAACAATGTGTGTGTCTGTGTGTGTCACAATAAACAATAACCTGGTCCTGCAGATCACCTGAGTTGACGTGAACTCGGCTCTGTGAGTCAGAGCAAGAAAACAGAGTAAAAAGCTAATTATTCATCAACAACCTGCACAAACTACAGAAACACAAATACATGGGAGATATTTTACGATGATAACAGACGTAGATGTGCTGCTGCTTCATAGTAACTAATGCAGTCTAACATAGAGAGGCATGCTCATCTTAACTTTGAGACTGTGCGAGTGAGTCTCGGGGCACCATAACCACAAAGCTGGAGCAGGGCAGAGGTTATAGCGTGTGGCTATCTGGCTCGTGTCTGGGGGCGAGGGGGGAGGGGAAACAATGTGCTTTTGAATTCAACTGCAGCAACAGTTTTGGCCACAGTTTTACATACAGCTCCTTTAAACCACCTCAACAGGCTCCTCCCAGTCCTCGCCTCTTACCCTTCTTTCACGGCTGAGCCCAGACACCCTTTACACAGGAAACTCATTTTAGCCACATTCTTTCGATCACTAGTACCCAGAGCTGGTGACCACAGGAGAGGTACAGGGTGAAGATCTCTCAGCCAATCGAGGGCTCAGTTCTTTCTTCACCACAGCGGTCCAGCAACACTGGTTATGTGTCACTGCCTGTTGATCTCAAACTCCATCCCACCGTCAGTGTTGTAACCCTCATGTTGACGGTTTAAAGAGGAACTATGCAAGATTTTTACCTTAACTATGCTTCAATTTTACCTTAATTAAACAGCTTCGGAGTAATTGTGATGGTTAAATAAATTACGTGTAACTAGTTCCAGGTAGAATGGAGGCTCTCTGCCGTCCACCTAGCGTCTCTTGGCCGAATGCCAACCATGTAAGATCAGAGCCTCCGACCCGGTGTCCCAGCTCTCGTCTCTGCGGCACAGAGTCACAAACGCGCCTGTAATCTCTTGTTTATGACAGATAAGACTACACAAATCGTAACATTGTATATGAAAAATATAGTTGTCCACCGCTCCATGGATTGATTTTTCGCCGGCTTTGTTGAAAACAAATGCACATGGCCGAGAGGAGGGTTAGCAAAACAGAGGAAAAAGAAATTAGACTTACATAGTTCCCCTTTAAGCAGTGCTCCATGTGATGTTCTGATATTATGGTGCCGTATCACAATGGCAGCCATGGTGAAAGCTCTGCTGGTGAATGATCTTCAAAGGAGGGCTGCACCATATATCGTTTGAGCATCGCCAACTTTTGTTTTGTTTCAGAAAAGCATCTCTGAACCAGCTTATTGCTCCGTTTAGTGTTCTCAATTTTGAAAATTAGAAGCCAACCCGGCCCGACCTGCTGGTGTTGAAACCAGCATTAGTTCTCGGCCTGAACCTGCCCCCCAAATGAAGGAGGCCCAACCCGACCTGAGTCATTTGTATATATTTTCGGCCTGAATCTGGCCCCATGCACACAAGGTTCAAGGTTCAAGATTCCATTTATTGTCATTCTACTTCATGTTGCACATGACAGAACAAAACTTGTACTTAGGTCCCAGCCCAGAGTACATCATTAAAGATAAAAGGTAAACAAATCTAAAAACTAAAAACAGGCACAATCTAAAAACAATCTATGGACAGACACATAGACACAGACACACAAAAGAATATGTGTCAGATTTAGGATGCTTTCACAGAGGCTTAAAGCTTTAGTTTTCAGTTTCATTTCTACAATTGGAAGTCATGTAAACATGTATAATGTATTGTATTTCTTATTTAATATCTCAATTATATTGCATTAAAAAAAATCGCAATGTTAGTTTTCTCCAGTATCATGCAGCCCTACTTCAAAGCCCTTTCGGTGAACCAGGAATAGACAGAGACCTTGTTTCAGAGCTGTTTATTCATCAGAAACTCTCTCTGTGTTGTCCAGGTGAGCAGCCCAAAGGTGACCTCATTTCTGACGTGGCTGAGAAACATAGTGAGTACACTCACTGGATTACAACGTTTTTCTCCAATTCACAATTTCCTTTTGGCCTAGAAGATACAACTTTCTTTCTTTACAGGTTTAAAACTAGAGAGTCAAATGCAGGGTTTTTGTTTTACATCTAATCAGTCCAGGAGAAAACTCTGTCCTGTCCTATTACCCATAGGCTTGAAACATGCATTTAACGTTTGCAGCCTCCAATGGTTCATCTTAGTCAAAGAATATATTAAAACCTTTCTGGAGGCCCATTGTTGATGTTTGGGTGCTGGCGACATGGAGCAGAGTCCTGCAGCGCATTCACACCAGCAGAGAAACAGTGTATGGGGAAGCTGATGTTGTCTTGTGAAGGTTTCAGTAATGAACTGCTGCTGTTTTGTTTTTCAGGTGCCATCCCCTCGGGGGAAGATGAAGATGAACAACAGGGGGCCCTCAAGAGGTTCAGCGCTATGTGGTCCTCCTTCCGCAAAGGCAGAAGAGATAGTGAGTACCTGCATTACCGTGCAGACAGATGGTTCAGTTGGTGGTGAGGCTGTGGTCACAGGTCACTTTTTTTTCTTTTTTTTTTCTGCTGTGAACAGATTCTGCTTGCGTGATCTGTTGAGTGCACACTGGTTGCTCTCGTCACAGCTTCTTGTTTGTCTTATTTGTGCTTCCTCCTCCTCCTCCTCACTGACGAATCACAGGAAGTGCTGGTTAAATTTCTTGTTTTTTTTAATCTAGTGCAGATGTTTTAGAAAAGTGTGAGGTGCAGGATTGTTCGAGGAAGGAGAGACATGCATGAAGTCTAAGGGACAGGTGGATGTAGGTGTTGTGAAAACGACAGGAAGTCAGATGTTGTGATTTCACTGCTAATTTGGCTGCTTATCAGCACAGTCAAAGCAGCCGCAGCCTCCTACAGCTCATGGAGACAAATAAGCCACCTCAAAACCTTTCAGCAGTCAACGTCATTTTGTTTATTGTGATTTAGAATAACAGTAACTGAAGCTGACATATCAAAAATCGCGGAACAGATTGTTGTAAAAGCTTCAGCTGTAGTTCTTCAGTGTTTTCAATGAACAGGCTTTTGTAGTGAGCTGGGTATTAGGTACCACCTTCAGGGAAACAAGTTTTTCAGGTGGAACGAATCCAAACCCTTTGTGAGGCCAAGGAAGTCTAATAATTGTCAGAAAAACATTAGTCGACATCAAGTCTGTGTGCATATAAAGTGAGGTCGGGGTTGCACCAGTTGGTTGCACCAACAACACACAGAGGACAGAGGCTGTCAAAATAAGAAAAAGCTGTGTGCTGCTGGGCTTTTATTTGAAACAAAAAGGGAGGAATGCAGCAGAGAACACACGAGCAGACTGGCAGACTGTGAAGGAGACAGGATCTGTCTCTGAACAGAGCAGCAGAGTGCTAAGGTAGAGTACCCCAGTGCCCCGCAATGACAAAGCTAAAACAGCATTTTAGATAGTTTTGGTAATTTATTAAAGAGGGAAAACTGAAGTGTCATATTGATAAAAGTATTCAGATGCTCTGCTGTGACATTTGAATTTATCTCAGGTTCTTGTTCCCATTTGTCCTGATCATCTCTGAGATGTTTATCACAGGAGTGATCAGTGTTTCTTGTCTTTTCTGTGTGAGGCCGCAGACCTGCGGTGAGTCAGTGCTTGAAGGCATCAGCACTGTTGTGATATATGAGCCGTCACAGGGTCAGGGACAGAGTGTGGATCTAGAGAAGGCTTCTAAACCTTTATGCCTGGACTATAGTAAGCAGCCCTCCATGCTAAAGGACAATAAGGCTGTCTTTATTTTACACTACATGGTTCAAATGGCCCAATTCTGATTTTTTCCTCTCAAGTGACACAAATCGGATCTGTAACATGAACGTGTAAACGGGGGGAAAAAAACACATACCGGATATTGCCAGAACGGATTCAGGCCCCACGTTATATGTGGAAATAAATCAGATACAAATTCGATATCCGCGCCAACGCAGTCTAAAAAGACAGATTGGATATTCCCTGGCAGTGAAATCGTATGTCATCTAGCCCCTCCACTATTACAGGACTTAATAAAGAAAAAATCCTCTAGAGTAAACACCAGAGCACTGACTAGGGGAGACTGTGATATGCTCCGGCGCAGGACTAAATTTGGCCAAATGGTGGTGTCCATCAGAGGAACACAGTCTTGGAACACACTGCTAGCTCATGTTAGAAACTGTGACAATTAAACCGCCTTTTAAAAAGACCCTTAAACAGTGGTTGAAAACGACCCAGACCTGCTCTCATGGGTAACCTCTTCGTCTTTTCTATTTTTCATATGGACTTTTAACCTTGATGTGAAGCGGGACTTATTTTTTGTGTAAGATTTCTACATGTTTTATCTAATTTTCATGGTGTAATGTCTGTATGTTTCCTTTTTATGATACCTGCCTTAGGACAACGGATGAAATTTACTGTAGCAACTGTGCTAACTCCTGCATTTTTGTATTAATGCTTTTTGCTGACATGTTGATTAATGTGCATTGTCCTAATCAAATAAATAAAAAAATATAATTATATAATATATAATTCTTCGGTATCGCACAGCCAACGCAGATGCAGATATCAGATAGAACATGTAAACAGATAGACGAAAAAAAGTGGATATAGGCAACAAATGGGAACTGGGCATCAAGGCCTGTAGTGTAAACACAGCCTAAATCTCTCTATTTCTCTGTAGAAGACAAAGAGTCTGAGCCTGCAGAGCCGCCCGGCCCAGCAGCGGCAGACAACTCATCCAGGCAGCACCGCTACGTCAGCGGTCAGTACTTCTTTGAGTACCTGGTGGTGGTCAGTCTGAAGAAGACCAAGGATGGCAGCAACTATGAACCTCAGATCACCTACCAGTTTCCCAAGGTCAGTCACCCTCTACACTCAGGAAGTCTGCCTGTCAGAGTAAACCATCACTTTAAAGGGATAGTTCAACATTGCCATAATCCCTATAGTCATAGCAGTAGGTTCATTACCTTTAATTGTCGGTGCAAGCGATAGTAGCGGAAATAATGAAAGTAATGGCAAACAAACACTGCACATCTCCAAAATCAGGCAGGTTTCCAGGATGCCAAGTCGCCTACTCATTTTAATGTAACAATTGCCGATGAGAACCGGTGTCAAAAAGGAAAAAAAGGGAGAAAAAAAAAAAATCGATCACGGACTTCATGATCGATTACCATGGCAACGAACGAAGCTTCGAAGCTTCGATTCTTTTGGGTCAGCCCTAGTCCTGATGTTGATGGAATCACTACGAACTGTAGGCTATGTTACAGTAGGAGCAGCAGGGACGGTCAGGTTGAATATTGTAACACATATAAATGTAAAATAAAAAAAATAAAAAAATAAATTACACTGTTCAGGTGCTTGAAAATACAAATACATTTTTTATCAGCCAAAGGGGGGCCCAGCAGAGAAAGTGTGGGAACCACTGCTGTAATGACAGTGAAAACTGCAATGCGCATGTGCGTGATGGGAGTGGGATTGTGTTAAAGGTTTGGTTTGGGATTGGGACAGGATGGGATTATTTTCTGTGGGAGTGAGAGGGAGTGGGATTGATTTTGAAACCCTCTCGCAGGATTGGGCAGGACTGGGCTTTTTTCTGTGGGAGTGGGAAGATGCGGGAGTCCAAATCCACTCCCGTGTCATCCTCTATTCACCACGCTATGAGATAATAACGGAACGTTATGAGACAGAGTGGTTTTCGAGGAAAATGCGGAGACTGCTTGCTGAAAAACTGCCTCTGAAGGCAACACACATCAGCGGTTTTGCATGAATTTACCTCTAAAACAACTCTGTCTGGTAACGTTGTGTTATTATCTCATAGCGTGGTGAATGTGCAGGTCACAACTTGTCCACCAGAGCGTTTTGGAGTTATTGGATTGTGTATTTGATGAGTTTGATGAGGGAAACCAAGAAATCCCATGAGCCTCCGTAGCGTAACTCTGAGCAGCTCACGGCTCTGCTCCGCCGTTCTAAAAATAGCTTGCACCGACAAATAAAGGTAACAAACCTACCGACTATAGGGATTATGGCAATGGGCCATTTTGCCAAAATGTTGAACTATCCCTTTAATTTAATGCACCATTACTCATTCAAACAATAACCTAACTCTCAGTTCGTCGGTCTAATAATTTGCATGTACACTTTCAGAGAGATGGCATGGCGAGATCTCAGAGGGAGGAGGAGGAGAAGACGCTGAAGGCAATCACTCTGTTCTGTTTCCCAGAGGGCATCAGCTGGGCTCCTCTGACAGAATACCACAGGTTTGTTTGATCCCAGGGCAAATTCCATATTGTTGAGCTGAAATGAAAAGAATTGAACCCGTGTGCCCTGCAGAAGATATTGAGGCACATGACATGAGCCTTTTCTCAAATGTTAATGGTCCGTAGTAATAAGTAATCAGTACCTGCCCCCCCCTTTTTTTGTTTTATTGAGTAATTGAAGATGCAAACTCTCAAAGAGGATAATTACAATAATACAGGTGAAAATTGAATGCAATAGAAAAGTGCAAAAAAACAAAACATTAGGGGATTGTTAATCAGTTATTGTGCCGTGTCTTAACTCAGTGGGGACTAAACATCACACACAGAGGGGTTTTCAGTGTGTTCCTGTAGATCCCCTCAGGCTGCAGCTCACACGGCAGGTCTAACATGTTATCACAAGCTGGTTCAGGTCAGGAGACTGTGGGGGTCGTTTCAGGAGCGGCGCTTGTTGTTTTTCTTAAAGTTCTTCACAGTGGATTTCATTTTCAGTTTCTCCACTGACTGTGGGATATTTGCTGATATTCAGTGGAATCCATTCTTCTCTCTACGCTTATCTGTTTCCGCTTTGGTGATTGTGCCTACACGGCACTTTGTTCCAAAACCACTCGGGCTTTATCTCGTCTTCACTTCCACAGGTCTCCTTAACCTAATGACATGTCAGACAGTGGAAATTTCAAGCTGGAAGGGTTTGATATCTTTTATATAGCAGTTAGCATCATGCAGGAGATTCACTTACTTCATTTACATTCATTTAAAAAATCCACATAATTTGCTTAGGGAAACCCAAAAGTTGATAGTCAACTTTACATCAGTGTGGATCTCTTGTTTCAAGTTTTCCTCTTCTGTCCACAGCGAGACCTTCTCCTTTGTTCTGACTGAGATTGACGGCAGCAGAAGAAACGGATACTGCAGGAGGTTACTGGTCAGTGTTTACTCTGAAACCTTCACAGTATCTCAGTCATCATTTTCTCAGGCTCATTAAATATTCACTTGTTTTCATCCCTCTGTCCTCCTGCAGCCTGGAGGGAAAGGAGCTCGCCCACCTGAGGCGTACTGCATCATCAGCAGTCTGGCGTGTTTCGGCCTCTTCTCCAAGGTGAGTCAACCGGACGTTTCTGAAAGAGGGAAACACTGCTAGTGTCGGTTTATTTCTTAACATGGCTCCGCTCCGCTGCGCTTCTCTAAATACAGAGGCGCATTTTGTCAAAGGCTGGTTCAGATGTCAGCAAAACCAGTTCAGATTTATCATCGTTCTGATCTTGATCCCTCCAATTTTCATCCTTCATCCGTCCCTCGTGTCCAAAAATGGATCTTCAAAAGAACTGCTATAAAATCATCATAATTCAATATTTTTTTCTGCTTTTTTTGCATAAATCTCTTAAACCACTTCAGCTCTGCTCAAAACTACCAAATGTTCATTCATTTTTGGGGATTTTAACCCTTTAAATGCCAGTTTGAAGACATGTTGCATGTTGTTTTTTTTTTATGAATAGTGGGGGGTTGGGGCATTGCTAATTGTTAGAGTCTTGGACATGTCAAAAATTAGCACCAACATTGATTTCATTGCATTACTATTTTTTATGTGGTGTCAGATTTTATATTTAAAAAAAAATCTCATATCTGGATGTTAGGCCTGATCAGTGTATTTCACAATAACAGTTTTGCTGACAGACTCATCTAACAGGACTTTGTAGCTATGGCACCATCAGAGAGGTAACTGTGGGCAACGGTTTCACTCGGGTTGAGCTGATTCATTTCTGGCAACGGATTCAAACTCTCAGTAACAGAAAGTGCATGAATCATGTCAAAAAAAAAGAATTTGCATTGACATGCTTTTACTTTGACAGCCCTAGTGACTATGTTTAGATTCCAGCAGACTAGTGAGAAGAAGTGAGCGGAGACACCATCTGTCTGTGGGCTCCCTCCCCAGTCCCCTGTAGGTTCAAGCTGTGTCATCCTGAGGGGACTTCAGCTGAAACATTAAAGTAGTTTGTGTTGTGTGAGTGAGAAGACTCTCTCCCATCTTGAACTTTTATCCGACAACCCCCTCGGCTCAGCGTGTGCTCATGATCCAGGTCATTAAATAAGTTGTATCAAAATAACTTAGCTGTGTCACCCACACAGGTTCCACGCTGCATGGTGCAGGCCGGTCAGCTCTGTTTTCTGCGTGTTGTGCAGCGTAGAAACAAGTGGTTGAGGAGGCGACAGTTTAACAGGAAACATTCACCCACTTGTTGGGATGAGTTTAGTGAAGTCACAGGCCACAGACAGTACACCGTACTGTACATGCCTGGGCTTTGTTGCTCAGACGTGCCCTTTACATTCTTTGTGCTTCACACCCTATGCATGTTCGTTGGAATATCTATATGTTCAGTATTGTTTTCATACACAGTCCTTCCCATTCTGCATGTGAAAGAGGAAATAAATGCCAGCGTTTTTTAACCAGCCAGTTGATGTTACAAAATTACATTGTTTATCTTAAACAATCCTTCATATTATGATGAAACAGGGTTCAGTCTGCTGCTCAATACACGCTTTACAGTAGCCTGTTGAATTTCTTTTTCAACAGAACAGTTGCAGTCTCTGCGTTGTGTAGAAGAAAGACAGTTCCAGTGTTGATTCACTGACTTTGTTTTGCTTGTGAGCTCTTTAGGATCTGAGGGATACACAGTCAGTCTCGATGAAACAATCTCATATGTATACATCAATATAATAAAGAGGAATGGGAGAAGAAAAGCTTATTCTGCATTACAAGAGTCATTAAAGGGATAGTTCAACATTTTGGCAAATTGGCCCATTGCCATAATCCCTATCCACAAGTTTCCGAACGTCATCTATGGTCAAAACTGGCTTCCGGTTTGCCGGTTTGGTGGAATTTTACGTTTACGTTTCCATGGTTTTCAGGCGTTGTCATAGTTGTGGTAAACGCATGGATCTATTAACGCTGGCTTTTAACACAGATGTCAATTTGTGTGATATCCACTGTTAAAAGCTGCTGTGATGATCCATGCGTTTTACAGATTTTCATTGGGGGAAAAAAAAAAAAAATCCACGCATTTACCGCGGCTACTGAAACCATGGAAACGTAAACATAACATTCCAAAACCGGCAAAACAGGCTACGTTTTTGACGTTCGGAAAAAGGTGGATAGTTTTAGAAGTAGGTTCGTTACCTTTAATTGTCAGTGCAAGCTGTTTTTAGAATGGTGGAGCAGAGCCATGAGCTGCTCAGAGTTAGGCTAATGGGATTTCTTGGTTTCCCTCATCAAATATACAATCCAACAACTCCAAAACACTCTGGTGGACAAGTTGTGACCTGCACATTCACCACGCTATGAGATAATAATGGAACGTTACGAGACTGAGTTGTTTTCAAGGTAAATTCATGCAAAACAGCTGATGCGCGTTGCCTTCAGGGATAGTTTTTCTCTGAATTTGCCTCGAAAACGACTCTGTCTCGTAACGTTCAGTTAGTGGTGAATGTGCAGGTCACAACTTGTCCACCAGAGCGTTTTGGAGTTGTTGGATTGTGTATTTGATGAGTTTGATGAGGGAAACCAAGAAATTCCATTAGCCTCCGTAGCGTAGAGCAGCTCGCGGCAATGGGCCAATTGCCAAAATGTTGAACTATCCCTTTAAGTCAGTTAGTGTCATCAGCATCAGCAGCAGGCTTTGTGTTTTGGTTTAACTAAATGCTGTTGAGCTGTAACCAGAGAGCAGGCATGAAGCATTAATATGAACATGGTGTAGCTGCCGGGCAGGTGTGCAGCTACCAACAGCCGTAGGAGCTGAAGTCGTCAGGTGGGTCTGTCCAGACATCCGGGAGAACCTGCCACAGCCCCTCCTTCCTGCACAGTAAATATAGTCCTTTAGTTCTCTTCTTCCATTGTCCGTACAGCTGCACTGCCGACATTTGTATTGATTTTAATGTACAGTTTTGTATGAAAGAGGAGCCCTGTGGTCACTGAATATTAACACAGCTATAAGTGTGTCAAAGGCGTCTTACCTGCTGGCTACTAACTAGACACACCTGTATCAGGTGTTCTTCTGTTTGTTCAGTGGTGTGAGTCACCTGTTTGAACGCAGCCTGGAGCTCCATGGCAGCAACTTGTTGATTAAATGTTTGAATAAATAATTATGATGAATATTTAACCACAAATATGTATTAATGTATTTCTCCACCGTGACTTTATTCCTGGCACTGGTGGATATAAAATTATGACTGAAGAGTGAATTGGATAAATAAAATGGACCTGCCATTATCTGAGCTACTTCACAACAGTCCGACAGTAAAGAACAAAAGCTGAAGTTAAACCCTTTTATTACACATACCTCTATTACAAATTGCTCAGATTGTTGTAATTGTAACACACCTTCCACCAGCAGCTTGTAGGGCGACTGTTTTCAGCAGACTGTTGCTGTATGACGGAGTTAGTGGTGTGGAAATAAATGGTTGCTGTACTTGTAGCACCACCTCCCACTGTTTACTCAATCTTACTTGAACACTTGCTATTTTACTGTGGAGCTCATGGTAAAATAAAGAAAGGATCACATTACTCTACTGCTTGTGAGAATAATCAGTGGACATTTAGAAAGAAAAGATCCTTATAGAGTTTTGGGGTTTTGAGATTTTATAAAGCTCATGTTGGATCATTGGTATTTGTTGATGCTACATCATGAGTGTGTCCTCTGCTGTGTGTGCAGATATTCGATGAGGTGGAGAAGCGGCGGCAGATCTCCATGGCCATGATCTACCCATTCATGCAGAAGCTGCGGGAGGCCCCATTCCCAGCTCCGGGAAACACTGTGGAGATTAAGAGCTTCATTCCTGAGTCGGGCACTGAGGTCAGACTAAAACCCCTTCTTCATGCTCCCAACTGTCCACTTAAAGCTTCTTTGTCATAGTAAAAGCTACGCAGATGCACGGAGAAATGTGTCTTCTTGTGTTGGTGGCAGCTTAACAGGATTTGATGTGGTTTAAATCGGAATAGCCCAGTTTAACTGTAGTTTACAGTCAGTTTCAGTCACATTCTTCTCACAAACTTATTCGGCCCAAAAGCAGTTGACAGGTTAGAAACAAACCTCCAGGTTGGTCAATCAATCAATCAGGCTTTATTTGTATAGCACTTTTCACGCCCACGGCAGCTCAAAGTGCTTCACATGATAAAAACAAGGAACATAGGGAACTCATATTGGGAGACACACATACATACGCATTCACACAATAATTTTAGAACACTGTATTTTAGAGACATCGAGGAAACGCTGTCTTGCACTCAATCATTTGCAAACTTGGTCAAACTTATCTGGAAGAGAATATGATAAACTGTAAAATTATCACCCAACACTGCTTTGACATGACACTTGTTTTTATATATACTGTATATGTGTGTGTGTATATGTATAATATGTGTGTATATATATATATATATATATATATATATATATATATATATATATATGTATATAACCTTATTTTCACTTGTGAATACCATTGGGTAGACATCTCATTCTACAGTGTAGCCGAGCCAGTGGTCTAAGATACAAGAAAACTAATATCAAGCTTCCATGAAAGTCTCAGGAAACATAAACACTCCAATCCAGTAAAAAAAAAAGAGAGAGAGAGAGAGGGGCAAGAAACAAAACAACCACCACAACAAAAAAAACATTAAGAATAAATAAAAACTGTAACAATAATTAAAGTTTTAAAGTAAGGTTTTGCAGATCAATGTAATTATAGTTATAGTGTAATTAATGATTGGAAAGTGCAAGAAATATATATATTTTTAAAAAGTATACATACTGGGGCCAGTGCAACTGTCGGTATGAAGAAATGTGTGGGCCTGATACATACAGGAAACCAGAGAGTGAAAATGGGATTACTTCCTCCTCATTAATTTGGAGGGTTTCCACACACTGACCGTCAGCTGGGACTTGAGCCAAGCTGCAGTAAGGAAGTATGACTACATTGGGTGACACAACAGGAAAACATTGAGCCAATGAAATTAGAGTAATAACCGTAGAAGGGACCCGGTTCCAAAGAAGTGCGAAGTTGGAAAGTTCCCCAGCTCGTCTGACTCAGCTGATAAGCGTACATGGAATTACTCATTTGCCGCCAAATCTCTGAGAGGTTGTGAAGAAAGTAAAAGAGCACAACAAATACCCACACAAACCTCGGCCCAGCACAGAGCAGCCCACTGACATGTGAGATCCTCCAGGTGGGTGTGTTTGTGTGGAGCTGTGTCTAAACCTGTCCTGTCTTACCCAACCTTTACCTCACCTCTCCCATCAGGCCACATACCATGTTTCAACAGCTCACAGTCATCTCAGGTATTCACTGGTTCTGGCCATTGTTTGCGCTACGCACTGACTGTGAAGAGTATTTTTCACAATGATAGTAAAGGTACCTACAATAATGTGTAGAAGAGGAAAAGGCACCAAAACTAACCTCTAAACTAGAGTTCAACAAGTCCAGAGTGCCTCCACACACTCAGTGTTGTGTTGTCAGAGCTGAAAGTCAGTGACGTGACCTGCTGGTACCTCTGTTGACATACTTGTCTGACAGTATTATATTGGCTCTCCTCCTCCAGATCATCAGTCTGACCCGTCCGCTGGACTCCTGGCTGGAACACGTCAACTTCGCCACGCTGTTCGACTGCCTGACGGATAAGGAGGTGTTAGTGGTGTTTGCTGCCGCAGTGCTGGAGAGACGGATCGTTTTCATCGCTGATGAACTGGGGTAATCCGGAGTTACTCACACACTGAGTCATACTCAGGATCATTCAATAAACAACTAATGCAGTCTTACCGGAACTTACTCCTCTGGGCTTTTTGGGGGGAAAATGGTCATTTTATAAATGACATCAATGTTGACATCATAGGAAACCATGATCCTAATGAGTGATGGCAGTTATTCGACATTGACAATGGTTCCAAGCATTTTCCAAAAAGCTAAGTTTGGCAAACAAGACACAGTCACCATTCGCCCTGAAAAACTAATATCTTCTGGTTTGTTCATGAATAAAATCAATTATATCACTGAATTAGTTGGTTTATAACTGCATTTGGTTTGTAGTTCTCTGTGAGATGCTTGGTAGTTGTATTCCGATGAGTTGGTTTGCAGCTCTACCCTGATTGGCTCAAGTACCATCATTTAATTTGCCCAATGAACGGGCAAAATAGAAGCAGGTGAAATTGAAAGCAGCATTCATGGTTAAAAAGAGAAACTGTTTCCAGTTCACTGATGAATGAGACATGGGTGCTGTTGCACTGGTGGAATAACTGTTATGCAAAGTTAATTTATCTTATAGCACAGTTAACCAACCCCTGTGAATGTTGTATCAGCCCCTCTCATTGGAAACATGGTCACTATTTAAATACTGACTTTTATTACAGATTTCATGCACAAGGGACTGGCTGATCTGGTGACAGTTTATTTTTATGTTGAATGTTTGTCTCTAGGAGGACCACTTGACAAGCCCTTAAGGGTTCTTTTAGTTTCTCCTGCACATTTGTGATATGTTGTATCTATTTTTTTTGTTGTTGTTGTTCAACTCTTTTATCATGCTGTTTTATACATATTTTTCTCTCATGTGCGAATAAATTAATTAAATTAAATTAAAAATATGTAATTCTCTGGCCCGTTGGCAGCATTGAATGAGCCCGTGCTCATAATCAATTAGCAGCCTAAATTCTTGAGCACATATAGAAGAAGTGTAACGACTTTTTACGATCAGTCAGACAGGCTCATCAAACCTGAACAACTTGTTTATAATCAGTTGTAATTCCTGCTCTCTTGTCTCTCTGCAGCACGTTATCCCAGGTCATTCACGCAGTAGCAGCGCTGCTCTACCCCTTCACCTGGCAGCACACCTTTATCTCCATTGTTCCAGAGATCCTGATCGATGTAGTGATGGCACCCACGCCCTACCTGCTAGGAGTTCAGAAACGCCTGCTGGACCAGGTCACTGACCAGAGTGATGTACGTCAGCGTCGACAGCAAATCTCATCTTAAAAGCAACAATAACATTGTGTTTGAATTACTTTGTTAGTGAATGACGTCCTCACTCTGCCTCCTTCTTCTCTCTGTCACACAGTTGCTGGTAGTCGACTTGTCTGAGGATAAAAAGGAGACTTTCATTGTTTCAGTAAGTGCTGTATGAAAATGAAGTGAATCCTTTGGTTATCACTTGTGATGTTGAACTTCACAGGAAATCAACGTATGTATAAAATCGTATTTTTCAGATTGGCGACGAAGGCTCTATTCTGCCTCCAAAGCTCCAGACTGAAATACTAGAGGCGCTAAGTACAAGACAAAAGACATCAAGTGAGTGAATTGCATCCAAACAAGTGTGAATTGGTACAAACTGTCATTCAGTTCCATCACCACAAGTGTTTTCTGCCCTTTCTTTCAGACGTGGAGGAGCTCAACAGGGTGGTGTCAGAGGCCTTCCTGCATTTCTTTGTAAAAACAGTCGGCCATTACGGCTCGTATGTGAAATACAGTAAAGAAGAGGGTCAGGGGCTGTTTGAGAAGAGGAAGTTCTACAAGGCCATCGAGTCCAAGACCACTCGACACTATGTCAAGAATTTCATCCAGACACAGATGTTTGACCTGTTTATCCAGGAGGTGGAGCAGCAGCAGCCAGGACGACAGCCGACAGGTGATCACACACACACAAACACACATGAATGCACTATTTGAATTTGAATGAATAAACATTTTTAAAAGTTGGATTATTGGGTCCAGATTCTGCAGTCACATTTCTATCCAGCGATAAGATTTTACACAGTATCTCAGTTTTTTTTTTTTTAATGCGGATCATCAACCCAAGAATCAGTTCAAAAATGTTCTATTGTATATCTTCATAAAAATATAATTGTTATAATTGATAAGTGTTCACATTGGAAAAACAATGACATAAAGTGCATGCCGAATATTAAGCAGTTGAGCTGGAGGGTCTGTTCACTGCTGGGGAAAAAAATCAATCATTGATTAAATGCCATAATAAACAATTTGGTTGTTCAGCGCTCGCTGAAATTGGTGAAGCAGTGTTGCATCATTTCCTGTCAGGGAGGTTTGTAGCTTTATTATTCACAGAACATTACCGGACTCCTGGGAAACAAACACAAAGCTGTGGGCTTGTGTAATGTGAAATGTGTAAAATTATAAAAACTAATCAGCTCTGAAGTCTGGTTAATACACAATGAATGTCACTACATTCTGACCCATGTTGTGCACATGAATCTGTTGAAACAAATGAACGTGTGTGTGTGTGTGTTGCACTGACTGATGTTTCTGTCCTCTGCAGGAATATTTCAGAAAAAGATCCTGGAATACCAAGAGAAGAAGAAAAGGGAAAAGACAAAGAAACACTAGCTCTCAGGGACTGTGGGTGTATATAGAGGTGTGCATAGGACAAGATGTGAATGTTGTGTATTTTATGTCCTGTGTCAGTGTGGTTTTAAATATTATGTGTAGCAATGTGTGACTTACTGTATGGCTATCTTGCTGCTACTCTGTGAAACACTGGCAGATCGACAGACTTCAGTTCCACGTGTTGGTCCTCAGCCTGTGGCCAGAATGTGTCGCTGATGAGCAGGAGAATCATTTCAAATAAAGACTAGTTTTTTAAGTCTACGTACCTGCAGTCTCTTGATTTTTAGATGACTGGTCGCCTCTTATGTGCGTTGGTTTCTATCCACGTCTCTGTCGAGGTTTCTTTTCATACTTTCTGATTACCACTCTGTTTATTTATTTGTGACTGACAAGTAACCAAAGTTCTTTTTAATCAACAAAAATGTAGGAAATGTAGCTGAGCAGTCCAGTTCTCTCGCAGAGGATATATCAGTGGTTTCCAAGTTGTAGACTGGGGCCCACTGGTGGGTTGTGAGGGTATTGCAAGGGGCTGGCAAAATGGTACAATTTTGGTGAAAAGATGTGATTGTAGAACATATGCATATATACACTGTATAGAAATAATGTTTAAAATGTTGTAAAATGGCAAAAAGATTAAAATGTTTAAAGACTCCTTTCATAGTTTTTTGTTTTGTTTTATTTTTCCTCGTTTAGACCTAGACCACATCAGAATTAAAAAGAAAGGTGGGAGCTGGGAGTTCTGCTGACTTATGTTCTTTTAAATATATATTTGTTCTTTCTGATAATTTAAGAACCATGCACACAAGAGATTTTCAGCAGCAGCTCAAAAATGACAAGGGATAGCTAGTTATTCCAGATTTTGAGATACAGGCCAGTTAATTGAAAAACTGTAAAACCGCTCTATGAATATGTAGAAAATTCCTTTCAGATAAATAAACGGATCCAAAATAGAAAGACAGAAGCAACAAAATTGCTCCCTCCAAATGTACAATATCCCATATTACCCAGGAATAGTGGGAAATGAAAGGAAGTAGCCTCATCACTTGCTGTACAGTGAATTGTGGACAAAGGACATTGTTATGCAGGGGGAAAGAAGACAAAGGTCAAGGCTGGGACTGGGGTACTGTGAACTGTCATGGGTGGGCCTATGAAGGTGGGATATGTGGATTGGAATAAAAGTCAGTATGCTGCAATATCACGTCTGGGCATTAAATCTGATAGAATGAAGTGCATCTCATCACAAACAGCGGGAGGCAGCGGGCCTCTGGTACCGGACAACACCGGGAACTGAAGAGGAGGAAGAGGAGCACCAGCACCAGACCAGCACCTGTGAGTTGGACCACTAGGTGTCCTGCTGAGCTCTGACTGACGGTGACGCAGCGGTGGCTGACGCACGCAGAGGAAGAGACGGCAGACACCGCACCTTCGACCAAGGTAAGCGAACAAAGACCAACTACAGAAATACACAACCGAAAGGTCAAAAGGCATCTAGTTGGACGTTTTCTTTACAAATGACCCTAGTAACTGAACCGACAACGCACTCTGTGTCACACTGCGGAGTTTAGAAATAACCGACTCAAGGTATTTTAGCAGATAAGTAGCTAACGTTGACTAGCTAACTTTCCCTTCGCTATCTGGTTTGGTTAACTTCGGGTTGTCAGGTTTGTGAAAGCAGAATCGAGAGCTTCCGATGAAAACCCTCAAAATAAAATGTACGAGAGTGACGAACGAACGAAAACAGCGTATCCTTAGACGGAATGCTTTTATTTTGAAATGAGCTTCCGGTGTTGTGCTTACTTTGTTTTCTGGCTCTACGCATCCAGGAACTTTAATAGCTAACTAGCAAGCTAACTAATGTTAGCGGGTTAAAGTTTTTATTTTTGAGGCTTTAGGTTAACGGAAACTACACAAACTTCACACTGTAAGTATAACTAAACCAATATTACGTTAAAATACGCCAAGTGTGGAGTTAAAGTGCTCTCCAGACCCAGTCTTTTGCTCTGTGGATAATTGATGGCATGGATGGCTACGTTGCAGCCGAGACGAAGAACTTTTCAGACGACGTGTTGTTGACAGTGACAGGGCGAGACAGCTTCTGACAACAGCTCACTGAAACTCGGACAAAGTCAATCAGTCGTGTTCAGTGAGTGACCGTCAACACTGTGTTTCTCGTTTATTTTCACTTTTGGAGAATGACACGATAATAACAGCGATGGTTGTTTGATTCTTTTGCAAACGTAAGTTAGCGTTAACGAAACATTTCTCCCAAACGCCAGACACATCATCATCAGCTATATGTTCATCATCAGTCATCAAAAGGTTGCTGTTGTCTGTTTTTGACGGTATCTCCTCCTCATCCAATCACATGTCGTGATCCTTTTCAGCTAAAACTGCTGCTTTTCCCAGGCTTCGCGTGAAGCTGCTCTGCGCTGTTTTGTATCAGTCTAACCGCATATTTCACAACCACACACACTGCTAACAAAGAAAAACACACCACAGACATGGTGTCAAGACACAGTTGCAGTAACAAGTCTAAATGTGCCCGATTGGTGTCTATTTACGGACTCACAAAGGAACTTTTTGTAAATGACACAGATGACATCATTTTCGGTGACCTCATCATATGGTGTACAGCTGTGTTATTATTGTACATCCAGTAGCATGTATAAAAGAGATGTCTGAAGCTACCTACTCATGTACTTAGACCAGGTCTGAGTCTAGATCTGGTCATAGGTGATTTATCAACTGGTTTCAGCTCTGTATCTGTTTGCTTCTCCCCTACACACACAGTGTTTTCATACAGATCACCTGTGCTCAGAGTGGACTCTGCTTGCCAGTTTAACATTGAGTTGTAAAAACAGGTCAATACACACACTTTTTTTGGCACTGTACCCGCTGGCAAATGTTCACATAGCTGGAAGGCTGTGGAGACGTTCACTTTTTCACTCTGCCTTTGTGTAAACACCACTAAATCTTTGGTTCGCTGGTTTTATTCAGTCTTTTTTTTCAAAGATACACCTGAAAACAAAGAAGAATGTAGTAAGCTTCGCTCATTGTGCCGCCTGGAACAATGCTTTTATTATTTTTCTCAAGCAAACAATAAATCAATAAATCAATTTGTGTTGCCAGCGGTAGTGCCGTCCACCGCAAGAAGTAAATGGAGGAATCCTCAGTTGACATAGGAAGGCAGTAAAACACCCAGTGGTATTAATCTGTCTGCAGATTTTGTTTCTTTTTCGATGAAGGAGAAATGGCATTAACTGGATGTTGGTTTGGAGCAGGATGTGGAGGGACCGCTGACAGAGAAAAACAATCAATGAGGCAGGACCAAGTCGACAGAGCTGGATTTTTTTGTCGCATTCTCTCTTCTTCTTCAGCCGGGCAAAGTTTCCACAGTTACTCCACTTGTTCTACGTACCATCATCACTGCAGTGTGAAATCAAAAGCACCGTCCTCCTTTGGATTTAGTTGTGCAGTGACGTGTGAACTTCATTCAAACTCAGAATGAAACCCTCCTCACTCTCCCACCAAATTGTTGCAAAATGAAAGTGAAACTTAAAGCAGTTGTTAGTCAAACCACGCAGGCTGCAGGTACAAATTCACCTGGGCTGCAGTAGCTTTTCATTTTCTCTCTCTTTTCTTTTCTCACAGCCTCATCCAGGTCACAGAAATACTCAAACATCATCGCTTTGCTTGCACAAATCAGATTTCGTCAGGGTTTCTTCATAACCGCGCTGTCACAGTGTTAATCAACGTGGCTGTGCTCCGGCAGCAGAGCCAGCAGCTTTCCTTCCTCTTTATCTTCTGTTATTTCACAGCTCCAGTTTTAAGTATTCAACTCAACTCTGTATTATCTGTTGTTGGAATAACGACAAGGTTCATTTTATAAATGTACTTTGCACTTTGATTCCTTCAGGCCCTCCGACTGTTTCCTTGTTGTGTTTTTTTTGCTCCGCGGTCTAAATGGACTTGGATGTCCACTGGTGTGGACTGACGGCAACAGTGTACAATGTTCTCACCTCATTGTGTGGACTCTTTGTGTTTTCAGGTAAAGCATGGCGATGACCGGCCAGAGCTCGTGCTCCTCCATGAGTAACCACACTAAGGAGCGGGTCACCATGGCCAAAGTGACCCTGGAGAACTTCTACAGCAACCTCATCGCCCAGCATGAGGAGAGAGAGATGAGGTAACCAAACACACACCCAAGTCTCAGATCCAGTCATAGAAGATTTCACTTCAGCCATTTCCACTGACACGTTGATGACTTTGGTGTTTTAATTATTGGTTAGACACGAAACTCATTCTGAAACCGAAAAACGAGTTCTTCTGCTGCACACATAATCAGATAAACCGTATTTTTCGTGTGAAAGGTGTGGTTTATGTCAAGAGTTCATTCGAGGGAAGACCACTTCCTCTTGTAACATCATGTATATTCAGCACTCTCCTGATTATATTGGAGGTTGGGTTCTTCGTTTATTTTATTTTATCCTTAGTTTTGAGTGAGAGCACATGTTATTAGAAACTTAAACAATGTTCAGTGACAGTGTTATTAGTAACAGTCAAATTGTCTTTTCAGGCAGCAGAAGCTGGAGAAAGTGATGGATCAGGAAGGCTTGGCTGATGAAGAGGTGAGTGACGAATGCACATCTGCTGTGTTTTCCCAGCATGCAATGCAATGGAAAATTCCCTCTAAGGAGCTGAGGTTTTTTCAGTCGTGTCCCAGCATTGTGTGAGGTTTTTGAGCCTGTGGAACAGAGTTTCCTTCATCAAACTCATCTAATACACAATCCAACAACTCCAAAACGCTCTCGTGGACAAGTTGTGACCTGCACATTCACCACGCTATGAGATAATAACAGAATGTTACAAGTCGGAGTTGTTTTCGAGGTAAATTCATACAAAACCACTGATGCATGTTCCCATTATCGGGGGCAGTTTTTCGGCAAGCAGTCTCTGCATTTGCCCCTAGAACAACTGTCTGGTAACGTTGTGTTATTATCTCATAGCGTGGTGAATGTGCAGGTCACAACTTGTCCACAAGAGCGTTTTGGAGTTGTTGGATTGTGTATCTGATGAGTTTGATGGGTTAGGGTTAGGGATTATGGCAATCTTTGCCAAAATATTGAACTATCCCTTTAAGTAATAGTTTTCTTTGAGAGCCTGATGCTCATCCTGGAGTGGAACACTTTGAAGTTTGTTTGGGGTGAAATTCAGCCAGACCGTAGCCTGAGACAGACAACATAGATAATAAGCAGATATTGATTTATTGCATATAGATAATGCACAAAGTTGAAGTTGGCTATTTCCATGAGACACATTGAAACAAACAATAAACATTTAGACTAGCTCATTGTCTGGAGAAAGCATGGGAGATGAGAAAACAAGCTAGGAGAAGCTTCTGTTTATTTGACATGTTTTCTTTTCTTCTTGTGAGAAAATTGGTGATGCACTGTTTTGCATCTTCCTTTATTTGTAAAACCAGAAGATGACGCATGTTCTGCAGTGTGATGGTGATGTAATCCCATGTGAGATGGGCCACACTGGCATGACACAGAAATGAAAATGAGTTAAAGAGGAACTACGCAGGATTTGTAGCTTAACTCTGCTACATTTTTACCTTAATTAAACAGCTTTGGAGTAATTGCGTCGGCTTAATAAATGACTCAACTTGTTACGAGGGAGAAAGGAGGCTCTCTGCTTTCCAAATGCGTGTCACTTACTGCGTCTCTTGGCTGAAAAACAAGATCATTGCCACCGCCCCGGTGTCCCAGCTCTCGCCTCTGTGCACCGCCACACAAACATGCCCCATAACCCGTAATCTCTTGTTTATGACAGATAAGACTACACAAATATACACGTCTTAACATTGTAAATGATATATAATGTTATCTATCGCTCTATTGATTGATTTCTTGCCAGCTTCGTTGTAAACAAATGCACATGGCCGGGAGGAGGTTTAGCAAAACAGCGGAAAAGCGACCAAACTTACACAGTTCCTCTTTATCTATGGTCAGGGGCAGCTCTACATGGGAGTTCAACAGTCTCCTGAATATTTCTGTACAGTGAAAACATGAGAAAAAAAAAGTTAATTATCCCAGTTCAATATGTTTTCAGGATGAACTGTGAGCTGTAAAACAGACTGTAAAGGAGTGGATCTAATGTTTTGAAAATGTACAGTTAAGGATGATGTTGAGGTGTAAGTGTTGTGCAGATTGTGTGTGTGTTTTAATGTGGGGTTTGTTCTCTGCAGAAACGTATTCGGCGTTCTCAGCACGCGAGGAAAGAGACAGAGTTTCTGCGTCTGAAAAGGACCAGACTGGGTCTGGAGGACTTTGAGTCCCTGAAGGTGATTGGCCGAGGAGCTTTTGGAGAGGTAAAGACGTTTTACCTTATAAACCTCAATCATTGGTCCTGTGCGCAGGTGTGTTGTAAAGTTTCTCTCACCATATTAAAGCAGAGGAGCTCTTTCTCACTCGAGTCTATTTGAACCTGAAAATCCAGCATGACTGTATTTCAGCGCTACTTCAGACTGAGCCTGTGCCAGGTTGCATGATTTGATCCATGTTGTGTTTGCCTCCAGGTCCGTCTGGTGCAGAAGAAAGACACTGGTCACGTCTACGCCATGAAGATCCTCCGTAAAGCCGACATGCTGGAGAAAGAGCAGGTGAAGCAGCAGAACATGCAGACACACAAATGTCTTTCTTTATATTGATCCTCATCAGCTTCCACACAATGCTGCTAGTCTCTCTGCTGTCCACACGCACACAAACAACAAATAAAACAGTTATTAAAATCAAATAATAGTGACTCTGTCAGAAATGCACAATAATAAGAAAATGTAGACAATAGAAAGTACCAAAATCAAAGTAGCATTTAAATATATGTATTCATTATTTGAATATTATAGATCAAAGAGAGATTCACATTTCTTTAGCGTGAAAAAAAATCTGCTTTTGCTGCTGCTGATGATGATGAGTATATCCAAACAGAACAAGTGCCATTAAAGACAGATCTCAACAGTTTGTACGACCAGTGCTCATACATGCATGACACACATGACAGAAAGCTGTACATACTAGTTGTTCTACAGAAAGGTGTGCTGCTGTGTTCAATTTTGCGTAACTGACAGGATTGGATTTCAATTTAGCCTCTCCTCTACGTTTAGTCATGAGAGATATTAATGCATCCACCTGCAGTCATGCTGGTGAACACCTTTGACCGTGTTGGTGTGTTGTTGTGTGTCTCCGTCTGTCAGGTGGGTCACATCCGAGCTGAGCGGGACATCCTGGTGGAGGCAGACAGCCTGTGGGTGGTCAAAATGTTCTACAGCTTCCAGGATAAGATGAACCTCTACCTCATCATGGAGTTCCTGCCTGGAGGTGCATACGACCCTCTCACCCCACAGCGCAGTATCTGGCGAGACAAGGAGACCCCCCCCCCTCGGCTGCACTTCCCCAGAAAGCTCCATTAACTCTCTGTGGTTTCTGTTGTGCTGCAGGAGACATGATGACCTTGCTGATGAAGAAAGACACCCTGACAGAGGAGGCCACTCAGTTCTACATCGCGGAGACGGTGCTGGCCATCGACTCCATCCATCAGCTGGGCTTCATCCACCGGGACATCAAACCAGACAACCTGCTGCTGGACTCCAGGGTGAGCTGTGTTCAAAAATGTTCAGCTTCTTAACCGTAGCTATAGTTAAAAAAAAAACAAATTGCCCTTCCTGGCAGGTATGAGTCAACTAGAGAACATACCATCAAAATGTAAAGTTCCAAAGACTTTACAGAAAAAAGAGAAAAAGTAAGGGTATCTTTACCTGGTAAGAGAGTAATTCATGGTTACAAAACAGAACAGAAAAACAAAGAAAGAAAGAAAAAAAACAAATTGTAGGGGGGCAGTCCATCAACATAGTTCCAACTTAGATATAGTATATGTGTAAGCATAGGTTTAACATAGTAACAACTCTTCTAGATGGAGAAATTATTTAAGACGTCTGGTCTAGCATTGCCAAAAATGGCTTCCAGATCCTCTGGAAGGATGTTTGAGAGTTATTTTTGCTATAGTGAATCTGCTCCATTCTAGCAACAGAAAGCATCTCATTGAGCCATCTTTTGAAACATGGTGTGGCCGGGGATTTCCAATTTAACAGTATTATTTTTCTGGCTGCCACCGTGCCTATCCTAAGGGCTCTGGTAGATGGGAAGGGTCTTTGTCCATTCAGAACATCGAAAAAGTGCCATGGTGCAAACAGGAGGAATACAGCTACCATACTGCTAGGAAAACCAGTTAAATATGTTAAACGCTTCAGTTCTGATGTGCAGCGTGGGCCTGGACTGTGCCGCAGACTTCAGAAGTTAGAAGAGCGTGTCTTGTGTTTCCAGGGGCACGTGAAGCTGTCGGACTTTGGTCTGTGCACCGGGCTGAAGAGGGCTCACCGCACCGAGTTCTACAAAAACCTGAACCACAGCCTGCCCAGTGACCTCAGTAAGCAAAGTCAGGCAACCCTTTCTATTTATTTCCATTGCAGTTTGCATGCAACGTATTTATTCATGGTTTATGACTCATTTTACTAAAGCACCAATCTGCCATCTTTATATTCGCTGATAATAGATTACTGTAAAACCAGCAGCGTTTTCCATATTGCTTGAAATTCAGTCTGCTTGTTACATTATGGTCTGTTAACCCTGAGCCGTCCTGTCTCCACAGCTTTCCAGAACATGAACTCCAAGAGGAAAGCAGAGACCTGGAAGAGGAACAGGAGACAGCTGGTAGGTCTACACGTCAACCACGTGCAGTCACACTTTGACTTCATGTGATCAGAGCTGGATTTTTTGTCCTGCTTTTATTAATATCATGTATAGAACATATGAATACAGATGGTACAATAAACAATAGGTTTCTTGATCACAGGATTCTCCCATACAGAAATTATGCAATAAATCAGATAATTATTAGAAATTTAATACATATTATATGGGCAGAAATACCAAAATCTTACCTTAACCTCACTGCAGAGTAATAAGCAAGTGCAAATTGTTTATATAATATGAGTACACTCTAAAAACTCAAACATGGTTTCAAGATTTAAATATCTCTGTTATGTTTAAAGGGATAGTTCAACATGTTGGCAAATTGGCCCATTTCCATAATCCCTATAGTTGTCGGTGCAAGCTATTTTTAGAACGGCGGAGCAGAGCCGCGAGCTGCATAGAGCTACGCTACGGAGGCTAATGGGATTTCTTGGTTTCCCTCATCAAACTCATCAAATACACAATCCAACAACTCCAAAAAGCTCTAGTGGACAAGTTGTGATCTGCACATTCACCACACTATGAGATAATAACGGAACGTTACGAGACAGAGTTGTTTTCAAGGTAAATTCATGCAAAACCGCTGATTCGCGTGCCCGTCGGGGGCAATTTTTCAGCAAGCAGTCTCTGCATTTGCCTCAAAAACAACTCTGTCTCATAACGTTCCATTATTATCTCATAGCGTGGTGAATGTGCAGGTCACGCTCCACAAGAGCGTTTTGGAGTTGTTGGATTGTGTATTTGATGAGAAACCAAGAAATCCCATTAGCCTCCGTAGCGTAGCTCTGAGCAGCTGGCGGCTCTGCTCCGCCGTTCTAAAAATAGCTTGCACCGACAATTAAAGGTAGCGAACCTACTGCTAAAACTATAGGCATTATGTCAATGGGCCAATTTGCCAAAATGTTGAACTATCCCTTTAAGTTTCACTAACTTCATGTTGCTCCCTCCCTGTCAGGCCTTCTCCACAGTGGGCACCCCAGACTACATCGCCCCAGAGGTCTTCATGCAGAACGGATACAACAAACTATGCGACTGGTGGAGCCTGGGCGTCATCATGTATGAGATGCTGATAGGTAATGACTCATGAGACATGACAGGACTTCAGACCAGACCAGTCTGGACCGGGCCGATTTGGTTTTAACGCTGGTTGGTCTTTGCTTGGCGCAGGTTACCCTCCCTTCTGCTCGGAGACGCCCCAGGAGACATACAGGAAGGTGATGAACTGGCGAGAGACGCTCATCTTTCCTCCGGAAGTCCCCATCTCAGAGAAGGCCAAAGACCTCATCCTCAGGCACGAACATGTCGCGCTCACACGGAGCTCACACAGCAGCCGCTGAGTCACCGTGTGTCCTTACTCACAGTGCGCGTGTTGTTTTTTCTGTTTTTATGGTTCTTCAGGTTCTGCTGTGAGGAGGAGCACAGGATCGGGGCTGTAGGAGTGGAGGAGATCAAGTCCAACCCTTTCTTTGAGGGGGTGGACTACGACCATATCAGGTACAGAGGGTAGCGTACGTTCTCCTGTTTACATTACATGTAGGCCTACTGTATTAACAGGACTACACGTTCACATAGCCTAGTTTTCTCTTACGTTTACGTTCTTTGTTACAACTCACCATAATATAGTAGGCTATCACAATAATAATATCAGTCATCTGAGGGTGATGCTCCGTCTGTCATCTCGGTTCCTGTCTACTCTGTCATCTCGTTTTGCTGCTGAAGCTGCAAAAAACTCCGTTTCACAAACGTAATATGTTTGTAATGGAAGCAGGTTTTCCGTGCTTTTGTGGCGATCTCAGGATATTCTGCTTAAATCCAGAACGCAGGGAGATAAGTTTTCTGTGAAGTGATGAAGCGGCAGAGAGCCGGTCCCGCACACACATTGCGGAGCTTGGAGCATGTGAATCACCTGTTGCAATGAACCCGTATTTAAACAGGACTTGTGCTTTTTCTTTTAGAACAGCTTTCTTCTTGTTGGAAAGCGTCGGGTCTTCTGTCGTCTCATTATTGAGTTTTTCCCGGCCCGGCGACGTGTGTTTTTCACTCTTTTACGTTTGTGCCTGCCTGTCAATTGCCTGTCAATTGCGCAGCACCGGGAAGATGCACAAACGGAAGTGGCAACATTTTCAAAATAAAACGACCGGAAGTGTGAAATAGACGAAACAAACAGTTTCTTTTTTTTTTTCATTTTCATTTCATCTTTCTGCGGCCCGGTACCAAATGATCCACGGACCGGTACCGGTCCGCGGCCCGGTGGTTGGGGACCACTGTCCTACAGTGTTCCCAGGTCAAACAAAGTCAGTCAACAGAACATGATGAACAGATACGACAGTGATATTTCTACTTTATGTCAGATGGTGAGACAGAGTAAATATACACACAAGGTGTGTGTGAGAGAGTGTGCGTCAGTGTGTGCAATTCAGGTATAATGTATAATATCAATGGTGCTGATAGCAGTAACAAAGAGAGAAATGAATGAATAATAATAGTAATTGACCTTCAAAGACTGAAGTAAGTGATCTCACTGATACTTGAAGGTTGCTGAAGCTTCTGCTGCACCTCCTCTGGTGCGTACAGGTGCTGGTTGTCACTACTTTGTTGTAAAGTTGGGTATTTGATGTAGTCTGTGATATGCGCGTGGCTAAAATCCTGGTTCAGTTCATGAGCTCCTTCGACCCACACGTCCGTCTCTATGGAGACCACCTCTGCTGTCAGGCTGACATGACTGGCCGTGTTGTGTAACGTCACTATTGTGTTGTCCAGGGAGAGACCTGCTGCCATCCCCATCGAGATCAAAAGCATCGACGACACCTCCAACTTCGACGAGTTCCCCGACTCGGATATCCTCACGCCAGCAGGTACCCCACTCCCACCTTCCATCAACACCTCCCATGTTTTGTGCCTCCGCTGTTGTTTATTGTTAATTGGATGGATCCCCATTAGCTGCCGCCTTGGCGACCACTAATCTTTCTGGGGTCCATAAAGTACATAAAATATATAACATAAATGATAACATCCAGGACATAAAATAAATACATAGTCATACATTCCTAGCATAACTACACGTATAACAACAATAATACACATACATGTACACACACATCAATTATATATACATCACAATATATTAATAACACTATAATGATACTATCAGTAATACATTCCCAGTCATATGGTCTGCTGCATTAGATGAGCCTTAAGTAATTTTTTAAAAGTTAATTTGTTTTGTGAGCGAGACATGTGAGGAGGTAAAGAGTTCCAGGACATTACTGAACGGTAGATAACTGAGTGTTTGAGTAGATTTGTTCTCAGAGTTGGAGGTACCAGATATTCAGAGCTGTAATGGTTATGTCTGTCTCTGGTATTTAGTAGTTGGTTGAAAAAATATGTAGGTGTCAGATTATGATGTTCAGGATGTTGTAGCTGAGTTTAACTTGAACTGTGAACCAGTTGTGAAATGCTTAAAACCCCATCTTCCTCCTCTCCTCCTCCTCCTCCAGCCACCCAGGTGTCCAACCACACCGAGGCCGACCTGAAGAACAAGGACTGGGTCTTCATCAACTACACCTACAAACGCTTCGAAGGCCTGACGGCCCGGGGAGCGATACCGTCCTACATGAAGTCCGGGAAGAGATGAGCGCCTTCAGACTGGCTTCTATGCAACAGCACCATGAAACCTGAACGAGTCGTCCAAACCCCCTGCTGTCTGAAGAACTTGGGCCCTGAACGGAGAACGCCGCCTGTTCTCTGCTGCCTGACCGATGAGGATTCTCATCACGCAGGACTTTGCAAATAATAAAAGGGGCTTCATTTATTTTCACCCGTTGCTTTCCACCATAGGAACCGCTGCCTTCACTTCTGCAGGTCTTCACTTTTCTCTGACACTTCCGAGGGTACCTTTCTACTTCAGGACCGAACTGGGATTAAAGTGGTCGTGGTTCTCCACGGTGGGACGTCTTCACTCCTGACACCAGCATCATCTACATTCCCTCTCTACAAACCAGCACCAGTCTGTGGACCTAACATCCACTCCTCTCACCGTTTTAATGTTGACTTCTCAACTCAAACTTTGCATTAAGTCGTCACTTGAAGTGAATCAGGTGCTCTTCAGGGATTCTGTCCAAATGTTTTCCTGTCGTTTTCCTAAGCGAGCTCACTCTGAGGCTTCTCCACAGTGCTGCTGGCCTCTTCAGATGACCCAACCAAAGACTGTGAGCTGAATGTTTCTGCTTGATCTCTCCGTCACGTCTCATCTTGTATCGTACAGTTGTCCTTTTTATAGACTGAAATTAGCAGCTCTGCTCGTCGAAAAGCGTGAATATATGAGAATGATGCTTTTTTTCTTTTTTTTTTTGTGGAACACACACAAGAGTCTTGTTACATTTTCTCAATGACCCACTTGACGTTCAGCACCTTAATGTGATGTTTGGGCCAGCCTCCAGCTGTTTGTGTTAGGATTGGGTGTTTTTATTAGACTGGAAAGACGTGGAGTCGTGGGTGTAACAGAGAGACCGAGGTCACCGTTTCTCACATTTAAAGGGATGGTTCAACATTTTGTCAAATTGGCCCATTGCCATAATCCCTATAGTTTAAGGAGTAGGTTAGTTACCTTTAATTGTCGGTGCAAGCTATTTTTAGAACGGCGGAGCAGAGCCGCAAGCTGCTCAGAGCTACGCTAAGGAGGCTAATGGGATTCCTTGGGTTCTCTCATCAAATACACAATCCAACAACTCCAAAACGCTCTGGTGGACAAGTTGTGACCTGCACATTCACCACGATATGAGATAACGGAACGAGACAGAGTTGTTTTTGAGGCAAATGCAGAGACCGCTTGCCAAAAAACTGTCCCTGACAGGAACACGCATCAGCGGTTTTGCATGAATTTACCTTGAAAACAACTCTCGTTTTGGACTTGTTGGATTGTGTATTTGATGAGTTTGATGAGGGAAACAAAGAAATTCCATGAGCCTCCGTAGCGTAGCTCTGAGCAGCTCGCGGTTCTGCTCCACCGTTCTAAAAATAGCTTGCACCAACAAATAAAGGTAACAATCTACTGCTATGATTATAGGGATCATGGCAATGGGCCAATTTGCCAAAATGTTGAACTATCCCTTTAACATTAACGTCTTCACATTCAGACTTAAACTGATGCTGTCTCAGCAGCTGCTGACATCAGGCTGACCAGCAGTGTCTAGACTTAGTGAACAGCCTCTCTCTGCTCTGTTTGGCTCATCAGCTTGTTCCAGCTGAAGAACTGAGAACCTGGTGTAGATAATCGTTCCTCTTGAAAACATATTATATCTGTTGTTGGGTTACCAAGGAGAGCGGGGGGGAGATGTGTCGCAGCGCAGTTGTTTAAATGTCAGTTTGAGTCTGAATGTGATGTGACAGATTTTCGTTTAACAACATAAACGGCCACACATGATGAACGGGGACATAAAACTTTGTTTCAATTCTGATGGTTATTTTTGTTTGTTTAAATCATCACAACACATTGGATTTGTTTGGGTGATAAACTCAAGAGACCATTGATTTGTGTGTGTGTGTGTGCGTGCGCGTGTGTTACGTTGAACAGTGTGGTGGTTCATTCCTGAGGTCAAGATGTTTTGAGGTTAATTTCAGCTTTTAGCATTGCTTCGTTGTCCCTCTGTGTGTGTGTGTGTGTGTGTTTATTTTATTTTCTCCTCAGACACTCGCTCTGTATCATGAAGTCTAACTCCACGACGCAGCAGTGTGATCCAGTGTGGAAGCACAGGGCTAAAAGATTTCCAGTGAACACAATATCCAAAATGCTGTCATTTTAAAATGAATGTAAATTAAGTTTTACCGAGTCACAGAGATTTGTTTTTCTTTCCTTTTTTGCCACAATAATTCCAAAATGCTGTTTGTGTGAATGTAGCCTGAACCTTTTTATTTCTTATCTTTGCGTGTGACGTAAAAACTATGGAAGCCCATTTGTGACAGTAAAGGAACAGATGTTGAAATTCTGATTCATTATATACAGTATTGGCATGTTAAGTTAAATAATTTAGATTTGGTTCAAATTTAGGCTTTTACAGTATTGTAATTTGCCCTTTTGGTCTAAATTAAAGTTGAGAATGAAACATAAGATTACATTTGACAAACATTTAGACTTGCAGCATAATTTGGACAGAATTTGAGTTATTGGTTTATCAATATTTTCGTACAGTAATTATTTAAACTGAAACCATACTTTAGATCACATTAGTTTATGTACGACATACACAATTTTGACTTGAATGTGGAATTTCAAAAATATTTTATGATTGTAACTTTGAAAACCAGCTTTGTTTTTTTAAAATCCCTCTTTTAACTTCTTCATTTCATCTGTTTCTGGGAGGAATGGGCCTCCACATGTCACAGTTCAGTCTGAAGGTTTTGTCTCTGTCATATAAACTCAGTGTATTCAGGTAGTGTGTAGATGAAGCTCAGCACATTGTAACATGTTGTAGTTAAAGCACACAGTGGAGCTTTTTTCTATGGAGGGGTCAATTTTTTTTTTCTTTTCTTTTTTTTTTAAAACAAACTTGTCTGCTGTCGCTCCTGCGCCGCATGTTTCTGCCGACCAGCAGACGAGTCAGTGTAAAGCAATAGAGCACGTGGAATGGATTTATTGATGATTGATTGGTTTGTGTGTGTGGGTGAGGTCGTGATCATGCTCAGTAACAACAATGCAATGTTGAACTGCTTGAAGATCTGTATGGTTGTTTTCTATAGATAATGCTCAAATGTGAGTGAGTGAATGTGTGTTTGTGTCATCGCACACCACATGTGACCTAAGAGTCAGCGGTGAAGGGGTTTCTGGGAAGGTGTGTGTGCATTATTTAAACCACTGTTCTCTTTGTAGCGTGTGGCTGTTGTATTGTTTTTTTTTTGCTATTTGACAATGAATTACTCTGCACTTACTGTGTTGTGTCTTTTTGAATGGTCTGCCCCCTGGAGGAGGAGGCTGGACCTGCAGCACTCAGTCACAGTGAGTCAGGACTGGTTTACTTCACCACCTCCAGACCTATTAACCACATTTACCTCCAAGCACAAAAGAAAAGGACAGTGACGGGTATGATAACAAATACAACATATTTAATGAGGAAGAAGTGTAATGACAATGATTTACCAACTGAATCACAGCCTCTGAAACCCACATTTTAAATATGTTCCAATGCTACACAACTGGAAGTAATTTTATGCTACCGCAAAAAAAGCTAATGTCAATGTTGGTAAAAAAGAAAGAACAGAGAGAAGAAGGAAAGATTCAACTCTTAACAACTGAGGAAGAATGAGTGGGCAGAGCAAACACAACACAAACCACAAGCCTGGAGTCAGAACATGAACATGCATGTGATTGGCTGTTGGGGCGAACACAAAGACGTCCAATGGAGCACCTGCAGGTTTTACACCAGACATGTAAATAACACACACTGTTCAATGGTCATGGAAGAAAAAATAGTTTATAACATTAAAAATGTTAGAAAAACAAAAACTTTACATTTTAGGGTGTGAAATCTAAGAAATAAACTACATCTGTATGTATATATACACATATATATACGCACATACATTCATATAAATATATATATGGATGTGTACATACACAAAGGGTTCTTAACGAGATATATTATCTTAAATCATCGCTAAGCTTAAAAAAATAGCAACACTTTAAAACAGACAACGCTTTGCAGAAACAGTGAAGGCTTCAGTTTTTCCTGTTTGATCCAAACATGCAGCTTCAAAACTCAACAGGCTGCATCTGAATGACACTTCACACCAGTCAACATCTCCATGATCATGCAGCTGAATCACAGACTGAGTTAAACCTCTCGATACTGTAGAGAAAATGAATGAAGGTCTGGTGAGTGAATGGTCTGGTCTTTGAAGGGTTAAAATTATGCTCGTCAACACTGAATCAATCAACATCACTGATGACATCATCACTGACCAGGTGAGCTTCAGAGACAGGAAGAGCTCCGACACCGCCCATCACATCACGACTATCATCATGGTAGCTGCATGAGGTCGATAAGGTCAACAGGAATTATCATGTATGTGGTGCGTTTGACAGCATCAGTTACTGCAGTACCCAGGGGTCTCAGCAGCTGTTGCTATGGAAACAAAGTAATGAAATCAGAGCTGTCGAGAACAAAACACTGTAACAACCTTCCTCCCTCATCCTAAACTGAACCAAAGCTCCTGTAACCAAAAGTTTGTTGGCACCGTGAGCTGAGCCGCCACCGGTCTCCACCGCTCCTGCTACATCAGAGGCTGGCGAGGGAGGGAGGGGTGGGAAAAGGTATCCAAGCAGGAGGAAGACTAACATCCCAGAAAGTGAAGATGATGATGGCGATGATGACAATGTCAGTCCTCGATGGAGGGTAGGGAGGTCACAGGCACCCGGCGGAAGAAGAAGCTGGATCCTCTGAAGAGGTGACCCTGAGAGGAAGAGGAGGAGGAAGAGCATCATACAATTTACTGTGATTAATCATGATTACATAAAAAAGACAGAATTAATATAGAATCAACACAAAGAAGTAGATTTTAATTCCAACACTACTGTTTAATGTTGTTTTAAAGGGATAGTTCAACATTTTTGGCAAATTGGCCCGTTGCCATAGGTTCGCTACCTTTAATTGTCGGTGCAAGCTATTTTTAGAGCGGCGGAGCAGAGCCGTGAGCTGCTCAGAGCTATGAAGTTGGTCACCTGGTCAGTGATGATGTCATCAGTGATGTTGATTGATTCAGTGTTGACGAGCATAATTTTAACCCTTCAAAGACCAGACCATTCACTCACCAGACCTTCATTCATTTTCTCTACAGTATCGAGAGGTTTAACTCAGTCTGTGATTCAGCTGCATGATCATGGAGATGTTGACTGGTGTGAAGTGTCATTCAGATGCAGCCTGTTGAGTTTTGAAGCTGGGATTTCTTGGTTTCCCTCATCAAACTCATCAAATACACAATCCAACAACTCCAAAACACTCTGGTGGACAAGTTGTGACCTGCACATTCACCACGCTATGAGATAATAACGGAACGTTACGAGACAGAGTTGTTTTCGAGGCAAATGCAGAGACTGCTTGCCGAAAAACTGCCCCCGACGGGAACGCGCATCAGTGGTTTTGCATTAATTCACCTCGAAAACAACTCAGTCTCATAACGTTCCATTATTATCTCATAGTGTGGTGAATGTGCAGGTCACAACTTGTCCATTAGAGTGTTTTGGATGGGGGAAACCAAGAAATTCCATTAGTTTGCACTGACAATTAAAAGTAATGAACCTACTCCTAAAACTATAGGGATTGTGGCAATGGGCCAGTTTGCCAAAATGTTGAACTATCCCTTTAACTTTTCAAACTTTAAACTCAGATTCACTGCTGTGAAGAACAGATTTCCACTGAAACCATCAACACCATCAAAATCAGCTTGAAAGGCACATTTCTTATGACCTGACAACAAAACCCAAGTCTTTATGATTAAAGCAGAAGTAAGCGATCCGGTCGTTTTCGCTAATGCTGCGTTCCAGGCAGGCTTTTGAAATCGTAAATTACAGCTTCAAGTCACAACTTACGACTTTGTAGCGTTCCAGGCAACCCACTCGTGTTTTTCCGACCTGTTTTACCTGTGAAAGTCACTATAACGGCCACTCGTAACTTCCGACCCGTGAAGTCGTACCAGATCAAACTGGTACAACTTCACAGTTCCGAAAAACAGGAGTTACGAGTTGCCTTGAACGCACCATAACAGCCCTCGTCCCTACGTCGCCACATTCACGGTGTTCCTTGGCTGCACACACAGCCCTGCATGCCGTTCTCTCTCCACATTGGATAAAAACTGTAGGATACGATAAATGTTTTCTCCTCGGCTCAGAGCAGAGCAGAGGGACTGACAGACCCGTGTTTCAGACCAAACACTCTATGTAAGTGATTGCTGTCGGAAGATATAACTATTTAAGACTTATATTAACACAAATATATCACTTACTTCTGCTTTAAGTGCAATTTTTGACTTTGACTTTGACAGCAAAAGTTTATTATTACCATTATTATAATTGTTATTATTATTATAAGAGTGGCTGACTGTTAATGACCAGTGTCAGGCTCAGGCTCTAAGAGGCAGGTTTACAAAGAGAGATTCCAGACTGTGCTGAACCTCCGTCAGGGAGGCGTACCTTTCTGCTCAGGTGATTCCAGCAGTGCAGCCAGGACTTGAAGACGGGACAGTGAGGAGGAAGACCTGCAGCCAGACTGACAGCACAAACACAACCAATCAGAATGAAGCATCAAGGCTGCAGCCACGATTTCACAAACACATACCCCTGTTCTGAAAGTTTATTTCCTGTAAATGTTGCTCCCCAACAGCAAAGCTTTGAATGTGAGTATGACGTTTCAAAGTGTGGCTCACCCGCAGTTGTTGACGGCCATCAGATCGGCCACCAGCATGAAGGGATACGTCAGGACACTCACTGCGATCTGCAGGGAAAAAACAAAACACACAGCATCAGCGACGCGCAGGAGTGACAACACAGGAGACATGTTTTCAAACAGAGTGTGAGTGTTGGACTTACTCCCATCACAAACTTAGTGTAGCTCCTCACTGCTGAGGCCTGACTGAACTGCAACACAGACACAGAACACTTCTTATACAGACTACCGTATGTGTGTGTTTGTCTCAGCGAGGCAGTGGCTGTTCATTAAAGGGATGGTTCAAAATTTTGGCAAATACACCTATCATTATAGTCATAGCAGCATTACCTTTAATTATCGGTGCATGTTGTTTTGAGATAAGCGGGGCAGAGACGTGAGCTGCTCAGTGAACACAGTGGAGGTGAATGGTACAGGTCCCCTGTCCCTCATCAAACTCATCAAATACACAATCCAACAACTCCAAAACGCTCTTGTGGACAAGTTATGACCTGCACATTCACCACACTATGAGATAATCATGTAACATTACGAGACAGAGTTGTTTTTGAGGCAAATGCAGCTGGAACTACATTTCAGACATGGCTGCTGGGCGGAGTGATTGCAAAAGCACAAGTAGTTCTGAGTATTTGCTTCATGTGTCATAATGTTACATAATTATACATGATTATTTGCGTGGTGAATGTGCAGGTCACAACTTCACAACGAGAGTGTTTTGGAGTTGTTGGATTGTGTTGTGTTGAGTTTGATGAGGGAAACGGGACCTGTACCATTCATCTCCATTGTGTTCACTGAGCAGCTCACGTCTCTGCCCCGCTGATCTTAAAACAACATGCACCGATAATTAAAGGTTAGTGAACCTACTCCTATGACTATAGACAAATTTGCCAAAATGTTGAACTATCCCTTTAATGAACCAGATTACTCAGTCAAATTTGCAGATGTTTTTCACTAATACATTCATAATCAATAAAACTAATACAAACAAAGTCAAACAGGACAAAAACAAACAGGTAGGAAGTATCAAGACAAAACTGACGTCATTGCGTCACACCCTTTAATTAAAGCCTCTGGTGTCTGTGGAGGAGGTGTGGACTGACGACCTGTCTGTAGGCAGATGTTCCCATTTGTTATCATTGAGTGTTTTTAAAATAGTAATTAGATGATTGTGTAAATATAGGACAACAGCCTGTTGCAGTCACACTGCACTTACACTCTCGTCTACGGCGTAGGTGTTAATAAAGTGAGCCAGGAGGTTACAGCACCACAGGAAGAGCACCTCTCCCAGCACGTGAGGGAGGAGACCACTGCAAACACACAAAACACTCGAGCTCAAGATGCTGGAGGTCAAAGGTCGAGGTGAACATGCGAGTATGACTGCGGCTAATGAATGACGTTAACACGTGACTCACACATAGAATCCAGACACTCCCTCCTCCTTAAAAATCCTGACGATGCAGCCGAACATCCCTCTGAAAGGTCAAACAGCTCCATCAACACACACACCAAGTTCTCAGAGACAAAACATTTGATTCCTTTAAATGGCTCAACTATGATGCTGAGCTTTTTTTTAATTCTTACCCGTACTTGACCTCTCTGCCAATAAACTGGGCCATACACCGCACTGACATGACTGCCAAAGGAAAACACAACAGTATACAGCATTTCAGCACATGACTGGAGTCCTGAATGTGTGATATGACACAGACTAAAGGATCCATAAAAAAAGCTTTTTAAAGTAAGCAAGGAGCATTAATATTTAGTCGCAGCCATAATTGTGGAAGAGGACGTACCGTGGAAGGGATGAGTGGCGACTCTGGACAGGCACTGGATGATCATCTCATGTGTGGTCTGCAGATACAATGTGGAGAAAGAGATGAAAAGATATAGAAACAATAAATTAAAATGTTCAGTATCACAATAAAGATTATTTTTTATATAAACGCAGAAGAGAAAATTATGATAAAATCCACAATAAGCTTGGAATTATTATTGTTGTTTAAATGAACACAGTTTGTATTTACCCTGAGCATGGTGATATATAAAACCTGAAATGTTCAAACTAACTGTCAGGAAATGCACAGGTCCCATTTTCATCTCTAGTCTTGAGTCCTGGGGTTTGTGTTGCTCAGCTGACGTCTCACCTCTTTGACCACTCTCCTGAGCGAGGTCTGCAGCTCGTCTTTCTTGGACAGAAGCTCCACCTGCTGAATAAATGACTACAATTACTGTGACAACCTTTCACCCAAAGACATTTTCTTCTGGTAATAATTACACACCTACACACCACATTAAGAGAACCGGTGACCAGAAATAGTTTGACTTTGTAATTAAATGTCCTGACGTTTTGAGCAACTAATTTAAAGAGGAACTATGCAAGTCCAGTCGCTTTTCCGTTGTTTTGCTAACCCTCCTCTGGGCCATGTGCATTTGTTTATAAGGAAGCTGGTGAGAAATCAATCAATAGAGCGGTATGTAACGTTATATATCATATAGGATGTTACAACCTGTATATTTGTGTAGTCTTATCTGTCATAAACAAGACGTTTCGAGTTACGGGGCGCGTGTGTTTCGTGGTGCCGCAGAGACGAGAGCTGGGACACCGGGGCGACGGCACTGATTTCGCAAGGTTGTTTTTCAGCCCAGAAACGCAATAAGTGACACGCACGTGAAAGGCAGAGAGACTCCATTCTCCCTGTAACAAGTTACAAGTCATTTATTAAAGGGACAACGAGGAGTTTTGGAAAAGCGAAGCGTTTTCACACTACATTTATTAGCCTCCGAGACGGACTCATGTTTTCATTCATCAATAATTAAAGTCAGAGGTTCGAAGACGATCACATACCATCGTAGTTCCGACCATAGACGGGGATTCGGCGGCGTTATAACTCGCCGCGAAACCGAAAGTAAGGAAATGCTGGTCGGCTCGACCAGCATTTCCACCACCACTAATAATAACAAAATAACGATAGAGACAAAACGATATATTTATCGAAAATGGGCCCATTAACAAGTGTGGGTAGCGGAGATTCATCCATTAACGTGAGACTTTTTTATAACCGAATAGAAACTCCTCATTGTCCCTTTAAACCATCACAATTACACCAAAACTGTTTAATTAAGGTAAAGATGTAGCATAGTTAAGCTACAAATCCTGCATAGTTCCTCTTAAAGCCTATGATAAATAAATGTTTCCACTGTTAAAGGTCTTTTTAAAGTGAGCCTTCCAAGTGTATTTTTCATTACAAATCAGCTCTAGGTTCTATATTAACACAGTTAAAGAATCAATGTAATATTAACACAGTTAAAGTATCAAAGCCTCAGTCCAGAAAGATATGCACACAGTCTTCAGAAACTGAGCATTAAAACAGCCTATCAGGACTTCCTGTGACTTTGCGATGTCACAACAGAGCAGTCGTGCTCTCCGCCCACCTGGACCCCCGTGGTTTCTCCAAATGTTTTACCTGAAATCTGCTCTATTTTTATTTGCTTGTTCAGACAGCAGTGCCTCAGAGCCCCCTCTCCTCTGATTGGCTGACACTGACCTGTTGTTACTAGAGAGAGGCCTGACAGAGGAGATGTAAAGCTACACTGAGATGGTTTTTGGTTCTTACACTATAAATATATCTTCTTATGCATCAGCACTTCAGACAAAACCCAAAAGCGTAAAATATGGGACATTTAGATAAAGTGGTTTCTTCGAGTTTCACAGTTATGCTGGTAGAGGATTCTACAATTTACAGTCTGTACAGATGATTTTATAAATCTGATCTGTAATGCATGTTTCTATTTTCTGCTTCACTCACCCTGGTTCAAGGCCGAGTCAAGTTCTGAGATGTAACATATAACTTTGACACAGCCCGTGTTCATCAGTGCTAAACTATACTGGCATCAGGGTCCTCACCTGTTTCACTTTGCTCCTGACCATGGTGGAGATGGCACTGGAAATGATACGAGGTGAGAGGCCGCGGAAGAGTCCCCTCTTTCCGTCCACTTTCACAATGTGCTGTGCTGGAAAACAAAACCCCATCATCACCTGTCACCTGCTCTGCACTCAGGACCACTGAGACGACCAGGCACAGAATAACCACAGTTCACTCACCATAAGAGAAGAAACCAGGTAAGTATAAGACTCTTCTTCCAAACATCGTTGTGCCAACAGTCGGGGGGAGAGGTTCATGTCCCACCTGGAAACAACAACAACAACTGGGATTAGAAAAGGCGTTTCTAGTAGACACTGAAGCAGCGTTGGTCTTTCCTCACAATTAGATAATCTGACAGAATTTTGAAAGAATGACATTGAAACTGCAAAATAGTAAAAAGCAATGTCCAAATCACAGGAACTGTGATTTCTTGGAGATAGGAAAAATCTGTAATAACATTACACTGCTATTATAAATGAATTGTGGAAAAACAGATACAACAGCCTGCACACACAGGTCGCACGCAACTGTACTCATCCACCCAAAGTAGTGGTTGCTGAAGCTATAAGAGGCATGCTAAATGAAGACATAATACATTTTTTATAGTCTGAAATGAGTACATCGACTATTCAAGTGTGTGTGTGTGTGTGTGTGTGTGTGTGTGTGTGTGTGTGTGTGTGTGTGTGTGTGTTAGGCTGCACAACTAATCGCAATGCAGTCAAAATCCTAATGTCTGTTGGTAAGGTTAGAGCCAACAAACATCACAACATCAATTTTACATTTTAAAGTTAAAATGATACATAGATAACCATGTAAACGTGCACACACACTGTAATGTGAATCTAATGACTGACAGTGTGCAGCAGCAGCAGCAGCATCGACCTGTCCTCTCCTCACCACGGTCCACCACACAGAGCAGCTCAGGGCCAGAGGTGGACACATCTGTCCTCTCAGTCAGAGCTGACAACATGTCTGCCGTGTCTCTGCGTTACTTGTTATTGTAAATACGGTGCAGACATGAGTGGAAGCTGTTGTGGCTACTGTTAGCCTGCTAGCTCCAGCAGCTCCAGCAGCAGCAGCTCTACCTGTATCAGCAGCTTGACGTAGAGCAGCGGGTGCGTGGCCGCCGTCACGCCGGCCCCCAGCAGCAGCACCGCGGTGTCCACGTCCACGGAGGTCGGTGCAGCGTCCGGCTCCACACCGACCTCCTGGCCGGGCAGGTTCTCTGGCGAGTCCATGGTTAGTTAGTTACCGTGAAGGAGCGAGACGGTTCATCACCACCGGTCTGAAGCTCTGAGTCAGACACGACCCGAGGAAAAACACCCACTTCCGCTTTGGCCTTTCAAAATAAGATTCCTGCTTCGGAGGCGAGGTGAGTAGAAACTGTTCTAGCGAATAAACTCAGTTATGATGATGAGTGATAATGAGTCATACTCGTTTATGTGACCCAACAGGAGCACGGAGATTGTTATTATGATTTCAAAACGTATTCTGGATAAAACCTGGCAGTCTCTTATCTGTCACGTGCCGCTGAACCAAAACATGTGGGCGGGGCTTAGCTCGTGCCATCTTATGACGGACTTTTTTTTTTTGACAGTTTTTAATAATAGGCTACAGAAATTCCCATTTAAAACCATAACAGATCATAATAGAAACAATTTTAAGCAAGAAGAAAAAAAAAGAAAATATAGTTTAGTTTAGTTTGTCAAACGGACAAATACAACTCAGTGATGATATTGAGCTTTTAAGAGAAAAAAACATCTCTGTTTGAACCATATATGACTGTATATGGTTTGAACATAGTCAAATGACAATGGAGGAAAAATATAGATGAAAAGATGACAAACCACCATGACATAGAACAAAGATCCCGCAGCATCAAACTTTTCATTTTGTCCCTGTTACTGTCGCCACACAATAATCTGGAGATCCAGCAGGTGGCGCTATTAGACCGATAATGGTCTTGTGTTGCAACTCGTGTGTGTGTGTGTGTGTGTGTGTGTGTGTGTGTGTGTGTGTGTGTGTGTGTGTGTGTGTGTGTGTGTGTGTGTTTGGTCTACTGTAGTCTCCATTCAAACAACCACACACAGCCACTATGAGGACATTAAAAAACCAATGGTAGCCTATCTATTGTAGATGTGGGTCACATTATTTTTTTGTCTTCAGCATCATATTCAGATTGAATTGCTGCCTTTCCCTCTTCAGTTTGTTATCGAGTGGCGTGGAGAGGGTGAGCTGTAACTTCTGGGTTTTGCAGAGACAAACACTTGTGGCCATGATTCAGTGATGTAACCCAGGAACAAAAGCTGAGCAGGCTCATTACTGAATGAATCTATGGCTGGTGGTGACTGGGGGGTTTTAAACCAGGCTGTCAGCCACTACACCTGTTGGCTGGGTTTACATTTGGATGTGTTGCCAGATCTGAGAGAGAAAAAAGAGTCCCCAGTTTTGACTCTTCCTCCCCTCCAGCTCTGAGGCTCTCACGGTGAGAGTCTCACCTCATCTAGTGTGAAGGGAAGTCTTGAAGGTTAGGACGGGGATTTTTCGAGCAGAGCTTCATTATGTGTTTGCCTGAAAGTAATGCATCATGAGATAAAACTGATGCTCTATGTTTCAGTGCTTCTCAGTTTCTATTAAACATCAAACACGAATATATGTGCTTTCTTTACTTTATTTCGTTATAGGCCTACATGTTCGGACAAAATATTTTCTTTTGAAAAATGTGCGTTCAGGACCATGATGGGCAGCTCCTCAAGGTGCTTTATATCAATTTGCACTTCAGACTTTTTCATTTCACGCAGCTCGGACCCTGATGATGGAACTGTAATGTCCAGGGTCCTCCTCTTACACCGAAATGCTTTTTTATCTCTGGGCTGTGCTGTTAGAGTGACCGACCACACAAGCTCTGCCTATAGGACTACATCAACAAATGACCCTGTAGCAACCAAAAACGTAATAACGGCCAAAAACGTAATAACAGCCAATAACGTAATACTTTTAAATGTAATAAAGCCAATAATGTAATAACATGCCAATAATGTAATAAAACTTTTGAGCCAATAACGTAATAACATTTTGCCAATAATGTAACAAGTTATTACATTATTGGCTGGTTATTACGTTATTGGCCTAGTATTAAAAAAACCTTTGACAATGTAATAACTGGTGCCGATAAAGTAATAATGACTGCAGTTCTTGGAAATAAAAGGCAGTTTTGTGCAGTTTGCTAATCAAAAATAGGTATAGTGGATGACATAGTCGTCATATTTATTCATCCAAGATGTACTATCTTTCACCTCTCTCTCTCTCTCTCTCTCTCTCACTTCTACCATGCTTAATGATATGTTTGCAAACGGAAGAAGTAAGCATTGTAGGCTATCAACAACCTCCAAAACATAACCAAACTTGTGTATTGAATGGTGTCTGCCAGCCAGTTTATGTTTCAGTCATGTATAACTTCCTGCCTCAGACAAACCATTGGGAATAGGTAATGTTAAATGTGATAATCCCAGCATGGCTCGGAGGAGCAATGGCGTTGATTTGATTTTACCATTGATTTTTTTTTTTTATTAACATATTTAGCCATCATTTGTCCAACTTGGTTAGCGTTATCTCCAGAACACCCAAATGAAGTTCCAAATGAAGTGGCAGCACAATTGTACACATTCAGAAATCTCTTTCTCAAGTGATGTTTTCTTTTGCAGCACCAATCAACAAATAGATCACTACTGAAACCAGCTGTTGGAGATCTAAAATGAAATCTCTGCAGGTTTCATACGTCTAACTTTGATTTTCATGTTTGAAAATTAAAAACTACATCAAAACGTTGAGCTTAAAGGTCCCATTTGGATAAAGTGGCATTTCATTGTTTTTTGTTTTTTCTACAGTGATGATAAAGCAGCTTTAGGTTCTATATTAATACTGTGAAAGTCTAAAGGTAGATGTTTGTATTGCCCCATACAGTATAAAGGTAGTTTTTTTGTTTTTTTTACATTTGTGAATGAAAAAACTACCTTTATACTTTCACAGTATAGAACCTCAAGCTGCTTTATTATCACTGTAAAAAACAAAGACAACAACAACAAAAAAAAACCATCAACATGTCAGTTTATTCAACACCTTTAAGATCAACGTGTTGAAAAAAAAAAATTCAAATAGAAAGAGAATGGTAAAACCAAATCAACTCCATTGCTCCTCCGAGCCATGCTGGGATTATCACATTTCACATGGTTTGTCTGAGGCAGGAAGTTATACATGACTGAAACATAAACTGGCTGGCAGACACCATTCAATACACAAGTTTGGTTATGTTTTGGAGGTTGTTGATAGCCTACAATGCTTACTTATTCCGTTTGCAAACATATCATTAAGCACGGTAGAAGAGAGAGAGAGAGAGAGAGAGAGGTGAAAGATAGTACATCTTGGATGAATAAATATGACGACTATGTCATCCACTATACCTATTTTTGATTAGCAAACTGCACAAAAACTGCAAAAAAAACCTTTTATTTCCAAGAACTGCAGTCATATTTATGTATTATTACATTATCGACACCAGTTATTACCAGCCAATAATGTAATAACTTATTACATTATTGGCAAAAAGTTATTACGTTATTGCCTCAAAAGTTTTATTACATTATTGGCACGTTATTACATTATTGGCTTTTAGGAATAAATCATGTTTTTCGTTGCAAGTCAGAAAACACTTGATCAACTCAACTTTTTTACCCTTGTTGGACTACGGCTAAAATTATTACATTATTGGCTGTTATTACGTTATTGGCCGTTATTACGTTTTTGGTTGCTACCCTCATCATCATCTGGTCAAACCTGACCCTATTTAAACCTGCCGACCACCCCACTGACCTCATGCAGGCTGGAATCCATGAAGCGCCAATCCATCCAAACTGTGTATAAGAACCAGTTCATAAAACACAGACGCTGTGTGAGTAGGTGAGAGTGCAGAAAAATTATGTCCCTGAAATCAATAAAAGATAAAGAGAAGTTTGCTTTTAATTAAGCTGATCTGGGTGACCCAGCTCTGGTATGAACGAGCAGCAGAGACTCCATCATTTAAATTTACGATCAGATGACAGACGCAAAGATTTAATTCAAAGTGAAATTCGGCAGCAAATTCGCACCTCTGTTTTTCACACTCATTGGGATTTCCTCAGCCTTTATTCAAATGCTCTGAGGGCTCTTTCCTCAATAACAGCTACAGATAATAGTTTTTACATGAGACAAGCTTTTTTCTTTTCACTGACCCACAGAAGATTTAACTCAATCCAATAAAATTGGCCTAACTTCTAAAAAACATAGTAGATTATTTTTTAATATTACACTGAGTCCATTGCATGAGAAGGTGTAAAATACATGAACCTTTTGAAAGGTGTAATCAACACAATGTCCAACATCATTCACAAAGAAATCCCTGCACCCAGAGATCTGTGTTCTCCCAATGAGCCTGTTACAAGAGAAATGTCTCATTGCTTTAAAATGGAAAAGCGTCTGTGATCAACCTTTGAACCTTTGAATGAATTAACTATCTTCTTACATAATGATCAAAAGGCCAACAATCAAAAAGAGTCATTTTCTATTTTCACATCAGTGACTGATGACCTGACTTGACATTTATCTGGTTTTCTGAAACAAGTGTCATGTGATGATTCGACAGAGGAGATCAAATGTATCCTCCTTTGGGAGAAACTTCATTGGCTGTCATGTTGAACAGTTGGCTGAGTCCTCCTGTCCAGCTCCAACTGTAGATCAATTGGAATTTAAAGTTTTGGCACAATTTAATCTTGGTTTACTTTTTTTTTTTTTAACTAAATTGACTTTATGGGGAGGTTTAAATTTAATCTGTCTTCATTTTAAACTAATTGCAACAGTATTTCAAGTTCCAGCCCAACTCATTTATCACAAAGGTCAAAACTTTCACAACTTAGTTGATGATGTTCAGAATAAATAAAGAAATGTGATATAAAAACAATATGTAGCAGCGTCACTGTTTATGACTCAGAATATTTATATATCCAAGTGTATTTATATCTCCAGACATCTCGTCTGTGGCAAACAGTTGTTTTTCACACATCTGTACACCGTATGTGTGTGTGTGCCACTGTGTTCAGCAGGTTGTCTCTGTCTGTCTGGTGCTGAGCAGGTGGTGTAGTAGCCTACAGCTGCTGCTGCTACTGCTGCAAAAACCAGGATGACGACAGAACCTAAACAGAGGAAGGTAGCTGCCTTACAAACCAAAACAATGAGCGGAAAGAAACTAAAAAAAAAAAAAAAAAAGAGCTAAAGAGAACATCACATTAACACACATGTCTCTGACATGATTTCATAGCAGACGTTACAGTGTAATAAGCAGTGTCAGACAGGAGAGAGATACATGAGGAGGGGCTGTTGTGATGGAAGAAAGGATTGATTCTTAAAGCCTCGTTTTTACAACCACTGCATCACAGCTCAGACAGCAGCACTTTGAAATAACTGATGTATCCATCTGTCTGAGAGTGTGAAGGGAAACGGTCAGTGGGCTGAAACCAGCATCTGTCGTAATGACTGTAAATCAGCCGACCCACAGAGACTGCCTGGTGTGTGTTATGAACTCCTCTACCAATCATATTGTTTATTCCAGACACTTCACATCTGGCTTTCCAGTGTGACATTATGCTTTAAGCTTGCATATGAAGTGTGTTATGGTTTCCCATGAATGACACTGTGATGATGACACAAACAAACAATGACATCAGATTATATGTAAATTAAAGGGGCCTGTTGACATTTACACAATTCACGCTTTCATATTTTATTCCATCCAGTCTGTGAGTCAGTGTAAGGTTTAGACTGTGTATTAAACACACACACACACACGCGCACATTTACATATATGAATAATAAGTTCAGAAGCTAATTTGTCGTCAGTTTCACAGCTTTTATTTTATTATTGTATTGTAAAATTTTAATTGATTCTATTGGTCTGAGGTCTGTTTCATTGTTAGCACACGTCTGTTCTATTTGAGCTATAACATCAAGACACTTACATGACTTCATGATTTATTCTGATCACAATAATTAACACAGTTTTCAGCAACAAATGAACTCACATCTGATTGAGACAAACAACTGTGAGCAGGAAGCCCAGGGCGATGCTGCAGGCAGACAGAGGGGTTCGCATTCATCAATATTATGACCTCTGTGGGACCAGGCCCTGCTCTTCCCAGCAGTGCTCTATAAGTAAAGACTATAAGAATAACAAGCACTCAGAGCACAGACCCCCACCAAGACCAGTGTCGAACAACATCCACCAGACTTCAGAGAAAAAATCCAATTCATAGTAAATGACAGGTTTTTCCCAGGCCTATCTCACATCCCTCATGACATACTGAGAGCCCTAACTTGATTTTAACCCTTACTTTAACCTTAACTCTCACCCTTAGCATTGACATAAAACTCTTTTTCCCATTTGGGGAAATTGTCCCCAGTTGCACAAAATGTCCCCAATTCTCTGGTTTTTAGTCGGAATTATAGTCCCCAAAAGTGTCAGATACAAACACACACATTCACACACACACCCACCTTGCTCTCTGCTGTCCTGGGGATGGTTTGGCTCGCTCTCAATAAACAACAAACAGAAACAGAAACACAAGAAAGAAGTCTCTTATTCATCTCTCATTTGATGACACTAAATGAAACAAAAACTTACATCTTTAAAGTGTGTACTTAAAAAAAAAAAAAAATCATATTTTTTCTCTTTTACATCTTGATGAGCAGCAGTAACAGTGCATCCTGCTCTGCTTTCACAGATCAGCCTCCTTTCCAAGCCATGTAAAATGTGACTCATTTCACCCTCAGTGATCTAAATTATATTTGGCCTCTTCAATAAGAACATCAGTGAATGGACAGCAGCCTTAATCACTGGCTTCATTCACCTAAATATATTCAGCTTGCTCTCAATCACGATATAATCCATCAGCCCTGAACGTCTGTTTTTGTCCTCCGTGCTGCAATCATTTCACTCCCAGCATGCCTTTGTTCTAGTGGTCTGTTCTTATCAGGCCATTTAAATGTCCCTCTCATGTCCTGAGCAGACTGGCTGATGAGACTGTGGCCCCGCTCGCAGTCAGGGCCGTGAATCTACAGCTCAGCACTCTCAAGCGCTGACAAGGACGGAGGACGTTTGCTTAAGTTAATTAGTAAAGGTGCCCTCCACTGTGAGATGAGACAAATTCATTAACAGCTGAGGCCTGAAAGCTACACACACACACAGGAAGTGTGGCAACAGACATTTGATGTTGATCGTCAGTCCACGGTGTCCGTGATACACAGACAGGTCAGGAGGACTGTTAATCCTAATAACATGTGTGTAAAGTTGGACAAACAGTCACAGTTAGACAACACACACAATATCACATTCTATTCACCTCTGGTTTCCACTTCGTGAACAAATGAAGAATTATTTGATATCAGAGGGACATTGCAACTGACTGTGCAGGTGTTTTTTTCTCATTTTTTTATGAAGAGACTTAAAGCTACCAGAACCATGTAGAGTATTTGTTACAACAATAACACATGTCATCAAGCACATCATTGCAACATGAGAACGCAATCTGCCAGTCCTGTGTCTTTAAACACATAGTAGAAATACCCCCAAAAAACGAAACACAAAACTTTAAATGATCTAATGTCTAGTAGTGAAATTATCTGTCAATGTAGCAAGATCACTTAACTTGACAAGAATTCTTAAGATGGGCTGGTTCTAGTCTAGAAATTAGTAAACTCTGATAATGGTTTGAAATAAGGAAAGTGCTTTTTAGTAATGAAGTGAAATGCGTTTCCAGTTTAAAGGCATAGTTCAACATTTTGGCAAATTGGCCCATTGCCATTATCCCTATAGTTTTAGGAGTAGGTTCGTTACCTTTATCTGTCGGCGGAGCAGAGGAATTTCTTGGTTTCCCTCATCAAACTCATCAAATACACAATCCAACAACTCCAAAACGCTCTTGTGGACAAGTTGTGACTTGCGCATTCACCATGAAATATGAGACAATAACGGAACGTTACGAGACCATTAAGAGTTGTTTTCGAGGCAAATGCAGAGACTGCTTGCTGAAAAACTGCCCCCGACGGGAATCTTCAGCCAATCATCCGTTCTTTCTTTCTTTTACCTTTATTTATTCAGGGAGGGCCAATTGAGAGCAAGTTCTCTTTTCCAATGATGCCCTGATTACAAACAACCTGTAAGCTGTCAAACTTTAAAATGGTTTTACTAGTACAGTGAAGAGTCTGTGGCCCCCCTTCATCTCTCCTCCACTGCTACCATGGTGACCAGACCAACTCCAATCAAACCATCCAATCAGAAGTTCCGCACATAAAGATGTCCCATCCTACAGCTCCATCCCATATCACCAATCAGCGTCTACACTCCAGGGGAAGATTCCTATAAACCTATGGACTGTTTCCATGGTGACCCACGTCGGACACCCAGGGTCCAAGTGCCAAAGTTTACTCCCCCTATTAACAATAAATTTCACTTACAATATGTCTCATACTCTCTTGTTCCCTTTAGTCTCTTCTGATTGAAATAACCAATTGGCTGTTTGTAAGTTTTGGTTTTATTCTCATTTCCACATACACAATGACAGAAGAAGGAAGCTCATGTCCTGCTCAATGTCAGCTCATCAGGAGGATGCTTCAGATGACAGTCCACGCTAACACTTTCAATAAGTCTGTTATCTTTGCCTAAGCCTGCCTCTGACTGAGAGTTGTGTGTTGTGTTGGAGCTTTGGTTTTTTGGTCCATGCATGCTGCATCGATCTGTTTAGCTTTAATCCTGTTGAACTCCTCGACTGTGGAGCAGAGACGCCGAGTGGAGCAGCTGTAGCTTGACAGCGTAATATCACGTAAGGTCCCATGAGGAAAGTTAAGAGCGGTTGCCAGTGTCACCGTGCATAAGTGTATGAGGTCACTGTGAGCACCATCTGTATGAAGAGTTGGGAAAACACATGATTACGTCTCGAATTACATAGGATTCATATGAACTACTTCAAACTGAGAGTAAATCCAATTGGGAGAGTATAATGTCAAAAACATATGCTAGATTCATTTCCTTATATCCCCTGGCTCAGGGGTAAAACAGATCCAGCAGTGGGAGCTGTTGCAGGGATTAGCCACATCCTAAATCAAACCGACTCCTAGTCTCTCCAGATCAGTCTGAAGCATTGTTTTAATTTGCTCTGGAGATAAAGGCCAATACAGGCAGGATTAGAACAGGAAGACTCAGCTCTGTCCAATTTATACAGGCCTATAAAATACTCTTTTCCACCGCCACTTCCTGCTTGAGCTCAGTAAATAAATAACATCCATAAAGGTCTGTTTACACACACCGCTCCAACACAGGATTCCTGTCCGGGAGGTGATTAAACCACCAATTCTGAAATTCTCATTAATGGACGCCTCCATGACTGTTCTATTATCATGTATATGAACCATATGGAGGTTAGAATGACTATAGAAGGGGAGTATTATCACCTATTAAAGAGCTCAGTACAGGGCAGGACTACACGTCTGGATCTGATGTATTTTTTGCATTATAACCACTGAGTAGTGGCACATGTTGTGGATGTTTATGCAATATTTGGTGATCAATTAAAGCTGCACTGGTTAATATTTTTGTCAGAAATTGGCATTGGTTTACATTCACACCCAGGACCAGTCCCTATTCTTCCCTCTCCATTTTGGGCGTAGGGGTGTTCCGATTCCCTGTTGGATGAACACGGTGGGGCTTAGATGGAGGGAAACAGACCTTCAAACCAAGCTTTTTCAGGACCGTTTCTAAAATTTAACTAAAGTCTAGCAGCAGCAAATTCATTATGATGCAAATGATGAATTTCTATTTGCTGAGGGTACTGTTGCTAGATGACAGTAAAAAAAAAACGTGGTAGGAGCGCACACCAGAATTGAAGAGGAGCTGACAGCCGGAACAAAGACAGTGAAGGAAGAAAAAAGCAGTCGCTCAACTCGTAGCCTTGATGTAGAAAAAAAATATATAATTTATTAAAAAAGGACCGACGTTTCGACCTCACACAGGTCGAAACGTCGGTCCTTTTTTAATAAATTATATATATTTTTTCTACATCAAGGCTACGAGTTGAGCGACTGCTTTTTTCTTCCTTCGCTAGATGACAGTACAACATTTACTGTACTGATAGAGGTTTCAATTGTTTTTCTCTGCTTAAGAAATAACTCCCTCGGGGATAAATAAAGTTGTCTGAATCTGAATCTGAATCTGAAATAACATCATGCACTCAGAACTGAACTGAGATACCAACATATGCATTAGTAATATATAACACCAGCTCATAGAGGAGTCGAGGAGAATTTGAGGAGATGGTCAGATGCAGGAAGAGCCAACACCATCTTTCATTCACAATACAACATGAAAACATAACAATAATGTTGTCATGACAATATTTGCATAAATAAGCTGCTTCAGTGACTCCGACTTTGATTGAACTGGGCATCAGTCTCATCATTTAAACGTGTGCAGCACAGTCGTGATTTACAGCTGGTAGTGATGGTGATCTGTCAGTGAAGCAGACATCAGGGCAAATGCCTGCGAGTGACGATGACCAGAGGTCAGAGGTCAACAAGTTCCTTTTAATCACTTATTGATCCATCAGACTGGTCAATGTGCAGTGATTGTCTGATGGCTGATGATCATTAGCCACCAGGGGGCAGTGTGTCACCAACAGGTACGACAGAAGGTCGGATCATTAGAGTCCTTCATTAAAACCAAACGTGTTGGTTAAAATCCCCTTTGTGAGTAAAATAAATCAAAATAGTAAGCTCTAAAGAAGCCGCAAGAATAAATAAATTAAAAGCAGAACCCAGACAAAGTTTAGGCAGTGAGAGTTTTATTTATTATAAAATGCTTTCCCCATCATCCTATCATCGGTGCTCAGTTAAAATAGGTAAGGGATATTAATATGAATAATTAATCAGGATAATAAAACACCATAAAATATGTATATAGAAAAATGTTAATACTTGGATTTTTATTAAAAAAATGTTTATATCAATATAGAATGCAGCACATATACATAGGCATATAAAAAAATTAAACATGCAGAACAACAAACATAAAAACATGCAAACAATTAACACTGCAACTATACTTTTTTCTTATAGCACTTGTTTCTTATTAAATAGAAAAACATAGAAAAAATATCTTTAAAATTAGCCTACATGAATTTATTGGTATAAATTAAAGATGCAAGATGTAAAAGAAAAAAAATTAATAAGGATAACTTCATTAGAAAACAGGTCAGGCAGTTCCTTATCTAACCTAAGGCCAGCGTTAGGCTAAGGTTTAGGGTTGAGGAAGTCTGTATATTATTGTGGGCTCATATAAATACATGATAGATTATAGGAAATAATGATGGTTTTTGTGGGAGCACTGAAAACTTTCCTGTATGTGAAAGTCTGCTGCTCATCAGTGACACTTCAGTAACAATATAATACCTGGGAACTGACTCTAAACATGTTGTTCCTCCATTAAAGGGATAGTTCACCCAAAATTCAAATTTCACTCATTATCTATACTCACCCTCATGTGGACTAAGGGCTGGGAGAAGTTTCAGAGTCCTCCGTGCCTTCTCTGAGTTACAGTGGGGCTCCGTGCAGCACTGCATGTCCATATGACGGTAGTGAACGGAGTTCACTTTTCTTCGTCCAAAAAGACACACCAAAAAACATCCAAATACCTCCATATTGCTCGTCTGTAATGTCCCTCTTGTATTGAAGCCCCAACATGAGGAATTGTTCCATAAAAAATTAAATAAGTCTATGTTTTAAGCTTGTTTGTAGCGGAACCTCCCAGTGTCTCAGTTCACTGCTTTGCCTGTGTCTGTGCAAATCTCGCGCGATTTGACACCCAGTTCCTGGACCCCAGGAAGAATAGCTGTGGCTTTGCCGCAGCTAATGGTGATCCATATAATAAACAAAACAAAAAGTTCACGGCTCCGCAAATCGCGCGAGATTCCGGCAGAGCAACACTGGGAGCTTCCGCTACAAACAAGCTTAAAACATAGACTTATTTAATTTTTTTCGGTACAATTTCTCATGTCGGGGCTTCAATACAAGAGGGGCATTACAGACGAGCACTATGGAGGTATTTGGATGTTTTTTGGTGTGTCTTTTTGGACGAAGAAAAGTGAGCTCCGTTCGCTACCGTCATATGGACATGCAGTGCTGCACGGAGCCCCGCTGTAACTCAGAGAAGCCACGGAGGACTCTGAAACTTCTCCCAGCAGTAGATAATGAGTGAAATTTGAATTTTGGGTGAACTATCCCTTTAAAGTTTGCTCTGTGTCACAGTATACCTGAGGTTCTGGTGCCACTGAGCTGCTCTTGTCTTTCCTGACAGGTTATCAGAGTAATTCAGTGTCCCTGCCTCAAATGGCATGTGGGTGAAACAGTTTGTTCTATGAGGACTCTTTGAAAGAACACAGAGGGGCTGATCCTCCTTATTAACCACTTTTAGGAACATCTGGTTACTGAACTGAGGGGCACGGAGATGAACAGCAGCCTGTGTAAGACTGACAGAGAGCAACACACACACATCCTCACCCTCTCATCATACATCAAGAGCAATGAAACATAAAAGTAGTAGATATTTTTCACAAGTTCAAGTACAACAGCCTATACATGGTGCACAATTTCTCTCACTGAGCTTCACATCAAACCATTTTCAACCATATTATACACATTAAATATTTAAGGTGGATTAATGTATAAATAATTGAATGCATGTTTTTACTCTTTTTTTTTTTTTGTAATTTGAGCAATGTGGCTTATTGGCCTGTTGACTATAAATTGAATTGAAGTTGACATAACATAAAAACTACTGATAATAATAGTTACAACAGGAGCAATGAAATTCAAAAACAAGAGATAAGTTACGGAGGAAACAATAAGCAATAATTATGTCATTCAACCAATTCCATCAAGGTCACAGGGAATAAGTGTTTGTGTCGTGAGCACATTAGGTTTTCATGTCACTTTAACGTTCATATGGAGCTGCCAATAAAATGTTGAGTGAGGGTTTTACAGTAGGAGCAGCAGCCCGGTGGGTGGGGGCGTGGTCCTCCCTGCCCTGACAGACAGGGGGCAGCACTGCTCCTCACACGCTGCTGAACTGAGCTGAGCTTTCATACAGATTCATAGTCATCAGTTTCGAGGCTGCGGACGCAGAGCTGTGAATGTGCTGGGACATTGTGTACTGAACGCTGTGTGCTCAGGCGACACAACACACACACAAAGACTGACAGACTGCTGTCACGTGAGAGTGTCTGCACTTAAGGAATCCAGTCAGTTGTCATATTCACTCACTGAACATTATGTTCAATTTTCTGTAATTTATCATTGGAAATATGTTTATTTTATATCTATTTAATATTTTGCGGTTGGTTTTCCACACTTTGTATTTGTGTAGTTTTTTTGTTTTTTTTGTGCTTGAGTTTCCTTTGAAACATGTATTTGTTGTCATGTGTGAGTTGGTGATCATCATACTGTACTACAGCAGATAATATTACTCTACAAACATGAGCTGGGATTAAATCAGAGAAGAGATGTAAGGCAAGGCAATTTTATTTGTATAGCCCGTTTTTACAAACAGTTTGTCTCAAAGGGCTTTACATGGCATCACAACAACATCCTCTGTCCTTAGACCATCACATCGACTGAGGAAAAACTCCAGGAAACCCTTTTAACAGGGAAAAATCAGAGAAACCTCAGGGTGAGCAACAGAGGAGGGATCCCTCACCCAGGACGGACAGACGTGCAATAGATGTTGTATACAGACAAGAAAACAGTTTACAGTTTATGTCACAGAATGTGCAAAATATGGAAAGTCGTTTCTATTTCAGAAATGCTCAGAAACACAACCCCACATTTGGTTTCATTGCATTTTAAAGCATATTTATAATGGCGTTTGAAATGAAGCTGTGAGAAAGACGTAATAGTGTGAGTTTCCAGTGTGTGACTAATAGGAGTTGGTTCATTCAGATGAACAGGTGGTGTGATGTCATTGTTTATTCATTACAGTAAGTGTGTGTATTGCATTTTGTCACATTTTGTTTTTGTTGATGCATGAGTTTTTATTTCCACTTCAGCTTTGTGTGACACTTCTTCAAAACCCATGCTTCTGTATCTGAAAATGTTCATGTTGACTGTTTTCGATGATGGAAGGCGACCGATGCGACAGAGGCCGCGGCCGCTGTGGTAATGAAACCCTGAGGCCGAGGAGGTTTGGACTGAGTTTTAGCTCATTTTTGGGGCCGGGACACAGTTCAGCAACAATACAAATACACAGCAGAGATCATTAGACCATAAAACTGTCTCACAACAGAATGTGTACTGGATTACAACTTAAAGGGATAGTTCAACATTTTGGCAAATTGGCCCATTGCCATAAGAGACGGAGTTGTTTTCTAGGCAAATGCAGAGACTGCTTGCCCGAGAAACTGCTCCCGACAGGAACGCGCATCAGAGGTTTTGCATGAATTTACCTTGAAAACAACTCTGTCTCATAACGTTCTGTTATTATCTCATAGCGTGGTGAATGTGCAGGTCACAACTTGTCCACCAGAGCGTTTTGGAGTTGTTGGATTGTGTATTTGATGAGTTTGATGAGGGAAACCAAGAAATTCCATGAGCCTCTGTAGCGTAGTTCTGAGCAGCTCTGCTCTGCTGTTCTAAAAACAGCTTGTACCGACAATTAAAGGTAACAAACCTACTAGACTAGGGATTATGGCAATGGGCCAGTTTGCCAAAATGTTGAACTATTCCTTCAAAGCTGAGACGTCCTCATGTGAAAGTACTTGACGCTTTAAGTATGTGTAGGCCTCAGCCCTCATTATTAGGTTTAGTAGGATTATTATGAATGGAGACCTGAGATGTTCTCCTCACACTGGTGATACTCATCCTGTTGATTTTATGTGACTGTATGAGTTGTCACAGATCCTGGTGGTCGAAAACGACTCCAGCGGACGTTACTATTCAGTATAGAATTCACAAGAACATCTTTATTTTTTCATGCCTAAAAATTAAACACATAAAAGACTCTGAAACAATCACTAATATAAACTATATCCTTGAGTCTCATTGACGGTTACTACCTTCTGTTGTTTATTGTTTTTATGTATTGTTTATGCTGCTATCCTGCCCATTCCACTGTCCTGACTGTCCCACACTGGTGCCATTCAGTTTCCTCCCAAGGGGATTAATAAAGTACTTTGGGTAACCCTTTAATTGACAGGCCGCTAAGTGATAATGTCAAGAAATAGCCAAGAAATACCAAGTAATTGCATCATAATGTCTATAAATAGCCTAGAAATAATGGTCAATTACATAGTAATTGAGAAATATAGCCAAGAAATAACAACTGATGGCATAGAAATAGCCCAGAAATATCGGTCAATTGTAAGGACTTGGTGGAGAAAATTCTGGCCTTTCCCAAAAAATTCAAAGCATGAAAAGCATGTGTACTAATCTCTTGCCCTTATGAAAAACATGACTTTACTTGGCCATTATTTCTTGGCTATTTCTTGACATTATCACGTAATTAGCGGCCTGTAAATTAAAGGGTTACGATACTTTGTACTGTATTGTATCACATAGTATCATTTTGTATCGTATCATATCGCATCATATTGTATTGTATCGTGTCATAATGTTTCGTATCATATCATATATCATATCATATTGTATTTGATTTGTATTCTATCCTACCATAAAAATTGAATGGACTTGAAAACAAGGTTGAATCAACAGAAGAGTGTGGTTTTGTCCATTTCTTTTCTTTTCTTTTTTAGATTGTGGTTAACAGACAACATTCAAAATCAAAGGAATCTTTATTAATCTATAAGACTTCAAACATGGACTAAAGAGAAAGCCATGGTCTCTGCTGAAGAATCTTCTTTCCTCTCTTTGTCTATAGGAAGGCTGTAGGCTTGGATATGGATGGTAAGCACATGTCCCTTAATAGATGTAACTATCAATATTTGAGTGAAGTCATTAGATAATCCCAATGTGCTCTTACAGAGGCTGTGTCTCCAAGGCAACTGATATTGGCATCAATAGATATATTATATTCAACAGATTTGTGAATTATTGTGATCAGGAGGCATGGGGCACGGGGATTTGTATAATTGTCTGAGCTGGTGTTTTGTTCTCCATTTATATTTGATTCTATCATTTATTCATTGCTCCACCTGCTCAGGTACTACAGGTTGGGAATGTTAATTTTACTAAAACCTGGCACAATGGATCTCTCAAAGTCAATGTAGTATTGCCCGCTGTCTAAATAAACACTGCTGTCAAAATTTCAGGGTTGCCTTCAAAGCATCAGTGCAGCAAAACCTAACCCTAACCCTATCACCACCTTTATCATGAGATGGTTGATACTGATGAGTCAGCAGATGAACAGCATTTTACTGCTGGAGCTGATGTAGTTTAACCAGAAGCTGATTCTCACTGTGAACATAAAGGAAAAGGGACTGCAACACCACTGCTGCTGAATAAACAGATGTCGATGAATAGGGTTGAATGTTGAATACAAAATACTGATTTCTGTCAAGGCAAATACCCATTTTTTAGAGTTTAGTTGTGAAAATACAGATTTTATGTATTTAAACATTCAGTCCTCTTTGATTTGAAAGTGGGTGTTCTTTTCAATACTACTTGTGGTATATGGTGAGGTTGTTGACTGTTGTTAACATTGTCGTCATTGCGTGGGATCTGTTTGTATAGTGCTCTTTGAAATGTATCTCTTGTGGAACACTTCTGTGAAAGGTGCTATACAAATAAATGTATTATTATTATTATAGGAATGATTGTTTTATGCTGTTGGCAATGAGATTTTGAAGACAGAATGAGAAGAAATAGATTTTTTTTTTGTCATTGTAAACTGGGCTAAATCATTTGCACCAATGAAAATGCACGAGTGACGCTGAATGAACACGACAAGTAGAACTGTGATGTCGTGAAAAACAACACAATAGAGACAGGGAAAAGACAACACAATAGAAATGAAGCTGTGTGTGTCTAAAAATAAAGCAGTAAACAACAGAGAACATGTGGACGGCATGGCAGGGAGGGCTGTGGAGTCTGAGCTGTCCTCTCTCTCTGTGCTGACTCCTTTTTCCTGCTGCGTCATCCTCTGCAGAAAGATTACAGAGGCCCATCATCCAGGCCGGGTCAGGCCGGCCCGGGCTATGTTGAGGCCGAGTGCGTCTGCGGCCTGTTCTCACAGCAGATTACAGACCTGTGGATTAGGATTAGTCAAATCTATGTTTACCTGCGCACACTTCCAGCCTGGGTGCTGGTGGGACAGAGCCAGGTCAGGAAGTGAAGAGAGTGTTGGAAATAAAGCAGTGACCTGGTCAGAGGACGGAGGTCACAGTCTGCAGCAAGTGGGGAGGCAACTCAGGGTCAAATCTGAAGACTGACATCATCCAGCTTTTCTCTCTTTTATTGCTAAGGATGATAAAACTGGTGATTAATGATCATCTCATCCAGGCAGAGTGGTTTGACACAAATCTGCTCCATCCAGCCAGATAAAGTAAACACTTGTCATATTTTGTTAAGTCAGAGTTCTGCTTAGTAACCATGGTAACTATCCAGTTTAACTTGAATTTCCATCTCCGTCATGTCTCAATCGAGTGTTTCTTTGCAGTTGCATCACTTCTTTTTTCGTGTCCCGCCAATCATGTGCTCATAAGACAAAGAAACAATTATTTCAAGGCAACCAAAAAGGATGACATAACAATAGGGCTAATAATAATGTTTTGGTTACGTTTCTGTGCACAACCTGTTATAATGGGTTGTAGGCTACTGTTCATATTGTCTGGATGAGAGCCTAATAGTGTCAGAGAGTTGCCATGGTGGATATACTGTACATCTGTTCAATGAAGAGGAAATAAGATGTGAATAAAGTTGTTTTGGAGCTGTTTACATAGAAAACAAGAGCAAGGGCACATTCATACGTTCTCTGAGCGCAGCGTAGTTCACATATCACACATTAGAAACACCATCAGAGTTTGTGACAATAAAGCTGAAACAGAAGAGACCAGAACAGCTGACATCCAGTGACACGTTGATGTTAAAACAGAACATCTGATTTCTACTTTTCTGTCAGACAGGGAGGAGCCACACAGATTTGGATGCAGCAGATTTGGATGAACAGAAGGCAGAGCTCAGCCGTGTGTGTTAAGTGTGTGTTTGTGTGTCTGTGTGTGTTGTGTTTGTCTGTGTGCGTCCTCCACGTGCTGCCCTGAAACAAGGCAGCACCACAGAGGAAGTGGGTCAGCCTGGTCTGAGAGAGACAGCAGCTCACTGCAGCCTGTTTGTTTGACCCATGTGTCTGTGCCTCTGTGTGGGTGCAGATATTTTTGGATTCAGTCTGTGTTTTCTGTCACTCTGTATCTGTATACTCGACTACCTCACTGCCAAAGAAGTACAGTGCTTCTGTGTGTCCAAAATTGCTTCATTTTAGTGCTTGAGCCCTCCAGAATTCTGGACTGCAGCAGGTCAAACAGTGGCGGGACAAATATAAAAGTCCTGGGCCTGAAAAGTTAACGACTTACTTCAAATCACTGAGACCAAGGTGTTTCCTACCAGCCATCCATCCGTCAATCCATCGATCCATCCATCCATTCCTCCATCCGTCCGTCCGTCCATCCATTCTTCCATCCATCCATTCATCTGTCCGTCCGTCCGTCCATCCATCTATCCATCCATCCGTCCATCCATTCGTCCGTCCATCTATCCATCCATCCATCCATTCGTCCGTCTATCCATTCGTCCGTCCATCCATTCATCTGTCCGTCCATCCATCTATCCATCCATCTGTCCATCCATCCATCCGTCCATCCATTCGTCCGTCCATCTATCCATCCATCCATCCATTCGTCCGTCCGTCCGTCCGTCCGTCCGTCCGTCCGTCCGTCCGTCCATCCATCCATCCATCCATCCATCCATCCATTAGCTATAGAGCTTACCTGTGCAGGACTGCGGTAGAACTGGAGCCAATAGGACAGGGTACTGGTGACCTGGGTTGTTCAACACATTCATGGATCCAGTCACATCCATAGTCTAATGTTTTGCTTGTACATAACATTAACGCTGTGGTCAATACCACCTACCCCAAACCAAGACCGAGTCAAGACCAAGACCAGAGCATACCAAGACCAAGACTTTGAGGAGTTTGAGACCAAGTCCAGAACCGAGACCAAACCAATGCAAGACCATTACTGTATTCAGTACCATTGCTCATAATAATCATGTGGCTTGATTTACATTATTCCTCAGCTAAAAAGAAAAGATGATTTTATGGAAGATTATACCACATTTTATTTAAACAAAGTTTGGATTGAACAGAATAACACAGCACAGAACTAGCTGAAATCTCCCACTTTTGACACTGGTGCAACCAAGTTTTTCAAATGGTAACATTTGGAACAATGGAACTATTTTTTAATCTTAAAATTATTGATTTACATTACATAAACCAAAGTGAGCAAGTGACAAAGAGACATTTTGTGTGACTGGTCTTGAGAATCCAGAGTCCAGCTCGAACGAGACCGAGACAAGACTGAGTAAAAACGTAGTCGATTCCGAGACAAGACCAAGACCAAGATGTGGTCTCAAGGCCGGTCTTGAGACCAAGACCAGTCTCAAGTACCACAGCACTACATAACGGGCACATTGTGCATCCGACTGTGTAGACACACTCTCTGGATAATGTGCCTTTGTTATTGTGTGTCGGTCACTTCCTGCTGCCTCTAAAGAGCTCAGATAATACGTCAACAATGTGATTCTTTCAAGACCAACACAGCAGTGGGTGCTGAGATGGGTGTTAGTGTATTTTCTATTTAAACAAGGTGGGCGCTGGACAGAAAAATGACAACTGTGTCAGCAAAGAAGCTTGCATTGTGCTTTGGACAATGGACAATTCACATTTATTCAGATTTTTCCATCTGTCCGTCTGTCATGATCAGAAATATGCTCTCCTCTCTCCTGCTGTGAGCTGTGACCTCCTCTTTGACTTGAAGTCTTCTTATCCAGGTGAAACTTTCCTTCTTCCACCTCCACTCTTCATATAGACGTCATCATGACCAGTTCTCTATCAGACCACCAGCAGGGTTGAGGATTTTCCTGTACTTTATACGGCCTCACCCCCTTTTCACAGTGATGATATCTTGATGTTGTCTAATCACCAAAGTCCCTCATTTTTCTTCTCCTTTTGCACACATCAATAACATTTTATCTGTTAAAGCAGAAGTAAGTGGTCCGGCCGTTTTCGCTAATGCTGCGTTCCAGGCAGGCTTTTGAAATCGTAAATTACAGCCTCAAGTCACAACTTACGACTTTGTAGCGTTTCAGGCAACCCACTCGTGTTTTTCCGACCTGTTTTACCGGTGAAAGTCACTATAACGGCCACTCGTAACTTCCGACCGGTGAACTCGTACCAGATCGAACTGGTACCACTTCACGGTCGGAAAAATACGAGTTTCCTTGAACGCACCATAACAGTCCTCGTCCCTACGTCGCCACATTCACGGCGTTCCTTGGCTGCACACACAGCCCTGCATGCCGTTCTCTCTCCTCATTGGATAAAAACTGTAGGATACGATAAATGTTTTCTCTTCGGCTCAGAGCAGAGCAGAGTGACTGACAGACCCGTGTTTCAGTCCAAACACTCTATGTAAGTGATTGCTGTCGGAAGATATAACTATTTAAGACTTATATTAACACAAATATATCACTTACTTCTGCTTTAAGATAATTTATTGAAATTTCTGATTTTCTCTGTTGTTATGAAATGTTATTGATTGTACAGTAACATTTGAGCAGAAGTTTGTATTACGAATGAAAGGTGACCAGCACCTTCATTTGTAGCAGTTCTATTGATTTTCTATAGGTTTTAGGAAATATTACCACACTCAAGTTGATATAAAGGATCCATATGTGAACTCAGCTGTTTTTCATGTACAAAACCCTCAAATGGCTCTTTTCACAAAATGACTCATAAAAAGGTCATTTAGACACCCTGATGCTGTCATCAGGCTCCATGACGCTTTGTTTGAATATGTTTTAAGACATCAGTTTGGATCAATACTTCTTTTATGAAGAGATGTGGCCTGAATAGAAAGAGAGAAGCCATTAAGGTCCATTAATTATCCTGTCAACTACATCAAACAGCACACTAAGAGCATCGTTCTGGCTTTGGAGACCAGACTGAGCAGAAAATCAGGGGGTGAAATTGAAAGTAGAGGACCTAATGGAGTACTTGAGGATCAAGAAATCATTTGATGCTGTGACAGTTTATGGCTTCACATGAATGATGAACAACCAAGTATGATGTTTTTAAACTGACATTTAGTCCTGCAGTGGATCAATGTGCATGAGTTGATTGTGTAATTACCTATACATAATTGATAATTATACGTTTTGTTTTTAGTAATTGCATCACCAGCATCATTTTCAGTTTTTATTTTTAAAGATAATTTGTGAATTCACAAGCAGCCACAGGCCACGATCAGCTTAAGAAGCTAAAGGTGAACCAGAGGTTGTCTGCTGTTGATATCCATCGCAATTTACGGAGCTACTTCCTGGTCCAGCTATTACTGTACACTGATACATTTCATCTGCTCTCAGAGATTAACATCAACATCGTAGGTGTGGCAACATGTTTCCTGTCCTGTCTCCAGATCTCAGCAATTACTCTGTTGAGTCCAGTCTTATTAGATCTGATGGAGCTACAAAATAAAACCAGGCACATGATAACCTATTGTTTTTTAAAAATTATTCCTGCAAATTTCTGTCACTTTTCTTAATATCCACCAACAAATATGTGATCAGCTAAAAGACAGTGATTTCAGAGCTGTCTGAATCAGTCCAGGTCAGTGAACAAATAATACAATACATTACAGTAATAACCAGTTGAACACAAGAACTGAAATCACATGACAACCCAACAGCTAAACAAGGGTGTCAAACAGGGTTGTCACCTGGCTAATAATATTCAACTGAGGGTTAGGGTCCGGGTTAGGGCCAGGGTAAAGGGTTAGGGTTATAGGTTTCCTTAGATGGGCCCCAAAAATACTTGTGTTGGCCCGGCAGTCTGCTGTATTTTAGTGGGGGACTAAAGCTGATTGTGCACATTCTACATTTCCCGTTGCAAACAGGAAACTGTGGTGTAAGAACATCCAGCTACAAGTAGTCGAGTGATTTTAAACAAAGCTGTGAGGACGCAATGATGGTATGATAAGTATGACATACATTTAGATTTTCTAGACGGCTAAAACCCACAGTAATGCAGTTAAAGGCATGTTGCCCATATTGTGTGAATGTGAGTGTGTGTACGTTGTTTGTCTCTATGTGGCCCTGCAATAGACCGGTGACCTGCCCAGGGAGTACCCCGCCCTCTCCCTGTTGTAAATATATACTACATTTAGAATCTGTGTAAAGCATTCAGATCTTTACCTCAGTAAAAGGGTTGGGGTCAGGATTGGGGTCATGGTTTCCCCTCCCCCTCCAGTGTTCAGACCCAGTGACACTGACTCAAGTGTCCTCAGTGGGGACATTTATCAGTCCTCACACAGCTCCCTCTGGGACTAAAGGCTCACACAAGTCCAATGTCTACAAAAGAGTACATACTGATGGGGGGAAAAAATTGTGGAATTCTCCTTTAAGAAAGTGAACATGGCAAAACTGAATACAACTATACAACCTTATATAGATAGTCAGCTGTTCTAACATGTCAGAGACATGCCGCCTTATGTTTTGGCACCACTGCCACAGTGTGTGTGTGTGTGTGTGTGTGTGTGTTGGCGTGGTCGTGTGGGCTGAGCCTTGTGCTTCTGTTCTTCTATATGTTCAGGAACATGTTGTTCTTTGGCAGCCCGCCTGAAAACACAGTCAACATGTCCTCAGACTGTGAAGTCTTAAATGTCTCAGATCCCACTGAACTCAACTGACACTTACAGTTACTTACCTTCTGTGGCCTGACGGAGCAGATGGCAGGTAAAAACACGTGTTTATTTTAGTTTGTCAAACCAAGTAAGAATTAAAAAAAACAAAAAAACCTGTCTGTTTATGTCAGAAGAATCACACTTAAAGTACAAAACTGAGTTAAAACAAAACATTGATGGGAGGAATATACATGTATGTATAATGTATACATATATGTATACATTATATTTATATTTATATGTATATGTATATAAACCTACCCCCCAACCTTTACCATAACCCTCAATTAACACACACACACACACACACACACACACACACACACACACACACACACACACTATTCTTTTATTATCCATCATTATCACTGTCATTATGAAACCACACACACACAGTGAGCAATACTAAATAATAGAGTATTGACTCTTGCAGTCTGATCTTTGACAGTCTTGTCTGGCATTCGAGGGCTCTTGCGCTCTGATTGGCCGCTCAGTGCTCATGTCACAGCTGTTTCCATCTTCCCTAACCCCCCCCCCCCCTCTTTTAGATGCATTTTACTGACTATGGCTGCTGCTCCCGTCGTCCCCTCCCTCCCCTCCCCCCTCCCTGCTCCTCCGCTCTCAGTACACTGTGTACCCAGCTCAACATAAGGAGCACAGAACACTGACATATTGTTGTCTGCTGTGTGCGTGTGTGTGCGCATGTGTGTGTGAGGCACTGCATGAACATCTTTACACTGTTGGATGTATCGGTGGGGGCTTCCCTGACCCCCACTCAGCATTAATCTACACATTCCCTAGAATTCAGCAGGCTAATCAGAGCGGAGCAGGGTTTTGTCTCTGGACCACGACTGTGAGGGAGCAGCACTGATCGCTGGGTTGTTTACAGCTCCATGCTTACTTATCACTGCAGGGGGTATCCCACTTTCTCTCAGTCAATAGGATCAGTAGCACTGTTGTTAGCGCCATGGCGCTCCGCTCCGAGGCTCTATTGTTATCCTGCCTGTTTCTTTTAATTCTTCTCTTTCTTCTTCTTTTTATTATTCATCTCCTGTACCAATTTTCGATTTTTGCTACTCCTCCTATCAGTTTTGAGAGAACCCATGCAATATATATATCAAAACATTGATCAGGATCGGAGAACTATTCATTTTCTTGGTAAAATATACATTTTTCGCATTGTTAAATTTCCCATTGAGAATGAATGGGAGACATACTTTCACATACTGTAGACATTCCTTTTAAACTTTAAAATGTAGAGAAAGAAGAAGACCGCACACTAGTTTTTGCTCCCATGACAATTTATTGTCACACACCAAGTGGTAACGTTTCGGGCATCTCAGCCCTTCATCAGACATGAAGACAGTAATTAACACACCTGCTTAAATAAATGCACAGGTCACCTGACATGTCATGTGATGATAGGAAAAAAACAGAAGAATAGAGGAGCTATATACACACACTGGGACTGAACAAACAGTCTACATTATACAAACAAATCACCAAATAGCACATGTCCACTAGAAAAATCACATGGCAGAAGCATCAGGCATCACCGTCATAATGCAATGTAATTTAAAGTAGAAAACAAATGTAAAAACAAGGAGGTGCCTAAACCATCCTGACAGTGGTGACAAAAAATATATAATTAATCAGGTATCCACAGCAATAAACAATAGAAAAAAACATATATTTTCTATTTTTTTCTATTGTTTTTTCTATTGTTTATTGCTGTGGATACCTGATTCATTATATTTTTTGTCACCACTTTCAGGATGGTTTAGGCACCTCCTTGTTTTTACATTTGTTTTCTACTTTAAATTACATTGCATTATGACGGTGATGCCTGATGCTTCTGCCATGTGATTTTTCTAGTGGACATGTGCTATTTGGTGATTTGTTTGTATAATGTAGACTGTTTGTTCAGTCCCAGTGTGTGTATATAGCTCCTCTATTCTTCTGTTTTTTTCCTATCATCACATGACATGTCAGGTGACCTGTGCATTTATTTAAGCAGGTGTGTTAATTACTGTCTTCATGTCTGATGAAGGGCTGAGATGCCCGAAACGTTACCACTTGGTGTGTGACGATAAATTGTCACGGGAGCAAAAACTAGTGTGCGGTCTTCTTCTTTCTCTACCTGTATCTCCTTTTGTGGACCTGCACCTAGCCTCACGTTTTTGGGATGTGCGTGTTTTTGTTCTTACTAAAACTTTAAAATGTAGACAAAAGACTAGTCTACTTGCACGTTTTGATAGGTCTTATAGTTTTTGATCAGTGTTCAAAGATTGTGATCATTTTTGGATAAATGCTGAGATTATAATGGGTGTGTATTGCGTGTAATGTTTGAGCTGAGTGGGTGACATCATCAGCTAAGAAGGAGAGCGTTTCTCTTCACATTCTTTTCTGGGCAAATTGAATCTTAGGCAACTGGACTTGTATTTGTCTGGGAAGACGCTTCGCCTCTTATCCAAGGGGCTTCATCAGTTCGTACGCAACAAGTCTCACTAGTCCGCACTAGTTGGACGGGTTGGACTAGTTGGAGTAGTTTCTCTTCACACACTGCTCCCGGCCACAAATTAAACTATACACACATGACTGTTTTACACAGTTGCAGACAAACTTATCATATCTCTTAGAATGTGCTCAAAAAAGCAAACCCCTCGAGTTACCGTGGCAACGTCTGAGCTTCAGGCCAGAGCCGCATCTGAGACCCATTCATTAATTAGACAACCCTCTGATATCTCTGCAGTTTATCAACTACACAGTTGCCCATAAAGTTGGAATAAAATGGTCTTTTTTAACCTCTTCTTATGAAATGATTGTGACAATGTGATTTATTCTTTATAGATAGAATTGGTCAATCTCCTCCAAACATATCACTGTGAAAATTAAACCACAATTAACCTTTATAATAGGAATTAAAAGAGAAATGTGTCTGAAAATTATTCCAACTTATTGGGCAACCGTGTATTACACTGATTCCATTCTCCCATAGGTAGTCTCTGAGAAACAACCAGACACACACAGAGACACACACAGGTAACTTTGTGATAACAGTTAGGATATTTACTCATTTAGTAAAAACTAGAGTAACATCACCCAGTAGTCAAGTGGAAAGTTGGCCACCGCATCCTGACATACAGCGAGCGAGCTAACCAGCGATGAAATCTTGCGTGAAAGTGTCCTGATATGCAGCGTGATGATTTTATTGCGTGTAGCCTATATTCTATTGGTTCAGAATCCAAACCAATCAGATTATCGAGGGACGTAAACAAACTTCTGGCGCTATTTTTAGATTCCTGCATTTCCTGGTTGCTGTTTTTGACATCTTGGAGTATTTTTTTTTCTATTTTATTTCAATGCAATTCTCTCACATTCTCCTCTCTCTGCTAACTAGGTTGTCAACAGGAAGCAAGGTGTAGTTTTCTTATTCCAGCACGCTAGTAAAAACTAAGCGAGTGAAATCACCATGGCAACCTCTGAGGGCAGACTGACAGATACGTAGACATTAGTAATAGAGTAACGTCAGACGTGAGGGTCGTCAGCTGATGCTGCTCACCTGGGCCTTCCACACTATAAACACTTGGCCATGTGCTCATTTTCTTCCCTTCCATCTGGTGATGTCCTTTTGGTTTTTGCTTTTGCACATCCAACACCTATATAGCACACATAACACTCATCTGCATTAATGATGAAACTTGCAGACCTCCACACCTCATTGTGTATTTGCTTATGTATGATAAATTGTTCGCTTTTAGTTTAACTTTGTGTGGTCTCCTTCCTTGTCACATTCACTGAGCCAGGCTGTGACAACTGTTATTATGTCACACTGAAAAGTCCCACCAGCAAAAAGGTGACGTGTACAGTGTACACTGCTGCAGCATGAAGGGTGGCACTTGTGCAGGAAACGTTGCTGATGATCATTTTATAATTATAAGTTTAACACTGGAACTCATGACGAACAGACATCATGTCCATCAACTCACTGTCGACTGACTCATTCAGATGATGTGATGTGACATCTATGAGGACATCCATACCTGTAGCTACTGTGCGTTGGTGTGTAGGGCCATAATCCCTATAGTCATACATACATAGCAGTAGGTTTGTTACCTTTAATTGTCGGTGCAAGCTATTTTTAGAATGGCGGAGCAGAGTATTATCTCATAGCGTGGTGAATGTGCAGGTCACAACTTGTCCACGAGAGCGTTTTGGGGTTGTTGGATCGTGTAGTTTGATGAGGGAAACCAAGAAATCCCATGAGCCTCCGTAGCTCTGAGCAGCTTGCACCGACAATTAAAGGTAACAAACCTACTGCTGTAGGGATTATGGCAATGGGTCAATTTGCCATAATGTTAAACAATCCCTTTAATGCAAAATGTATTTATTATTTAAACACACATACCCTGTTATTACTGTTTAATTATAATTAGAAAGAAATTAACTGTGTTTGGTCCTACCTTTCCTACAGCATTCAGAGCTATGTGATTGATGTAGGCCTAGTAACAGTCCTCCCTCCAACCCAGCACCAGTAGGTAGGTTGTTGTTTGGGTGGTGATCAAAGCTCGGAGCCTGTCTGGTGATTCTGGTCTGATGAAACAAACCCTGTGGAAGGATCCGGATCCAGGGGATTAGTGGCAACTGTGGGAAAAACAACTTCCCATAGATGCTGTCTGGATCGTGGCCACAGAACTCAAACAATGACATGTCCATCACCATACCAGAGGAAAATCTGGGCATCGCCTATTGAATCAAACACACAGGACAAACAGCTCTTGCAGATAGGTCAGTAACATCTGATCATAAAATACTGACATACTGCAGCCATCAGCTTCCTGTCTGTGCACCCTGTGAAGAGACACCAGACACTGTGGTTTGATGCACCCAGATGGAAAAATCAATATCAGTTTGTTCTCTGTGTCCTGTACAGAAACAGGCCTGAGACGTGCGTAGCCTAGAATGAAAACTGAAAACAATATTTTAGTACCATTGTTCTGAAGTACTGTAATCAACTCCTATAAAAACATTACATATCAATAATTTTATAATTATCTTTTTAATTAACAACCAAATATTCGTCGTTCTCGGGATGTTTCAACAAGAAAAAAAACAACATTAAAAATAATAATTTTTCATACTACTATGCCAAGTGTTTCTTTTTTTAGAATAACAACGTCAGTGGGATGAGTCAGTGATTGTGGCAATAGACTGATTTTAATAATTATTTGATCATAATTTACTTTCTATTTATACTGAAGTCATTTCTAATCATCAGTTAATTCTTTTTTCTTTCTTTTTTTCAAAATGATTTCATCCCACGCACTAAATGCTAAGGGAAAATGTTTTGATTGGATTAAAACACTCGCACACATGCACACACCAACACACACACACATAATAGTCTGATCCAGATCATATAGTTTTGATCATTTATTCCAAGAAAAGTTGACAAACATATTTACAGCAAAAAAATAACATGATTGTGTGATGCTTCCTCAAACATCTAATGGCTCCTGTCAGCTTCATTAACAAAAACAGTTCTTATTAAACACATTTGAAATAAGCTTCTCTGTACACACTGGAAATATGCACTAAGAAAAAAATAACAGTTTGAGATATTACACCCAGCTGTTGGAGAGGGGAGCGTGGGCTCTGTACGGTGTTTACAGTGAGGCAGTGAAACATTTTGCATAGTGTAAAGTGTTTTCAAGTGGAGTCTTCACTAGACTGAAGAGAGCTAAATCAACGGCTCGTACAGAAACACAGTAACAGCGGAGGAGTGGACGACTAAGGTTAGTGACGATGACTGTAGAGATCCTCGGGTATCTTATGCTCTATCAACACGGCAACGCCACACTCCATGCTTAGCTTAAACTCCTAAACAAACAGGTAGGTTGAACATGAACACTGCTGAGATTCAACATCCCAGGAGGAAAATAACAGACTTTCTATGTGCGACATTCGTCCTTTAACACAAAGAAAAAAAAACAAAAAAAAAAAACACCGTCATTCGACAACTACAGCTCCTTCAGGCTCAGCGACTGTTACTGAATCAAACTGAAACATTAGGAAGCAGCTCCTCCTGAATTCACACACTGATCCAGTTGTATGTACAATCACATTATGGTACTGTATGTTTCAGTTGTTGTTTTTTAATGATATACATAATTGTATTATTGTATTTGTCAAATGCCAACATACAATGTACAATGAAATGAGGCTAAGAGGGCAGATTGTGCAAAAACTGCATTTTAAAAAAGAAAAAATAGTTTTCAATAATTATAAAAGTTACCACGCACATTAAATATTATGAATATCAGCCCCAGTCTGCTTGCACTCGCTGAGGCTTCAGGTAAGACACTTTTAGACTTTTACGACCCGCTGGGAGCTGTAGTTGCAGAAATAACAACAATATGAATGTAGTCTGGAGGTGGGGCAGGACTGGCTCTCTAATACAGATGTTAACAGGTGCAACAGATGTGGTCAGTGTAAAGGAAACAGCTCTACGTTACCTGACGTTAAGTAAAAGTCAGTCGGAGGGCGGTTCAGATAAAAAAGTATTTTCCCACTCAAGCGAAGTATCAGAAAATAAGACGAGAGAGAGAGAGAGAGGGGGGATGTTTTTCGAGACTGAAATCGACATCTACTGCCAAGTCATTGAACGCAACCTGAATGCTGCACAGTGCTGTGAAACCACAGGCAGGTGCTGGTCATTCCTCTGGTCTGTGCTGGAGGGTGAAAGCTACAATCTGTCTGAGTGTGGGACATGTAAACCATCTACAGTACAGTACCGTCTTCACATATTTTGTTCATCTAGCTCTGCTCACACAGCACAGACAGCAGCTATGACGGAGCACCGGCCAGAGCGTGTGCGCTACAGCTACATGCCACTGCAAAGAGTCTGAAGCACTTCAGTAAAGAGGAGGAGGGGGAAGAGGAGGAGGGGGGGGGTCAGTGAGGATGGGTAACCCGTGGCTGCTCCTGGGGATTATTTCCAGATGGTAAATCTTCAAATTTCCTGTGAGAGTCCTTGAATCAGATTTGGCCACAGTCAGATGGCTCAATACTGCTCAGGTGTCAGCCTGTTTACACCCTGTTATTCACATCATCACAACAACCACAGGCCCCCAAAAAGCCAACGGTGCTCAGTGTGACGCCGACACACTCAACCCCAGTGTAAAAACCAGTCAGTACAAAGTTAGTTAGTACGTCAGATAGCACACATGTTAATACTAATCTTTGCAGTGATGACATAGAGATATACACTATTTGTCCAACACATGCTCTTTGGATCCAACGACAAACTGGTGCCCACTAAAAAAAACCCAGTCCCAGTTTCCTGCTGGACATCATTTTGGTAACAGTTGCACAGTTCGGAGTGGAGTTGTTACAGACTGCTACTTCTGAAGGTGAGAGTTACACAGTTCACCTTCAGAAAAACATCACAATAATAACCATCAATATTCACATTTGTTGTGCCCGTGTGGCAAAAGATCTGTGAAACATCCCTGTAAACCTTTTTTTTTTTTTTAAACAACGTTTGGATACTCAGCATCATGATTGCACCGTAGCTTCTGGGTACAAGAGGGGAAGAGGAGGCTAATGTGACGCTACGGCAGCCTGGAAGTAAAAAAAAAAAGTTTTAGAGTGTGACATCACTGAAAGCATTTCTGCAGACAGACACCTGCATGGCACCCATGAGGTCTGTCCAAATCCATCCAAATCGCACTTGGTGTGAATCATGTTGAAGGCACGAGGATGTTCACTTCTGATCATCAGCTACCAATGCTGAGGAGTGTGTGTGGGGTGGGGGGGGTGGGGGGGTTGATAGCTTTGATTGCTTCAGTGTTTAAGCAAAGGCGGGGCATCGAGGGGTTGTTGTCAGGGGAGATAGAAAAGGGGGGCTGCTGATTGTAACTAGGAGGTAAACTGCTGCAGTCTGATTTGCATACAGACTTTTGGAATCATCGCTTCCCGCTCATCATGCATTATGACTGTGGAGTCTTCACAGTTCAGTTTGTCAGAGTCCCTTTTTTGTTCCACTGGAGTCCACGTCCATGTCGTAAACAGAGCTGCGGAGACACAAAGCACAAACAGGTCAGCCAATGAGAAAACGACTTGATAACCAACAGGATTTCATTGTTACAGCTGATTTAAAAAAACAAACACATTTTGGGCTCGTTTCTGCAACTTAAAGAGGAACTATGCAAGTCTGGTCGCTTTTTCTCTGTTTTGCTAACCCTCCTCTTGACCATGTGCATTTGTTTTTAACGAAGCTGGCGAAAAATCAATCCACAGAGCGGTGGATAACGTTATATAACATATAAGATGTTACGACGTGTATATTTGTGTAGTTTTAACTGTCATAAACAAAAGATTACGGGTTACGGAGCGTGTTTATGTAGCGGTGCTGCAGAGATGAGAGCTGGGACACCGGGGCGGCGGCTAAGTAGCTACTACACTGATTTGGTTTTGGTTGGTTTTGGTTTTCAGCCGTGAGATGCCAGGTGGAAGGCAGAGAGCCTCCATACTCACTGTAACAAGTCACAAGTCATTATCACAATTACTCTGGAGCTTTCTAATTAAGGTAAAAATGTAGCGTAGCCATGGGAAAAATCAATTGTTTTTGAATCTTTGTGTATTTTTCAGGGAACCGCACTTACTATTCTAGTTTCATTCCTGTTTTTGTCCTTGATTTCTATGGTGCAAATAAATACAAATAAATTAAACAAAAATAAAAACAATCAGGAAAAAAATCGGACAACAGCAAAGTCAGTGGCTGTCACAGTGTTTCTCCATCCACCTGACAACACAGCCTGACACCTGAGTGCGTTTCCCGCCTGTAGATGTGTCCAGGTGTAGCCCAGCGCTGCGCTGTGCTCCACTAATAGCCCGGCGGCTCACACGCCACAGCTCCGGCCTGCAGCAGCTTGTTCCTCTTTTTTTTTTTTGTTGCATTGCATAGGTTGCATAACCTCACAGCACATGGTGCGAACACAAGTGGGTCAGCTTAGTGGGAAGCACGCATGTTAGAGATGATGTGCCGAATGGAGATGTGCAAAGTGCTTATGTCACTGTTGAGGAACATGTACTGTGCAGTTTACCACACACAAAGAGGATCTACAGGGGGAAAATATGGCCTCAGGCAAAAAAAACAAACAAAAGCAGATACTGGCTCTAAAAAATATGAAGCGAGGTCAAGTGACAGGACCCCGTCAGGTGACAATAACACCAGTGCAGGGCTGTTACACTCTGTCCACCTGCGCTCTGCTGCTTTAACCTCATTTGTCCGCCTCTGAGCGGAGCAGAAGGATGCTGCTGCTGGCCGTCGACCCCCGTGCTGTTGACAGCTCCTGCTGCTCTGGGATCAGTGCGGCGGCTCTGACTGTCCGGCATGTTTGCTGTCTCATGTTTTAACGGCAGCGGCTCTAAACGTCGTCCATACCTGGTGTGTGAACTCTCTGAACCCTGTGACCCGAGGCGCTCGGTTTATGAGCGTGCCTCTCATACCTGCCTGCTCGCCCTGCCATGGAAAGGTTACACAACTCTGCACTCTCACTGTGTTGTACTTGGTTGAAAACAGAGAAAGCGTTGACATCAGTGGCCACAATGGGCTCTGAGTCAGAGGAAACACGTTATGGCTTCTTTTTTTTTCTCTGTGGGACGATCAGACGGCTGCTTTGTTTGGGTACGGTCCTCAAGAGACTCACAGACTGTGAGGGACATGAGCTCCAGTCCCCAGCCATGTCCTACAAAAACTATCATGTATTTTACAATTTTTCAGTGATTTATTTAATCCATCCAACAGAAAGTGTTTTAAGACCACAATCTTTTGATGCACATGTTTTGTTATTGTTATCTTTGGCCCGATCCACAAGTGTGAATCAGTTCTTGGAGATGATTCTGCAGTCACAAGCTGAACTATCTCTGCTGGCAGCTACCACTCAGATGGCACCGTCGTGTTATTGTTGTATGTCATTGTTTTTGGTCAATGTATAAAAAAAGTTACATTTGCGTAAAGAAGCATATTTGTCCATTGAAAGACATTTTCCCACGAAACGTTTTTGAACAGATAAAAAAGGTTTAAGGATTAATCGTGATTAACACAACGCTTTACGCTCCCTATGCTCAGTATGGCACAGTCCCTTTCTCCAGAGTCCACGTCTATGTTGGATATATATTCTGGTGGATATTAACACTATAAACACACGGAGACAGTCAGAGTTCGACCCTGTTTAAACAAACATGCTACAACATATTAACATCTGAACCCTTAAACCCCTTCCCCACCCCCTCGCTGCAGCCAGCATATCATTTTTCTGCTACATAAATAAGCACAGTATAGAGAAGCAGGGGAAGGTCAAAGCCCAGTAAATCCTGGACTAACTGGGGCCTGCTGCCTCCTCGGCCGGCCTGCCAGCCTTTTGTTGTTGCATAACTCCGAGCAGACTGACTCGTTAAAAACCAGCAGAGACTGGTATTGGTGTGGAAGTGATGGGGGCTGGTTTACTGTGAGGCCGGGACACTGCGGCAGCTCTCTGTGATTACGAGTTGGAGAAGGGGAGCTTTGGCTCTTTACGAGCTCGGGGAGGTTTTGTGGCTGCGCGGCATGCAAAGCAACACATTCCACACAGTTGGCATTCATGAGAACTGTTCATGTAAGTTGAGGTGTACGACAAAGCGCCTCCAGAGAATACAGTGGGGTGGACAAAGGGCAGTGTGTGGCACAACAAACAACGGTCAGTCTGACAGGTACTTGTGCTTTCTAATAAACCAGAGCTGCCATTAAAGGAGATGTGTCATGAAGAGAGAGTAACCACCGTGTGTTGTAGAGCTGAGTGTCACCGCAACTTAACTCCTATAAATAAATGTTGGCTGTACTGCCAAATTATTAAAGCCAGATGGGGGGAAAATGAGGAAACGACAATAGACAATAGCAGCTGACAGAAGAAAAAGCTGCAGTGACATAACTGTCAGTTATTCAGTCATCCTGGTTTTTTAGGGGTGGTTACAAAAGGACTGGGTGTGTACCTTCTTGTTTACCACCAGGCTGCCTCGCCAGTAAGTTGCTGCATGAAGAGATTATGTACAGTCTGTTTCTTTCAAATGATTTGTACCTTCAGTAGTTTCAGTATCTTGCCCGTGGACACTTTGAGGACGGGAGGAGCTGGAGATCGAACCTGCTCTACCTCCTTAGCCAATGGCTGCTCAAATTTCTGTGCAGGCAAATAGTTTAACTGAGCTCAGCAGAGTGAGTTCATCTACCTTCAGAACTTCCATGAAGTTTTGAAATCAATCATCTGAAATAAGGACATCCATGGCTAAGGTTTTCCAAAACGAGGCTTCAAGGTTTGCGCCATTGTGAATTTCACACAGTGGATAACAGAAAATCCAAATCTGTACTCCCTGCAACAGCTGCTGACCACGCCTCTTTGCATCCATTATTTATTGGTCAGAGAAAAACCCTGTCAGCTTTATTAGAGTCACTCAAACACAACCAGCCGTTGACTATGCATCGACACAACGGTGAAACCAAAGAGAACCCGCCAAGAGGCCGCACCACGTACAGCACCTGCAGTGAGCTGCCAGGCTGCGATAGCTGCTGTGCAGACTGTGTTGAGATTAGCACGGTGTAAAGAGCTTATGACCCATTAGATCCAACACAGTCACCATGAATGGGGACGGTGGAGTGGAAGAAATGTGGATCCATGTTATGACAGAGCACTGTGGGATCGCAGGATGTCCAGGACTGCAGGGAGGTGCTGGAAGGTGAAGCTCTAACTGTAGATTTTCATGTTCAAACGGCATAAAAAAAACAAAAACACAAAGGGGGTCAGATGAAAGAACTTTGACTTTTCCTCTTACTCTCTGGTTTTCAAATCTTTGAATAAACACTAGAACATAAAGAGGTGTTTCCCCCCCTGAGTCGTTTGTGAAGGAACTCGTTTATGTGGTTCTCGCTCTGAGCCCTGAGGGCCCTCAGGAAATATTTACAACCACCACAGCCACTGAATGCACACTTTTACAACCATGTTGCATAAGAACGCCAATGCGCTCATCACACCCACTACCCAAATCTCATAAAGGTAGCCTCCCTCTGGCATTTCTCGGCCCCTCCATAACACCCCCCACTGACCGGGGCGATGCAGAACATACCGTACCCTGACTCCAAACTGCTGTCCAAACATCCCTGTTTCCTTTATAGGAGCAGGACCAGTATTCCCTCAAAGCCCACTGTCTTTATTTCGAACCCTACACTGCTCTGGAAGACGTGTACAGAGAAAAGCGTGCCTGAAAGCATCAGCGCACTCATTAGGAGACATTAAAGGTGCAAGGACAACACCCTGAAAATGCCTCGACTTGTCAAAAGCCTGATCAGGCTGTCGATGAAATCAAAAAAGGATTCCTGAAGAGGAGATTGGTGACGTGAGGAGGGGCCGTGGCTTAGAGCGCTGTGGCCTGGTTTAGGCTGAGGCGACACACGGCCCGCAGCCAGCGAGAGGACAAAATGTTCCCGACTCAAGCCTCCATAAGCCCTGAACCAAGAGTGGCACACTCATTGTCCAGCAGAGGAGGGGAGGGGAGGGGAGGGAGCGGGTATGCACGGGGAGGATGGGTGTGATCGATGGGCGGGGCGACGGCTCCGTATCACTGCGCTGTGGTTATGATGTGATGTGACAACACAACAATCCTGATCCAAGTCGTTAGATATTTGGTATTTGCCCAAACACAGTCCAATGTTCTCAGGGCTGAGGGGAACATGAATGCATCCCATTTTCTGCCAATTTCAAAGAGTCAAATGTGAAACAGGACACTGGCATGAGTATTCAGACAGGATGCGATACGTTCTACCAAGGCACGTGAAGGTTAGCCGAGGTTCCCGCACTTCTCAAAACCTTGTTTGGCATCCACATGTGTCAGAGTCAGCTGATTCGACATGATGTGGAATGACACATACCTGTTTATATGTGGTCCCCCAAGCTGACAGTGCAGATTAGAGAAAAAAAAAACCATGAGCAGGAAGGAACTGCCTGCAGGGCTCAGAGACGGGATCGTGTCAAAAACATTCCTGCTGAACATCAGGGTCCCAAGAGCAGAGCGGTGTGGAACAACCCGGACTCTTCTAGAGCTGCACGATCGAACTAACAGAGCAGTCAGGGAGGAAGTGACCAAAGCTGAGTCCAAACTCAGGAGCTGCATCTGAAGTCACAGCGGCACAGCCAGGCCGTTGCCTTTTCCTTAGGATGTGGTCGATACATGCAACAGTCTTTGTCGGACCGTCAGAGGCTCCAACACAATGACCTCTGTGGTCTATCCACTGTATCTAGGCAGATTTTCAGTTCTGATTACAAGTTCAACAGCTCATGATACAACTGTTAAAACCTGTTAACCCCAACTGTAACAGTTGCAAGGTGATAGGCACGGTGCATCTCTACAACGAGGGCAAACACAAAGGATATTCTTCAGTTGCATGTTTGTCAATGCAACACACACAGTCCTCTAACACAGCTTCTCTCTCTCCACACACTCTGCTCTTACTGGCTTTATAATGACATGTTAGAGCAGAAACACATGTGATCTCTCATCTCTACTAATATCTAAAGAAAGTCTTACAGACATATGGACGTAAAAAATAGTGCTGTTTTCAACCTTCAAGCTCATAGTTCATTGTGGTTGCTCCATGTGCTGCAGCCTTAAACCCTCAAACCAGTTAACGACATTATACAAACATGAGAAAGTGATGAAAATCAACTATAATTAAATTCAGTTTTGAAATTCAGTCTCAGTTTCAAGCCACTCATAATGATTGAAAAGGATTCAGGCATGTGCAGACTTCAGGCAGACTGTTACATTTGTTTTATATTTCCATCAAGTGATGTTGATTAGGTTTTTAAAAAAAATGCAGTTATAAAATGGCAAAAAGTACAGATGAGAGTAGCATTAAAGGGATAGTTTAGTTTTTTTTTTAAGTGGGGTTGTATGAGGTACAAATGGCCATTAAGTATAATATCTGCAGTAGAAAGGTCTCTGCTCTCCCCCACTGAGAAATACCACGCTGCACTGAGACAAGGACAGTAAACTGTTGTGAATGGGGGACAATTAATCAGCGTATTTTCGCCACCTACGAGAAGTCCCGTCTCAAAATAATACACCAGTTCAACAGTACGATATGAAGTAAAACATTTACAATGAATCAAATGGTCGGAACTAACCCACCACCCACTCAAAAAACTGAACTATCCCTTTTAAGTACCACATCAATAAGTGGGACTGATATTAATAGTAGCACCATCCAAAACATAACGATACCTATCCCTATGGTAAACACAGTATTTACTGGTTCACAAACTGTAAATTGTGAAGTGTGAAGATGTTCACAACAAAGAGACACTTTGGCTGATGTTTGCTTTTTGTGCAATGTTTATAGACAAGTACCTCACAAACCCCCCATTCATTTATCAATGGTGGATTAATCAAACAGCAGTGAATCAAACCTCCCCCACACTGACTGAACCAGATCTACCACATTACCCAGATACATCCCTCCAGTTTTCTGTGTCCTATATCTGTGTCGTTGTCGTCAGCTGCCCTCACTTCAACAGCTCTGGACATAAACACAACAACTGCCCCCTTCCCATCCTCGGCCCACCGACCCTATCCATGTCTCCAGCTTCTAATCCCCCTCTCCGACAGATGACAGGTTTTCCCATTGAACCAGTGCAGTGCTGTGCTGTGGGCCTGTTGCGTAATATGCTATACCATCATGTCGCAAGAGAACGGGGCCAACGCGAGTTACGTCATAGAGGGATGGGGCGGGGTCTCTGGGCAGGGGCTTACAATGACGGGTTAACAGAAGATGCACGCAGGATGGGACGGCTAATTGTCAAACAAACGCTGGGATTAGTCGTGGTCAATGGAGGGTTCAAGTTCAAACAAACAGACGCGTGGTTTGGGTCACTGAGCATCCACTCGGTGGCTGATTGATGTGCTACAAGGAGTTTCTGCTCTAAATAGCAAACGGACATGATTAACATCTTAAAGAGAGTTTTCTTTCACTGTCACTGCAGCACTAAGTTATTTCCCCCCAAGTGTGCATGTTTGTTTTGGGGGGTTTTGGGGGGAGGGGTCGGAGATTTTGAATGTCATAGGCTACTGTATAATCAGTTTGGCTGAGTCATGATTCTTGAGAGGATATTTACCAGTATAAAATGTCAGCTGATTATTTCTGAGCATTTTCCAAAATGTATACAATATGTAATATTTTTGATTACTTGGTCATCCTAAAAAGAATTAAGTAGAATAATTAATCACACTAAGGTTACACACAACATAATCTTCCTAACCAATTATAAAAACGTGGGAAACAGACATTAAGGACAATCAACGGATTTTTAACATCATAATCCGACAAACATGCACACAAAAGACCAGACACCTGCTGTTTGTAGCAACAATTTCACAGTGGCTAAACCTCAGAGACGAGATCTCGCAGGAACTCGCTTGATCAAACGTGACTTCAGTGGAAAAATACGTTTGGAGGAGGTTTTTATCGTCAGCTCTCCTGGTTTAATGCACTGAGAAGCACAAAAAGAGAAAATAGAATATGTGGAAAATCCTGGCAGAGAGGAAGGTGTATGCACAGTTATGGTTAGCTGCCATGTTTGTGAGCTGTCAAAGTGCGTAACATGTGACTGGTGACTACTTCTCTCGTCCTGATCAAAGAGGGGAGGGGAGGGAAGAGGTTTTGTGCAGCAGGAAAACATGCAAATGACTGGGAGAGCAAACAGGTAGTGATGTAGCTCTCAGAAGATTCCAGGCGCTGCGTTCACCGTCAGAGATATGAACATCACAGGAGGAAGTGACCTCAAAGATGTAACTGACAGCCAGGTGTCAGTATGCATTATATACACAACACCACCTGTGCACATGCAGGTTAACGCCCCAAAACTTTGGAGGACTCGTCTAATAACTCCTTCTATTCTGCCCATTTCTCTCTCTCGCTCTCTCGCACACACACACCCTCTGCCTGTGTGTGTTTAATCAAAGCCAGGCTGTTTGCCCTCAGGCCCACAGTGTACCAATCTAAAAGTCGTCCTCCCTGCTGCACATGTAGCTGTGCTCATACGCCACCGCCCCCATCCTCCGAGGCCTCAGCATACCTCCTATTACCTTCCTTCTCCCTCACGTACACTTCTGTATTTGTGAATTCACTTTAAGCAAGAATCCTGCCGTGACAGTGCCCGCTCATCCCTCGTCTTGTTAACCGTATCAGTAGCTCAGGTTGGTTTCTTTGACGTCAGCTCTCTGCACCGGACACTTTCACCCTGGTTAATCCTGATTCTCTGACGGTGACGTGGGAAGCTTTGGCAGAAATCACAGGGGTCAAGCTTAGGGGAGTGATCGGTACGAGGTGAAGGTACGAGGTGAAGGTACGAGGTCAGCATGTCATCTTGACGTCTGGTCAGGTTCCCTGACCGGGGAGATTTATTATTTCTCAGCAGTTTTCCTAAAGGTCAGTAAGGTCACCAAGGAGAAGAACACCAAACCTGAAAGGGACTACAAGGAGTTTTGGAAGGCAAAGTGTATTTTGCTTAGAAAACCAAGGTGGTGCAGTGCAAGTGAGTTGTTCTGTAATTCGTATGTGCAAATTTTTTTGCCGACTGAACGGTTCACATAATGCTGTCATAATCCCGGTCCCAGTACTGTGAGATACCAGTCAGCTATGTGGAAACACTGGTGACTGTCTTTTACTTTATTTTATGTGTGTCTGATTGTTTGTTTGTTTGTTTCTATTAAAATGGACCTGGAGTCTAATAATAAAGCCTCAGCCTCAGCTTCACCTCCTGCTGAGACGCTGTTGTGTTCTGAGTTGATCTGCTGGAGGTAATGAAACAGCTTCTCTCTCGATTGTAATGTAGAACAGGGGGGGAAGGCTTGTTCTAGAACACACATTAAAAAACAACAACAACCAGTGACTTCACACTGGGGGGGGGTGGCGGGTGAATGAGGGACGTCCCAGGCAGGTGACCAGGACAAGAGAAGCTAACTGTGTCAGCTGAAAGGAAGATTACCAGCGTTCAGCCCAGAGCAGAGTTACCAAAGACCAGCAGTGGTGACTCGTGTGTCTGCAGGTTTAATTCCCTCTAATCACTGCAGCGGCTACACTGACTGCTCCTCCTCTCTGGTTCGAGGTAGATCGGTAAAATCATCTGTTATATAATTTAGTTCGGACGGGCTAAAAAACAAACATGCAACTTCTTCTGCTGTAACCAAATTAAAGAGAGAGAGCAGTGTGGGAAAGTTGTGAAACTGAAAGTAAAGTTATCAAAGAGGTAGAGCTCACCTGGGAAGGAAAGAGGTCCCTTCTTTGACTGGTTAGGGTAAAAAAAAGGAGAGGTTTTTGGAAAGGTGGGTCTGTCACGCCGCGCACGTGACTTGGTCCATCCGCACCTCCAACTGGAAGGCATCTGGTCGGTCCTGAGGGTTGACTGCGAGCATGTCCTGGAGGAGTTTCTTCACCCCCTCAGACATGGAGCTCCTGGCCTTCTGGGGGATGTGGAGAACCATCTTGGGGTTCTCCAGCAGAGCCTCCCCAACGGGTACGATCTCCGTGCCCTGCCGTATGTAGGTGCCCAGCAGCTCGCGCTTGGACTCCGCGTCGATGAAAGTGATCCGCTCGATCATGGCCCAGATGATGATGCCCAGGGCAAAGATGTCGGCCTTGGCCGTGTAGTGGCCCTCCCACACCTCGGGGGCCATGTAGAAGTCCGAGCCGCAGGCCGACGACAGCCAGAACTTGTTGATGTTGACGATGTTGTTCTGGTTGCTGCCTTTGCCGCCCACTGTCGCCGCGGGGTGTTCCTCGCTGTTCTTAGAGTTCAAACCCGCGCAAACTTTACTGAGGCCGAAGTCGGCAACTTTGAGAACAGGAGAACCGGATTTCTGCGAGATGAGGATGTTGTCCGGCTTCAGGTCCCGATGGACGATGTTGTTCTTGTGCAGGAAAGCTACCGCGCTCGTCAACTGCCGCATGAAGCTTTTGTTGGTCTGGGGGTCGGGCCGGCGGGACAGGATGTACTGGTTGAGGTCGCCGCCCTCACAAAACTCCATGACGAACCAGAGGTAGCAGGGCTCCTCTGGGTAACCCAGGATCCGCTCTCCTGCAGCAGAGGGACAGATATCAGCTGATTAGTCACATTCAAACTGGGACAGTCCACATCGGGTCATCCGATCATAAATCAACAAATTCATTACACTATTTATAAAGAGATTCATTTCAAGTGCTTAATACTGGAAAAAGATCCTTTGTGAAAATGTAACTTTATTAGACATTAACCAAAAACAATGACAAGGTTTGTCCAGAATCCCTCAAAGGCCTCACTGCATTTCAATTTTGTTGTATGGTTGTACTTGGTATGATTATGCAGTGACAATAAAGACTTATCTATCTATCTATCTATCTATCTATCTATCTATCTATCTATCTATCTATCTATCTATCTATCTATCTATCTATCTATCTATCTATCATAAAAAAAGCTCAAATGAAAACAAGACAGCACCGTCTGAGTGGTAGCTATTAGCAGAGACAGTAACTTGAGCTTATGTGATCTGATTCATATCCGGCAACTGATTCAAACTATGGGTTGGGCCAAGGGCCAAAATAGCAGAACGTGTGTTATTTTCACACATCAAAACAACAAAGTGGCATAAAAAGGAAGAGAAATTTAGGTTGTTGTCACGTTATCTCTGACAGACGTAACTGTCGTTGAGACTTTTTTTCACTGCAGATCTGTGAGCAGAGCGATGGCTTCCCTCCTCCACCCCAGCTTCACTCTTCCTCTCACACACACAAACTGGCAACTGTTTATTTTTTAAGTGTTCATATCCATCTAGAGCAAAGAGATGAGATTTAATCCCAGGCATATTGCTGACAGCAGACCACAGAGAGATTGTCCCTGTCACATGACATGTGTCCACTTCTGATCAGATCAATGCAGATAATCTTAACACAGCAGAATCGGATTTCTACAGTACATTAGTGTTGCATACAGGAGGTGTACAATATAACAACTTCAAAACAACATTGACTCATTAATGAAAAATGCTAAAGTACAGCAAAACGTTCAGTTTTCATATTGTTCCCTGTCTGAGCTATGAGGCGCTGCAGCTCGTGACCACGTGCTCTTTATTTGTCGGCAACTTTTCAGAAACAGGGGAAGTTTTGACAGTCTGTTCTGGGACGACTTAAAGGCTTTATGTTTGACTCCTCAGGAAGCGACACCGTTCTCTGTGGTCTGTAACTGCACGCAATAGACAGTATGGTGATCAGATTCACTCAGCGCAGCCACTGCCACTTCAAAAAAAAAAAAAAAAATGTGTGAGGTTCACGTGTGAGGTTTAAAACCCCAAACCTTCCTTCTACTTCTGCTTTTCACCAGCCGCACACAAGCTTCGCCGCTATCGGTTAGTGGAGGCAGATCGAGGTTTATATTTGTTCTGTTAAGTAAACGCACGTTTTCATAGGGAGCTCACTGGCACTGACAAACAGCTGTTTACGGATGAACTCAAACATGTGTACTGGTTGATATGTGTTGATGTTTATCAGCACATATTGTATCTGTGCATGTATATCTGTTGATTTATCACCTCGGTTGATTTATCAGGCTCAGATAAACACTAGAGCTTGTTATCTGGATCTGCTTATCTTGATGTCTTCTCAGTCACTACAGCACTTCTTTTAAAGGGTTCTTACTCGATTTTTTTTGTCATCTTGACACTGCTTATTTAAATGTTTTTTTTATTTATTTAAATTTTTCGTTTATTTTTAAATGCTTTTTTAACGTAAACTTACCGGTAGTGTTCTATTTTTATGCACTTCCATTTCTTTGAATTTGCCTGATGCGTGTCTGTACGCATCACTTCATTCAGTCAATCAGTGTTTGATTTAGCATCACACCAAGTCTCTGGTTGTTTAAATACCAAAACAAACTAAGACAAAAGTCAAGTGACCCTTCATCAAAACAAATCATCCACTGTTTTTCCAAACCAGACAAACCGTAGCATTTGATTGCTGCAGTAGATGTCAGCTCAAGATTAATATTTCATTTCAAAAGCCTGAATGGTGACACTTACATAACAGCCAGGCTATTAAAAGAAAAGAGGCTAAAACCTGAACACTGACACAAGTATTGCCATGGTTGCTTTTTAACAGAGCAGGGTGGCAGGTTGAAAGAGCTTTGTTTTACAGTAATTCTCACTTTTACTTTTAAGATGTATTGAACCATTACTGTCAATAATCTCTGAGGCCAAGTGAGCAATAACAAAGGAAGTGATAAGTAGGTCAAACTGGATTCATAACAACAATCATACAAAGAAAAGTGACAAAAATGTAGCAGTCACAAGTTATTTAGTTGCAATATTTCATGAAAATATGTCACACTGGACTTTAAGGTCATTGTTAAGTGTGTGAGATTTCAGTCAACATGCAATGGGTTAACATGTTTCCAAGTAGTACACTGTGTTCTCTCATGAGCTGAGGGCAACACAGTGTACGCTCTGTGCCTACTATAGGTAACCTATAGAGCAGCCACTGACAGACGGGGAACATACAACTCTTAGTCATGATAATTCACTACATTTGAGAGAATTAGCCACAATTTACATACACATCCTTGTAGTTTATGTCTGCTATTACACAAACTTTTTTATTTTACACATTATTCCTACATTATTAAGTTATACAGAGCAAAAAAACATCAAACACCTCTCATTCCAGTCCTAATGTACATAATCTTGATATGACATACAACTGTAATATGATTGGAAATCACTGCAATAACTAAAAGTTTGTTGTTTCTGTTAATAAATTTAACTTGTAATCCTTGACCACAACTGTGTTTACACTTGTGACCACCAGTTACAAACTCATTGACCAAGTTAACATGAGCTGAAAGGATCTTTAACGATTCTGTGGGTGACTTTAATGGGATTTTATCAAAATATGAGACAAATAGTCCCTAATAAAAGCCCTTTTAGGCTACATATTGAGTGATTAAAATGGAAATTTCAAAAACTGCTTATAAAGTATTTTATTGACATGCTTCAGGAGTCAAGATTGAGAAGTTTCAGTAGCTTCCTTTAGTGCATTATGTTGTGTAATCGTTATAGGGGCTGGTGTTACTGTGCAGCTAATAACTGGTTGGTAAACAAAGCAGCAGCAGGCTGTTTACCTTTGAGCGACGTCTCCACCAGCCGCAGGTATTGTTTGGACCTCTTGTTGCCGTGGCTCATCTTCTGGGCCAGGCCGTTCCTCTGCAGGACGCACTCCTCCAGCTGCACCACGTTCTGGTGCCGGTTCTCCAGGCTCGTCAGGGCCCAGAACTCGGCCAGAGCCAGCTCCACGTTTTCCGGGGCGTCGCATTGGAGCCTCTTCACCGCCACCCTGGCCCCTGTTTTCCGGGCTATGGCTTCGTACACCACGCCGTAGCTGCCCCGGCCGACCTCCCGGAGCAGACTGTACCGGGGCGCCACCACCACGGCGGGCTCCAGCAGGAGGTCGCTCCGCAGGAAGCTGATGGAGAAGCTGCAGTCGTCGTCCTCTTCGTCCTCCTCCATGGGCTCCGCGCGGTTGTTGTCCTCCACCGTGAGGGAGCGGAGGACTTTGCAAGCCTCCCGCTTCATCCTCGCGACCGCGGTACTCCTCCTGCAGCCCCGCACACCGCCGCCGCCGCCGCCGCCGCTTACCTTTCTCCTCTTCTTCCCGTTGCAAATATCCATAACTTCTTCTTTGTCGAAAGTAAGCATGAAGGAAGGACGTGTTTCTCTGTCATTACTTTAGCTCTAAACTAATAAAGTTTGACGTCCTGGCGTCGACCTGCGTATTGTTCGGAGAGGTAAAGCGCCAGCCTGTCAGCAGTCTAAATCTTTTGAGCTGTTCCCGATGAGAGAGCCGGTGACGTGCTACTACGGGTCTGTCCAGCTGCGACAACTAATTTGGCTTCATAAACAAAATGTTCCAGCTCCCGAGTACAGGCAGGGAAGGAACAGAGGGCGTGGCTTCGCTCACTGCTCGCCTCTGATTGGCCAAGGGACGAAACACGTCGCCTCTGATTGGCGGAGAGACAAAACAGCTCGAGGAGATCCCGCTCGGTCTGAAAGGTGGAGAAAGCGACAGAGAGCACGCTACGTTTGTTTTTATTTTTGAAACTGGAGAACGGACGGTGATAAGGTGTCGTTAATACTGGTTTAAAAAGCTTTATTGAGCCGATAAAGAGTCAACCGGCGGTACCGTTTCCCCCCATCCGTGCTGAGCCTTTGTGAGGCAGCGTGGACTGACGGGTGAGAGGCGGGGTCACGTCACGTGTACACAGGCATGGACGAGGGCTGTGAAAGTGAAAATAACACTACATCGATGTACCTGGTACATAATTTGCTCTGATCATTGTTTCTCTTTCTATTTATAGTATATGTTTATTTCATTCATTGAACAAAAATAAATTTCAAATGTTTGTAGCCTACTGAAGGAGCAGAAAGAAGAAGAATCTTGTATTTAGTTATTATTTATTGGCTCAACATTAAATTTGTATTATTTTCAAGTTTAGGTAAGTCTTAATTCAACATTTCAATCCTGTTTAATGTGCCTGTGAGTAAACAAGTATAAATGAGTATTTATAATCCATAGTTTATTTAAAAAACCATGAACATGGAATGCACTTTTAGAAACTCTGAGACCATTGACTCTGGGAAATTTTGATTATAAAAATTAAATTGGCAAAAATTATTTTAATTTTTTACTGATATTTAATGTTTTAATATTATTATTAAATCGAATTTAGATTTGTATCTGTATATATATTTGTTTATTACATTTTTTATTTTCTCCTAAGGTATACATTTATATAGCTTGATTTCTTATTGTAATTGTCATGTCATGTTATAACAATATATTTTCATGTTATTATGACATGCCCATCTCCACCTCAGGAGACAATAAAGGCTCATCTTATCTTATCTTAGATTACATACAAACTTGTCATACTATAGCCGTATAATGATTTAAATAAATGTCATAACATGTGACCAAATGATCGTTATCATGTTACAATGTGAAACATTTCACCTTTTTATAATACAGTGTACATACAATAAGTTATAAAACATAAATTTCCCATATCATAAATATTATATAAATCATTATCGGAGCACCACAAACCCCCCCAGAACTGTAGCCAGTCTGTGATCAGGAAGGCCACCCTGATCTCACGACCTCTCTCACCCCCTCCACCACTCCTTTCAGACGCTGCCATCAGGCAAACACTACAAGGTTCCACTCGCCCGGAAAAACTTCTGTAAAAAATCCTTTATCTCCTCCAAAATAATCCCCCTGAATAACCAGATAAAGACACATTGCTTTAACAGCCCCCTCCCTTTTTAGTATAAGTGGAGGATTGCACTTATAATGTTGTTTCTTAACGTTTGTTTATGTTGTTTAACGTTTCTGTGTGAGCCTGTCAAAGATGAATTTCTGCCACAATAAAGTTTATCTATGGTATAACTAACGTATAACTTTGTATGTCATAATAACATATTGTTATAACAACAACTATGTTAGCACAATAAACTGTTCATATTCTAATTTGATACTGAGTTTTTAGTTTTTGGCATGGCAGAAAAATACACTTCTGTGGTTTCATTATTTCTGTTCTGAGGCGAAACAATGAAACACATTCAAAGCTACAGCAGAACATTTCAAACGTACTGTAATGATGTAGTTACACAGAGCAAGTATAAACCCTTTGGAGTTAAAGCAGAAGTAAGTGGTCCGGTCGTTTTCGCTAATGCTGCGTTCCAGGAAGGCTTTTGAAATCGTAAATTACAGCTTCAAGTCACAACTTACGACTTTGTAGCGTTTCAGGCAACCCACTCGTGTTTTTCCGACCTGTTTTACCGGTGAAAGTCACTATAACGGCCACTCGTAACTTCCGACCGGTGAACTCGTACCAGATCGAACTGGTACCACTTCACGGCCGGAAAAATACGAGTTTCCTTGAACGCACCATAACAGTCCTCGTCCCTACGTCGCCACATTCACGGCGTCCCTTGGCTGCACACACAGCCCTGCATGCCGTTCTCTCTCCTCATTGGATAAAAACTGTAGGATACGATAAATGTTTTCTCTTCGGCTCAGAGCAGAGCAGAGGGACTGACAGACCCGTGTTTAGGTCCAAACACTCTATGTAAGTGATTGCTGTCGGAAGATATAACTATTTAAGACTTATATTAACACAAATATATCACTTACTTCTGCTTTAAATGCATCAATGCATAATTTTGTCTTTAAATATGGTTTTCATAAATGACAATTTATTCTAACTCTTGACAGATAAGACTGTGTTGTTTACTGGAGATGATTCAATTCTCAGCTACTGTCCCTATAAGTGATGGTTATTATGACTTGTTGGAGGAGACTATGTGCAGGTGAAACCTTCTGTGTAAAGAAGAAGGTCCTTGCCCATGCATTTTATTAACAAACAAAAAATCACAATCACATCATTTACAGAGCATTTTGTCACCTGTAATTATGAAATGATTGGCCTTATGTTGTTAAAAGTGACTATCAGAGTAACCTGCCATCCTATCAGCTCTTCGCTGTTGGTATAACGGCTCTAAACGCTGGACTCTCAGATAAAAACAAGTCCTGCTTTTGTGCTAATGCCATACCATTGTAGCATTCATTACCCTGCATACCAGACTGGCTGAATTTAGAGAGCAGACTGTCTATTGTCACAGCTCAGTGGCCAGTAAAGCTTTATTTGTGGCTCTTATCAAAAGGGGAATTTACTGAGGCTTAGGCCACTGCCTGCAATCAGCGGGAATCTAACTGAGGACACAGCAGCACAGACTCTTCATGTGTCTGTTTCTCAGGACCTGGATTTACACATTATATAAAATAATATAATCAAGACTTAAATTAGTCATTATAATGTATATAGGTAGTATCAAACACACATAAAATAACATTTAGATATAAAAGACAGTCACCAGTGTTTCCACATAACTGACTGGTACTGTATCTCACAGTACTGGGACCAGGATTACAGCATTACTGTATGTGAACCGTTCATCAGTCAGCAAATTAATTTGCACATACGTTTTCTCAACAGAGCATGAAACTAATCAATTTGTAGCGAATTACAGAACAACTCACTTGCACTGCACCACCTTGGTTTTCTAAGCAAAATACACAAACAATTATTACAGGCAACCTCAAGTTGAAGGATGGTGGCCTTTTTAAAGGGGCAGTAAGAGAGGTAGTAGGCTCTGAAGACACTGACTTTCACAATATCACATCATCATATATAAATCAATAAACCTATATAATTTTCTTTTTGAGTTGTGCACTTATTATCCCAGATGTTTCGAGAAAGTTTGCAACCAGAACCATGTTTAACACTCAGTTGCTGAGACATTCTGTCCTGTACCTGTTGAACTGCGCTGTTGAATCACTGATTTAACTGTTTCATTCTTTTATCAGTTTTACTCCCCTTGTTTATTGTCATGGAGAGGACAACACCTCTGTGGATAATTCAGCAGCCAGTAAAAATGTGCTGAACGAAACAAAGGTAAGCAGTCTGAGTTCCCAGCCTTTCCAGGATGTCATGTGTCAGCAGAAAAACACTGATATAGAGTTATTTTATGGAGCATTTTTACCTTTATGGTGAAAGAGAGTATGGGGAAGCAATGCAGGGCATGTTGGTGGACTGGGACAATGGGACAAAGCCTTTATGATACCAGGTTACCCACGAGCCCCTGGGGCACCCCCAAGAAACATGGTGTCCTTCCTGTCTCTGGCTAAGCACTCATGGCTGATTAGTGATGCCATATAAGACATTTACCATGAGAACATTTCTATTGCAGTTTTGGCCCATTTTTTTTTTTGAATTTTTGAAAAGTGGATAAAGCACAATTGCAAATGGTTGGTGTTTACACTGTTGCATGCAAATAAAGCTAGGTTTTCTCCTACAATGACAGTATTCAAATCAATGGTGATAACAGAAATTCTGGGGCTCATGGGACCTGATACAGAAAAGTGTTTCCATCTCGCTTTGTCAAGAGTTTTTCCAAATTCTTGAAAATTGTCTTCATCATACTGTTTCTCTGTGCTGAGACCTATCACTGACTTTCTGTGTATGTCATTATTGTGTTTTATGTTTATTCTGCACCCTTTATTGGTGCTCCTCTGCGAACCATAGACTATTAATGCACGCCTGTGGGATCTATGTGCATGAACAGCCAGGCTTTATAATCTTTCTTGTCACCTTGTGTCCATGTACTGTACACCCATGTATGCATCTGAACCCTCAGAGCGTAGAGCATACAGTAAGTTTACTATAACTCTGCTCTTTTCCTGCTTCATTCTATAATTATGAAACGGTTATTTGTGTTCAACTTTTCTGACACATTTGATATGATATTTGTTCTGATATTTTTTCTTGTATGTTTATTATTTTCCATAATTAATGTGATTGGAGGCTGGTGCGTATGCAGCCACTCCCTGTTTAAAGATGGCTTCTTCTCACTGCTCAGTGTTTGCCTAAAGAAGGTCCTTAGACCGAAACGTTGCTATAATTAAAATATTCGTGCAAGTTAAGCAGTGTGTGGGATTCCTCTTTTCACCAATAAGTTCCAGATCAGCTGATCCTATAGTCCGACGCACCTGCAAAAAACAGATCTACGAAGACGCCTTTTATTTGGAAATTTCAAAGTGTGAATTAAGCAGGTTAATGGAAACATTCCTGCAGATATATTTACCTGGTTAGATTGATCAGAATTAACATACCTTCAATCATATGTAAATGTCCCACACTAAAGCTCTTATGTATGTGACTGATAAAACATTATTTAATTTCACTGCCTCATATACATGCAGTTATTTGGCCTTAAACTAGGGGTCAGACTAGATTAATCTGAGTCATCAAATGATTAATTCCAGAGGAATTGTATTCTTCTTTTTTTATATAATATTTATTTTTTGTAAAACATTTTATTTTTTATATATCTTTTGCCCTCATACATTTATGTATCTGAAGTGAAGGTCTCACAGTGAAATGTTGCCCTCCAACCATTGTTCTGATCCTTAACAATGTGTTATAGTCCATGTAAGACTATGGTTTTCTAATGGAGATCCTACTACAGCTCGGCCTTGGTTGTCTTTCATGGATGTGGTGCGCGATCGCTCCACAGCTCCTTATGCTTTTATTACCTTTATCTGAGAGGGTAAATGAGGATCACACACAATAGTGAGGGAACAAGAGTGAGAGACGGAGACAGAGCCAAGGCCATCGAATGCAAAAGAGGGAGGAAGTGAAATAACAGGCTGCCTCGGCTTATACGACTGAAACTAGAAAAGAAGACTGAAAAGCAGACAGGAAAGGCAGAGGAGAGATCGTCATCATCTGTCGTATCATTAATTTGTAGTGACGAGGGTCACTTGTGAAGAAGCCCTCCATCAGGTTCTTGTATGTCTTGTTCTGTTCCAGTTGGCCACTTCTCATGAGGCTCCCAGCAGCTGATACGTGACTTGTTGATGGTGTCTGAGTTGCTGTAACTCAGGAGAACGACAAGTTGAACAAAGGAATGCGACAAAAGACAAATCAGTGATCTGGTAAGGGTGTGTGTTGAGTGTTTTGGTTATGAAGTATGAGAGCAGTGGTTCATTAGATATGGGTGGTGGTATTGAATTAGTATTGTCACATATTTACTTTGCATGCTCAGAGAAAGAGAGGGGGTGAGCTGGGTCGCCAAATGTTTTGTTGACCGCTATTTTCTTTGATCATTACTTTGATTAGTTTGATTATGAGTTTGCACCTTATCATAAGTTGATCATCTTTTTTATTCATTAATTAAAGCAGAAGTAAGCGATCCGGTCGTTTTGGCTAACTTCTTGTCAATCGATGGAGTTAGCAGTCCCCACCCATCCCTTGGCTGCACACACAGAGAGGGCCGCCCCTTTATGCCGTTCTCTCTCCTCATTGGATAAAGGTTGTAGGATACAAGGAAAGTTTTCTCCTCGGCTTACAGCAGAGCAGAGTGACTGACAGACCTGTGTTTCGGACCAAACACTCTATATAAGTGATTGCTGTCGGAAGATATACCTATTTAAGACTTATATTAACACAAACATTCCGCTTACTTCTGCTTTAAAGTCTAAAAGTTTCTCCATGTCAGACAGCCAGGCCCAACCTCAGTCTCTCAGCGACTTTGTTCTTTAATGTCACTACAGGGGGAAACATGGTGTTAAAGTGCTTCCATCTATACGGATTGGTCGACAATTCACCAATTTTCTACTCATTGTCATGCCAAGGAATGGTTTGGAGCAGGGGTTCTCAACTTGTCTCACTCTGGGACCCACTTATAGAATTCAAACCAAGATGACCAAGATTTTCTGAAAAAAAAAAAAAAAAATTGAGAAATGTCATGTTAAAAAACAAAAAAAACAAACAAAACAAAACAAAAAATGTCATGTCAAATTGTTAAATTGTTAAATTTTGAAAATACTGGAAGAATGTTATGTCAAAAATGTAACATGCAGAAAAAATGAATATGTGAGTATTGGGGGCGGGACTAGATAAGCTTTTGCTTCTCCCGCTTTCCCTTTCGGTCATGTGTATTGTATTAATTGGATTGAGATGATGTGTGATGATGATGACTAATTGACATGCCCGAAATGAACCAAATAAATAAATAAATAAAATAAATAAAAAAAAAAAAAAAAGCCTTTAAAAACTAATTTTGCTCTTTATGGAGCAAAGTGCATTTCAGAGCACATGCATGAAACTGAGGAGGAACATGACAACTGCATGTAAGTGAATAAAAATATATCAAACTGCACAAAATGGAGACCAACAAAATGATATATTTGACTTCTAATGCATCTCTGCATTCAGAGCTATTCACAAAAGTGAATAAAAAACAAATTGCAAAAAATAAAGACCCACAAAACAAAACAAGATTCACCATTACAACTGAGTGCAAGTGTCGTGTGCCTTTCAAAATAAGTTATATTTCAAAAAAAGACATATCCAACATCACATGCGCATTAAATATTTACTTTTTTGCCCAGCTGTCCGCGACCCATCCAGAACAGGTCCGCGACCCACTTTTGGGTCCCGACCCACCAGTTGAGAACCACTGGTTTGGAGGACTCGTTCGTCATTCTGGATGTATGATGTAAACACGGAAGAACATCTCGCAGCAAATCTCAACAACATCAACAGAGCCACTGGGAGCTACTGCTACAACAAGGCTAAAAACAGAGATAAAATTAATTTATTCTGAACAACTTTTTCATGTTGTGGCTTCACCTGGGTCAGTACGGACGAGCAGTATGGAGGTATTTGGATGTTTCATAGTGTGTCTTTTGGACGATTCAAAAGTGAGCACTTTCCACCGCCATTGTATGAAAATCTGTCGCCCCCTGGAACTCCAAAAGCGTTTTGATGACTCTGAAAGTTCTCCAAACCCTTCCTTGGCTTGACGGTCTGTAGATGATTGGTGAATTATCAATTTTGGGTGAAGTATCCCTTTAACTCCACCCTCCAGGTACCTGCTGCACAGGGGGAAAACAGAATAACCTAAATACATTTAGATAAGCCCAACAAACAGTGCAGGGGGCCATCACAGTGTCAAAACATTAATTACAGCATTGTCAAAATGAACTTTAGAGATGTGTGTTTCAAAGGAAGTCAATGATGTGGTCTGTTTAGGGGCATCATTTCCATGAGGCATTCAGATTTTTGCACCCCACTTTTAGTCTCTCCAACGCTTGCTCTCACATGCCAAAGATCAGAGCAAATAAACAGGTTGATAACGACATGTTCGTTTCCAGTTGCCTCTGTGTTCTCAGTTCAATACAGTTGATAAGCAACGATGGGTAGTGGACAGTATACTGACAGCATTTCTGCCCCAGGTGTCCACTCCCAGGCTACACGCAGGCTGCATACCTCACTGGTGGAGACTGACAGGAACAGACACAGCTCCAGGCTGGAGGTGGTAACTGCCAGCTATATATTTTTCATTAGTAAAAAATGTGTTTTATTTGATTTCATATGGGGGTTTTAAGATAAAACAAGAAACATCAAGACATGCAAACATCTCATTCTTTTTCTGTTACTGCACATTTTAGAATGACAATAAATGAACCTTGAACATTGCACCTTGAAAACACCGCAAATTAGAAAGAGAGGGACGCAGCTCTGTGATGTATGAGTGCAAACAAACATTATCCATCATAAAAAATGTAAAAAAAAATAAATAAATAAAATTAGTATCTATGAAGAAATTTGATTTACCGGTAGGTAGGTTTCCCCAGAGGTTTAGATAGAATATTTACATCTTCATCATAGTTTTACCTTCATCTCTGATTTGATTGATTCATTTCAATTTACGCAAGGCAGGAAAAATGCACAAATGCACATGCACCAGCACAGGCACACACAATAACACACTTTAGACACATATTAGATAACTTCTACCCTTCTTGTTCTCAGATACAGCTGTTGTAATTGGAAAATATGGAAATATCATCAGCATGTTGTACTTTAACAATATTCAAAACATAAACATATAGTACTACATATTCTTAGATTATTATTACTGATGTATTAATTGTGTGGTATAGTAAGATACAGCTGTACTTAGATGCAGAACTTGATTTATTGTATTTAGTGATGTTTCACCACTGATGTGTGATGTGAAACAATAGAAAAAGAACATCTGAGATAAAACGAAGCATCTCCACTACAAAGATAGAATAAGCCTATTTAGATGCAGTAATCCTCTTTTGAATCACAACACATAATGTAATGCATCGTATTGTGATGAGCTCAGACTGACTCAGACTGCCAGCCCTTGAACATCATCCACTTCTGACCTCTAGTGGCCGAGCTGGAATAACATCCTCTCACAGTGTATTAGACAGTCTTGTTTCACCTGTTCATTTACATACGGTAGCCTATATGTACGTTTTCCCAATTACAATTTCTAAAAAAAAAAATACTATACCTATATAGGCTGTATACAGATACTTTTGTGGTGTACCTACAGTATGTCATCCCAAATGTTCCCAGCAAATCTCAAACCTGGAGAAATATATGATGTCAGTCTAGTGACTACAATATCTGCTGATCACCTGTTAATGCGTGATATCCCTCACGTGCACAGGTCAGTGTTGTTGTTGCCTGTTAATCTGACTAGTTTTGTCTAGTTTTAAATCCACATACGTGTTTTGCATCCTCGTCATTTTCAATTGATGTATAAAGATGATTTTAGTTATTGGAGATTATCAGAGAAAACAGACAGGAAACAGCTCAGCTCAGCTCAGCTCAGCTCAGTCCTCCTGTAATTACTTGTTTAGCAGTTTCACTCCGCTCTTTCTTTGTCATGGAGAGGTGAACACCTCTGTGAATGAGTGGGTTGCCACTAACATGCCAAATATCTGGGCTTACACATTATCAAGGAAACAACAGTGAGCATTCTCAGTTTGCAGCTATTCAGACACGACCTGTGGCTGCTTAAAAGCCTTGACAAATGACTTATTTCTTAATTTCTTTAATTAGTTTGTTTGCATTTCTGCCTTTACTTAGTTAGAGAGAGTGAAAGAGGAGATGACATGTGGGCCACTGGTCAGACTTGATGGAGGGGATGGGGGTAGCATCCAGAATGACTATTAGTTTTTTACAGTAAAGATGGCTGGTTTTGGTGGTTTTAATCCCCCTGACTGTTTGTTATGGAGAGGAATAGACTAAAATCTCCTGAACATGTGGTTCAACAGAGAAAGCATCAAACAAAGGTCAGTATTACAGTAATCTGTCAGCCCCCAACTTTTCCTGACATCATACAGCACCGACGAAACACTGATTTTAAAATATGAAACTGCTATTATTCAGTTGTTTTTATTTAAAAATGAGGTCTGTTGCTGTTGTCTGAACAACTGACACTGCACAAACTACCCCTGAATCCAGAGATCTACAGACTATATTTCCTCGACTGGACACGACATTGAGAAATTTCATATCAAAACTCCACCAGGACCTCATCAGGATTTCTCCAGCGTTTCGGCACAGCGTGACACAGAAGGAGTCCAAAGTGAGAGAAGCTTATAGTAACGCTGGTGAAGCCAACAAGTCCCATGAGCCCACAGTACTTCAGATAGAGAGAGATGGCTGGCTTACTGTAAGTTAAACACTGTGCATTTGAATTGAGACGTTCAGATAAAAACATGTGAAAGTGCCATGAGAATAAGATGATAATAAGATATTGCACAGGAAGAGGTGTGTGTGTGTGTGTGTGTGTGTGTGTGTGTGTGTGTGTCAGAAAGAGACATTGTGATCAAGTGGAGGTGGATATTCATCCTCCATTCACACTCACAGTACAACTGTGTGTGTGTGTGTGTGTGTGTGTGTGTGTGTGTGTGTGTGTGTCTTTGACCTTGCCGTCTCTCAGCTCCTCTCTTTGCCTGCAGAGGTTTTGTGTCAGAGCCATGTTCTGGTTCTTGTTTTTTTTTTTTTTTTTTGCCTGCTCTGTTTCACAAGTTTCAGGGACACTCACTTTAGCTTCTGACTCAGACATGCTCACAACCACATCTCAATGCCTGGCGTTACCACGGTAACCTGAAGGCCGACACTGCTGAGGTAGAACTAAAACGGACAGAGATATGGAGATACTTGTCATGTTGGTGTCTCTTCTGTCTCGAGTGAAGGTGATACAGGTCCCTGAATGCAGCACGGAGAGCTTTATCCTATATGTTCTTATTTAAAATGTTCATGTATGGTAAAGTGTTTTTTTCCTCTATACAGGTTAGATTGTTATAAGATAACATAAACACATTGAATGAATGAATGAATGAATGAATGAATGAATGAATGAAACTTTATTTGAACACAGAATAAAAGAAGAACAGAATAAAAACAAACAACATTGTTTCATTTTGTGTTGCTGTCTTGTATTTGATGTTGTTTGTTTTTATTCTATTCTTCTTTTATTCTGTGTTCAAATAAAGTTTCATTCATTCATTCATTCATTCAATATTAGATCAATTGTGTGAAAGAAATGTGTAAAACACTCACTAGTAGAGTTACCACTGATAATGAAATGCTGTGGCCTGTATTGACTTATATCTTCACATAAAAAGTGGCGACACTATTCCCTAGCCAAGAGGAGAGTCAGAGCTGAGTTCATGTAGGAAACTGTTCCAGGAAGCAAATAAATATATGACATCCCAACAACTGAAGCTGCTCCTGAACTAATTCTTCCAGCGAACAATGGAACAGACTGCATCACTCATAATCAACAGAGACTCATCACACTCAGCTCTGTGAGAACTTTTTTAGCATCTTCCAGTTCATTATTTAGGTTTTTACAGCACACAACTTCACTGTTGTGTTTCTCTCTCAGTCTCATTTTCAGCAGCAGACGGAAAAAAAGATAGTTTATCTGCCCAGCAACCTCCCATAGACAGAACACCTTGCAATCACCTGGCTCCACAACCCAGTTAGTTTCAGATTACATCCTTGTTAATCCAGTCTCCTTGACCTCTGACCTCTGACATCCACTATCTAAACAGTTCATCAATGAATGAAGGTTTGTGCCAAATTTAAAGAAACCCTCTCAGGGTCTTACTGAGATATCATGGACAACAGCATATTCAAAAAGAAAATAGCGTTGAGGACTAAATCTACCTGTGATGACAACAGGCTAAAGATAGAAATACAGCAACAACAAACACATGAGGACAGAGACACATAATAAACAGGTACATAAGTAGAAAAACTAATAAAGAAATCAATAATGTAGTGGAGCAGCCCTTCATTCACACAACAGCCTGTGTGAATGAAGCTGTTTTCAGCTGCTTCATGAAGATGTCACAGGAGCCAAAAGACGGCAACAACAAGTGGAGAAAAGCACCGTCAGTGGTTCAGAAGCTCTATGAGCATCAAGGGCCACAGAGAAGTATCACAAGAGGAGCATCGTATAGCTCAGTGGGTTGAGCAGGCGCCTATTTCCTGTGCCTTTCTACTGTTCTCAATAAAGGTGTAAAAGCCCCCCAAAAAATACTTGAAAAGGGAAAAAAAAGCATGGTCATCTCATTAGAAGAAGAAGAAGAAGTGATTGAAACATAAGAAAAATCAAGAGTCCAAATTTGTTGTTGCTCTTTTATCTCTATTTACAATTTGAGGACTGAATTTTGGTGCTGAATTCGCACCATTAGCACGAGACAGGTGAGTACAGTAAAGTGTTAATGTAAAGAAACACCTTTCAGTTAGCACCTTTAGGCCTTATTCAGGTTTGTATAGCAGCAGGATTGACTGGCAGCAGTGCAACAAGCTTTAACATGACACATCATCACCTTCTTGTTTTAATAAAAAATGTGTTAGAAAACTGCTACAGATAAACATTATGATGCATATGTGCCTCTGCCCACCCGATGAAATGAAGCCAGCAACAGTTCCCTGCTGCTACAGTAATGTATGTCGAGAGTGACGTTGCCATATATGCCACCTATAAGCAGATATATTATTATCACATATGATGTGTATCTGATAATAAGATTACATACATACATTGATAAATAACAAATATATCTATTAGTTTATTAAAACATGCATAAATTGTACATTTTCTTTTCAGTTTCTAAATTCCATCAGTCGTACCTATATATGTTTTTTTACAATTTGAAATACTTAATTCATCCTTATCAAATTTAAAATTGGTCAACATGGAAGAAAAAAAAGAAGCAATTTGCCAGACACTTTGCAAATTTGCATCAAATAACAAACAGTTCCTACTCATTTCTCATTCATTTAAACATGTCTCCCATTCCTACTCTGGGGAAGTAGTTTCAGACTCATGTGTAAATTATTATCATTTTTATTATCAATATATAGTGTTAAGTTTTGAGAGGTATATATTTACGTAACATCTAGAATATTAGCATACAAAAAGACAAAGGCCAGGTCTATGGAGTAGACATACAATTCATTTTCATTAACAATAACAGTTAATATATGAAATTGCTCTTATTGCTCATTTCTATAGTAATTTTTACATTTATGTTTTGTGGAAATGTACTACATAATCAAATCAGACTCCCTGGAGACAACACAGATTTACCAATGCACCGTAACAGTGAGCTCACTTCTTGTTAACGCCACAATATGCTTTTTCAGTAAGTGTGTGTTTCTGCCTGCGAGCCATGAAAACTGTGAGGTGTGTTTAGAACTGTTTAGAAAATCTAAATCAACACAATCTATTGACAACAGGAGTGACAATACTCCCAACACTTTCCCTGTTCTCCTTTGTGCTGTCTTCATGTGCCGCACCATTTCTCTCTGCGATGAGATAAAACAACAAAGTCCATGCGAGGGGATCTTCTGCTTCTTTTTCTTGTTTATATCACATGAATGTGATGTAACCCTCGGGTGCTGACAGTGGGCGGAGGCAATGAAGTGAGAGTTGGCGTCTACCTCCATGAAGTCCTTCTCATGACTTCTGCATAGCCCGTAATTTCTCCACAGGGAGACAAACACCAGAGCACACACAGTACTACTGACTTGTCTAAGAGAGTTGTTTTCTTACCTGCTGCTGTCACCTCCATCACCCAGACAACAAATCACTATGATTCAATTATTTCCATTGATTATTTAAAGATTTATTATTTCAACTATTGATAGTTTTTGAATGAATTGAATATTCAATACAATTTAAAGCAGAAGTAAGCGATCCGGTGGTTTTGGCTAACTTCTTGTCAGCTGATGGAGTTAGCAGTCCCCGTCCTCGTCATGGATCTATTGGTCCTCGTCCCTACGTCACCACATCCACGCGCATCCCTTGGCTGCACACACAGCCCTTCATGCCGTTCTCTCTCCTCATTGGATAAAGCTTGTAGGATACAAGGAAGTACATAAGAAGTTTTCTCCTCGGCTTACAGCAGAGCAGAGTGACTGACAGACCCGTGTTTCGGACCAAACACTGCTGTCGGAAGATATAACTATTTAAGACTTATATTAACACAAACATTCCGCTTACTTCTGCTTTAATATTAGTGTAAAATGTAGGCCTATGATATATTTTTACATTTACATTCATGGTGTAATGTTTAATATCTACAATAATAATATTAAGCAGAATTAGCTAGGCAAAGTCTTGTTATATTAAGAAACTTTGGAAGCAGGAATAATTGTTTGGACATTATGTAGTGTGTGTGGAGGGATGATAATCCGCAGATAATAATCCTCAATTCTGTTAAAGGTTAAATGTTCTCATAGTGGAAAAAGGAAGAGACTTTCCTTTAACTAACGAGCCCATAGACTTATGTATTTTGTACATCATTTAGAGGCTGGGGGCAAAGTATGGTGACAGTAGAAAGAGTGCACAAAGTTAACCAGCAGTTTATACTGTAACCACATGTAACACTGAGGTTATATCACAAATCTTTTTCTAAACCTAACCATCATTGTAAAAAGGTATAGGTACATTCAGCGTGTCAATTACTGTAACCATGACTGACCATGTCTTGTGTCCTGACTTCAACTGCTTAAGCTGTGATGGTGATTTGATACAAAAGCCTCGTCTCCATTCCACATTATTGAAAAAGGACAATAATCCGCATTTCACAGTGTGGACACCAACAACTGAATGAAAAATGTCTGTAATAAGAAACCTCATACACATGAATGGGAGAAGGGACATCACTTGTTCTAGGAATGAAGCTGTGGGTATCTGAGAAGACACCAGTGGATGGGAAATATGTCACTGTGATATCTGAAATGTTAATTTTGACTGGCAAGGAAGATAGTTGTAATTCGTATCAAGATTAGTTATAAAATGTTAAAACAGCTTGCCATAAGTTCACCTTGATTTTTCATTTATTTAAATAAATGTTTTTCTATATAAAAAGTCATTGTAATGCTGCCATCTTATATGGTGGGCAGCAGAGTGGATGGAATCTCAAAAAGTTATATTCAACACAAACATTGTAACAAACGAGGAAAATGAACCCTATGGACATTAGGAGAGAATAAAAAAGGGTAACACTTTATTTGAATAGGTATTCATAAGATTGACATAAAACTGTCATAACCATGACATAACAGCTGTCATAAACATCAATGAATACTTATGACAGCTGTCGTTAAGTGTCATTCGGTAAGTTATGTCACTTTTGATGCAAAGTTGACATTGTTTGAGATGTTCTTGTTATGAGAACTTGACATAATTTTTAAAGTTGGGCAATTAGGTCCACTATGACAGTTTAAATTGTCTTTATGTGAAGTTGTCAGAACAAAAACAACTCAAATAATGTCAACTTTGCATTAAAAGTGACATAACTTACCGAATGACACTTAACGACAGCTGTCATAAGTATTCATTGATGTTTATGACAGCTGTTATGTCATGGTTATGACAGTGTTATGTCAATCTTATGAATACCTATTCAAGTAAAGTGTTACCTAAAAAAGAAATAAAAGTAAAAACTGCAGCATCACGGCAACTTGAGCCCCTCTCTTCCCTACATTGACCTCTGACCTCTGACTGGCGGCTTACCTTCTCCTCACCTAACTAAAACATACCACCTCCTTAGGAAAATATGGAGGTGGTCCACATACACAAACACAAACATTACACACAACAGAAAAGGCTCCATTCTATGCCACTGCTGACTCGCAGCAAAACTAGCTCGTCAGTAATTATTTATGCAAGTGCACAAAGTTCAACCCAACATTATTCCCTGCACAGCAGTTTTACTTTTAGTACCCAACATCCTAACACAGCTCCCTCCCTCACCACTGAAAGGATGTGCCCCACCACCCACCTCTCTCACCATTCAAATACACAACAAGCGTAAACAAATACATAAATTAGGACGCCTCACAACCAGTGTGTATCAAATCCTAAAAGAAAATCAATGGAAGCATTTGCCTGAAGTGCTGACGATTCAACAGATGGTGTTTGATAATGTCGGGGCACAGGGCCCAGTCAGTGGAGCAGTCAGGTTACACACTGACACTTGTAACCACAGAGACAGACAACAACCACCTGGATCGCTTTGATAGAGATTACAGTAAAAGTCTGAGCTGAAGGATTATGAGACAAGATGGGAGGTTTCAAACTGGTTATTTGTGCCAAACAGATGTAGCTATAAAGGCTCTAGTGACAACAAAATACACAACACTAACACAATTTCAGTCTTCAGATGTTCTCCAAGGTTACGTCTAATACCTAATACTGGATCTCTGTAAATGTATTACCATGCTGAAGAAGGTATTATCTAAATAAATAAGAGTGTATTTGCTCAGTAATACATCTGAAAATTACACAAATTACAGTCCTTCTTACAGCCTCTTTAATGTATATTATATTATATTATATTATATTATATTATATTATATTATATTATATTATATTATATTATATTATATTATATTATATTATTATATTGTAACACTTAAAGCAGAAGTAAGCGATCCGGTCGTTTTGGCTAATGCTGCGTTCCAGGCAGGCTTTTGAAACCGTAAATTACAGCTTCACATCACGACTTACGACTTTGTAGCGTTCCAGGCAACCCACTCGTGTTTTTCCGACCTGTTTTACCTGTGAAAGTCACTATAACGGCCACTCGTAACTTCCAACCCATGAACTCGTACCAGATCGAACTGGTACGACTTCACAGGTCGGAAAAACACGAGTTACGGGCTGCCTTGAACGCACCATAACGTCTTGTCAGCCGATGGAGTTAGCAGCCCCCGCCCTCGTCCCTACGTCACTACATTCAGGCGCATCCCTTGGCTGCACACACAGCCCTTCATGCCGTTCTCTCTCCTCATTGGATAAAACTTGTAGGATACAAGAAAAGTTTTCTCCTCGGCTCAGAGCAGAGCAGAGTGACTGACAGACCCGTGTTTCGGTCCAAACACTCTATGTAAGTGATTGCTGTCGGAAGATATAACTATTTAAGACTTATATTAACACAAAAATATCGCTTACTTCTGCTTTAATAATAAGTACACACAAAGCATTAGTTAAGCATTAAATACTGAATTCCTCATTTATAACGCATGAATACTCATTAGTATGTAGTTTATAAACACATTAAAAATGTTTTAACTGTATAAACTACATACTAATGCGTATTCATGCATTATAAATGAGGAATTCAGTATTTATTAATGCTTAACTAATGCTTAATAGTGTGTACTTATTATAAAGTGTGACCTATTATATTAGGCTATATATTAAATTATATATTATATTATTCAAGACAACATCTTGTTTTTTCTTTGGAAATAAAAATCTATACTGTAAAACATATTCAATATCAAAGGTCGAAACAGTAAAAAAAAAATATATTTCCTGCAGAATGACATCTTGCTAGACCTGCTCTGTGACTGACAGCACATGAATCATACAGGAGGAAATCAGAGGTGTTGAAACCTGACACAGGACTTCACGGGTTTCACTCTGACACACAGACCAACAAACAGGTTGTGAGGAACCGACACACCCACGGGGAGCTGCAGCTGGATAACGGGCTGACAACTGCGTGAGGAAAAGGTGACTGACACCAGGCCAGTAATAGGAGCGAGTTTCCCCTGAGCACAGACTGCAAGACCAACTTGTCAACAACCGCTGCCCCCTGCTGTTTGTGAGGCAGAACACAAACACACAAAGACCAGCTACTGTCTTTACACATAATACAGAAGAGAAGACGCAGTGCTGTCACTTTACAGCCTGTACAGCCAAATGAGAGACACAAGAGGGGACAGACCACTGCAGAGGAGAGAGGGTGGAAAGAAAAAGACATGTAAGTAAATATTAGGAAATAAAGCAAATAACAACAGCAGAGACAGCTGATCATAAGTACTGCTACATTATGAACAGCCCAGCTCTCTCTTAATGACAATAACAGTCCTTATGAACAACAGGGTGTAGCCTACATACTGTAATAAAACCTGGGCTACAGCTCTGTGTACCAAGATGCAACAAAAAGCTATATCTGTGTCTATAGGGAAGAAATGGAGAACAGGCAGCGTATACTAGAGCCCATAAACCGTATTCTTAATGTTTAATGAAAAGACTTGATTGCTATAGGTGCCTAAGATTACATTCACATTTACTCATCTGGTAAATGCTCTTAACCAAAAGTGCTTGCAAGTGAGGTGCATCACTGGAGCTGCTCAGTGCTGCAGGAGACCTTGGTGTAAGTACTCAGCACTAAATCTATTCATCAGTGCAAGGAGATGGAGTAAAGAAGTGTATAGTAAGTACTAGATGGACACGTTAACATGTTAGTGCCCTCAGAAAAGATGAGTCTTCAAGTGATTCGTGGGGATTGAGAGGGACGGCCCTGCTCTGGTGGCTTGATAGACCATCAGGGACTACCTCATTGCTCAGTTTGTGTGCATTTCTCTGTGGACTGAGCACTTTGATACTTTCACAGTATTAATATAGAACCAGAGCTACTTTATAATCATAAAATACATGGAAATCTCACTTTGTGCACCTTTAAAGGGATATTTCTATTGCCATAATCCATATATATTGTTGGTGCAAGCTGTTTTTAGATCGGTGGGGAAGAGACGCGAGCTGCATAGTATTTCCACGTTTCCATCATCAAACCAAATACACAATCCAACAACTCCAAAATGTGGACAAGTTGTGACCTGCACATTCACCACATAATAATGGAACGTTATGAGACGGAGTTGTTTTCGAGGCGAAGGCACAGCCGGAACTACATTTCAGACACGGATGCTGGGCGGAGGAATGATTTCAAAAGCAAGTAGTTCTGAGTATTTGCTTCATGTGTCGTAATTATTATCTCATAGCGTGGCGAATGTGCAGGTCACAACTTGTCGACGAGAGCGTTTTGGAGTTGTTGAATTGTGTATTTAGTTTGATGATGGAAACGTGGAAATACCGTGCTCCTCCGTCTCTGCCCCGCCGATCTTAAAATATCTTGCACTGACAATTAAAGGTAACAAACCTACTCCTAAGACTATAGGGATTATGGCAGTAGGCAAATTTGCTAAAATGTTGAAATATCCCTTTAAAGATGTCTGAGAAGACACCTACAGGGAGGTGAAGAGTGTCAGTCTTCCTGAGTGTGAGGGGAACCCTCACTGCGAAAGAATGACACGGCTAGTATCCACGGCAGCGACAGCTTCTTCCACTTTGACATGGTGGGATGTGTTTGACAGTGACCTTTGTGGGGTGAGGGTCGCACACTGAAATAGCCATCATAGCATGCAGCAGAAGTGAAGCCCTGCTGCTCAGCATCCGGCAGGGATTTCTGTGTGATCTTGTTAGGATTGAAGGAGCGAGGAAAAGCGGCCCATGTAACAGGAGAGGAAATGGCAAAAGGCTTTTAGGTGCCTCGCAGGAAGTCCCAGCAACACGCTGCGTCAACGCCACACAAAGGAAACGTGGGAAGTCAAGCAGGTGACTGCCTGATGCATCATTTATTAGTGAGTCTCACAACAATGAAAAGACACTGCTATCTCCCTCAAACACACACAACGACAAACAGGGCAGGAGGATGCCAAAAGGGGATTTCCACTTTGTGTCAGCCATTGTGCTAAAGAAGAATTAGAGTGAACTGTCTATGTGGTAGAGTGGCATCACTGCTACATCTGACCTCTCACATGATCAAGCATCTTATAATACGGTACGTACACGTACAGCCTTACTGGGGGTCACATTATTACATTGCCATTATGAAAGACCCAAAACAGCCTCTCAGAGGATGACTTTGGCCACTGACCATCTGTATTTGTCTTAGTCAGTTTTTCCCCCCAGAAGTACACTATGATACAACTTCTATACACCCAGGATAACTTTTCATTATCTAGAATCACTGCACATAACATTGACTGTGCTGGACAACTTCTCCCATCATACTGGCTGGTGGTTTGGTTTTGGTTCCTACTTCAGGATAACAGTTCTGTGAATCTTTATGAAAACCTGTCACCGTGCAGGGAGAATCGCAGGACCATAATGCAGGTAGGACTCCAGACAGCAGGTACAAAGTCATTTTTTGGGAAAAACAGGGTGAAACTGTCCAACCGTCCAAATAAAGGTCATGGGTCTAAAATCCCACACAAAAGGATCTCCAACCAAAAGTACAAAACAACTATGGGAATACCAAAAAAGAACACTGTCACAAACTGGCAGGAGGGAACATGCAGACTAAAAAACCCCGGGATTAATTACAAACGAGATACTACACAACCAGATAACCATGTCAGGAAGAAGACAGTGATTTTCAAAATAAAATTCAACCTCAACTAAACAGAACACACTGAGGACAAGACAAAGCCATTTACTTCAAAGGTCTGAATGTAGGAATGACATCACATCCAGGTCAACAGGATTACACTTTGACAGGTCAAAAAAAACAATCCTTTTGTTAGCTTTTATTGTTGTTACAGTTGGATAGCCAATAACAATGCAACACTATGTGACAGTTAGCGACGCCACAACACCTGGAGAAGTTTACCTGCGTGGTGAGGCACAGTGCAAAGGGGCAGGAAATCCACAAAGTTATAAGCGTTATATCAAATAATCGAAACCACCTTCCCGCCGTTTCTACAAGATTCATCATGATATTGTGTTTATGTGTGGTTTAAAATATCACCATGGCAATGTTTACCTTTACCTTGACTATCACTTTATGCTGCTTTAAACTCTGTTTAAGGCTATAGTTGTAATCTGATATGTCAAAGCTGATGACAGCTCACAAGTTGTCATAGAAACAGTACGCACTCCCTGGCTCAGAGGTTTTCAGGAGCTCAGCATTCAGAAAATAGTGAGTGAGCTAGTGATGGAGAGGTTTGACAAACAGCTGACACATCACCACAAAGAGAGGGAGAGAGAGAGAGAGAGAGATCAACAACTAAACTGTGATCAGTCTGAGGCATCGCCTGGAGCATGTTATAATTTAGCACATGAGATGATCTGTACAGCAGAATATAAGGTTAGAGAGGACTTAACAATGACACTGTGGTCTTTGATAAATCATTTTTAAAAAGAAAAAAGGGGATTAACAAATCCAGTCACCTGGACATTTAGTCCTAAACTGTGCTCTACTGCAGAATCATAAAGTATCCTTGATGTCTTTATCCTGTTTCATCCTGTGTTCCTCCCTCCAGTGTCTGACTCAGGAGACTCACATTCACACGAAGAGATTTACCCTGCTGTAAAATGACCTTGGGTTTCAAAGAAACGGACAAGAATGAGGTCTCCTGGTAACTAAGGATTTGTATGTATGTGTGCCTGTGCCTAATGGAAAAAATCTTCTTCAGATCTCAATTCAATTAGGACTTTTTTTTTCTTTCTTTTTTTTTTTTTTTGCATTGAGTCAAATTAAACATTCAGGAAATGATTCACATGTTCCCCTAAAGAACTCCATAAGGCACATTATTTCCTCTTTTTATTTGTCTTCAGGTATTTGCTCTTCTAGTTCATTTTAAGACAATAATGACACAACTGCTGAGTTAAATGCATGAATGGAGCTGAGTGTGTTGTTCGATTATAAATCAGACAATACCTAATAATAATAATAATAATAATATCTAATAATACAGATTTCCACTGTTTTAGCGTAAGAGAGCTTTTGTAAGTTTTGCCATGATTATGTAGCTAATGTTAGCAGACGTTGTGAGTTGAGTACCAAACCTCATTCATTTAGCCTACTCAGAGGTGTCTCCAGAGATAGAAGATCTGACATGTTAACTCTTGTTTTGTTTCTATCACTTTTGATGTGTCTCAATTCGAATACTTCCATACTTAGACTATTTTGAGTATGTAAGTGCATTCACACTAACAAGTAGCTATGGCAAAATGCACTCATAATGGTCAAAGAGTTGAGTGTGGAATGATGGACCCTTCCCACCCAATCATTGAGGGTGGGAAGGGTCAACATACCAGTAGGCCAATGTTTTCAGCCAGTAAAATGGCTGACGCATTGGCGTAATCTCCACCTCATCTTGAACAGGTGGCCCACACAAGCAAAGCAAGTATAAAGTAAGGCATTCATTATTGCGAATTGAAATTACAACCGAAACGAGCCGCTATATGTGTTGACGGGCCACTAAAGTGGTCCAAAAAAGAAGATGATGTTGGCAGCCATTGCGATCGTTAGTTCCAGTAAGTATTCATGTGAGACAACACTTACTGTGGAAATTTGCGCACTACAGAAGTACATAGCATACTACATGACAGTGGACTCATGGAAGTATTCAAATTGAGACACAGCTTTCGTCTCTTCTACTTAAAGCAGAAGTAAGCGATCCGGTCGTTTTGGCTAATGCTGCGTTCCAGGCAGGCTTTTGAAACCGTAAATTACAGCTGCAAGTCACGACTTACGACTTTGTAGCGTTCCAGGCAACCCACTCGTGTTTTCCCGACCTGTTTTACCTGTGAAAGTCACTATAACGGCCACTCGTAACTTCCGACCCGTGAACTCGTACCAGATCGAACTGGTACGACTTCACAGGTCGGAAAAACACGAGTTACGGGTTGCCTTGAACGCACCATAACCGCCCTCATCCCTACGTCACCACATTCAGGCGCATCCCTTGGCTGCACCAGACTGGCTCTGGCTGCACACACAGCCCTTCATGCCGTTCTCTCTCCTCATTGGATAAAACTTGTAGGATACGAGAAAAGTTTTCTCCTCGGCTCAGAGCAGAGCAGAGTGATTGACAGACCCGTGTTTCGGTCCAAACACTCTATGTAAGTGATTGCTGTCGGAAGATATAACTATTTAAGACTTATATTAACACAAAAATATTGCTTACTTCTGCTTTAAGTTAGCATGCTAACCAGCTAGCCCCAGTGCAGCCTGGCCAGTTTGTCCCTTTCCAACACCAACTTTTCAGTGGCAGCGTTCCTCAGAGGGCCTAGCCCATGAAAGGTGTCCAGTCCTATTTGAAGTCACTGACTGCAAATTCCAAACCAAAGTGAGACAGCCTGGCCTATGGAAGACCTTCACTTTGAGTGACTTTCTGTGCCCAAAGTGCAGCTTCTATTGCCTGGGAACACATAACTTTGTTTGGTAAAACTCAATAATTTGCTGTTGTACCATTGTTTTGCTGAGCTGTAACTCAATACTAAAGTGTTATTTTGTGTTGTTTGCCACCATATTATTAAAGCAGAAGTAAGCGATCCAGTCGTTTTGGCTAACGTCTTGTCAGCCGATGGAGTTAGCAGTCCCTGCCCTCGTCCCTACGTCACCACATTCACGCGCGCATCCCTTGGCTGCACACACAGAGAGGACCGCCCCTGTATACCGTTCTCTCTCCTCATTGGATAAAGGTTGTAGGATACAAGGAAAGTTTTCTCCTCGGCTTACAGCAGAGCAGAGTGACTGACAGACCCGTGTTTCAGACCAAACACTCTATATAAGTGATTGCTGTCGGAAGATATAACTATTTAAGACTTATATTAACACAAATATTCCGCTTACTTCTGCTTTAACTAGTTGCCAGTGCAGAGTGAAGAACGCATTTCTCTTCCAATTGAAATGGGTCAAACGTAATGTAGACACCACTGGGCTTCAAATGCACCCTGCAGCAGTGATCTAGTCTTGAAGTGTGAATATGTTTAGTCTGCTGGCAAGACTGGGGCAGCAAACAGTTGTTGATCAACTTGTTGTCACTCCATAAGCAGAGTACACAGCCGAGTAAAACGTCATTATGTACCATCCAAGGTGCAAGACAGGTAATGCTGCAAAGACAGAAGTGTAAAACAAGGTGCTAAAGAAAAAAAAAGTGCAATATAGGCTACATGAACTGTACACAAACTGATGTCTGCAGCAGCAGGAATAGAGCGGTCAGGTCAGGGAGTCCAGGGATCTGGGGGAAAGAAGCTGTTGCAGACCCTTGCAGGGACTACAGTCTGAGTCAGGGAGATATCAAAGATGTCTGGACCCCTGCTAGCTGGGCAGCACAACAGTTGAGAGTCGTGTATGAAGAGCTTTGATCACTGTCTGAATCCATTAGGCTCCATTCAAGGAAGGCTGTTATGTTTTCAGGTTCATCTGCGTGATCCAAACAGGCGAAGACCTGCCTGAGTGTCACCTGAACACGTCTTGCGTCCTCTCATAATGCCTTTATATTCGCACACATGGAGGATGACGTCAATGAGAAAGTTACTCGCTCCTTTACTTGAACATAGTGAGATTTCCCAGGCCTTACAGCATCACCGCCCCTCTCTGATTCACTTTGTCTCTCTATTCAACGAGGTGAAAATGTATAAAGTGATCGAGAAAGGTTTATTTATGGTGGTGATGGCAGCTTTTCTTAACGGCTGCTATGGTTACCTTCACACCAGATACGGTGTAGAGCTCAGGTTGGCGGTGTTGTTCTCGGCTCACTTTTGTCTCATGACAGATCTTTTTCATTGGTGGAGGTGTGAGGCGTCACCAAGGAGTCGGTGGGTGGGGGGGGGGGGGGGGGGGGGGGGTGGAGGGCAAGCTGTGATGATGATGGCGATGATGAAGATGAAGATGACGATGATGATGCTTGGAAAAGCCTGAGGAGGGGTCACAGTTTACCCATCAAGCACTGTGTCATGATGCGATTGTGTGTTTACAGACATACAGGAGCAAGTCTCTGAATGAGAGCGAGGAAATGGACAAACAATGAGGACGTTCATTGTTTCATGGCCATTGAACTCAAGACAAACAGTAATAGGTTACTATCTGTGTAACTGCGCTGTAAATCACGACACATACGATAACACCAGGCTGTATAGTGTAGTGTGTGTATGTGTATGTGTGTGTGTGTGTGTGTGTGTGTGTGTGTGTGTGTGTGTGTGTGTGTGTGTGTGTGCGCGCGCACATCTAGCAGCATGTGGGAGTAGTAAGCCGGCGCTCTGTGTGAGATACAGGTGTCTCCAGGTTACTGGGGAATGTAAATGCAAACAAGGCTGCTCAAACAGAGGAAGGGGGAGCGTTTATGAAACCCGGGGCTACACACATCATTGAGTATTGTGTGTGTGAGTGTGTAAGGGTGCGTGGGTGTGTGTCAGGTTTAGAACGATATCTCATTTGCCGATACATGACCAGTGCTGGAATGTTTTTGATGTACAATTTTTTAACCCTCCTCCCTCCCTCTGGGGTTTATCATTCATTCAGATGCTGAGATCTAAGCAGGAACTCTTTTAACGTCAAGGTTACTGGGAGCAGCACAGGTAAGGAAGAGCCAAATACAAACACACAAGAGAACAAGATATTATGGTATCTCTGTAACACATTATAACCATACTTATAATGAGTTATAATACAGTTAGAGCACTGTATAACTATAATTATAAACACTCATAAATTATCATAATGCCGTATAACAATAATCATAACACACTATAAAGCATTTTATCATGACTTATAAGGTCAAGTAGGCCTATTATAATAGATTATAATTGTTAGTAACTCACTCACAATGACCACATCGATAATGCATTATAAATATAGTTATAATGTGTTATAATTGTCTTATAAATGTGTATAACTATCATTATAAACACTCATTAATTATCATAAGGCTTTATAAAAATAAGCACAAGATATCATAGAGCATTTTATAATGACTTATAAGGTCTCAGTATTATAATAGAGTTATAATGCTCTATAATGTGTTGTGCTTATTGTTATAAAGTCTTATGTGATTTATGGGTGTTTATAATGATAGTTATACACGTTTATAAGTCAATTATAACACATTATAACTATATCTATAATGCATTATAAATGTGGGCATTGTCAGCCAGTTACTAACAATTGTAATGTATTATAATACCTGACCTCAAGATGAAGATATAGTGTGTTATGATTATTGTTATAAAGCATTATGATTTATTTATTTTATTTTAATGTTTATTTTGCAGGGACGATACATACAACATTGCCACAAAGAATGAAAAATGCGATGCATACAAGACGTCTAGCTTCAGCTAATTTGCAGTCTTTGTCCCTGGTCAGGCTACAGAAGGATAAAAGATACTGAATACCGTTACAATAAGTGCAGTAATACAAATACAGTGAATAATACAGTGAATAGTTATCATGAATAAATAAACACAGCTACAAAATTTACATTAAGAAATTGCACAAATTAAATACATTAAACATTAGTAAAATGCTGTATTGACAGTGACTTGAGAGAAGTTAATGTTCACATTTCTGCTGCTGCTTAAGCCAATGTTTAGCTTTAGCACTAAACATCTTTAATTCTGTTTGGGATTTGATATCTGGTGGTAAAGAATTCCATAGGTGTGTACCCAGCACTGAAAGGGATGATTGACCGAATGTTGTCCTGCATCTTCGAATTTTACAGTTTTGCTTGCTCATGCTCCTTGTCGTTGTCCCACAGTTGTCTGACTTAGTGAAAATCTGTGACATCGCTTGTGGGGCCAGTCCACTGACACACTTAAAAACAACTTTCAGAAAAGAGAATTTTATAAAATTTGAAAAAGATAACAAATTATACTTCTCAATGATTTTACAATGGTGCCACTTTCATCATTTATGAGTGTTTATAACTATAGTTATACAGTGTTATAACTGCATTATAAGTATGGTTATAATGTGTTATAGAGATACAGGCGTCAAGTAAAGTGTTACTGATATGGTAATATTACATTTTGACAAAATAAAATAGCAGAAAACAGGCAGGCGAATAGGATACCGAAACTGGATACAACAGCAGGTAGTGAAGGGACCTATAGCCTATGGTGTGTCAGTAGGATGGGAAGCTCAGGTGATTACATATGAAAAACAGGTGAGCAGACAGATACAGGCCGGGAAAAAAGTCCAGGGACATCTAGTGGGTGGATGAAGAATAGCAGCACAGGAGGACAGGGGGTTGATGGGAGCTGGGAAGCTGTTGTACAGTTGGGACTGTTTTTAAACTGCTGTTAGATCAGTGTCTGCATATTTGGTTTGGTTGATTTGCATTAAGGTCCAACAGGACTAAAACCGCAATGGTGATTCTGAGCCCCACCCCAACCCTCGAGTGGACTATGTCCAAGCAAAACCAATCAAGCACCAGATTTCATCCCAGCAGATATAATGTGTAATTTGAGCGTGAATTTAAAAAGATGGTAACACTTTATTTTAAGGGGTCCTTGTTCCTGTGTATCTACCTAATTAATTACAGTGTAATTACCTATGTAACCGTGTGTAATAACATGTACTTACATTGTAAATACATAGTGTATTTTGGTGTACTTACAGGTCCTTGTTACACTTGTAATAAGAAATGCTTGTGCAGAGAGAGGCCACTTTGGCATTTCTTATTACAAGTGTAACAAGGACCTGTAAGTACACCAAAATACACTATGTATTTACAATGTAAGTACATGTTATTACATACGGTTACATAGGTAATTACACTGTAATTAATTAGGTAGATACACAGGAACAAGGACCCCTTAAAATAAAGTGTTACCAAAAAGATAAACCTCTAATAAATCCATCTGCTGATTGTTATCTGCTGCCTGTTAACAGACTTCTTAGTCTTAAGGAGTTGTGTGTACAATTTTAGTTTTTCATCTGGTAACTATGGTAACACATATGTAGCCTACATAAACATGCAGGGTTTTCCCTTGATGTGTCAGAGAGTGTTAAAAAAAATAACTGCTTTACCTTGATTCAGTTCAAATGACCTGGATTACAGGTGTGAAATGGCAATATTATTTTAGATATGCATTTATAATTGTGCAGTGGAGTGATAACAAATCAGCTCTTGAAAATTATAGGGACACAGAGCCTTAGCCTAAATATGTTTTAGACCATTACAAAATCAAGCTGAGGAATAGGATATGAGTGCAGCCTCACTGAGCTGCCAGCCACCTGTAGATTCTTGTAGACTGACTTATTTGACTCATTCATTTAGTTTGATGCAGTTTAAAATGCCAGTCTGATGGATTTCCCTCTGTGGCAGGAAATCTGTGCCCAGTATTGTGACAATAGCTTAAAGTATTTGCTAAAGTAGCTTATTAGCGGTTGTGAGGCAGCCAGCATTACCAGGCTGTCTTTGTTAAGGAAGCCCATGGGGAGATGACACATAATGTAATTAACGTAATCTGCCATCTGAGATGGTAAGGAAAGAGAGATGCTAATTTCTTACCATGGATGTATTATCATGTACTCCACTTCATCTTATCTGATGTAAAGCAATGAGATGAAGTGTGGAGAAACCTCACCTCTGTAGCCTTGTTGATCCTGCAGCCCTGCGGCCATACATCACTCCTCTGTGGAGGAACCTCACCCCGACACCTGAACCTGTGCATTATTAATGTGTAGAGCAGAAGTGACAACAATATGAAGCATCACCTTGTCTACAAGAATTTAGACATCAGAGTGACTTCACTACAAAAGCTGGAAAAGCATAATCCCTTCAGATTTACACAGTTTTTTTATATGATTATAATATCATATCATATCATATCATATCATAAATTTCTTTTATTTGTATAGTGTGGAATGATGATTATTTGGAGGCAGTTTTCAGGGTAAGGTCAAGACCAGGTTCAGGGTGGGAAGGGGCTGTATGCTTCAGCTGGTTGGGTTTGACTGGAGAGAGAAGGAGAGAGAAAGAGAGACTATGACTACATACTGCTTATTGTTTCTGTAACAGTCAGAGTAGTAATAATGTATATTTATGTTGGGCTTTTACAATACATATTTATTTATATAGCACATTTAAAAATACAACCCGAGTTGTCCAAATAAAACACACACGTAAAACTAGTAACAATAAAGCTAAATGTGTTTGAAATTGTTACACATAGTGAGAGCGAGAGACAGGAAAGGGGCCGCAAGTCAGATTCAAACTCAGGACAATTAATGACTAATGATGACGATTAATGAATTAAATATTTCAAACACCTCCCCCAGGTGATTAATAACTGGTCCTATATTAAGAGATTAGTAATGTAATTATACTTTGACTATTATGATTTTACACATTCATAGTGTTGTGAAATTTATTGATGCATAATAATTGTGATAATCCTAACACCGTGATTATTTCTCTGACAATAATTGTACCAAGAAAATCTATAATCGTGACATCCCTAGTTGGGACCAATCCCATGTGTTACAATACACACTCTACACAGGGTGAGCCACTGGAGCGTGCCCATAGTATAGTATATAACAGCTAATAGCATTATATACTCACCAAAATTTCACTCATAATATCTCACTGCACAAATTCTGTGACCCGAGTGGTACAAGAAACAAGTCACACGCTGACTTGCCTGCCTGCCCTCGGTCTTTGCTGTGTGTACCTGTTTACAACCAGCCTACCCTAGATGTGATTACCTGAGGGTTCTCTGATCAGCAGCTGTTGTTTCTTTTAATGTCAACCTGGTTGGTGACGTGGAAAGACCACACTGAATCACGTAACACGTTCAAACAGCAGGAAGCAGAGACGAGGGGACAATCAAACATTCCCTGGTTTGATTCCAGGTGTTGCAGACGTCTATTGCCATCTCTCAAATCCTCCAGATTAAATGAGCAAATGATTTTATTTGAACTACACACGGTTGTGGTCACCGGCCATGGTTCACTGAAGCAAACACTGACTGCTGGTAGGAAACAGGAGACCAACAGCAGCCTCTCCATGTGTTTTGTCGCTCATCCATGACTTTGGATTTGTGTACCTGTCACCTGAAACTATATAAGTGAGGGGGGCAGATAAGTTTGATAAATGACATATTGTTAATACAGAGACGGTTTAGTTTAAATGATAAGTAGAAGTTGGCAGAGTCAATAAAAAATATCTGTATCACCTTAAATTCTGTATCGGTCAGGCCCGAGCGTGTGTGTGTGTGTGTGTGTGTGTGCCTGTGTGTGAGTGTATGTGAAAGCCTAAGGAGTGGATTAATCATTTATTGAAAAAACAGCAGAAACAAACGCAGTCTTGTCCTTCAGGAGGTGAGCAGAAACATCAGTGTCTTATTTGGCTTGCTGGAGCGGAAGCTGCTGCTTCATGTGGCCTTTTCTTCACTCTGCCATTAGTACAGAGGAACAAGATACATCAGGGTTGGTTATGCACATGAGATTTGTTAACATTGAGAAAAATGTAGAATATCAATGTGTTTTTACGTTAATGATCTATTTCCTCCCCAATAATCACCACCTATGTATCTCATACAACACCATAATCCAATCAACTATTAGAAGACAAAGAAAAGCATATATTGTCTCTGAGTAACAACATAGTGTAAATAGGATCCTGTAGCCATATGTTTAGATCTGACAGTCAGTGACCCCCATGTGCACGATTACAGTTTAGTCCACCATACCATTAGCCAACACTAGAAACATGTATTCCTAATGGCATCTCAGAGGAGGAGGCTGTTTGCATCTTGTGTGGTTTAAATGTGATTAATACAGGATGATTCACTGACTTAAGGGCTGCAGTCTTTAAGAAAAATGTCTTCCATCCCTGCAGATTTTTCTTGATGGACGATAGGAAAGTATTTCAGTGCAGAGCAGATAAACAATGTTTTTGTTATTTGTGTAGGTGCAGGAATTTCTGTTTTTCTGAAACCGAACGTCACAATGTTGGCAGTGTCTGATTACACTGTCTGCAGGAAGGAAAGAATGTATTCATTTGTCAGTCAACTTCGACCATTACCACCAACAACAGGGTGACAACAGTAAATGTCATCAACTTTATGTTCAGCTTCCGTTTTAGAGGCTTTTATACCCTCTTAAAAGAAATATAAGTAAAAACTTCTTTGACTAAATCCTGAGAGGCAGACCAGGAAATCAGGAAAATATTGGAATTTGTTATGATGTAAGTTTGAATTTTACTATTTTAAATATTTATGAAGATATTTATATTATAAAGTAATTTAATCTTAATTTAAACTCCTTTTATTTGTTGATAATATCAGACCCTTAATGACCCCTCATTTTCTTCTAATAGCTATACCTTTAGACTTTTAGAAGAAGAAACCCTAACGCAACCATATTGTTTTTCTGTACCAACCACATTCATTTACATTTTAAGATAATACAAGATGACATTTTTATATGCTGGATGTTATACTAAGCTATTTCAATGTACACATAGTATTTTATAGCTGATGTAATATTGTCTTTTTGTCATTTATAAAGAGAAAATGGGTCAATGAAACAACTTGTTGTTGTTGTTGTTGTTGTAGAATTTGATTCTTATGCGTTTGTTTAATGTTGGCTGGAATGAAATTCAATGAGGTGATGGGACTGAACCAGAACAGCCACGTTGTGGACCCATAGAATCAGCCAGAAGAGACTAAAAGCAACAGTGTTGGTATTGATTCCCTGTAGTTTCATTATCAACCCTAAAGCCGAACACTAACCCTGGACCCTGCACCTTGCACCTGAAAGCCTAAATCCTGACTCCTGAACCCAAAATCCAAACACTTAACCCTAATTAAATACTAGACATTGAACCAGAAATGCAAACCCTAAACCACAATCCTAATCCCATCCCTAAAAGCAACCCTTCTATATATACCTAACCCTAACCCCTTAACCCTAACCCTCATATATATATACACTATACCAATATATTTCCAGTACCTAACATTAACCCTGGATATTCAGCTGCCATTGCATTCCAGGTAATAGTTTCACACTTGAACATCTTCATCATCTTCCAGCATCTCTCCGCACACAATATAATAAGAGAACTATAAAGTTAACAAATGTTTGGCTTTTGTTCTGAACCTGATTCACACTGTGAATCAAGGTCAGTGTTTTAGGCCATGTTTAGAGCAAAAATAGACTGCCTTTAAAAGAAAGAAAGACACTCAGGAGGCTATGTTCGTGTGGGTGTGTTGCTACCAGTGAAGATGACAGACAAAGCATGAAGTCTAGGTTGACTTATACATCATCATTTGATGGTTAGAATAAGATAAGGATGATTCTCAAACACTTAACACTCAAGCCCTCAGAGAGGATCACAAACAATATGAATAACACGCAACAGAGCGTCTTCATCGTATTTAAATGTGATGATAAATAATCACCTTGAGCACATGGTTAGCAGCAATAAGACCTGTGACTGCGCTTTTTTTCTTCTTAAATAGGTTTCAAAATGTGAGTCAGTGTCAGGCCTCTGTAGATCTGACTTGTTTGTCCATCTCATCCCACAGATGCTGGCATGGACTGAGATCTGGGGAATTTGGTGGATAAGTCAGCACCTCAGTCTCTTTCTGTTGTGTTCCTCAAACCATTCCTGAACCATCATACCAGTGGTGCCAGGCCTCTGCCATTTCGGATTGCTGTTGCCAATCCCATGAAGCAGTGTAGCCTACTTGGTCTGCAACAAGCAGCCATCCACAGACTTAAAGGGATAGTTCAACATTTTGGCAAATTGACCCATTACAATAATCCCTGTAGTTTTAGGAGTAGGTTTGTTACCTTTAATTGTCGGTGCAAGCTATTTTTAGAACGGCGGAGCAGAGCCGCGAGCTGCTCAGAGCTAAACTACGGAGGCTAATGGGATTTCTTGGTTTCCCTCATCAAACTCATCAAATACACAATCCAACAACTCCAAAACGCTCTGGTGGACAAGTTGTGACCTGCACATTCACCACGCTATGAGATAATAACAGAACGTTATGAGACAGAGTTGTTTTAGAGGTAAATTCAATTCAAAACCGTTGATGTATGTTCTAGTCAGGGGCAGTTTTTTTTTTTGCTCCACTGTGTGATCAGACAACACGGGCTATCCTTTAATGATCTTTAGATGCTTATGACACCAAAACTAACCACTGTCAACCAGCAACATCCAACATCAGATGATGCACTGGTGCACTGATGCTTCTTGATGTAAAATATCAGTGAAACTGATAAATTTTATCTTAATCACTGTATAAGAATTAGTATTGAGGGGTCCCACTCCATTCTGTTCATATTATACTGAGCTAATTTCTTGCACATTCCCATTTCAGTACCTTGTTGAAATCTCTCTTTTTTTTGCCCCAGGCTGACCATCTCACAAGCTCTCCATCAATCAGGCTTTTATAGTAGAGAGACAAAATCTCTCAGAGCAAAATACGTCCAGAATCACATTTTTTGCTTTGTCATTGTGGATTTTTTTAATGTTGTGTAAAGTAATCAGTTTTTTTGTTCTATTTAGTTATTTTTCTTGAACAGTAACATCGGTGGTTCAAGTTTGGCTGGGGGGCTTTGTATTTATCTCACATCGCTTTCCCCTCATTTACTATCGACTCTCTACTGTTGACTTGATAATCAAGCCATAAAATGCCCCCTTGGTGCTGAGCAGGCAGCGGACAGTTAATCAGAGCTTTGTCTGCTGCAGGTGGTGACTCCATGTCAGCACAGGAGGTGCAGCGTGAGCAGTGTGTTGGCAGCACAGCACTGAGTACTAGAGGTGTGTTTTAGTAGCACTAGGACCTCTTGCACTCATTGTGTAAATATCTGCTTGCAAATATGGGGTCAACATATACTAGTACTATTGGCTATTAGGAAATTCCCAATGAAAAATAATCCCCCAAAAAGTAAAAGCTGGACAAATGCAGGTGGGAAAGTAAGCCATGGTAACCATAGTAACTATCATGGTCAATAACACAAATCCATCACAGTTGCATGAGAGATGGGTTCAGCTGTTATCTTGTTCTGTACAGAGCTACACAGGGTCCAGATGCGATGTGTTCAGGGTCCAGAAGTAGTGTTTTCAGGGCTCTAGTCTTGGTGTGTACAGAAATGGCCGTTTGTCCTGTTTGTCGCGCCGAGTTGTCACGAGCTGCAACACGAGTTTACCCGAGTAAGGAAAACGAATTTGATTGGTCGTTATCGAGCGGGCGGGATATTCAAAGCTTGGGGTAAGACCGAGCTCCGTGTGTGTGTGCGTGTGTCAGATGTTTGAATGACGGATTACGGATCCAATATCAGTGGCTGGTGAATCGTGTACAGGCTGACGTATAATCCGTGCGCCTGCATTATCCAATGCGAAAAAAAAAACTACACTAAAATACACACTTTCATCCCGGATTTACTCAAAAATAGAATTTTGCACAAAGTTTGGCCTACATCGTCTGATAGATGAGTTATTACACTAATTTTATGACCCAGAGTGGGCTTAAATTCAATTTTCTTTTCTGTACACCTTTAAGAGTCAGTCTCGGTGTGCTCAGGGCCCAGACTTGGTGCGTTCAGGGTCCAGACTTGGTTGGTTGTTTCTCGGAGTAAAAACCTGAAATCTGTATTTTTATTAGATCACTCAGAACATTGTCAACCTGTTTGTACTAGAGTGCTAAATGGTTTATGGTTTAAAAACATATCTTCTCAAGGATCATCAACACCTAACAAAACACCCAGAATGTCGGACCCTTAAAGCAGAAGTAAGTGATATATTTGTGTTAATATAAGTCTTAAATAGTTATATCTTCCGACAGCAATCACTTACATAGAGTGTTTGGACTGAAACACGGGTCTGTCAGTCACTCTACTCTGCTGTAAGCCGAGGAGAAAACTTTTCACGTATCCTACAATTTTTATCCAATGAGGAGAGAGAACGGCATGAAGGGCTGTGTGTGCAGCCAAGGGATGCGCCTGAATGTGGTGACGTAGGGACGAGGACTGTTGTGGTGCATTCAAGGCAGCCCGTAACTCGTGTTTTTCCGACCTGTGAAGTCGTACCAGTTCGATCAGGTGCGAGTTCACGGGTCGGAAGTTACGAGTGGCCGTACAGTGACTTTCACAGGTAAAACAGGTCGGAAAAACACGAGTGGGTTGCCTGGAACGCTACAAAGTCGTAAGTTGTGACTTGAAGCTGTAATTTACGGTTTCAAAAGCCTGCCTGGAACGCAGCATTAGCCAAAACGACCGGATCGCTTACTTCTGCTTTAACAATTTGATAAAGGTATCAGTGCGTTTCAGTGTGTGTTTCTATCCTCAGCACTGGAACGAGTGAGCAAAGAATCAAGAGAACTTTGCCCTTTTGTGCCCCTTGGGTGTGTCTGGACACCGCTGCATTGTGCCATTAAAGAAAGTGGATACAAGCAGTGTTGTGTTTATTTATACTTCAATAGCTACTGATAAGAAAGAAAGGGAAGGGTCACTAAAATACGATATAAGATATAAGATGTCATTGTTCATGCCTGTGTAGTCAAAAGTCAACATTTCAGTGCGAAGGGTTCATCCTTTTGGGAGCGTGACGTGACTTGAGTAAATTTCATGATAATGTAGCCAAATTATTTGTATAAGTTTGTCTTTCACAAAAGTCTTGTGACAGTAGGAGAGGAAAAAATCAAGAAGTTGCCAAATAATTAGGATTCATCCTCTGGTGACCAAGAAGCCCTGCTCAAGATCCGAGTGCAGGACAGTTCGAGAGCCTGACTGTTCTGGTGACTAAACTCTGGTGTTAAAAAACCCATCACCGCTGTGTGAAAATCACATTAGAGTCTGAGTTGTTGCATATATTTCAATGATATGTTTTAAATTTAGAAGGTGTCTGTGCCCTGGATACAGCAGAGCAGCACCTTCCACAACACAACGAAACATAGCACAGGCACGGTGAGTGATGAAACGTTGAACATGGTTGTCATGGAAGTTACCCAGAATCTTATTATCTTTAATTATCTTAAAGTGATGAGTGTGAAGTGAACTTGTAAAACATGTATCACGAACCCTAATGTGCAAATATAATCAAATACCCATGATAAACCACAGCAGCAGACCAAGGGACTAGTTCAGGGACTAGTTCAGGTTCATATTTGGGGAAAAAGGATTATCAGCTTCACTCTACAGTCACCAAAGTGGGACTGCACCATTGTGTTGCAGCGCTTCGCTCTCAGCCCAAGGTTTCTCTTCATTCCTCCCCTAAAACAAAGGGAAGAAGACCCAGTGTACAACCTTGATCCGGCTGTGAGACTAGAAAGGCTGCAACCTTGAAACGGGCTGAGGCAGAGTGGATCGTTTCATCGGGTCCTTCCACTGCACTGGCTCGTAAACAAAGCAACCTGGAGGCACGTATAGCCCACCCAAAGACCTCGGGGACCACATGAATGTAAGCATGACATACCGCGGGTGAATAGGTCTGCTCAGAGACGTGGGAGTGACGGTCGTGCCAAGAAATTCTCAGTGACTGAATTTGTTTTCATGGTTCTCACAATTAGTTTCCCTTGAAAAATCAAACTGCCCTGTTCTGTTTCACTCTCAGCTCTCTCATCAACCTACATGAGAGGTTCTGAGATGACTGATGATCAATCAATTTGTTGTCACAAGAATCACCTAAAGAAATGTCCAGGCGAGGCATTCAATTCCACCGGTGGCCCAGCATCTTTGTCTTACTCCCCATTTCCTGTCTCTCTACAGTTGTCCTGTCGAAATAAAGGCCTAAGAAAATTTTTTTTTAAAGAAATGTCAAGTTAAAGGCCTAAAAGCCCCCCAAAATGTTTGAAATACTTGGAAATGTCCAGTCAACAAATTCTGGCCCAACATATGCAACCAGAGTCCGATCCTTTACATACCTCCACATCTGGATTCTGGCTGTTATCCTCAAGTATTGATTGAAATATCTTCACCAGAATTGGTCCAGATGTTGAAGAAGTGGCATTTGATTGTCTTTGCTGTGTCTGGGCCTGATTCAGACTGCGTAACAGGCATGTGGCTGGTCGTGTATGGGCTGATGTGTGTGGGTAATGTTGATGTTGGGGAGAGATGATCAGTTTAGTGCCTGCTTTCTTGTCTGTGGGTCGCTGGAACAAGTGGGAGATGAGGGTCCTAAAAATACCACGGCCACCCCTGCGGACACCACAACAATCGTGACCGAAACCAACTGGACATTTAAAACCATGTTTGTAATTTGCACAGTTTGATCCAGTCCTTCCTCCAGAGATGATGATGATGATGATGGTGATGATCATGATGATGATGATGGTGATGGTGATGAGGAGCTGCGCTGCCTCTCCTGTGCCCTCTCTGTGTGGGCGTTGTTAAAGCTCCTGAAGCGGGAGGCGGTGGGTTATTTACGCAGCATGTTTCCCTCCCATTGGTCCGCGAACAGAAGCCGCTCTGATGCGCCGCGGTGACACGGACGAGTCCGCTGCGATAAAAAGAAGAGCGACGAGCCGCGCAGGAGGGAAGTGTTGGAGAACGGACAGCGAGTTTCCATTTGATGGTAGATGCGTCTCTGCGAGTCATAACACGGCTGGAAGTATCTGTCCAACTCCTGAGGTACCGACTCTACACTTGACTCTTCATTGTCTGTGTCAAAGTGCGACTTACAGTCCACATGTGATGTTTCTCTGCTCCGTGATGATATAGAAGGACTCGGTGCCAGTGCGCCATTACGCACAGCGCACAGATCCACGACGAATCAGATGTGTTTCTCTCATGAGTTCAGCCTGTTTTAAATTATGATTTAAAGTCATTTACATCAGTACAGTTCGGTTTGTTTCATAAATCTCTGAGTAATTGAATTGGATTGACTTGAACGTCTTTATTGTCATTGCAATATTAAAATACAATGAGATGGGGGGTAATGAATCCAAATCCAACTCTGAGCATCACTCACCGCTCTGTTCTTTCTCTTTGTGTGTGGCAGGGATCTGGTGAAGAATGGAGTGGTATGTCCTGGTGCTGATGCTGAGCTTGCCGCCCTCCATCCACACAGATTGCTCTTCACAGTGTCAGAAATGTGCGCAGCAAATCCTCAGCTCCGACGGCGCGTTCAGCAGCCTGGTAAGTTCACACCGAGGAGCTCAGAGCCAACAGCTGGTTAGAGGTTTTTTTATTTCTTTTTTTTTTTTTTTTTTACTATTATTGTTATTTTATTATTAGGCTCCTGCTTCTTTACTTTCAAGTCAAGTCAAGTCAGACAAAGAGAAACCCTAAAGTAGGAGGACTGTGGTGAACTCGGACTGACAGTCAAATATAATGATCCTAGTTATAATCCAAACTGAAGGAACTGACATTTTCCTTATATGTAGCTTCTTGTGATGTGAATGTTGAGTAAAGTATAGGCTATACATTATACTGTACAGTATAGTGTCTCTGAAATATGTGTGAAGAGTTGACATAGGTTTGAATCTTTAACTGATAAAGCTGGTGTGATGGTGCCACTTTAAAGTCACCAAGAAGTGTCCAATATAGTCTCGCACTGACTCCAAATCAGTAGAAACGAGCAGTAGAAAGAGTGTGAAGCAGCTCTCCATCCATGCTGAGGGTCTCTCTCTCCCTCTCTGTGCCCTGCAGTCCTGCGGTGCGGAGTGTGAGGCGCAGCTGCAGAGCTGCGGCCAGGCTCCGGGGCTGGCGGACTTCAGCCAGGATGAAGCCACGGAGGAGGAGGAGAGCCAGCAGGCGGACCTGGTCAAGCGCTACGGCGGCTTCATCAAGAGGATCGACAAGAACAAGAACAAAATATTCACCTCGCCGTGGCGCGAAAACCACATCCTGAAATCCGGAGCGCTGTCCAAGAAATACGAGGACTTGTTGAGGAAGCTGGAGGAGAGAGACGCGGACGCGGACGCGGACGCGGCGGAGGGCGCGGACGAGGATCCCGTGGAGGATCAGGTGCGCCACGGTTACGCGAAACGTTACGGCGGCTTTTTACGCAAATTCGGCCCCAAGTCAAAGAGGAGTAGCTCGGCGGAGCAGGAGAGCCAGGAGCCCGAGGAGCTGCAGAAGCGCTACGGAGGCTTCATGAGGAGGATCCGACCAAAGTTGAACAACCTGAAGTGGGACAAGCGGTACGGAGGCTTTCTGCGCCGCCACTTCAAAATCTCTGTGCGCTCGGTGGAGGAGCCGTATTACTCGTACGACGACCTGACCTTATAGAGCCGAGCCGAGCCTGCAACAGGCAGACACACCACAGGGGACTGGGTCACTTGAAAACGCCAACATTTATCCAGAAAGTTATCATATGCCTGCTGATCTGCTTGTAGCCAACTCAGTTGCCTTCTGTGTAACGACTCGTCTGTGTGTTGATGGCGTCATCGTCTGTCTTTCAATAAAGGATGCTTCTTTAATAAAAACCATGAGTACAATCACTTCCTGTCTGTCCGAACTTTCAAAGGGAAAAATGACTGATTTGGGGTTTTTTTTTAGGCCCCATTCAGAAAAATAGTGACACTTCACTAACATTTTATCCCGTGGTTTCATATTGTGATTGTAGCCTGAGGTTTAAACTAGAACAAAGGTGCACAGTGAGTTCACAATAAGACACACTGACTGGAGGTCTCCTTCTGTGGCCAGATTAATCCTGATTTTTTATAATAAATGTTTTTTTTATTATCATGAATGACTTTGAGAGACGATTAAAAAAAAAACAAAAAAAAAAAAAACGTCAAAGCAGTCATCAAATCAACCCAAACATAAATCTATCTTTTACTGTACCTATATGCTCTCTGGTTGTTCTCCTCATGACAGTGAAATCAGAAACTTTTTTCTCAAGGACAGATCCTGTAAAGCTAATTTAACCTTCTCTGCAGTTCGTGTCCATGAATATGAAACTCTTCTTATTTCTTAATTCCTTGTGTCCAACGCTACAAACACACTAAGCATGAAGCGCTCAAGACTGAGTCACTGACCATTAATCTCACTGCGCCACCTTGTGGCAACCTGACGTCACTTCTGGCTCACATTTGGTCTAAATCTCACTTTCATGACCAAACACACACACACACACACACACACGTACAGGCCCAGAAGAAGCTTCAGTGAGTGGTATTTAGCGAGTGTTGATTTGATTAAGTGTTAATATGTGTGGTATTTGAAGGGACACAGGAGTGAAACAATGTGTTGAATGAAATAAGGCTCCACTCATTTACCTCATCTACTTGGTTTGGTGGAAATGTCAACACCAACGTGTTTGTCTGGTAGCGTCTCCTCTCTGAAGGGAAAACAGTAGAAATCCCTCCTCCTTCACTCTGCTAACGGTCATGTGACGACAGCAGAGACACTTCTACGACAACTGAATGATGCTCATCTGATGAAGATGGCGAAATGCAACAGAAAGGTCCAGAAGAAGCTAGTAAGTGGACCTTGAGTAAAGATTTTTCTTCATCTCCTCTGATGTGAATGTCTCCGTCACACTTTGTTCTCAAAAACTGAGCTTTTATTTCCAGACTGAACAAACCTTCACTGTATCAAATATATTATGTACAAATACATATTTACAATGACCCACCCGCTCAATCTCACACTCCGACACCTCCCTGACAGAAACACGGGGGTCGGCCGAGTGCGAGGACGCCTGAGACGAGTTGCGTGTTACATGACAAATGAAGAGTTAGAGTCAGGATGTGGACGAGGCCTCGGCCGTGACGGCAGACGTAGAGGAGGTGAGGGAGAGAGAGAGCGTCCTCCGTCTCACTGCTGCTCGGCCGGCTGCTCCCCGTCTTCCTCCTTAGCCTCCTCCGGCTGACCCTCCTCGTCGCCGTCCGCCTGCTGTTTCTCTTGCGATTCCTCGATGGTCGCCGTGGCGTCCACCACGCTGATGCTGCCGATCTGATGCTGGATGGTGCCGCCCTGCGTGGTGGCCAAGCCCTGCAGCCCCCCCGGGAGCGTCACCAGCTGGAACTGGGAGCCCATCACCTTGACGAAGGCCGTGGAGGCCGCCGAGCCGCCGGCGCCCTCCTGACCCGCCGCCGTGGACAGCACCGTCAGGTTAGAGGAGTCGGCCAGCAGCTCCGAGCCGGAGAGCGCCGAGGTCAGGAGGGTGTATCCGCCCAGGTTGGTGCCGGCCGGGCCCCCGGCCACGGTCAGCACCTTGCCCAGCGGCAGGCCGGTCAGCTGGTTGAGGGGCAGGGTGATCTGGGTCGGGGAGGCGCTGACCGTGGCCGGCCCGGAGACGGTGCGGGTCAACCGAGGGCGTTTGGGCGCGGGCGGCGCGGGGACCGGGGTGAGGGTCATCAGGACGTTGTTGAGGTGCTGGGATTTGCTCTTCAGCTCCTTGGCTCGCTTCCTGTGCTCATCACACTGCTGCTCCAGAGCTGCAGAGGAAGAGATAATGAGTAAGCGCGCACACACGCGCACACACACAAACACACGCACACACAAGAATTTGAATTATGAAGTGAGATCATTCAAAGGTGGAAACTGACATTTGAACGTGTGCCTTCCGCAGTGACGCAAATTAATTAATTAATTTGGTTGGAATGCCCTTTAGTGCACACGAAACGTAAAAAGGCCCTAGTAAAAACATAAAAAAAAAACAACAACAACTTGAATTTGAATAAAAAACATTAAAAATGTGAATATAATTTGAATAAAAAAACATAAAATTTTTTGAATATAATTAGAATATTTAACATAATAAGCATTAGAAATTCAAATATAATTTGAAGAGGAAGATTGACAGCCCACACACACACGCGCACGCGCACGCACACGCACACACACACACACACACACACACACACACACACTACAGTGCAGAGACTACATGGAGGAGTCAAAAAGGTGCGAGAAAGTCTCTGGTACTGACAAGCGAGGCTGCGGGTGTACTGCTCTCTGTAACGGTCCATCTGACTCTTATGACTGGCCAGAACCTTCTTCACCAGGTCCAACATCCCAAAGTTCTGCACAATATTGTTCAGCAAAACGGCATCTGAAAAAAAAAACACTTCATGTTAAACAGGAAACAGCCTGGTTAAACTCTGCTGGTTTTATACGTCAACCTCACCAGAGGCCCTAAGATACAATATTAACACAATCCTTATGTTATAATATGATGCTATTCTGAATATTGTAATCATGGAGTCTTATATATTACATTTTATTAGCTTTTTGTTAATGATGTAAGGAAAACTTTGTCGTCATCTATTTTATCTTATAAGATAAAGTTGTCAGTCTGTTTTTTTATTCATTTTTTTTCTGGCACAACAGGATTATCAAGCAGACAGGCTGACCAACACACTCATCAAAGTACTCTAGTGTTATAGAACAGAAACTTTCATTCATATTTGCAATTTACGGTACATAAAAGATCACTTGGCATCTGTGAATCATCTGAAAATATAATATTGCCACACAAAATGCCTGTGTCAATTCTAACCTTTGACCTGTAGTGGAGGGTCACACACTCTCTCCTGCAGCCCCTTCAGCACCTCCTGCAGCTGCTTCTGGAAGTCCTCCACCACCTCATCCAGCAGCCCCGCCTCCTTCACCGTGCGCCAGAACACCACCGAGTCCTCTGAGCGCATAAACACACGTCACAGAGAGTCAAACCCTCACTCATTTCACTCCACATGACAACGTGTGTGTGTCTATGTGTCTGTGTGTGTGTGTGTGTTTAGGTCACCTCCGATGGCTGTGACCCACTCTGACGTTTCCTCTGCCGCCTCAGGAAACGAGGCTGCGGCTCCGTTCACTGCAACATAAACAGTAAACAACATCAGTGAAACCTGTTTGTGTCACAGACTCTCTGAGGTCCAGCTCTTAAAGGGATACGGCAAATTGGCCCATTGCAGTAATCCCTATAGTTTTAGGAGTAGGTTTGTTATTTTTAATTGTCAGTGCAAGCTGTTTTCAGAACGGCGGAGCAGAGCCACGAGCTGCTCAGAGCTACATTACGTAAATTTGAGGTAAATTCATGCAAAACCGCTGATGCGCGTTCCCATTAGGAGCAGTTTTTCGACAAGCAGTCTCTGAATTTACCTCTAAAGCCTGCCACACACATAAAGATTTTATAAATCTCAACCGATTTTTTTATCTGTGAGAGACCCCAAACATGAAGATAAAAAATCTGTGATTGAACAGTTTTGATCGTATTGTGTGTGGTGTCCTGCGATATTCCAAACACAGCACACCACACACATTAAGATTTTTCAGAATCTTGACCCTCTGGTCAGAAAACGCAGAAAGAGATCTTTTTTTTTTATGAAAGCGGGACACTTCAGCCTTCACAACGATCCCGTCTGTGTGTGTCCGAGTGTCAGTGGCTCCGGACGCCGAGCAGTCAAGCGGCTGTTCAATAGGGACCCGTGCGCTGTCACATGACGGGCTGTGAGCGGGGGTTACATGATCGTTTAAACATGGCTGCTCTATTGCTGGCTGTTGCCGGCTATGAGCACTACCGTCTTTGCTATCAGCTATCAGGAAATCTCCCGTGTATGCGTGAATGTCTGTGTGAACCTCATGTAACACCAGGGCTGCACCGTGGCTCTCTGTGGGATTGCCGGTGTTGTGTCGAGAAGTGGCTTGTTGCCGCGAGCAGCATGCAGAGCTCGGCAGGCAGAGCTCGGCAAGCAGGCGCTTCTCCACACAACACCGGCTCTCCACACACAAGATGACTTTTGATTGAAACGGCCACCGAAGTCGGCCCCGATAATCGTAAATATTGAACATGTTTAATACTTACGATTATCGGCGCCGAACGTTTTCCTAGCCGATTGTCGGGGGAATTTTGACTCTTAACACACCACACACTACAAGAGAATCTTATAAGATAATCTTAAGAGCTTAAGATAATCGGGCGATGTCTGTCCGTGGTCGGAAGGGGGAAAATCGGGGCAAAATCAGCCCGATTATCTTTATGTGTGTGGCAGGCTTAAAGCAACTCTGTCTCGTAACGTTCCGTTATTATCTCATAGCGTGGTGAATGTGCAGGTCACAACTTGTCCACCAGAGCGTTTTGGAGTTGTTGGATTGTGTAGTTGAAGCGCTTGATGAGGGAAACCAAGAAATCCCATTAGCCTCCGTAGCGTAGCTCTGAGCAGCTCACGGCTCTGCTCCGCCGTTCTAAAAATAGCTTGCACCGACAATTAAAGGTAACGAACCTACTGCTGTGACTATAGAGATTATGGCAATGGGACAATTTGCCAAAATGTTGAACTATCCCTTTAAAGGATGGTACACATTGTACAAAATCTGCCAGGGTATGTAAACTTATGAGCACAACTGTACATGTAAAGCTACATGGTGTGGGTGTATCAGGAGGCCACCCAGCATGCACTGGGGCAACAGACTGTGTTATTTGTCCAGTTTTAGCTTTTGAATGACAAATTAAATATTACGGTAAATGTTTTGACTCAACTCCAATCTCAGTTTCTGTGTTTCCGTTACATAACTCTTTATTACTAAAAGTGGTGAGAATGGATCAAGAAGAACAAAGCATTAAAACTACACCTATATACATATCACCATAGAAACCAGTGGGACACTCAATCAAGCACACGAACCGGTGCCAGGGCGTAGGCTGGGTGACTTACAGTCGGCTGATGAAGGGGTGGCAGGGACCAGGTCAGCTGACTGGTCGCTGCTGATGGACACTTTGGTTCCCACCAGGTCTATCTTGGTGCTGCGGCAGGTGTTGGAGCAGACCTTGGTGTGCTGGTAGAAGTCCAGTTCACCTGAATCCATGATTTTCCTGTGTAATTAAACAACAATGAGGGATGATACACAACCAGGGCTCCAGACGGCCCCTAAATGGGGGCATTTTGCATTTTATCTACTTGTGATGCATGTGCAACCAATATATTTTTTAAATACTAGTGAAACATGGAAAGGGGCAACTCAAAGTATCTGGAACCTGTGTTTACAGGTGACAGGCCAATGTGTGTGAGGAATCGGGTCATGAACGAAAAGGAAATGTGAATATTTGCTTTACAGTGTGCGCACTCCTACATTTTCAAATTTCAAGTTAGGCGCCACTGTGCTCCTAGTAAAACAAATTAGTCTGGATGTTTGTAGGTGTCTGTACTTGTTTGGATACTTTTCTGTCATGTATGCTGTCCTGTTTTTACTTTCTGTTTTGTTTCTGTCCTCTTTTGTGATGTTGATTGTTTGTATGTTGCCGCCACCTGATTATTTTGTATTTTCATTCCCTTAAAAAGAGAAGAAAAGGAAAAAAATAAAAGTTTCCCGCTAGGGCGGTTGGTGGTTGGGTAAAAAATAAATTAGTCTGGAGCCCTGACAACATCTGCGTAGATACACAACCTGTCTTTGCTAATAGCCATGTGTGATAGAACAGTGCCACCCTGAGGTGTCTCTGTCGACTGCACGTCAGGAGCCACTGACGCACAACACATCTCATCAACACAACCCTGTTTGCCTTTGGCCTCAATTTCTGAAAGTTCAAACAATGTTTCTGCAGGAATGGAAAACTGGTTTAAATGTTACTGATCATGACGACAGTTTCAGAAAGTCCTAGAAGCCAGAGGAAAAATCCTGAACACCAGAACTGAACAGGTGATAAACCTCACTCTTCTGTTAAGCACTAAATCAAACTGAGGGTATGTTGAGTATAAAAAGAGGCTGTATGTTTGTGTCCATTCATAATCATAAAAATAACAATATCAGGCATGTAAATTTCACTGTTAGTGCATTCATCCAGACCTGAGCATGGTGCCATTGAGGCGGATGGCTCTCTTCCAGTCCTTCAGAGTGGATTTCCCTGCTAAGCACACAAACTCCTTTGGGCTGATCAGCTGCTCTTTGAACTGGTCAGAGAGGAAAAGAAACATTTGTAAGTCATGATCGACCCACTTCATCCTGGGCTTCACCCACGGCAGCTTCAATACGCTCAGAAATCACATGTTGTACCTGGACACACTTCACATTGATCCCGGGACACACAAACTTCTTCCAGACCAGCGTAGCTTTAGCGTCTCCACAGGTGATGGGGTAGAGGACATCAGCTTCAACGTCCACCTCCTCTGTTAACTTCACTGCACAGACAGAGACAGAAGTCATTTTAAACACAACTATACATCACTGTTGAAAGAGGCTTTTGGGTCATCTGTGCATTATACCATGTCTGGTTTCTGTGTTCTACGCTGGTTGGTGTATTGTGTTTCTGTGTTATGTGTTTACTATGTTTTTTTTCATTTGGACTGATTTTAACCATTTATACCAGACTCAGCATGCAAGGGCCTCTTTTATCCCTGTTGCAGATAAAAGGCTCAGCACGATGAGCTAGGGGAAGATTTTCTTTTTTTTCTCTTTATTTTCTTATTGACTGTATCCCTTTCTTTTTTTGTATTGACTTGGCATTAACTGTATTTATTGTCACTTGTGTTGTCAGTCTTTATCTGCTGCAAATCAATTTCCTTCAAGACATAATAAAAACTGAATGCTTCAATTACTACACTGCCTGAAACATACAGTCAGTAGAGGCTCTCAGCTCCGTATTTTCCGAACTATAAGTCGCGCTTTTTTTAGTAGTTTGGCTGGTCATGTGACCTATATTTAAAGCAACTTATATATCAAAAATATACGCCATGTCATCAAGAAGGTCGAGAAGGCAAAAGGCACGTACTGTATCCATAGCAACCGGAGACTCCAAAACGATCTCATGTCTCTCCCAGCATGAAACACACGGGCACAGTTAGCTCACTGTAACAACAACAGTCTTCTTCTCACTTGTTTTCACTGTGTAAACGGTCGTTGTCCACGGTGGCACCAGCAGTTTTACATTTTTCGGCTTCTCTGCCATTGCGACGAGCTGATTGGCGGAATTGTTTCAGGCTATTGTGTAGACTAAAGCCGTTTTCCCACTAAAATTAGCGGGTCGGCGCGGGTTTTTTAAACGCGGGTCGACCCGCTAACAATCGGCATTTGGCCCCTTTCCCATTGACCAAAATGAGCCGAGTCTGACCCCCCGCTGAGGGATCAGACAGAGCATAAACCAGTCGCCCCGCTCTCATCCGCGGTGCAAGAGACACAGTCATGCCACAGCCGCCCGCCGCGGAGTGTCCGTCCGCCGAGGCAGGAGGACCGCGGAGGACAGAGAGTCTGCTGCGGCCGGATGACGGACGTCCGCGGCACAACACGTCAGTTAAACAGACTGTCGCTTCTTTTCTTTTCTTTTTTTCTATCGTTTTTGGTCAGTGTTCTCTGATCTTTTGATCCCAGTCTCGGATGAGAGCAGAGCGGAGCAGAGCTTTGTTTTGGTACGTGATATGAGACGCGACCAGCGTGATGGCGTAGCGTCACGTAACGTTCAGTGTCATCACGTAAATTAGCGGGTTGACGCAGGTCTGGCGTTCCCACTGCAAGCCGTTCGGAGCCGAGCCGATTAAAGGCGATTTTAACCCGCGTCGCTTGCCGAGTCGTTTGACCCGCGTCGACGCGGCTCGGTGCGCCTTTCCCACTGCCACCAAAAGCCGATTGTTAGCGGGTTTAAACGGGTTTTTTGGCCAGTGGGAAAGGGGTATAACTGAATAGTCTTTCCAGATTAAATGTTTGTTTTGGGATTCTTATGAAATAAATGTTTCAAATATAAATGTGACTTATGGACCGATGCGACTAATACTCTGGTGCGACATATAGTCTGGAAATACAATACTTATGTTAGTCAGCTGCCATGCAAAGAACCAAGTATCTCAATCAATTTCGAGGTCAACTGTCTTGGTGAGGACACTTGAGCCGTTTTCCCACTAAAATTAGCGGGTCGACGCGGGTTTTTTAAACGCGGGTCGACCCGCTAACAATCGGCATTTGGCCCCTTTCCCATTGACCAAAATGAGCCGAGTCTGACCCCCCGCTGGGGGACCAGACAGAGCATAAACCAGTCGCCCCGCTCTCATCCGCGGTGCAAGAGACACACACAGTCATGCCACAGCTGCCCGCCGCGGAGTGTCCGTCCGCCGAGGCAGACTCTCTGGCTGGCCGACCTGAGCACCAGGACCGCGGAGGACAGAGAGTCTGCCGCGGCCATGTGACGGACGTCCGCGGCACAACACATCAGTTAAACACACTGTCGTTTCTTTTTTTTTTCAATCGTTTTTGGTCAGTGTTCTCTGATCTTTTGATCCCAGTCTCTAATGAGAGCAGAGCGGAGCAGAGCTTTGTTTTGGTACGTGATATGAGACGCGACCGGCGCGATTAAAGGCGATTTTAACCCGCGTCGCTTGCCGAGTCGTTTGACCCGCGTCGACACGGGTTGACTCGGCTCGGTGCGCCTTTCCCACTGCCACCAAAAGCCGTTGTTAGCGGGTTTAAACAGGTTTTTTGACCAGTGGGAAAGGGGTATAAGACAGAGGAGCTAGAGAAGCGGCTGGAGGGACCAACAACCTGCACCTCCTCAGTTAGTGAATACTGTAGTAATGTGTTTATTTCATTTACTTCACAAACGCTGCTTTTACAGGAGTTTTGTTAATGAAAAAAATTAATGACGCAATCTACTTAAAGCAGAAGTAAGTGGTCCGGTCGTTTTCGCTAATGCTGCGTTCCAGGCAGGCTTTTGAAATCGTAAATTACAGCTTCAAGTCACAACTTACGACTTTGTAGCGTTTCAGGCAACCCACTCGTGTTTTTCCGACCTGTTTTACCGGTGAAAGTCACTATAACGGCCACTCGTAACTTCCGACCGGTGAACTCGTACCAGATCGAACTGGTAGGACTTCACGGTCGGAAAAATACGAGTTTCCTTGAACGCACCATAACAGTCCTCGTCCCTACGTCGCCACATTCACGGCGTCCCTTGGCTGCACACACAGCCCTGCATGCCGTTCTCTCTCCTCATTGGATAAAAACTGTAGGATACGATAAATGTTTTCTCCTCGGCTCAGAGCAGAGCAGAGGGACTGACAGACCCGTGTTTCGGTCCAAACACTCTATGTAAGTGATTGCTGTCGGAAGATATAACTATTTAAGACTCAGTGTTTCCCCCAGAAAATTTGTTAGTTAAGGTGGTGTCTAACCTGTCGACGGGGGGGGGGGCGCAGATCTGTTGACGGGGGGGGGGGGGGGAGCGATCGTCGGGGGGGACGGACGCGCCGTGCCGTATTAAGTTTCGCTTTCAACAGGCGCTGCTGTTATGCATGCGCGCTTCTCTGTGGTGTGTATGTGTGTGAGAGGATGCGGCCATCGTCCGGCGGGGGGCGGGGGCGGGGGGGGGGGGGGGGGGGGGGTTGCGGCGGCGAATATCGCTACATTTTTTTTTTTTTTTAAGACGTTAGTTTAGGCGGCAGCTCTTTGTTGTTAAGGCGGCCGCCTTAACAGGAAAGCGCTGCGGGAAACCCTGAGACTTATATTAACACAAATATATCACTTACTTCTGCTTTAATTGCCAAATTTTACAAGGTCTTAATAAAAATCCTGCAGGTCACATTACCAATAACTGCCTCTTCCTTTGACAGTGAAACTGAGCTGCCGGCCTCAGCTTGTGCCTCAACTGGTGTAACTGTGAGGACCTCCTCCCTGGAAAAAACACACACACACACACACACACACACACACACACACACACAGTATTTTAAGCTTCAATTCAACTGGACAATCTCCTCAGAAACTAGGTGTGTGTGCTGGTGGCCACTCTGTGCACAGTGTATCCGCCTCACCCTGGCTGAGGGGTCAGCTCTGCAGTCATCAGCACTGCTTTGTCGTCCTCCACCACAGAGGGCAGGTCCTCGCCCACACCGTCCGGTATGGTGACGATCACAACCTCACTCATCTCCTGCATGCTGACCTCTGATGTCGCCATGGAGGACAGGTGGAGCTTCACACCCTAAATCTAACAACGGAGAGGGGAAAATCGTTTATTGCAAAGTTGATAATAATATTGAGAAAGGCATCATCATTACAAGACAATGGGTTTCCTGGCAGCATTAAAGGGATAGTCCGGCGTAAATTTAACCCATGCTCTAACACACCATGAGACCGAGTAGAACACCCCCTGGAGAGATCAAGTTCGCTGACCGCAAACTTTTCGAGTTAGAGCGACATCAGCACAGACAGCCAGATGGCAAAATACTGCTGTCTCTGGAGCCAAGAGCCAACCGCCATCAAAGAAGCCACTTATAACCACAAATCATGCTTAGAACAGCACTACACTTCGTCAACAGTACAAACAGGGTCCCAGCACATCATACGAGGCATCAAACACCTGCTAGCTTTGCCTGGTTTAGACTGAAAGGAGAGGAAAACACAACTCACCCACTCTCCTCTAGCTTGCTATAACGCAGAAGCCCTGACAAGTCCATTACCGAATGCAGTAGAATTGTCAGGAGTCCAGTGACGCAACACTTAGCTGTTTGAGCAGCTCAGCTCCATTCATTTCTCTGTCAACAACAGTTATTGTTAGAAACAGATAGGGAAAACAGATGGGAACTCGTCAGGGCTTCCCCACAGCTAGCAAGCAGCTGGAGGAGAGTGGGAGAGTTCTGTTTTCGTCTCAGGCAAAGCTGGCAGGTGTTTGATGCCTGGTATTGTGTTCTAGGACACTGATAGTACTGTTGGCGACGTTTGGTGCTGTTGTGGGCATTATTTGTGGCTATGAGTTTGCTAATCTGACTGTCTGTGCTGAAGTCGCTACGGGGGTCTCGGTCTCTCGATGCGTTAGATCATGGGTTAAATTTATGCTGGAATATCCCTTTAAGTTTCCAGAAACAGACTGAGCACTGGAAAATCAGGAGGTAGGCGACATTTTCTACGAATCGCCATGTTTATATTCCAGTATCTGGTACTAACAGCTATTCGCGAAGAGCTGGATTTAAGACTGAAAACGACAAAGACGTGAGATGTGGAGCTCTCCATCGGCAAGAGATAACGCTGAATGGCGGTAGCTTCCAATGTTTTGCTCTGCATCAGCAGCAATTTAAACTGGTGGGAGCTTTGTATGACGTTTGGTGTGTGGGTGAGGCATTAGAGGTGTTAAATGGGTCTTACCTCTTTAATATCTTTACGTTAGGGCAGTCCTGACTGGATAAATGTCGCGTCGTCTTGTAGTGAAACAGTGATGCTGCTGTGGAGCAGAGTGGTTGCGAGCTAGCTTTGTTTACATCAAAGCTATTCAGCCAACTAGCTAACAGCAGAGCGCTACCGGTAGACCCATTGAGTCTCCTTTATGTCTCAAACCCAGTATATCTACCCAGTTCTTACACTAAATTACAGTTCATAGGAAATATCATCTCAACCCTCAACCATAGACTGTAAGCCCTCAACACTACAATACTTTCTCGCTACTTCCGGTTCTCCTTCTTCGACGGTGTTGACGAAGTTGTGCATTTGGCGCCACCAAGTGGTCTGGAGTGTGGACCTGACTTATTCAACTAACTAACTAACTAACTAACCAACTAACTAACTAACTAACTAACTAATCATCTCTTTTAAACGACAATGGATTTTTTAAAAAAGTGTAACTTTTATTTAAACAGTATGACTGTAACCCAATGTAACAAATGTTTCAAATCGTTTTGATCCCTAAATAAATAATAACTTGATCGAAAATTGTACATTTTCATTGTTTGTGTTTGCTCTTCTGAGTTAAAATGAACTGATAACCTGTATTTTTTAAGTAAAATGTAGCCTAGTTCCTCCTGTGCTGTGCCTGTCAGTCTAATCTGAGAGAGGAAAATCCCGGGGCAGCCACGGAGAAGAGGAGGTCACGCGAGAGTGAGAGACATTGCAGAGGGATCCGTCATCCGTGGCGCTCGCTCGCTCGGTCCTGGTCCTGGTCCTGGTTCAACTTCTGGTCCTGTAGACTGGACTCTCCAACACCTGGACTTCATGTGTCTTAGGGCCTGGTGACCGATAGACTGCAGTTTAATATGGCGAGCCCTGGCTGGTCAGAGAGAGTCCTGGCGCTGCTCCGCCGGATGAACAGCTTCCACCTCCCAGGTAGAGCAGCGCAGTGACCCGGTGTGGAGCCTCCTCTCCGGTCAGTCACTGCTGCTGCACCCGGTGACCACCTCCGCTCTGTCCCCACAGGCTCCGGCCGCGCTGCCTGCTCCAGGTTTGAGGTCGACGGGGCGCAGGTCGGCTGGATTCCTCCGCATGTAGCCTCGCTGCTGAGCCGGTTCCCCGAGGTGTTCAGTCCTCCGCACGGTGGCGCCGTGACTCTGCGCCGCAGCCTGGACTCGTATGAGCAGAGGTCCGAGGCTGTGGACGCTGTGCTGCAGGCCCTCAGACCGGAGGAGTCCCTCACCTGCCTGAGGGGCTGGAGAGATGAGGTGAGGCACTGGCACACCTGTGGTCTTATATACTGTATTACATCACAAGATAAAATGACAATGCAGAACACAGTATTATTGTCTGCAGTGCACACAGTAAACAGTTCTATCATCTGAATGAATGTAATAACATCCAATTAAACTGGCAGTCTAATTAGCACGTTTTGCAGCAGCTTGCTGGTTGTTCAACTACATCCATAGTATACTGTATGTGTATGGAAGACTAATATAAGTATAAATAAATAAATGCAGATATAAATATTAAAAAAAATAATAAATAAATAAATACAAAACATTTGTTGTTGTATTTATGTATTAATACTTATTATGTCAGTTTTAGTCCTTCATATATGTGCACAGTGATTTAAAATAAATCCTGACCAACCAGACAAACTCAACCAAAAGCCAAGAGCAGTGGTGTTGTGAGTAACAGCATCATCATAATGGATAAACATCCTGAACTAAAGGAGTATTTCATTTTTCAGTTCGTGTATGATCCAGGGAATGTATACAGTTTTTGCAATAAAGTGCCAGAGGCATGTGACTTTTTAAAAACTCAAATCACATGTGCATCGACAGTTCTGTTATTGTTGTAGTCTGTAATTAACCCATGCAAAGCTGTGTTGTCAAAGCAGCTCCCCCCAAAACCGTATTGCATTCTGCCTGATGCCACCACATAGACACACTCTGATCTGTCCAGGAGAAATACTCAGTCTGATTGGAGGTCGCCATAACTTCCACTTTCCTTGGATCCATTGTGAATGTTCATGCTCCTGACAGAACAAAATGCTTGTGCTCTCTATTGCCTATTGGCACTGATAACTGAGACAGTTAGTCTCCTGTAGTTGCTTCAATTTTTATGTTATTTTAATGTTCCTGAAGCACTAATAGCTGCAATAATTGTATGAAATGTGCAATACAAATAAAAGTTATTATTATTATTCCATCTGATACACTGGATCAGACCTTGGTCAGTTATAAACCTCGTATTTATAGGAGTAAATACAAAGGCCTCTCCTCTTTCAGAAATACAGTGTGATGCCTAAATTCTCTGACCCTCCTCTGATGTGGATGGAAAGAGCAGCTACCAGTAAGTTCTGACGCAGCTGACCAGCTCTGTGTGGTGTTTTGTCTGAGTTAAAGGTCCAGTGTGTAAAATGAGGGCAAAACAGTGACATCTAGCATTCCGATTCTATTATTTATCTATTAAATAATTATATTGTTTATTGTTGTTTAAAATGTGCTCTCTGGTTGGCTGGATTTTCCATTCCATACAAACATGGCGACCCAAGATGGCGACACTCTCTAAGCAAGACCCTATAAAAGAAGAATGATAAGGCTATGAAAACCCAACAGATTTTATTTTATAGCGATTATACACTTATACAAATATATTCATGTTAGTATATTTAGATTTTGCCAATAAACCTTGACAAATATTACACACTGGACCTTTAAGTGCTGCATGAGCCCACTGTGATGCTGCACCATAGGTCTGTTCGGGGTGAAGCGGTACGGGGTCCATCTCAATGGATACACCGTCAGCAGCAGCGGGGAGGTCAGCATGTGGTTGGCACGACGCTCCCCACACAAGCAGACATACCCTGGACTACTGGACAACGTGGTGAGTGCCAAGTCACACAACACAGGAAGCAGATATGATCCTCATTGCAGGAATGATTCAAGGAGGCTGAAGTGTTGCTTGTTTGTTTGAAGGCAGCAGGTGGCCTGGCTGCTGGCGTGGGCATCAAACACACTCTGGTGAAAGAGTGTCAAGAGGAAGCGTGTATCCCAGCAGCCATCGCTGAGAGGGCTCGTCCTGTCAACACAGTGAGGTGAGTCTGATACCATCGCACATCTAGAAAATTCAAGTTTCAGTAAATGTAATTTAATGTTATTTGTACAGGGACAGAGCACAAGAAAACATTAACTCTGTATAGAACAAGGAGAGATGCACTGAACCAGGTTTTAGCATCTATGGGCAGAATAGTAAATAACATGAAAATTGTTTTTAAAATTGGGCTCATAAGTCACAGCAATCAAATAATCAGGGCACAGTCATTTGAACATCCTAAAACCAGTTTGCCTGCGCTCACCTGTGCAAAGTATAAATTGGATGAAAAGACTAAACCAACCTTATCACCAGATCTTCATTGTCACTGTACTATTTACCGGTAATGTTATCATTTAATTTCTTCATCACAAACACACGTTGTGGTTTATTTTGACTAAAAACTACAAATTTTGGAAACTCCACGACATTTTTTTTCTTACAGTTTTGGGAAAATAATATAAACTTATAAAATATATATCATGTGTTTTTGAAAAAAAATAAATAGTAGGAACCAATGAGCTCAGAGCGACAAACAGAGTGAGAGACAGACTGATCCATTGTTGGTTTGGGTCTATTCGAAGAATTTAGTGAGAATAAAACAGAATGACATCAATAGTTGAAAGATCAAAGCTACTTTTCAGTGAGGTCTGTTGTTTTAATGGCACTAGAGTCCTGTCAGTGTATTAAGAACACAAAACAGCAGCATTAAAACGCCCACTGCACTGTTTTTACTCTTATTACTCAGCCATTTTATCCACCACTCCTCCATCTGTGCAGCATGCTCAAGGTCAAAAACTTGGTGAGAAACACTGAACATTAAAGGGATAGTTCAACATTTTGGCAAATATGCCTATTGCCATAATCACTATAGTCATAGGAGTAGGTTCATTACCTTTAATTATCGGTGCATGTTGTTTTGAGATCAGCGGGGCAGAGACGTGAGCTGCTCAGTGAACACAATGGAGGTGAACGAGACAGGTCCCTTGTCCCTCATCAAACTCATCAAATACACAATCCAACTGAGGGAACAGCTCTTAAAACCACATAGATTTCAACCTAGGGAGCTTGCAATTTTTTGTCAATTGTCACATTTTGGGGGCCGGAAGCCAAACATCCAAGAGTCTTCAAGAAGTGTCATTTCCATAATATGTCCCCTTTAAAATGAACCACTTGTTGCTATGTCTTCTAGCTACACCTACGAGGATGAGGAGGGGGTGTTCCCTGAATGTCAGTTTGTCTTTGACTTGGAGCTTCCTCTCGACTTTAAGCCCAGAGTCGGGGATGGAGAGGTGCAGGAGTTCTACCTGCTGCCCATTGACGAGGTCAGTGTCAGTTGACATGCACACTCCTGCGTCTTCACTTTGAAACGCACACACCACGTCATCTGGATCATGATTGACTGCAATTTAGCGTGTGACGGTATTTGTTATGTCTTGCCTCGATGAAGCTCTTGACTTCCTGTCCTGGTTTCAGGTGAAGGAGCTGCTGTCCACAGATGACTTCAAACCCAACTGTGCCATGGTGGTCTTGGACTTCCTCATTAGACATTCGTTTATTGAGGCTGACACAGGTTTGAGACGGTTGGATCCATTATAAAATGTGTCGACAACATCAGATCTGTTCTTTGTGTTGACCGTGGGCTTTTCATTTCAGAGCCGTGCTATCAGGAGTTTGTGGCTGGGCTCCATCAGACATTAGAGTGAAGCTGAGGACGGAGCCTCTTGACTCCACAAGTTTACATTTATCCCAGCACATGGGCTCACAGGAACCAAGCTCAGTGCCGCTGACTGAAGCTGGTAACCGGAAGCCAAGACGGGGGAACGGTGCACGTGATGGTGGCTGATCTGATGGACCCTGCACAAAGGTCTTCTTGGGACAGTTTAGGCATTTGACCAATGACACCGTCCAGCTGCAGATGTATGAAAATATTTGAAGCTGTGAACAGGAGCAGTCCTGTCAAGAGTCAGTTGTTCTAACTCTGTACATGGACTCAAATCAAGCTATAAACACTTAACTCCTACTGCATATTTAGACATTTGAATTTAATTGACTTAAATACTAATTTAAGAGTTAGAATACAATTAGACGTCACTGTGTTTTGTTTTATAGATACTTTTAGATCCTTCAAGGCAAGTCTGGATCACAAAATGACTTTGTGTTGTATGTTTTAACCCTGCAACTAAACACAACCGGCCTCTAAAAACCCTGATGTTACGTCAATTGTGTCCACTGTCACTTGTGTCTTGAGTATCTGTCCTTGCTCCTCATTTTATTTCACCAATTACAACTTAAAAAACAACAACAAAAAAAAGACACCAGTAGCCGAGCATGGTCGTTCTGTTACAGTTTATTTCCTTTAGAATACATTAAAAAAGACGAGTGGAGAAATGTGAGGATACATCTGTGTACAAAAGAATCTTCCTCTTACAAAGAGCCCAATCGTTAAGGAGTCGCTTGCATCTTGTATTTCATTATCTGACATCATCATTTTTCTAAGTGTGTGACACACTGACCTTTTTTGTTTTTTAGTTGTGTGCAAAATAATACAAGGTAAGCCAGTAGAATATCACAAAGGTAACATAAGGTGGAGCAGAGTACAAAGCAAAGAAGAAGAACAGCTGTAGACGTCATGAGTGAACTGAGAGGAAACAAAACCCAACGATAAGATCCTGGCAGGTGTTGAGGTGTGCGCAGGTACAGTACATCCTGCTCTACTGTCAAATCTCACACCGTGTCTGTTACTTAAATAATGGGAGAGCATCTAACTGCAGAATAAAACAGACATCTGAGAGGGGGAGGAGTCGTCGGTATGAGTGGGAGTACTGTTTTCAGTCACTTCCACATGCATTTATTTTGGCAGCACAGACGGCTCTATAATCACTGACCGACTGATCGTAGTTAAACCATTTGGCAGCTAAATGCCATAGAGCTTCTTCATTGGCCGCTGCTCTTTCAAAATGATTCGGTGGCAACAGTTTCTGTTAAAGGGGCGTTACCAACATTCCTGCAAATGTTGTCCAATTAAAAGCCTACTGCTAACAAGGAAGCGTCTCCTATGATCTGTTGAAACACTGGCACGTGTGCATGTCTAATTGCCATTAAAAAAAATGCTGAATTTAATTTGAAAAATAGAGTGAAAACAGCATTTATGTTGACAAAAAGAAACTTAACTGTGCTGTAGATGTGTACGTTGTTCTGAATCAGCCAGCGAATTAAAAGTGACCAGACAGAGAGGACTCTTCCTGAAAATCTTCCTATAAAACAGGGCCAATCAGGCTCCACTTGTCATTTAGAGTAAGTTTTGTTAACCCCTTCATACCCAGCTGTGTACAGTGTGTTTGACAGTCCACCTTGATTTCATTCAATCCCAGTTTTCTGACTTGAAGGTTAATCTCAATCAACTTCATTTATTTTTTTAAGCGTTGTGTTAATGATGAAGTTTGTATAAAATACACATAAGTTGGTCTCGTTACATCATGTATTCATGCTCAACTGTAAATAATAAAACACTCAGCTTTTTAAATGAATGAAAACTGTATCAAATATTACAGGTTGATAAAAAAAAGAGAGAGAGAGAGAGAAGCGCGCTCGCTCCGTAGAAAGTTAATTTGGTCAAACTTTAGAAATGAAGGAGAATGAAAACCTATAGAATGAGAGGACAAAACTGAGAGACACGGTCACACTGTAGGACAGCGGCGTACGTCTGTCTGAGCCCTGGTCTCCTCTGGAGCTGGTCTCAGGGACTGAGGAGACCACCGTGCTCCATTCAGAGACCTGAAACCTCCGTACAGGACAAACCCTGCCTCGCCTTTAAAAGCACGAGTGAGAGAGATGCTCCTACTCTTCATGTTCTCTTAATTTAAGGTTTCTAAACACAAGATTACAGTATTTTTATCTGAAAGCTAAAAGCTATAACCTTGAACTTAAAGTATATATCCCCCCCCCACCCCCTTTTCCATTACAATTAAGCTTCTTGTTTTGTTTTGTTTTTTCCTTTGGCTCGGTTCCACTTCTTCTCCCTCATCCCTGTAACTCCCCATTAAACTGTGCCCACCGTGATGACGAGGCAGAAACAGTGGAGGTGTTTTTTTCTTGGCCTTGTCTGTTTCCCCCGTCCCCTCCCGCTCCGGCTGTCACCTCACGCTCTATAGGAGAAGGCAGCCGCTCTTCTTGCCTCGTCTCTTGGCCTGCAGCGCCGCCCGGGTGGCCATCTCGAACACCTCCCTCACGCCGTCTTTCGTCTTGGCCGAGCACTCCAAGTAGCCAAAGGCGTTGATTCGGTTGGCCATGTCCCTCGCCTCCTCCGACTTCACTGGTTCCTGTTTGGGTGGAGCAGAACGATGGGGGGGAAATCAGCTTCAACTCACACAAAAACATTTCAAAAAGTGACCTGTTCCCAGTGGGTTGAGCAGGTGCCACGTATGCAGAGGCTATAGTCCTCGCTGCAGTCTGGAACGCGGCATTAAATAACATAAAAAAAACAAAAAGTGACCTGTTCACTTTACAGTTTAAATGCGGCATCGTTTTATTGGCTGATTAACAATCATTGAACCAATGTCCGCAGTTCAATGGCTGTAATGGAAGTTACCCTAACCTACAGTTTCTCATGACCACTACAAAGCTGATATGTTCTCACTCCCATCAATTATTATTTACTTTTTTCTTTTTTTTTTGAACACTTATGCACACATTACAGGACAGTTAGATAAGTACGGAAGAGTATGGGACAAGGGGCAACAGAACAAAACAAAGAGTGGGTGGGATTGTGAAAAGGGGTACTGAGCAGGCATTTTGAGGGGTGTTGAACTTGTTGGGAGTAAAAAGAAGAAAAGAGAGAGAGAGAGAGAGAAAATATATATATATATATACTGTATATATATACACATAACGGTATATACAATAGGGATGAGCAGTGTAGAGTAGTGCTTGGAGGGATTGGCTCTGGATAAATTGCATACATGGGGACCAGGTGTTGTTGTAGCAGTGATATTATCTTTTATGGTGAATGTAAGTTTGTCCACTTTTGAGTGTTGGGTTAGCAGACTGTACCAGTGTTTTATTGATAGTTTTATTCTGTCTTTCCAATTGAGTTAAATAATTTTCTTGCCAATGGTTTTGGGGTTGATAGAGAGGGCTACATATAGTGGGGGAGAGTGGGATACTGAGGTTGAGAACTTCCCATCAAATTAGTGAATGTTTTTTCTCTCTTTTTTTCAATAAAGATACATTACCACACATATACTGATCATAAAATAAGAAAATAAAATTGCTGATAATTACAATGAAAGAGCGGGACAAAGAACATCAGTGTGAACAGAGCTCCCACAGGTTCACCCCTCCAACAACCTCACTGACCTGTTTCATCTTGGCCAGCTCTCTGCGTGTGTGCTCGTCGTTCCGCAGGTCTTTCTTGTTCCCCACCAGAATAATGGGCACGTTGGGACAGAAGTGTTTGACCTCAGGAGTCCACTTCTCCGGAATATTCTCTGTGTCGGGTTCAAGGTGGACATGTTGAATACGGAGCACACAGACACAATAATGTTTGTCAAAAAAAAAAACCTGCATAGAAGAAACCTCACCTAAACTGTCGGGGCTGTCGATGGAGAAACACATGAGGATGACGTCTGTGTCTGGGTACGAGAGGGGTCTCAGTCGGTCGTAGTCCTCCTGACCGGCTGTGTCCCAAAGGGCCAGCTCCACCTGCAAGAGAGGAGGATGTAACTACAGACACACATCCATACAACACTGGATCTTCGTCACGACTGGATGTGACAGAGGAAACACACTGTAAAGTCTCTACATTTACAGTTTAGTTCAAGCTTGTTCATGAGATTCTGAATTTTTTAGATTAAGGCTCAACTTGTTTATGACTGAGCATACTTGAGCAAACAGTGCACGAAGACGTCAGTGAACTTGTGAGAATTAGAGTAAGAGGAAAAAACTTTATTATAACGTATTATCTTCCTGTCTGAGAGTCAGGTGTTCAGATGGATCTCAACCCCGAGTCTGTGTCAGGGTGTGGTCGGCCTAGCTTTGCGTAAAGGCTGCAAGAACAGGAGGAGACAGCTGGCTTTGACCAAAGTCTAAAAAGAACACGGCTACAGTACCTGCAGTACATCCCAAAAACTGATGTGTTCTTATGAGGAGTTACTCAGGCTTTCTTTACACTACAATTTCCGATTTTTTACTCTCAAGTGGCACAGATCAGATCTGTAACATGAAAACAGGAAAAACTGCATGATATCGGATATTGTCAGATCAGATTCAGGCCCCCATCATATGTGGAAACAAATCAGATACAATGCGCCAATGCGTCTGCAGTCTAAACAGACAGATCAGGGGTCTCATTTATAACTGTTGCGTACGCACAAAACGGGGCTGAAAGTGGCGTACGTGACTTTTCACGCCAAGGTTGTGATCTATAAAAAACAGACTTGACGGGAGAATGTGCGCAGCCCTAAGCAAACTCTGACCCAGGCGTACGCATGGTTTGGAGGAAAAGGGGAATTGGCGACACAGACGGTGTGGTGGTGAACTGAAGTCAGACTCAGGAAATGATGATTGAGAAGAACGATTATGTTTTTATTATCGGCCGTCACACATTTAATTTCAACCCGTATGCGTTAGATCCATGTTGCCACGGTGATTTAAAGCAGAAGTAAGTGGTCCGGTCGTTTTCGCTAATGCTGCGTTCCAGGCAGGCTTTTGAAATCGTAAATTACAGCTTCAAGTCACAACTTACGACTTTGTAGCGTTCCAGGCAACCCACTCGTGTTTCTCCAACCTGTTTTACCGGTGAAAGTCACTATAACGGCCACTCGTAACTTCCGACCGGTGAACTCGTACCAGATCGAACTGGTACAACTTCACGGTCGGAAAAATACGAGTTTCCTTGAACGCACCATAACAGTCCTCGTCCCTACGTCGCCACATTCACGGCGTTCCTTGGCTGCACACACAGCCCTGCATGCCGTTCTCTCTCCTCATTGGATAAAAACTGTAGGATACGATAAATGTTTTCTCCTGGGCTCAGAGCAGAGCAGAGTGACTGACAGACCCGTGTTTCAGACCAAACACTCTATGTAAGTGATTGCTGTCAGAAGATATAACTATTTAAGACTTATATTAACACAAATATATCACTTACTTCTGCTTTAATTCAACAGCGCCATTATTTTGCATCGGACTGATGTTTCAGAAACATTTTCTTAGAATCTAACTTAAAATTCAAAATCAAAATTCCTTCTCTATATTTAATCACCACCATCTCTCAGTCATATTGTCCACTCCCAGAGCGCAGGAGGAGGAGAGGACGGAGCGGCTGCATGGGATAAATACATGGTGTAAATAACTATATGTTCCTATGATACTGTGTGAACATATGATCGAGAGTCAATTCAATCTCAAACCCTGGAAAAAAAAATCCAGTAATCGTTCGCACAATTGTTACATTCTGTTTTCTTGTTATCAAGAGAAGTGTCATGTTTGATCATTCCTCAGAATGTAACTGATTCCGCTAATTATTCAAAGTTTTATCGATCAGTCTAATTACTGTAAATGTATGAATACAGCGGTGAGCCCCGTGCGTAATCCTGCACCACGGCACCGCTGGAGGAGAAAGGAGGGAGAGGGAGACCATGATGAATGGTTAATAACTCATTTCAGATGAAGAACTGTTGTCATTGTTGTAACTATGTGCCGAACCGGGTCCAGCATGTGAGAGGCAGCGCACCAAAACAACACCGCGTACGCTCTGAGCCGCTGACGCCGTTGAGCTGCAGCAACATGTCACGTTGTCACTTTCACACCTGCAGCTAATTCACAACACCGACAGAACAACAGCACGTCAGACTCATTGACATGCAGATCACATTCATGTGGTGGTTTGCATTGACCATCTACGGTTAAAACAGGGCGTGTACAGGGCGGAACGTGAAGCTGATTCAGCTGCGCACACTTGTAGGAACTATGTGATCTATAAAGGGAAGTTTGCTCTCAAGTGTGCGTACGCAGGGTTTTATAAGTCTGAATATTTACTGGCGCACGCAAAACTTGGCTTTTGGGCGTACGTACACTTTTAGTAACGATCCCACGCACAGTTTTATAAATGAGACCCCAGATCTTTCCTGGCAATGCGTCATCAATGATAATATTCATTAAAGGTCCCATATTATGCTGTTTTTCAACCATTTCATATGGGTCTAAGTTGCCCAACCATATTGTATTCATAGTGTATTGTCCCCAAATCAATCTGCAGCTCTGCATCTCAGCAATCTAAAAGTGGCTCTCCAGAAATGACCTTCAAATGCAAATAAGATGTGTAAACCACGTCCACTCCACACCCGTCAAGGGGAGAGGGTGTGGTTTTCGCTACAGGTACATGTGCTAATGTTGACATGATGCGCTGATGAGAAGCGGTACCGTTCCAATATTCTCCGCTCCGCGATTTCATTTTTAATGACAGGCGGCTGTTTTTCAGTCAATGATTCAAAACGATCATCTGGCGACCGCGGTACCGACCGCTCCTCCCGCACCGCTTCATGTGAAATGACGGACGGGAGGAGAGAGATGGGGGGGGGGGGGGGGGTCGGGTCGCGACTGCCACTGTTACGGAAATGTCTCATCGGACGGAGCTCACGTTTTTCCAGACTGGCCCAGGGGGAGGATAAGGAAGTACCAGGAGGTGGAGTCACTTGAGTTCTGCGCTTCGTGACGTCAAGCTGCACAGCAATTTCAATTCGCCCATTTGGAGTCACAATCTCAAAAAAGTGTAGCAATCAATTAAGGGAGTGAACAGACTTTTTTCACCTCCAGGCGTCATATTAAGGCCACGGGAACACATAGGACCACTACAAAACCAGTAGAAAGTGGATTTTGCATAATATGGGCCCTTTAATTCCCTCTAACACACGTTTAGCTGAACCTCTGTATTGGCGCGTGGGGCTGACCTGGACGACCATAGCCAGCTGTGGCCAGCTGTGGTCACTGTCACAGGAATTATTTCAGTGTTTAATTTTTGTTGTGTCTGCGCATCTGTTATTTCCCTCACCAGTTCTTGTTTTCATATAACATTCATTCATATGTGGATCGAGGGCAAGTGAAGGAGTGTGAAAGAGAATGAGCGCAATAGAAACACCAGATTTCATGTTTGCCTACCAGCAAAAACTGAAACGAGCCGATTAGAAATCAAGAGAGGAAAAACAAACAGTGTCCATGTGTCCAAGAGGCTAAGTTCGTCCCGTCCTCACCATGTTGTCAAATTAAATTGTACATTATTATACAGTACAGTCATTTTGTAACTATTATACATTTGGAATTGGGTGAGGTCGGCCGGGGGAGGGCCTCCAAATAAAATTTTGCTCAGGGTCCCAATTTGGCCACTTTGACTATAATAACCCTGGTGGTTAGGATGAATGATAATGACCCTACCTGTTTACCATCCACCTCAATATCGGCCACGTAGTTTTCAAACACAGTGGGCACATAAACCTCAGGGAACTGATCTTTGCTGAACACGATGAGGAGGCAGGTTTTGCCGCAGGCTCCATCACCGACTATCACCAGTTTCTTTCGGATTGCAGCCATCTGAAAGAACGAGGAAAGATCTGTTACAAGTCTGTTACGATCTGTGGTCACAGTTTTCATTGGTGCTAAAAATCAGGATCCAGGGTGGTTTGAGTTAGTGGGTTCATCAGACACTTGAAAAAATGATTTGACAAAACAATGCTTTGAACGCTATGAGAACATACTTTATAAAAGGTAATGTGTCATATAACGTCATCTTCTGTTGTAGCGATTGTAAGATAAACTGTGGTGTTACACTGCTCATGTGACAACAATTAAAAGTCTATTACTCGATTTAAATTATTATTATATATTATTCAGGCGAAAAACAATATACAAACAGGTGACAGTTTATGGGATAAACTGAATGAATGAGTGGACAGGCATAACAAATGGTGTGGTTTCATTACAGGTTCACTACATGGTACAATTAAGCAGTGAATTTCCCATCATGCTCCACTGCGAGTGGCACAAAGTCACTGATTCTGATTTTCTGTCAAGAGGAAAAGATCCAAGTGCCTTTGAAGGACAAATGCAAAAAGCAATGGGCACCGATCTACAGAAACGGGACAGACAGATGAGTCATCCTTCAGCATCTTTTGGAAGACTTTCCCTCCCACAGAGTTTACTGAAGAGCTCCTGTAAATAATACACAATCCACAAAACAAAGCCATTTCTATGTGGGGCCAAACAGCAGAAATACGGAATAGGGCTTCATCCTGTTTAGTTTATAGGTTGTTGCAAATAGTCAAGTCACTGAACCAACTAAATTACCATATAACATGGCAGTCAATAGGAGGAACCTATTACTTTTATCGGGCAAAATTAAACAGCACAGATTCATAATGAGTGGTGCAGACACCTATTATGGTCTGTCACCGCATCGGGAAGTGAAGTGAGCTAACATGACACACTGTAACACACTGTATATGTGATGGTTAGCTACAGCTGCCTGGCGGATCTCGACTATTTGGCAAGTTTACGTTGCATTAGCGCTTCACTTCCTCACTGCCGTTTACCTCCGTTGTAAAGAGCCGCTGTACCTGTCATCTTAACCTCTGGTCGACTGCTTCACGATACAAACTTGCTGTCCCGATGTTACCTTATTTTTAACCATCCCTGCCCCGTGGCCTGTGTGAATCAGTGGAGTGGTAACGTTAGCTAACTTGTCGCTAGCAGCAGCAGGTCATATTCCCTCTGAGGAAGCTTTAGCTGTTAGCTTGCTAACTTTGCTTAGTTTTTCGGGACAGCTGGCCTGTGGTAAAGCCGGACACAGGGTGTTTTGAGACCGAAGTATATCGTCCGAATCTAGCGGCTAACCTTCAACACAAAGATACGAAGCAGAGACCAAATAAGAGAGGTCATATTTGCGAAAATGTACCGTTTTATTTAGAGATACTCGCCTTTCTTTCGTTTTCCTGTCGGACGCAACAGCCCCGCCCCCGACAGTGCCACGAAGATTCGAGCCGCCCATCTGAGGCACTTCCAGCCAATGGGGCACGGCGGAACCATGATGACGCGTAACTGAGCCAACCATTATAAATCATAAAATAGGTTCTGCGACAGATACCATGATTTACAATATACCTCAAAAACAAACTCACATACCTTGGAATTACTATTGTAAAAAAAACTGTAAATCTGATTATTGACCAGACAAGGAGAAAACTGAACCAATGGCTTTAGAGAGATTTATCTCTGAAGGGACGAATAACAAAGGCAGAAGGGTTGTCTCATCTCACATTTGCTCTATTCCCCTGTCTGTCGACAGACAGCTCTCTGTAGGCATTATTTGAAGCAAATCTGTTATTATGAACACCTGTGATACAGGTGGTCTAAACTTTTTTTTTTACTACCCTTAACAATTCCTTAAAAATTAAGTGGATAAAGCAGTTCTTACATAATCCTACATCCACTTGCAACTTTATACCCAAATATATTTTTTCTATCATTGGAGGCCTTTACTGTTATGTTATTATAAAATAGAAAAACTTTCCCTAATTCTGTCAAACCTCCAGAAGCAAATGCTGTTGGCATGCTCCTTAATCTATAGCCTAAATACAACTTCTCTCCACATAGATGCTTTATTTGCAACAATTGACACATAATATAAAAATAAATCTCTATTTCCTAATTCTTGGTTTGATAATAACATTATTTTAGTTACCTATAGCTACTCAATGACTAAATCTGCTAAATTACACAGAATTCCTTCAAATATATGATATTCCTGTTACCCCAAAATAATTTGCAGTTGTAATGGATGTCGTTCCCTCTGATATCCTAATTCTATTAAGAGGTGTTTGTCTTCCTTTAGACCCCACATTAACACCAGTGGGTCATATATGCTTCTCTGTCAAAACTAAAAGAAAAAATGTCCCATAAGGTCATTGTTTCAAACAGATATCACCATTACCCCATCTGTTGTTTAGTACTGGTCTAATATGGTTGATGGTTTTAACTGGATCCATTTATGGAACCTCCCAGATACTTAATTACAAATAAAGTGAGAGAAATGTCTTATAAACTAATTCATATTACTCTGCCAAACATTATTAAAATTGCTGTCTGCGTGAGTCTGAGCCCGAAACGGTGATGCACCTGTTCTGACACTGTCCCTCCACTGCCACCTTCTGGAAAGAAGTAATATGTTATATCACATTGAAGATTGACTTAGATTGGAACAATATACTTTTTGGTGTCCATGATGTCAAAAGTAAAAAACAGAAAGAACTGTATGTCATAAATTTAATAATAATATTAGGGAAATACCACATACACAAATTAGCTAAATTTGGTTACTCAAACCCGTGTTTTGTGGCATTCCAAAGGGAAACGGAACAGTAGCCTACAGTATATTCAAAGCATCTGTGACTCAAAAAAAAGCGTTTTCTTCTCAAGTACAAAAATAATGTATTATGTCCACATTTTTAAATTGAATGTCCTATTTTTTTTCTATGTAAGGGCAAGCAAAAGTATAGTATAAATTTGACGCAAGAGAATTGATTGAATCGGACAAAAAAATAGGTGATCACGTAAAACTGATTGAGATCAACTGATTTGCCCACACAGATAAAGAGATACTGTGTCAGCTACCAGGCACCAGCATATAAAGTGCACAGTGCACCAGTTATCTAAATCAGTCACTGTTCTGGTCTTGCATTGTTGCATCTCCATCCATTTTATCCATTGTAAACAGCCCATCTCACCTAAATTTACTAGGACGCATGGGAGTTTGCCCAACCAGCCCACATATGTTTTGTGGACTTGGAGAAGGCTTTCGACCATGTCCCACGTGGCATCCTGTGGGAGGTGCTCCGAGAGTATGGGGTCGGAGGCCCTCTGCTGAGGGCTGTACGGTCCCTGTACGACCGGAGCAGGAGCTTGGTTCGCATGGCCGGCAGTAAGTCAGACCTGTTCCCGGTGCGTGTTGGACTCCGGCAGGGCTGCCCTTTGTCACCAGTTCTGTTCATTATTTTTATGGACAGAATTTCTAGGCGCAGCCAAGGGCCGGAGGGGGTACGGTTCGGGAGCCACTTGATTTCATCTCTGCTTTTTGCAGATGATGTTGTCTTGTTGGCTCCCTCGAGCCAGGACCTTCAGCAGGCACTGGGGCGGTTTGCAGCTGAGTGTGAAGCAGCTGGGATGAGAATCAGCACCTTTAAGTCCGAGGCCATGGTTCTCGACCGGAAAAAGGTGGTTTGCACCCTCCAGGTCGGGGGAGAGTTCCTGCCTCAGGTGCAGGAGTTTAAGTATCTTGGGGTCTTGTTCACGAGTGAGGGAAGGATGGAACGCGAGATTGACAGGCGGATCGGTGCAGCGGCCGCAGTAATGCGGTCCATCGTGGTGAAGAAGGAGCTGAGCCAAAAGGCGAAGCTCTCGATTTACCGGTCAATCTACGTTCCCACCCTCACCTATGGTCATCAACTCTTGGTCATGACCGAAAGAACGGGATCCCGGATACAAGCGGCCGAAATGAGTTTCCTCCGCAGGGTGGCGGCGCTCCCTTAGAGATAGGGTGAGGAGCTCTGTCACCCGGGAGGAGCTCGGAGTAGAGCCGCTGCTCCTCCACATCGAGAGGAGCCAGCTGAGGTGGCTTGGGCATCTGTATCGGATGCCCCCTGGACGCCTCCCTCGGGAGGTGTTCCGGGCATGTCCCACCGGGAGGAGGCCCCGGGGAAGACCCAGGACACGCTGGAGTGACTACGTCACTCGGCTGGCCTGGGAACGCCTTGGGGTCCCCCCGGAAGAGCTGGAGGAAGTGTCCAGGGAGAGGGAAATCTGGGGATCCCTGCTCCGACTGCTGCCCCCGGGGCATGAAGCGCAAGAGAAAGGATGGATGGATGGATGGATGGATGGATAACTATAAAAGAGAAACGTGTGTCAGAAGAATGTAAATGGATTCTTCCTTATTCAATTGGTTAGACACTAGCTAGGCGCCATTATTGTTGGTTGTTGCTGGTTGATGTGGAGAAAACTTGCCATGAGTTGAAGATGTGACAATAAAGACCTAATCTGTGACACTCAACAACCCTGCCTAAGTCTTCTTCTTTTTGTTGTATCATCCAGCAGTGATTGTGGCCGTTCTTACAAACAGATACAGTCTACTTTACTGTAGCCTACTATTTTTGAAAGTCATTAAAAGTTACTGTATGTGTGTGTACATATATATATGTGGCAAGGATGAAGACGGCCCGGGCGGGCTTCGAACCCCAGACCCCCGGGTAATAGTTATCGCGCTAACCATTCGGCCAAAGGGACATCCCCTTGGCCAAGTTGCCAGGGCGCATGATCAACTGGAGGCATAGTGATAGGACTAGTCAACTGTCACATATATATACATATATATATATATTCAGAATGTTACCTGCGCGTTCAGTTTTTGTAGAATTGCAAGACTGCCAACTGGGGTTGGAGGACACTTACGTTCACACCCCAGCAGGAGAACACTTTAGTTGAGATGGTCCATCAAAACGATGCCATTACACTCTGAGAAGTGTAAATAGACAAATGAAGCATGTGATGTTGATGAAGTGCTGTGATGAGTATGTGTATATTACTAAATTCTATATTGAAATGGAATGAAAAACTAATCAATGAATTTTCAAGAGTTACAATTAGTGCAATATCTGACAAGAAATAGAGAGAGAGAGATTTCAACTTGAACTTAAACTTTTATTATTTAGGAGAGAGGCAGAGAGAGAGGGAGGGAAGGAAGGAAAAAGGGAGGGAGGGAGGAAGAACAAAATGAACAGAAGAGATGTTTTTTTGTTGTTGCAGAATAACTGGGAGAAACCAGAGCACCTGGAGGAAACCCACCCTCAACACGGAATCCATTCATGTCTAGCACGAGAGCATCAGGTGTTGTTGAGGTGTTTTAAATGTCAGTTGGTGGTAATGTTTCCACCACACGCTGCACAGGTTTGACACCAGTGATGTGGTAGCCCTGTGATGGGATGTGGGTGACATGAGGGGGATTCAGTGGCATCTCGTCTTCTGCGTAGAGAACTGGCTCTTCCACTTCTTCATGTCTGGGTGGCGGTGTAGACCTGAGAACTTTCTTACTGACTGAGGACTTAACCTTCTGTGAAGCGGGCTTTGTGGCCTTATGAAGCTTTTCTTTCACGTCTTTGAGCTCTTGTCTCAACTTGTGCTCTGTCACAATGTATTGGTTGACTAATTTGATGTAATGATTTTTCACCGACGACACATTCTTGTGAGCCTTATTCAGCTGCCCCTCTAAGTGAAACCTCTCGCGGCTCTGACTGACTCTGCTCTTCCTACAACACTCAGCGGCTTGCTGCTGTTTTTCCTTATGGTGTTCAACAGCCTTTTGGCACATGCCCCTGTTCTCTGTTGTCCTTTCATCCTCTTCTATGATGTGTTTTTGCAGGTCAAGCACTCTTTGCCTTAGTTTTGTGGGGTTTTCAACATCAATCATACACGACTGTACATCCTCCCTCACACGAAGCAGAAGTGTCTTATGTTTAGACACGTCATCCCTCATATGTTCACGTTCAGGCTGAATGGACCGTGCGTAGTCCCTATGTTTTTGAAGTTCTTTCTTTAGGAGTCCATTCACACGCTTGGTGTTATCTAACTGTTTCCTTGTTTCTGCTAAAAACGAAGTAAGGTCTTCGACTTCCTGTTGGAGCTCCTCACGTTCTGCCTCTATAAGCTTCTTCATCTCAGTTAAAAGAGCGATTTTCTTTTTATCGTTCAGCATCTCTTCCACAACAGCAGCCTTTCCTTTCCTTAAAGAAACGATTTCCCATTCTTTGTGTTTGATTGTTTCGTCTTTTTCTTTGATGGTATCTTCCCGTTTGGCCACTTTCCTTTTATAATCGATAATGTCCCTTTCGAGTTCAATTATCTTTTCTGCCATATCTGCTGTTCTATTAGCGAAGGAATTATTCAGCTGTACGACTTTACATTCCTCCGCATCCAACTGTTCCCGAAGATGTGCATTCTCTTTCACTTTTTCTGCCATTTTCTTTTCCATCATTTCCACTGTCTTTTTGTTGTCCAGCTCTGTCTCAGTGAGTCTTTTCTGGAGCACTGACACCTTCAACATCTCATGGTCAATGATTTCCTGCATTCTATTTTTTTGCATTCGCAGCTCTTCGATTCTGTTGTGTTTCACCTCCTTCACCTTCTTATCACATTCTTCTTTTAAATGTGACACTTTCACATTTTCCAGTTTTTCATGTTGTTCCAAAGTCTTCAAAAAACCCTTCTGATCTGTCTTTATTGTCTCTTCTAGTTCATCTATTGTTTTTTGCAGCTTTTTTTCCTCAATCCTGCTCTCATTTTTCAACTGTGTTACCTCAAAGTCAAGTTGATTATTTTTTCCACGGTATGTCTCTAACTGGTCTTTCTGCTTTTCTATTGTGTTTTTGGAAGCTTGGCACTCCTCTGTAAGAACCTTGATTTTATTCTCAAGAGAGTCTTTTTCCTGGCCGTGAGCTTCAATTGTCTCTCTCAGAAGCTGCTCTGAGCCCTGAATTTTCTCATTGAGTCTGTCGATTCTCCACAGGAGAAATTTCTGTGAATTGTTGTCTTTCTCCATTTTAACTGTTAACACTTGACTGTGCCCGTCGGTAACACGTGTGTGTCTGTCAACACTGTAGTAGGCTACCTATATGTCTTTTGTGACCAGCATCCCATCAGACATAAAAGGCACAAGAAGCTGTGACATCATGTCTGATGACATCACAGTGTGTGACATCACATGTGGCTGTGACTCGATGACATTCTTTTGTAACTACACACGCGCGCACACACACACACACACTAGACAGAGAGCTGAAGCACACTGATGTGAACTACACAGTGGTCTGGAATTAGATGGTCTGGTCACTACAGTAGCTCCTGTCACCTAGCAACCATCTCAAAACGAAATTTTTAAACATTTGAGGGTTTTTTTCCTTTTGATTTTTTTGCTACATTTTGCAGATAGACTATTCTTATTACATGACTCTACTGATTCATTCAGCACATTTGTGGTTTGGTGTGTAGGCCTATGCTCTCCTCACAGAGCAAAATCACCACTGTCAATTTCACCAACCAGCCAACAATAACAACAGAGTTAAATTCAACACTTTGAAGCCTAGTTTGGTCCACACCTTTTTAAAGGTATAGCTTGGATAGTTAAAAAAAAAAAAAAAAAAAGACTTATACAAAAGAAATCCACCCATGGGCTTTTACTCATGTGTGGGTGGTGACTGCAGGAGGAGGGACGCCATATTACAGTAACACTTAAAGGTAGACTCTGGAGTAGGTTGACCATATTTTGATTTCGATGCCGATATTTTGTATCTCGATGCCGGGCATCGAGATACATAAATAAAATGCCTAATTTTGTCTATTAAAAAATCCCCGGCCCCGACCATTGCTGCACAGCAGCTATGACATTTGATATTATAGAATGTAATAGAACTTGTCCTTAAATAGATAAATGTCCTGTTTTGCTCTTGTATTCTGGCGGTGGATAAAAGTTATGATTTTTCCCAACATTAATCTATGTCTGATTCCCAGATTCTGCCTGTTCTGAGAGGTTGAACCAACAAACCATTCCCCATACTGGAGCTCACTGAATCTGCTAACCATCTGAACTTGGAGCTGATTTGGGCCTTTAGGTTCTAGTCTTAGTTTCCTTTGTTACACACCTGTAATTTTATTTAATTATTATTTTTTATATTACTGTGTGTGTCTCACTGCGCCAACCTAAGTGGAGCTGGATGTATAAAGATAATAATTGTATCTAATGTTAAACAAAGTGTAGCTGCTTATTTGATTCAGAAAGGTTTTGTCTGTATATGACTCAGGTGAAAGAAGACATGTGGCTGTTTTTTTCTCTCCTCCGTTCATGCTCAGTTCTGTGTTGTTTTCACTTCCTGTATGCAATGACAGTAAATGGACATGACTACTGCTTCATGCTCTGTCTGTTTATTTCAAAAGTTGTTGGATTCAGCAGAAATACAGTTTATACTGAAGGATCAAAATCCAACACTCCACCACCACTGAGGAACAAAGAACAAGAACCAATGAAATGAAGGGAAGAAAGAGAAGGAGGACAAGACCAGGTCAAATCTCTGACCTGCCTGTAGTTATAGATTGATTTTATATCCCTGAACACAAATCAAAAACAATGACTGTGCAGTGATGAGTTGTGATTAACTGAACTCATTTGATCATAAATTCAGAAGACATTGTGTGTGAGTGAGTTCACACTGCAGTCACTGAAGTCTGATGTGATAATCAGTTAGTACTGAGGTACACTGTCAGTCCCAAACGTTTGGCGCAGACGAAAGGTCTTGTATCGGAGCATGGCTGATCGTTCCATTGCGGACCTGTAAGAAGAGAGAGTTTATTTACAGTAAATATTTCTAATATGTAAGAGACATGCACAGTTCTTACACACATGTTCCCAAACATGCACTCAGACATTAGGACATCTAAGTTTAAATAATTAATTTTCTTTTTAAAGTATCTGTTAGCAAAAGATGAATCATATTGAACTGATAGGTGCATTTTCCTAGGATTCATTTGCTGTGCTGTCATGGAGATGCATCCATGAGAGAGCTGTTGACAAAGGGTCTGGTGTGTTCAATCAGCCCATATGTACAGGGTCGGGTGGGGCTGGAGCCAATCCCAGCTAACATAGGCTAAGGACAGGGTTCATCCTGGTCAGGTCACCACACAGAGCAGAGAGAGAGAGGTGTGGACCAACAGTCAACCTAATGTGCATCATGTGTTTGGACTGAACCTGGAGAGAACCCATGCTGACACAGGGACAACATCAGACTCAGGTGGTGCACACTTGCAGATACCTGTTGGCATCCACCTGGACATCAAACATGACTGATCTCTGAACAGGGCAGAGTCAGCAGTCATTATCTGACTCTGTATGAACATACTGGTTGTTCCTAACACATGTTATGATCTATCCATTGTTACAAGGCTCCAGAAATCAAGTCCCATTCAAAGAACACAAATCACCAGTAAAAGGTCAAGAAATCATAAATACCACCAAAATTAGTCTCCAAACAGTGTTCTGGACGTTGACTGTTCTGATCTAAGTTGTCAGGTTGCGTTCTGCTCCAGTCTGTGTAGTCAAACTTTGAGCCATCAGTCCACATCCATGTGGACTCCTGGAAGAGAAAGCACAGGTTACCTCTTTAAGCACAGAGCACATCAGATCCTGTGTTTAAATGTCTCACCTTCATGCTGTCATGGCCTCCAATCCAGGAACGTGTATCAGAGCCACTCTTTTCCCGAATCAGGTCCCTGACAAACTTGTGTTCCTCAGCGCTGTGGATGGAGGCTAAGTTCCCACCAAGACTGATGCAGGTGACCTGATGACCAAGATAATGAAATGAGAGAAATACAACCTGGGTCTGAACAGCAAACACACAGGCATCGCCTTAAACCAGCAGAAAACGATGAAACTGTAGTGGGTTGGAAAATGCTGCGCATGGTTTCTTAATGTAAATAGCACCCCTGTTAAGTACTTGAACCATTCTAACATAGCACACAGACACAACACTACACATTGTTTTGTATTGAAGAAATACACATTTATGTCAGTAGATGGCGCTATTGCACAAGCAGAGCTGGGTAGCTCTGTCTCTGTGCGGCATGGATGTATCACACAAACTTATAATAATTACATAATATTATATTATATTATAGGAAATTATAATTCCTATAATATGCTGTTGAGTACATCCTAAGCTGTCATGGTAACACAGTGCTTACTTGCTTGTGTAACCCTAGATCTGGTGCCAGGTACAAAACAAACAACATCCCAAGAAAACTGTTCACAAAGTGCTTTATGGTGTAAACCAGAAATTTGAATCAAAGCCCACTGACATAGTAGTCGTCATGACATCAACAGATTGTGATCATGTTGTTCTAATACCTCTGCATCAGCTGCATCCTTGACATCGGCTTGGTACATGAAACAGCGAGAGCCAAACACAGTCCAACCAGGAGGACAGCCAGGAACTGTAACACAGTTACATAGTTAGATAATTATGGTGAATCGAAAATAAATCTCATTTAGGTAGAGGAAAAACTCTCATTAATGGTTGACAGGGCACCTGTAAAGTAGAGTGATAGGCTACATGTCCCAGTGCACTTGGACTCTGCCTCTAGTCCACTTTACATGGCTGGGAGTAACTGCTGTAAAATGTCTATTTATGGTAAATTATTCACAGATTATCACAGAGGTGATTATGGAGACATATTAAATACTGATACTACTGTGATTAAAATGTTTCAGCTTTCATTTAGACATTTACATTTAACATGTACAGTATGATGATGTTTCTGACAGCCTTGCTCTCTGTGCCAAATGTGGCCCAGTGTCTCTTCAGGAAACCCCAACATTAGATTAGATTGGTTAACATCATTAAGCACATGACACAAACAATATAAGGTGATGAATAATATGAACAAAACACACAAAGTAAACTTCTGCCATGTAGCATAATTGTAAATCCACCCAGAGACCTCCAGTGTAGAAAAAGCAGCTACAAACCTGCTTGACTTGACTGGAGGTGGACATCTGAGAACATAGAGAGCAGATTGATAATATCAGTGTCAGCAGTCCCTCTGGGCTGAGACTAATATGATGTCTGTTTAACTGGTGAGCATTTCTTCAGGAAAAGCAACAAGATCAGTTTTAGTGCTTTTCTCAGTGTGTTGTCATTTTTAACCTAATTGAATGAATCTGGTTTAGGAGCTGGTTCATGGAGATGAGCAGTTGTGCAATTCTACTGTTGCATTCAGGCACCCACAATCTAGGGCTAAAATTATTTTCTGGAGTCTGGACCAAACAGGCATGGGCCCTTAGTCTCTTTGTAGAGACTAAGGGCCCATGCCTTAGTCCATGCCTGTTTGGTAGAAGTATTAGACGTTTATGACACAATGATAATGGATGGTGTGACCCCCCCCCCCCCCCCCACCCCCCCCCCCCCCCCTCCAATTTTTCTGTGGCCAATAGGGACGCACACGATTAACCGTTTCACCTTTAACCAATAACAATAACTTTGATTACTGTAATACTAGCAGTTAACTCATAGGGGCGTGTCGACACATGCCAACTACCACGCATGCCTTCAGTCATATTTTGCAGCAAAAAAATTACATGGGAGTAGGCTATAGCCTACAGGGCTGTATGTTAACTTTTTGAGCACATAGCACTGGTGCTACATACAGAGGGTGATAATTTTGTGGCACAGGCTGGAAAGGTTGTAGCACAGGTATAAAAAATGCTCGTTACCACCTCTAAAACCACCTCTCTAGTAGCCTAGTGAATTTCATCACTAAAACACACTGGAAATATATGGAAATACAATTCACACAATAAAATAATAAAGGTACTTTATTAGTCACATATACAGCTAGTACAGTGAAATTCTTTCTCTGCATTTAACCCATCCCTGAGGAGCAGTGGGCAGCCGCGGTGCAGCGCCCGGGGACCAACTCCAGATTATGAGCCAGTGCCTTTGGTCAGGGGCACTGACTGGAGGATTAACCTAGCCGAGATGTTTTTAGTGGTGGGGGAAACCGGAGCACCCGGAGGAAACCCACGCAGACACGGGGAGAACATGCAAACTCCACACAGAAAGGCCCTGGGCGGCCCGGGATTCTTGCTGTGAGGCAACAGTGCTAAGGTGTACCACTGTGCCACCGTGCCGCCAGACAGACTGACACTTAGTGCTTTGTTACTAATGGACATGGACAATATTATAGAAATAAGCCAATGTCCTAGCCTAGAAATATAAACGCACCCTAGCGGCAGCAAAAATATTTGCTCCGTAGGTGGGTCTAGAAACGAGACATAGGAACTTTTTGAGTCTCGAACAAGGGGGCAGTTGTCGGTCTAAGAAGTGCAGCTCACTTCCGCGTTCAAAAAACTGCAATCCCCTCGGCTTCCTGTGGGGGCTGGCTCCAGAAGGGAGCAACTCCAGTTGAGCCCCATGTTAAAATAGCCGACTTTACAGCTTAAAAAAACCTATTTACAGCCTGGTACATTTCATTTTTTTGGTCTCAACCGATAGTTTCTACCCCCGCACACACTCTGAGGGGGGTGAATTTTTTTTTAACTCTACCGTTTTACTGTTATTAGATTAAAATTCTGGCCAATTAGGGCGCGGAAACGTTGAGTGACAGGTCCAGAGACCGCTGCTTCGAGGCCAGTGGGCGGGTTCTCGGCCGGCTAACCGACGCACCGCTCCAAATATGGCAAGTCAAATCCAACATGGCGTGGTTCAAACCCCGTAGCGGCACAAAACAGACTCCCCCAAACCAATGGATGACGTCAACAAGCACACTGCACGTTTCTACAAGAGACTCATTCTGATTCATCTGATGTGAAGTTTTGGACACAACAATGGGGAGACAAAATCCTCTTCAGCCATGGGACAAATCGTTCGGCTGGAACTGCCATATGTTTCAATAGATGTCCTGGTAAGATTTTATGTGAAAAAGCAGATAAAGATGGCCATTGGGTAGCCTGTGTTTTGGAAATTGACAATATCCTCATTATTTTGATCAACATTTATGGATATAATAGCGATCAAAAAAATAGAAATCTGTTGCATCAGATATCAGTAGTTATAACAGAACTCCAAATTTCTTGCAAATTTCCGTACAGATCACATAGTGGTTGGGGGTGATTTCAATTTAACTCCTGATGAATGGATGGATATGTGACAGTGGTGGTCCTGTCACTATGCCTCCAATTGATCATGTGCTGTGTGGATTCAATCCCCGCCCGGGCCCTCTTCACCTTGCCACAGATAGATGGCCTTCAAAGCTATTAAGTGAACATAAAAATCTTAGTTTTAGAAGATTTTGTTAACAAAAACAACTTGATAGATATCTGGAGAGTTTTACATAAAGAGGTTAAACAATTTACTTGCATAAACCTAACGGTCAAAGCAGATTGCGTATTGATTAAAAAATCAGCTCAAGTGAAGAGAGGGAGTAGCGCTGTTTGGTTGACCCGTCTGCAGCTTTCGGTGGACTGCGGGTGGAGGACTGGACTGTGTTGGACGAGTCAGACCAACAGGTCCGCTCGTACAACGTAATCTGGGCAGGAGACCGGTAAGTGGACGGGGCTGAACCGGGGGAGAGGCAGCCACTGGGCGTGTGTGTGTGACGGGAGTGAGGGGGCGCGCCGCCCATCACAGAGGAGAAATGCATTGTAATGAATGTAACAGCCCCCCCTCGAGATTATTGTTATTCTGACACATGAGTTAAATAACAGCTGTGCTTGAAACCACGCTGCGGTTCGTAATCGCGGTGCAGAAGAGTGAGTTTGGAGCTGACGAAAGGAGAGAAAAAAGAGAGTCGGTGGAAAATGCTCATTGATTAGAGAGACAGCGATCAGCTCCGGTGCTGTTCCGCGGTGCTGACGAACCCGCTTTATGACAAATATGATTGTGATTAAAAGAACCTAAACCAAGTCGAGTAGAGCTGAGCTGTAACTGTGTAGTGGAGAAGGGGCAACACACGCTATGCGCACACACGCACACGCGCCATCGTCCCCTCAGATGCGGCTGCATCTCTCCAGGACACTGGTGTGTGTGAGTGTGAGAGAAATAAAAGCTGTGACTTGCTTGGGCAGACGTTGTTTGGTGTCACCCGCTGATTTGCATACCGGTAGGTACATAAATATCTAGACCCCGAATCTATAAGACTATATGTATAAAAATATGTATAAAAAATTGCGTGTATCATTTAGGGGTTTTTATATCCCTAAATGATACACGCAATTTTATGTTTACTGTTTCATTCCGTGTAAACGTTGTGTACACTGACACACCCCTCTGTATCAAAAGTATAGGTCTTTATGATTAAAATAAACTAAATGGATTTTTTTTACTACAACTTTGTTGGTTGGACACTCGGATGTGTCTGTGTGTGGTCTTATAATAGATCCATGGTGAGAACCTACAGTAAAATACTCCGCCCCCACCACCACCACACACACACACACACACACACACAATCCCTGAGAGCAGACAGTAAAGAGGTGAGTGAGAGAGAGACCCCCCTCCACACACACATATGCATTTCTTTATAAAAGAGGAATGTGTTTTAAAATAAAACTAGAAAAAACATTTCCAAGAATGGAAATGGTGTGAATGCTGAAAGCAATGCTGAATGAGCTGAAGAAATTGTTGAAACAATGCTGAATGAGCTGAAGAAAGAAAGAGAGAAGAAAAGGACAGAAGGAAAGAAAGAAAATGGGAAGGGTAGATGGAGAAAGAAAGAAAGAACAAAAGGACAGAAAGAAAGAAGACACAGAGAGAAGGGTAGATAGAGAAAGAAAAAGGTAAGAAAAACAGAATAATAGAACATAAAGAGAATAGAGAATGAATGAAAGAGACAGAGGGGTAGTAAGAAAGAAGGAAAGAAATTGGGGTGGATAAATGAAAGAGAGAGATATACAGAGAGCAGTAGAAAGAAAGAAAGAAATGGGGTAGAAACATAGAAAGAGAAAAGGAGTAGAAAGAAAAACAGAAAGAAACAAAGAAGTAAAAGAAATGGGGTGAAAGAAAGAAACAAAGAAAGAAAGAAGAAAAAGAGAGAGGGGGATGATAGATAGAAAGAGGTAGATGGATGGATAGGGAGGGAAAGATAGAAAGAAGTTATGTAAAATACAAATGAAGGAGTAAAAGAAAGAAAGAAAAAGAGAGAAAAAAAGAGACAAAGGGTTTATAGATAGATAGATAGATAGATAGATAGATAGATAGATAGATAGATAGATAGATAGATAGATAGATAGATAGATAGATAGATAGATAGATAGATAGATAGATGTTAAAAGCTGCATCCTATGTCCCAGGCTCCATCTGTAATTGTACTACTATTAATAGAGTTGGAAAGACTAAACGTCTGAACTTAAATTCATGAGAAAAATATAAATTGTTGGAGATGTTTACACCAAAAGTATAAAATCATTGAGAGGTTGATGAATGTGAGCTGAAAACCTGTGTGTGTGTGTGTGTGTGTGTGAGTCTGACGGTCTCTCTGTCTGCGTGTACATGTGCAGAAAGCCACAGAACTCCTCTCTCCCTAATGATCTGATTGATTGGCAGCCTGCCCTCAGAAGTTACCATGGCGACTCAACTAACTGCTTACATTTTACTGTGTGGAACAGTGTTGTGTTTGTGTGTTTGTCTGTTTGTGTATGTGTGCATGTGCGCATGTGTGTGAGTGTCTGTGTGTGTCTGTCTGTGTGAGTGTGATGCCTGTGTTTGTGCGTGGACATCCTCTGTCAGTCTGGTTTATCGTGTGTGTGTAGGCCTGTGTTTAAAAACATCTTAACGAGCGGCCAGGCTGCACCTGCACTGTTCTATTTATAGACGTTGATAACGAGCTGGCCGCTACAGCTGGACCAACTGCACACAGAGCAGAGCAGAGCAGAGAGATTTGAGCTCGGAGCAGCTTCCGAAAAAAGCCCAGAAAAAGAGAACCGTACCTCTTATCAGAATGTGGCCATGACTACTGGGGCAAGGAGACCTTCCTGAGCACATTGATGTGCATTAAATGTTTGTAGGGCAAAAACTTTTCTCAGGGTCGCAAGGTAGAAAAGGGGGGCATTTCTGTTTTTCTAAAAAAATCAGCTCCTACTTTTATATTGAAGTGGATGAGCCACTGGAGCGGGTCTAGCTGCACAATTAGGCTCACGGAGACAAGTCTGTAAGTCTGTCTGCTGTTTTGAGCATATCAAATGAGACACGACAAGTGTGGCTACAAACCAGTGAGGAAATCATGTGTCTAGAGTTTAATTTGTGGCCGTGCTGGCAATTTATCCAGAAAAAATCCTGAATGTTTTTTCGATCCCTCTCACTCTAGCGATGATGTCACTCATTCTAAGCCCTGCTCGTTGGACGCAACACACACCCATTATAAAGCTGGATTTTGTCAAAAAACGTAATGATTTTAAAGCGGCCAAATATCAGAAACTGTTGAAGATATCAATAAGCTGAGTCATAGAGGAATACTTAAAAAGTTTGTCTACAGCTCAGAATTTGAATGAAGTATCTAGCTGAAAGTATGTTGACACTTTAAAGGCTGAAAGAAGTAAGAAGATTTGAAGAGTTTCAAGACTGTTCCAATGCATTCTCTATGGGGAAAAAAAAATCAGAAATAGTTGAATATTGCAAAAAGTATGAATAGTTGAAAAGAGAAAAGACATAGCACACCTGTCCCGAAAAGGCTGAACATTTTGATATTTGAATTGTTGAAATAGCACAAAGTATGAAGGACTAGTTAAATGCCGAAGAAAGGCAGAAAATGGCCGAACCGAATAACAATAGTGTGAATGCTTCCAGCATTCACACTAATTATTCCAACTTATATGAGGCAACTTTCCAGAGCTAGCAGATAGCTCGTTGCCTCAACAACTGAAGCAACCAAGTTAACAAGTAGCTAAATATGCTACTGTACGTTATCTTTTTATCTTTGGCCACTTTTTTAAGTCGTCCTCACACCTCACAATATTAGTAGGCAGCGGTATTATGATATTGTCTCGTTTGAGTTGTAAAAGGTGGTGTTTTATGTCTCTAACGCTCGCAGAAAGTGGATTAGCGCGTACTGTTAGCATGTAAACAAACGCTACTTCCGGTTCGCACTGGAAGCTGCGCCCATAATTCCCGAAAAGCATCATGGGGGCTAGGAATAAGGTGGATACCAGAGATGCGCGGATAGGCAATTATTTCATCCGCAACCGCATCACAAAAGTCGTCATCCACCCGCCATCCACCCGAACCAACGTTTTTTCAAAACCACACCCGCCCGCCATCCGCCCGTTGTTGTAGGCCAATATCTAATATGGATGAGGGGGGTCGGGCCGTATGAGTTTAACTTCTGCCGCGCTGCTGTCATGCAGTGCGCGCCCCTCTCTCTCTCTCTCTCTCTCTCTCTCTCTCTCTCTCTCTCTCTCTTTCTCTCTTTCTCTATAACGGGAACAGAGCGCTATGCGGAGATGAACGGAACGAGCCAAAAGCCGAAAATCTATTCCTGACGTCCGCGGTCGATATAAAGTCGATAGGTTTCAGGTTTCATTCATCCACGTTTTGACAGACAACACAAACAGCCAGTGATGATGAGTTGCGCCGCACTGACAGCCATGTGGCTCAGCCAGCCAGGTGACTCACACAGCACAACAACACAACACAGCGCAGCGACATGTGCAGGCTGCTGCAGCAGTGCACGTCAAAGGGACACCGCCGAAAATAAAATGAATATGATGCACGTAGTTTTGAAATTGTTTTTGCGCATGCTTTCATCCATAAAATGACCAAAACTGAACACTATAAGCGTATTTCTTCATCACTATAGCGAATTATTTAAACAGCATTTGTATAGAAATGATTCCGTCCCTAGCCTTTTGAGATCCATATAAAGCGTTTGATTAGGCTACTATAGCCTATCCGTGATCACTATAAGCTGTTTCCACTGTATTGTCATTTCCATGAAGAAAGTGTTGACTGTTGCCAATGCCCTCAGATCAGGAGTGCGTTCCTCACAAAATGAATAAGGTGTTGCCATCTCTCATGCACAGACACCAGTGGGCAATTACTGCAGTGCCTGATGAAAATTTGACTGTTTCAAAGAGTGCTGCTCGTTTTTCGTATGTGGGTAACAATATTTAGCTAACTATGTATATATTTTTCCTAATTGGTTCAACCGCCACCCGCCCGAATCTAATTAAAATATATTTTTTCGTCATGTCACCCGCCCGACCCGCGGTTTATCCGCGGACTCCGCGGTTGTGTCCGCAAACCGCGCATCTCTAGTGGATACCCTCCGCAGGGTGCTTGAGGATGCATGGGAGTTTGCTCAACCAACCAGCCCACATATGTTTTGTGGACTTGGAGAAGGCTTTCGACCATGTCCCACGTGGCATCCTGTGGGAGGTGCTCCGGGAGTATGGGGTCGGAGGCCGTCTGCTGAGGGCTGTACGGTCCCTGTATGACCGGAGCAGGAGCTTGGTTCGCATGGCCGGCAATAGGTCAGACCTGTTCCCGGTGCGTGTTGGACTCCGGCAGGGCTGCCCTTTGTCACTGGTTCTGTTCATTATTTTTATGGACAGAATTTCTAGGCGCAGTCAAGGGCCGGAGGGGGTACGGTTCGGGAGCCACCTGATTTAATCTCTGCTTTTTGCGGATGATGTTGTCTTGTTGGCTCCCTCGAGCCAGGACCTTCAGCATGCACTGGGGTGGTTTGTAGCCGAGTGTGAAGCAGCTGGGATGAGAATCAGTTGTCACTGACCTCTTGACCTCCGAGGCCATGGTTCTCGACCAGAAAAAAAGTGGTTTGCACCCTCCAGGTCGGGGGAGAGTTCCTGCCTCAGGTGCAGGAGTTTAAGTATCTTGGGGTCTTGTTCACGAATGAGGGAAGGATGGAATGCGAGATTGACAGGCGGATCGAGGCAGCGGCCGCAGTAATGCGGCCCATCGTGGTGAAGAAGGAGCTGAGCCGAAAGGCGAAGCTCTCGATTTACCGGTCGATCTACGTTCCGACCCTCACCTATGGTCATGTCAATGTCAATGTCAATGTCAGCTTTATTTATATAGCACATTTAAAGGCCGAAGGCCAGCCAAAGTGCTTTACAGGATAAAAGTCAGCAATACAATGAGCAATACAAGCAAAGCAGTATGATAAATGAACAAATAAGCAATACACATGAGAACAGTAATACAGTATAAATCCAAAATACAGTGACTTAATTCAGCCAAAGGCCAGAGTAAACAAGTAGGTCTTAAGGTGCGTTTTGAAAGTAGCGAGGCTCGTTGCAGACCGCACAGAAAGTGGCAGAGAGTTCCACAGTGTGGGAGCTGCAACTGCAAAGGCTCGATCGCCTTTGGTTTTAAGGAACGATCGGGGAACGTCCAGAACCAACTGGTCGGATGACCTCAGGGCTCTGGGGGATCGATGTACATTAATAAGGTTGGATAAGTATTCTGGGGCCAGTCCATTCATAGACTTAAAAACAAATAAAAGAATCTTAAAATCAATCCTGAGCTTAACCGGGAGCCAGTGAAGGGAGGAGAGCACCGGTGTTATATGCTCGCGTTTCTTTGTCCCAGTTAGGAGCCGGGCTGCTGCGTTCTGCACAAGCTGCAGACGGTTTTGTCATGAACTCTGGGTCATGACCGAAAGAACGGGATCCCGGATACAAGTGGCCGGAATGAGTTTCCTCCGCAGGGTGGCGGGGCGCTCCCTTAGAGATAGGGTGAGGAGCTCTGTCACCCGGGAGGAGCTCGGAGTAGAGCCGCTGCTCCTCCACATTGAGAGGAGCCAGCTGAGGTGGCTCGGGCATCTGTATCAGATGCCCCCTGGACGCCTCCCTTGGGAGGTGTTTAGGGCACACTGGAGTGACTATGTCACTCGGCCGGCCTGGGAACGCCTTGGGGTCCCCCCGGAAGAGCTGGAGGAAGTGTCCAGGGAGAGGGAAATCTGGGGATCCCTTCTCCGACTGCTGCCCCCGGGGCCCGACTACGGATGAAGCGGAAGAGAATGGATGGATGGATGGATGGATGGATGGATGGATGGATGGATGGATGGATGGATGGATAACTATAAAAGAGAAACGTGTGTCAGAAGAATGTAAATGGATTCTTCCTCATTCAATTGGCTAGACACTAGCTAGGTGCCATTATTGTTGGTTGTTGCTGGTTGATGTGGAGAAAACTTGCCATGAGTTGAAGATTGTAATGTGGGGTTGGCGAGAAGCTTAGCCACGGATGCTAATAGCTCAGCTCCAGCACGAAATAAAGTTGAGAGGCCGGAGACGAAGTGGAAGGATTTCCGCACTGTACATTTATTCACAGATACAGACCATACAAGCCAGGTCTCACAGCATAAACTATTACCCTCAGCAAAACAATAAACGGAGGACAAAGTAGTTTGTGGCCTGCAGCCTTCACCAGCGTCCACATTACTGAAATCAAGGAAGTCGACTAGAGGAGAAAGGTGATACCAAGTGACCAAACAAAAGGAGGCGCCACCGTGTGGCATTAACGGGTAGTGCACTGTTATACTCTGGCTGTTACAAGATGTGACAATAAAAGAGCTATCTGTGACACTCAACAACCCTGCCTAAGTCTTCTTCTTTTTGTTGTATCATCCAGCAGTGATTGTGGCCGTTCTTACAAACAGATACAGTCTACTTTACTGTAGCCTATTACTGTTTTTGAAAGTCATTGAAAGTTACTGTATGTGTGTGTACATATATGTGGCAAGGTGAAGAGGGCCCGGGCGGGCTTCGAACCCCAGACCCCCGGGTAATAGTTATGCGCGCTAACCATTCGGTCAAAGGGACATCCCCTTGGCCAAGTAAGGGCGCATGATCAGCTGGAGGCATAGTGACAGACAGGACCCGTCAACTGTCACATCTCTCCCCCTCTTTTCACAAGCACGTCCTCGTGCTTCCGCGCAGGCTGCCACACATTAGGAATCCATGGACCCACCCCTAGTGCTACATGGATCCAGCCAACAACACCAGAATGTGGCAAGGTGAAGAGGGCCCGGGCAGGCCTCAAACCCCAGACTCCCGGGTAATAGTCATGCGCGCTAACCATTCGGCCAAAGGGACATTCCCTTGGCAAGGTCGCCAGGGCGCATGATCAACTGGAGGCATAGTGACAGGACTCGTCAACTGTCACATATATATACTGTATATATATAGTATATATATTAAGAATGTTACCTGCGCATTCACTTTTTGTAGAATTGCAAGACTGCCAACTGGGGTTGGAGGACAGTTATCTTCACACCCCAGCAGGAGAACACTTTAGTTGAGATAGTCCATCAAAACAGCCTTATGAAGCTTTCCTTTCACATCTTTGAGCTCTTGTCTCAACTTGTGCTCTGTCACAATGTATTGGTTGACTAATTTGATGGAGCCTAATGATTTTTCACCGACGACACATTCTTGTGAGCCTTATTCAGCTGCCCCTCTAAGTGAAACCTCTCGCGGCTCTGACTGACTCTGCTCTTCCTACAACACTCAGCGGCTTGCTGCTGTTTTTCCTTATGGTGTTCAACAGCCTTTTGGCACATGCCCCTGTTCTATGTTGTCCTTTCATCCTCTTCTATGATGTGTTTTTGCAGGTCAAACACTCTTTGCCTTAGTTTTGTGGGGTTTTCAACATCAATCATACACGACTGTACGTCCTCCCTCACACGAAGCAGAAGTGTCTTATGTTTAGACACGTCATCCCTCATATGTTCACGTTCAGGCTGAATGGACCGTGCGTAGTCCCTATGTTTTTGAAGTTCTTTCTTTAGGAGTCCATTCACACGCTTGGTGTTACCTAATTGTTTCCTTGTTTCTGCTAAAAACGAAGTAAGGTCTTCGACTTCCTGTTGGAGCTCCTCACGTTCTGCCTCTATAAGCTTCTTCATCTAAGTTAAAAGAGCGATTTTCTTTTTATCGTTCAGCATCTCTTCCACAACAGCGGCCTTTCCTTTCCTTAAAGAAACGATTTCCCATTCTTTGTGTTTGATTGTTTCTTCTTTTTCTTTGATGGTATCTTCCCATTTGGCCACTTTCCTTTTATAATCGATAATGTCCCTTTCGAGTTCAATTATCATTCAGTTAATGATATTATCAGCCATTTTATTTAATTATTATATTTTATATTACTGTGCGTGTGTCTCACTGATTATTTTTTATATTACTGTGTGTGTGTCTCACTGTGCCAACCTAAGTGGAGCTGGATGTATAAAGCTAATAATTGTATCTATTTTTTTCTCTCCTCCGTTCATGCTCAGTTCTGTGTTGTTTTCACTTCCCTGTTTGTATCAAAGTGTATGCAGTGACAGTAAATGGACATGACTACTGCTTCATGCTCTGTTTATTTCAAAAGTTGTTGGATTCAGCAGAAATACAGTTTATACTGAAGGATCAAAATCCAACACTCCACCACCACTGAGGGACAAAGAACAAGAACCAATGAAATGAAGGGAAGAAAGAGGACAAGATCTCTGACCTGCCTGTAGTTATAGATTGATTTTATATCCCTCATGTCCCCTGACAAAATTACTGAACACAGACTGTGCTGTGATTAGTTTGATCATAAATTCAGAAGACATTGTGTGTGTGTGAGTTCACACTGCAGTCACTGAAGTCTGATGTGATAATCAGTTAGTACTGAAGTACACTGTCAGGGCCAAATGTTTGGCACAGACGAAAGGTCTTGTATCGGAGCATGGCATATCATTCCATTGCGGACCTGTAAGAAGAGAGAGTTTATTTACAGTAAATATTTCTAATATGTAAGAGACATGCACAGTTCCTGCACACATGTTCCCAAACATGCACTCAGACATTAGGACATCCAAGTTTAAATCATTAATTTTCTTTTTAAAGTATCTGTTAGCAAAAGATGGATCATATTGAACTTATTGATGCATTTTCCTAGGATTCATTTGCTATGCTGTCATGGAGATGCATGAAGAGCTGTTGACAAAGGGTCTGGTGTGTTCAATCAGCCCATATGTACAGGGTCGGGTGGGGCTGGAGCCAATCCCAGCTAACATAGGCTGAGGACAGGGTTCATCCTGGTCAGGTCACCACACAGAGCAGAGAGAGAGAGGTGTGGACCAACAGTCAATCTAATGTGCATCATGTGTTTGGACTGAACCTGGAGAGAACCCATGCTGACACAGGGACAACATCAGACTCAGGTGGTGCACACTTGCAGATACCTGTTGGCATCCACCTGGACATCAAACATGACTGATCTCTGAACAGGGCAGAGCCAGCAGTCATTATCTGACTCTGTATGAACATACTGGTTGTTCTTAAAACATGTTAAATTATGATCTGTCCATTGTTACAAGGCTCCAGAAATCAAGTCCCATTCAGAGAACACAAATCACCAGTAAAAGGTCATAAAAACATAAATACCAAGATAATTAGTCTCCAAACACTGCTCTGAACGTTGATCTGAATGTAGTTTGTTGTCAGGTTGCCCTCTGCTCCAGTCTGTGTAGTCAAACTTTGAGCCATCAGTCCACATCCATGTGGACTCCTGGAAGAGAAAGCACAGGTTACCATAAGCACAGGGCACATCAGATCCTGTGTTTAAATGTCTCACCTTCATGCTGTCATGGCCTCCAATCCAGGAACGTGTATCAGAGCCACTCTTTTCCCGAATCAGGTCCCTGACAAACTTGTGTTCCTCAGCGCTGTGGATGGAGGCTAAGTTCCCACCAAGACTGATGCAGGTGACCTGATGACCAAGATAATGAAATGAGAGAAATACAACCTGGGTCTAAACAGCAAAAACACAGGCATCGCCTTAACAGGGTTCCTACAGCTTAAGCCAAGTTAAGACTTTTAAAGACTTTTTTAAAGCCACTTGAAATGAAATTTAAGACCGACTTCATAATAAACACAAATGCAGAAAAAAAACACCACATCAATTACATAGGGTTAGGGACAATTTTACCCACTTTCCTATGTGATCCAAGGTAAAGTGACTGCTACATGAACATTGGATTGTCTCTTTCCAGCTGTCCTTTCAAAATAAATGCATAAAAAGTCTGGAAAAAAAAAAAAACAATGACTCGGGAGCTGGTGGCGGTGAGAAATTTAGCGTTGACGGCCACCACTAACTTCTCTATGTCAGAATGTTACCAATTCTTTTGAGATTTGAGACTAATTACAACTATAAAATCCCACTTACCAAATGTTAACATTTTTAAGACCTTTGAAAAATTGATTTAAGACATTTTAATGCCAATTAAGGCCTTGTTTTTAGATTAATGAATTCAATGCCTTTTAAGACTTTTTAAGGATCCGTAAGAACCCTGCTTAAACCAGCAGAAAACAATGATACTGTAGTGGGTTGGAAAATGCTGCGCATGGTTTCTCACTGTAAACAGCACCCCTGAAATACTTGAACCATTCTAACATAGTACACAGACACACAACACTACACATTGTTCTGTATTGAAGAAATACACATTTATGTCAGTAGATGGCGCTATTGCACAAGCAGAGCTGGGTACTAGCTCTGTCTCTGTGGAGCATGGATGTATTACAAGAACTTATAATTATTACATAATATTATATTATATGAAATTCTAATTCCTATAATATGCTGTTGAGTACATCCTTCAAGCTGTCATGGTAACAGTGCTTACTTGCTTACATTGTGTAACCCTAGATCTGGTGCCGGGTACAAAACAAACAACATCCTAAAGAAAACTCTTCACAAAGTGCTTCATGGTGTAAACCAGAAAGCCCACTGACATTGTAGTCGTCATGACATCAACCGTTTTAAAACCACAACAGAGGCGCTGTGTGATCATATTGTTCTAATAACGTTACCTCTGCATCAGCTGCATCCTTGACATCGGCTTGGTACATGAAACAGCGAGAGCCAAACACAGTCCAACCAGGAGGACAGCCAGGAACTGTAACACAGTTACATAGTTAGATAATTATGGTGAATCGAAAATAAATCTCATTTAGGTAGAGAAAAGCTAACAACTCTCATTAATGGTTGACAGAGCACCTGTAAAGTACAGTGATAGGCTACATGTAGTTACTTGTCCCAGTGCACTTGGACTCAGCCTCTAGTCCACTTTACATGGCTGGGAGTAACTGCTGTAAATGTCTATTTATGGTAAATATTTCACAGATAATCACAGAGGTGTAAATCCACCCAAAGACCTCTAGTGAAAAAGCAGCTACAAACCTGGTACATTGACTTGACTGGAGGTGGACATCTGAGAACATAGAGAGCAGATTGATTATCAGTGTCAGCAGTCCCTCTGTAATGGGCTGAGACTAATATGATGTCTGTTTAACTGGTGAGCATTTCTCCAGGAAAAGCAACAAGAACAGTTTTAGTGCTTTTCTCAGTGTGTTGTCATTTTTAACCTAATTGAATGAATCTGGTTTAGGAGCTGGTTCATGGAGATGAGCAGTTGTGCAATTCTACTGTTGCATTCAGGCACCATTAATCTAGGGCTAACGGAAATATGGAAATGGAAATCATCATCATTTGTCAATTGTTTGCTTTCCATTTTCAGAGAAATATGATAATTTAAATTATTTTCTGGAGTCTGGACCAAACAGGCATGGGCCCTTAGTCTCTTTGTAGAGACTAAGGGCCCATGCCTGTTTGGTAGAAGTAGCCTACTAGACGTTTATGACACAATGATGATGGATGGTATGGTGCAGCTCCTGGTATGGCAAACAGCTCCTTTGATTCAGGTATTATACTTTGCCACATTATGATTTCACTACATTAAACCAATGCAAAAGTAATTAGAGCTCAAGTAAAAGTGTGACCACATACATTCCATGTATTAATTTGAGGGAGGCCATGGTCTAGCTACTCAGAGACCTGATGTCTTCATTGTGTCCATAGACATGTATTTGGCATTTGTTGAAGAAACTCAAAAGTTACATCAAACTCAAAATTTTTAATTCTGTGAGTGATTTTCTCACCTCACTGTTTACCACACATGCAACTGTCTGGAAGTAAAGCCAGAGTCATGTTCTTTAGCACTGTTTGTTTTCATTGTAACTGGGGATCAGAGAGTTTTACTCACAGTTCCTTCAAACAACAGTCCACCAGTGAAACAGAGGAGGAAGACCACCTGAAAATGTGACGCCATCTCTGGAAAGACAACAAAACAAGCTGACTGTGTAGTCTTTCAGCAATGAAGTGACCTCAGTGATTGTAAGCCTGAATGATTTAAGAGAACAATCTATTTATTATTATGGATTTCAGTTGATAGATAAACTTACCTGTAGAGGTATCTGACACAGGAGGAGGAACAGGCAGGTTGTTGAGAGGTGGATATCCATCCTGTCCTATTCCTTTTATACCTATAGCAAAGTGTAATGGGAAACTTGTTGTTTGCCGTGATGTGTTGTGAAACAACTTTCTAATCGATTCAGTTCCCTTTGGTCAGACTGTTAAACAAACTGCATGTACGGTAAGTGTTTATTGTCCATGTGTAGGTCCCGGAACACCAAGAAGGTGCTGTTTCGGGAAGGTCACTGAGGGGGGGGTTACGAAAGCGGCGGCGGATTCATTTTAGAGGTGGGGGGGGCATGGAGGTTGGGTTGTTACGGGGCATAGATTTACACACTCACTGTCGGTGCAATAGTCATATTGTAGCGTCCGGCCGTGATGCGTAATACCAGCATTTTGCGTAATCCCAGACCGTCATGCCTACCGTAATTCTCAAAAGAAAAAGAAAAAAAGAACGCCCTGCACTCCGGTCTCCTGTGCTGGTCTGGCTGCAGGCTTGAGTAAATAAAATGTTGTGAATACACCAGTTAAAAAGCCCGTTTGAGCAGTTTCTATAAACTGCTAGGTTCTCAACGACCCGACCCGGTCCGATCCGCAGGTGTTGAAGCCTGGACCTGATGCAGCCGGACTCAGAGCAGGGCAGGGGCGTAAAGTGTGGGGGGGCAATGGCCCCTTGCCCCCCCCGGCGCCCTTTAATGTGTGTGCGTTTGTAGCCCTCTGATTCAGTGATTTGCTTCAGTTTAAAAGCAGGATGGTCATTTATAAGCGGTCTGGGCAGAACATTGTAGGGGGCAAAGAGCTTTATGTCTTTTACACTGGTTAGGAAGTATTCATTAAAAGTTTGGGCCAACACTGAGGAGTCCTTCACCAGGATATTATTAATTTTTAGTTCTAGGGCAGTGTCATCCTGCTTGGTATCTTTACCTAGTAACTTATTAGATAGTTAAGTTGCCAGGCTTTTCTGCCATTCCCTTTAGCCCCTTTTTCAATTGTGATGTACAGATGGTGTTGTATCTGCTTGGCATCTCTGCCTGTCGCACCTCCTCCGGTGCACTTTGGGTCAGCTGCAGGGTCATCAGCTGGAGCCACCGTTCATAGATGTTTCGCCCCCTGACCAGTACATCTCCCGGTGGGGGGGGCAGTGGCCTTGTGGGGACGTCCACTACATTTGAGTAGTGAGTCTCTTGTCTTCATCAAGGTTCTACAGTTTGAATCTAACCATGGAAGATGACATGTGTTTTTTGCTCTCTTTCGCCCCCTTCTGCTAAAGGCAGATTTTATCTCAGCAATCTTACTATATATATATATATATACTGTATATATATATTACTATATTAGCTATGGTCTACAATCTGAAAGACGATGAGCACCCCCCACACACACACCCCTCCGAGCTCGTAGGCCCTCCCCTCGGAGCCTCCTCACGGCACGCCCCCCTTCAGCAGAGCAGAGCAGAGCAACAAGCCTGCTGCCAGCAGAAACCAAACACGGCTTTGAATGTGGAGTAAAATGTCGGATTCACAGTCACAACTTCCACAATAAAACCAAAGATTACCTGTTCAACATAAACTCTGCTGTATCAGCACCGCCGCTGCAGCCTGAGCGGGGTCGTTCTGCACCCTGCAGCTCCGCGGCTCCACTGTGCTCCAGCCCCCATGTCTTCCTGCTTCTCTCCCCGACAGACAGCGCCCTGTGCCTGGTCACCCGGCGCGACCAGTCTCCCTCCAGCTCTGGAGCTTTGCTCGGCGCCGCTAATGGCAGTGGCGCCAGTACCTGCTGCGGTCCCGTTGCTGCCGCTGTGCACCAGCTGCCGGTAATGACGGCGGTGCCAGTTGCCGTCGTCGCCGTAACTACTAATAGCCTAACTGGTGGCGGCAACGGGACCGCAGCGACCACCGGTATGGGGACCGCTGCCATTAGCGGCACCGAGCAAAGTTCCAGAGCTGGAGGGAGGCTGCTCGCCGCGCGGCCCAGCACAGGGTGCTGTGTCTGGGGGAGAGGAGCAGGAAGACCGGGGTCTGTAGCCAAGCGGAGCCACGGTGTGGCTGTGCAGTGTGCAGAGCGACCCTGCTCAGGTGCAGGTGCAGCTGCAGCTGCGGCTGTGTGTCGGGGAGAGGAGCAGGGAGACTCGACGCGGCACCGGTACCGGTAATAACGGCGGCAACACATTCTGTGCTTCTGTACTGTGCTTCCCTGAATCCAGGCGCTGAATTCATGGGTTCGTGTGTCTGTGGCTGGGTAGCTCAGGGCGGTTACAAACTACTTGTAGTTTCTAAGCGGAAAGGGGTGGGGACGAGGCGGGTCGAGTCGGGACGAGGAGGAGCAGGGGAGACGAGGGGATTGGACGAAGGGTACGAGCCAATGCGAGCCTACCGTGACGGATGGATAGCATTGGTCAATTTCTATGCAGGCCTATGGCTGATAGACTGGATGGATTTTTTTGGTTCTTTTTGCTATTCATATTGTGTAGATCAGACTACAGGACCATAATCACCGTATAGACGATGTTAATAATAATTACCAATCTACCACAGCTTTAAGAACAGCCTACAGTTTTCCTCTGTATTTTTAGAGGAGATGATCTCTTGCCAGTCCACCCTTTTAATTTCATCCCCAAAATGGATTTGAGACAATACTAACTGTCGAAATTTGAGCACTAATGAAGTAAGTACGTGCACTTATATTACATGACAATGTACTCATGGAAGTGTTGGAATTGAGACACAGCTATGGAGTCTTTGCTGGGACCTTTTGTAATCAGTGATGTTAGTCTCTGGTGAGTCCGTATTTGAAATGATGCGGAGGCGTGAACCGTTCGATCAGACATCCATACATATCAAGACTTTATTTTGAAATTCCTCTGGCCATTCCTCTGAGCCATACTGCTGCCATGTCATATTTCACAAGACAAGTGTGTTGATCATAGTTCTAGAAGTATTTAGTATGAAACTCTAAGCATGAGACAGGTTCACGCTGAAATCCTTCTTTAATGTTAACAAGTAGGGACTTTTACTCACCCTGAAGTTTCTCCTGTTTTTTCCCCGTTAAGGGTTTTCTGGGAGTTTTCCCTCAGTCGATGTGAGGGTCTTAGTGTAATAATCCTGCCTTGTGCTTGGATATCACTTGGTTCTTCCACACCATGTCTGTCACTGCTTTCAGTCTACTTCAGATGAAGAGGAGAAACTCAGGGTGAGTTGAAGAAAACCTGCCAGTGACTAGGTTAGATTCACTGAATATGCTGCCATAGTAACAGAGTCAATGAACATACGAATCCATTGTTTATGAAATCCCATGTTATCAAATTTAATGACTTGGTTTATTATAAAATAGTGAAAATAATGTATAAAGCTAAATTAAAGTTTCTCCCTGTCTGTGTACAAAGGTTTTTTCTCAATATATGAGTCCAAATATATAATTAGCGAGATGTTTGTAAATTTGTTGAACAAAAAGCTAGAAAAGAGACTAAAAGGAGATGTATATCTATTGTTGGAGTTAAACTACGGAATGACGCTAACCTGGATCTACAAATGTGTTTTTCCGTTTTAAAAAAAATGGTATGTAGTGAAAATGTTAATGTTTTTTTTGTTAGTTTTTTCTCTGATATTTAACAATATCTTTACTACTACATATTTAAATACTGTTAACCTTATTGGTTCTGGTCCTTTTCTGGTTTAGTTTTGCTTTCACGTATGTTTGCTTGTTTGTTTTTCATATTGTAAGAATGCTGGGTAGCTTAATTTCATATATAGGACAGGCATTAATATAAGCATTATGCTTCTGCCTGTGCCTTTTCAGTCACTACCTAATTAATAACGTTTGTAGCTATTCTGAAATGTTCGTAGCTATTATGTGATGTGACTGAATAAAGAATTTCATCATCATCAAAGCTGAACTGAAGAGATTCCTAAAACTCTGAGTCGACCAACTGCGAGTTTTCACTAAACCTACTCTCTGAAACTGAGCCACCACCCCCACCCCGTCTGCCTCCACGAGGTTAAAGTGAGATATCTTCATGGAAACTCTCACAGGGCGCTTGATTGAATTTTAATACCGATACAAAATCATCCAGTGATAATTCTAAATTATATTCCAGTTTAATCTTTGTAGGTTTTTTTCACAGTTAAGCAAAAATACAGCAGGTTCTCCAGGCAGCCATAAAACAAAACAAAACAATATATATCTATTTTCAAATCTTTAATATTACAAAATAGTAGGAAACCAAATTATGCAGAATGACTTTAGAAAATGAATGCAAGACTTTTTCCCAAATCATATCTGGTCAATAAAAGATGTTTGACCAAAATGTACAATCTAAAAATCTTAAATATGTGACAGGAATTAAAAAGAATCTCTGTTTCATTCGCACTTCTGGCTTTATTTTATTATCACATGCCAGAAGAAACCACCTCCTAAATGAAAAAAAGAAAAGGGGAATGGATTTGATTTACTTCTAAATGTAAAAACCTGCCAAATGAAAGTGGAGAGAAAACCCAAGGCGAACGGTCTGGAACTGAGCTCAACTCCAACATGTCTGATAATGAGAGAAAGAGACTGGCATGTGTTACTGAGGGTAAACATCACATCCACTGAAACAGCAGGACCAAATACAAAATCATCAAGTCCCATTCAATCTCATTCAGATACCTTGAATCATAAAGGTGGAGAAGATTCCCAGTTTCCAACCTTAGAGGTCCCATAATCTGTGACATCTGTGTCACTGGGCCCTTACAGACATGTTCATACTTTCGCAAGCTTCGACAGTTTTCCTGATCCTTTGTTTCTGTGCTGAACATATTGGGAAGTGAAACCTATTAGTACCCGTTGTGTGGTCAGAAATGCACACATTCCAATAATAAACCCCCCCCCCCGTCTAAATCTTCAAATGCCGATTTTCTGTCTGTCTTTGGTGAGTGAGGCTGCTCAGCACTGCAAATAGTGAGGGGACAGATGTGCTTCTTCCTGTTCAAAGCACAGTGCACTGAGTTGAAGTCTCTGTGCTGCAGTAGCATTTTACTGCAAAGAACGCCAAATTACCACAACTTAGTTTTGTATTTAAGTCTTTGACTTAATTGTGGCTTGAAAATATACACCAAGAAGCAGGAACTGAGGTAGCTGATCATTACAAGCTGTTAAGCATCAGTTCCACCTATCATTGTAGCCATTCAATATTAAAAAAGGGGTGTAAAGAAGGGTCCAAATTTAAGAGAAATATGATTTTTGTTTGTGATATTAAAATTAAATATCATTTGCAGAAGTTGGATGTTCAGATAAACTTTTTTTCTCTCTCTCTCTCTCTCTCTCTCTCTCTCTCCGTACCGTTCTTACATGCTCCAAAATGCTGATATCCCTGAAGGTACTGCAGCAACCATCTAGTGCACATTCCCCTCCAACATCAGGTGCTCCGAGCTCATCTGGAGGACAGCTCAACAACACAGAAGGGGAAAAAGGAGAAATGTGGAGAAAGGTAGCAAAGAGGCTAGTTTGTGTGAAGAACATGATACAGGCAGTACTGCGACTAAAAAAACAACAACAAAAAACTGATTCTTGGACTCAAGTCTTAGCTGCAGGTGCTGCTCTAAACAATAATGAAAGTTCTCCATTTTCCAACAGCATCCTCACTGTCGAGAGCAAACGACTAACACAAAATGCCACAACGGCTGTGGTGCTGATCAGAGTCTGTGCTGCTGCCAGTGCTGATTTCATTTCATTACTTTGAAGGAGAAAGTTCAATAAGTTGAGACGTCCCCTCATGAAGCTACAGAGGTCTGCGAGGAATCCCAAGACAGTTCTGGAGTCTCAAACACCGAGGTCTTTGTCTTCAGAAGTGGTCGGACTTTAGGTGTTTGAAGTGTTCCCATTCTGCAATGCAAGAACTCCGAAGAGAAAAGCAGTGTCAGTGGTTCAGAGCTGCAGTTTCACCAGTCCAAAGGTCAGAAGCGAAAGGGTCTGAGGTCTATGAAGCCCCACAGTGGCCCCCCTCCTCTAGATATTAAAACTAGCAGCATCTGAAGTTGTATCTCTTTGATGTACCCTGACAAAAAGTCAAAGTACGTGTGAGGAGCAGGCCAGCATCACTGTTCAGGTACAGACTCAAAATCCAGGTTGTGAGGCAAGGACAGAGAGGATGAAACACATGCATGCTAGAATGCCCCATAGAACACTGGCAGTGCACAGTCTGTCAAAATCCTTCCTGCTGCACTTTGTTGAACCCCATTAACACTGTCCTTTTCAAAAGTCATGAAGGGGTTGTGGCACTAAAAGTGAGAGTGGCGATGGGTGAAGCAGGACTATAGCTTCATAGAGTTGAAGTCCTTGGACAGAGTCTGCAGGTAAGCATCGTGAATGGCACCGAGGAAGTCTGGGTCGTTCTAGACAAAGAGGAAGGAAAGAAAGGGAATTCATCAACAAACTGCACAAGGGCAATGGTTCAGTTTTCAGTGTCTTTTTTTTTTTTTTACAAACTGGACCTTATTTCTGGCATAAAATACAGTCGTTTACTCACCCAGATAACTTTGGTGTCACCAGGAGTCCTACCATATTTACATCCATTCGAGAGCCGCGTATATTCATATAGTTAGAGTCATCAGGGCACCAAAATGCAGCCTCTAAATAACACATTATTTGCTGCGAAACTCGTTCATTTCACAAATATTTTGTTATGATTCGTTAGTGCGTTATTTAGAGGCTGCATTTCGTTGCCCCGATCACTTCCACTGTGTGGATATACGCGCTCTCGAATGGATTCTAAAGTTTATATGGTTGAGTAAACGACCATATTTTATGCCAGAAATAAGGTCCACATTGTAAAAAACGGCACTTCTCTTTAAGATTCAAATCAGTTCTGACAAAAATATAACTTTTGGAATCCCCAGAAATGTTTTAATTACATGCAACTGATTCAATTGAGGCTTGTAATGTATGTATCATTCATTTACTCCATTCGAGTGCAGTAAGCCATCATACGCCCTCTACTGGAAACTAAGAATATTACATGACATTGCTCCCTTGGCCAAAAATGGACCAATGACACAATCTGGTAGAAAACATCAAAAACTACAATTTCCAAGTGTTGAATTTAGAAAGAAAGTCATTTCACCTAAATTGTATGATTCAATACTGTAAATAACTAGGAATTAAAAAGACGTAGATTTCATGGGTTTCAATTGGCCACAAGTAGCCACGATGGAGCCAAGTTGTACAATTGGATATTTACAGTATATGTGATATATTTTTATATAAAAGACTGAGGTTGAAAATTAAAAAAAATAGAAAGAAAAAAAAACCAGAGCCTTGGGACATTTCTTTCCATAAGCACTAACAGCTAAAATGGTCAAGAAAAAGAAAGCGAACGGGACACAAATGGCCAGATGGCTTATTTAGGTTTCTTTTTCTTTTTAAATTTATGTTTTTATTACCAACACATTCAAATCTATTCTGTCTTCACTTTTTCTCCCTACATTGTTCAATTTCCCGGTCTCTCTCCCTCTCTCCGCAGCTGATCAAGTGGTCATACTATGTAATGCCTATAACAGTTCCAGCAGCACACAATCTATGATTATTGGCTGCTCTGAATTATTTTCACTAGTGGGTGTCACTAGTTTTAAATGTGCCTGGGGACACTCATAACACAACATATAATTTAATCTGTTTTGAGATCTTTAACAATTGAAAACATTTAATCTGTATAACTCAACAAAACCTGTGTTGTTGTCAAAGAGAAGTTTACGGAAGGCGCAGTGTGAGAAAAAAAAATAAAAAAGTTAACTGCTAGAAAAAGGTAGTTAGCTGAACTCTGCTGTAGTAAACATTTTATTAAAAATTAATTCCATTTTAACTCGAGTCTTTCGTCTTTTTTTGATTTTGATGTTAATAGCACGTGTGGCACCCTTGTTGTACCTTAATGAGGTGGATCAGAGTCTCTTGTAGTTGTGTTTTGCTGCAGGGCGCTGGTGGAGATTCTACAGCTCCTACAGAGGTAGAGGACTCGGTGGGGTTGGGGAGAGCCACTGATGATGCTACTGTCGTCGTCTTGTTGGCCTGCTGGAAGGCGCTGGGGGAGAGAAGCACTGAAATCTCAGGACCTGGAACACCAAACGCCGGACTCACAGGGACAGCCTGGGAACAGAAATACAAGGAGGAGTGAGGACAAGAACAAGCGATGTGATAACTATCATCAACAGTAAACATACGACAGGGTTTCCAACCACAAAACTTTTTAAGCCCCAGTGGCAGGATGGCCATAGCCGGCCTGCCAGTGTTTTTTTGTGACAGGGGCCAGACACCAACCACTGACTGATGTCAGGGCCCTGTAGGTAACATATTCATAAATGGAGTAGTAGAATTTAGGAGGTGTGATTCCATAAGGCCTTGCATTAAAAAGTTGGCGGAGCAGAGCTGTGGGCTGAAAATTCATGCAAACCCCCATGAGCAGCTCGCGGCTCTGCTCCGCTGTTCTAAAAACAGCTTGCACTGACAATTAAAGGTAACAAACCTAAGACTATAGGGATTATGGCAATGGGCCAATTTTCCAAAATGTTGAACTATCCCTTTAACTCATTGAGTGCCATTGACGTCTATGGATGTCAATCAAAATCCAACGCTTGAGTGCCATTGACGTCCATAGACGTCAAATGCAGTTTTCTGCGGCTGGTAAATGGGGACGCTCTCGCGCACACTGTGAGTAATTTTGGGGCTTCTGGGATGTGTAGAACGAAGGAGACTGTAGATCACAGCAAGAAGTGAAGAAGGAGGAGAAGACGAGCGCGATCGGTACAGAGATAAAAAAGTCGGAAAAAGTTTCTATTTCTAGAGAAAAACGACGGGCAGAGCCTGGAACAAGTGTAACGTGGAGCTGGAGGAAAGCTTAGCCACGGATACTATTAGCATAGCTCCAGCATGAAGTGATCAGAGGAGGCAGGAAAGGTAAACTCATCTAGATGATCAGCACCGAAATGCCGAAGCGGAGGCGGATCGCGGAGTCAGTTTCACCAGTTGCTGTCTAACCGACGTGACGACGAACCGAGAGATCAGCGCGGTGCGTCGCTGCCGCGGCCGCGTCCAGCACAGAGGCTGAAGACGCCACGACGTCTCCCTCCCTACTTCAGAGACGATGCAGCAGGAGGAGAAGGAGGGGGGGAGAGGAGAGGGAGTGGAGGGGGAGGGGGAGGGGGGCGTAGGAGAGGCAGCAACTGCTCGTACTTGTTGTATTTTAGTTGTTGTTGTTGTTGTTTTGTTTTTTGTTTAGTCTTTTTTTTTTTTTTGGGGGGGGGGTGAAAAAAACATGTGAAATGAAATTTTCAGATGTCTTACATATTTTTGAAGCCAAAATTAAAACGGATAAATCACTGTTTTTCTTGAGAGACTCTCTTTCACAAAAATGCATTTTTCTCAGCTTTCTAGAAAAAAAGTGGTCTTTTTGGTGCAACCAGGCTCTATTCAACTTAAGATAAATCAAGAATGGAACAAGGTACAAACAAATGGTTTTTTCCCTAGTTATATAGAGAGTCTCCTCTTTCCTTTGAGCTGTTTGGTGTTTTCAGAGTCATAGTACAAAATACTCTCTGGGTCTTGACATATTACTCAAAATGCCCCAAAACGCTGGCACCTGGCACTGACCGTTTTATAAAAGGTCTGGCACTCAATGAGTTAAGATATGTGCTAAAGACAACACTATGATGAGGTTATTGTCTGCAAAAATGGATGCAGAGAAAATCCTTCAACTCACAGACACGGGTTTGATCAGGTTTGGAGGCTGAGAGAAAACATCCATGTCTTTGCTGTGCTGGAGAAGGGGTTTCCCCATGGGCTCCTGGAAACTGTGGGGTGGGACTAGAGCGCTTGGCAAGAAGTTGGGTGCGAGGATGGGTTTGTGCATGTCTGAATTCACCAGGGGCATCGCTGGTTTGAGTGTGCTGAGTATTTCCTGACTCAAGAAGACAGAAGCCGCCGTCGGACCAGGGAGCGCATCACGAGGCTCCGAGCTAGCTGCAGGTGCCACGAGAGGCGAACCCGGGCACCGCGGCTGGGGTTCCGACCTGGGGGTTGAATGGAAAACGGGGCTGGGATGTAGTGCGTAAGGAGCTGGGAGCAGGCCGGGGGCTTGGCGCAGCTGGTTGGACCTGAGGTTCTGTTGGGCTGGAGTGGGATAAGACTGAGTGTGGATGTAGACGGTGGAGGGGTCACTGGGAGCGGTGGCGGTGCTCTGTGCAGGCATGGCAGGTAGAGAGGGATCCTTCGGGAGGGACGACCCGAAGAGCTCCTCAACTGTGATCTGCTTCACCATTGTGTGAGAGCTCTGGTGGGACAAAAGAACAGACATAGAAACTCTGTGGAAATGAACTTTTGATGGAGACAAAACTAACCCGTAACTATTCTGAAGGTTCATTCACCAAGTCAAAATTAAATGTGAAGATTTTTCTTTCAACAGAATCCTATTGGGTTTATAACTGTTGGTCACTCACAGTTTTCTCAAATTTTTAAAGGAAAGTAATTGATCAATTAAAAAAAAATCATAATAAGTAATTGAATGCATCCAACTAGAATCAACTGTTAGATCCCTTTTTAATGGGGCATGAAAATAATGAGGTTCCGAACAAATTGTTTTTTCACCCAACTAAGAAATTGATCCAAAACATAAACGTAACACATAAACCTAACACAAAAGACTGCTAAATCTATAAAATAAAATGTTGTGTGTTCACATCTTTGATCCTGAAACTGGGACCAGCTACCGGCAGCACTCAATGAATGAAATGAATTGGAGAATGAAATGGAGAGTTCATTAAAATGGTATCAGATTTGGTATCGGTAGTTTTTCAATTAATACACAAAGAAACCTGTGAAAGAAAACTACTTCTACAGACGGTGCTCAGACTTCAGGGGTTCTAAAGTAACTGGACAGACAGTGGTGAAGGCAGTCGACACACAGATCACTTCCCTGCAGCTACTGTTTTAATATGATGCTCTGATGTATCCAGGCCTTATAGATGGAATACACCTAACTGGCTTTTCTAAAAATGGTTGGTGTGTTTTTATTCTTGTGATTACAAATATGCGTTGTGTAGTATGATGGTGAAATCTGTCATGATGTTGGTTTACCCTCTCTTAAGAAACATGAGCACTCAAGGAAGACCCTGTGGTGGTCAAAAACCGTTTGCCTTGTTCTTTGGGCATTTTTTTAAAAGATGTCTTTCCTCACAATATACCCTACATACGCTAATGTAATAAAGGCAATTTAGTCATGTCCTGTTTGTCAAAATAAACACCTGGAATAACAGCTTCGTACATTCTCTTTGCCCGCTGCAGCGGTGTGTGTGAGAGTGAGCAGAATAAACAGTCATGTATATACCTTTTCAGGTGTGTTGGTGTGTTCTGTTGCATTGACAGCTGCTTTCAGATTGGACTCCGTCGTCCCGTTCATTTCACCTGACTGAGCCTGCCACATTCATCATCCCCAAGCACACACACACACACACACATACACACAAGGTATTGGAAATGTATTAATTTCTGGGAAACAGCCAGAATAAAGACAGAGATTGAAAACAGGCAATGTAGAGCCCTGGGTCTCGGGCTGTGATCTAAACTCAGGGTTGTTGTTTTTTTTAAATCCAAGATGACCTAATTGTGATCTTGTAATTGATTGCCTTGTATAGGCAAGAAAACACCTAAATAACGGTACAAAAATACTTGGGTGAACAAATATGCTTTGCCTTTTAAAAACCTAGGTGAAGTCATGTTTGCATCTGCGGCTGTGTATTTGTTTCCTCACTCTTTGATATTCTTCCTTGGCCTTGCTCAGCAGTTCCAGGATGTCGATGGGCTGTGGCTCCGCGACGCCATTGGTCCTCCCTGGCTCCGCCCTCTCTGGTGACCCTCTCTGGGCGTGGTCTGCTTCTTGTTTTACAATCCTACGGGAGAGTGAGAGCTTGACACATTTGTCTACACACCTAAGTGTTATGTGTTAGATGTGTATTGATGAAAGTAGAGCTGCCTTTGGATGAGTGTCGTCTTTTACACCCTTTAGGTGTTGGCTTCAAACACAAAAGAGATGAGTCCAACTACTTACTTGACCATCAGCTGAGCAATGCGTTGACAGTCCCTTTTGTCGTAGAACCAAATACTGTAGATACCCACTGCAAGAAAACAAAAACTGTATGTTACATCGTCTACACTGGCCAAAGAACAGAACCAGCAGCATTATATAGCACATCAAATTAGAACCACCCAAAATAGTCTTAGTACTCAACTTAGCCTCAACTTTTCCAGATGTCTCAATGATGATGAAATGATGTAATGTATAGAGCAGCCTTTCTCAAAGTGGGTGCCGCGGCACCCTGGGGTGCCGTCTGACTGCGTCAGGGGTGCCGTGAAAAAAACTTCTGACATTTCATAGAATACATTCTTTTTACATATAGGCCTATGCAAAGGGGCCGTGTCCACCGGACGCCCTTTTAACCCGCCCTCGGCGGAAAAAAAGCTCTCGGGTCGGGGCTTCTCTTTTTTTGTCGCGGCGCTCAGAGCGCTCAGAGTTGAAATAATCAACTTTTGGAACAGCGCCGCACTTATCAAGCGGCTCGGACGTGAGGCGGCTCGTTTCAGCAGCGTTCAGAGAGAGAGAGGGAAAGGGAGGGAGAGAGAGAGAGAGACCGCTCCGTGGACACAGTCGTTGGTCACGGGCGCTCAGAGCAGCAGGGGCCGTGTCCACCGGACACAGGACGCTATGAAAAAAATGCGTCGTACAGACAGGCACACATCACGAGTCACACCCCCTCCTCTCTCCAGTGGATCTGTGTCCGCTCTGTTCCGACTCCGGTGCGTTTGATGTATAAAAACACTCTGCAGTGACACGGTAGAAACTCTCTGATTGAGAGAGTCAGAACGGAGCGGAGACGCCGGTGGATTCATTTGAGCGCGTGCCTGCGCGCTGCGCGCATGTAGACCTTTCTCTCTTCCTCTCACATTGCGGATTATTGTGTGCGTGTGCGTGTGTGTGCATATGTAGGCTACAGAGGCACCTATGCACCCTGCATTTACAGTTTGTATTATGCTCTGTTAAATAATACTGTCTCATCTAAATAAACAGGACATTTACATTTAGGCTATGCAGTGTTATTTTGAATTACATTTTACACAGGGGTGCCCTGAGATTTTATTCACTTTTGAAAGGTGCCCTGACTGAAAAAAGTTTGAGAAACGCTGGTATAGAGCAGTGACGAATTGTATTTGGCTCCCACCACCACATACGACTAACATTGAAAATAAATGGAGATTCAAAAAGAAAATAAAAGAGGCCATTATTTGTAAAGAACTTATATTTTTCTAGTTTAAAGCTTTATGTAAATGTTTTGAAAAGTCAACGTTCTTTTGTATTTGTAAAATCGCTTGGTTTGTTATTTTTTTCATTAATTAAATTCTGTAATTTTATTGTATTATGTTTTGATTGTCATGTATGAGTGTCTGGACCCCAGGAAGAATAGTCCTTCCCAAAGTGAGGACTTTATCCATAATAAACTAAAACTAAAACTTGTGTAATGTATTTCCCCTACTGTCTAAGTTTGTGCAATAAACCTTTAAAAAGCTCTGTAACATTTGAAGACAGCAACACTGCAGGTTCTCAGTTATAAGCTGTTAGTTTTACATTGCTTGTGTGTCATTTGTATGTGTGAAGAAACACTGGCATGTTCAAGGTCCCTGAAGCATCTATCGTAACCCAGCAACCTGAGTGTTGCTGTGGCATCTGGTGCGACCAAGGGGAATACGGAGAGGTGTAAACAGGTAGAGTGTAGAGGCGTAGAGGTAGAGCTTTCCTTCAGAATGCTCTCTAACTCTGGGAGTTCACCAGCAGACAAATTAAAAGTTATCTTTATCTTCCTGTGGAAATCATCCTGGCAGTTTCTGTCGTTGCTCTTCAATCAAGCGTCCATCCTGCTCCTGATGCAGCCTTCATCGTTACGTCTCGGCTTTTCCTAATTCACAACACGGGGAAGTAGGTCCTTGAAGCCTCCTGAAGATATTCTCTCTCAACATTGGAAACCTGGATAACAAACTAACGCTGACTGGAGTGTGTTTTGACCAATTGGTTTCTGGGAAGAAGCAAATGATCTGCAGCAGATAAGTGGCATTACAAGCCAATGGAATAAACGCCAGGAGAGGAAACTACTGGGAAGAATTTACTCTTAACAGGCTTAAAGAGGCGACTGTCAGCGGCCACAGGCTGGAGGCTTCTCCAACACACCCTGAGGATACTGTTAACCGTTGTTTTGCTATTTCTCTCAGTTCGACCCACCACTCTGAGGAATTAAAGATGTCGACGACGGCACTTTGACTTGAGCTGAAACTGCATTGGAAGCTGCTCTGTCCTGGATACAAATAAGAAATCATGTCTTCAATACCAGCCAAGCTGATTGGCAAACCAAGTCCAAAAGCAGAGCCGTCTACTCTGACATTGACCCTCGCCATGTTATTTTTCCTGATAAGCAAACAAATGGGAAAACATTCTAATTCCTTAATTGTCGCCTTGATGAAACTGGTGTTCAGACTTCTGATGGATTACGTCAGTGGTGGTGCTGTCACTTATTTTCTCAAGATCTGAGGACTTTCATCACTCCTTTCTTTTCACCTTACTTCGTGTTGAATTCATTTCAAAAGACTTATCTGACTGCAAAATTAGCTCGCGGGAAAAGGTTTTAGAATTATAGAAGTAATCAGATTCAACAAGCTAATGCGCAGGGGATTTTTTTTTCGTTGATTTTGCTCCGATGCAAAATGATATCTTCTGTAGTGAAACCGAGCTTATACTGCTGAAATCTGGAGGGAGCGTGAGGTCATGAGTGCAAAAGGTTCCTCAGAGGAGCTTTTCTTACTCAATGCGTCTCCAAGACATCGAAGCGGCTTCAAGAGAACGGGAAAAGAGTTCCAGAGGACCCTGAGGAGCTGTTTGCTCAGCCTATTCAGAGGTACCGATTTCACCTAATATATGTGTGATAGAGAAGGTCAAAGCCATGGAATTGGTGCTTTCAATCACGTGAACAGTGAATATGTTGTTTTATAAAAAAATCTTCTGTACCACAAATGTACGTAGCTTATATAGCTATTATGTTGCTTTTAAATCTATTTCCCACTGACATTAGGGACATCTCTGGGACTGAGTATTGTAAGCGATTTCCTGAATAGGTTCATAAAGTTCAGATTCAATATACCAAAGAGATATTTCAATACAATTTCAATTTTGCTTTGCTATGACTGAGATTCTTAAAGAACTAATGCAGTAAATTGTTCATCTAAACTGGTACATTGAAAAATTTCAATAATTTTTACTAACAGTATATATTTTTTTTTTTATTTAAAACTAATGCACAAGCAATTCACAGTGTGGGGCTGTGTCAGAGCAGTAAAGTGAAACATAAAACCAGAAGATTACCTGAGTTGAGGGGAACTACACCTGTGGTTACTGTCAGTTTAATAACAGAAATGATTTTTTCAACTCCTGTCATAATGCACAGCATTTGAAGTTTGACCTAACTAACCTCTGACCTGGATGACCAAATCAACTTTTATTTTTATAGCACTTTTCATACATTAAGTAGCACAAAGTGCCTCACAGAGGATAAAAACAACAAAAAAAACCCCATAAACGACAAAGAAAAACCAGGAAAACCCAAACCTCCCACCCCCACAAATGATATAATCTCCGACCGCTGCACGCACGGCTCATTCTTATAATAATGATTCCACTTTGGCATTCGGGTCCATTTGTAGCGCAACTAGCCGGAGCTTTAGTGAGTCCAGGTTGCGGAGAGGAAGCCTGAGGAAGCTGAACTTTGTCCAGCTGCTCATTTTGTTCTGACAAGTCGGAAACACGCAGAAACAAACCATAGCATTAGTAGTAGCAACTTTCAGGTAAACAAGCCGCGGCATCGGAGATGACATCATCCAGGTCAGAGGTCAGTAGGTCAACCTACAGACCCCGGATGTTGATAACAGCTAACCCCGGACTCAGAGGGGAATAGCACTAGCCTATCATAACAAAATATTGGTGAAATGAACGAGCTTCGCGGTGGATAATGTGTTATTTAGAGGCTGCATTCCGCTGCTCTGTAGACTCGCATTTTATGGATATACGCAGCTCTCGGCTGGATCTAATTTCGTCGGAAGGACTTGTAATGACACCAACGTTGTCTGGGTGAGTAAATTATCGTATTTTATGCTAAAAATAAGGTCCAGATTGTAAAAAACGGCAATTCCCCTTTAACACACAGATGGACGGACAGACAGAGAGACATAGACAGATGCTCCTTGCATCAATAGGCCTGGAGTTGAAGCACATCGTATTTGCCCCTCATATTTGCACTATGGTGTTTTATTGGTCTCACAAAAAAGTTAAGAACTGGATCAGAACACTGAATAGGTCTCTTAAGCACATGTAAATGTGTACGATATCTAATATCTTTGCACTTCTACCCCACAAAATACTCACAGTTGCCATTTCTGTATAGTAGGAAGGGATCCTGCAGCTGGAACTCCAGGTCTTTGTTGATGGGCTCCACCAGATTCTCTGTGCTCAGTCTGTTCATGATGGTGAAGCCATGGCGTGGGGAGGCAGACCTTGGATAACAAAGAAGAGAAATACTAAAATTATTATCTGACAAGACAAAATGGAAAGCATCACCTTCCTCAATCATACTTTTCATCAACAAAGTGAAAGTTTTCAATATTCAATTCAAATGACTGAACAGGAAATGTTTCGTGGCGTCTTTACTTAAAGCAGAAGTAAGCGATCTGGTCGTTTTGGCTAATGCTGCGTTCCAGGCAGGCTTTTGAAACCATAAGTTACGGCTTCAAGTCACGACTTACGACTTTGTAGCGTTCCAGGCAGCCCGCAACTCGCGTTTCTCCGACCTGTTGTCTGTGAAAGTGCACTATAACAGCCACTCGTAACTTCCGACCTGTGAACTCGTACCAGATCGAACTGGTATGACTTCACAGGTCGGAAAAACACGAGTTACGGGTTGCCCTGAACGCACCATAACTTCCGATGGAGTTAGCAGCCCCCGCCCTCGTCATGGATCTATTGGTCCTCGTCCTACGTCACCACATTCACACGCATCCCTTGGCTGCACACACAGCCCTTCATGCCGTTCTCTCTCCTCATTAGATAAAACTTGTAGGATACAAGAAAAGTTTTCTCCTCGGCTCAGAGCAGAGCAGAGGGACTGAGAGACCCGTGTTTCGGTCCAAACAATCTATGTAAGTGATTGCTGTCGGAAGATATAACTATTTAAGACTTATATTAACACAAAAATATCGCTTACTTCTGCTTTAAGGTGGGACACTACAGGTGAATAGTGTAAAAAAAAAAACAACATTGCTGGAGTTGTTGGATTGTGTATTTGGTGAGTTTGATGAGGGTTCGTTGAGAAGCTCGCGTCTCTGCCCCGTGGATCTCAAAACAACATGCACCAATAATTCAAGGTAATGAACCTACTCCTATGACTATATTGGATTATGGCCATACGTGAATTTGCCAAAATGTTGGAACTATCCCTTGAAAGCTGAGGTAGGCAGGATTTGTTCTGAAAACAAGCCTACAGCTCCCGGTCTCTATGACCAATCAAATCTATCCTGGTCTGGGGGTTCCTGGTCGGTCCTAACAAATTGGTAGGACATAATAGAGCCTCCCAACAGAGTAGGGCCAGCCCCTCAACCAATCAGGAACCCCCAGACCAGGATAGATTTGATTGTTCAAAGGTAGAGCTGTAGGCTTTTCAGGCTGCTGCATACAGAGAATAGAGAATCACTCAGTACGTTTACATGCAGAGCTTAATCGAGCTATGCTCAAAATTCGATTTTGACGTCTAGTCGGACTTCTGTCTGATTGCCCCAACCACACAAACCTTTCCTTACTGATAGCTGAATAGGAAAACACTATTTTCTCAAGAAGAAAAAGTTTATATTGTAATTTTAAAATAAATTCTGCCTACCCCAGCTTTATGGAAGCAAATAAATAGGTCAAAACCTCATAATTGGTCAGTACATGAAGAAACTATGTAATTGCTGTACTGTTAACAAATATCTAAAGCCTTCACAAATTATGAAAATACACAATCTGGTGGAGTCTGATGCAGAGCCATTGTTTGCATCAGGCTGTGCGGAGAGGAGAGGCGTTAAAGCCTGGTTTAGGTTTACAGACGCGTCTGTATCGTTTGTTTACAAACGCTGCGGCCTGCACGTGCGCTGAATACGTCAAATGACAGCGCAAAGAGACGCAACGCTGAACAAGGGAACAACATTCAAAAAGGTGATTATGTGCTTACCTGGCGTAAACAAACAACGTGCCCTCTATTTCGGTCTTCTCCTGAAATGAAAAGTAACATTGTGCGTCAGAAACGACGGCAGCTGAGCCGAATATTTGCCAATTAAAGGCAACGGACGCTGACTGAAGTCGCTGCCAGCTAGCCTGTGTTAGCTAAGGTAAGCTAACGTTCATTTTATAACCAACAAGTTAGTGAAACACAATGCAGGCTGACACTCGTATCAAAATGGTGTTAACGTGAAAGTGTGCGGACACGCCACGGCCTGATAAATACTAACTTGTTTTTAATTTGTGTTTTTTGTTGTTTGTTTTTTTTCGTTGAGCTAGCATTAGCATGCTAAGAGAAGCCATGAAGCCGTTTTAGGCCTCGAGACTCTTACCCATTCGTTGGCTTTGGAGTTGAAGTTGTAGAGCGCCACTTGGCCAGTGACGTCCAGCAGTTTGTTTATGTACGGGTCTTGTCTCTGTAGAGCTGCTAGGCTCATCATGTGGCCAGCATTTACGGTCTCCATCTTGGATGTGATTGTTGCTTCCTCACGCTCGTGCATCTGCAAAACACTCAAAACTTCCGCTGTCCCCGGAAATGGTGGCTAGGCTGTCATCGGATTTATGGTAAATTGAAACCATATCATCGCCACCTTCTGGTGAATTACAGGACCAATAACATCTTTCACATTAATCCTGTGTCCTTTAGGGCAGTGGTCCCCAACCACCGGGCCGCGGACCGGTACCGGTCCGTGGATCATTTGGTACCGGGCCGCAGAAAGATGAAATGAAAATGAAAAAAAAAAAAAAATAGTTTGTTTCGTCTATTTCACACTTCCGGTCGTTTTATTTTGAAAATGTTGCCACTTCCGTTTGTGCATCGTTCCAGCGCTGCGCAATTGACAGGCAGGCACAAACGTAAAAGAGTGAAAAACACACGTCGCCGGGCCGGGAAAAACTCAATAATGAGACGACAGAAGACCCGACGCTTTCCAACAAGAAGAAAGCTGTTCTAAAAGAAAAAGCACGAGTCCTGTTTAAATTACGGGTTCATTGCAACAGGTGATTCACATGCTCCAAGCTCCGCAATGTGTGTGCGGGACCCGGCCGGCTCTCTGCCGCTTCATCACTTCACAGAAAACTTCTCTCCCTGCGTTCTGGATTTAAGCAGAATATCCTGAGATCGCCACAAAAGCACGGAAAACCTGCTTCCATTACAAACATATTATGTTTGTGAAACGGAGTTTTCTGCAGCTTCAGCAGCAAAACGAGATGACAGAGTAGACTGGTAGAGACAGGAACCGAGATGACAGACGGAGCATCACCCCCAGATGACTGACATTATTATTGTGATACTATATTATGGTGAGTTGTAACAAAGAACGTAAACGTAAGAGAAAACTAGGCTATGTGAACATGTAGTCCTGTTTATACAGTAGGCCTACATGTAATGTAAACAGGAGAACGTACGCTACCCCCCCCCCCCCCGAAGAGAACGACCCCCCCTCCCCCCCGGTCCGCGGTAAAATTTTCCACCGGTGACCGGTCCGCGGAGATAAAAAGGTTGGGGACCGCTGCTTTAGGGTAAAAAGAAACAAGGTAGCATGCCGTCATTATTTATAAAAACATGTTGAAAGGGCCCTTATCATTCTAACTGAGTCTCAGCTACAGTATCAGTGGTAAAATACCCTTGTGCAGTCTCTTTTTGATTGCAGCTAGCAGTTTTGGGGATGAATATTTTCCACAGGTGATGAACCTAGTTTGGTAAAATGAGATAAAAATAATCCTTTATTCGTCACTTGATGGAGAAATTAACAAAAGCACGTCGAGATATGTAGCCTAAACTAGGCTATAGCCTATTTCTTTTCTTGTTTTAAAACAAGAAGTTCCTATTTTTATGCTGTGGTCAAATGATTTAAGACCTTTATATTTAAAGCTTTAAAAAAGCTAAAAAAAATCAATCAATAAATTAAAAAAAAGATCATATTGAAGCCTAAAAGCGTTTTACTCTGCATGTGTTACAGATCAGTGCATTCAGCAGAACCATTGCACTGTAAATAATACATTGTACAACATTTTGTTGACATAAAAAAAGGACTTTTGAATACTTGTGTTTTTTTAAAGTTAAATTCTAGTCTCAAAGAAAATGACTGGAGAATTTCCACTTTACCACAGTGATACAAAATGTAAAGAACTCGCAAGGGAAAAAAACATTATTTTCAGATAAAACATAGATACAAATACATGCAATTGATTTGGTCAAGTGATGTTGCAGCTGTCTGCATCACCTGCCTCTGTTGGAGGAATATTGGAACAGGGATTATGATGGGAGGATTACGCGCTACCATGAAACTGTTATCCTCAACACAGGCGCAGGTAATCCAATCACTGGTAACCTTCCAGCACAGCTCCGACAACTCATTTCCTCTCAAATCGCAGTGAAGCGAGGGCTGAAAACGGTGCTATGAAGCCCCTGAGAAGAGCCAGGTGACAGAATGCCGTTCATTATAAGGGGAAGACCCCTGAGGGGTAAGTCCAAACTCTTTAGTGGTTTAACCGGGGGAATGGGATGAGGGCTTTGTGTTTATCCTCCCAACCCAAAATGGTCCTAGCAGGACAGAGAAGCATGCAATAGATTCCGCCAGCTAGCTATATTTAGTTAGTTTTGCACTTTCTCTATTGTATTGCAAGCATTTCAGCCCTGGGATGGACTTGAGACCGGTTCGGGGTGTATGCTGCTCTGCCTTCACCTTGTGTCAGCTGGGATAGGCTCTAGCCTCCGGTGATCCTGCCTGGATAATCAGTGTAAACAATGTATGGATGGATATAGTGACTTAGAGACTGTGTCATGGCAGCAAGTTGACACTGAGCTGTGGACAGATATGAGCTATGCAATAAGCGTTACCAGGGATAGTTGTAACATTGGTCAGTTATAATGCTTCCAATTTCTCTAGCCAGGAACAAGTTAGGGAGCACCTGATCCCCTCTGCTCAGAAACAAAGTAGCCAAAGTCATTTCTGTATAGAGCTTTAAACAGTTAAATGTCATGTTTACCATGAGTCTGCAGATATTCCTATGTTTTTTGTTGTAAATTACGCTATAGTCCATGAAGAGTAACCCTAATGAACACGCTTTGGGCGCTGCCGTTCTGTGTTTATCACTGTGCCACAAGCTGCTTCATTCACACAAACGCTAGGGTTATGTAACCCTGTTTTCTGGAGCTGGTAGCATCCTCAGGGTTGTGGGTAACGCAGGCAGGTTACCAAGGGTGTTCCAAAATTATTATATTATAACTGACAGACCTTTACCTGTCCCCCATACAACAAGGGCAGGTGGAACTAACATGAACTGGCAGTAAAAATATGTTTTAACTAAATATTTTAAATACTGCACTCATAAACTGACAATTAAACGATGGACTAAATTAGATAATGAATCAAACAGGCTACTGCACAATTTAAAATCCTAGGATAATAGGCAATGTAACTATAATTTCATACACTAATAGATCATCAGTGGGCTAGTAGCCTATCAACAATAATAAAAGGGTATAATTAATAAGTGTATTACTGTTTGTGTTTTCCCTCCCACAAGATCAAATGAAAACATGTCAAACCAAATCATGTTTGAGCTCATATTCAGATTAGCTGTTTGAAAGTTTCAGCAACAAGTGCATTTAGACCAGAGTTTGTGGACTGCGATTCCAGTAGCTGAAGAGACTCTAGATCCCTGTCCACCCCTCCGTCCACAGCTCCGTCCATCCCCAGCCACACAGACTCACAGTCATTGACAGCGGTGGATTGACTGCCGCTGTCAGCGCGTCCACTCGGATCCACCGTGAATCTGCAGGCAGACACCCGGATGTGGCGAAAATGTTTGGCGCTCCTGGGTCTGCGCTGGGGAAACCTCTCACATTTCAGGTCAAAACCACGGTTTCCCAACGATGAGTTGAATTTGAAACGGATTCTTTCGATGTTGACTCGAGGATGCAAGAGGCAGATGAACAGTCTGAAGGTAAAACGGTGCGCGGAGCTGCAGGAGCGGAGTTGGAGCGCTCCATGCTTATTCTCTGAAACGACGGCCTGAGTCGCGTCTGCCTCTCAGATGCAGTTAACGTAATGGATGTAGGTTAGTTACAGCAGTCCACAGGGGAGTATAGTTTGGGTTTGTTACCGTTAAAAAATGTTGTCTGCTACCTGTAGGCTATTTGGTCGGATGTTATGGTGAAGTGTTGGGAACATGTGACAACTTGTTGACGATGCTTCGATCGTTGTTGCGCCCCCAGAATTAACGGAGCGACGCAAAATCATCACTTTTTGGATGATGTTCTGTCAGGTTTTAAAAGTGGCTCAGACGGACGGTGAGCCGCTGTTAAAAGCCACTGTGGCTCAGAGTTAAGTGTGGAGCAGCGAGGGGTGATGTGCGACATCCAGACCAGCAGCAGGACCACGGGGATCATCAAACAGCCAGCCTGCTTTACACCTGTGCTGGATGGATGAGGAGGCTGATAGGCTCCTATAGGCTACTTTCTCCAAAGCAGAGATGTTGAACTATAGCGTGTTGTTTTAATTTCTTCCCCGCTCCTTTCAAAAGAAAAATGTTCCCACACATAAGATTGAGGTATATGATTAGTTCTGAAGAAGGTTTTTTGATGAGGGATCATTGTTGGTTATCTGTGACGAAGCTACTCCCTGATGCGACTCCACTGTAGAGGCACCACGGTGACTGTCACGGACACATTACTGGGCGTTTTCATTGATTTCAGCCACTCTCTATGTCTCTCATGAACAGTGATGGAAACAACAGCGTTATAAAATAACGGCGTTACTTTTTTCATCAACGAGTGATCAAAGAAAGTTACTGTTTCCCCTGTTGGTTAGTTCCATATATGGGTTAAGGGGGCGAGTCCAAGTAATTTGAGATAGGCTATTAAAAAAAAAAATGTTATAAAATGTTTTTATATATAAAGGAACGCAATAGTTACTGGTAACTAGTTGCTTTTATAATGTAGTAACTAATTTAGGCTACTAAACTAAGTTTAAGTTTAAGTTTAACTAAGTAATACTAAGTTTCTTTTTGAGGAAACTAACTAGTAACTATAACTAATTACTTTTTAATACTAACGTGCCCAACACTACTCATGAATGACAGCTGCCCCCCCCCCTCCCACACACACACACACACACACACACACACACACACACACACACACACACTCCCTTCAAACCAGCTCCTTTCTTCCTCCTCTCACTTCTCTGCCCATAGTATTTTTCTACATCTTCATTATCAAGTTCAGTCTTCATCTTTATTTGTCCTGGTGGATAATTAGGCCCAGCTGCATGAGGCAGAGTTTATGTGACAATTGCATCTGTTCTAATCTGCGTCAATTGAAAAATGAGTATATCCAGTCCTCCAATCACAGCTCTTTGTGTTTGTCCTAATGACATTTTTGCACTTTTCAGCTCACAGAAAGAGATATACCAGCTCTCACTGATTCATAGCTGTTGGGCTTTTTAACCTTGCCCCGTCAAATAAAATTGTCCAAATTATGGCAAAGACCTCAAACTTTGATGCACTAGTAAAAAAGCGTGACCAACAACACTGCTTCCACTGAACCTGAATGTAATTTTTCTTTTACTTTGAGGTAATGGCTTTAACATTTATATTAGTTAACACACAAACACTCTCCATCCATCTGATACTGGCCCAGCTCATCCATCAAATTTTAAAACTCGTTGTGGCCCCTGAGCCAAAAAGTTTGTCCACCCCTGATAGCGCATATACAGCAAGTTATAACTTATGCGCTTTGTAGAAGTTCATTTTTTCCATTTATTTGGAACTTAACAATTTTAAGTGATATACTGAAACATGGTTTGAGGTACAACTATTCAATTCAGTTAAGATATTAAAAGACAACTGCACTGACCACTGATTGATGACTCTTGAAACTTTTCAAACCAAAACTGTCAATCATTGAACATGTAATTCAATATTTGGTTTTGAATGCACACGAACAACAACAACAGGAACGTCTTCTCGTGGTCTGGGCGTTCTAACACTTCATTTGTGCAACGGTTGTCTACAAATGAAGGGACATAATATTTCTAGGTGTTTTTATTTATATATGCACAAATTGAAAATGGTTTAACCATCCTGTCTGTGTCTCCCCTCTCCCTATAGGGGCACAATATGCCAGCAATACAAGGACCACTCCCTCCACAGACCACTCGACGCTCTGGTCAGAAAGCCACACCTATCTACATCAGCTCCATCCGCCAGAGCCTGTGCAAGCCCCGGCCAGCACCGGCAAACCTGTCGGCTCCCCCTACGGCCTCCTCGGGGCCAACAGTGGCATGCCAGGCCCTGTTGGCCCCGGCGTCAGCCCAGTCCTCGCTTGGCACGCCGCCATCAGTGCCGCTCGCCAAGCGCAGGACGATGTCCCAAAGCCAGACATGAGTTCCCGTACCTCAGTTTGCACCACTGTCCCGGCCCCCGCAGGCTCTCTGGCACAGAGGAAGAGGCAGCAGTACGCCAAAAGCAAAAAACAGGGCGGGTCTACCAACAGCAGGCCACCCAGGGCTCTGTTCTGCCTCACCCTCAACAACCCCATCCGCAGGGCCTGCATCAGCCTGGTGGAGTGGAAGTATCCTTTAACCTCAAGTGCCTCCCAGGCACTAGTTGAGTGTATGTTTTGTTGATGAGTTGATGTATAATTAAGCAATATATCATGACAGGCGAGTGGTATAATGAGCATATACCACGGACTGGACGATATATTGCTTTTATAAAACGGTTACCAATTAAGGCATTATGAAAGAGGGATACGCAGTCAATATCATGTAGTTTTATTCAACCAGAAATACATATTATCCGATAAAATAGCCCCACTGTGAAAAAAATAGTCCCACCTCTCCAGACGTTAGCTCCAAGTTAGCTCTGCATCTCGTCTTTTCCTCTGCTTTTTTTTTCAGGGGAAAGTCACTGCTCAGTGCCCTCTACCATTGTTAACCCTCCCCGGAGGTGAAAGTTCACCTTAAACATGTGAATTCAACTACCTCCATTTTTTAACATCATAAAAACATCAATTGTCTTTTGCTACGGACTGTAACAGTCCGTTGTCATGGATACATGACAACAACTTCCATTCATACCAGTCATACGTGCCTGATGCGGAGTGATAGCCTACGCTGTGATAAGGCTTTAGAATAGTAGCCATGGTATATGCTCAATATACCACGGTTAACAACCAATCAGATACATATACATAACTTAATCAGTTCCTGAAATCTAGAAGCACTATAAGCACAAGCACCTGCATGTCTCTCTGACTGATTCACACACCTGCCTGTACTCATTCCTCCTCCATTAGTCTGTACCTCACTGCCACTGGGGTTAAGAGCCTTCAGCCATATTGTCATGCATACGCTCTTTATCTCCAGTACTGTACCTGCACTTAATCATCTTCATCTTTACAGTGCAATTATTGCATTTATTCTGTATCTCATACCTTGCAATTGTCTGTTACTGTGGTTGTTGAGAGGCTTGAAAGGTGCCTATCATTAGGTTATTATGTAAAACGTGTCATTATTATTATTTTCTGCAGTGACAGATACCAAAATACAATTCAAATAGGCACTCTTATCATAAACAGAATCATGACAAATGTACAAAGAACTTCCAAAACCTCTCTATGTTTTCCTCAACAGTGTTTCCAGACCATTTGATATCTTTATACTGCTGTCTATTTTTGCCAACTGTGTAGCCTTAGCCATTTACATTCCCTTTCCTGGAGACGACTCCAATTCTACAAACCAAGAGCTGGTGAGTACTGCAGAAAAATAATATTATGGTCTGTTGTTGTTATTTTTTAAGTATATTTTTGGGGGCTTTTTTTGCCTTTAATGGACACCCCAGTAGAGAGAGAGACAGGAAATAGTGAGGCAGAGAGAGGGGGAATGACATGCAGCAAAAGGCCGCTGCGGGATTCGAACTTGTGCACAATGTGATGGTACAGAATTGAAATGTTTGAAGTGTTTGTTTCAGGATTGGATAGAAAGTAGTTTGAACTTTGGAGCTTTGGTGAATGGGCCTAAGGCTACTTTAGTATCAATAAGAGAATGAAAGGCTGGTTGAATGGAGATAAAGAATTGGTGTAAATGTGTTTTTCTTTGTTTGTTTTTTCAATTATAATATTATAATTATTATAATATAATTATTGTCTGTGGATGTGGCTCTGCAGATGTTGCCTGCTTTGTTGTACAGCAGCGGTTGACAGATTTTTTCACACTCATGCTCTGTGCTGCTGGCTGCTCGTGTCACTATTTGTCATTGTCCAGGTTATGCACAATTGCCAGACAACACACCTTTGCATGATTGTGAGTGGCTGCATGTGTGAGTTGCGTCAGAGGGCTTTCCCACCAATATGTGGATGGATGTGTCAGGTTTCACACACACACACACACACACACACACACACACACACTCTCCCTCTCTCTCCCCTGCACACTCAGTCCCTCGCACCCACTCACCCACCTTCTCTTATGTAAAATGATTCACATACTCAAATGTACAAACGCACAAAGTCACTGCAGGCCGTGGAATTTCCTCTCTCGCATCTTTAAAACATATTTTTTCATTGAATGCAACAGCAGATGTTGGATGTGTCTTCAGTTTTCCTGGTGGGAGGAGGGTCTAGGTGAGAATAATGCAGTATGAATGTCGTCACTCCAGCATTCTGACTGGAGAAATAAGACAAAACAAGTGAAGTCTAAGTACATCACTGTCTGACTGATAAAATATCTATAATATCTGTAAAGCTCCATGTAGAATATTTCCATAAAAAGGATGAAATAAGGATAAGGAAAAGTTTACAGATTGTTTCTGGTAGTGGTCTAGTGTGGCAATGTGTAAAAATGAAGGAAGCAGTATCCTTAGATGTGTGTGAGTGTCTACACATGTATCGCACATTGCACAATGTTCATGTGTGTATGAACATTCATTCAGCTTTCGGTGTGTCTGTTCTGTCAAAGAGCATCTGGTTTTAGCATTTCTTATCAGTTTATTTTTAAGCACTATATGAAATCACCATGGAAATGAAGTGGGAGTTGATAAATGATGTGTTTTCTGTTGTAATATCAAGAAAGTATATCAACGTATTACCCATGGTCTCCATAAATATCATGTACCCCTCAGTCATTTTGCATGGTTTGGCATAATAACCATGACCCATGATTGCAATTATAGGTTTGACTTTGATTCTTTTTAGCTGCAATAGTATAGTGCATGAGCACAAAATCAATAAAAGATAGAATCGTGACTCTGTCAAATTCAAAATTAATTCATAAATTCCAAAAACTTGATTAATAATTTTCAGTGCCACTTTACATTTTTCCTTCCTGTTTACTGATTTGAATGACATAATATTAATGATAATAATATTTGAAGATTTGCTGGATGTTTCATGTAATTAAGTCATTACATGACTGTGCTTTAACTGAGGAAATGTCTGTATGGGTTTTATTTTACATAAGAGAATGTGTGTGACTCATGGGGCCGAGTGTGCACAGGAGGAGAGAAAGTATGTGTGCGTGCGTGTGTGAGAGAGAGAGGGAGAGAGAGAGAGCAGGTTGGGGGATTAAGCGTGGCAGTAGATTAGTCGTCAGTAAATTAGTGTAGGTTACGGAGAGAGAGGGGAGAGAGAGAGTGAACAGGCCTTACAACAAGAAGAAGTCCATGGAGCACATGGAGACATTTGATTCTGGGGTAACAGACTGCAAGTGAAATAAATATATATATTACACACATGCTATCATAGATGTTAGATGTCACCACAAATAGAACATGCAAGTATAATGGTGTGTTGTATCTAAGCCACAGTCAGAGTCTTATTTTGTGAAACCTGTCAGGGGACACAAGGACACACTGATTAGATTTAGTGGCCAGTGATGGACGGTGAACATACTACTGTTGACAAACAGAGATCCTGAAGGGAGAGGTGGACGACCATGAGAGCTGATTGTTTGGCTAATGCTTCATTTCAGTTGGACATGTTTTCCTTTTTTGGACACTTTGGGATCTCAACTGAAATCGAAAATTGAGCTATTGGAGTTTGACAAGTGTGGTTAAAGCAGAAGTAAGCGATCCGGTCATTTTTGGCTAATGCTGCGTTCCAGGCAGGCTTTTGAAACCGTAAATTACAGCTTCAAGTCACGACTTACGACTTTGTAGCGTTCCAGGCAACCCACTCGTGTTTTTCTGACCTGTTTTACCTGTGAAAGTCACTATAACGGCCACTCGTAACTTCCGACCCGTGAACTCGTACCAGATCGAACTGGTACGACTTCACAGGTCGGAAAACACGAGTTACGGGCTGCCTTGAACGCACCATATCTTCTTGTCAGCCGATGGAGTTAGCAGCCCCCGCCCTCGTCATGGATCTATTGGTCCTCGTCCCTACGTCACCACATTCACGCGCATCCCTTGGCTGCACACACAGCCCTTCATGCCGTTCTCTCTCCTCATTGGATAAAACTTGTAGGATACGAGAAAAGTTTTCTCCTCGGCTCAGAGCAGAGCAGAGTGACTGACAGACCCGTGTTTCGGTACAAACACTCGTATGTAAGTGATTGCTGTCGGAAGATATAACTATTTAAGACTTATATTAACACAAAAATATCGCTTACTTCTGCTTTAAATATCACAAGTTGGTCATGAGTGAAATAAACCATATTGGGACTAAAGTATAATGCGCAGGGCCGGCTGCTGGCATAAACACTCTGCGTTTTTTTAGGGCCACAACCGCTGGGTTGGGAGTCACATGAAAGGGCCCAGGGTTCAATTTAATTCATTTAACACATAAACATGTGTGTGTGTGTGTGTGTGTGTGTGTGTGTGTGTGTGTGTGTGTGTGTGTGTGTCTGTTCATTCAGTCGTAAGCAGTGTGTGCGATTTGCTGTTTGCGTTTGGAGTGTTTTGGGGGCCACAAACAAAATCTTGTTCATGGCCACTAATATCCTAGGACCGGCCCTGATAATGCGGTGTACCTCTGTTGTGTAAAGTTTTATTCATGAAGCATATCAGATCAGTGTTTTAAGATTGAAGGGGTTGATCTGGCAGTGACCACCTGAACCATCATTTCACTTTTAAATCAAAAGAGAGTTTGTAAGATTAAATTTATAAGATAATGCCGGTCAGAGAAAATCTGATCAGTGTGTAGTTTGTTGGCATCATGAGGTCGTTATACTTTTCATCGCTTCAACCTTTTTGATACAGCTGAATAAACAAAATGCTCATCATTTCTCTACATGTTTTTTTAACAACAGTTCAGGAACGTTTTGTGTATTTGTAGGTGGTTAAATAGTATAATTTATGATGATTTGATGTCATTATTTTGTGGTCTGATAAACAGAAAGTCAACATTAATATTATCTGAATATTATGATTTATGTTGACGTCGTCATTATTAATATTATAGTCATATAGATCACACATCTCTCTCTCTCTCTCTCACACACACATATATTAGGGGTGACCTCGGATAGTCGACGATGCCCTGATTCGATTCAGAGAGGTTTAATTCGACTGCCAAAAAAAAGAAAAAACTTCATGACCAACAATAGGCAAAATCTGACGAATCAGATTCAGCTATGAAAACCCTTAGTTGAGGACACCCTAATATAACCTACATTGAAACATGTTAGATCTGACACCGTGATAGATCTGATCTTTTAACCACAATGAATAAGAATATGTTGAATCATTGCTCTGCTCTGGCTAAACACCTGCTTCATAATCAGAACTGTTACACAGTCTGAGACATTCTCAACAGATGGAGGATGGGCAATAACTAATGAAAACCAAAAACATCATGGAAGGACTTAGAGGTACACTGTCGTCTCAGGATAATTAGTGCAGTGGTGCTGGTGCAGTGTGTAGGCCCAGTTTACCAAACTGGTTGCATTCAGTTTTCATCACTGGACTGGATCTCAGCTGCGTGTGGGTGAGCCTTTACATGAGCAGCATGAGTCAGAGATCAAAGGGTAAATAATCTTTTGGCTAATGCAGAGTTGGATATTGGAGATAAAACCATAGTAAAAAAAACAAAAAAAACTGATTAAACCTTAAATGTTTTAAGGTGCCCCAGACAGGTCATGACATCACAGAGTAGAAAACCATCCGCCCAGTTTTTTTTTGTTAAAATGTGGATGATTCTCATAACCTGTCCGCAAAAAAAAACCACAACAAAAAAAACAACCTAAAATCTCTGCAGCAATCCTCCGCTGCAATGTTATGCTTTTGTTGTACCTCAGAGTCTCAATGAGTTTAAGGATTCAGTCGGGTTGTTCAAAAAAAAAAAAAAAAAAAATGATGCACACTATTTCACATGATTCAGAATTGATACAGAAATTCTAAAAAAAAAAAAAAGATTCATACCTTTCAGTCTTGTGACATAGTGCCAGTTTACATTGTTTCCTGACATGCATTCAGCTCCTCAGTCCACTCTTCACTGAGGGCAGGATTTGTAAACTGTAGAAACTGTACCTACTTTGTATTAGCTACTACATTCATGGTGGTCCAGTACATGCATGGTTCTCAAAGGGGTCCTTGAGAGGGTTAAAGGGGGTGCCCAACTTTTTCTCGAAATTTTTCCACTTTTTTTCCAGAAATATCACTTTTTTTTCCAGAAATTTCTCTAAATTTTTCAAAAAATTCACACAATTAGAACATATGTTGCTTTTCAGTCTCAGAACACTGGTCTAGTATAACTGAGCTGGATGTTTGTCTGATGCTGTGTCATATCACCATGAGGAAACTGTTGAAAACGTCAGTGTATCATTTGCCCATGTGACCATGTGTGGCTGATCCTGGTAAACCTGTGACTGTAGAAACAGTGGCTACATAACCTTTGAAAGCTCCAGGTTAGCAGTGGCAGCACCGCACCTCTGAACATCATAGGTATACTGGCATACTGAATTACCTATTTGAATCATTTTCTAACTGAGAATCATTTTTTAAATGAATCAGAATCAAATCGGAGTCATATTTGACCTCAGCCAGTTGAGTAAACCTGTGGATAGTTGTCGGGCAGGGGGTTTCTCATCACTTCATCACACCAATGTCTGGATTTTGATCAGGAGATAGTTACAATCTGCTCAGGAAAAGTACAGTACCACCTACTGTACCTGCAGCAGGTACAACATACTGTGTTTCACAAATGGAATACTAGCCACCAGTACAGTATCAGTTCAACTATATTTAAAGTATAGTTTATGATGACAGGGGTGGGCAATTATTTTTCCTGGGGGGCCATACATGAAACCCAGATCGTTGCCAGGGAGTAGCAACCCTGTACTTTAATTTTACCGTTCAAAAACACACATGCACTCACTCTTATTCTTCTTATTATATCAAAAATGACTCCAAACAGCATCTTATTAAGAACAATTATTACATTAATACACACACATGTAATAGGCCATAATGATAATAATAATATAAATTTGGTAACACTTTACTTGACGCCTATCTCTATAACACATTATAACCATACTTATAATGAGGTATAATGCAGTTATAGCACTGTATAACTATAGTTATAAACACTCATAAATGATCATAATGCTTTATAACAATAATCATAACACACTATAAAGCATTTTATCTTGACTTATAAGGTCAGGTATTGTAATAGGATATTGTAACTGGCTGACAATGCCCACATTTATAATGCATTATAAATATAGTTATAATGTCTTATAATTGGCTTATAAACGTGTATAACTATCATTATAATTATAATAAGGCTTTATAACAATAAGCATAACACATTATAGAGCTTTATAACTCTGTTATAATACCTGACCTTATAAGTCATGATAAAATGCTTTATAGTGTGTTATGCTTATTGTTATAAAGCATTATGATAATTTATGAGTGTTTATAATTATAGTTATACAGTGCTATAACTGCATTATAACTCTTTATTATAAGTATGGTTATAATGTGTTATAGAGATAGGCGTCAAGTGTTACCATACATTTTATAACTATAATAAATATCATCACCTCAGTGTGTGACAGGAGGAAGCACAGTAGTGATAGGCATTTCAAAATAAAATAAAATTAAGATCATTTTATTTTATTTCTAAGAATAGAAGCCTCATCAGTGAATTTGTGTTGTGTTTGGAAGAGTTGGATGGGCCGGGTCTGGCCGGCGGGCGTAAAATACGGCAGGATCTAGAAAGTGTGTTTGGACAGCAGTCCATGAGAACAGATTATTAAGTGTTGATAAAGACAAAATATGTTATTAATCATTTGTGTAAACACAATATGTTTTAAACACACATCTTCTTCCTCTTCTTCTGCCTCGTTATATCTCTTTACTATGATCCAGAGATGTTGTATAAGAGGATTTATATGACCTGAATGCTCTCAGCTGGTCCTCAGAGCATTCACTTTTACGTGGTGTAACTGTGTGCATAAGTGTGTCCATACACCCATGTTTATCAGACTGATGTATATTTTTGACTCCCGTGGATTAACACTCCCCTGAGCATGATACATCCGCCAATATGGAGCTGTGTGGACGCATGTGTACATGTGTGGGTTTACACGGGCGTTTTAGTGCTTGTGCGCTTCAGTGGGCCTTGTCTGTCTGTCTGTGCATTAACTTGTTGACACAGTCTTGTAAGATGTGATTTCTGGGTTGCACATGTTTGTGTGTTGTCTTGGTGTTTGCATGTGTGTGTGTGAGTGAATGTGATTCAGAGAACAGAATGTTAGGTTGCATCATCTTTCTGTCTGTGAGGGATTAAAGGTTTAGAACAGAGGGGAAATGAGACACACTAAGCAGCGCACTACTCCATCCAGCACGTGAGCATCGGTGGGTGTGACTTTGTGTGTTTTGTGATGAAAGATGAAATGGGTGGGGGGGGGCACAAACATGTAGCATCTCAACACTCAGATGTTCTCTTATGGATGTTACAGTGATAATACAAGAACCACTGACCTGAGTGACTGAGCGTCATGTGATATCATATGAATTTCCTAACCCTTCTTGGTAAATAATTTAAAAAAAAATTGGTTATAAAATCTACATTAATATTCGATGAATCTACGTTACCCACACTTGTTAATGGGTCCATTTTCGATAAATATATCGTTTTGTCTTTATAGTTATTTTGATATTATTATTTAGTGATTGAGTTGCCCAGCATTTCCTAGTTTCAGTTTCGCGGACGCTGCCCGGCGGGTCATCGGAATAACGCCACCGGAAAGCTAGTTGGCATCGTTTATGATCGGAACTACGACGGAATCTTATCGTCTTCGAACCTCCGACTTTCGTTAATGAAAACATTCTTTGCAAATGTTTTTGCTTTCGTCTGTCAAGAATTTCACCATGCGATCAGACACTCATGGGAAATGTAGTGTGAAAACACTTTGTTTTCCCTTTAAAGGGGTAGTTCAACATTTTGGCAAATTGGCCCATTGCCATAATCCCTATAGTCATAGCAGTAGGTTCGTTACCTTTATTTGTCGGTGCAAGCTATTTTTAGAACGGCGGAGCAGAGCCGCAAGCTGCTCAGAGCTACGCTGTGGAGGCTAATGGGATTTCTTTGTTTCCCTCATCAGACTCATCAAAAAACAATCCAACAACTCCAAAACGCTCTGGTGGACAAGTTGTGACCTGCACATTCACCACGCTATGAGATAATAACGGAACGTTATGAGACAGAGTTGTTTTCGAGGCAAATACAGAGACTGCTTGCCGAAAAACTGCCCCTGACAGGAACGCGCATCAGCGGTTTTGCATGAATTTACCTCAAAAATAACTTGTCTCGTAATGTTCCATTATTATCTCATAGTGTGGTGAATGTGCAGGTCACAAATTGTCAACCAGAGCGTGTTGGAGTTGTTGGATTGTGTATTTGATGAGGGAAACCAAGAAATCCCATTATAGCCTCTGTAGCGTAGCTCTGAGCAGCTCGCGGCTCTGCTCCACTGTTCTAAAAATAGCTTGCACCGACAATTAAAGGTAACGAACCTACTCCTAAAACTATAGGGATTATGGCAATGGGCCAATTTGCCAAAATGTTGAACTATCCCTTTAAGGTTCACAAATGGCACTAAACTCATCTATGAGAGGAAAGTTACTTGTATTCATGTACCATATAGTTTCTGTATCTTATTTCATAAATCATATCAATACTATGATAATTATTCCAAATATTTGACGCACCATCAGTATCATGTGACATTTTATCATCTGAAAACGAGAGCAAGTGGAGAGGAAGAGAAAGAGAGGGATCAATACATTGCAGTGGTGATCAAAGCAGGGCAACGTGTGACTGGTTGTTGACCTAGCCAGCTGTCAGCCCCCAGGGCAGCGTTTGATTTAGACATGTACACAGTCAAAAACTATACGCACAGATTCCTCACCCTCAGCTGTCACATTGGTGTATTTGAATATACAGTACTATCCATGTGTGCAGGTGGGATGAAGATGTCTCTTTGTAAGTGTACAGCCTTTGTTTAAGCTGAGATGGACGGATCGTGGTGCGTGTGGACACTGAGATGGAATTTATGAAAAGATTGTATAGGCGGTGAAGACGGACATTTAGCTCTGAACTGTAAAACTCAGTTCATCTTAAACCTTACCCTAACCCTATCTTCTTCTTCTTGTTGTCTTGTTGTTATGTTTCATTGCCTCAGAGCTGCTGAAACAAGCGAAAGGTTGAAGCATATTGCTTTTGGGTTGTTTATCTGTCCGTCTGTCTGTCCCATTCTTATGAACGTAGTCTCTCAGTACTGGAGGTCAAAGGTTAAAGTTTACCACTCAAAACTCCAAATAAACCACTTTGAATGCAGCACAATTGTTTACTGATTAGATTTTGATAGAAAGGTCATAGTCCCAGTGATCTCACAAATCAATTTCGTCCTATCACTCAATCCCTCATCACTTCACTGTTGCAGTCCTGAAAGGCAAGTGAATTTTATATTTTTACAGCATCTGTTTCTTTACTTCGTGGTTTTTTTCACCTTGCCTCCCCAGGGTCATTTCTAAGGATGAAAACCAAAACTGTAGATCAAAATATTTAGCAGATGTAGGCTACTGTAGGGAGAGAGAGGGTATGACGTGCAGATGATCACAGTCTGAGTGATATGATGGAACATAAAGGTTAATAAAGTGTTTATTGTTTTTTGTCCAGATGTCTGCAAAATGGAGCTATTCACCCAACAGGCTACGTTTTATTTTATCTATGAGTTACTGTTAAGGCGGGCACTATGCAGAAAATCTGTACATTTATTGTTTTTATTTAATATATTTGAATAAACCTGTCTGTTGCAGACAGTGGCAGGTTTAGCAGGAAGCAGCAGCTTTTGGTGGGTGATGGCAGGTTAAATGGAGAGATATGGGAGAGTGGGCTGGAAAGTGTGCAGTGGACCATAGTTAATGTTGAGCTCCATTTACCCTGCTGGTCTACATTCTGTTTAAGTTCACTTGCTGTCCATGCGTTAGGCTGCAGCTGATTGGAAAAAAGAAAACACTGACGTTTTTTTTTTTTTTGGGGGGGGGGTTGTTGTTGTTTTTTACAAGATAGCAACTCAGCAATCTTTCTTATCAGTGCAGGACAAGTAGTCCATATGACTTTTGTTGAAGTGAGATAAATTTATTTATAGCACAATATATCATGCGTTTTATTTGCTGGATTAACCAGTGTGTGTGGCTAAATCAAAGTGTGTGTGCATGTGTGTTCTGTGGCCATACATAGCTTTATTAGAACGTAGTCCGTCACTGTGAGTCACTTCCTTCCTTCTCTGAGCTGTCTTCCCTCTCATCATTACCATGTTAAATATAAACTCTGTATAGCAACAGAAAACATTCCCACAAACATCTCTTATATCGTAAAGCAGATGTTCCAGAAACTTTTCAGCCCACAACCCCCAAAATAACACAGACCATAGACTGGCGACTATCCCCGGAGGTGACCAAAAAATGTGTACACACACTAATAGGCATATCCAAACACAAAACAAAACAGAACAGCCTTACAACATAAAAGCAGAAAACCTCAGTCAAACTGTAGTAGTGAGTAAACATGTTGACATTGTTCCTGCACATTTATATTTGGGAATTTACAATGTTTCAGTGTTAATCTCACCTAATGAGATGGTTTAATTCTGGAGACCACCCTCCACATTGAGACGTGATCTGTAAGTATTGAAAGGAAAAAAAATTGGCATGGTTTTAAATTTAGACCACAACTTTTTTTTTTTTTAAAGGTGTACAGAAACTTGTCATTTGTCCTGTTTGTCGCGCTGAGTTGTCACGAGCTGCAACACGAGTTTACTCAAGTAAGGAAAACGAATTTGATTGGTCGTTATCGAGTGGGCGGGATATTCAAAGCTTGGGGCGAGCCCGATTCATCCTGGATTTACTCAAAAATAGAATTTTGCACAAAGTTTGGCCTACATCGTCTGATAGATGAGTTATTACACTAATTTTATGACCCAGAGTGGGCTTAAATTAAATTTTCTTTTCTGTACACCTTTAACAATTCTGGCTAAATACGGTATTTCTAATCATTTTTAAATATTATTATGTGATTTCTGGAAACCATCTCGTGACCCCTATGATTGAGGAAGACTGCAATATTTGTTTCAGCAGGTTAGAGCTAAATCACCAGGAAATGATTTTCTAACATTTTCCTTTTATCTGTTTGTGTAAAATACAAACAGATAAAAATGAAAAGATATTAGTTTGTAATAACCCATGAATATTCAATAACGTAGAGCACTGTCCTCTACGTTAATCATTTCAAAAATGTCTGATTCATTCCTCACTAGCAAACACGCTGCTTCATGTGTCGAATGACAAACGTATATCATTAGATTGTTCTAAATCAATAATGAAAGTGGCAGTGGATTGAATGATCAGGATATGTGATGATGTGATGAGGAGATTATCTGCAGGTTTATGGCTGGTGGGATAAATGAGAACTTAAGTCTCTTTGTAGCAGACAACAGGGTGCTGTGCTGTGTGAGTGAAGAGCCAAGACACCTGCAGCACATCTGCTCCACTGGAAACCAGAAGTCAAACTGAAGAAGAAGTTCAACCTGCACAAGGCTTTTACACTCTATTAAAACAAATGCTTATTGTGTGCACATTCAGAATGTGGATTTAACTTTAAAACACTCATAATCTTACCAAGACCAATCTTACCAAGAAAAAAAAACGACATTATGCGTTATTAGTATAGGGCTGCAACAATTATTTTCATTATCGATTAATCTGTCGATTATTTAAACGATTAATCGATTAGTTGTTTGGTCAATAAAGTGTAAAATAAATGTTGAAAAATGTCAATCAGTGTTTCCCAAACCACAAGATAACATCCTCAAATATCTTGTTTTTCCCACAAACCAAGGAGATACTCAGTTTAAAGGAACAAAGAAACCAGAAATATTCACATTAAAGAAGCTGACATCTGAGAATTTGTACTTTTTTCTTTAAAAAACTAAAACTTAAAAAAAAAAAACACTACTCAAACCGATTATTCGATTATCAAAATAGTTGACAATTAATTTAAAAATCAATTATAGTTTGATTAATCTATTATTTGTTGCAGCTCTAGTTGTTAGAAACAGCTCCATAGACCTATACTGTTTACATATTTGAACTAGTTGGGTATTTATAGTCATCGTGTTGCTCCTTCATTTTGTTTTACATACAGCACAGCCTGCTGCCGTGACAACTGTGTCCATGGAGACTTGTGCAGTTTCCGAAGAGGCAGGCTCTTAACATTAGAGAAATAGAGAGAGGACGAGAGACAAGAGAAGTGAGGAGAGGCAGAGTTAGGAGAAAGAGGAGATCAGGAAAGTGAGAAAAGAGATGAGGGGGTAGGATGGATGGACAGAGAGGAGGAGATAATTAGAGCAAGAAAGAAGCAAAGACACACAAGGAGGGAGGATAGGAGGCTAAGATGCCGGTGATAGAAAGATGACAAGGAAGAATGTAGCTGGGATAAGACAGGGGAGTGTAAAAGAGGAGTGAAGAGAGAGAGAGAGAGGGAGGATTAAGAGGAGACATGGAAAAGAGGAGATTAAATTTGCACGAGATCTGCAGTTTATGTTCTGAACATGGTCGTTGAGTTTCTGGCTGAGGTCATATTGTTGCCTCGGCACCAATAATGTGCACTGGTATCATCATTTACTCCTGGCTATAGACCAAGCCGGCCATATGAGCACACACAGGAGCGCCGCATGTCCAAGCCTGCTCCCGTCCATCTTTATACCAACTCTGGACTAATCAGAAGGCCCTGGTGGTCAGCCAGGAGCAGTTTTGACTCTGTTTGTGACCATGCTCACTCTTTTCACATCGGGATTATGAAGGTCCGCGGCTAAAAATAGAGTCAAGCCAGAGCCGTACTGGCTTAGCGGGAAAGCCAATAGAGAGAAGAGAACAACTCAAATGCTAAATCATCAATAAACACCATCTGGGCTGATGCTACTTGCTCTGTGGGTGTTTCTGCTGCTCTCTTTGATTCGCTGCTATCGAGTTGAATCACAGGTGATGAGTGGACAGATGAGTGGTGACTCTGTGAGATGTGGTGGTGGTGGTGGTGGGGGAGGGGGGGGGCGTAGACCTGACAGTATATTCCGCTCCTTCCCATGCAATTATGTACATTAAGTGATTGGCAAGATAATTGATTTAAGTAGGAATTACAGTGTTCTCCTCTATATGCATATCTAATATCAGAGGACAGACTGCCACATCCAGAGATGACAGAGATGTGGCCTGAGATAGAGAGAGAAAGAGAGAGAGAGAGAGAGAGAGAGAGCGAGAGGAAGGAGACAAATATACAAATCATCTTTCTTCACTCCTGTCTCTTGTTCCGAGGCAAAACAGGATTAGCATCACAGTCTCCCTGGCTCCTTCCTGACCTCAGAAGGTAAAGCAGCAGTTTTACAGTAGGTTAGGTTACATTGGCTGTTTTTGCAAGTCACGTGACCATGACATCTTCAGATGATGATTAATGATCCGTTCAAGCGTTCATGATTCAACCACTTCAGTTATTTTAATGAATGCAGACAGAGAGAGAAAGAAAAGAGAGGGGTATGTGTGTGTGTGTGTGTGGGGGGGGGTCCTTCTTCATCAGTTAACGCTGATGCTCCTCTGCTCAGCCTGTGACTGAGGTCTGAAGCAACAGCAGCACATCCTCAGCCTTTCTGGCCCCTTATTAATCTTATTAAGGCCAATGGGAACATACAAGCTATTAGTAGCTGATTAGCCGCCTTCTGGCCGACTCACCTACAGGCACCACCTCACACACACACACACACACACACACACACACACTGACACAAACTCTTACATGCACAGAAGAATATATTCATGCATAAGCACTTACAAGATTTTTCCCAGATAGCTGATTTTGATGGAAGTTTGGTGGACAAAGGTGGAACTTCATCTGTCCCCTGTGTGTTGTGAGTCATAACATCTCTCTCTCAAGAAGCACTCAACTATTTGTGGCCACAGTGATCATAATAGATAATAGATAGAATATCAGACAAAATATATTGAACAGTTAAGTAATAACACTAAACTGTACAAAGTGAGTACAGTGTGCCAGGATATTGCAGTAGTGCCTGAGTTTAAAATATACGTATATTTAAAGACAGACCCACTTAATATCTACATTACCTTGTCCTGACATCTGCTGATATAAATGCAATACAAGGTTCAAATGAAAGCCTGGACCTAGACTCACTACAAGAGCTTGACCTAATTATGACATATTGAGTCATTTGCCTGTGGTAAATCCTCAAAATCCAAATGTTTAGCCAGTGTTTACCCATGAGCAGCCATGATGGGGGGATGGAAGCATGGTCTGCTAGTGTTTTTTATTATCTATTCTAGTATATAATATAATACAGTATATGATAGATAGATAGATAGATAGATAGATAGATAGATAGATAGATAGATAGATAGATAGATAGATAGATAGATAGATAGATAGATAGATAGATAGATAGATAGATAGATCACATGACGATGACATCATCAGTCACAGCTCTTGGCATTATGGGAGGGTGCAGTAGGCTACCTGTGAGTGGGGGATGACCGGGATTAGACTGGACACAAACACCACATACACACACTGATCTGAACCACATGGCATTGAGTGTTCTGTCAGCTTGTGTTATCATCACAGAGGGGTAGTGACATAGAGTGAACCTGCGTCTGCTCTTTGAGTCTGTGTGTGTGTGTGTGTGTGTGTGTGTGTGTGTGTGTGTGTGTGTGTGTGTGTGTGTGTGTGTGTGAGAGAGAGAGAGTGATGTTCCCAGTTAATCTATTGGCAGGGCAGGCATGATTGTGGGATGAGTCTCTCTGATCAATTTAAGCACACACTTGACATGGTAGTGCATTAAGCATGAAAATCATGATAGTAGTAGTAGTAATATAATAATAATAATAATAATAATCATAATTATTATTATTGTTATTATTTTTATAAGTGTGGCCTGCAGCCCCCTGGTGGGCTGTGAAGGCACTGCAGGTAGGCAGATCATTTAGAATAAGAACATATTGAAGTATTCAGTGTCCATGATGGCTGGATCAAAAGAACCACCAAGTGCTTGTTTTTATGCTTCTGCCAATTGCCTCTGGTGATGAATAACTGGCTCATATAGTAAAATGTAGAGTGGAGTGGTTCTGGTAGATTGAATTGATTAGATGACATTCCACATCCGTTTGCAATTTGCCTAAAGTGCAGGAAATCATGCTGCATAATGGTGCCATCAGGACTGTTTTTTGTTGCCAGTTTTGCCTTTATTAGACGGGACAGAGAGGCAGGAAATCCAGCAGAGAGACGGGCAGTAAAGACTTGGTTGGCAGTTGAACCAGCGTTGGACTGCTTTAGGGGCAGCCATGCAGGGCCCATATGGGACGTGCTCTAACCACTCCACCACCCACACAATGATCAGGACTGGTTCTGTTTCTTAGCAGCACTCATCAGCTGCTCATCATCACAACATGAGAGACAAGTAAAACATTTCAAGACATCTACATCTTTGATATGGCTTCTTCAACTAAGCTTGTATGGGATGAATATCCATGGAACAGTCAAGAATCTTTATAATAATAATAATTCATTCAACTTGTATAGCGCTTTTCAAGAACCCAAAGACACTTACAGAGAAACAGGAAGGGTAGTGACAGACGGGGGGGACAAGCAAAAGACAACACAAACAGGTACAACAACAGTTACAGGTGACGAGGAGGTTTGAGAGGAGAGTATGGAGGGAAAAGGGGTGATGTGATTCGGGATAGGGGAGGTCATAAGCTTGTGAGAAGAAGTATGTTTTCAGACGGGATTTGAATATGGGGAGTGTGGGAGAGTCGCGGACAGGTTGGGAGGGAGTTCCAAAGTCGGGGTGCTGATCTGGAGAAGGCTCTGTCGCCGAAGGTTTTGAGGATCGGAGGGCTTGGGAGGGGCGGTGGGGGATGAGAAGGTCAGACAGGTGGTTGGGGGGGGCAGGTGGTGGAGAGCTTTGAAAGTGAGGAGGAGAATTTTGAAATGTATGCGTTGTTTGATGGGGAGCCAGTGGAGAGAGTGGAGGACGGGGGTGATATGTTCGCGGGAGGTGGGCAGCAGAGTTTGGGCCCATTTGAAGTCTATGGAGGGAATGGGAGGTGATGCCGGTGAGGAGGGAGTTGCAATAGTCGAGGCGGGAGGAGATGAAGGCCTGGATGAGAGATTCAGCAGCAGGAGGAGAGAGGCAGTGTCTGAGTTTGCCGATGCGGCGAAGGTGGAAGTAGGAAGTCTTGACAATGGAGCTGACATGGGGAACAAAGGAGTGGGTGAGGTCCGGATAACGCCAAGGTTGCGTACCAGGGGGGAGGGAGTGATGGTCATGGTGTCGATGGTGAGTGAGATGGGTCCGGTTCTGTTGAGGGTGGATTTGGTGCCTATGAGGAGAAGCTCTGTTTTGTCACCGTTGAGTTTGAGGAAGTTGTGGGTCAGCCATGTTTTTATTGTAGAGATGCAGGTTTCGATGTGGGTGAGGGGAGGGTTTTGGGTGGGTTTGGTGCTGATGTAGAACCGGGTGTCGTCGGCGTAACAGTGGAAGTCCAGGTTGAGTTTGCGGATGATGTGACCAAGGGGGAAGAGGTAGCAGATGAAGAGGAGGGGGCCGAGGACTGAGCCCTGAGGGACCCCGGTGTAACCGGGGAGAGGGTGGATGTGTGGCCAGAGAGTGAGATGAACTGTTGCCTGTCAGTGAGGAGGTGAGCCAGTCGAGTGCAGTGCCCTCAACACCCTGTTGGCGCAGCCTTTGAAGGAGGATGGAGTGGTTCACAGTATCAAAGGCTGCGCTGAGATCGAGTAGTAACAGGATGTTGAGGGCACCGGAGTCTGCAGAGGTGAGGAGATCCTTGATGACTTTGACAAGGGTGGTTTCAGTGCTGTGGAGAGGGCGGAAACCAGACTGGAGGGGTTCGTAGAGGTTGTTAGACTGGTTCCAGAGTTTTGAAGAGGAAGGCTGGTTGGAAATGGGGCGGTAGTTGGAGAGGTTGGCTGGGACAAGGGTGGGCTTTTTGAGAATGGGGGTAATGGAGGCAAGTTTATAGACAGAGGATATGAGCTGGGTGAGTGTGAGTGGCTTGACTGCCTTGATGTTGCAGTAGGAGATGGTGCATTGTTTGGGATTATGGGGTGAGGGTAGAGGGGTGGAGAAGAGAATGCAGAGATGATCAGAGTGTGGGAAGGGGAGAGGATGGGGGTTAGATATGGGTAAGAAGGAGGAGCAGACTATGTCCAGGGTGTGGCCTTTGGTATGGGTGGGGAAGTCGATGTATTGGGTAAGGTGGAAGCAGTCAAGAAGAGAGAGGAAGTCAGACGTCAGTGGGGCGCTGGGCTGGTCCATGTGGATGTTGAAGTCACCGGTAAGTAGCAGGCGGGGAGAGAGAGAGGATGCAATAGTGAGGAGTTCAGAGAGTTCAGAAAGAAAAGATGGGTGTGGCTTCCCCCGTGTACGTGATTATGTTCATTATCAGACAAAAACCTCGAATAAAGATGTCAATTGACAAACTTTAATGACTTGATAGGGTGAAAACTCAGCTGATATTACACATTCATCATCCTTTATTACATAGCAGGGGAGTGCTGAGCCGTTTCTCCCTCTGTCTTCCTCTGCACACAAACACAACCAGACACTCTCTCTCTCTCTCACACAACACAAGACACATACACACAAGTGTACCTCTTCACCTTTGAGCGTATTCCGTATTATAATCATAGAAGTCTGAAAATCACAGGACATGTCTGTTCTAATGGTACAAGCCAGCAGTGTGAGACTGCTGGCTCTGTATCTATATCTATCACTCCTATTATTAAAATGGTTGATTATTTGTGACTGGTTAGGAGAGTTGCGGCCCTAAGTGCCCTTTTTTTTTACACAATAGTGAAGCATTTCAAGTATCTGGTCCTGTGTGTGAAAGATGACACGGGACATGAAAATACAGATGTTGTACTAGACGACTGGGGTTACCAGTTGATTTTTTTGTTCCAGCCCTTCACCAGTGGTTATGTGCTCTGGGTAGTGACCAAGGGGGCAGTTGTCGGTCTGAGAAGTGAAGCTCACTTCCGCGTTCAAAAAACTGCCATCCCCTCGGCTGTCGCTGGGGGCTGGCTCCAGAAGGGAGCAACTCCAGTTGAGCCCCATGTTAAAATACCCGACTTTACAGCTTAAAAAAACCTATTTACAGCCTGGTACATTTCATTTTTTTGGTCTCAACCGATAGTTTCTACCCCCGCACACACTCTGAGGGGTGGGAATTTTTTTTTAAACTCTACCGTTTTACTGTTATTAGGTTAAAATTCTGGCCAATTAGGGCGTGGAAACGTTGAGTGACAGGTCCGGAGACCGCTGCTTCGAGGCCAGTGGGCGGGTTCTCGGCCGGCCAACCGCCGCACCTCTCCAAATATGGAAAGTAGAATCCAACATGGCGCAGTTCAAACCCCCGTAGTAGCGGCACAAAACAGACTCCCCCAAACCGATGGGTGACGTCACGGATGCTACGTCCATTCTTTTTACATTCTATGGTAGTGACAGAAAGAATGAGATTGCAGGTCCAAGCAGCTGAAATGCGGTGGAAAAGGGCTTCTTCTCTATGATGGGTGGGCAGGGATGAGAGAGAGAGGGTGAGGACCAACATCTGGAGGGGGCTCAGAGCAGCCAGTAGAAGGCTCAGTGATGTTTTTATTTTGATCTGGAGACGCTGTTTGATTTAATTATAATGTGTTTAAGCACTTGTGATGAACTGAAATATTATATTTGGCACAATGTTCAGTGAATTCCAACTCCACAGTGACTCCCACTGACAGAAATAAATTCAGTCAATGCAAAAACATAATGTGGGATATTTTTGTACATCCTCTACTCAGAGATGGGGAGCTCTATTCATTGGCTTCAACTCAAGCAACTAAAATTCCTTGTCCACCTCCCAAAACAGAGGATTTGTGAGCTTTAAATGACACACAGCTCCTTCTCTTTCTCTCTGCTCTGATGCCTCGGTGCTCACTTCTCTATCGAGGACATTCTGAAAGCAATGTGAACTACTACAACACTAGATTCAAATCACTGAACCTGATCTTCATCGGCCTGAACCAATTTATTTAATCACAGTTTTTATAAAAAACAAACTTTTCCACAGTTAGACACAAGATGCAGAATCTCATTTCACCTTTTTTTTTTCAAAACTCACTGTGCACACATTATGCATTGTGATTCCCCCATTGTTTCTTTCCAGCCTTTGTGTCCGTGTGTGTGTGTGTGTGTGTGTGTGTGTGTGTGTGCGTGTGCGTGTGCGTGTGCGCGTGTGTGTGTGTGTGTGTGTGTGTGTGTGTGTGTGTGTGTGAACAAGTGTGAACCATTTGTTATTTGTTTTTGTTATTGTTATTGTGTGTAAACTATTGCATCTGTGCTGTAATTGTGTTTAACTTCTGCCACCTATGTTTGCCGTCATGTATAATGCATCACAGTGCATAATGAGTTTTACCAAAGATATTCAATAAATGGAAAGATACTCCATGAGCGGCTGCTCCAATGATATGAAATGGTATTGAGAGTGAGGAGTCACGTGCCGATTTGGTCTAATCTGGGCGGGGTTTGAGCTTTTTACAGTCCGGTCGGCCATGATGGAAGGAGACGCTATCGGTTGCCAGGGGCAACGTCATCAGAACAGCACAGAGACGGACTAAATTCTAGCTCTTTTTTGCGCCAACAGATCAACAAATTACAAGAAAGAATAAGGAGAAAGTAAATCACTGGAGCAGTTTTTAACACAGCAGTGATTTCCAGGCATTGTAAAACAGTAAATTACGGAGTAGACGATTTTGTTTTGCCCATAGACTAGTAAGGCTTTTGCCACCGGAATCCTTCCATCATGGCGGAGAAGGGGGGTGGGGCTCTGAGCTGTGACGACAACTCCTCTCTCTCAATACACTTCCTGTCTCTCTAAATGGGCGTGGCCAACCGTCACCCCACCTCGTCTGTGAACGTGTGTGTGGATTTATACAATTTGTAGGTAGATGAAAGTGAGATATTTATATTTTCTTATGATAACATTAAATATTTACACTACTAACAGTAATATTTAGCATACCAAAAATAATTTAAATCATTTTCACGGGAGTTCGCGGCCGTTTGTTTGACGTTGCCTAGGAGATCTGTGCCAAATCTCGCGAGAGTGTGTCGTAGAGAAAGAGACAGGTCTTGAACAAAGTGGATTTTCTCCTGATGTGTCCGTCTGAAAATTGCCATTTTCGTGTCAAACTGTTCAGAAGAGATGTGGCTTGTGAAAAATGAGTCCAAAATTTACTTCAGTGACTGTGGGGAGAAAGACCCGACCATAATCTGTGTTCACGTTCAATTTTCCCATTGGAGTCAATACACTCCAGGCTGCCTCTGGTCTCCCTAAAGGGGCATGGCCGTGCAGAAGCCCACGTGACATGCATACAGGAAGCTGACTCGTCATGGAAGGTCTTGGTTTATAAACCGTCTTTGGTTTTACTGAGTAAAGATTTTCTTAAAGGTGAAGGAAATCTGCAGCTTCTGTCTAACCACCTATTTGTTTATGGTTTAACTGATTTAGTAAAAGGGTTCAGGCCAGTGGGGATGCTGTTCAGTTAGAGGAATTAAGTTCTGTGGTTTTAGTGTTTTAGCAGAAAAAAACAAACAAAAAAACTCTCATAACAAATTGAAAATGCCCCTGATAAAGAACTGAGAATCCACTGAACGCATCATACTGACCCAGTTGGCTGAATCAGAGGCTGTCTCATTCTCTGTCCACGCATGAAACAAGTCTGATTTCCATGGCAACACTATTCATATGACAGCTGTACTACAGCAGTACAAACAAGAGAGAGTGTCTACCCAAACGCACAGGAAACAACAGCCACTTTTGGGAAGCTTTTTACATGTGTTCCTCCACCAACAGGAGGACGGGTGCAGGTGCTTGGTCTTGTTCTTCACTTTAGTTTTCTCGTGCAGAAACAGCTCCCGGGCCACCGGGGAGGTCAAATGTAAAAGAGATTAAATATGTACAGTGTTATGTAACATCATGCCACCAGCACAGCATTTCGCTTTGTGTTATTATTTTGTTTCCTATTGTCTGCTCAGATACAGAATGGCTTTTAGATGGGTCTTATTTTAGAGAAATAGCAGAACTGAAACAATTGAAAAGATAACTCAATCGAAATATGAGTTGTGATTAAAGCTCCAACCTGTTACTGAGAAGCTGCTGCACTGAGGAACTGCTAAGTTTTTATTTTTATTATTATTGAAACACCTGCTTGGCTGCTGCTTTTGCTGTTGTACTCAATTTCTCTGCATTACCATTGTTTCAAGGATTTTCTTTTTTCTTTTGGGTCTGGGTGTCAGTTAGTCCTGCATTCATGAAGGATACAGTTGATTGAGGAAAGGCTGATTTAAATGTGTGTAAAATTAAACTCTCTTTTTTAAAATGTGTCCTCTGTCCGTCCCGCCTCGTCCCCACCCCCTTCCGCCTTAGAAACTACAAGTGGTTTGTAACTGCCCTGAGCTGCTCAGCCACAGACACATTGAACCCATAAATCCAGCGCCTGCACTTCATCTTATTAGGCATATTTTTTCTACCACTTCAATGAGTTTAGAAACATTATTTTAAGATAAGTACATATGAAAACTATATAAAAAATTATAAAAACAAGCTTCAAGTGTCTAAATCTGCACAAAGAAAACTGCAAAGGAAAATGGTCACTGTTCTCTGCCACACTAGTGATGGCTGCTGTTGAATGACATGCTCTAACTGTGGCTGTCATCGGTACCAGTGTATAATCCCTGTGGGAAACTGTCTGCTTGGCCTGCTGCTTTGCAGAAAAGCAGTTTGAGTGTGAGTTCATTGCTCTCTGTGTGTGTGGGTGTGAAGACGGAGTGTGCGTGTTGCTGTTGTCGCCAGTGTCTTTCTGTGAGTGTGAACGTGTGAATATTTGTGCAACTGCACACTGTCCAAACAAACAAAAGAAGTGCAGCCTGGTACAACACCACCGGCCGTAAACCTGCCAACTGACCAACCTTCTGCATGGAGGGACACAGAGAGGACCGTCTGTGTGTGGTCATTTGTTTCCATCATCGGGCGCAACGTTACCATAGAAACACCTTGGTGATGCATTGAGTGTGACTGAAAGGTCTTTATCTTCGGGTTAACTTCTTCTCTTACTCATTATATATCACTGCATTTTCCAGAGATCCTCTTTCAAACAGCACAGCACTGATTTAACATCTGTCCCTCCAATGTTGTGTTAATGAGTTTCTTTGTCACTGCTCAGAATTCAGTGTACAAACTATAGGCCTACATCTAATCAACAACACAGAGTGGAGCAGGTTGAGAGCTCGGAGGCGGAGGAGAAGCAGATCCTGAATCTGCTTGTTCTGGAACAAAGGCTTCAGTTTGAAACAGTCTTTTTCTGTGAATGAATTATAGACCCTCCTCAGTATCTGTACACTCTCTAATTATCAAAATTTGCTTAATCAATCCATCCATGTGTATGTTATTTCCGCTCATTTAAACATAGTCTCTGAGGAATCAGCCTCATGCGGCCATTCAAAGTTTATCATTATACTGTTTTACTGTGGTTTTTATACTCACATTGGATTTTATTTATTTATTTATTTTAATTAATTTTTGTGCCCTATTTTACTGGCTTGGTTTTGAATACCTTATGGATTTTTTTTATTGATGAATACTGCAACACAGAAAGTTAGAGAAAGATAGAAATGCCTTTGTATGCTTCTCATGTAATGATAACACATCCTGCAGTGTTGCCAACTCAGAGAGAAGAGAGGTGTGAGAGACACAACAAAGAGATAGTCTTTTGCTTTTAATTTTCACTCAGTGATTATTTAACAAGTAAATAAAGCCCAAATCACCCCTCAGTGTCTTTAGTCAGATGACTTTGTGGTAATGAAATTAGGATTTGAAATGCATTGGAGGTGAACATGTAGTCCTCACATTTCAGTAACAATATCTGAAAACAGGAACAGAAAACCATGTCAATGCACCTCACTGTCAAATCTCCTACATTGTGTCGGTCGACTTTTGTGACTGTAGGATTGTAACCACAAAACTATGGTAAAGTGTGAGTGTATAATTAAAAACCACATCATTGGGGAATTGGCTTTTTTAAAGTGACCAGATCTGAGTCTAAGTCAGTAGGAGTCGTGACACACTGGATCAAAGTCAAATCAAAGATATTTTTCTGTTGGCTTTGACAAAAAAAGAGAAAAAAGGATCAGTTGCTATGCCAACTGTTGAGGAAACCAGGATATAGTGTATGTTTCTTTTTTTTTCTCGGTGAATATTATTTCACTCACAGTGAATTCCTTTGGTAAGGTTTGGTGAATGATGAGTAATCCTGATCATTTTCTCTTTTCTCTTCTCTTTCTGTCCATGCAGGAAACAGTAGAATATGCCTTCCTGATCATTTTCACTATCGAGACATTTCTGAAGATCATTGCCTACGGCCTGGTCATGCACCAAAACTCCTACGTCAGAAACGGCTGGAACATGCTGGACTTTGTCATTGTCATTGTTGGGTGAGTTCATGGGTCGCACTGTATACAGTCTATAATTTATATGTGTGTAAACACAGTCGAAAACAAAAACACATTCACTGAGCACCATGAAGCTCAAACAGTGTTGTTGTTCTCAGTAACTTGTGTCATGTACTTTGACTGACACACGCATTAATATATGCACAGATATGAAGTAGATTCACATATAAAACCATATACAGTGGGTACAGAGAGTATTCAGACCCCCTTGAATTTTTCACCATTTCTTATGTTGCAACTTTCTGTAAAATTCCTTTTTTTTCCCTCATCAATCATATCAATCATCAATCGTAACAGCACAAACCCAGAAATTTAGAAGGTTTTTGCCTTTCCAAATCATGTCCAAACTATTTAATTCAACACATCTGGATTCAAATGAAGGTGTAAAACCATCTCAAAGATGAACAAAAGAAGTTGTCGGCACCTGAATGACCTACAAGCAGTGACGGCTCTTGCATTTTTGACATACAGTAGAGAGGCCACACATTACACAAATACTAAACATACTGTATACTGTACACACATCAGCACAGCCGCCTTGGTCGTGTCTTTTTGCGGCCGCATCATTACGCAGCTGTTGTGGCATTTGCCCATATTGCCCTATGGCCAGTCCGTCACTCGTGCTATACTTATGTTCACGTGATATTTCAGTTTTTCTTTTTTAATTACTGTAATTTGCAAAAAAATCTATCTGTGCTGTCAGGATGGGGTGGTGAGTATAGATTGATGAGGAAAAAAAGAATTTTATTGATTTTAACATAAAGCTGCAACATAAGAAATGGTGAAAAATTGAAGGGGGCCTGAATACTTTCAGTACCCACTGTATGAGCACACACACTGCACAAATGGCTACATGTACAAAGAAACCAGAATAAAGAGGACACATGGCTTTACTCTTTGCTTTCTCTCCATCACTGCTCTCCCTCCCTCCGTTTCCATGTCCTCACCACCAACTCTCCTCGTCCTCCTCAGGTTGTTCAGTGTGGTTCTGGAGATGATCACAAAAGACGCCGACGCTGGCAGCCAGTCTGGCGGTAAACCCGGTGGGTTTGACGTCAAGGCGCTCCGAGCCTTCCGCGTGCTACGACCCCTTCGCCTTGTTTCTGGAGTTCCCAGTGAGTTTACACGGAGCTGTCACGTGTTCACATTTCACATTTTGGTTTTTGATAGGATTTCAACTACTAATTTAACTTAATTGGATGGAGCTTGCAGGCCAAACTCTGTGTACTGAAGATAATTATAATCATCCCATTCTACCAAGTACAGTACAGCTAATGGGAACAATCAGTCACTGTATACATTCTGTGTGTAGCAATGATAGAAAGTTGATTGTCTAAGCTGCAGTGGGTTGGGCTCACTGGCACCTTTAATGATTCCACTGTCATCTCTTCCTCCTGTAATTGCTGTAGCAATTGTTTTTGAAAAATGTCTGCCCCCAAGGATAAACAATGAAGATTATTATAACGTCCCCAACAAAATCAGTTTAGCCAGCAAAGATGTCAATGATTCAAATTCAAAATATATCAGTCTATACATTTGTTATCCTGTGTTTCCACCTGTATGTATCTAGAATTAGATAATATTTAATTAATATTTGATGAAAGAGAATGTATTTCTCCTCTGACAAGAAAAACACCTGTGTGGCCCCCTTCTGTTCTGCTCCATCTCTTCGGTCTCTGTTCGACCTTACCTGCAGCTGCCCTTTTGTGTCTGCATTCTAAGAGTTGTCATAGCAACGGATCATCCACTGGTCTCAAGAAAAGATGAAGTTGAGCTGAGCTGAAACAACATTTTCTCGTTTGGTTTATTGTTTGACTTCATTGGATGGCGTAGCTTAAAGATACTTTATTAATCCCCGGAGGGAAATTCAGGTGTTATAATAGTAGACAGTAAAAGCAGATAATAAAAGTGAGAAAAGCATATAATCAGCAGAATAATTACATAGTACAAAACATCAGTACAAGTACAAGTCAAATGTGACTGACAGTAACAACACTGCTAAACCGTACATTGAACAGTGTTATACCTAAAGGTTTTATTTATTTATTTATTTTATTTAGAACCTTGATGCAGCTGTAATTCTCTTGATATCTTGATCATCTCTTAGATTTCTAGGATTGGCGTTTTTTTGTGATTTTTGGTAGGTCAGATTGATGAGATTGGAGATCGATCCTTAAATGCCTAACACATCAGACTCAGAGCTTCAGACACTGTATACATTTTCAGAGTTTGCATGTTGAGGGTGGTCCAGGTCCAGGGGCAACACATCTCAGATATGAGGTGATGGGAATGAACTGGTCTTAGTTTGTTTGACGGGTTATAATGTATCTAACAATGTCTGAAAATTGTGAGCAAAAGCGATGGACTGTATTTCAAGCTTGTGTTTGCTTGTTTTATCTGACCAACAATCAAAAACCCAAAGATATTCAGTTTCATACCTGGCACAGAAAAACATCAAATCCTCACATTAGTCAACTGATTGTTACAGCTATATTTTGTTGAGGATAAATATCCTCTTTGGAGACGTGTATCATGTATCTATATAATATGCATGCATTTCTGTGTCTTCTCTCTGACTGTGGCTTCTGTGTCTGTTGGCAGGTTTACAGGTGGTTTTAAACTCCATCATTAAAGCCATGGTCCCCCTGCTTCACATCGCTCTGCTCGTCCTCTTCGTCATCATCATCTATGCTATTATTGGCCTGGAACTCTTCATCGGCAAAATGCACGCCACATGCTACGTGGTACAGACAGGTGAGGCGGAGCAGAGGGGTTGCCTCGGGGGGGGGGGCTGTCTGAGAGTGAGTTCCCCCACAGCCCAGTGTCAACGGGCACAGACAGAACATGACACAGATAACGGATGTACAGTAATCCCTGAGAATGAATGGACACACACACTCTGTGTGTGAATGGTGACGAGCTGCTGAAAACAGGACAGAGCAACAGATGGAGGTTAAAACCACTGATTAAATGACTAATATCTGGATATTATGTAAACAGGTTTTCCTCCAGAGTTTTTCCACAAACTGACAATGGATTAATGGCTGGCTGTCATTCATAAATGTTATATACATATTTAATACACAAACAAATCACAGTCATGCTCTAAAATGTCTGACTGAGAGGAGGGAAGCAGCTGAACCCACAGGGATTGGTAGGCTACACACAGTGTCACTCACTCTCTCTCTTTCTCACTCACGTCTTACCTAATCCCTTCCCCTTTACTTCTGTCTCGCTTTGATCCGTCTGTTAGTGAACGTCAGGAGAACCATTGTAGACCTCTGCTTGTGTCTGTTCTGTTGGCCGTGAGAGAAGACACACAGCCTGTGGTGTGTGTGTGTGTGTGTGTGTGTGTGTGTAGGTGGGAATCTACAACATAACATTTGTACATGTGTGGATTGCTTTTTGTGTGTGTATGTGTATTTGAAGAATGCAACACTGTGGATATTTCAAGAATGATGGGAAGATTTGTGTGTGTGCATATACATACAGTATGGGTATATGGGAGTGATTGGGGATTAATTTGAGTGTGTACCATAACTTTCATGTAGTGCTGCTATGATGACATCATTTAGTGATTAAGGATGATCTGTAGGTCTGTAAGGATATACGTATGGATGGATCACTGATATGATATCTCTGTGGGTGGTAAATAGCTGTGGATCACAAAAAGTCATGATAGTGAATTGGTGATAATAATTTCAGAATCAGTAGAGAAGGAAATAAGAGAACCTGTGCGGTTTAAGGAATTACGCAGCCAAATGCAGACTCGGAGGCAGGGCTTGTCCAGTTCAATGATTACGACGGAGGTTTGTCTGTTGCAGTTTGTAAACACAACATTCATTTTGGGCCAATTTTGGGAAAAACAGATAGATACGTACTGTATGTGTTTCAGCAGAGCAATATACTGTATATATCAGGTAAATCCTACAGACTCTACCTTTAAGCACTGCCATTTGGTGCAGCCACCACAATCATATAAAGTCTTGTGCTGTATGAATAATGGCATGATGCTAAGACCATTGGAAGGCTTTTATTTATATTTTATAGCAAATGAAGTGAAGCCCTGTGTTTTCTATTGTCAGTGTGTCCATGTTGACTTCTCAGCTCTCTAGGACAGAGTAATAATCCTCCATGACAGAACACATACTGGTAGGCTCATGGAGTGTTGTAAAAAATGGCATATAAGTGTACACTGATCAAATTCAGTTTGAACTTTTTGTTTTTCCTTATCGTTCTACAGTGATGTACAGTACATACTGGTTTCCATAATAAAAATGAATGTGTCTCTGTGTCGTCAAGGTGCCCTTGCAGAAGAAGAGCCCACTCCATGTGCAGTGTCAGGGCACGGCCGTCATTGCCTCTTCAATGGTACAGCTTGCAGAGAGGGCTGGCAGGGCCCCAACAATGGCATCACCAACTTTGACAATTTTTTGTTTGCCATGCTCACTGTGTTCCAGTGCATCACCATGGAAGGCTGGACTGACGTTCTCTACTGGGTAATCTACCACTCTACATCAAAATGACTCTGATTAAAGGGATATTTCAACATTTTGGCAAATTGGCCCATTGCCATAATCCTTATAGTTTTAGGAGTAGGTTCCTTACCTTTAATTGTCGGTGCAAGCTATTTTTAGAACGGCTGAGCAGAGCCGCAAGCTGCTCAGAGCTACACTACAGAGGCTAATGGGATTTCTTGGTTTCCTCATCAAACTCATCAAATACACAATCCAACAACTCCAAAACACTCTGGTGGACAAGTTGTGACCTGCACATTCACCACGCTATGAGATAATAACGGAACGTTACGGGACGGAGTTGTTTTTGAGGGAAATTCGTACAAAGCCGCTGCCGCCGTCGGGAGCAGTTTTTCGGCAAGCAGTCTCTTTACGGCTTTGCATTTACCTCGAAAACAACTCTGTCTCGTAACGTTCCGTTATTATCTCATAGCGTGGTGAATGTGCAGGTCACAACTTGTCCACCAGAGTTTTTTGGAGTTGTTGGATTGTGTATTTGATGAGTTTGATGAGGGAAACCAAGAAATCCCATGAGCCTCCGTAGCGTAGCTCTGAGCAGCTCGCGGCTCTGCTCCGAGTATCTAAAAATAGCTTGCACCGGCAATTAAAGGTAACAAACCTACTGCTATGACTATAGGGATTATGGCAATGGGCCAATTTGCCAAAATGTTGAAATATCCATATAAGCCCAAAACCAAAGAACACATGACAACACAAGTTTATTTGGTCTTGAGCGCACCGGAACAGTTAGTCATTTACAGACACAGTTTTGCTTTTGCAAAAACTGAACAAACACTGCATAGGAAATGTTGTATAATAGAAATGTTTGGATTCATCATGTTCTTTCCAATGCGTGTCCTGTAATTTTCACAAAGGTCGTCTGATGAGTGTCTATAGAGTAAATCTGTTCAGCAGATGACAGACTTTAGTTATACAGTAGGTGTTATGAACAGGACAGAATTGAATGAATATGTGACGCAATTGTGAACATGTAGAAACCAGGGCTAATATGTGTAATATTCTTGTTTCTCTTTGTCTGCTATTGTCCCCATGTAGATGAATGATGCAATGGGCTTTGAGCTTCCATGGGTTTACTTTGTCAGTCTGGTAATATTTGGATCCTTCTTTGTTCTCAACCTGGTCTTGGGAGTGTTAAGCGGGTAGGTTTTGCATTTAATTATGTAATTAGATTTGTTTTGCTTTTGCCTTTACTTTTTGTGACTTGTTTTGATATATCAAGCTCAACCTGTTTGTTACAAACACTAATGTTATTTTCCAGCATTCCTGGATATGGTCCAATACATATTCATTTTCAATTGATTTGTTAGTTGTGAGACCCTGAACCCTGGAAAACAGTTTTAGAAAATGTATATTTTCTTTTCCTTTTTCCTGTTCTGGTTCATATTACCGGTGTCTGTCCGAGGTTTGACTGTGATTACACTCTTCCCTATCCAGAGAGTTTTCCAAAGAGCGAGAAAAGGCCAAGGCCCGGGGAGACTTCCAGAAACTCCGTGAGAAGCAGCAGTTAGAGGAAGATCTGAAGGGCTACCTGGACTGGATCACCCAGGCTGAGGACATAGACCCTGAGAATGAAGAGGAGGGAGATGAGGAGGGCAAGCGTAACCGTGAGTTACCTGGATTTAATGAATACGTAGCATGTCTAGATGCAAACAGAGCTGTGATTAACGATGCTGTAACTCTCACTGCCTTTATGTTAACGCTGCACATTTCTTTGCACCATCTACAGTACAGTATAGAAGATGGAGCAAACCGTTACTCACCTGTCCAGGGAAACAGCAGCACCTCAGTTTATTGCTATTAATTTACAGGACAGGTTTTGCCCACGCCAATATGACAGTGATGTTGTCATATCGCCGGAATGGGCTGAAGCAACCAATGATGCGTCTTTGTCTGTAGTTTACATGGTACACAGGAAGTAATAGTGAACCAGAGATCCTCCATTTCCTCTGATAAAAGCGTTTTCCACAGTTGTTGATTCAACTGATCACTGGGACGGGGGGTGGGGGGGTGTCAGTGCCCGATCCGTACCCGGAACACGATCCGTTCCAGGACGCTTCTGCGCATGCGCACGCCCATCTTTTAGTTTACGGCAGACACCGCGGATATGGATGAAAACAGAGACGTTCTATGAGGAAAAACATAAGCACGTCGCAACGAATTCCCCTCTGTTCTATTTCTGATTAAATTAAATGTAATGTAGACCGATCAATTAATTGTAAAACATTTATTTATTGATGTAAATGTGGTGATTTCTGCACATACAGACAGCAGCAAGTCAGCACTGCTCCTCTGACCAGCTCCTCCTGAAGCTTCACTTTTCATTTACACAAACTAATCAATGAGACCATAAATTAATCTGCTCGCTTTCTCCACCGGCATGACGACGTCTGTGTGACCGGTCAATCACCTCAGCCGGCCGGCTGCTGCCTCTGAGATGAGCCGAGCAGCGAGCTAACGTTAGCTCCCGGTGGCTACTCCCAGCTATGCTCCCAGCTCTGCTCCCAGCTAGCTCTGCACTTCTCCCAAAACCGGAGCAAACTTCCAAACAGACGTCAGTTGGATAAACTGACCACAGATTAGGACTCTAAACTGTGACTTTCTCGCATGAAAAAATATTTAAAATTAATAAAGTGACGTTTTAACAACGCTACGGCGGACTTTTAGCTGCTCTACTGCTAGGCTATCAGTTAGCATAGCTTTGAAGCTAATGCCGTAAAACGGCGCATGCGCAGAAGCGCTGGAACGGATCGTGTTCCGGGTACGGATCGGGCACTGACAGGGGGCACACATAAAACTACATATTTACCAGTTTTAGTCTAGTTATGTAGATTTTCATGGTGCTTTATGTGATTAAATAGTCAGTTTGGTGAGTCATGTGGATATTCTTTTTTTATGCCTGCTTCAAGATTCCTCATTCAGACATTCAGACTCAGTGAGACACTAATTACCAGTCTTATAAATTAAAGTATTTTACAGTTTATTATCTGTGTCAGATTTGAATAACTGGTACCATCAGTGTGAACAGTCCAAGATCCAAGTTTTATCTTAAAAGATGTGGCCCACTTAGAGAGACAGAGGAGATTGTGTGTGTGTATGTGTGTGTGTTTCCCTCCTCCCAGGGGGATAAATCAGCCAGTGTTTTATGAGTCTAGCCCCGGGGTGGCACATCCATATGTAGAACTGCTAGAAGCTTTGCAGATGCAGTTTGATGGCACCTAAGAACACCACATTTGGCAGGTCAACCAATGATGCTGTGGTGAAGGTTATTCTGATCTGAACACACAGGTCTTTGGGGGATTGCATGGAACTCCACATCATAGCCAGTAGGGCTGTCACTTTTTATTCAATATTCGAATATTCATTCAAACGTGGGATGAAAAGTTCATATTCGAGCGGTAATGACCTGCTCGAAATGTAGGCTGCCGTGCCTGCATAAGCTCATCAGACTATCTGAAGGAGTTTCCCTTATGGCTGGTAAATATCTGTGTGTGCCAGGAACCGTTCTCGTCAGCAGGTAACATTGTAAATAAAACAGAGCTGCACTACTGTAGATCCCAATCAAGTTGATAGACTTGTGTTCCTGGCAAATAATATCAGAATTGAAGTCAGGCCGTTCGGCTTAACTGTTGGTTCTATGTTTTACCTCTACATTTTAAAGCTGTTGGAGCTTCCTTCTATTTTCAGTGTTGTCAGTGATTTGACATTTACGATTCAGAGATTTCTACTTTCCTACTCTGTGCTCTATGTTGCACGGGGGGTATTCGAATTTATCCATCCGAATTACGGGTCATTTTAAATTGGTTTGAACCAAATTTTTCTAAAAAGTGACAGCCCTAATAACCAGTGGAACCCGACTGCTGTTCAGAATCATGATGAAATCCTGAGGTGTTGTTGTCAGACATTACACTGGTGCAGTGGGCCCAGGGTTCCCCCTTGTGCAGGACAGTGCCCAGTCTCATATGGCCATATTGTGTCAGCAGTTCAGTAATGAAGGCATTGGTGCCAATGTGTCACTCACTGGCCCTAACATCCCTCCACAGCTTCACGAAACTGGTGTTAAGTGTAGTCATCTCCCTTCTTTTGTCTTCTCAGGTTCGGGCTGAGAGTTATCACTATTTAGATGAACCACGTTGGGTCTAGGCTTCAACACCCACGGGTCGGACCGGGTTTTCATTTTCAGGTCTGTTTTATAACTGTAGCAGGCAGCAAAGACAGGGGCAGCACCATGCATGGGGAGCGTGACTCTGACTTAGCTCCTTACCAGTGGAAAAGCAAACTGGTTCTTTGGAGGCATGAGAGTTGAACCAGTTAAGCACTGGCTCTGGCACCAGGTTCTTTTTTGGTGGAAAAGGGGTATGTGAGGGTTGTGTTGGTGTAACCACGGGTAGCTGAGAACGAGCCTCAGGTGGCCAGGCAGCCAAGCACAGGGGCCAAAACTTCTCCTTTCTCTTTCTGGCAGACGCTGGTGATCTTCATAGCTAGGGCGATAAAGGCAGTTGGTAGGCAGATCATTCTTGAGTGTGGAAGGTAGTCCATGCAAGAAGGAATCAAACAAGACTTGCTGATTCCTGGCACTGTCGGCTGCCATGGGTGTGGTACTTGGTGGCATCGTCTGAAACTCTGCATTTTACCCCACTGAAGCCCCGCTAAAAGTTCTAGCTGCTTCTCGGCCACAGGCGATGTGCTCGTACAGTATATTTTGGTGAGTGACTGGGTGAAGAGCCACAGACGGACGGCCTCCTACTGAACTCAGCTGCAGCCCAGGCCTCAGCTCGTCCACGGACATGAGACAATAAAATTGGGTTAAGAGCTGTCCAACGCATTATTAAAAACTGGAAGGAGAGTAGGGAACCATAATTTTCAAGGAGGAAATGTGGTCCAATGTGACCACAGAGTCCAGACCTTCACCCCATTTAGAATCTTTGAAAAATGAATACAACTGAATGGAAATAAATGTTGTGATATTGCAGAAGCTTATAGAAACGATGCCACAGCGAATGCGTGCTGTAATCAAAGCTAAAGGCGGTCCAACAAAATATTTAGAGTGTGTGTCTTTTTTTTGGACAGGCAGTGTATTGTAGAATTCATTTATTGTCAATACTATCGAAGCAGCAGATCTTTTCCTTCTCTAGTGTGCTTGTCTCAGTCAGCAGCTGTTTACGAGACTTTGACACATTTTAGATTTTGTAGCAAAATAAGATGAACAGTCCGACAACATTCAGACAGCTGCTGAGCTAGCTGCTACGACTGGGACTGTGACAGTGGCAGTGTGACAGACAGAGCAGATTAAAATCTCTCCCTCTACAGGTTCATGTCATGCAGGTGCAACAGGTGGGAATGAAGTTTGGGCTTTTTACTTGTAAAGGTTTAATTGCATTTACTTACTGTTACTACAAACTTAGTGCACATAAACACATCATTTTCAGGTTACCTGTTGACTTCACCTCTGCTGTGGCACCCCTAACACACACACTGTCATAGATATGTATAAGAATACTACATGACTCATCTCAGTGCTGCTACCCACTGACACTGCAGATATGTGTCCCTCTTCTAATGCTCACCCTGAGGTTTCTCCAATGTTTTCCCTGTTAAATGGGTTTTCTTGGGAGGTTTTCCTCAGTCATTGTGAGGGTCGAAGGGCAGAGGATGTCGTTATGATGCTGTGCAAAGCCCTTTTAGACAAACGGTTGGGCTATAGAAATTAAATTGCCTTGCCTTGCCTTATTATTTAATCAATAATTGAAAAAAGCAGTGACAAACGGTTTGTAAAAATGGGCTATACAAATGAAATTGCCTTGCCGTGCCTTGCCTTATTATTTAATCAATAACTTAAAAAAGCAGTATATATTTTGCCTGTGTATGTTGTTATACTGCTGCAGTGCCTTCAAACCATTCAGGGCGAGGTCGGCGCATATGTGCTTGGAAGTTCTTTATTGTACTGTATGTCCTCCACTACTAGGCCTGCCTTTGACATCTGCTGTCATTGTTACACACAGCACCTGGAACAACACATTAACTTTCTTTCCTCAACACACCTGCAGTGTGTGTGTGTGTGTGCCTTGTAAAGAGAAAAAAAAAAGTCAATTGCTGATAACAGCAGTGTTTTTCCTCTACTTTCTCTTTCTTCTGCTTCCTCACATCTTCTGTTGTCACCTAAACTTGTGCCTGCCACCTTCTGTTCTGTTACTGAAGTCTTGTGTATTCTAATCTCCACAAGTCTAACACTGTATTATAAAGTTACTTCAGAAATTGTAGACAAATTAAAGTTATGCGAATCAATAATTTTTGAAGCCAATATCGTTAGCTTAAATTTATCCTTAAAAACCAGTTCCTTGGTTGTGACACCTTAAAACCTCTTTCTCTTTCCTCTTTCTTCATGCTAGAAGCAAAAATGTAAGATGAGTTTTGTTGAGGTATGACAGGTAGTTAGCCAGTCTGTTAGAGAAAGAAGATTTTATTATGTCCTGTACACGTGTTGGTACTGTAGATTGTACTGCAGCTGTCTCTTGTTGTACATTCCCTGCTGTACTGACTCACTGCTTCCTCTACTGTCTGGCTGTGTGAACGGCATGTTGCTAACACCAAGGGGTCACGTTGGCTGACCTCACCACTAAGAAGAAAGGAAAGTTTGGCTGGTTCACTCAGTCGACAGAGACACAGGGTAAATGTGTCCAAGTGTGTGTGTGTGTGTGTGTGTCTGCGAGTGTGAGGACAGTTCATCTTGGTCCTGCAGCATCTCTCTGTCTCTGCATGGATGTGCTTTGCTTTTCCTTTTGTTTGTGCTTTTGTATCGGCATGTCCCTTTGTTGAACTCACCTGATCCTCATCATCCTTACTGAAGGAAAATCCTTTTCATGGCATTGCTCTGCTATCAAAAATACAAAGCCTGCCTGCTAGTAAAATTAATCAACACAAATGAATCAAATGGGGAAAAAATTACTCCTGGAGGCAGATGCCACTTTTCAGGAGGAAACTACTGAGCAGCAGTTAAAGGAAGTGGCGGGGTTTATGTGAAATGTTGCTTTTATTTGTAGAAAGGTAAACACTATTGATCACAATACCAACCACATAAGAAATATTAACACTAATCCTGAAACATGGTTGAGTGTTTGTCACATTAATGACCTTCAGAGTGTGTCAACCACATTTACAATGCAAATGATTATCTTCAGTTGATCTCATCTGACTGAATTTACTGTATTCTGGGCGAACGGAAAACAGAACTGTCAGGGTGTTTGTGTTCAGATCCCTCATCCACTCATCATCACTCTCAATTCCTTTCATTCACCACTAATAAAAAAAAATACTTTCGTGCATGTACAGTATATATGATTTCCAATATACTGTAATATGTTGCCACTATGCAAGTAAAACCTGTTGCAGCACGCAGACCTGGACCAAATAGTTTGATCAAATATTTCAACCATACTGAAAATATTTGACCTGATCATTGGATATGTGTTCCAAGCAAACTGTTTGATCTTAAAGGGATAGTTCAACATTTTGGAAAATTGGCCCATTGCTATAATCCCTATAGTTTTAGGAGTAGGTTTGTTACCTTTAATTGTTGGTGCAAGCTATTTTTAGAACGGTGGAGCAGAGCCACGAGCTGCTCAGAGCTACGCTACGGAGGCTAATGGGATTTCTTGGTTTCCCTCATCAGACTCATCAAATACACAATCCAACAACTCCAAAACACTCTGGTGGACAAGTTGTGACCTGCACATTCACCACGCTATGAGGTAATAACAGAACGTTACCAGACAGAGTTGTCTTTGAGGTAAATTCATGCAAAACTGCTGACGCACGTTCCCGTCAGGGGGCAGTTTTTCGGCAAGCCAAGCAGCCTCTGCCTTTGCCTCGAAAACAGCTCTGTCTCATAACGCTCCATTATTATCTCATAGTGTGGTGAATGTGCAGGTCACAACTTGTCCACCAGAGCGTTTTGGAGTTGTTGGATTGTGTATTTGATGAGTTTGATGAGGGAAACCAAGAAATCCCATTAACCTCTATAGCGTAGCTCTGAGCAGCTCACGGCTCTGCTCCGCTGTTCTAAAAATAGCTTGCACTGACAATTTAAGGTAACGAACCTACTGTACTCCTAAGACTATAGGGATTATGGCAATGGGCCAATTTGCCAAAATGTTGAACTATCCCTTTAATAACGATATCTGTGTACTGAAGTTCCTATTTAATAAATGACACATTATATTTGACTCAGGTCTGGGGGTGTACGTACTCACACTAACTTGATCAAACAGCTGTTCTGCACCTGTCGATCTAAGTTCCAGTTGCACTGGACATCGACCATCTTTCTCTTTGAGAACTAAAACATTTTTGGAATTCAAAATCTGGCAGATATTGTCACACTTTGATGAGAAATCATCCTGACACGTACATTTTTCACATTTTTAGTTTATGTTACATGACTTTCTTGTAGCACTTGTCAAATGTTTTATTTCTCATGGATTAGAGAGTCGGTTGTGGCAGTGATGGCAGTTTCCATAAATAATATTGAAATAATTAACTTCAAACATTTCATCACCTTAGAACCAAGCAAAATCAAACATGCTTGTGGTCCAGTGAGAAAATCTACCATGTGACATAAACATGTGAAAGCTCTTTAAGTACACAAAGTTCTTTAACTTTCTACTATTGGTGTGTTTGTGTGTGTGTGTGTGTGTTTGTGATCCCACAGCGAGCATGCCCACTAGTGAGACGGAGTCGGTGAACACAGACAATCACAACGGAGAGGAAGACAAGTCCCCCTGCTGTGGACCACTGTGGTGAGTGTGACACGTTACTCACAACAGCAGATATTTGATTGACAGCTCTTTCAGCTTATTATAATTGCTAATAGTGCAGGAAGATGCTCATTCAATTATTCTCGGACACTCTGACCAGATAAACGAGTCAAAAGACACAGCTTTTGTTCATGTCTCTATATTAAACTCAAACACACATGCAGCATACATGCAGGTGTTGTTGCCTCTTATTAAAAGCTGCATCATGTTTTATTTTTCCCAGTCAAAAAATTACAAAGTCAAAGTGCAGGTCAGTATGTTAATGACACTGCATGGCTGATGTCTTCCTCCTATGTTCATTTAATTCAACTCTGCATCCGTGACTGATTCCCCCCTCATATTTGAATTGCTCAAACCCACATTGTTTTCATCTGTGTTTGTGTCCACATTTGTATTTTTATGTTATTTTTTTATATGTGGAATGTCTTATTTCTGACTAACCAGTTACTGTTCCTATCATGGTCTCACCACCCTCCCATCATTGTGTTTTTTCTCTCGTTTTGCTCCCTAAATGTACTTTTAACACCTTATGTATTATTAACATGAGACATGAAATGCCTCATTACTTGATAAAAATATGAATAATTTAGTGTAAAGTCAGAAGAACTACTTCTTTCACTACATCTAAGGGAAATGTTATTCATATTTTTAGTTTTGCCTAGTTTCAGTTTTAGGCCTATGTTTCATTATGGAGCTAGACTCCTGGTCACACGCATCCTGATCATCGCTCCTAAAGTTGGATTGTTTGTCTGTCAGTCGTCAGTGGCGGCGGTGGAACCGGTTTTGCCGTAGAAAATGCCGCGCAGCTGTGAAATCAGTGACGTTTTATTGGCTGGTCATCATCTTGGTGTTCCTCAACACTCTCACCATCGCCTCTGAGCACTACAACCAGCCAGACTGGCTGACTGAAGTGCAGGGTACTGATCTTTGTTCTCTTGTCACTGTGTGATTGTCAAATATCCATCATCATGTCATAGTTAGTTTAACATGAGATGTTTGACAATGTTTTTAACAGCCTCTCCACTCCTCCTCTCCTCTCCTCTCCTCTCCTCTCCTCTCCAGACGCAGCAAACAAAGTCCTCCTGGCCATGTTCACCCTGGAGATGCTGGTGAAGATGTACAGTTTGGGGCTACAGGCTTACTTTGTGTCGCTGTTTAACCGCTTTGACTGTTTTGTGGTGTGTGGAGGCATCGTAGAGACCATCCTGGTGGAGTTGGCCATCATGTCTCCTTTGGGCATCTCTGTTTTCCGCTGTGTGCGTCTTCTTAGAATCTTCAAAGTTACACGGTGAGCAGAGGAAGTTAGCTCTGGAGGCTACAGCGTCCACTTCTTACACTTGTTGTGACCTGCTGGTGTCATGTTCAAGGATATAACTCATTTTAAAAACAACAAAATAAGCTGATGTCGTTTTATAATGTTCATAGTCATTTTTAAAAAACTGTTTTCTCTTTCTCTGTCCATCTTTTTACTCTTTTTACTTTTATTTGATATCTGTTCTTCTCCAGTCACTGGGCATCTCTTAGTAACTTGGTGGCATCTCTGCTCAACTCCATGAAGTCTATCGCCTCCCTGCTGCTGCTGCTCTTCCTCTTCATCATCATTTTCTCCCTGCTCGGCATGCAGCTCTTTGGGGGCAAGTTCAACTTTGATGAGACTGTGACCAAGAGGAGCACGTTTGATAACTTCCCCCAGGCCTTGCTTACTGTGTTCCAGGTCAGTGCTCGGCCTTATTCAAAATATTCAGGCACAATTTTCAGGTACAGTATGACACAAATCAATTTTTTTTTACAATCTATTAGGATAAAAAACTTCTAAAAAGTTCTGTCCTGATTGCTTCACTGCTACACAACATCCACTCAAACCGTTTACTGTATTTCAAGTCAGTCACTGGATGAAGTATTGAAGTAATTTTATGTGGTGTTTGGCAGATCTTGACAGGAGAGGACTGGAATACCGTGATGTACGATGGGATCATGGCCTACGGTGGTCCGTCCTCCTCTGGGATGGTGGTGTGCATTTACTTCATCATCCTCTTCATCTGTGGAAATTGTATCCTACTGACACACACACACACACTAATGCAATATCATGTCAAAAAGTGAAGATAAAGATGATACTACTACTGTATGGCAAGCAGATTTAACATTTAAAAGCTAAGTTTGACTATCTGGAATTAACATTGTAGATATCAACAACGTCTTTCTGACTAGTTGTACATTTTGAATATTTGGATTTTTCATTCAAGATATCAGTAATTCAGTTTTGCCTAGTCAAAAAGAATATTTCAGATATCCGCAACTGCGTTCTTCCTAGGACAAATGTTACATTTGTCATTCATGTGTATGGGGTTTGTCATTACAGATATCTACAATTCAGTTGCAGAAACGATCTCACGTCTCTCACCATGAAACACACTCTTCTTGTGTGTGTCTGTATGTGTGGAGGGAGGGAGGGGGGCCGACAGAGGTGAAAAGAGGGACCTGAGGTGTATCGTCTTGAAATGTCCGACCAAGTCGCAGACTTTACTTTCACTTTCTACGACGTGTACGAGCGGCGATTGGCTGCTCCTCCTCCTCCCTCTACCTGACTGGTGGAGAATCGTCGGCCGTGGTGGATTTTGGCAAATACGATTACAGGCTGTAGGTGGAGCCAGAGGAGTTGGATTTTGTCCTAAATTACCCATTTAATGTCAGAATCAGAATATAGTGACAGTTCCAGCAAATATGACTGAATAATTGTTACCAACTGAAGCTTTAATTTAAGATGCCTGAAAAGGGACATGTAGATATCTTTAATTGAGGTGATTAAAGATAACTTGAACTGGAATTAGGAATAGTCGTAATTCAGTTACAGATATCTGTAATTCACATAGCGGATATCTGCAACTGAATTATAGATATCTGTAATGACAAACCCATACACATGAAGTGACATCATTTGTTCTAGGAAGAATGTAGTTGTGGATATCTGAAATGTTCTTTTTGACTAGGAAAACTGAATTACAGATATCTGCAACACATATCCAATCTGGCTTTTAAATGTTAAAATGGCTTGCCATATATTTCACCATTTTGGCACCATTCCTGAACTCGAATGACAAGACATCCTACTGAATGTCTTCTTGGCTATCGCCGTTGACAACCTGGCAGATGCAGAGAGCCTCAACACAGCGCAGAAGGAGAAAGAGGAGGCAAAGAAGAGGAAGAACAGTATCAAGTACAGCCGATGACATCTCCATGATTCTTTTTGTTTTGTTTTTGTAGACATTTATTACAAGGACATTGCTAGACAGAAGTCCCATTGTACTGTAGCTGGTTATTTACACTGTCTCTGTTGTCTGTCCCTCACAGAGACGTAGGCACAGAGAAGAAGAGAATTGAAATTACAGAAGCCAAGGGTGATGAGACTAAGGTAAAGACAGAGCAGCTCATTGTCTCTTATTGTCTCGTCGTGGAAATTGTATGATTTTATCTTGTATTCACGCCTTGTCATACTGAAACTGCCTGTCTGAATGTGCACTACTGATTTCATCCTTTTGGACCTGACTGTATGTAGGTGCCAGCAGAAGCCTTGCTAGAGGAGGATAAAGAGTTGTTTCCTGCCATGGACTCTGCAGGTAAAAGTCACTCATCTTCAGGAACAGGCGCTTTAAATGAGCCGTGATCAAACAGGGGTCATTACTAATCCAAACGATGCATGATGAGAAATCAGAGCAGCAGTGAGCGCGGTTTACCTTCTTTAATAAAGGTAAAGGTAAAGGTACTTTATTTGTCACATATACAGCTAGTACAGTGAAATTCTTTCTCTGCATTTAACCCATCCCTGAGGAGCAGTGGGCAGCCACGGTGCAGCGCCCGGGGACCAACTCCAGATTATGAGCCAGTGCCTTTGGTCAGGGGCACTGACTGGAGGATCAGGCTAGCTGGCATGTTTTTAGTAATGGTGTCAATTCATTTTGTAGCAGATCAAAAGAAAAAAGAAAAAGAAAAAAAAGAACCATCCATTAACTCATAGAGCTAATTGGCAAGAGCTGAGACCTGGTGTGTGGCTTCACAAATGGACTAAGCCAGTCACCATGGTTACAGCAGCTGTCAAGGCAGTTTCAAACAGCTGTCAAAATGTCAAAAATTCTGTTATCAAGACAAAAATCTGAAAATACATATATTGCATCTTGACAGCATGGAAATGTTGGTCACTTGTTTTTAACGATAAGTGTTTTGCTCCATAGTGAAAAACTGATGTTTAAAAATGCATGCAATACATTAAATCCAATTGTTCCAATGAGAGCAGAATTCAAAATGTTTTCAAAAATTCAGTTTTTGAGATACAATTCTGGTATTTGCCAAACTTCATCGACTATGAAAAATCTTTTCATGAAATTGAAAATGTATTTAGCAAGAATTGGCTGGTATATGTTTACAGTACTGTTTACAGTCAAATGTTTAGCACTGTATGCTCAAATGTTCAAATATCAAAAAGCCGGGTGGTATTTTTGTGGAGGTCGATCTGAAGATGCAGTGTAGCAAATTGGTGTAAATTAAGCAAAAATTGTGGGAAGAGAAAGGTTTAATAAGTTTTACAGTTTCTGAAAAAAACTAGGTGATGGACTTCATAATTTGCACTGGATTTAAAAGTTTCTAAAGTACTGGGGCTACATTTTGGTGAAAGCTTGAAGCACTTGGAGGGCCCGGCCCGGCCCGGCCCGCAGACTGTACTGTAAATGCCCAGGTCTGATCCTACACCTACACTGATCAGGCCTCAGGGAGACAAAAAACTAAAAGGACTCCTTCTGTTCCAGTGTGTGATAATGACGATAATGACGACCTTCCAGAAGTTCCCTCTGGGCCCCGCCCCCAGAGGCTGTCAGAACTCACCATCAAAGAAAAGACTCCGCCCATCCCAGAGGGCAGCGCCTTCTTTATCTTCAGCAGCACTAACCCGTAAGTCTCCTACAGGTTTCATACTAGTCAATGTGTTCGTCTAACAGCAACAAAATCTGTTTATATATTAAAGGGATAGTTCAACATTTTGGCAAATTGGCCGATTGCCATAATCCATATAGTCTTAGGAGTAGGTTTGTTACCTTTAATTGTCGGTGCGAGCTATTTTTAGAACGGCGGAGCAGAGCCACGAGCTGCTCAGAGCTACGCTACAGAGCTCATGGGATTTCTTGGTTTCCCTCATCAAACTCATCAAATACACAATCCAACAACTCCAAAACGCTCTGGTGGACAAGTTGTGACCTGCACATTCACCACGCTATGAGATAATAACAGAACGTTACCAGACAGAGTTGTTTTCGAGGCAAATGCAGAGACTGCTTGCCGAAAAACTGCCCCAGACGGGAATGCACATCAGCGGTTTTGCATGCATTTACCTTGAAAACAACTCTGTCTCGTAATGTAGCGTAGCTCTGAGCAGCTTGCGGCGCGGCTCCACTGTTCTAAAAATAGCTCGCACCCACAAATACTATAGGGATTATGACAATGGGCCAATTTTCCAAAATGTTGAACTATCCCTTTAATGATGATAGAAAGTAGAGATGAAAGCTGTGTCATTGACTTGCCTCTGTCCTGCAGGTTTCGTGTCTTCTGCCATAAGCTGATCAACCATCAGATCTTTACCAACCTCATCCTGGTCTTTATCATGCTCAGCTCTGTCTCTCTGGCTGCTGAGGACCCCATACGCAACTTCTCTGCTCGCAACACTGTACGTACACAACCATTGGGACTGTCCTGAATGGTTAACCCAATCAGTATCAGGAATGATCAATAATATTATAAATATGGATTAACAGATGAATGAGTGTACAACAATGCAATGTATCATAAAATCTGAAAGACAGAAAACAGATGGCTGATGTTTAAAGCAGAAGTAAGCAGAATATTTGTGTTAATATAAGTCTTATATAGTTATATCTTCCGACGGCAATCACTTACATAGAGTGTTTGGTCTGAAACACGGGTCTGTCAGTCACTCTGCTCTGCTGTAAGCCGAGGAGAAAACTTTCCTTGTATCCTACAACCTTTATTCAATGAGGAGAGAGAACGGCATAAAGGGGCGGTCCTCTCTGTGTGTGCAGCCAAGGGATGCGCGTGAATGTGGTGACGTAGGGACGAGGGCGGGGACTGCTAACTCCATCAGCTGACAGGAAGTTAGCCAAAACGACCGGACTGCTTACTTCTGCTTTAATGACACCCGTGCCTTTGCAAAGCACAGTTTGGCTAACAACATTCAGAAAAGTAAAGTACATGCTCTGCATTTCCATGCTGGGAAGTGAACACACTGTGTATGAACATATTAAACCCTGTCATGGTGAGTGCTGACACACCAAAACAAGCTGCACTAGGCAATTTCAGATGTACGTACAGCAGACCCAGCTGGTCATGTCATGAATTACATTTAAAAATCACAACATGTCAACTATGACAAACTACTTCTTAGCACAGACACTACTGTATTATGTGCTGACACAATGAGACGATCTAAGCACAGACAAATTGTTTTTGCCAACACAAAAAATATATTTTGAAGAGAAAAGGGCCCAAATACCCAGAACATATACTCTTATTCTGTGCTGATAATTTAACTGCTCAGAAACACACCTGGATGTGTTAATGCATGTCTGGAATTAGAGAGAGAACTCTGATAATCAGAAATGTGGGGAGTTCATAGGTTTTGTTTCACTCATTTTTTCTGATTGTCCCACTCCCTTCAGATATGTCACTGTTTACTCATCACTTTCAGCCATGTAGGAGCTGGGAGCTAATGGGGGATGCAATACTGATTTGTCACCCAGTCAGTGGATCTTCATTAGCGCTGCTACTCATCAGTAAAAACACCTTCCAATGAGCTGGAGTTTGAAATATTGCAGTTAAAACCTGAAACAGGAAAAGTGAAGTGACCTGCTTGTTCTGTGGTTCGAGACTCGCACACTTCAAACCCACAGTGAAGACTGACGTCTGCAGCATGCTGGAGCAGTGCAGTAGATTAACATCTGCACTGCAGCAGCTGCTGATGGCACGGCTCCACGCTGCTTTCACTATAGGCACAGAATGTCGCCTGTCGCTGCTCTTTACTAACCTGAGAAGTTGGTTTGGCCCAGTGTGTAAGCTCACACTGTTTTACATCGTATCTTACCTAGTGCAGCTTTGTACTGGTGTCTCATCTGTGTTTCACTCTTAACTGCATCTACTACTAAAGTGTATATATGTTCTGCTGTTGTCCTGGAATGACTTGGACTTGTGCATTGCCTCTTGCAGATACTTGGTTATTTTGACTATGCTTTCACCGCAATCTTTACTGTTGAGATCCTGTTGAAGGTAAATGTTCTCTGTGTGCTGTGCTGTGCAGTGCTGCGTAGAGCTTCAGTAACCCTGCGTGCTTATGTCACTCTGATTGCCTCCTCAGATCCTAGGCTATGCAGACTATGTCTTCACTAGTATGTTTACATTTGAGATCCTTATTAAGGTAAACAATCCAAACTGTCATGCCGCCTCAGCAACAACCCACCACTTCCAAGCTTGCTGCACATGTCCCCCCCCCCTCCCTTATTTTTGTCTCTATAAGGGCCACCTGCTTGTCTTGTTGTCACAGGCAACCAATCTGTCAACATACATTTTTGTCAGATATTTTCTTTTTTTGTCTGTCAGTCCGTCACTTTTCCATCACGGCCCTCTTCCACCCAGCTTATGGGTCAGTGGCTCTGCAGAGTCCAAAATATGACTGCTCTTTTCTTCAGCTTTCAGAATATCAGTAAATATAATATAAATATAATATAAATATTATATTTTTGAAAATATTTCATTTTTTGTTGTTTCTTATCTAAAACATTGAGATTGAATCCTCTGCCTTACCCCTCTGCTCTATGCATGCCTGCACGGGGCCCATAAAAACTTTATCAGGAGTTCTAAGCATCTGCTGTACAGTTACTGGCTTAATCCAAACTAGAAATGAGTGTTAATTGCCTTGTCTGCAGATTTTGCATTGTTCAAAGTTTATTTTAGGTGTGTGTGTAACCACAGGAGTCTGTGAGCGTTTGTGAGTTTGTCTCCAGCCTTACCTGTCAGCTTTGTATGTAATATTTCAAAGGCTTGACAATAGCAGAAATATGACTGGGAACTAATGGTTTGCTTACATAATTAAAACAATCATCATTGAGGCTCCATTTCAATGCAGGACCATCAAGTTCCATCATGGACTGTTGTCATGAACACCTGCATCTGAAATGCAAAGTTAATGTAAATGTTAGAGGGTATACATAAAATGCAGACCTTAGAATTTTCAATTTGGCACAGAATTAAATACAAATTGGATACTAACTATTTTTCATGTTTTTAGTAATAGAACTTTTAAGACGGAGTTCCCAATTTTTTAACTGTAAAAATAACGGTGCCATAGATTGCCGTGTGACAAAACCTGCGCACAGGGCACACACACTAATAAGCATACCCAAGCATACAGCAGTTTACTCTAAGATAAAAACGAATACCTCAGTCAAAGTAATATCGCTAAACTGTATTGAGTTCCTATGTTTCAGCATTAATCTCTCCTAATGAGATGGGTGGGCACTATGTGTGAAGCACAGCAATTCTGTCCATTCTGGGTTTAATTCTGGAGGCAGCCACTCAGAAATGAGGAAAATGTGTATGCATGGTTTTATTTTAAATTTAAACTACAACTTTTCATCTTTTTTTAAATTATGGCTAAAATATGGTATGTGTAATAATTGTTCACATTTTATTTGATATCTGGAAATCATCTCACAACCCCTTCGGTGGGGTCCCGACCCCCACTTTGGGAACCCCTGGTCTAAGCAGTTGTGCCCCTGTGTGGATGTGGACTGTGGCCTGTTCTTGATTCCTCACTCTGGGCTTTCCTCTGTCCGTCTCACCAGATGACAGCGTTTGGGGCATTTCTTCACAAAGGGGCGTTCTGCAGAAACTACTTCAACCTATTAGACCTGCTGGTCGTTGGTGTGTCTCTGGTGTCCTTTGGAATTCAGTAAGTAACATGAATGTTTCAGTACAAACCCAGTGCGCTGTGGGCTAAATAAAAAACTTGTCACAGAAGAATTTCCACACAACAACATGACACTAGCTTTCCCTTCAATGCTGAAGCTGCTGATGTGTCTCTCCTCAGGTCTTCTGCTATTTCAGTGGTGAAGATTCTGCGGGTCTTGCGAGTCCTTCGCCCACTCAGGGCCATTAACAGAGCCAAAGGACTCAAGGTCAGAGTAACGGCAGTTCAAGATTCTGTATCCGAGCACACGCGCTTGTGTGTGAAGTTGTGCATGCACACACCTACTGTATGGTTGTGATGCTGTGGCGTGTATTCTGTGCTGTTAACATTGTGGAACTGCGTGTCCTTTTCAGCACGTGGTCCAGTGTGTGTTTGTGGCCATCAGGACTATCGGCAACATCATGATCGTCACCACGCTGCTGCAGTTCATGTTCGCGTGTATCGGTGTGCAGCTCTTCAAGGTACACTGAAGGCATGGGAAGAGGGAAAGAGTGATGGTACGGTGGCCCTGAGAGCTCAACACATAGAGCACATGGTGTGTTTCCAGGGGACATTACCTGACTTTGTGCCTTTGTCTCAGTAGGTTCATCCTTTTTTTCTTTTTACATTATTCCAGTGTTTTTCAGCCTTGGGGTCGGGACCCCACGAGGGGTCACCTGGAATTCAAATGGGGTCGCCTGAAATGTCTAGTAATTGATAAAAAGAAATACTGATAAAAACATTTTTTAACCAATTTTTTTATTCTTTTTAAAATTAGGATTAAAAACACCACACACAATCTTAAACAAATGTATTCTATACTTTCACTCTCTCGAATATAAATTGAGTTCAAGTAAAATGCAGCATATAAAAAAAACTGAACTGGCATATCTTGATTGACGACCATGACTGCATGTGATCGCAGGGTCACCAGAAATGTGTGAAAATCAAACATCTTGTGTTGGTTTGTGTGACTTTGCAGCACATGGTGTCCAATTGTTGAGGATGTTCCCTCAGCTCATTAGTGGTTTTTGCGTGGGTTTGCAGTGCATTGAACTCTCAGGGACACCACACTCTTTTCTGTTTCACCAGATCCACTGGCTCTTCTGCTGTAAAACAACAACAAAAAATATTGACGCAGAAGGCTTTAAACTCACATAAAATGAACCTCTGATTTGTCCTCTGTCTTTTTTTTGAATAAAGGGGAAATTTTATCGATGCACAGACGATGCAAAGTCCAGCCCCGTGGACTGCAAGTGAGTTTGTGTAATGCTTCAAGGTTTGCTGATCTGATCTGTGTGTGATTGTGTGTGTATGTGTCATAACATTCAGCGTTTAACTCGCAGGGGAACGTACATTCTCTTCAACAATGGGGACACGGCCCTGCCCATGGTGAAGGAGAGGATTTGGTACAACAGTGACTTCAACTTTGACAACGTCCTCATGGCCATGATGGCTCTCTTCACCGTCTCCACCTTTGAGGGATGGCCCACGTACGTTCTGCTCTGTGTCTGTGTTTTTGAACAGTGGGACTCATCATCTACGCCTGAAAGAACATGCAAAATTCAAATTTAAAAATTGTTGACATTAATCTTGTTTAGTAACTGTTACACATACTGTATTTTTGATTATTAAATAGAATTTATCCTGCCACATTTTCAGGTTTATAACCACATATCACCATGGTAACAACACGAGTGCACACGTTTGGCGCTGCTTGTTCTGTGATTAAGAAGAGTAGGGTAGGTTGACTTTCTCTCTGTCTTTGTGTGTCTCTGCAGCTTATTGTACAAAGCCATCGACTCCAACAAAGAGAACATGGGTCCCATCTACAACTACCGCATTGAGATCTCCATTTTCTTCATCATCTACATCATCATCATCGCCTTCTTCATGATGAACATCTTCGTGGGTTTCGTCATTGTCACCTTCCAGGAGCAGGGGGAAAAGGAGTACAAGAACTGTGAGCTGGACAAGAACCAGGTAGGGAGGTGTCACAGTACTGGAGTATTGATCCATTGGATATCTACTAAAATATATCTACTAAAATCTGACTATAACTGGACAACTGAAGTGCATGTAAACGCCTTAGTCCGACTAATATCGGAGTTCTCCAACTCTGATTAAGACACCCAGATAATGCGATTGGAAATCGATTTTCTTCAGCATGTAAACGCCTTAGTCGGACTGAAACTGGACAATGCATGTGCGCTTAACAGTAGAGACGGCACAAAGTGGAGCAGAGAAGCCGCCCGAACCCGGCCAAGTAAAGAAAAAAAAACAGCGTTGGCGCTGATTCAGTGCATTTCACTCAGTGCGACCAGTGAGAGATTGTGTTTTATTAAAAAAAGAGAGAGAGAGAGAGAAAAAGCCAGTGGACCGTCATTTGTATCCAAATCTGAGCCCGAACCCGGCCCAGACTAGCGAGTCTGGTTGGGGACTATAGCTGAGAATTTATTAAGCTTATTAAGTTGTTTATATTCAGTTTTTTACTTGGTAACAGAAAAGTCAACAGGACAGGGGGCGTATTAACCCACTGAAACGAAGCATATCGCCGCCTGAGGAGACGGACACAGTCAGTTAATCGATTTTCTCTGTTACATGTGAACTGGGACAAGGACAGAAGTCCGATTGGACGGCAAAATTGCATTTTGAGCATAGCTCGATTAAGCTGTGCATGTAAACGTACTGAGTGAAATGACAATATTCAAATCCAGAACAAATGTATATATTGAAATATATGACTGACTGTTGCTGACCTGTTGTCTCTCTTTGTCCACGTCCCCTCTCCACCACGTCAGCGTCAGTGTGTGGAGTACGCTCTGAAAGCTCGTCCTCTGCGGCGCTACATCCCCAAAAACCCGTACCAGTACAAGTTCTGGTATGTGGTCAACTCCACCGGCTTTGAGTACGTCATGTTTGTCCTCATCATTCTCAACACCTTGTGTCTGGCCATACAGGTGAGTGGTCGTCATTTGGTCCCTCAGGTATTTATACTGTGTGACATAAAGTAGTTTGTGTATCTACACCAGTCAACTGATTTGATTGAGTCATTTGACTTATCCAGCTACCAGGTCCTTGTCGTGGACATTGTTTTATTTGCAGCAGTGGTTGTCATGAACTGAGCCATGAGAACCTGCAGAGATACAGAGAAACTAGTGAATACAACCATCTAATCAGTGTGTCCTCCTGCTTCTGTCCAGCACCATGGTCAGTCTCACCTCTTTAACTACGCCATGGACATCCTCAACATGGTCTTCACCGGGGTGTTCACTGTGGAGATGATCCTCAAGCTCATCGCCTTCAAACCCAGAGTAGGTCTCTCCTCTCCTCTCCTCTCCTCTCTCCTCTCCTCTCCTCTCCTCTCCTCTCCTCTCCTCTCCTCTCCTCTCCTCTCCTCTCCTACATACAAATAATGTAAATCTACCATTATGATTTCTTACGTAAATACTCTTCCTCAGACTTTTCCCTTCCAAACATTTCCTTCCCTTGAACACTTCATGTTTGATTGTTTATTTGGAAGCACTTCCCTTTGCCTGTTAACCCAGCCCTCACCTTTATCATCGCTCTTTATCCTCCACCTCCATCACTTCTTTCACTGCAACCTCTTCCGATCCAAACCCTCCCCCGTCTCGCCGCTCCCCTGCCCTCCCTTCTCCGTCCGCTGGGTGTGATGGCGGCCATATTCAGGGCTATGTCCGGGACGCCTGGAATGTCTTTGATGCCCTGGTGGTGGTTGGCAGTGTAGTCGACATCATACTCAGCCAGGTAGAAAGTCGTCACCTCTCTGTCACTCCTCCTCTTGCTCTCCCACTGCCGCTGCCTCACTCCTGCTTTTCCTTTCCATCACACCTTTCCCCCCTCCCTTCCTTTCCTATTTCCATTTTGTTTAATTATTGTAGGTCAGTAGATCCAGTTTCTTTTGAAGTCTGCTGAATCTGTGGTAAACTTGGTTGGATGGTGGATGAACGCCACAGACCACATTTATGCACCAATAGGAATTTCCATCCCATATCTGTGCAAAATGCCAACTTATGCATTCCATTAAGCCACTGCCAAAAAGTGATTTGATGTTAAGAAATTCTGTAGTTTAAGTAGGGGATGGCTGTTTCTATCAGAGGGTTCATGTACTCACAGACTCAGTGACTTTCAACCTCACTCTAGCAAATCACTACATTCTGATGTTTCTGTGCTTTTCTCACCTCTTCTTCCTCTTCCTCATTGCTGTGTTGTCTCTCTCTCTTCTCTGTGTTTTTTCTTGCCTGTGCTTGCAGAACTATTTTGCTGATGCATGGAACACATTTGATGCCTTAATTGTTGTGGGTAGCGTGGTTGACATTGCCATCACTGAGATCAATGTAAGTAATCATTTATCACACGCACATGCCTGCCTTACTGCATGGGGTGGGCTGGGTCTAGCATCAGAGTTGCATTCAAAATCATTCCCATGCCTAGATTACCATTTGGGGATTAATGTAGCAATTCTTATTAGTAAATCTTAACTTATCTTATTTTAGCTAGCTTAGTTTATCTTAGCTTAGCTTAGCTTAGCTTAGCTTAGCTTTGCTTAGTTTATCATATCTTTGCTCAGCTTCTGTGATGAAGTGTGTGGTCTACAATATTTTCAAAATAAAATAATTTAATTCCTATTCCTATACTATGATAAAATAAGATTGTTTTTATCTCAAGCAATCTGCCTGGTAAAATAAAGGTAAAATAATAATAAGATAATCCGTTATTCATCCAACGATGAGGACATTTACAGGGTTGCAGCAACAGTGAAAGAAATATAGAGCACAGATAATAAATATGAAGCTGCCAACGTCGTGCCATCTTGACAAAAAAAAGTAAGGAAAAAGGTTTGGAAAAAGTATACGTCATAGAAATGGATTGGAGTCAAAAGGACAGTACTCAGTTTGGTGATACACTGAAAACACACTCTGTTTGGAACTGAGTATATAGAACAAATACTGACACATCTATACTTAAGTACTATAGTGGACTGTAGAGTAGATATATTTGTACTGTCCACCATCACTATCACTATATCTATCTATATAGATCCCCCTAAGCCCCCACAATGGTCCATCAATGTTCTTCCTCAGCAGCATAAAGCCATCATTTTAATGATATCTTAAGATTATGATCACATTGCTGAGGTAATGGTATGTGATTAAGTAAAACAGCTTTTTATTAGTGAAATGTTGCACATGAATAATTGTTAAAGGGGAGATATCCAAGTTCAGTTGTTTTTCCGCTGTTTTGCTAACGATGTTATGACGTGTACGGTATATTTGTGTAGTCTTATCCGTCATAAACAAGAGATTACAGGTTACAGGGCGTGTTTTTATTTTTATTTTATTTTTTTTGAGATAAGAGCTGGGATGCTAGGTCAGAGCTGCTGATATTGAAAGGTTGGTTTTCAGTCAACAAGTCATTTAACCATCACAATTACTCTAAAGTTGTTTAATTAAGGAAACAATGTAGCATAGTTAAGCTAAGAATCCTGCATAGCTCCTCTTTAAGAAATGGGGGAATATTCTAGATATGTTGCAAATGTTGTTATGTTTGTGGTGCAGAATTAGTGCCCTCTAGTGGTGATAAAAATGGTTACCTAAGAACATAGTGGATAGGCCTACACATTTGGATATTGACTGGGTGGTTACTTTAATCTAACAAAGATTCAATTTCTTTGTTAGTTTGTTTGTTTTTTAAAGATTCCTTAGACTCTATTCTCCTCTATTGAGAATCTGTTTTTGATGCAACTCAGTCATCAGTGAACAGGTTGTGACTGTTTTCAGTGTGCAGTGCTGCTACTGTGAGGTCAGCCTGCTGCAGTATTATTCATATGAAGGTGCTTTGAAGAAAACACACGGTGCACTTTAACCAACCAGAGCCTTGGATACATGCTAATGTACAAAATAGAGTAACAGCAACATGATAATATCTTCACTCTTCTTCTCCTGTAAATATTTTTTAATTTGATTAGATCATTTTGTTGACCCTTGTTCCCATTCTTTCATCACAGCAAGTATAGAGCTTTAACTGGTTTCACTTTCATGCAGTTGAATCATGATTTGACCGTATCAGCTTAGTAACTATCACACAGCAACGGGAAGTCTGATTTTGACAAAACAAAACATTGTTGCCTTGCCAACGCTTTATTTGTAATTATTTATTTAGTCACGATGACTCAAGACACCGGCTCATTTCAATTCAGGGTTAGATAGTTTGCAAATAAAAGAAAACAGTTGAAAACAGTGTCTTAAATTGTAAAATAAAGAGATGAAATATATTCAGGGAAATTATGACAAAACTAAGATTGTCATCCATTTCACTTTGTCATTAAACTTTTCCTTCACCATGGCTCACTTGCATCTTGTGCTGAGAACATGTGATAAAGCTTTTGTATGACAGGCTTCATGCTCATGCGTGATGGTGATGATGATGATGATGATGATGCTATTGTTTGTGATGTTAGTAAGAGGTCAAAGGTCACGAAGACTGAACCGTTTGGTGCTGTGCAGCTGGATGTGTAACTTGGATTAACCTTAGGTTTTTGGTTTCAAGTCGGCAGCCCTCCCTGTCGTCAAGGTGATAGTGGAGCCAGGGGTAAGAAGAACCCCCCCTCCTCCTCCATTTGAAGCCCCCTCCCCCTCTGTGTTAATGCAGAAGTTACAGCAACATGTTTTTTTTTCGTTGTTGTCGTTTTTTTGATGTTGTTGTCGCTCTCTGTCACTCCCTTGCTGAAACATTGAGATGCTTTCTTCCAGAGATTCTGGTTTCACTTATTCAGTCCAATGTGAGGGTTTGTGAGTCAACTCAATGTTTTGAATCCACCTGGATTGTTGCATTTTGGCTCCACCTTTTGTACAGCAGACATTTTGTCCTGTCTGTGTGCATGGCATGACACAGGGCCACAGTAACACTGTATGGTGTTCATCTGGTCATTTCTTCATTAGAACAGAGCTTCTCCAAGTCCGACCACCTAAATGACACTTATCCACGTTAAGTTGACTTTTCTGGGTCTTGTCTGTTTGTTCAATAACAACAACACAGTAAATGATCATCTTGGTGTTTGTATCAAGTGTAATCAGTTACTGTTCACTGCTTTCTGGTTTGTTCGTCTTTCCTTGTTTTTAATCAGCCATTCAGAGTTCAATGTACCGTATGTGTCAGGTCCTGTCGCTCTGTTAATGGCATGATATTTCAGACACTCACTCCACATGCATGTTGGTGGATTCAGAGAGAATATTGATCACAGTAACTCTTAACCACCTGTGCACTGCCTGTGAGACAATGTCACATTAGGACTGAACCAGTGCATGTATGGCTGCATGGATGAGTTAGTGGTTTCAGAAGTTTCTCGGTGTCTTGTGTTTTGTAATCCTGCCTCAACTCCTCCACCTCAGAACACGGAGGACAGCGCTCGTATTTCCATCACCTTCTTCCGCCTGTTCAGGGTGATGAGGCTGGTCAAACTGCTGAGCAGGGGGGAGGGCATCAGGACTCTGCTGTGGACCTTCATCAAGTCCTTCCAGGTGAGATCATAGCAGACGAGCAGCCAATAAATGTACCTTTGAAATTACAATTTGCATGTGAGGTGAGGTATAAGTCATGAGAACAACATGAAAAAAGACAATTTAACTCTTTATAGGGCACTCAGGGCCGTTATTGGAGGCGATTAGAGGAGTTTTTCCTCTTTTTTTTCTTGCTGTAAGTCAAGGTCAGTGAACCATGTATGGTTCTTAACCCTTTAAATGTACTAAAAAAGTTGTACCTGCTTTGGTGTGAGTGTGTACAATGAAAACATGTAAATCCAGTTTGAGGAAGACATCTTGATGATCATGCACAAGTACTATACAATGAAATTGATTCAGTGCTATTAAAGGGATACTTCACCCAAAATCAATAATTCACCAATTTTCTACTCACTGTCATGCCAAGAAAGGGTTCGGAGAACTTTAGGAGTCATCAAAACGCTTTTGGAGTTCCAGGGGGGGTCCGGCTGGCAACAGATTTTTATATAATGGCGGCGGATAGAGCTCACTTTTGAATCGTCCAAAACACACGCTATGAAACATCCAAATACCTCCATACTGCTAGTCTCCAGAAGCGTTTTGATAACTCCGAAAGTTCTCCAAACCCTTCCTTGGCATGACGGTGAGTAGAAAATTGGTGAATTATTGATTTTGGATGAAGTATCCTTTTAAAAAAGATATTAAAGAGACAAACAACAGTAGAAAGACACAGCAGATGAAATAAGATTTAAAATCAACAAATGAACTATGCAGATTTATACAAAAAAGCTATTGCACCAGCAAACAGTACATTGCACAGAGTATCGTGTCATTTGAATGTATGTGTTTGAATCTCATCTGCAAGAACATAGGCGTACACATGAGTCCCTGGGTGAACTTGGTTGCAGTAGGTTTAATAATTTCACTGTGCTCATACAACTCTTTTAGTCACTGTCTGGAGTCTCATCATGTACAATCAGTGTGTGGTAAGTTATCAGTAGAAGGTATGAACTAACCAGCCAGCAGCTACTTTCTGACAGAATCAGTTTGTATGACAATTCACATCACAGAAATATTTCATTTATACAAAGAGAAATGTGAATATGGCTTCGATTCTTAATGAAACTGATCAAATGTCTGTGATGAATGAAAACACTGTGGAGGATCTATGAGAAAGGAGCAGATATCCATGATGTTACGACGAAGCTTTGCACCAGGTGAAAGATGAAGTCCACTAACTGTGTTTTTTTCCCACTCAGGCTCTTCCCTATGTTGCGCTGCTGATTGCCATGTTGTTCTTCATATATGCTGTCATCGGCATGCAGGTAAAATGTCATCATTTCTTTGTAAACCAGAGTAGATGGCCTGCAGGATATGTGTTGCCAGTGTTTTGCCTTCTTGGTCGTTTCCTTCTAGTTCTGTAGCCATCGTTGGCTCATTACGTTTTCTGTGTCTGCTTTCAGGTGTTTGGGAAAATAGCCATGGTGGACGGAACACAAATCAATCGCAACAACAACTTTCAAACCTTTCCTCAAGCTGTGCTGATGCTCTTCAGGTATTAGCTTAACCCTTAGGGGTCTGAGCCTTTTTTGACAGTTTTTGAATACTTTTGATTTTGCCTGTTTAAGAAAATATTTAACGTGCCCATGCTTGGTATCTTTTTTATTCACCACAACTTCATCTATATGATCTGATAATTATTATTTTTTCCTACCTACTTTATTAACACAATGGGCCCGTAAATACACAGAAATCATCAAATCAAAATTGAAAATACATATAGCTACTCGCCTGATCACTGTCAGACGTCTCTGATATATTCATCATATACTGTAGTATGAGCTGATTCAACCACTTTGAGACCACTTGAGAAAGAAATGCAACACCTGCCACCCCATCCCATAAATATATAAATATGTTTTGTACTATTTGTAATATTGCAATATGTGTATGGTCTGTCAATGTAAAAAAAAAAAAAAAAAAAACTGGTAGAGAGTTTTAAATCCTCAAATTTGAGTGAAGTTGAAGGCAGCACGGCGCTTTGAGGATGTCATGTGATCATTAAGGTTAAAGTGTTGTTTCATCTTATTTCATATGTCTTCTGCTGCTGCATTAGTAATGAGTGTTACTGTGTGTTAGGTGTGCTACAGGTGAGGCCTGGCAGGAGATCATGCTGGCCTGTCTACCAGGGAAGCTGTGTGACTCTGAGTCCGACTACAACCCCGGAGAGGAGAGAACCTGTGGCAGTGGTTTCGCCATCATCTACTTCATCAGCTTCTACATGCTCTGTGCTTTCCTGGTGATCTTCACTTTTAATCACACAGCTCTCAGCTGTCGTATTCCCGTATACGATCCAGAAAAATGCAAACATTTTTTAACGTTACCTGTGCTGCTTTCAGATCATCAACCTGTTCGTAGCTGTCATCATGGATAACTTTGACTATCTGACGCGTGATTGGTCCATTCTGGGGCCGCATCACCTGGATGAGTTTAAAAGGATCTGGTCCGAATACGATCCCGAAGCAAAGTGAGTCATCATTTCTCTGTGTACTCAACGCTGTGGCTTAGAAACAGTGTCAGTGCAGATGGGATGCTTGATGTATCTCATCCATTAAGTTGAATAAAGTTCTGTTTGTCTTTTTACTTTGTATTGCTTTTGCAGTAAAGTTGATGTATAGTTGTTATATAATGATGGTTATAGCTCAGTGTGTGTGTGTGTGTGTGTGTGTGTGTGTGTGTGTTGTTTCCAGGGGCAGAATAAAGCATCTTGATGTGGTGACTCTGCTGAGGAGGATCCAGCCTCCTCTGGGCTTTGGGAAACTCTGCCCTCACAGGGTGGCTTGTAAGGTGTGTTTCCACAATGCATGGTTGTCATTGTACTCATTACATATTTAACGCTGTAGTAATGTGTATTTTAAATTTTCTTTCAGCGTCTGGTGGCAATGAACATGCCTCTGAACAGTGATGGAACCGTTATGTTTAATGCCACTTTATTTGCTTTGGTACGAACTGCTCTCAAGATTAAGACTGAGGGTGAGTGTGCAGCAACAAGAGCACTATATGAAAAACACTGAATCTTTTTGTAAGTCCTGTGAGAATGACAAGTAAGGAGCTGGGTCAGAGTGTCCTGTTCTGCAAACTTGAATTTCCAGGCAGAGAATCGTCATGTTTTATGTTTTATGATCTCTTTCTAGTATACTGTAACACCAAATTATAATATACAATATCAAAGCACTTTATAATGTGAGGTCATGGCCTAAGGTTATTATACAGAGAAACAAACAGATCCCACAAATAGATAGATAGATAGATAGATAGATAGATAGATAGATAGATAGATAGATAGATAGATAGATAGATAGATAGATAGATAGATAGATAGATAGATAGACAGATAGATAGATAGATAGATAGATAGATAGATAGATAGATAGATAGATAGATAGATAGATAGATAGATAGATAGATAGATAGAATGAATCCTGGTTGCTGTAACTAAACTAAAGTATCACACTCATTTCTAAGGAAACCTGGAGCAGGCCAATGAGGAGCTTCGAGCTGTGATCAAGAAGATCTGGAAGAGGACCAGCATGAAGCTGCTGGACCAAGTGGTGCCCCCTGCAGGCGGTCAGTGGTCCCTACAGCAGCTTTCCATCAATCTGAATACAAGCTGCATTTTCAAAAGAATGAATAATATTGACCTCAAATGTTAACCAGACAAAATTACATGCACAGGAGAAGGGACATCACATCTCTATATTATGTAATTCACTTACATCAAGTCCTTGTTAGTGTTAGCATTAATTGAAATCGAGCGAGGTCACACTGTAGACATGTCTTTGTTAGTGCTGATGTGGTTTAATAGGGGGAACAGTGGTCAGTAGACATACATTTGAATGGAATTTGTCCTTTTCCACTCTATACTGTGCATGTCAGGGAGTCACAGCACGTTCTACACAGAGGCAGATGTGTTCTCACTGTTTTCATAGTCTCAAGCTCAGATGAAAAGCATGTAGCTGTGGTGTTTGGGAGCAATCTACACCTTTGGGCCAACTTTTTTTTTTTTTTAGAACTAACTCAAATACACAAAAGATAATACACAATATTTAGACTGAGGAAAACAAATCACTTCACAAAAACATCCAGCAGAAACTTCCAGCATCCTGTTTTTGCTTTTCTCAAACTGCAACACCCACCTGCTGAGCACAGCCGACACACAGCGAGAGATAAGAGAACATGATCGACTGAGAGCACTTCCTTTCACCACAGTTCACGGAAACTCTTCTTATCACTGTCGGGCAGAAACGATGTACTCTAACTGCTGTTTCTGTCATAATACCACAGGTTTGTCTGGTATCAGTGTTTGCAGGTCTGAAGTTGCACCGCCTTCAGTTTTTGACTTACACAACGTGAAAACATTCAGAAACTGCTGACATATGTGTTTCTCTGTTCATAACCAACACTTTTCTCACAAATAATTTCACCACTACAGACTTTCCTACATCATATCGACACATGATGAGGTGTCAATGAAACACCTGAGTCTTTGAGTGCATGTACCCACAGTCTATGCTTCAGCTGTGCTGCTTGTCAGAACTAAATCAGATGCTCTCCCTCTCTCTCTCTCTCTTTCTCTCTCTCTGTTATCCTTTCTGCCAAGCCCCCCCCCCCTCTCCTCCACAGCTTTGTCTGCTTTCAGCACAGTGCCTAGTCAGTTGCTGGCCTTCTTCTCTTCTCTTTCTGCCGTCCTGAGCTCTTTGGAGCAGTTCTGTTTTAGTCTGGTGGCATGAACCTACAGACACCGCTTAAAACTCATTAAGGCCCTGCACAGAAAAAGAACATGCAGAATTCTTATGAGAACACATTTTATTTATTTATTTAAAGGTTTAGTAATCAGGGACAGTGCAGATTAATAAAACATTTTAACAAATGTAATTATGCCAGAATTAGCCAAAAGGCAATTTCACATACTGTCCTTGGACTGATGTTAAGTACCCTAGTCACCCTAAAAGAGAATAAAATGATTTCATCAAATCTAAATATTTTTTCAAGTGGCTGGCTTCAGGGAGAATATATCAAAATGAGGTAACACTTTATTTGAAGGTATTGTCATAAATATTATACTACTACTACTACTAAGTGTGATTCGGTAATGACAAGTTGACATTGTTCGGGTTGTCAACTTGACATTAATCAAAGTGACATGACCAGAAGTTGTCTTTGTCATGACAACTTGACATTAAATTTGTGTGGGATGTCCTTATTATGACAGCTTGACATTAATCAAAGTGACATTGCCAAAAAATGTCTTTGTCATGACAACTTGACATTAACGAAATATGTACCTTTTTTGGAAAGGTCAAAGAATTTCCTCATTACATCATTGTCATAATTTTGTCATGACAGTCAGTTTATCCTTCATGATATGTTAATGACAAGTAAAGTGTTACCCAAAATGACCATGATCACTTCAAAACAAATTCAAGAAGAGCTTGAATCTATAAGTATCATTTATTTGATAAACAACAGGCCTACATTCATATAAAAAAAAAAAAATGGATTAAAGACAGAGCTTCTTCCTGCATGTTTCCTTTCTGTACAGAGCCTTTCATAGTTTCTCTCTGGCTGTCTCGCATGATGTAGAGAAATCTGATTCTGAAGATGGATCAAGCTAATCGCTCTTTGAGTCAGTTAAGAAACGACAACCTCCATCTTTAAGCATTTGCCACTTTTACCTGATCCTCCCCAGCTGAAGTGGGTCAGAGAAAGGTGGCAACAAAACACAACTCATACACACCATGCGATGCAGCCTCCATTTTTTCTGGTTAAGTCGCTTTCCCCGAAAAACCACTACATCTGAGTGAATCAGACCCTCGCTCCATGGGCCTCCCTGCATGGCAAATAGTGTGTGTGGCTACAGCTTCCTTTATGGCTAAATGTAGTTTCCAGTCGCCGTTTACTTTGCTGCTTCCTTGCATGTGCTCGTTGCAACAGGTATCGCTGTTTCTCTGGGATGCATATAGATACCTAAATACAGAGTGATATGGCAGGACTGTGTGGTAGGAACTGGTTAGATGTAATGAGATTGGGAGTGTTCACTGCAGTTATAATACTGTACGTTATGTACCAACCAATCAGTCTTTGGAACATTTAGGTCACTGTGAAGTTGAAGCACTTATCTGTGTGTGTGTGTGTGTTTTTGTCTCATCTTCCTGTGTTGTTGGGTTTAGGAGGGTTGTTTCACAACCACATGTGTTTGAGAGATTACTAAAATGGAAGTTGCAGACATAGATATAATCTACTGCCGGTTTTCGTTTACCTGTGTCGTGTGTGTGTATTGAAATGTCATCTGAAGCTGAGTGTACAAGATTCTTGCAGATGTTTGAAAGTGCACCCAGCGGTCTGCTCATCCTCCATGCATTAAGATATTTAAACTGTACCCGGAAAAAGCAGTCAGTTTAACCTTTGAGGTGAAGGTTAACCATCCTGTTGACACAGCATTATCTCAGGACCTGATCCATAACACACACTGTTCTCTTTCCAGATAAGAAGTCGGCTTAGTGTAGAAGTCCGTAGTGTGTTCACTGCTGTTGTGATCACTTAACATTGTGTTTCCAGCACTGTGTGTACTGCTGATGCAGTGAGGCTTGACACTTGGCTAATTAACATAACATAACACAACAATGGTCACAGATGATTACACAGAAGTGTTTTGTTCAGTTGTTTTGTTGTCCTCTTCTGTGGTGGTACACGTCATAGATGTGTTTGTGTAGTGTGATAGAAGTGGGTGAGGTCTCTCCATAGAGAGATTATTAATGTGTAATCGTAGTGAAGAGGATAGTGTTATTGTGATATTCAGGTCCAGAGCTGGTATTGATATGGGAGGCTTTGTTGTGTCTGGTCTGTTCACTCAGACGACGAGGTAACAGTGGGGAAGTTCTATGCCACCTTCCTGATACAGGACTACTTCAGGAAGTTCAAGAGGCGCAAAGAGCAAGGGCTTGTGGGAAGGCGTTCATGGGAGAGGCTGAACACCACCATGGCTCTACAAGTAAGTTAAGAACAGTGCATCAGTTCAATAGATTCACTGCACCGGTGCATTGGACCTGTCAGTAACTCATAATAATAATAATAATAATCATTATCATCATCATCTGTGCTGCTTAAACTTAGGCCTCATATTAGATCTGTGCAAATTTGCAAAAGTGAAAAATGAAATTAAAACGGCAAGCAGCACTGAGCAGGAACTGTTTATATGTTGTTGTTGTTGTTCTAGAGACCCCTTGAAATGGCAAAATATGTGTACAATATTACTGTAAAGTCCCCCTAAACCAAAAATTGACTTTAACATGTTTAACTAATTATTAACATGTCAATGTAGTGTTTGGGTTCTGCTACAAGACATTTCAGCAGTGAAGTCGCTAATGCAGCCATAACTGAGCATTTTATATTTGAAAATACAGTTTCAAAGCCGGAGTCTGAAAAAGTTGGATTCAGTTTTTCAGCACCCAGTCAGGTTTAATACGTCAGAATCTCGAGCAGCCAATCCCATTGTTTTTTTTTTTACTTATACAGCTAGATTGATTGATTGATTGATTGATTGATTGATTGATTGATTGATTGATTGATTGATTGATTGATTGATTGATTGATTGATTGATTGATTGATTGATTGATTGATTGATTGATTGATTGATTGATTGATTGATTGATTGATTGATTGATTATTTTCTATTTAAGCGTCATGCACATTTTTTGTGCCCAGCCCACATGGGCTTACAAGACACTCAGCATTTAAATACATACATTCAAGAATAGCTATGGCGTGTCGTTTTAGAGGAGAGAAAAAGAGAATTACAAAACAAAACAAAAACAACAAAAAACAAAACAGAACAAACAGCTAGATATTCAACAACAGTACGACAACAGTAGATGATGTGGCTGAGAGGCATTATTATGTCCTTGAAAGCTGGAGACCAGGGTTCAAACCTCAGTGTGAGCCTCATGTTTTGACATCGCCCCTCCGTCTCCCCTGCCCCCGCTGACGCGCACCGCCGTTACTGAGCAACCCAGTGGCGGTGGGCCATGACGCATTTGTATACTCATGAATATTCATAGAATCTGGATTTTTCAATGAGGGAGAAATAGTAGATGTGTTTTTTGCCTCTTTAAGAGTTTTTTTTAAGCAACTTTTTTGTGGGAAAGCAATTTTAATCAAAAAATAGTCATAGCAGAGCTTTTTTTTCATTTTTATTTAAATGCCTCTTTAGGGGGACTTAAATTCAAAATGTCATACATCCTGTTGGGCTGACGGTTCAGCTCCAGTCATTGTGGTACTTGTGTTGTGATAAAATTTGGTCAGACTTGTGTATCAACTTACAATAACTTCCATTCTCACGGTGAGATATCATCATCAACACTAACAAGAAACACTCACCGTGTGCAGTACAGAGCATCATTGAGCTCTCCAACAGTATTTGATGATGACCGGGGCTGTGGTCAATCTGCTAGGTGAAGCACGTCAAACTGTAAACTATGACAGTTTGTGTTTCAGAAATAGCAGGTAGTGGTGTGGAGCATGTGTCCACCACAACACAGAACATCTTTCACCATGACACATGAAAACCATTAAAGCACCTACCCACAAGTCATGGTTTACATACTGCTGCTTCTCCTGGCAGGTTGTCTCAGCCTTTGCTCGATGATGTGTCACAGCCGTAGAGGAAGTTATTGGAAGTCGACCCCACGCCTTGAGGCTGAATTCCAATCCGGCCCCCTACAGATTCACTGACATAGAGGCGCCGCCACATCGAGTATGTGAGGGCTGTCCCATTATCAAGTCAGTGAGTCAGTGAGTCAGTGAGTGAGCCCTTTATGCCCCTTTACTATAAGTCAGCATCGCTGCTGACTTTAAAAAAAAATTCTTTAAAGAGACCCCGAGGAGTTTGTATTTGGTTATAAAAAAGTCTCATATTAATGTGGATGAATCTACGTTACCCACTTGTTAATATGTCAATTTTTCGATAAATATATTGTTTTGTCTTTATCGTTTTGTAGTTATTTTGATATTATTATTTAGTGGTCTCGCCCAGCATTTCCTACTGCGTCATGGAGATAACGCCGCCGGATCACTAGTTGGCATTGTTTATGGTCGGAACTACGACGATATCTGATTGTCTTCAAACCTCCGACTTTCATTCTTGATTAATGAAAACATTCTTGGTAAATGCTTTCGCTTTCATCCGTCTTGCGCTGTCCAAGAATTTCACTGTGTGCGTAGAGGCTCATGGGAAATGTAGTGTGAAAACACCTCGCTTTCCAAAACTCCTCGTAGTCCCTTTAAACAAAAAAACAAAATCGTAATTACAAATTAATAATTGTGTAGACAAACATATGTAATCATTTTATCCATGCAAAACAAATCAAAAGGAAGGACAAAAACACACAAAAAAAACCCTAACCCTAGCATCGATGCTGACTTGGCGTAAGGATTGTGACATCAAATACAGGCTGTCAGACCACTAGGAGTGTCCCATTCCTATTTATAGCATGTGAAGCCCTTACAGACTGTCACACTCAGTCACTGACAGCTGACATCAGGTAAGTCAGTGAGGGTTCATGAGTCTTAAGGGGGCGGAAAGGGCCTGAATGTCATGAAGTCTGGTGTTGCAGTACTGAACGACTCTGTTATAGAGTTGATGAATCACTGAGTAGTCACTGATGGAAAAAAGAGAGAAAAACACCTCAACATTTACCGACACGATTACTCAGTTTCCTCTTAAACAGATGGAGATAGATACGTATATGACAGCTACGAGGGTTGGTCTCATCACTGCTCTCTCTCTGCAGGCTGGTCTGCGCACGCTGCATGACATTGGACCAGAGATCCGTCGAGCCATATCATGCGACCTGCAGGAGGAGGGGATGGTAGATGCAAATGAGGACGAAGAGGAAGAAATCTACAGGGTGAACGTCTTATCAAAAAACACTGTGAATAATGTTTGGACTGGCTTGTACCTATGCATTTGTCCTGACGGTTGTCTCTTTACAGCGTAACGGTGGTTTGTTTGGCAACCATGTCAACCATGTCAGTGGCAATCAGCAAGGCCACTCCCACCCGACCACCGCCACCCAACGCCCGCTGCAGATCCTCCCCTTCTCCTGCAGCTCCTCAACTGAACCCGCCCAAACTGGCGGGAGAGCCAGCGGCAATGACAGGGAAGGAGAGCTAGAGATGAACTCCTCACCCATCCAGTACAATCATCATTATCACTCCCCTCATCCGTACAATTACCCTCACTGTAATTCCATCTGCCATCAATCCCCAATACCCTGCAATGCTAACCTCAACAATGCCAACGTGCCCTCGCTTCTCTCCATGACCAGTGGGAGGCAGCAGAAGTGTCTGTTAAGGCGAGATCGACCGTCCTCGGCCAAGGCTGGATCAGTAACTGTTCACAGCAAAGGAGCATACGACAAGCCATGGAAGTCACACTCCATAAGGTCAATGGGTCACCTTTGCACAAACAGTTTCCTGTTATTGCAGTTATTATGTATGTACATAGCATGGGGCTGAGTTGTTACCGGAGCATATATATATACAGTTGTGCTTGAAAGTTTACATACCCTAGAGGATTTTGTAACTGTGTACCATTCATTAAGGAAAACATGAGTGATCAGACAAAACAGATTTCTCTTATTTTTAATGGGATTCAAATTAAACTGTTGAGACATCCAGAAATAACACAATCATTTAAAAAAAAAAAATCATCAGAGATTCTGACCAAATTTTTTTGGTGGTACCAGACTGTGGCTTGGTATCAACAGAACCCCTCAATTTCCACTTTTATGAGAGCTTGAACACTGCTGATTGGCATTCCCAAATCTTTTTCTATCTTTTTCTATCCTTTTTATGTTTTATAAAGTTGAACAACCTTCTCTCTCAGGACTTTAGACAGTTCTTTTGCTTTCCCCATGGCTCAGAATCAAGCAAAGTCAGTGCAGCAATGGATGCAATGTGCAGGTGTTTGTCAAGAGCCCAGCATCTCATTGACTCTTTTTTACACAGACACTAATTACAAGCAGTCAAGTTACAGGCGTGGACAGTTACCCTGAGTAGCGATTTAAACCTGTCTGTGTCAATCTGTGTGGATTTTATCAGGGTGAAACTTTGAGGGTATGTAAACTTTTGATCAGGGCCATTTTGGTGTTTGCATTTTTAATTAGGATTCAAAAAGATCAAACACAGTTGTGTGATAATAAATGGCTTCGCCCAGCCACTAACTCTGAATGAAAAAAAGTTTTGTTGCATTATCAATTATATTTTCTGAAATGTAGCCAGTATTTCACAAATTCTGCCAGGGTATGTAAACTTTCAAGCACAACCGTATAGCATGAGAGAGAACAGTTGACTGAGATATTTGAGACTAGATGAAACGTAGAACAGTACTGAGAAGACTTTGGGACATCACTGTAACATCTCCACAGTACTAAGCCTGTCAAATTAAATTCAATGTGTGTGTTTTTTTCGTCACTCCATCATCTAGCATTTGTTTTATTAAAATGGCAGAGCTATAATTTTAAAGTTCACCCAAATTAAAAGAAAACACAATTTCCTCCTTCGATATGGTGATATCTGGTCACATAGTTTCTGCTTTCTTTGCTGTGTTTTGAACTGTCAGCATCTGAAATTTGCTTCACCCCCCTGATAAAGAGCAAATAGAATGAGAGTAGAAAGAACAAATATGGAAAAAAGAAAAAAAAAGTCCCCCTCCAGGAGCAATGTCCCTTTTACTCTTAATCATTGGGAGACTTTGTTAACAGTTTTCGTTGGGACAACTTTCTGCTGAATATGTAGGCTACCCCAGGCCACTGGCTCTGCCTTTCCTGTCTTAGTTCAGCATTTTAATTTGTGTGCTTTTGTCTTTGTCTTTTGTCTGCCTCCTGTTCCAAACAATCCTGTCCTGTGTGGATTAACCCGTCCTTCTCCTCGGAACAGGACATGCTACTATGAGGCCTTCATGAGGTGTGTGCATGTTACCACTTGATAATCGCAATCTGCTGTTTTAAATGGCAGGAAGATGGGAATGATGTGTCAGTAAAGTGAGCGAAGAAACACTGTGGTCAAACACAACTCTGTGGCGTCATGGTGTTTAAGTGAATTCAGTGCTTCACAACACTGGACACCAAGATTTCCACCAGCAAAAGAAGGGCATCTAATTATAAGATATAGATGTCATAAATTATGAATGTATTACCACTTATCTAATTTGCACTGATCAGTGTCAAACATTGTGAAAACAGGTCAGAGACTGGTGCTGTGAGGAAGACCATCAGTCAGGACGAGCCAACAGGCGGGGGGCGCATGGGGGACGAGCGGGGCTCAGGAGAGTACTACAGCAGAGACGAATCTCATGAAGATGACATCATTTTTACAAAGGACAGGTACGGCAGCAGCTGCTGGTCCGGACATGTTTCTATCATTTTTTCAGTCTTCAAATTCATCATCAAAGAGTCACAGTGTTAATTGAAGCTCATCTTCTGCTGCACCTCAACCACACCTCTCCAGCAACCCCATAAATACCAATTTAACTCTTCTTTTGCTCTGGTATTCTGCAGCAGAGATGAGAATGCTATCTTCTTAACACGTGTAGCATGACGTTATCCCTTTGTTCACATGATCCAGAGCACAAATTTTATCTCTCTGTTCAAAAGTTCAAAGGTTCCATGTCACTTCCCATCAGCCCATGCTGATCCAACATCCCTGCCTCTGTGCCCGAGATCCATCGTCTGTGGTCAAAAGGCCACGTAGACTCCAGCTGGCCCTGAATGGTCTAAACCAGTGGTTCCCAACCTTTTTTGGCTCGTGACCCAATTTTGACATCAACAAATTTCTGGAGACCCCGTCAATCAAGATGCGCCAGCTCAGATATTTTTATATGCTGCTCGATTTATATTCAAGAAAGTGAAAGTATAGAATACAGTTGTTTGAGATTGTGTGTGGTGTTTTTAATCATAATTTTAAAAAGAATAGTAATTAGTCAAAAAAAAAAATATCAGTAATTTTTTTATTCAATTACTAGACATTTCGGGTGACTCCATTTGAATTCCAGACGACCCCATGTGGGGTCCCGACCCCAAGGTTGAAAAACACTGGTCTAAACCCTGCCCACAATCAGTCCTTTGGTTTTCAGTCAGATCAAACATCGCCAGGGTTACAGCAGCCTGCTCCCATCATCAGCCTGTGCAGTCACTGACTTCAGATGAAAAAAACAGCACCACCAGGATTACCACAGCAAACTGCTACTCATCTACATCCTCTCCAACAGCCAGCAATGCTGGACGAACCTGACACCAGGATGTCAGAGTTATTTCAGTGCAGTTGGGGCTCATGGTACCTGGATACCAGTACCTTCTGCTTCCTCTTTCCTCCAACCAGAGCAGCTTGCAGGTGTTGGGGCTGCAGCGTTCACTCTCGGCGCCATAAGCCCCTGCTGTGCACATCAGCTGGAGCCGTCAGGGATGGGATGCTAGCAATTTCAAAAATTCAGTTTTGTGATATATAGGTTCCTTTGTTGCTCTAATCTGCACCAAACGCCTACTTCTCTCCCTTAAAGGCCATCTCCACTTCAGCCAATGCATCGTTCTATTTCAATGTTTGAACCAGAACCATATCACCAGCAGTATGTCATCCTCAAACCTTTCTTCAGTTTGGAGAATTTTTTAACACAACCAGTATAATATCATCTCCCCATCTTGTCACCATGGCTTTCCCCCCACCTGTTAGAGCATGTATCATCAAAGCAAATCTTAGAGGTGTCAGGTTCTTCACCCAATTTATAACTGGTAGGCCAGACCCAGCTTTAAACCATCCTCAGATAACCTCTCTCCTCAAAATGCCTTTGTTGCCTAGCAGTCATATTCTTGCTCATGTTCTTCAGGTTTCTGAGATGTTATGAATCCACTGCCTCAGCCTATTGTCATAATCCCTATAGTCATAGGAGTAGGTTTGTGGACAAGTTGTGACCTGCTATGAAATAATCAGAGACAGAGTAGTTTTGGAGGCAAATGCATAGCCGGAACTACATTCCAGACACGGTTGTTGGACGGAGTGATTCCAAAAGCACAAGTAGTTCCAAGTATTTGCTTTGTGTGTGGTATAATTATACATTATTATTTCATAGCGTGGTGAATGTGCAGGTCACAACTTGTCCACGAGAGCGTTTTGGAGTTGTTGGATTGATAAAGTCCTTTATTCTAGTCAATTCTGGTTCCATTCAGTTTCAGTCATGTGAGACGGTCCTCCTCAACGCTTTGTGAATTTGGTTCTTAAACATCTCAGAGCTTTCTCCTTTTGTTTTGCAGGTTGAGCAACAAGAGTCCGTGTGATGCAGATGAAGACTTTGACCTTGAAGCCTCCAGGGTCAACCACCAGCCTGATAGAGACTACGATGATGATCAAATGCTGATCCGCCACAACAGTGACAGCAGGCGGTCACCAAGGAGATGGTTTTTACCCTCCCCTCAAGGTTAGATACCACAGTGCAGCAGAATTGTTTTGAGTCACCTTAAAGTGATAGAGTTCATGTGAGTTGATGGCAAGTTATTCAGATGAAATCATTTTACAAGTCAGAACTTTTTAATAAGAAGGTTTTAATGCACAATATCAACAAACTGTGTCATTTCATTATTATTATTTACAGCCATTTCACTGTAACAGCACAATAGAATAATGATAATGATAATAACAATAATAACCCTTTATTTCTATAGCACCTCATTATTGACAAATGATTTACATACTGTTAAACATAAAGATTTTATAATTGATTTAAATATGATTATTTATATGTATTTTCATCAAAATCTATACATATAATATACTGTAGCCTATATCCATAGGTTTGAACATTTTTTGTTCTTGTATTTTCTCTCAGCCTCCAACAGACCGACATTTAATTTTGAGTGTCTTCGCAGAAGAGGTAGTCAGGACGACGCTCCTCCCTCTCCATCCTGCACAGCTCTTCCGCTGCACCTGGTCCAGCAACAGGTACCTTTATTTTGTCTTTATGAATATTACAATGAAGTGCTGCCAGAATGCAGTTGTAAATAATCTGTCACATCTCTGCTCTGTGCGCCACATTGTGACAGATAATGGCCGTGGCTGGTCTCGATGCCAGCAGGCTCCACCGTCTGTCTCCAACGAGGTCGCTGCACTCCTGGGCCACGCCTCCCGCTTCACCCATCAGTCTGGACTGTTCCCCCTGCTACACTCCACTCATACAGGTCCTAAATCACTGTTTCTCTTGCACTGCCATCAATGGACTTAGACAGAACTACGTGTGTTGCTTGGAACAGGACAAAACCATCTGTTGGAAAACTGAGTCAGAAATGATCATTTTGTTACCAAGCAGTGTACAGAAAGAGTGAGAAGGGCAGTACAAGTGTTTGTAACTAATTTCTATTGTCAACATAATATAAAGGTGTCATGCTCGGGTGTGTTCTCAGGTGGACTGGCACAGTTCTGGCAGTGTGGGCAGCCTACCAGGAGCAGTGAAGAGGAGCCTGTGGTACACAGACGGTCAGGACGGCCCTCCCAGCCGCAGCCACTCGCCATCGCATCTTCAGTTACCGGCAGAGAGCTGCACGCATTTCCTGCAGAAGAGAGGCAGCGCCAACAGTCTGGTGGAGGCCGTGAGTAGGGGGTCGGGGGTTATGTTTTCACCTGAGTGCATTTGTTTGGTCGTTGGGGGGATTCTGCAGAAAGTAACCTGGGATGGAGCATGGGCCAGGGAGTCAGTGGAGCAGCAGCAGCAGAGTTACAACCAGCACAGCACTCAGTTTCTTCAAGCCACTCATTCAGATTTTCATTACAATCTCCAAATGAGGAGTTACCAAACCCAAGCAGACGTGCAGCCCTGCGGCTCTGGTGTCAGGTCGAACGTGGAGCTAAAGGTTGAGATGTGATTTTCAACTCAACTCAACTTTTATTCATTTTGTCCCCCAGGGGGGCAATTTGTGTTGCAGTAAACAAGCAAAGGACATGGGGATAACACAACCCCTGAAACAAACACATACAATTACACAAACCACAGTTTAGTTTTAAATGCACAACAGCGGCTTCAGCCCTAAAATAACTGATCCGACTGACTGGTTTCCTAGTATGTACTCAGGAACTGCAGATAAGAGTGACACGAGATACAGATACACTGAGCAGAGAGAGCAACGTCATGGTAATGAGGCTCTGATTGAGTCGATACCAAACAGGCTGCTACGTCCTGTGGGCTGTGAGAAACAAAAAAGGAAATGTGGCTGACACGTAGGAGTTGACCTGGAGGTGTATGTATGTACTGAGGGTTTAGTCTTTGGTCTGAGTCTCTTTGGTGCTCTGCTGCATGCTATCTACTGTCTCTCTCCAGAACGTCCATCTCTCTGTGTCACTGGGGCTGTAATAAAGGCAAAAGCTTGGAAAATCATCTAAATAACATCTGACCATACAGCCCTGCCATGTGACTTAGTTTTTACTAGTCTGGTTTTTATGTGGCTTGGATTTTATGTGTCACTTTGGACGATAAAATAATAATTATATGTCCTTACTGCCAGTTTGAGCATCACCTGTGAGCATGACCCACTGATATCCCTATTGCAGACAAGTGATTGTCTGGTGTGAGTCACTGATGAACTCCTACTCTGCCAGTTTTCTTAGGTGTGATTTTCTCTCTTGTGTTTTCCAGGTGTTAATCTCTGAGGGTCTGGGGAAATATGCCAGAGATCCCAAGTTCGTGTCAGCAACCAAACATGAGATTGCAGACGCCTGTGAGATGACTATCGATGAGATGGAGAGCGCTGCCAGTAACCTCTTGAACGGCAGTATGGGTAATGGAGACAATGGTGGGACAGGGAACATCAGCCCAGACCCACACACCACTGCTCATTTGAAAGAACGCAGTATCCATGACTACAGCGACGAGGAGCCGTACACGGCTCTAAAATGCGAGGAGGACTTAACAGATGAGATGATATGCATCACATCCTTATAGCAGCGGCTCACACTGGATTATTTATAGGTCACATAGACTCTAGGGTTTTTTCACTTGAATTCCACAGTGTTCAAGTGCAACCTGCAGTAGACACAAGACGCAAAACACCAAGAGACATGAGAACAAAGTGCCTTGTTTTCTCTTTCTGTGGAGTGGAAAATGGGAAATGAGATGACGGGGTTAATGGAAGAGCTGAGATTCATGACGCTCCTTTTTAAGTCGTTTTTCATGTTTCTGATTACTAACAGTGACTTGGTGCAGCAGATGAATTCGGCAGCCTTGCAAAGCCAGTGCAAAGCTTGTGCAGCTCCACTGAGTGCAGCAGCATGCTCTGCGCAATTTATGTACTATATATTTATAATTTTTATGTCTTTGGTCTTAAAACACTGGATTTTAACAAGAGGGTCAGGTTAATTGCTGAGACAATCTTTACTGCATGTCATTGCCCCAGTCTCTCTCCTCTCTCTTCACTGTCCTCTCTGATAAAGGCATAAAATGCCCCCAAAATAACATTGAACATGATTTATGTACATCAGATACAAACGCCATGAACAGTCCAGTGAGTGGTGCGTTGATGAGGAAATGTGTGAGCTGGCTTTGCAAAGCTGAACTTGTCCTGCTCCAAATGTCAGAGTCCCTGTTTCCTCACATGTATATACTATGCTTGATTTTAATCTTCTATGGTCATAATGATGACAAATTAAATTACATTTTGGTCTCCACGTCTCAGATAAGACAAAAAAACACAACACAATATATGGAGAAAATTAAGAGACCAATTCAAAATGATCAGTTCCTCTGGTTTTACTATTCATAGGCATGTGTTTGAGTAAAATGAACACTTTTGTTTCATTCTATAACCTACTGACAAAATTTCTCCCAAATTGGAAATAAAAATATTGTCATTTAGAGCATTTATTTGCAGAAAATGGCAACAGGTCAAAATAACAAAAAAAATTCTGGTGTTTTCAGACCTTGTAATGCAAAGAAAACAAGTTCATATTCATTTTGAAACAACACAACACTACTTTTTAAATTTAGGAAGAGTTTAGAAATCAAAACTGGTGGAATAATCCCAATTTTTACAGCAGCGTTTTTTTTTAATAATCTTTCTTCCTCATTAAATATGATTTGGTTCAGGTGATCAGCTAAGTAGAGTGAGGTGTGCTTGTGTTGGAGTTCAATAGACACTGGAATCGATGGCTGCCATACATGTAGAGAAGCTGATTTATTAAGAACATTTTGGAGTGGTCTCTTTATTTTTCCCAGAGCTATATATATAATTTTATTTTTTTTTGTCAGTTGATCTTAACACAGAGTGCTGAGCACGCCAATCCATAGTTGTGTCAGCTGGTGAATCTGGGAGCTGCTCTGAGATCAGGGTTTCAGCGTTTCAACACAGCTTGGTTCAGGGGAAATCACATATCAATGAAAAAGAGTCAGTCATGTCCTCAGACATATCCTTCTGTTTCATGTGAGTGCTGATATGGTACACAGAAACATCTGTAGGTCTTTTCCCCTCTGTACCAACAGAGCACACACCTAGTCGAGAATTAACAAACTATTCCATTTTACTGCTTTATTATGAAAACAAAAGAAATTGTCATCATTAACTCCGTGTAAAGTGTGGAGAGCTGGTTCCAAACTCTCAGAATATGCAATGATTCATTTCTTACACCAGATTCAGGCCACAGGAAGTTCTATACATTTTAATGCTGCATCATGTGAGACTTACGACTGTGTGTGTTGTGTTACACTGCTACAGAGAGCACATGCTTCATAGTCATGTTTGGCTTTTGTTTGTCTATTCCCTTGAATTTCAGATCACATCCAGTGTGTTTGTTCTCTGTGGCACCTGATAACTTGTTTCATGGTCAGACCACAACACACAGGTCCTGATCTGCTGTAAGAAGCTGCAGTGTCTTCAACTTCAACCAGTGGAGGATGGATGGAGGGATGGAGGGATGTACAGAGTGTTCTTGGGAGTGACAATTTGTCGGCTGCCGCCTTTTATTTGTAGGATTTCTTTTTGTTCATGTCTAAAACAGCTGCTTGTCTGAAGACAGGATACTGGGGAGAAGCAACATGTCTCACCTGCTGTTCTGCACATCAGCTCCACCACTAACCAGTGTTTATCTACCACTGCCAACTGTAACATGTCTTCAGGTCAACCTTTCAGAAACAACACTGGGTCACAGCAGGGTCATCATGCCTCTCTGTTTTTTTCCTCTGTCTAAATACTGTTGTGAGGGCAACACTCAATTTGTGCAACAAAGGGCTCCTTCAGATATACAACCAAACCAAGAGATCATTGCTTACAATGACATGCACAATAATATATTTTTTTTCTGAGTAATTTCTTTTCCATTTTAGGCTTTTCCAAGGTGTGTAGCTGGAACATGATTGATGTAAGTTTGCTGTTGGGTGTTGTGATGAAACACAATGAGCTGTTACCTGGAAAACTGTTCATATGTAAAAACAAGACAAGTTTGTCTGTATAGCCACTCCTCTCCTCTCTCCAGAAGATTCATATACACAGACTTTAAAGGCCAATAGCTGATAAATATAATTTATGCATTTTCTAACTGCATGTAAATAACTGTGTTTGATTAAGACCTTTAATAAATATTATTACCTCAGTAGCTATCCAGGTGTATTGGTTAACGTGTCAGGGAAACTGTGGCCATGGCTCCATTTGCACAAAATGAAAGACAAATATTTTCTATAGGACTAAATGTGAACCGCTTTTATTTTCAGCAATTTTTTGCAGGAATTGATTTGATTGAAATCCTCCTGGGTGTTCCACATTGTCCAAATGATGGTTAGTTCTTGGTTATTTGAGAAACAGAGGCATTCAAATCCTTCACAGACAAAATAATCTGTTCTAGTTTGACTGTTGATTTCTGGAAAAAGAAAAATCACTATTAGCCTGTGAATATTCTCATTCATCCAGGTCATAGTTATCTCAAAGGAAATTTCAATCAAACGCAACTGGACTTGGTCATTTTTTCTAAAAAACCACACATTGGCCAAATTTGTCATTTTGTGTAAACTGTCTTGGATTCTGGTGAATTTTTAAAATATGCTTTAGAGTAATCAAGATAACTTCAGAAGCCATATTCATACACGCTGTAAGCCGATGTTTGGATCTTTGCTGCACATCGCTCTGAACCTGCCAAGCAGCAGATGAAGCTGTGTCACAAACACAGAGCTGCAGCGTCTTGTACCGTGTGACTGCCACTTGTTCGGGGATCAAACTCAAGAGTGTGCCATGTTTTCCTCAGCTCCTGCTGCAGCTTTTGTCTAGAACTCATGTTGACATTTCCACAGTGACGATGGGGAGGACTGTGAAGGTAGACACTAATCACTAGATCGACACCAAATGCTTTATTTAAAATTAGCCTGTCTAATCGGTTTCACTAACTCTCTGCTTTTGTAAGACCACTGACTTTGCACAGTTCAGATTCTTTTCAGTTGACAGAACCAAACTTGTTGCTCTTTACTCGTCAGGAACTCAGAGAAAAAAAAAAAAAAAAAATCTCCAGATGTGTCGAAATCCATTGTTTTATTAGAAGAAGCTTAGTGACTAAAATCTTTGTTGTGCAACTGACAGCTTTATTTTCTGTACTGTTCCACTGCTTTACAGATGCATATGACATGATTACAATGTATGAAAACTGTACAGAGTTTGTAAAAAATGAGTGATGAACCTTTTTTTTTCATTTCTGCTTTCTACCCATTTGTTGTATGAAAACTTAAAAATCTTGGCTCTATCTACTTTGTAGCATAAGTACTAGTACCTTAGAGATTTTGTACCAATGAAAACAAAAACCCTGTTTTGTACATTTAAATTCTCACCTGAAATGAACATGAGCCTGCTGAGGATTTTTGTATGGACCACTGAATAAAGTAATGAGGACAATATCAGGATGGTCTCTTAAGTGTTTGCTTATAATCAGTACAAAAAATTATTAAACAAAACCAAAAACATGCAAAATTAAAAGCTTTATGAATCTTCACAGCAATACTCCCTTCACAACTCATCATGACACAAATAATGTCAACATTCAAGAAATATTGTACAATACGGCACATACTGTAATATAAACTTCACAGTAATGAAGCTAGGCTAAGAGAGTTAGCACCATAGTGAAAAAGCCTATAAGACATTATTCCATTTCATTTTAACATTAGAAAGAGAAAACAAGAATTATGTAAATGTAAGTTAATGTCAGTGTTATTTGATTTAAAATCTGTTCAGAAATCAGGCAAATGGTGATTGAATCTCAAAAGGCGCATGATTCTATCCACACTCAACTCCATTTGATCATTTACACACAAAGCTCATTTGTAAACAAGGTAATACAAAATATTTTTTTTGTTTGTTTTTAGTGCATATTTGAATGTAGCGTTTATAACACAATTATGCCTATAATTATCCAGTTCTGATATTCTGAGATCAGTCCATGGTTGAAATAAATCAATATAGCAGTGTTATACCTTAGAGTAAAACTACAATAGTGTAATTAGGGTTGCTTCCGTTGCGACAGCTGAACAACTAATTAAAAATGTTAACCAACCAGTGCCAGAAACAAGCCTGTTTTCCCGAGAATATGGGTGGGTCACAAAAATACCTAGATACCAAATGCTAATCTGATGTCAACAACTGGATGGACCCAGTCTCAACACCCGAGGGTTAATTTCGACAGTATTCTTCAAGCTTCTTCAGAAGCGTCGCTAGGTGTTGGTCTGTTGTGTCCAAACATGTAAAGGTATGAGAAGAACCTCTTATTTGATTATTACTGTATAAGATAGCCAAACAATTAGTATTGCATTTCTTACTAAACTCCCTGAGGGTAGTGTTTTGTGTCCCGTGGAATTCGCAAGAAATCTGTTTGAAATTTGGACGTCAACTGCTCTGTTTAAGAGTATTTTCATCTGTTGTAAACGTGTGCAACAACCATATGAAAAGTGTTCAATCTGATCATTCTCAGGAAGCGACATGACTTTTACCTTACTGATAAGTGTGGCAACAGAGACACTAAATTTCTGGCAGGACAGGACAGGAAACAGTCAGCATAAAATTATCACCACCAGTGGCACAAAAGTCACAATGTGTAGGGGTCAACCTGAGGTCTTTCATGCTGTCGTCAAGCGCTACAAATGTCAGTATTTCATAAATACTGACAGTCAAAATTAACCGTCTCGGTATATTTGGAAGTACAAATGTGTTGGTCCAGTCTCTTTTTGTTTGTGGAGTCAACTCAGTTAACCTGTGCAAACAACCGGTTTTAGTTCCCTCTTATTCCCATTAGGATAGCTAAAGATGTATTGGATGGAATTTAGAATATAACACAAAAAAATGGACGAGTGACGAGGCAAATCTTCTCAATGAGACAACAGTCAGAATATCAAGTGATACAGGAATACCATTTCCAACGTAAACAGCTAAAACCAACTGTATTCAACACCAAATCTATGTTTTACCATCACCATGGTGACTCAGACGTTTTAATAAACAACGCCCTGATAGAATCAGACAACAACGCTGTTGACTGGTGGTGTTACGTGACGACTGATGTGTTGTCTCTGATCACTCGTATACTTAACTATTCATCTCTGCGTGTCAAGTGTAGGCGGTTGGTACACGGGAACACCTGGGTCAACGAGAGGTTGGCGACCTCTGATGATGTCAGCAGCCTTCTCTGCCATCATGATGGTGGGAGAGTTAAGGTTGCCGCTGACGACGCTGGGCATGATGGAAGCATCGACCACGCGTAGCCGCTCCAGACCCAGAACGCGCGTGTTTGAGTCGACGACTGTCATGGGGTCGGAGGGAGAGCCCATCTTGCAGGTGCAGGACGGGTGGTAGGCGCTGTCGGCCTTCCGCCGGACAAATGCATCGATGTCGGCGTCCGATTGGACCTGAGGACCGGGCTGGACCTCAGGACCACGGAACGGGTCGAAGGCCTTCTGAGCAAAAATCTCCCTGGAGAGTTTGACGCTCTCTCTGAACTCCCACACATCCATATCTGAGTGGAGAGCAAATGACAATTACATTTCTATCATTGAGTCCGTCAACCCAACTGCCAGCTTTCATTCCAAAATAACTGTTGACGTTGATGAGATGCACTTTACACTTTAAGATTGGTGATCTTTTTTCCTCATACCTAGAGCATTCCATTATATTAGTGTAATAGTCAGTTACCGGGCTCCTTTACTGTGGAACCAGCTCTCTCCATGGGTCAAAGAGGCAGAAACTCTAACTACATTTAAGTCTAGACTTAAGACCTTCCTTTATGACAGGGCTTTTACTTAGGGCTGGTTCAGGTAGCTCTGAACCACTTTATAGCTACGCTGCTATAGGCTTAGACAGCTGGGGGACACATCTGGTTACACAGAGCCCTCTCCTTTCCTCTCCTCTCCTCTCCTCTCCTCTCCTCTCCTCTCCTCTCCTCTCCTCTCAGTATATTTGTCATTGTCATTTTTTTCTGTCGTACTTTGTAATTTGGCTTTGGTGTCTCGCACTCTCTCTGTGTTTCTGCAGATCCACCGGAGCTCCATCTCTCTGCACCAGCCGCCGCCTGCGGCGACTGGGTCTTGATAGGTCAGGGACTAAATCTTACCGGTGGACAGGTAGTTTGGCTGGATGGTTGGGTGATCCAGGGGGTTGGTGCTCTTCAGCTTCAGCCATCCAGTACTAGTGCTTCTCATTGGTCCCACGTGAACCTACAACACAACATCAATTAACACCAAGTTTTTTGTACTTTGTAAGTCATTGAGGAACCTGAAGAACATATGCAAACCCAATGCGCACATGCAAAAATAGGCCCACTGTAAATACCACCAAATACTGCCAATTCTTCAACGACGAAGAACCCAATGATATCTGGCACATTTATAGATCGAACAATACAAAATACATAGTGTACACAATGTGGGCACAAGAAAGCCTGATCGGTAGCCTAGAAATCTAGCTGCACCCTAGCGGCAGCAAATCTATTTGCTCCGTAGGTGAGTCTAGAAACGAGCCATAGGAACCTTTTGAGTCTCGAACACCGATTGTGTTCACCAATCACAGCGCTCTATCTGTTTAGAGAGTCGTTGGGCGGGCTTAATGCGATGACAACATACATTTTAATTGGCTTGTCAGGCTAACGTCATCCTGCTCTTTGCTCTGATTGGTCGTAGCGCTACCCTATTGCGTGCAGAGGCAGTTTGAAAGACAGCCTTCATCCCGCCCCCTGGATTGAGCCGAGGTCTACTGGTCGTTGCCAGACTAGACATTTTAATGATATAGTCTGGCTTGTCAGGCTACCTGATCGGTACAGTTCTTTGGAAAAGAAGTAAAGTCACACCCAGGAATTTTCTTGGAAGCTCCTGTTTCATAACTGTCTATGGTGTCAGTGGTTACTCTGTAATGAATGAGCTTTTATACCAGTCACGGTTACTTCTGAGGCTATTTTGCTATGTATAGGTGCTATAATATACTATATGTACTAATATATATGTTCTTTGAAATCTTTAGTGGGAGAACAAACCAGCACCGCCATCTTGCTACATCCTCACAGCAGCAGACACACCAAGGTCAATCACACAATCACACAAAAAGCAAACACAGAAACCACAGGCACCTGATACGCCTCTATTTTGGAGGCAACTCGTCCGTGGTCGATGACTTGTGAGGGTAGGAAGTGGAACTGAATGTCGGGGTGTGTGACTTTCGGACGACTACGGATAAAACCCCCACTCTCCAAGTGGGCTGTTGCTCCATAACCTGGGGAGACAACGACACAGACTGATGACATCTATCTTGCCTGCCTCTCTCCAACCTCGCTCCGTATTATGAAAATACTGCCACTACACATTTTCCTGCCACAATGACAGGAAAATGATTTTTTTTTTAATATTTAAAAAATATTTCAAATTATTTGCAAATAAATGACTGCATTATTTTTTCTTACATGTTTGTTTGAGAAATAATGAAACAGTAGGAATCAGTTCACACACAAGATACATTGGCATTTTTCTTAAACCCATCTGATCCCCAGCCCACCCGCATAGAGAGAGACAAATTAATGAGGTAGAAGAGTGAGGTAAATGCAAATACTTTTTTTTTTTTTTCACGTGACAACAAAAACTCATGTGTAAATACTCCAAAGTTGGCAAATTCAGGTCATGGTTTTACACTTTGCACTTTAAACTTTAGTAAGATAAAACTGAGTTTCAACTGACTTTATATTGAAATAGAAAAATAGAAATTGTATGTTCAATAGGAAAAGCAGTTTTCCTCAGACTCTATTATCACAATATTTCAACAATCATCAAAGTTGTCTATAACTGATAGTCCTTCATTCAAAATAATGTGCCCCGAGTGATAAAATCTCACAGAAATAAATTATTTTTGAGGAGAATGTGTGTATGTGTTTGTTTACCAGTGAACATGGTGAGCCACTCGAGGCCTATCTTGACCATGTGGAAAGGTTTCTGGGCCTTGTACAGGGTGATAGGTTTAGTGCACTGCTGCTGAACGTATAGCTCCAGATGATCCTGCAGGTTACTGCCGACACCTGACAAACAAAAAGACACCAGAGTATGAGCCAAAGAACATACACATTAAAAAACAGTCTGACTGTTTTTTGAAATGGGAAGTGGGAAACGAAACTTTACAGTAGGACCATAAAATACCTGGTAAGTGCTGAACCACAGAGACACCAAGTTGTTTCAGTTCATCAGCATTTCCCACCCCAGACAGCATGAGAAGCTGAGGGGAGTTGATTGCTCCTCCACTCAGTATCACCTCTTTATCTGCAAACACCTGAGGAGAGAACAGGAAAACTGATGACAGAGTCACTCTACAAGATTACCGGTGTATGATCATGTCAGAGCTTCTATGGCCAGGCACATCAGACGGTCAGTTCGCCAACTTCACAATAACAATTTTAAAATGTAAATGTCAACCTCAAAGTCATATGAATATACTGCTCATACCATGGTCCGCATTAAAAACATTAGATAGAGAAAACAAACACTCCAAGGATCCCACCGTTTTGTACTGTAGTCGTTTGTGCATGTGCTTGAGATTTGTGCAACAATGTGTTGATGGCGAGGAGGCAAGTATCCATCACAGGCTTTAATAAATCAGCTCAAACAGAGCAGAGGCGTATATGACACAATGGCCCTCATTTATCAAACTTGCGCAGGATCTGGTGTAGATTCTGGTGTAAATATCAGTGTACGGCAAGTGTCACGTGTGATTTACTAAAAGTGTGTACGCTGCTGATTTCGGCGTAGAACCGGCGTGGTGGTGATAAATCTGGCGGCTGAAAACGAGCGTCATTTAAATGTCACGCCCCGATATATTCCTGCTTTAGAGGCGTCGCCCTGCCCCTTTTACGACATGGAGACACGGAAGACGGCCAAGAAGAGGGACTTTACTGGCGTTACCGCGTTGAACAGGGAGAGGGCGGCAACATTAAATATCTGGACATTGATAGAGTGATAGTTTTTGTGATTGATAAGCGTCATCCCGGTGGATGGAGGCTGCAGACGCACGTGTCACCGACCACGTCAGGAAAACCAGCGACCTCATGAAATGCTCCTGCAGTTTACTAAACACAAGTGACTGAGGAGAAATCATAGGCATATTACTGCTGTGAACGCGACTTTATGACCATCAGCACCGCTGGCATGGTTCGGCTGATGGAGGGATGTGAAACACCGGCCCGATCTCCCGCTGACACGTCCCGGTGACTGGGGAAAAAAAAAAAACACTCCGCCGCGGAGATCAGCTGGACCTGGACAGGTAGCGGACCCCCCCCCCGCCGGCTCCGGTGTCCGGCAGAGAGAGAGACTGAGGAGCCGTCCGGTCATGCTCTGGTGCAGGAGATGTTGGAAGTTTGTGTGTGTGATCTACAATAACAGGTCTGTCTGTCATTGACTGTTTCTGTTTACACAGCTGATTAACGAGCATCTGTAACGTCGTGGTTTTTAATTCATCTCAGTTGCTCAAAAATAAAAGCCCAGTTACATTTTCAACACGGACTTGGTTGTAGCGTTTCTCTTTTTTGGCTACTTTTTAACTTTTTATCAATATAAACAACAACAACATGTGGTCCACATCGCTGCGTTATTAGACTATGGTTTAATAATCATTCTGACACAGCAGCACTCCTTCCTGCATGTTCTACGCTGGTTCCAAATGTGCGTACACCTGGTCAGAGCTGGCGTGAGATTTGTGCGTACCGTACGCTCACGCTCAGATTAATAAATGCCGATCCTTGCGGTGAATTTGGTGTACACCCATTTTTTTGGTGTACGCAAGTTTCATAAATGAGGGCCAATGTGTTATGCAACGAGATGATCACATACATGGCAAACAGACCTGGGTGAACAGCGTGGAGAAAAAAAATGAAAAAAGAAATGCCACAAAAGAAGAAATGAAAGCATATTGCTGGCTGATGATTGACTTTAATTGAGCTGCTCATACTGTAAATGCACACAATTTGGCATTGGCATCGGCCAGCGAAAAACCCATATCGGTTGATCTCTAATTTAAAGCCTCCAAATTGCAAACTCTGCACCAAAATCGTACATTCGAATCAAAACGGCTGACTTCCTGCAGTTGTTTTTCTGCATCGGTGCGTCTGATACCGATTTTCATCCACTTACTAAAACATCATCCAATGTGTCGAGGTTGTCGGCCACTCCAGGGGAGGCTATTGACTCATTCTGCCCCACCTATGTGCAAATGTGCATGTGGAAAGTTTTTGGTGAGTTTTTGAGGATGATAAAGTCCTCTAACAGCCAATTCAATTGCGGTAATAAAATGCTTGAAAATGTTCGGCCGTATTTTTTCTGATGCGGTTGCTGAATGAAGTCATGGTTCCTTTTAGTATGAAGTAAACAGACAACTCGCATATTATTATGACACGCTCTTGCTCATGTTTTCGCATATTTCTGCCTGATAGGATCGTCTGTTTCGTTGCAAATTCATTAGAAAAACTTGTGAAATGTGGAGTCACATTTTTTCTGCTTAACAGAATCCTCAATGACCTCGATGACTGAGAACCTACGCAAGCATAATTCCCCCATCTATTAAAAATGTGAATTGTTAGAGGTAAATCTATCCATCTCACCCTTTTCTTCAGTCCCTTCTGTATGTATTCCACTCCCACAGCACGGGTTCCATCAAACAGGATCTTGGTGGTCAGGCAGTGCACCTCCGTCTTCAAGTTGGGGCGACCCAGGGCCGGTCTCAGATAGGCGCTGGCTGTGCTCCACCTCTTCCCTGGACAGATGTGGGCAGTAACATGCAGAGTCAGACAATATATGAAATCGCTGCTCCATAATAGACATGCTACATAAATGCTGCTATATGCATCTTTTTAATACGGAATTTCTTCTTCTACTCATAAAACCTTTAAAAATGGTCATGTCCATCCAGCCAAGGCCTTCCTGTTGGTATCCATTCATGTCATCAGTGAAGGGGTACCCCGCCTGCTGCCCTGCTTCAATGAAAGCCTTGTGAAGAGGATGGTCGGTCTTCCCTCTGGACACATTAAGAGGTCCACTCCCCCCCCGGTACCTACGGTAAAAATAAGAAACACAACATTTCACATTTCACCAGGAAGGGAACTGTTTCTTTGAAAATACAACACTATGTCTTAAAGAATCTTGTACAAGGAATGACTGGTCAACACTGTCCAGGAGAAGCACAGATTCATGAGAATCCTCAGTGAGACGATTGGCAAGGACGCAGCCCGCTGACCCCGCTCCAACAACGATGTAGCTGTAAGATGGTGTTTTCTGAGGTGGTGATGATGAGTTGCAATGAGCGGCTGAGGCACTAAAGAATCTGTGATGGCGGGTGGAGGGGTAGGAAAAGGATGGCCCTGTGTTTCGTGTTTCGGGGGCAGAGCGACGATCTTGACTGCAGCAGGTTAACCACCTCCTGCTGTCCCTCAGACATCTTGCAGTCACAACTCTCCTTGCACCGGTGTGGCCTACTGAAGCCACAGACAACATCCTGATTCTGGGGGGACTTCCTTCATTCACTGGAAATCACAACAGTACATGTTAAAGCCGGACACACTGTGGGGAGCAGGCTGAGTCTGTGACTAACCAAAACTGACATATTTGATGGTGATGAATTCAATTTAAAGGACAATTCCAGGCGAATTCAACTCTGGGGTGTATTTTCATATCATTTTAGGTCTAAAAGAATGAATCTGAAGATTTGCCAAGACCTTAATAATTCGCCCATTGCCATAATCCAGTGGCTCCCAACCTTCTTTGGTTTGTGACCCCATTTTGACATCACAAATTTTGGGCGACCCCGTCAATCAAGATGCGCTCGCTCAGATATTTTATATGCTGCATTTTATTTGAACTCAATTTATATTCGATAAAGTGAAGTGATAAAGTTGTTTAAGATTGTGTGTGGTGTTTTTAATCATAATTTTAAAAATATTTTTTATCAATTACTTGACATTTCATACGACCCCATTTGAATTCCAGGCGACCCCACATGGGGTCCTGACCCCAAGGTTGAAAAACACTGCCATAATCCCTATAGTCATCGGAGTAGGTTAATTGCCCATCACTCTGCCCAGCAGCCGTGTCTGGAATGTTGTTATGCATTTGCCTCAAAAACAACTCTGTCTGTATGATATGATCATAGCGTGGTGAATGTGCAGGTCACAACAGTAGTACAGCAGTACTATGTTCAGAGCTGTGTATGCCAGAAGGATCTTTTCAGTTTTGCATTGTAATAATAATGCCATTTTAACAATATGTTAGTATTTCTTGCTGTGTTAGGCTCTCTCTTTGACAAAATGGGCTTTAAACATCCATCCTTCGACTGTTCCTCCAGGTAGATGGGGACAGGAGTATATCTGTGGTTTGCTCTTGCACAAGTTTTCACACTCTGCCTGATAACATCATCAGTGTGTCACTACTAATGATTCATAAGAAACCTGTGAATTTTCTGATGAATGCATTTTGCAGTCTGTGGGTTGTTCACTTGAAGTGTGGTTTTGTGGCCTTAGGGCTTCTATTTTATCATCATCATCCGGGACCGGTACCACCAAACAGGTCATTGATTCACTTGATTCAAGGTCCCTTCATATTAAAATTTTCTGGACATAAATGAGAAGGTACCAAAAGACAACAGGTTGGGCACCTGTTTTCTCCGAGCTCATGACACTGAGCTTTCCTGAAGTAAGGCAGACAGTGTTGGTAATCCCAGCCGTCCGCCCCCTCTCTCTGCCAGCGGTTGTAGTCTTCAGCGTGTCCACGGATGTACACCATGGCATTGAGTGACGATGAGCCGCCCCAAACACGCCCCCTTGGCCAGTACATCACCCGGTTATCCATGTGGGCCTGAGGCAGAGTGTGGTAGTACCAGTTATACCTGAAGGGAAGCAAAAAGAAAATACAATGACTCAAACAACAACTTGATCATTTTACTTTACTTGACTTTAGATTTCTGTTTTCTGAGAAGAAAAAATGTGGCAGACTACTGTGTTCATCACAAGAGGAATCTATGTGTGGATTTCATAACAATGTACTTTTGAATACTATAGTATTTTTAAATCACCTGTTGGTCTGACTGACCAACTTCAGGATCTACAGTACACTGTGACTCAAGTAATAGCGCTGTATACTTTGTCCACTTCTCTTTGTAATTAATAACAGACACCAAGACAAAATTAAGTTGTCTCACATCTGGGCCAGAAACATTTCAGAAATAGTGAAAGACAGCTGAAATAATTGAATACTGTCATTGAATTTATTACTGTACTTGTCATCACAAAGGTTGTAGGTCAGCGCAGCTGGCATGTGGATCTTCCATGAGAGTCGTAAGCTGTTCAGTGACATGTCCTTAGGCCCCGCCTCCAGGAGAAGCACAGATTCATGGGCATCCTCAGTGAGACGATTGGCAAGGACGCAGCCCGCTGACCCCGCTCCAACAACGATGTAGCTGTAAGATGGTGTTTTCTGAGGTGGTGATGATGAGTTGCAATGAGCAGCTGAGGCACTAAAGAATCTGTGATGGCGGGTGGAGGGGTAGGAAAAGGATGGCCCTGTGTTTCGTGTTTCGGGGGCAGAGCGACGATCTTGACTGCAGCAGGTTAACCACCTCCTGCTGTCCCTCAGACATCTTGCAGTCACAACTCTCCTTGCACCAGTGTGGCCTACTGAAGCCACAGACAACATCCTGATTCTGGGGGGACTTCCTTCATTCACTGGAAATCACAACAGTACATGTTAAAGCCGGACACACTGTGGGGAGCAGGCTGAGTCTGTGACTAACCAAAACTGACATATTTGATGGTGATGAATTCAATTTAAAGCCTAAATTGTTGTTGATGAGAAGGGGAGGAATTATGTCTTCTGTCTCCACCTTTTTGGTTTATACATCAGTATGATGTTTATACATCAGTATGATTCTTGCAATCAGCATAGGCCTACATCAGTAGAGTCTTTTACTTTCTTTTAAGACATAAGACTTTTTATTGAACCGACTTGTGGGAAATTCACTTGCAACAGTAGCATAGAAGTACAGGACACAGTAGGCTAGATGTAAGGAATACAAATATAAAGACCCTCAAAACTGTGTTCTTAATTAGCAAATTTCCATGGTATGATAGAATTGTGGGAAATGCACTTTTAAAAATTTGGACATCCGGACATCATTTGGACACCCGCCCCCCACTGAGAATTACAAAGAAACCAAAGAATGAGTCCATGTTTTAGAGTTATTGCATAATTTTAACTTGAGACTGACTAACATTTTGTTCCCGCCCTCTTTACACATTAAGCTTTTGTAAAATGTATCGGTACCTTTGGTTTTTGCTCGGTATCGGGTCAGAATAAAAACCAGTGGTACCGCACATAGCAGCCTACTATGATCCAGGCCCAGGCTGGAGGGATATCTAGGTCATGTCGATAAACCAGGCTCTCACTTCTCAGTGTGTAGGCCTAAGTAACCGGACTTTGAACAGCCCGAAATAATAGTAAACGGAGACATCAAATCATTCACCAACAGTAAACACCCAGAAAGCTGGACTTTCGCTCTTAACTTCCCTTTATAGATCAGTTCCAATGAAAAGTCATCGATGAACGGCCAGTATGCACGCGCAAGCCTTTCAGTGTTTAAGGTCTGTGGGTCAGCTGCTGCACCAACAGCTGCATCTGTTGACACGTTGTTTCTTGACTAAAAAAAACACACATTTTGAATGTTGACAAAATACGGTCAAACTGTGTGTGAGCTGCTCGCTGGGGACAGACCATAGACAGGCTGACGGTGACAGCGCTGTTAGACTTGTAAACACGGCTCTACACGACGTCGCGTCCGCAGCTCGGAGCTGCAGTTTAAACTGTCCCGCAGGACGTGGAAACCGCCACAGGAAACTTTACCAACTCCACTCAACTTTAACCAATGTTGGTGCGGGAGTCTGGTACTGTCGACACAGCGAGAGTGGCACTGTTTACAACCGGAATTGAGGTCGGAAAGCTGCTCTTACCTCGGTGACTGGACACACGGACTGAACCGAGCGAGGGGCGAGTAACGGGCAGGAAGGGGGCGGGGCCAGCGGCTGTATTTATAGTTAACTACCGATAACGGTGAACAGTGTGAGAAAGGCTGCGACTGACTGAGGTTTCACATTACAGATGCGCTACAGGTAGGTTGTCGCACCGACGGTATCAATGATGAAAATATTATGCTGTGGATTATTCATTCATTCATTCATTCTTTAAACCCAACAGTTGCTCCAAGATGTGGAGAGAAGCGCTGATTTTCCTCTTTTGCGTCCAGGCTGGTGTGTTCGCACATGAAACTGTAAGTAGTTGAACTAAACAGATGAGCTATTATTTCATGTAAGACTGTAAGTTATCTAAGTGATGTATTTCTGGGGTTTGTTTACAGAAAGTAGACTGTTCTTCTCGCGGTAAGTTGTGATGTTTTACTGATCTCTACAGCCTACTCGATCAGCAGACAGTGTTTGAAACTATAGAAACAAACTACTTAGGCTGTATACTTCTCCTTTTACTTGGAGAAGTAAAATGCTATAGTATTTTACTTCTCCAAAGCTTATACTTGCATGAAACTTTTCATAAAATTTTCTTTTATAGGCCTATTTCAAGTCATTTGCATGGATATAGTGAAACGTCTATCACCTGTAAAAGTAGCCCACCAAAATAAATACCCTAAAATTGATTCAATTGATATAAAAAATTGGCTAACAAATGGAATTTAGCACAATCTGTTGTCACTTTACTAGTCTGAGATCATCATACTGAATATTCTTGTTGATGTGAATACTGGAAACAGCTTAGTGCCCTCTAGGGTTTCAACATAAATTGTCACATAGGTTTCACTTTATTTCAACAGCTGAATAAGCACATTATTTGTGGACCTCGATCAACACCATTGTCATTTGTTTCAGGTTTTCCTACTTTTAGTAGTACCTCTCCGTCTTTCCTTGCGGGCCTGGAAGTTGAACAAGTGACAGTGGAAGGACAAGACATGCTGAACATTAGCTGGGCAGTCACAATTGATGGTAGGTGCAATCACCCTCAGAATTGATTATTGATGAAGTTATTCAAATAAAAGGAAGTACTGATTACTCATTATTTGCTATAACAACGAAAGCTGTTACACATTAGATATTCTCGTATCTCTCAGTTTTCTTTACTCGACACACAGGACTTTTGTACAGTGGCCCTGAAAGCTCAAGACACTGCAACTTAAAGGGATAGTTCAACATTTTGGCAAATTTGCCTATTGCCATTAGGCTATCCCTATAGGTTCATTACCTTTAATTGTCAGTGCAAGCTGTTTTTAGATCGGTGGGGCAGGGACGCAAGCTGCTCACCTAAAGGCTGGCACACATTACAGGATTCTTCAAACCTTCACAAACAGTACGTTCACCTTTCCCTCATCAAAGTCACCAAATACGCAATCCAACAACTCCAAAACACTCTCGTGGAGAAGTTGTGGCCTGCACATTCACCACGTTATGAGATAATAATGGAACATTTCGAGATTACAAGGCAAATGCGTAGCCGGAACTACATTTCAGGCTGCTGGGCGGAGTGATTTCAAAAACAGAAGTAGTTCCAAGTATCTGCTTCATGTGTCGGAATGTTAACACGGGCGAAAGGCGAAAGTACTGGTCGCCTCCTTGGCGTTAGCTGAGCAGCTCACATCCCTGCCCTGCCGATCACCAACAATAAAAGGTAATGAACCGATAGGGATATGGCAATAGGCGAATTTGGGTAGTAGTAGTAGACCTAAGAGACATACAAAAACAGAAACAAGAAGCCTGACATACTTTTTCTCCTCGAGCAGCACACTGTGTGGTTAGCTGGCAGCTATAACTGCAAAACCTACTAACTGGGCCACCAGTTGTAAACCAGCACTCCCATTTTACAGCGAAAATGCAATCAGCAATAATTCTCATGTTATATTTTATTCATATATTATTTTTAAAATGTTATTGTTAAGGGCCAGAGGCTGGCCTTCAGGCACGCACACACACAGCAAACAAACAAACAAACTTTGGGCATCAAGGGGCAAAGGGGCAGGTGCTCCAGCACCCACCGCTCCCCCCTCTGCACGTGCCTGTTCAGCATAAGATGTTGTTGAACATTTAAAATAATAGATAAAATGTGGATAGACTGCCCTTCACCTACATTTATGTCCATCGCAACTTGGACTTTGGCAGTTAGAGGGTAGGAAGAATCCCAAGGGGTCTTGCAGCTGGTGGTGGATTTTAATCTGAAACTGGAAGATGGAACTTCAGGGTCCTGGATTGTCATGTGAAATTAGGTGGTGAAAGGCAGTTAGGCCAGCAGAATGATCATGGAGGTGACAAAAGCAAGAGGGAAAAGATGATCTTCATGACTGAACTCTTCCTAAAAGAAATAACATTTTGATTCTCTGTCTGTCCAGCTAGCATCGACTATCTGACTGGCACATTGATCAGAACGGGACATTCATCATACCTCTGCAAATACAACCCAAGTTTAAGCAGAGAAGACATCAGTGAAGATCAGGTGCTAAAGATGTAATCTGCAACAATAAAAGTGAAAATGCATTTGAAACTATGGACCTACCAAAGTGTGTGTGAGGTAGAAAAGGTTAGAATAACTGAAATGACTGTCCATCATCTTTTCAAACCCAGAAATGGTTTCATCTTTTAGTAAAGGCAAGGTACGGTGTCTACATCCTCATCCAAGCTGCCAATGTCCCTTTGCCTCCAATGAATAGTGGCCCGACTTATAAGTCTACAAATATTACGATATCTCGTCCAACACTGAGTAAGTTTTTCATTATTATTATTATTTTGTTAAAAATAAAAAATGTATCAAAACTTCAAAAGTGTTAAAATGGTGAGACTGTCTCTTAATTGTCTTTGCAGCAGTTACACTGAGCTCTACTCAAGCCCCTACAACAGGTGAGCGATCACATTTGCTTGTGCAAGTTTGTAGTATGTGTATATAATGTACAACAAAAATATTGATTTTATCTATCTTTGTTACTTCTTTTTAAAGTGCTCACTTCAACTGAGATCACTACTTCATGTGAGAATCTACAGTTAAAACACTAAATCATGTAAACCTAAGCATAACATAGACAACTCAGTACAAGTGACATAAGCAACGTGGTGTGTGTTTTGTGTTTGTCTGTGCAGCCTTCAGAACAGAACACCGCATTGGACTCATTTTCGGAGGACTGACCGCTTTGATGCTCCTGTGTTCCTGCTACATAATATGTAAATACAACTCTCAACAAACATTTGTGCCTTTATTTGCCAGGACAGAGAGACTGGGGGAATGACACATAGTAAATACCAGCATGGTCTTGGAATCGATCCAGCCATCACTTCTTTGGGCAGTGCCAACACGGGACATGCTCTCAAACACTAAGCACCCCGATACATCGTGTTTAAAACATGAATTTTGTATTAAATTGCAGATGATGAATAGGAGAAGAGTCAACTTAAAGGGATAGTTCATCCAAAATTCAAATTTCACTCATTATCTACTCACCGTCATGTCGACTAAGGGCTGGGAGAAGTTTCAGAGTCCTCCGTGCCTTCTCTGAGTTACAGCGGGGCTCCGTGCAGCACTGCATGTCCATATGACGGTTGAGAACGGAGCTCACTTTTCTTCATCCAAAAAGACACACCAAAAAACATCCAAATACCTCCATAGTGCTTGTCTGTAATGTCCCTCTTGCCGTGAACTGGGTGTCAATGCAAATCACGCAAGATTTGGATGGACCAGGAAGAGCAGTGCTGGGAGCTTCCGCTACAAACAAGCTTAAAACATAGACTTATTTAACTTTTTTCGGAACAATTTCTCATGTCGGGGCTTCAATACAAGAGGGACATTACAGACGAGCACCATGGAGGTATTTGAATGTTTTTTGGTGTGTCTTTTTGGACGAAGAAAAGTGAGCTCCGTTCGCAACCGTCATGGACATGCAGTGCTGCACGGAGCCCCGCTGTAACTCAGAGAAGGCACGGAGAACTATCCCTTTAATGCACTCTTCTGTGTGTGTGCATAACAGGGCTTATTACAGTTCTAATTTCAGCAAGTGCTTTTTTCTGATTTGATTTGTGATGCAATGAAAGACAGAGAGAGATTTTTCTATGAAATTATATTTTATTGCAATTGAGTCAGGGAGAACTTACAAACAATACGGCATCTACATTGATATCAGTTAACTCCGAAGCAGTCTTTTGCCCCCCGGTTGCGCACCCACCTAGTATTGTTTGTACACAAGAAACCTGTCTATAGACTCGGCTTTCATTTGAGAATTCACAGTACCTGTGACGGTCTGGGAGACGCTGTGGCACTTATACAGGTGCATCTCAATAAAATAGAATATCATGGAAAAGTTTATTTAGCCCATGTCAGTAGGCACGACAACACGACAAATGAGAATCTAGATGGTTATCTCCGGATTTCCAAATGAGACCTTTGAGACACTGTACTATGTCTGTCACCCTGTGCTGAAGATTGCTGACCTCTCCTTCCCAATGTTTTCCTCCACCCCAGATAAAAACTGTGGAGCCAACATTGCCGAATCATTTGGTTTCAGAAGGTTACCTCAAACTCCCATGGTTCCCGTCCCCGTGCTGGTGGTGTACCCTGCTGAGAACGCAGCCTTCCAGCAGGCCGTGGTGGCCCTGGCTGAGTTCCTGCAGTGGCACGGCGGCTGCAGTGTGACTGTTGACATGTGGCAGCAGGGGAAGATTGCAGAGCTGGGGCCGATGCGCTGGCTGGCAGAAGAGGCCAAGGCTGCAGAGAGAGTTCTCATTGTCTGCCCACAGGTGCAGATTGTCCTTTTTTTTTATCATCTATTTGTTCCTGTCTGATGAGAAGTGTATATGATGTTACTGTGTGACCAGGAACTTTCTAGGTTGTCTTATCTTATCTTATCTTATCTTATCTTATCTTATCTTATCTTATCTTATCTTATAGTCTACTTGCCAACAATGAGTACCCGGAAATGTTGAGTACCCCAAAGTTTTATGTTAGAAATAGATAGTATGGGTCCCCAGTATTCAGAAACTGCAGGATGCTAACTTATATATATTTGAAATCCATCAAAATCGGCCCACTGGCGGTTAAAATCTGGTCACTTCCGGTTTAGACAGCCATTTTGAAAATGTCAGAAATGGATTCAGCATCATCAATAACCCCCAAAACCACTCCAATATTGCCCAGATCAGCCAAGTCAATTTTATTGAAATATTGCCCATATAGGCAATTATGCTAATTTATGCTAATTATTTCAGTTATGCTAATTGCCCAATATAGCCTATATAAGTTAGCACTTAGTGCCCAGTTACTGGGGACATAAAACTTTGGGGTACTCTCAACATTTCACAATGGGGCCCTATGGGCTGGCAAGTAGACTATTATCTTATCTGTTTGGCTATAACCAATACGTTATCACCTTGGCATGGAAAATAACTCATTAATAAATGATCTTTATCTTTGATATTTAGTGATCAACTTTATAGACCTAATTTTGGGGTGTGTCAACAAGAACTATTGTGTTAATCTTTGGAATAGATTAATTAACAACAACATCTTCTACACTGCCACAGTAAAGTAAAATACCACAATGCTGCATTTAAACAGTGTGTTTGTAGTGATGAGTGAAGAGTTGACTTGTTCATACTCCTCGTTTTCTCCTCTCTTCTCTCAGCTCTCTTCACCGCCCAGCTGCTCTCCTCCCAACCACAACTTTCCAGCAGCCTCCGTCCCAGCTACGGCTCATGACCTCTATCCCCTCATTCTCAACATGGTTGCCGGCTTCACAAAAAGTGCCAGTGACCTGAGGAAGTTCTGGGTGGTGCAGCTGGCCGAGCAGCAGGAGAAGAAGCAGAGGAGCAAAGCGCTGGAACTGAGGGCCTGCAAGACTTTTTGTTTGATGAAGGATCTGAAGAAACTCTGTCATGGTCTTCATACTCACAGGGGAGACAAGAAGAAGGTCTCAGATGTGATCTTCAGACCAGGGATTTTCTACAGTGATAAGAGTACAGTGAAATTAAGAGAAGCTGTAGAAAAGGTTTTCCAGAGAGGTGGAACCACCGAGAACATCCCTGTCTGAACATCTGTGATGAGAACATTTAGATTAGTATCAGAATATTTTTTTACTATTTCTTTTACTCTTTTATAAATTAAAAAAAATAATAATAATAAAAATTAACAGATGACTTATACATTTTTCTGTCACCAAAACCTAAGCTTAGATATTTCAGGGTCAATACAAGCCTCTTTTTTGTTTTGTTCATTTTATCCAGTTTTATTTGTCTTTTCTAGTGGTATAATGACATGCTTCAAATATGCTTAGCTAGTTGTTCATCTGTTGTTCACCATGTGCCAAAACCATGTTGAAACTTCCAGGCTGGTCAACACCAGCTCAAAGAAAGGAATGGGCAACAACTGTCTTGAGATAATTTTGTATAAATGTATAAATACATTTGTATTTATGTGTTTGATTGTTTGTCATGCTACTTTGTATTGCCCCCCTCTTATTTACCAAGAGAAAGAGATTTGAAATAGTAATATGGTTGTGTACAACCGTATGTCCTTTGCACATAAAGTATGCAAAGAACCATCCCCTAAATAAAGAGGTCCTTTGGTGTTGGTTCTTCATAGAATCGTAGCTTTTTGAAAAAAAAACCACTACTTTTTACTGTAGCCTATACCATAATATTTTTAACAGCTTCCATTATCACCACAAGAGATTTTGTTTGTTTTACTGAAGGCAGTTTTATTTGTATAGCCCATTTTTACAAACGGTTTGTCTCAAAGGGCTTGGGCAAACTACTGTCTGTGGGCCATACTGTATATGCAGCCCAATGTGCTTTTTAATCTGGCCCATCAAATATTGGTACAAAATTGACCAAATTATAGCAAAGACATTAAACTTTGATGCACTGACAAAAAAAAAAGGGTGTCGAGTCAACTGTGTGTTTGTGTGCTTGCTTTGTCCTTGTGGTGGAATGAAGAGGTTATGTGGGGGAAAAAATCCATGTTAAGGGACAATTAAAGTCTAAAGTTCACACAAACACTCTCCATCCATCTAATACTGGCCCGGCCGCCAAATTTTAAAACTCACTGTGGCCCCTGAGCCAAAAAGTTTGCCCACCCCTGATTTAAGAGCGTTGAATGCCATGGTGGTAGCACTTAACTTGTGTGTACTTTGTGCTACAGAACATTGTTTAACACTGATTAGACTGAAACAGTTTTGTATCTGTACCCTACATGCATGTGCACGTTACACACAGTAGAAGTAGGCCTACATCCTGGTAAGGTGTCTGTCACAGGCCCATCACAGAAAATCAACAAACACAGTGTCAGAAGTCTGTCTGAAGCTTGTGGCTGATGGTGAATCTTCAGTGTCACAAAGATAATGGTTTGTAAACTATCAACTAGATTTATGTTGAAAGAAAAACATGATTACGTTACAAATAATATTTGTAAGCTAATTGTAATTCTGTTACTTTTTATTTAATCAGGAATATGTCATATCCAAGTTAGAATAAAATATTATTTTGAGTTCCTAAAATATATATTTTTTTAAAAATAAGAAAAGTTCCTTAAATCTATTCAGAATGTATTAATTGAGTATATCTGTAGGTCATTTTTATGTATTTACTTGCTTTCTATTGGAATTATTGTTAATATATATTTAACTTATACATTTAGCCTACTTATTTTGTATATTCTTTGTAACAAAGAATAAAGATATTTTATAAAAATAAATAAAAAAATAAAGTAAAAAAGAAAAAAAATCCATGGACCAACAGAAACCGCGGCTTTGTACCATGTGACCAAACGCGGAAGTACAATCCGCCGCTGCTGCAAAAACGTTGAATTGGGTTTGGAGCTTTGGAGGCTGTGTTGTGTACAGCGGGAGTTACCATAGTTTAACTGTGAATATTTGGGCTGAATTCAAAGACAGGATGACACAGGCTGAGAAAGACCAGGACAGCGGGAAGGAGAAAGAGAAGGAGAAAGAGAAGGAGCAGCAGCGCGGGGTGAAGAGACCGATCGCTCCTCCGGCCATCCCAGAGCCAACACAGGAGGTGAGCTGAGTTCAGCTGAGTCCATCGGGTCTATATAGCCTATCTGTGGCTCACTTGTGAACATACTAATAATAACAGTCTATTATTTTTGGATTTTTAACTGACTGCAAGTGTTGAATCCAGACGGTCAATACTTTATTGCTTTAGTACTTACTGTAGTGTAGGTCACAACTGTCACAACAGAGTTATGGATATTGTTTAGACACCAAAAAGCATCATTAAGACAGTTAATTAAAGCCCACAACACAAGACAGCATGCATGAGCTGAATGATTAAACCTCAGTTCTCTAAACGTAATAAAGTACAAAGGAACAGCCTCAGACAACAGTAACAACAATTTAACTCACAGGTTATAATAGAAGCTAAGCGCCACCAGCTGCTGTAGTTGTAATGTAGGAATTAATAACTTTAGGAAAACCTCATTTAACCCACATTATCTGAGGATCAAGGACTATTGCCATGCATACTTCAGACACTACCCTGTATGCACAGTCTCTGATCTCTTCATGGAGGTTCTGAGGCTGACTCTTTGTTTCATGGTTTTCAACAAAAATGTAAACTTAAATCAGTATTGAGGGAGGCACAATCGCATTCATCATTTTGTAGAGGTATACTTACTTAAAAAGCTAACCTGGAAATCATCCACTCCAGCCTGTCTGCTCAGTGTCCCATCATTTTTTTTAATTCAAGAATCCAGAACAGCTCCTGCTTCGTATTTATTATTCAGTACTTTTTTGTCTTTTCTATTTTTTCTCTTATCTTATACTCAAATGGCAGGCCAAACCCCATTATAAATTATGATACCTCATTTTACCAACTGTTTAAAAACCTGTCAAACATCCCACTCAAACTTTGGTCCGCAGAGTTGAACAGTTGTCAGCTTGATATATCCAAGTCTCATATGATCCTCCTGCATGTTGCTGTGTATGTACGTTTGTATTTGTCATGGCTTCTGATAACTCCTGTTTATTTTCGTCTTTTACAGCAAATACAGAGTAATTTTGTGGTGGTCATCCATCCTGGTTCGAGATCGCTGCGTATTGGCAGAGCAACAGACACTCTTCCTGTGACAATCCCACATGTGATAGCACGCAGACATAAGCAGAGTGGACAGCCCAGATACGAAGATGCCTGGCTTTTAAGAGAAGGTCTCAATGTGAGTCTAAAAAAAAGTCACAATCGAAATGGAAATCTAAATTGAACACGAAGGGCTGCATTCCATGAACAGTCTTAGGCACTGTCTTACTATACTGTTCAGATTCATTTCATATCCAGGTTATTTTGCCCTTGACCTTCATTCCCTCTTCATTCTTTCCACCAGAAGCCAGAGAGTAAAGAGCAGAGGCAGAACGGGCTCAAAATGGTCGACCAGGCTATCTGGTCCAAGAAGATGTCAAACGGTGTGCGGAGGACTCCTGTGTCTGCTGAGCAGGTGTGTTGTATGAAAGAGTGGGAAAGAGACGTGAGAGAAATAACACTGATGCAAAGCAGTTGAAATTGTATTTCCTATATGAAAGGTGCTATTTTTATTTTTTATTTTGGGGCTTTTTATGCCTTTATTGGATAGTATCCACAAGTTTCCAAACGTGATCTATGGTCAAAACTGGAAGCCGGTTTTGGTGGAATTGTATGTTACGTTTCCATGGTTTTCAGTCGTTGTCATAGTTGCAGTAAACGCATTGATCTATTAACGCTGGCTTTTAACACGGATGTCAATTTGTGTGATATCCATTGTTAAAAGCTGGTGTGATGATCCATGCGTTTTACAGATTTTCATTGAAAAAAAAAAAAAATCCATGCATTTACCGCGACTACTGAAACCATGGAAACGTAAACATAAAATTCCACCGGAAAAGCAAAACCGGCTTACGTTTTTGACGTTCGGAAAAAGGTGGATAGTTGAGAGAGACAGGAAGTGGGGAGGCAGAGAGAGGGGGAATGACATGCAGTAAAGGGCTGCCCGATGCAGGATTCAAACCGGGCTCATCCCACTGCGCCACTCGTCGCCCCAGGTGCTAAGAGCAAAATAACCTATAAATAATGAGAACTCTTAATGTTTCCCTTTATTTTAGTGCAAAGAAGTACATTATTAAGATGTTTACATTAAATGAACTGTCCTTTTACAAAACATGTTATGAACAACCTGAAATTTCATGAGAAAAACATGCAACATGCAATTTCAACAATATTATGCCTCTTCTGTCTTTAATGTAATTTTCACACATGGCAAATTCATCCTGCGGGCCGGATTGGACCCTCTGGTGGGCTGGTTTTGGCCCACGGACCGCATGTTTGACATCCCTGGCTTATATAAAGCATGGGTGATTGGTCTAGTGACCTCTGTTGCTTTTGTGGTGTATGTAGTGAACTTGTGGACAATAATTAAAAACATTTTCCACACATCAAATAAAAGATGAGAAACCAGTATGAAGATAAAATTACAAACAGAGTTTTTAAAGCAGAAGTAAGCGATCCGGTCGTTTTGGCTAACTTCTTGTCAGCCGATGGAGTTAGCAGTCCCCGCCCTCCTCCCTACGTCACCGCATGCACGCGCATCCCTTGGTTGCACACACAGAGAGGACCGCCCCTTCATGCCGTTCTCTCTCCTCATTGGATAAAGGTTGTAGGATACAAGGAAAGTTTTCTCTCCTGTCAGAGCAGAGCAGAGTGACTGACAGACCCGTGTTTCAGACCAAACACTCTATGATTGCCGTCGGAAGATATAACTATTTAAGACTTATATTAACACAAACATTCCGCTTACTTCTGCTTTAACTGTTACTTTTTACCGTTGCATGTTAATGCAAGACGTCACGTTTCCAAAAATACTAATAAAGCACAATAAAACACACAACACAAGCTAGGCCCTTCATAATCCAGGGGTCATAACTATTTCATATCAATACTTTATTTATTTATTATGTTAATACTCACTGTTGTGACAAAAATATTACATGAAAAAATAAAGCTTACAGTAGTCATGTCCAGTACATGCCCTTATCTGCAATCACTTATAGGAGCATGTCTGTGTCTTTGTGTAGGCCAGAGCATATAACTGTCAGATCTGTCCAGCTGTGCTAGACAGCAGCTCCAGAGTGAAGTGGACCAACACAGCCCACCATCCCCCTCATCTGGTGGGAGAAGAGGTCAGTGAACGTGTCTCAGCAAGGTTTTTTTTTATCTTATATTATCTTACATTTACCTTGAGTCTCTCTCTCTCTCTCTTTCTCTCCACCGACAATCTCCAGGCTCTTTATGTGAATCCTGCAGACTGTTATAACATCCACTGGCCCATAGTCAGAGGTCAGTTCAATGTGCACCCCGGTCCTGGAGGCTCACTGACAGCCGTTCTGGCCGACCTCGAGGCGATCTGGAGCCACGTCCTTCAAAAGCTCCTGGAGATCCCCCTCAAAGATTTAAAAGTAGGAGAAACATCTTCACCTCCTCGTATCACTTCACTCTGTGGAGGCAATGATTAAAGTGTTTCGCTCACTGAGAAGACATCTGTCAACACACTGAGTAGAGAAAAATAAACATGGTGGTCTGTAAACCTGTTGATAGTGGAAAGACTTCTCACATTAACATTTCACCTGTGTGCTGGTTCCCTGCCAGTATTACAGATGTATTCTACTGGTCCCTGATATCTACAACAGACAGCATATCAAGGAACTCGTCAACATGCTGCTGCTTAATATGGGCTTCTCAGGTATTACACACACAGTGTACATGTAGGACAGTACACACTACAAAGATCATCTTTCTCCTTAAAGGGGAATTTCAGTTTTTTTACAATATGGACCTTATTTTTGAGCATAAAATATGATCATTTACTCACCCAGATAACTTTGGTGTCATCACAAGTTGTTCTGACGAAATTAGATCCAGCCGAGAGCCGCGTATATCTGTATAATGTGAGTCTATAGGGCAGGGCAATGTAGCCTCTAAGTAACACATTATCTGCCGCGAAGCTCGTTCATTTTACCAATATTTAGTTCTGATAGGCTAGTGCTATTCCCTTCTGAGTCCGGGGTTAGCTGTTATCAACATCCGGGGTCTGTAGGTTGACCTACTGACCTCTGACCTGGATGATGTCATCTCTGAGCGCCGCGCGGATCATTCTGATAATCATCATTCCACTTCGGCATTCGGGTCCATTTTTAGTGCAACTTGCCGGAGCTTTAGTGAGTCCAGGTTGTGGAGAGGAAGCCTGAGGAAGCTGAACTTCGTCCACACCGTGGTCGGAGATGACATCATCCAGGTCAGAGGTTAGTAGGTCAACCTACAGACCCCGGATGTCGATAACAGCTAACCCCGGACTCAGAGGGGAATAGCACCAGCGTATCATAACTAAATATTGGTTTTGCGGCAGATAATGTGTTATTTAGAGGCTGCACTGCGCTGCCCTGTAGACTCGCATTATACGGATATACGTGGCTCTCGGCTGGAGCTAATTTCGTCAGAACGACTTGTAATGACACCAAAGTTATCTGGGTGAGTAAATGATCGTATTTTATGCTAGAAATAACGGAAATTTAATTTAATTTAATTTACCTTCCGTGTGTGTTTGTGTGTGTAGCAATCATCGTGCACCAGGAGTCGGTGTGTGCTACATTTGGCAGTGGGTTGAGCAGTGCTTGTGTGGTGGATGTGGGAGATCAGAAGACCAGTATCTGCTGCGTGGAGGATGGAGTGTCTCATCGGAACTCAAGGTCAGTCTGTTTGATGCAGCTCCATGAAAAATGTCTTTACCTTGGTTTGAATACAAAGACAGCGCACGCTTCTATACCTGAACACCAGAACAGTGTTAGCCACAGTGTTTGTGTTGACATCGTGTTTCTATTATATCTTCATTTTGACGTGTGTTCCACTGAACGTTCCGCCGCTCTGTTGGGATCCTCAGGTTGTGTTTGGCGTACGGAGGTTCAGATGTGAGCCGTACATTCTTCTGGCTCCTGCAGAGGGCGGGGTTTCCCTACAGGGACTGTCAGCTCTCCAGCAGGCTCGACTGTCAGCTGCTGCAGCAACTTAAAGAAACCTTCTGCCACCTGGACCAAGTGTGTGTTTTTCTTGTGAAAATCGTTTGTGAGAATAAAGCATCAGAACTGTTTCTGCTTAAACAGTTGCATAGTTGCTCTTAATAGTGGAAGAGAGAAATCTGTAGGTATTCTGATTTATTCAAAAGGTGTGTCTCTTCTACGTGTTCTCAACAGGACACGTCAGGACTACAAGATCATGAATTCCAGACACGTTTCCCAGAAGCCCCAGCGCGGCTCTACCAGGTTCGACTAGGGGATGAAAAATTACAGGTACAGTTTTGAAAAAGTGTCTCCAGCTTGTTGAATAGAATTATTCTTCATCTATGGTCGTGTTCATCTGTCTCACACCAACACCTCCACTTCCACTACCTGAGCAGTTTTAGTGTGTGAGCCAGAACATCCTGGAAATTGTGTACAAAAGCATAGTGAGTCAGTCAAACACCTGACATAGTCTGATGCTGGTAGGCAGCAGGAATGTAAAACATAAACTTGAAATGGAAAAACCACAGACAAACTGGCATATACGTTTTCTATATATTGAGAGCGAACAACACGTTTCACTTTCAGCCAAAGCATTAACAGATGAGTCTAAACGCCTGCTGGTCACATGACCTGCAGTAGTTCAAATCTAAATCAGTTGGGTTTCTTTTTTTACATTTGCAAAATTGAACAATATAAACACTCTACAATGTACAAAACAATATAAATGTACCATTGCAACAATCAAGTATAGCCAGCATCTCTATGCCAAAATATACCTCCATCTGGGCAAATAAGAATACACAATAGGTGGAGAAGAACATACCTCAAACCACACCACAATAAAATAAATACTACAGTACTGTGCAAAGGTTTTAGGCAGGTGGGGAAAAAAAGCTGAATGCTTTCAAAGATGGAAGTGTTAATTTTTTTTTTTTTTTTTTTCATCAATTAACAATTAACAAAATGCAGTGAATAAAGAGACGAGAATCCTAAATCAATCAATATTTGGTCTGACAACCCTTTGCCTTCCAAACAGCATCAATACAGCATGAATATGTTGAAGGTTGAAGATGTATTTGGTGTGTTGTGATAGATGTATGGAACCTCTATGCTTTTATGGTGAAACTGAAGGCACATTCCCACATTGTGGATGATTAAATTGTTTTATTTAATCCTATCCTATGTTTTACTTCCCCTGTTTGTGTGTGTGCACATGTGTTAGGCACCAATGGGACTTTTCTATCCAACCACATTTGGCATCGTAGGTCAGAAGATGACATCGCTCCAGTACCGTTCCCAGGGCGACTCAGAAGATCCTCATGATGAACACTACCTGCTGGCCACACAGAGCAAACAGGACCAGGTAACACACACACACACACTGACATATATCTAGCACTTTAGATAGACAGATGCTCTCTGCTCCCTGACCTTTTTTGCTCATTCTCTCATTTTGTTTCCAACAGTCCTCCAAATCTGCTGCCGATCGAAAGGCTGTCTCCAGGTCGGGTGGAGCTCTGGATGGTGAGATGAGCAGTCAAGGTGGGATGGGAGAGCTGTCTGACCTGCCCAGGGGCTGCGGGAGTGGTGGCATTGGAGGAGGGGTGCAGGGAGAGATGGAGCTTGGGTCTGCTCAGGGAGAGTGTCTGATGGGGACAGGAGAGGTGGATGAACCGCTCTCTGCTCACCTGTCCAGGAAGACTGCAATAATGAGCCAGTTTGAGAGCAAAGCACTGGGCCTTGATAAGGCAATACTGCATAGCATCGACTGCTGTGGTAAGCGGTATTTCACACACACACACACACACACACACACACACACACACACACACACACACACACACACACACACATACAGTCATACATATATCCATACAGTCCTGTAAAAAAGTATTTTCCCCCTCCATATTTCTTAATTTTTTTTGCATATTTGTTGTAAATGTTTAAGATCGTCAAACTAATTTTAATATTAGACAAAGATAACCCAAGTAAATATAAAATGCGGTTTTTAAATGATGATTTCATTTATTAAATGAAAAAAGCTATCCAAACCTACCTGGCCCTGTGAAAAAATAATTGCTCCCCATGAATCATGAACTAACTGTGATAAACCAAATTCTTTGGAAAGCTGGGTTTATTTTCACTATCCACACCCTGGCCTGATCACTGTCAGACCTGTTGAATCAAGAAACCACTTCAATAGAACCTGTCTAAGAGGGTTAGGCTAAGAGATCTCAAACAGCAACACATCATGCTGCGATCTAAAGAAAATTAAAGAAAAGATGAAAAAACTAAATCATTGACATCTATCACTCTGGAAAGTGTAACAAAGCCATTTCTAAAGCTTTTGGACTCCAGTGAACCACAGTGAGAGCTTGTATCCATCCACTAACGGAGAAACCCAAGAGTGCTTGACCTTGAGGTCATGAACTGACGGCCGGACGTTCTCCTTCAGGATCTGCTGGTAGAGACCAGAATTCATGGTTCCATCAATTTCTGCAAGTCATCCAGGTCCTGAAGCAGCAGAGCAGCCCCAGACCACCGCACTACCGCCACCATATTTAACTTTTGCCATGCTGCTGCTCTTTTTATGAAATGTTGTGTTACTTTTACACTGATGTACCAGGACACACACCTTCCAAAAAGTTCAGCTTTTGTCTCATCAGTCCACAGAATCATTTCTCCAGATTTTTGGTGATGATAAAGATTTTGGAGTGTTGTTTTTGCTCAGCAGTGGTTTTCACCTTGGAAATCTGCCATAGGTGATATTTTTGCCCAGTCACTGTCTTATTTTTGAGTCATGAACAGTGACATTAACTGAGGTCAGTGTGGCCTGCAGGTCTTTAGAAGTTGTTCTGGGTTCTTTTGTGACCTCCTGGAGGAGTAGTCGCTGCGCTCTTTGAGTATTTTGGTTGGGCGGTCACTCCTGGGAAGATTCACCACTGTTCCAAGTTTTCTCCATTTTGTAAGCATTCAATAAGGGGGCAAATACTTTTTTCACAGCATTGTATATAGACATAAAGATATCTGTCACATATTACACACATGTTAGTATCTTATTGACAAGAAAGTAAGAAATAGAATATTATCTGATGCCATCTCATTATTATTATTGTTGTTTGTATGGTTATTGTTATTACAGCATCAGACGAAACCAAACGAAAGATGTACAGCTCCATCCTGGTCATAGGAGGGGGGCTCATATTTCGTGGTGCTCAGGACTTTTTGTTGCACCGGATAATCAACAAGATGCCACCGTCCTTCAGGAGGCTGGTGGACAATGTGGAAGTTATCACCAGGCCAAAGGTAACCAGGTCTTTGTTTCACATCGTCTTATAAAAAGACAGAGCAGAGCTGCAGTAATACTGTAGGTGTTCAGTGGCTTGCGCTTTAAAGGGATACGCCGACATTTTTTTTTTTTACGTGTCTTACCTCACTCCCGAGTCCATGACAAGCAGATAGACACCATCCTTTCGACTGTGCGTGCAGTAACAAGGGAGATAGAGCCCGTATCGCCCGTAATTAGCTTAGCTCAAACACTGGAAGTGCATAGGTAGTGTTAGCCTGCCTCGACCTAAAGTCATCAGAGACACTCTTCAGCAACTCTTCGTCTCAGAGTTGACAAAACTCTCCGGTAAGGCATCTTGAGCGGTCAAATGCCGGTAACGGGACGAGATCGGTCAAAACGGAATTTGGTTCAAGCTAGCTACATCGAGGGTAGGTTAGCTTCCTATTTCAAAGTTAAAGCACAAATTCTATCGTCATGGTTTTCTGTATGTAAAGGGCAACAGGTGTTGTATTTTGTGGAAGTAACCGGAAGTGCGTTGGTCACAGCGGCTAGCTTGAGTAGCGCCGAATTCGTCCGAACAAAATTGTAAACAGCTGGTATTTAGATAAATTAACGACACACTACTGATCTAAACGGCTACTTTCTCGCCTAAAAATGTTTGAAATGTCGATAAAGTGATATATTTAGTTTAGAGCTCAAATGAAATCAGCTTCTGACTGCTGATTTCGGCTCGGGTAGGAGGCAGGCTAACACTACCCATACACTTCCAGCGTTTGAGCTAAGCTAATTACGGGCGATACGGGCTCTATCTCCCTTGTTACTGCACGCACAGTCGAAAGGATGGTGTCTATCTGCTTGTCATGGACTCGGGAGTGAGGCAAGACACGAAAAAAATGTTGCCGTATCCCTTTAAATATGACTATGCTGTACATACAGCGTAGAGCGATGATGTAATGCTACACACAGCTCCTCTAATGTACTCTACACTGATTGATGTATATTCTAGGACATGGACCCTCGTCTAATACCATGGAAGGGGGGATCAGTATTGGCATGTCTGGATACCACCCAGGAGATGTGGATTCACCAGAGGGAGTGGCAGCGCTTTGGTGTCCGAATGCTCCGCGAGAGAGCCGCCTTCGTCTGGTAAAGGGTGAAACCAAACTCAGCAGTGCATTGTGGGAAATATGTTGACAGTATTACTTTGTCAGTTACAAGAGTTACTGCTAACACCAAAACCTTCTTCAGTAGCGTGAGCTGGATGTTGGCCCAAAAACAGGCAATTAATTTGAACAGCATTTTAATGGGGAAGGAATTTGACATGTAAATATTACTTTAAACTGTCCATGTTAATGTAAGTTTGAAACTGTAAATAAACTTCTTACCAATCGATGATGGAAAAAATGTGTCTTTCTTGGAATTATGAGCATATTGGACTCTTATCTTTAATCCAATGCAAGTCAAGTGTCTTTGCTAGTTTCAGACCAACACAGTTGCCATTGTCTCATCCAGCACCCATGTTGTTTGAATAGGAAATACACCTGCACCTATCTAAACACCATGTGTTCAGTGTTTAAACAAGGCATGGTCAAGAGCATTGTTGATGCAGTGTGAAGTGATTGGATAACTGACCAGCAAAACCCTTATCTGAGGTCAGTGGTGCAGCATTTCAAGACACACAGAGTGAGCTGAAAATGACCTGTGATGTTGCTGTCAGTCAGGTGAACATTATCATGCAGTCTCAGAAGGTCAGTGCTTCTTTGTAATGTGTTGTATGCATAAGCCACAGAGGAGCTTCCTTCTTATCACTTGGTAAATCATCAGTGTTTCCACTCGTCACCTAATTGTGTTCAATTTTGTGATGTATACTATACTATTATACTATTTTCATCATAGATTTGCCACACTATGGCATACAGTATGTATGCTAGCTCATTGGTCAGTATTATCCAGCTCTAAATAAAGGCAAGTTGGTCATTACCAGGCTTGAAAATAATGGAACAAGACAAACTCAGTAATGTCATAACAGTGCACATTTTTTATTCAAACAAAGGGATACAAAACACAGACAAACTAATGATTCCCCAGAGGATTTACCATAAGATTTCAGTGAGGCAAGACTATAGTATAGAATACTATAGAAGACTATAGTGGAAGGGTAGAAGCAGGAAAAGGGAAGTATGCAGCTGGCTGCTTCATCAACCCTTCTGGCCCCTACGTGTAGGAATTCCCAGAAAGGCATCAAGGAGCTGCTCAGGGCAGCGGCAGCCAATGAAGAGGGGCTTCAGCACTGATGCCAGCAAATGGACAGGCAGAGCCCACGCCTACACATTCAGTGTAGGCGTTTACCTAAAGTGAGGGGTTTAACAATGAAGTAATGTTGCATTAATGTCATGTCCAAATAGCTGTGGGACAATTAAACATTACATCAAACAAATTACATTTTGAACCAGATAAATAGAAGTTAAGGATAACAAGCGGTTTATCCAATGAGCTTTTTTAATTCAGAAAACAACAATTTTCTACCTTCCTCATCCTCCTCCACCCATTGGTGGAGCGTTCGGCCCTGCATTGTGGTTTACTCTTCCCATACGCTTTCTGCCACCAGGGGGACCTGGAGGACTGCAGGAGCAAAACAGAGGCACAAAAGAAAAGAAATAGGTAAGTGAAATATTCTTAAGTAAGGCTAATTAGAATAATAATAAAATACATATTTTTATATTATTTTCCCTAATGTCACATGCTTGAAACATGTACACAAGAGACTCTGCAGTCAACTATGTGCACTGGGGAGTAAACTCCTATGTATAGAGATTGCCAAGACACGTGACCAACTGGGCGGCAACGTCATCAGAAACGCAAAGGATTGTGGGTATCTTTGGCCAATTTCCCCCGATCTACATAGCGCGCTAGACATGGACAATGTAAATAATAACAAAAGTACAATAAAAAACAGAATTAACTGGCACAATGCAGCGGGCAAAGGAAAACAACAAAGAACCATACCGCCTAAAACTAAATCCAGCCGCAAATAAACGATACGAGGACAAAATAAAGACAATCAAAGGGCTGGATCCCTATGAACATGGTGTGGTCCGCTGACATTAACCTGCTGCCCAACTTCCAGCACCCATATATATATAATTATTACACGGCTCTATTAAATGCTGCTCTGATTGGTCCAGTGCTGCGTTCTGCGGTCTGTTATTTCTGTATAACGGACCTTCGTCACGTATAACAGACCGTTGCTAAGGACGGCGCTCTGATCAGCGCAGCACAGAAAAGAGAAACTATGCAGGATATTTACCTTGTGTTTCATTTTTACCGTCATTAAACAGCGTCGGACTAATAGTGATGTTAGAGATAAATGACTTGTAACTTGTTACAAGGAGAGTGGAGGCTCCTTCCACATCGCTGCTGGAAACCAAACCTGCTGATCAGAGCCTCTGACCCGGTGTCACAGCTCTCCTCCTCTCGGTGGCACCGCGGCTCCGCGACACAAACGCACCCCGTAAACAGTAAAGTTAATCTCTTGTTTATGACAGATACGACTACACACAATACACACATCTTAACACGTGTATGGTAATCTATCGATCCACTGATTGATTATCAAAGGCTTCAAATGCACGAACGGGAGGAGGCTCGGCAAAACAGCGGAAGTGACCCGGTCTTGCAGATTCGCTAAATGCAATTTTAAATCGATGAAAGTCGTATTTTGATCAACATTATGTTTCAAATTAATTATTTCACTCGTAAACCGTGTAATAAGCGGGATAATGTACAGTTGGTCGGTTGTTATGGAGAAATAAACCCCTTCATGTTGAATGAAACCGGGTTCCATACAACCTGTCGGGGTTTATTTCTCCATAACAACCTCCGAACTATACATTATCCCTTACTTATATGGTACTAAATGTAACTTTTTGCCCTGTCTATCGTGCGAACGACTGTTGCAGTTCACAACACAGCAGGTTGATGGCATCTTCAAACCAGAGCAGTAGATATTTGAAACTAGCGTTCTTGCCTCCACAAATTCAAAGTCTGGGGCGTTTGTTTGTGCCAAAGTTTCCCACAATGCTTTGCGTTCCCCGCCGGGAATACGTCATGATGACGACACGCTGGCAATCTCTATTGATCAGGTACATGCCACAACTTTAAGTAGGCTACAACTCTCAGATTAAGTTATCTTCATTGTTTGGAACAAATGGAAATGAAAGGCAAGTCATATCATGTGACAGTAGGGGAATTACTGCACCCCAGGGACCTACCCTCTGCCATCAGTGAAGCGTGTTGTACTCGAGGTTCCATCCTTTGTCAGGTCCGGGTAAATCAATGTCCTGAAACTGGTAGAAAACACACAAGTGTTACATACAGGTTTACTCAATTCTTTGATTTATGACTGAGTATCTGGTAAGTGTCATGCACATTGCCATCAGATAAATGATAAAGCTAAATTAAGCTGGTGATCATGAACAATACTGGACTTGCCAAACATCAGATTGGATTTAATTAGAAATTTCTTCTTTTTATATAATTTCCATCTTTATTAGACGATGGAACTTGTCTGCTGACTAACAACACCTGAAGAACAATATAACTAGACAGCCAGACAGCTACCAAAACATTTCATTAATCCACCTGTGGATCAAAGTGTTTCCAATATCACGGATCCATTGTAGATAATAAGCTGGACATTTGGTTTACATGATTGAGTGGCTCAGACTTACAACAGGCCGACAAACTCCACTGCTCCCCAGAGGAGATCGGCCAGCAGTGACAGTCGCCATGGCGACTGGGTCCTGCTGTCTAGGACCTGACCTGAGGACAGCAGAGATCAGATGGTGGATGAGACGTGATGTGAAACGCACTGTTTTAAAACTCGTCTTTAGTTTACCCTTTATGGCGTCGACGGTTCGATTTACTTATTGACTTAAACTGGCCTTCGATAACTTACTGTTCACCAAAACACACTGAAGAAACGACTGATTTAACACTGAAAGTGAATGACGCTAACACTGGAGCTGGGTACGCTGAGGCTAAAAGCTACAGTAGCTAACAAGCTGCTAGGTAAAAAGGACCGCTGGTCTCACACATGTAACTGCTGTTGTTGTTATTAATGGGAAATGTTAGATTATATTTGCAATAAAGATGGAAACGAACTGTAAATGTGCGAAAACTATTGAAACTGGAGAAGCCACTCACCATTAGACACGTACACCATCTTGTACAGAATAACACAGCTGGGACGCTGTTTACTATCGGCGTTCTACTTCCGGGTACAGCGTTGGTCGACGCGCATGCGTAGTACACATGGATGTATTAGATCCATGGTAGTACTAGAGTGCCTAGAGAGAGGCTCTCTCTAGGCACTCTAGGTAGTACCACAGTCTATGGGTAGTACATATAATACATCCATGGTAGTACATCTGAAGAAAAAAACTGTTTGTTGGACCAAGTGCTTTTTATATCATAAAACAAAAGACGTACACTTGTTCCCGCGATAACTGAGTGATTTATCTAGAGATGATATAAATACAGTTACGGTTTATAAGCTAAAATCCATATCTCAAACATTAGTGAATGTTTAATGGTCCGTTTTTAATTAAAGTTTAGATACATATTAAAGTATTCATTCAATAGGAGGCAGGTGGTAGTGCCATTTTATTCAGATACAATCAAAACAACCTACCTTCAACACATAACCAACAACTTTATTTTAAAGTGCAGTTTAATGGAAATAAAGATGTTGTCTGCACAGAGCCTGCTGTTGCACCGCAGTGAACAGCAACCGTGACTGTATAATTAACTGAATGCTCATAACACCTCAGAAACTCCTAAATTGTGGAAGAAGATTTTGCATAATATTGTAAAATCGGTTAAAAACACTTTATCACCCTTTAAAAATTATATAGTGCAAGTATCAAAAGTGGGTGCACACAGTGAATTAGACAACAGTAACCCATTTGTTACTTGATTTGATTTTGAAAGTACCAGCTTCAAATGTGCTAATAGCTTATTTACATCCCATTCTCCTGCAACAGCTAAATTTAGTAGACAGGATAATCACATAAGGTGAAGAACAGAACTCTCATCTCAGTATAACCATCATTGATGAACAAATCAAGGCATTATTTGTAACAACACAGTAACATAGAATACTGTTACACATTGGCTTGACAACCATTTTCCATTATTCTGGCTAATTGACAAATATCTACTGTACATTGAGGTAAACCAATGAAAAGTGTCAGTACTGCAGTAGAAAAGCTGAAATACAACACATAAGATAATGTTATTCCATTCCACCCTCTTCGTATTTTTGTGAGTTGTGATCTATTTCTTCAGTCACATCCTGTGCTCTATTCAGAGTTCGGGGTTAGCCTTAGTGCGCTGTCTTCGCTGACGAGGGCTTCTAGTTGTGTTCTCTCTTCAGACTGTGCTGGTGTTGTGCTCTTGCACTAGGCTGCTGTTCACCACTCTTTGGCACTCTTACTCTCATCACTAGGTTTTTGTGTATCACACTCCTTGTCAATTTCAGGTTTATTGTTCTTTCCATCTGGTCTCTTTGTGACAGTGTCAGTCTGAGGTTTTTGATTGGCTGCTCCTCTAAAGATACCAGCTTTGTGAAGCTCACGTCGCACAGTTTTCACTGACACAGAGCGAGAGAGGTGTCTGTTCAACTCTGCAGTTATTTTTGTGGCCGTATACTCAGGATGTTCATCGACTATCCTCAGAAGTGTTTGCCTGTCCTTCTCAGTGAGCTTTGACTTGCGTCCGCTGTTCTTCTTCGCCGATGCCGTTCGTCCATGTTTGATGTATACAGTCATAACTCTGGACACTGTTCCTCTTGCCACATTAAACAGCTGTGCTGTTTTGGTGACGGATGCACCAGAGAGTCGTGCAGCAACTATTTGGCATCTTTCAAACTCTGTCAAGTCACTCATAGTGTTAATTGACTTTAGTGGGGCCAAACCCAGAGGACAGACAGGAAGCAGGCTCTGCTATTAATGTAAATAGGTGGTCCAGAATCATGTACCATAGGTGTTGTCATTTTATAGTCACAGGGAACTGTTGTTGTGGTCTCTCTTTGCTGCTCTGCAAAAGAAAGAAATGGGATGATTAGGAGAAAAAAAAAAGCAAATTACGGACACTTGCTGTCACTGTTCCCTCTAAGGTGTTTTACTGTGCAATTGCTCACTGCTCCCCACCTCTTTGCCCAGAAGACAAAAAAAGTTGCACACTCAAATATCCCAGACTAGTTTACTGTTTATTTCTCCCTAATGTGCGCTTCGAATTGTGAAATGTATTACCTTAACCGTGGTCTGTAGTGCAACTGCGATTGAAGTTTTTGCTTGAGAATTATTATTACTGTTCATATCAAGAATGCTTCTGCGCCAAGAGTTGATGACACCAACTTGATGTTAGTTATTTTTTGACATAATTGTTCATATGGCAATAAATGCAAACTCTATTTTGCCAAAACAATATAGTATTTTGTTATCATTAACTGTAACTGGAGTAGCCTAGGTAATGTTGTCAAAATAATCTGTTATTAATCATAATAGTAATAGCCAATAGTATTGATATTTGGAGTTGGAGAGGGGAGGCCATAGCACCAGCATGTGGGTGTACTGTGTATGCTCAAGCTTTCGCTCACAGTCGCTCAAGCAGGTCATCAGGGAGTTGAATTTCTGCTCAGGAGTTTTGAAAATTAGAGGGAACGTTGCTTGCTGTAGTCTATCACCATGAGCCCCCTGTCACTTTACACATCAGTGTAGTCAGCTGTCAGAGACCTCACCTGCTTCAGCTGCTGGAAATAAACTTGACACGCTTCAGACTGTGAAGTAACCAGCAACTACAACGCATTAAATAAGCCTTTCGACATAAAAACCACTCGCCATCAGCTCTGTTTCCGCTGACAGTCAGAAAATGTTCAGTCAACTTGATGCACACGTTGATGTCATAGACTGTAAAAAGAAGGTTGATGTTCGATGCTGCAATCTACGCTAGCCAGGTGTACGAGATTAGCTGCTGTCAACGTCCCAGTTAACTGTCGTTTTACCGACATGGAAAATTTTATTCTACGCAGTGACTTCCGCATTGAAATAATATATTGTTATATTTTACTTACACTTGTGTCCAGAGGCCAGCCTGTCCACCGCTCTGTCTCACCGAGAGTCTCATCCGTTTCATCACGGAGACCACACATCCGGTAAGAATTTTTTCAGAATAAAAGCACGCGGTCGGCTGTGACAGTTCTCGCCTGCTCACTTAAAGGGGTAGTTCAACATTTTTGGCAAATTCGCCTATGGGCTCTATGCACAGCTCCACCACTTCCTGAATTTAAGGCAGGTCTAACTGATCTAATCAGTTTGTAATCACTAATCACTAACTGATTAATCCAGGTGTGTCTGAGTAGTCACAATGGTCAGACACACCTGGATTAAGTTTGTCCAATAATGTAAAACAGGAAATGAAGGACCTGCCTTAAATTCAGGAAGTGGTGGAGCTGTGCATAGAGCCCATTGCCATAATCCCTATAGGAGTAGGTTGATTACCTTTAATTATCGGTGCAAGTTGTTTTGAGATCAGCGGGGCAGAGACGCAAGCTGCTCAGTGAACACAATGGAGGTGAACGGTACAGGTCCCGTTTCCCTCATCAAATTTATCATATAGCTATCCAACAACTCCAAAACACTCTTGTGGAGAAGTTGTGACCTGCACATTCACCACACACACACACACACACACACTATAGCCACTCCGGAGGTTCCCTTTTCCAGTGGTGCAGCAGGAGTAGACAAGGATGTTCACTCTAAGGTACACCAATTAGGGCTTAAATTAATGATTTTCACGCCAGTGGGAGACTTATCAGTTATGGAGAAACAGCTCTGCAGTGCTGCTTCCATTGGTCTACGAGGGTCAAACCCTAAAGGTCCTCAAATCAACTTTTTAATGCTGTCATCCCAATGGTTTATCAACATAAAATCTGAATTTTCATTAAAACTAACTGGTAACAGAAAGATTAAAGGAAACTAGATAGGGAAGGGGTAAACATACAATGTTTTTGCATCAGTATGTTTATATTCAGTAGCTCCTAGCTAAACAGTTACAACAGTAAAATGGTGATTATCTAGTGATGCAGTACAATTTAAAGCAGAAGTAAGTGGTCCGGTCGTTTTCGCTAATGCTGCGTTCCAGGCAGGCTTTTGAAATCGTAAATTACAGCTTCAAGTCACAACTTACGACTTTGTAGCGTTCCAGGCAACCCACTCGTGTTTTTCCGACCTGTTTTACCGGTGAAAGTCACTATAACGGCCACTCGTAACTTCCGACCGGTGAACTCGTACCAGATCGAACTGGTACCACTTCACGGTCGGAAAAATACGAGTTTCCTTGAACGCACCATAACAGTCCTCGTCCCTACGTCGCCACATTCACGGCGTTCCTTGGCTGCACACACAGCCCTGCATGCCGTTCTCTCTCCTCATTGGATAAAAACTGTAGGATACGATAAATGTTTTCTCTTCGGCTCAGAGCAGAGCAGAGTGACTGACAGACCCGTGTTTCAGTCCAAACACTCTATGTAAGTGATTGCTGTCGGAAGATATAGGCTAACTATTTAAGACTTATATTAACACAAATATATCACTTACTTCTGCTTTAAGAATGCACATTTCAAAATCTCTTTCTCTGGATGACTGTGAGAGACCAATGAGGGTTATCTGAGGAATCAGTTTACAACTTAAAAGGCTGTGTTTGTAGCACTGTATCCACATAACTGACACAGGAGGGGGATGAATAACAGAAAACTTGTATTTTCTTTTGTTGAAATCATTGCACAATACAGATTCATATGTAACACAGAGAAACATTTTTATGAGTTAAATAGACAAACCAGGGTTAACTTTAACACCTTCAGCTTCTCTCTAAATTGTGTCTACCCCCCTTTTAGACTTCTCCTCCTCTGTCTCAGTTAAACAAACATTTATGACAAGATAGTGATGCACAGACCAAACTACTCCTTGTCAGTGGTCTGAGATTCAGGAATCTGTGTTTCTTCATGTTTTTGTGGGTCGATCTCTGGGTCAGATGATGGTTTTCCAGTAGCAGCTCCATCATTAACTCCAACTTTTGCTTGTTTGATCCTTTTCCTCTTTGTCTTGTGCCTGTTGTTCCTCTTTGCTGATTCCATGTGTCCGTACATGTTATAAACACTCATGACTTTGAGAACAGCCCGCCCAGATACATCACACAACTCCGCTGTCTCTCGGACAGACAGGCCTGCCAGCTGGGCTCCAACTATTTGGCCTCTGACAAAGTTTGTTAACTCACTCATAATGCAGTGGAGGAGCTGAACTGTCTCTTCTGCAGCTGGCAGACAGTCAGAGCAGCTTTTCTCTGTTGCTGTGCCCGAGTTACTTCAAAGCAGCAGACGTCTTCCTTCACGCTGTTTCCCTTCCCTCCTCAGCCACATGCAGAGTGCAGGGGCTGATCCAGATTCCGTCCTACGGAAGAGACAAATATGCAGCGGCTCTGAGAGCTCAATGCACTGCGGCTCAACAAAACACATAAATAAACAAACACAATGCAAATACAGAATACATGTGTGCAAACTGACGCACCACAACAGAAGTGTTTCTAGTGGACATGCTGAACTTGCTAATGACTTATTCAACGCTCAACTGTGACTTAAAGCAGAAGTAAGCGGAATGTTTGTGTTAATATAAGTCTTAAGTAGTTATATCTTCCGACAGCAATCACTTACATAGAGTGTTTGGTCTGAAACACGGGTCTGTCAGTCACTCTGCTCTGCTGTAAACTGAGGAGAAAACTTCTTGTGTACTTCCTTGTATCCTACAACCTTTATCCAATGAGGAGAGAGAACAGCATGAAGGGATGTGCAGCCAAGGGATGCGCGTGAATGTGGTGACGTAGGGACGAGGACCAATAGATCCATGACGAGGACGGGGACTGCTAACTTCATCGGCTGACAAGAAGATAGCCAAAATGACCGGATCGCTTACTTCTGCTTTAAGTTATTGTAATAGAAAAACTGAATACTTTATTTTTTCTTTTAATAATTAATACTTTGGACTTGTGCTCTTTATTACTTTCATTGATGTCTGCTGCTGCAATACTGGAAATTACCCCGCCATGGGATGAATAAAGGAATATCTTAGTGGAAATGAAAAAAAAAAGATAAGGAGTAGCCTGTCTAATCTAATATTATCTTTTCAAAAATGCTTCCTTCAACAAAACAGTAACCCTCATATATGTAGCTACCAAGTAACATTATGTAGCCTAGGCTACTGACCAAACTTCTGTCAGAACAGCACAGGACCTTCAACAAGTCATCACTTTTTCACAAATTCAAATTTAATCCTTGTCTCCAACCATTTTACCAGATAATTACACTATGGTTACCATGGTCAAAATACATGACAGCAATTCTTCCCTTGTTATTGTAAATTGATAGTGATAAAAACACAGAATGTCACAGCTGAATGCAGAGGTTCTGGACAAAACTGAATCTAGTACCAGTGCGCACTGCGCAGTGTCAACACGCTACAGAGGATGGGCAAATATAAACGAAATACTTCACAGTTCACTCACTCGGCGACGCTTATTTTCGAGACAGGAACGTATTTAAAGATAGCGTTGGCCAGGAGAGCTGCTCAATAAAGAGGGTTTATATTTATTGCCAAATATCGGCCTACTTACATCTGGCCTTGCGCGCACTAGTCAGACACAGCGCTCGGCTTGCACAAGAAGACCTACATCCGGTTAGAGCTTTTCACATTAAAAGCGTCGTGACTACCATTGTCAAGTCAACAAGTATGTAACAATGTACAAGTCCATGTTTATAAAATGCGATCACAGTGAGATTAAAATAATTGCTTGAGACGTGAGTGAATTGGGAAATACCCAGACAACGTTTAGTCGAGTCATAAGGTAATGCATTTGAAAATGAATTAAATGTTTTTTGCATTGCAGTAGGCCTGAGTAGGCTTTTCAATGTTAAAACTTATTTTAATAAAAATATTTTTATTGTGAAGCAAACAGTATGCAGAATTTTAAACTGGATCAAGCAGCAAGTGTGTTTAACATTTGTTTGTGTGTTCTATCTCAGGCTTTCCATATCCTCTCCTATTCCCATACCCAGTTTTACTTCCCAGGCTTCCATGTTCACCTTCTAGCTCCTGAAATTAATCGTATATAACTGAAATTGCATTCCTCTCCATTGTGCAATCTCTGAGACACCTGTCTAGCTTGTCAGGGTTGGCGTTTTCAAAATGGTTCAGGTGTGTTCTTACAAAGTGTCTGACTTGGAGATATCTAAAAAAAAAAATAATCACATTTTAACAGACCATATTTTTCTTGTAGTTGTTGAAATGACACAAATGAAGCACTAACTTACAGATCTCCCACACTGTGCAGTCCAAGTTATTTCCATCTATTGAAGCCTGCATCTACAATGTTATAACTTCATAAAATCTGTAAAGAGTAAGGTCCTATACTTTGGCACTACTGGCTGCTTCTTATAAGACCAACGAGGTCTCATAAATAAAATGAAATACAGCCCCCTTACGGGTGTGAAGACCACATTAAATGTCCTTATGCAGCAAGAGCATTAGCGCCCTCTGCTGTGTGCAAAGAAAAGTGAAAAAGCTTACAGCTCCTGATATTCCCAGGTGGTCTCCCATAAATAACCAGGCCCGAGTCCAACCCTGTTTAGATTTTTTTTCTCCTTACTTTTCTGACTTTATAATATTGTAATAATGACAACAGACGAAAAGTATTTGACCTTGTGATGTAGGTTATGCAGTTTTCAGGGGTGTAACGGTCACATATAATGTAATGTGTGTGGTTGCAGTTGCTTTAGGACCCAGTTACGGACTCAGGTGGCTGGCTTGGAGGAGTCTCTGGGAACAAAGGAAACAAAATTCATTCCAAGACCAGAACTGGCTTGATGCAAGAGTAAAAACTAGGCTTGAGTCAGCCTGAACTATACTACGTGTGGTGAACGATGGACTGTATAATCTGGAAGTGAGCGAAAGGAGCCTGGAGTTCTTAAAGAGTTGAAGATGTGATGATAGTCTGCAGCTGAGCAGCAGCGTCCTGGGAGCAGGGAAGACCACACCTCTGATAGACAGACAATAACAGGACACAAAAGGGAGGAGGCCAGGGAAACGGTAACATGGCAACCTGGACTATGAGAGATAAAGCATGATCAACACCATCAAGCCCATTGTTGTCTGTGTATGTGTGGAAAACAGATCTTTCTTTCTTTCTTTCTTTCTTTCTTTCTTTCTTTCTTTCTTTCTTTCTTTCTTTCTTTCTTTCTTTCCCCTCTTTATGTTTGTTGTCATTATTACAATGTTATAAAGTCATACATGTATTTAACTTTGTGATGTATGCAGTCTTCAGGGGTGTAAAGGTCACACACACACACACACACACACACACACACACACACACACACACACACACACACACACACACACACACCACATGAACTTCTACAGGTTAGCAATAGAGAGCATCCTGACCTACTGCTGCACTGTGGAGAACAGGAGGGAGCTGCAGCGAGTGGTGAGGGTGGCTGAGCGTACAATAGGAGCACCACTGCCCGCCCCTCCTCCGAGACACAGTCTGTTTTCCCAACTGCCCTCTGGAAGCAGATACACACTGATCAGAGCCAGGACCAACAGACTGAAAAACAACTTCTTTACTTTAAGGAGTTCTTCACGGTGAAGTTACGATTGAGGCTTAATTTTTCTAAAATGATGCAGTAAAAATGTTTGATATTGAGTGAGGGAGTAGTCAGGGTGGTCCTGAAGTCAACTGTACCAACCATTGCCTGAATTTATGCAACAAAGTGATGTTATTGTACAGTAAATATGGAGTATTAGACCTTTTTTGTGTTTAAAAGAAGCTAAAAATGCAACTTTGAGGCTTAATTTCTCAAAAACCATACAGTAAAAATGTTTGATAATGACTGAGGACGTAGTCAGGGTGGTCCTGAAGTCAACTGCAACAACCATTGCCTGAACTTATAGAAAAAAGTGATGCTATTGTACATTATGCTGCCTTTGGGTCAAATTCTACAGAATTCTAATGTCAACTATCATAGTTATGCAGATGACACACAGATATTATTATTATTATTATTAATCTTTATTGCAGACACAACAAGCGGTCCATATCAACAACAACAGACATGTTAAAAACAGATTTAAGAAGGAGAGAGAGAAAAAAGACATACACAAAGACAGAGAATCAATTCTCCACATATATATATAGATATATCTCGCACTGTCTCCAGATGACTGCAGTCCAATAGAGTCATTATGTCACTGTTTAGAGCAAGTCAAAAATTGGATGAGCCAAAATTTCCTTCAGTTAAATCAAGAAAAAACTGAGGTCATTGTTTTTGGCAATAAAGAGGAGAGGGTTGTTGTCAGTAAACACCTTAGAAACTAAAGACCAAGTCTGAAACCTTGGTGTGCTGATAGACTCAGATCTGACCTTCAACAGCCATATCAAATCAGTCACCAAATCAGCCTTTTATCAACTTATGAACATATCCAGAATTAAGGGTTTTATGTCCCAAACTGATCAGGAGAAGCTGATTCATGCTTTTATCTCCAGTAGACTAGACTACTGTAACGGTCTTCTGACTGGTTTCCCCCAAAAAAGTATAAAACAGCTGCAACTCATTCAGACAGCTGCAGCTCGAGTTTTAACCAGAACAAAGAGATCACATCACATCACCTCAGTTCTTAAGACCTTACATTGGCTCCCAGTCAGCTACAGAATAGATTTTAAAGTTCTGCTACTTACAAATCACTGAATGGTTTAGGTCCAGAATACATGAATGACATGTTAGTAGAGTATAAACCCTGTAGAGCTCTGAGATCTACTGACTCAGGTCAGATAGTGGAGCTCAGAGTTCAAACCAGACATGGTGAAGCAGCATTTAGCTGTTATGCTGCACACAAGTGGAACAAACTACCAGCAGAAGTGAAATCAGCCCCAACTGTAAGCACTTTTAAATCCAGGTTAAAAACATTTCTCGTTTCACGTGCTTATAGCTGAGCTCTTTTTAGGAACTTTAAACTTTATCTATTTTATTTTATTTTACTTTTATTTGCTCTTGCTTTTAACTCTGTTTTTAGTGTTTGTTTTTATTCTTTTTTATGCTTCTCTTTAAAAAAAAAAAGTTTTGTCTTTATGTAAAGCACATTGAGTTGCCTTGGTATGAAACGTGCTATATAAATAAAGATGCCTTGCCTTGCCTTACATTAGCAATGAGGATTTCTGAAGGAACAGCTTTACAAATACATCATTTTAACTATATCAAATGTTCCACTAAAAGTATGATTAACTTTAACAACAGAAAAAATATCAACAGATTTAATAAAATAATCAGAATAGAAGGTTTTTTTTTCAGTATTATGACATGTACAAATGTCCTTTAATGTTTAAAATGATGGGATGGCTGGGGGTTCAGGATCACTCTGCATCTATCAGAATGCTTCTTCCCTCTTCTGTATTCTGCCCACTCTAATGAAGAGGTAGGCAACAACCAGGAGAACCAGTGCCACTGTCTGCATGCACACACACAACAAACACAGTGCAATGAGAAATATCATTATTTCACATTAAGTGACTTCAGCTTATGCAGGATCACTGATTTTAAACAACTGGCAACAGAAAACCACCAAATACATTGGTGCCATATGCCCACACTTACCATGTAAAAAACAAACACAGAGTGGACATGCTGGCCTGTCACAGTCTGGTTCTGCTGGTTCAACTCCCAGTTGGCCAGAGAGCTTTCATAATCCAGACTGAGGATACCTGCAGGTAAAACACGGACCCCCCAATAAACCCTCTTCACCCTGCGGAACACGGCATCCTGCACATCACAGCGATAAGTACCTGGAAGATCACATTATTAGTCAGGAGGTGTTTTTGTGTCTGAGTATCCATGTGCCTCCATGGCTAGGTCAGCTGGCAGCTGATTCACAAGCTCCTTTATTGACAAATCACATCTCGTCCTCTATCAAAACACATTTTAATTTCTGCAGCCAGTTCCTCCTCTATTTCAAAATCTGTTCTCAACCTTGCTAAAATTTGCATTTGATTTATTATTAGAGCCATTTTTCTTTTTTGAGGTTTCCCTCCGTCTGCCTCGAATTGATAGCCAGGCTAGCGCCGCCTACTGGTTCCGGCTAATTTCATTTGCCTCAAACATGTAGTCAGGACACTAGCAATGCGTTTCGGTTTGCTCCGTCCGCCAGAGCGGACGGACCAATCAGCGAACAGACGGGTAAGTGAAGGCGATGACGTTGAACTCAAGCGCTCAAGATTAACCTATGAGCTTAACCGGTGTATAGCACACGTGACCACCAAGCAGCAGCGATTAGTTGAAGCAAATGTAAGCAACCGCCTCCCGGAAGCAAACGAATCCCTATGGCTGGTGTTCAGACGCTATATGAAATGTAATGAAATAAGCGGCTGATGCATCAGGCTATCGAATTGAAGGGGGAAGCTGTAATGTTTCTTGACCGCTTCTCTGTTGTGCTTGAAGGAAAATAAAGTTTGTGCTTTACCATCATGGATTTGCACAACTGTAGAATCAAAAAATACATAAAATAGAAAAAATAAAACATGTGCAGGTGAGGTAGAAACCCACTCTGGGCTTATCTTTAAACCTCACCTATACAAAGTAATTCATTCTAATCTGACTAGTCATTTTTGCTTTTTGTTAACTTATTTTTTCCCATAGACTGTGATATTTTTCTCAACCTAGACAGGTGTTTTCTTAAGACACCAGCGATTCGGTTGGCAGCAAAATATTCAACAGGGCCCAAACAAAATGGCAGCGCCCAGGAGAGAAAGGATAGAGGAGGACAGGAGGTGTTTACTGCTGAGCTGACATTTAACGCACTGTGTATCACCCATCAAATGCTAGGAAAGATTACATGCAGGGAGGCAAACGTTAGCCTTGCTGTACTGTCAACTGAGTGGAGCAGAGGCAGACAGATGAACTGAGGGGTGAGTGGCGTACAGGTTTTTCCATTCTGTGTGGGATTTCAATGTAATTGGGGTTACCCGCATCCTCCTCTCTGACTGGGTCCAGAATCACTCGGTCCAGATGAAGCGCCTCATAGCGATCAAACAGGGAGTTGTCAGAGCTGATGATTCCTCTGGCATAACGCCACAACACTCTGAACCACAGGGACAACAGTCACATGTTTTTCCAATGTAAGCTTTAAGACCTAACATGCTTACAACTGTAATATCTCAGGCAGAGGCTGAGAGAAAACTATCAAAATAATGTACTAATGTGCTTTTAAGAACAAAAAAATCCATATACACCGAGTTGGCAACCAAGGAAACGTCACTTCCGGTCAGAGCCGTGGGGGAAAACAAACCATTCCCCCATAGACATACGTGTGAAAACGTGGCATTTTAAACCTTTGTCTAACGGTTGTCCGCTGTCATGTCTTAGTTTGAATCACTTATGCTGACAAAGAGCTATACATTAAAAAACTCATCACGATCCGGGTTGATTTTAAAATATTGGGTCTTTCACAGTCAGTCACATATGGAGGAACTGTTTGTCTTCCCCCACGGCTCTAGACACTCTGAGACAATGCCTAAGAGTTGTTGTGTACCATTTTGCACCACAAATAAATTGAAAAACCACAACCTGAACTTTTATATTTTACCCAACCGTGTAACGGCTCTGACCAGAATAACGTTTCCTTGGTTGCCGACTCGGTGTAGGCGAGATGTGACTGACTGTGAAAGACCCAATATTTTAAAATGTACGGACAACAATCGACCCGGATTGTGATGAGTTTTTTATAGCTCTTTGTCAGCATATGTGATTCAAACTAAGACATGACAGCGGACAAGCATTAGACAAAGGTTTAAAATGCTGCGTTTTCACACGTATGTCTATGGGGGAATGGTTTGTTTTCCCCATAGACTGTAAAAAATATGGACATAGCACCCGTGACGTCACCCATTGGTTTTGGGGAGTCGTTTTTGTGACTCCAATATGGCGGCCTGAACAGCGCCATGTTGGATTGGCGGGCCGAAAACCCGCCCACTGGCCTCGAAGCAGCTGTCCACGGAGCTGCTCGGAGCTGTGCCCTAATTGGCCAGAGTTTTAACCTAATAACAGTAAAACGGTAGAGTTAAAAAAAAATTCACCCCACTCAGAGTGTGTGCGGGGGTGGAAACTATCGATTGAGAAAAAAAAACGTTCTGACACCAGGCTTTTAACATGTTTATTGAGGATGTAAAGTCGGCGATTTTAAAATGGGGGTCTATGGAGAATGCTCCCTTCTGACACCAGCCCCCAGAGGAAGCCGGGGGGATTGCAGTTTTTTGAACGCGGAAGTGAGCTTCACTTCTCAGACCGACAACTGCTCCCTTGGTTTTCCCCCACGGCTCTGACCGGAAGTGACGTTTCCTTGGTTGCCAACTCGGTGTATAGGCCTATACACAATCCAATTAAAAGTCAGACTAAAGACATGCAGTAAGCCCTGCTCCATCTCTCCTGTGTTGTTACCTCCAGGAGAACCTCCCCATCGCCTCCATGACTTCTCCCAGACAGTCAATCTCCACCCTCTGTCCTGAGGTCACAGTCATGGTCCTGAGGCCACACTGCCACGTCTCCTGACAGTTCACCTTACGGACACGACACTTCTCCGACACCTTCCATTTAGCCACATTTCCACATGACTGTGTTACCATCTTACATTTATCTCAAACATTCAGTTTTGAAATGTTTACAGCATGTCTGTGTTACCCCTGTCCTGCTTTTACTGCCCACATCTTCTTCCATCGCCGTCTCACTATCTGTCATTAGACACACGGTTTGGGTTTTAAGCCCCAGCCCACATGTGGCGCTGCAGGGGGAGCTGTCCACAATGACCTCCACTGGCATTTTATCCACCTCCTCTAGGTCATCTGAGGTCAGAGGCTGGAAGAGGAGGACAAGGAGGAGGAGGAGGAGAAGCGGTAGACGCAGCCTTTGGGAAATTTGCTGCATCACAAGTTTGATGGTAAATCTGCTGAAAAGAAAGACATTTTTAGGTTTCCACTCAAATATTAGGAAGAAGAAAGAATTCTCTCTTATCGTTGAAATATGATAGCAGTTATACACTGTATAACAAATGTGTTTTTTTTATTGAAACTACATTTATCAGTTTGTAGGGTCACTGAAGAAGATGTCAGCTATAGCAGTAGCTCTTGACAATCAGCCAACTGCAAAAATTTCAAAACACACACTTCATCTCAACACAGACTTATGGGTCCTCTAGAGGAGAAAACTTTGCAGTAAATGATGCAGGAACAAGACAAGAGATTGAAGACACTTTGGACACAAGGGGAGGATGGATCTTGAAAACCAAAGTAAAGGGCGCATCAGGCCAGTGGGACTGAAAGAAGGCAAAGAGTCCATAGTATGTGGAAAAGATCATCTCGCAGGCTCTCGGTCTTCCTGGTAAGACTGGAGTTTAAATGGAGCATGCTCATTGTTCATTTGGCCCCATGACCGACAGGAATGAGCTTCAGAGAATGAATACGCTTCATTCATCAGATCAAAACAAGGTACTTCAGGTGATTAAAGAGAAATGTGGAATTTCATGGGAGGACTGTAAGATGTATCTAAGGATCTGACAAGAAAGGAAGGAATTTATCTCATTATAAAGAAATCTGCAAGAACTGAATGTGAATCACAGATTCATATCTTCAACCACTCATCTTTTAAGGGGCAAAAGAAACATTCAGAGGCAGTAGCTGGAGAGAAGAAAGGAGTGAAACAGAGCTGCGCTCGCTGTGCTAAAGTGTCTGCCTGGGGTTGTGTCCTTTTTATTCATGTGTGACTTGTTCATAAAGACTTGGGTCACTTAAATATTGAGTGGTCTTATTTCTTTATTAAGAAACTTCTTGATCTTCTTTGTAAAAGCTTCTGTTATGATGGGCAATTTTAAAATCCAAGAATCAGCACTTATTCAGCATTTATTCAGGAATTCCATATAATGGGAGATAAGGAGGCTGGGAATTTAAAAATCCTGGGTTGGGAGAGTTTTTCATAGCTCATATAAAAGGAGAGTACAAAAGTAAAAGTTCACTCACCTTCTTTATGAAGCTGAAATGAAAGGCAAGCTGAAGGAGAAAATATGATGATATAATGAGTCCAGAGAGTGATTTTGAATTGAATGCTGTTACCCCAGCAACCAACCTACTGACTGTTTCTGCCCTCAGTGCATTGATGCTGCTCTTCTTCCGTCCTCCATCTTTCCCTGCCCTGCTCCAGTCTGCCACTGGAGGGCAGGGTGGAGCTGTCAGGGACACTCACTGATTACTCATACAAGCATGTAGCCTACAGTATCTCGGCTCGTGTGGTGTCCGCTTCTTTTTTTTCTCAACTGGCAAGTGGCCGTCCCCTCTTGTGACATTAGACAAAGATTTTCTTAATACACCTTTTTCTGTGGTGAATAAGTGACTTTTACACTGTGTAAGCAGGGAAACCACTGGAAACATTTTATTTTCACTATTCTATATACAAATTAACTATGGTCAAATTCTCTGTACAGCTGAAGGACCCATTTTCAAAGTCTGTTGGGAACAACCCCTTCCTACAAGCCTAAACAAAGTTTATGGATTACAGTAATTAGCAGACAAAAAATGAGCATGGGTATTTTTAAACAGCAACTGATACCGGGAAACGTACCAAAACACGAAGGCACATAAACAGAAATAATGCATGGAGAGAGTCACGAAGATGACTCAGCATCAGCGGGGGACTGAAACATGTCCAGTAGCCAGTAACATTGGCCTAGTTGGCAGACTGGTACAATTTGCAATGTGGTCATCACCACATGCTTCAGAGTGTGCGTTTGTGTGTGCATGCAAACGGAAGTGTAAAATTAAGAAGAGGAGGAGAAAGTAGTTGGTGGGAGGAGGTGGAGTAAGGCAGAGGAGGGTAAATGGGTGTGATGGAGGAGAGGTTGAGGTTGGAAAGAGGGTAGTTACATAAGAACAGAGGGAGAAAGAGGAGGCTTATGGCAGCTCAAATTACAGCCATGTTGGACAGTGATTCTGTGCCTTGTAATTCATGCCCAATGCTGTCAAGTTCCAGTGTGAGTTGTGGTGTGTCATTTATTTAGCCAGGCAAGTGGAGGAGTGGAGGTGAAGGTGGGGCCGGAGGTGGTGGATGGGTGTGTAGCATGTGACTTTCATGTGGTGGCCTGCAGATTGTTTCCCATCACAGTTTATGTTATTGACCACAATCTTTCATTAATCTTAACTATTTGATGATTCAGTGACACTGACTGATTGTGGAGATGAGATCCAGTATTTGAATTCCACTCTCACCTCATCTCTGTGATAACAAACAGCCTCACATGTTGTCTTTTGCTCACTCTGGTACAAATTTCAGCAGCTGTAGTTTTACGTTTGACATGATGTAGGTCTTTGTGTCAAATAATTCTATTGAAACAATTAGACTATACCTCTCTGTTCCATATCCATGAACAGGGTGGCAGGGCCCAAGGTTCAGCAGTGTCTGTCAGAGTACAGTAGATTCATAGCATAAGGGTAGATGTCTTTTTTAATTATGAAACAGGTCATGTTTAAGTTTTGTATTAATGTTGTGAAAGTATCGGTTCACAGAGAAGTGAGCTTACTGTTGCTAGAGAGAGGAGACTCAGTAAAAAACACAAATTATACACACACACACACACACACACACACACATTCCATAAAGAGGAACTACACAAGTCTGATCGCTTTTTTGCTGTTTTGCTAACCCTCCTCCCAGCCATGTGCATGAAGCTGACGAGAATTCAATCAGTGGAGTGATACGTTATACATCATATAGGCTACGTTGTTACGACATGTATATTTGTGTTGTCTTATCTGTCATAAACAAGAGATTACTGGTTACGGGGCGCGTTTGTGTTGCGGTGCACAGAGACGAGAGGTGGGACACCGGGGCGATCTTGCAAAGTTGTTTTTCAGCCCAGAGACGCAATAAGTGACACGCACATGGAAGTCTGAGAGCCTCCATTCTCCCTCGTAACAAGTTAAGCCATTTATTAAACTGTGACATTACTCCAAATATGTTTAATTAAAGTAAAAATGTAGCATAGCTAAGCTACAAATCCTGCATAATTAATCTTTAACATTTTTTGTTTAGTTTTTTTCTAGTCCATTCCAAACAGTTGGTCAAGGGCAGTTTGATTATTTGTGTAGGAAGAAAAATTACAACTTTTTTTTAGGTAAAAATGTCATCTCTTATTTCCTAATGTTGTGAATATTTTGTGTAAGAATAGATTTGTCTACACCTCTGTGTAATTTCACTCACTTCACATTTCACATTTTACTTCACTTCTTCTCCACAGTCGTTAATAGATGTTGTCCTGTACTCTCTAGTGAAGCTCTTGGATAAAAAGAAAACAAATGGCAGCTGTGGGATATCACAGGTAAAGACATTTAACTGTCAATGAACAGATGGATGAAAGGATGGAGGGATGACACAGTGAACTTTGTGTCCTCCCTGGAAAGGCTTCTTTCATATCTATGACCAGGATGAATTATAAAGGAGCACTGGGCTGTGTGGTGATGTTTTACGTCACCAGCACATCCAGCTTCCTAGGCTGTTGCCACTGGAAACGGGACCTGAACATCAAGGCATTCTGCCCAATGGAGACTCAATACTGTGCATCTTGCTGGCCAACAAGGTGATTCAGATTGAACTAATGAATGAACTCATGAGACTGTGGCTCAGTTCTAATATATGAGCAACGATAAAAACTCTAGTATTTTCAAACTCAAACTGAGTCTGTTCTGAAAATTAGGGCTAATTTATTTGGATTTCCATGGGGTTTGGCTTTTGTTAGCATATTGATAGTTTTTCCCATTTTTAAGCTCCCTCGTTTGAAATGTTGATGTATAATAACTGGTACTATATTTGTAGTTATAAAAACTAAGAGCCATCTAGCAACAATAGTCTGAATGTGTTTTGATATTATGTGTCTGATATGACTTGTGCAGCACTTTGGTCAACAACGGATGTTTTTTAAATGTGCTATATAAATAAACTTGAACTTGAACTTGAATAGGTTAAAGCAGAAGTAAGCGATCCGGTCGTTTTGGCTAATGCTGCATTCCAAGCTTTTGAAACCGTAAGTTACAGCTTCAAGTCACGACTTACGACTTTGTAGCGTTCCAGGCAATCCACTGTTTTTCCGACCTGTTTTACCTGTGAAAGTGCACTATAACAGCCACTCATAACTTCCGACCCGTGAACTCATACCAGATCGAACTGGTACGACTTCACAGGTCGGAAAAACACGAGTTACGGGCTGCCCTGAACGCACCATAACGTCTTGTCAGCCGACGGAGTTAGCAGCCCCCGCCCTCGTCATGGATCTATTGGTCCTCGTCCCTACGTCATTCACTGCACACACAGCCCTTCATGCTGTTCTCTCTCCTCATTGGATAAAAATTGTAGGATACAAGAAAAGTTTTCTCCTCGGCTCAGAGCAGAGCAGAGTGACTGAGAGACCCGTGTTTCGGTCCAAACACTCTATGTAATGATTGCTGTCGGAAGATATAACTATTTAAGACTTATATTAACACAAAAATATCGCTTACTTCTGCTTTAATGGACCACTTAGAAGACAGCCTCTTGTATGATTTCAGGAAATTACAGCAAATACGCCACCACACCAGTCAAAAGCAGCCAAAGAGAAAATATAATAGAATTAATTCAATTTCCTGTTTTAATTTGAGGCCACTACACATGAGCCATCTGAAATGTAACAACTTTTACATTGTTATATTACATTGTGTTCAGAGATGGACTCTTGTCACACATATACAGTAACATTTTGGCCAATTTTGACAATGCATGGTAGAGTTATAACAAGTTGATTTTTCATGGTGAAGGATTCACTGTGTTGCCACATGTAGGCCGTTACACAAAGACACACAGAGCTTCATCAATTTATTAAATATCATGTGACTGAGAATTAGGTGGATCAGGTCAGTGGTGTAGGATTACTGTATGTCAGTTTAAAACACGGCATTCCCTGTTTTCACAAGCGAGCACTCTGAGTGAGACTGAATACTAGAAGTGTTTAGGGACTCTTATCATATACAAAAGGTTTGGAGCAGTTGGTGTTGGAGTGAAAACTCCCAAAACTCTAATGACCACAGATCCCTAATGGATACATTTTCCAGATTTCTCCAATTACAATACATCCATTGTGATGTGTTGAAATGTCAGAGATATTCCCTTTATTATGATAATGACATTCATTCAATAAATTAGTAAAACAATTAATGACCTATCACAGAGGGAAACTCCTGCACCCTGTTTAACTTGCATTTGGTTTTAATAAGAGTTGCAACGTTTCAGTCAGTGGCCATACTGCACTGTACAATAGCAAGTGCAAATAGAGAATGAGGTAGCACCATGAAATACTGTAAATAGTAAATACTGAGTAAATATGTGTTTGAATGAATGTACATTCTATGTTTTACTCCATGTAGTATATATAATTTACTGTAGAATTTGTATTGACAATACATACAGTAAGCTGGATAACAGTGCCAGTGTGTGATGACATTAAAGCAGAAGTAAGCGATCCGGTCGTTTTGGCTAACTTCCTGTCAGCCGATGGAGTTAGCAGTCCCCGCCCTCGTCCCTTCGTCACCACATTCACGCGCATCCCTTGGCTGCACACACAGAGAGGACCGCCCCTTTATGCCGTTCTCTCTCCTCATTGGATAAAGGTTGTAGGATACAAGGAAAGTTTTCTCCTTGGCTTACAGCAGAGCAGAGTGACTGACAGACCAGTGTTTCGGACCAAACACTCTATAGAAGTGATTGCTGTCGGAAGATATAACTATTTAAGACTTATATTAATACAAACATTCCGCTTACTTCTGCTTTAAATGATTTTAAAATAAGGGAAGTGGATGAATTGGTGTCAGATGAATATTGACACTCAATGGCATAATGTGTTCATCAGAGTGCTGGCCTGTGGGAATATATCAAATATATACAATAGGGTCCAAATGGGTCAACTTTCAGTTAAATGGTCTGCCTATATACAGGCCAAATCCCTGTATAAAATCTAAGGCTATTTGTAAGTTTTGCCTGCAGCCAAACAGTTGGTTAGCATGCTAAGTCAGAGAGGACCGTATCACCTGCATGAACATGGAATCCAGTAAAAGTGAACATCTCGCTCATGTTGTTTGGCTGACAGGTGATTTCTGAGAAGAGTTGGCAGAAGCTTTACAGATAAGCTATAGAGTAAACTGGCACAGATAGTATGCTATCCTGTGAGTGACAGAGAGTGGCAGGCGGTGGGGAGGAGAGAACCCAGGAGAAGGAGGACTAGGAGGAGCCAGAAGGAGCAGTGTGGTTATTAAAACAGCTCCTCGGTGTGAGAACGAGGTGTGGAGCATGGCCGCTACAGCTGCCAAGCCAGTCACACACATGATGTTCCCATGCTTACAACAAGGTGTGTGTCTGTGCCATAAGGCAAATGGTGTGTAAGTGCTGTTGGATTTGTGTGTGTTTTGAATGTGTTTCAAACACAGGCACATGGATGTGCATGTGCCTTGGAGACATGAAAAAGGAATTCATCTGACAATGTAGCTTCACTGTCCTCAAGTCAAGAACTGAGCGTTGGTTTGAGATGTATCATAAAGCCATTTTATTGATAAACCATGTCTATCAAAACATGCTTATTACTCTCATTACTGATATTAGCTACATGATCATTAGAATGAAATACAAATATATCAGCCCGATATCTGTTTACAGTTCTTTTTTTGTATTTTTGCCGTTAATTGACCGGACAGTAGACAGGAAAGTGAGCAGAGAGACTGGAGGAAATGCATGCAGGAGACTGGCACAGTCAGGAATCTATCCAGTGATCACTGCATTGAGCATTGCCACCATGGGATGTGCTGTTAACCACTCGACCACCAAGCACCTCTACATTCCCAGTTTCAAATTCCAAGTTCTCTGTTTTAATGATATAATGGGGACATGTCACCTCGCTGGCGGGGAAAGAGCCTGAGCTTGTGCAGGAGGCTGAGAGGTATCGGCTAGAGATAGTCGGGCTCACCTCCACGCACAGCCTGGGCTCTGGAACCCAATTCCTTGAGAGAGGCTGGACTCTCTTCCACTCTGGAGTTGCCCACGGTGAGAGGCGGCGAGCTGGTGTGGGCTTGCTCATTAGCTCCCCAGCTCAGCCGCTATGTGTTGGAGTTCTCCCCGCTGAACGAAAGGGTCGCTTCCCTGCGCCTTCGGGTTGGGGACAGGTCTCTCACTGTTGTCACGGCCTACGGGCTGAACAGCAGTGCAGAGTACCCGGCCTTCCTGGAGGCCCTGGGAGGGGTGGAAAGTGCCCCAACTGGGGACTCCATCGTTCTGTTGGGGGACTTCAACGCTCACGTGGGCAGCGACAGTATTACCTGGAGAAGTGTGATTGGGAGGAACGGTCTCCCCGATCTGAACCCGAGTGGTGTTTTGTTATTGGACTTCTGTGCTAGCCACAGTTTGTCCATAACGAACACCATGTTCGAGCATAAGGGTGTCCACCAGTGCACGTGGCACCAGGACACCCTAGGCCGGAGGTCAATGATAGACTTTGTAGTTGTGTCATCTGATCTCCGGCCGTATGTCTTGGACACTCGGGTGAAGAGAGGGACTGAACTGTCAACTGATCACCACCTGGTGGTGAATTGGACCGCTGGCAGGGGAGGAAGCTGGTCAGACCTGGAAGACCCAAGCATATCGTGAGGGTCTGCTGGGAACGTTTGGCAGAATCCCCTGTCAGGGAGGTCTTCAACTCCCACCTCCGGGAGAGCTTTGACCGGATTCCGAGGGAGATTGGAGACATTGGAGTTGGACATTGGACATTGGAGTCCGAATGGACCATGTTCTCCTCTTCCATTGTTGACGCGGCCGTATGAAGCTGTGGCCGTAAGGTCTCCGGTGCCTGTCACGGCAGCAATCCCCGAACCCGGTGGTGGACACCAGTAGTAAGGGATGCCGTCAAGCTGAAGAAGAAGTCCTACTGAGCTTGGCTGGCTCGGGGGACTCCCGAGGCAGCCGACAGGTACCGGCAGGCCAAGCGGACGGCAGCCCGGGCGGTCGCGGAAGCAAAAACTTGGGTCTGGGAAAAGTTTGGGGAGGCCATGGAGGAGGACTACCGGTCAGCCTCGAGGAAATTCTGGCAAACCATCCGACGCCTCAGGAGGGGGAAGCAGTGCTCCGCCAACACTGATTACAGTGGAGGAAGGGAGCTGTTGACCTCGACTGGGGATATCGTTGGGCAGTCGAAGGAATACTTCGAGGATCTCCTCAATCCTACTGACACACCTTCTGTTGAGGAAGGCTGAGGACTCAGAGGTCGATTCATTCATCACCCAAGCTGAAGTCACTGGGGGTGGATGAAATCCGCCCTGAGTACCTCAAGTCTCTGGATGTTGTGGGGCTGTCGTGGCTGACACGCCTCTGCAGCATCACGTGGCAGTCGGGGACAGTGCCTCTGGACTGGCAGACCGGGGTGGTGGTCCCTCTCTTCAAAAAGGGGGACCGGAGGGTGTTCCAACTATCGGGGGATCACACTCCTCAGCCTCCCGGGGAAAGTCTATTCCAGGGTACTGGAGAGGAGAATTAGTCCGATAGTCGAACCTCGGATTCAGGAGGAACAATAGTTTTCGTCCTGGTTGTGGAACGCTGGACCAACTCTATACCAGTGTTGTTTTTGGCAGGCATATTAGATTTAGTCTCAGTCTTAGTCTTTTGGACTAAAATACTTATTAGTTATAGTCAATTCTAGTCCAGTTTTAGTCGACGAAAACTCAAAAAGGTTTTAGTCCAGTTTTTAGTAAAAAAAAGTCTTTTAACAAATTAATTCAATAAGTAGGCTATTGGAAATTGCTGTTGGGCAGAAACCTTTTATCTCCATATTTTAACTTTTTAAACTTTTTTTCCCAACATATTTCAACAGTTTTTTTTTCGTGAATTGATGCCCTACTTCATCATACAAGAGTGTCACACCTAAGTTGTGAAAATAGCAGATATAAGTTCAACACATTGCAACACATTGTGAGCTTGTAGATCAGCTATTTTCACCAATAATTACAATAATAAAGGAATGATTTTACACATACAATGTTTCCACCCAAAGGCAAATACTTTCTAGTCTAAGGATTATGCATTAGCCTACACACAGATAAAGCGGTAACAGTAGTGCATTAAGTTTTTTTTTCTGCTGGCAAAGCAAATACAAAACATGTTGTGAAGATGCTCCTCACTTCCACCACTTTCATGTTATAAAATTACCTGAAGGCTACTGTACGTTCGCCTACCTACTCAGAAAACATAGTGTGAAAAAAGGGGTATTCAGTCATTTGCAATCTGCAACCTCAATATTAAATCCTATGCATTAGTCCTAAATATGTAACAAATTTTACCAGGGAGAAACAGAACACAACAAAATCAACTTCTCTTTTACTCAACATTCCATGTCTGTTTAGATCCTAGAGCAAAGGATGGGGATGATCACAGACAGTACGGTCTGATATTGGCACATTTCTATTCCTGGCCTCAGCTCACCAACTGTGATGCTTGGAGGCAGCAGTGTAGGAGGCCTCCAACCAACTCATGTGGGCAGGGTGACTGAGCATCCTCTTTTAAGCTCTCTCTCCATGTAAGCGAAAAAGCTAGGTTCTGCCTGTGCCATGATATTATGTCCAACACACTCTGGGCACGGTGTACCAGAACATGTAAGACACTTAAACCTCTTTGTATTTTTTTATGATGTTCCCCTTTACTTGAGCTATGGAGAGGGCCTAATAGTGACTTAAAGAAAACACCAGTGCAGTTGGGGTGAAAGGTTTACCACAGATGTACATGACAGCACTCCATCACAGTCTGAGCAAAGAATCTGCTGATTTTGCAGAGGTAACATCAAAACTTCTCAGGGCCTTGAGACAAGACGTCAGCACCCCCAGTAAGCAGGAGTCGCTCAAGGAGGGATGATGTTTCAGCTGTATGCTTCTGACCCTGCCCCTGCCCCTGGACTAATGTAAGCAAACAGATAATTGCATCACAGCCCACGCTAGTATGCTTTCTGACTGAGGTCGAAAATTAGGAAGTCTTATAAGAAACACGACACAAGACACATTATCTGGGTCATCCACGGCTGTGCTCTGATGAAGGTCAAGGTCATATGACTTAAACCTTATCTTCCTAATGAAAGTGAAATCATACAGTGATGTCACTCTATTGTGTTGTTGTACCATTTGTTTTAAAATTCTTCATCTCTTTTATTCTTCTACAATATTCATTTCAATTCATCCCTTTTGTGATTTTTCTCTCCGTAAAGTTCAAAATAAGAAATGCCTCATTTGTTGTGGGTGAGGAATGAAATGCATCCATTATGATAAAGAGAAGTCATGATTATTCACAGAGGATGACATTTTATGAGCTGGCTGACTGACAACATGTCGTTTGTGATGGTGCCATAATGGCAGATGTAGGAAGACTCATATTTGGTTTGAGTCAGGGTTCTTCTAGTCTCGCTTGCCAGGTTCTTCAAACAGAAAACCCTCAACCATCTGCTGACAGCGAGGGAGGGGGGCATTCACCAGAAAGTTGGTGAATTAAAGTATGTAGAGAGCAGTGAGAGAATGAAGGCTTGAATCAAAAAGTAAATCGGGTTAAAAGCCTAAAAAATCTGCTCTGAAAGCTGACATCCAAGGTCAGCCTTAAACTCTTATAAGTTTTCGTGCCTCTGTGCCAGCCTCATGTTTGTTTGGGGATTCAACCAATCTTACATGATTAGGATACAATATGTTGGTGAGGTACGATTCAAATACACAAAATGAAGTGATAACATGTTATATCCAAAAGTATATTTGTATGTATGCCTGTATCCATAGGTTTAAATGTTTAACAATATGATGTAAATGTAATCTCATTCAGGATTTTGCATTTACAATTTTAATAGTTTTTTCATGTGATGAGGTTTTATCTATCCAGCAATCAATCCATCCATCCATCTATGGTTATACATATTTTGCAATTTATTTAATGAAATTAATTGCATTGGGGGCGGCACGGTGGTGCAGTGGTGAGCACTGCCAGCCGTTCTGGGTTTGAACCTGCCAGTCGGCTTGGGCCCTTCTGTGTGGAGTTTGCATGCATGCGTGGTTTCTTTCCGGGTACTTCAGCTTCCTCCCACAAACCAAACGTCCTCAGTCAACACATGCAGGTTAGGTTAATTGGTGACTCTCAGTTGCCCATAGGTGTGAAAGGGAGTGTGAATGGCTGCCTGTCTGTATATGTTAGCCCTGCGATACACTGGCGACCTGCCCAGGATGTACCTCGCCACCTTTCGCCCGAAGTCTGCTGAGATAGGCTCCAGCTCACCCGCGAGCCGCGACCCTAGTGCAGGATAAGCGGTAGGCTATAGAAAATGAATGAATTTTAAAGGTGGGAACCACAGAATATAGCAAAAATAAATGAATTCAAAGGGGGGGGGATCTGAAAGCGGAGGCTCTACAGGTCGTCATTTTAATTTTAGTTATACCATATGTAGAAGTGACCGAAAACAAAGATATGTTTACGATGCTAAAATGCCTCAAAGTGTCATAGTCACAGCTTTTATGCAACTAAACATACAACATGCAATAACAGAGTTGTTTTTACTGAATGTGAATATGAAGTGCTTGCAAGATAGTGTTTTCTTTATTTCTTATTCATCACATCATAGATAGGCCTATAGATTTATTTTTTTTTACCTGTGTTTTTGTAGCCTACTTCTCTTTTCAATGGCACCTAAGGAGGATTGAACGTCTCAGTTTCTTTGTGCTTGTTGCAAAGACGATAAAGACATTCTATTCTATTCATGTTACAGTTTCATCTGTTTATTTATGTCTATATAACAAAAATAATTTGATGGTAATGAAAACATGGTTATTGTCTGATACACAGTTTAGCCTGGCTTGACAATTCACAAACTATTGTCTACATGCCAATTCAGTTCCTTTTCTGAAGACAGCTTAAACTTTGCCAACGCCACTTTGGGGGTAAAACGACTTTTCATATGTCTTCCTCTGGTTGAGCATCTTCTCACAGCCATGTTTGCCTCTTGCTGCCGTATGAATGGACTTCCGTATGGCCATGCTTCTTAAACGTGACCTCGCATCCTACATGTGACGGCAAACCGACCAATGGGAACGCCGAACCCGAAACACGTCGCCGTTCACGTTGAGCAAGGCTTCTGATACATTCAGGTCCTATGGGAAAGTAGACATGTCTGATGTTTGTAACGTATCCTCACGCTTCATATAGCCTCCCAAGTAAAAGAAATACCGAAAAGTGAGCTTCTGATCGATGCACTGATTCTTTCATAATCGTTTTCGCAGTGATATTTGCTTGAAACCTCATGAAATGTCATTTTCTCAGAATAAAACTAAGCAATTCTACCATAAGGAAGAGTTTTATTTAACTTTGGGTCAGTATTCCGAAAAATTACAAACAAGAAAAATCGTTCTCGTTATCTTTCCTGTTAATTTTCCTCTAATAAGGTCAAAAACTCCTCTGACGCGCGGTCTCTTTGAACAATTATACCACAGGAAATGTTTTTTCCTGATGTGTCCTGAACGCGCCAGGAGAGTGGGCTAAAACGGCGGAGCATGCGCAGTACGCCAAACTCTTATGAAACAAAGTAGTTCAGCAGTGGAAAGCAGGTACAGGGAGACAGGAGGGATTCTCTAACCAAGGCAAAGCACTCACCCGGCACACAGCACTTTCACATAGGGAGGAAATGCTTCTTTCTTTGGGTTTGACATAAATACCACCCCCGGGGAGCCAGAACAAGGTAAGCTGTGTCTTTTTGGTAGGTCTGAGGCGTTTGTTTTAAGGCTTAAACAGCTATACTTTTATAAACAGCGCCACCACTTACACTTACATAAGGAACGCTCTGATGACCCCGTTTTGGTCTACAGAGATGTTTCTTTACCAGAGACTTCAACACAGCTAAATGTTTTTCAAATGCAGTCTGACATGTTCACTGGCGTTTGATTGTTGCGTTATGCGATATTAAATCAGGGGTGAAGTTCATACGAGGTGGGTCAAGTTAATAGCTCCCAATGAGAATAGACGGTGTGACCTAATTTCCATTTGGAGAAGTCATAAGGGCCATGACAGTGGTTGGACTAGCAACATTTTTTCTCTCTATTTATTTATTTATTATTTTATTTTTATTTTTTACTGAGGTTCAGTGTCAACATTACAACTGAATGAAATATATTGAAATAAAAACCATATGTGTTTTTTCATTTTTCGGCCTATTTGTTTTGGTGTTTTTCAACAGAGGACAATTCTGTTTACAGTTGAGTGTTCCAGTGTAATATTTCATCAATACAGCATTTATTAATTGTGACATGGAGAGAGCTTTTAAAATAGGCTACCTTATTTTACCCATTACATGATCATATTTGTAAATATATCATGAGTAATCTAACTGACTGACTCCCTCCCATTGTCTGAATTACAGTATAATGTTTTTAAGCCTCAAGGCAGTTTATAAAAACCTTAATCTCCCCCTCCCTCTTCTCCGTCCCCATCAAATATTTAAACAGAGGGATCCTGAAAAATCTGGTCCGTTTTTTGGGAGGTATGTGTTGTGCCAGAGTGTGAGGAGTTGTGTTTCTTTTTGTGACAAATGTTTATGAAGTGCAGCAAAGTTGGGTCTATAAAAGTTAATGCAACAAGTAGATCAGATGCCTCAGAGCCATATCAGCCTTTTTTCTTCTTTTTTTTTTTTTTACATCTATGATAAAAGTCTTCATGTCAACATTGCTTTTATCCCCTTCATTGTGTTCACAGTGTTTAAAAGATTCTTTCATCAGGCTGGATGAATTGTTGTAGCTTGTGGTTTGGTCCAGACAGAGGCTTTTAAAGTTGTACAGTAGCATTACAGTAAGCAGTGGCTAATCGCACTGTAGATGGTGTGTTCGTGATCATTCATGTCAATTAAGTGCTGTTATCAGTTAAAGATATTGCCTATTGGTAGAGATCGCACATCAGATTTGTATTTAAGAGACTTAGTTTATCTGTGGGGAAAAAAATATTCTTCTCTTTCACATATTTCAAGTCAGTGAATTCACACATTTGTCACTGATGATGCTCTTTGATCCCTTGCAAAATAAAATAGTGCTTTATTTGCACTTTATTCTGACTTGAAAAATTTAAAGTTTTTCAAATTCTACTATGTACAGTACTGGAGCAATAAGTCCTAAGCTCCATCCTGTTTGCTTTGTAACATTTGGGCTTGAACATGACTTTAAATACCCTGTCAGGAACAGCAGGTTTACAGAACCATCTTAACTCGAGATTTAGCTGCTACAAGTTTCCTCAGCTGTCACCATGAGATCTAATCCTCAGTCATAACAGGTGGCCATATTTGGACTCTTGTACTTTTTATTATGATGCTGATCATAGTTGATCCTTCACTTTCATCTTAAAATCTGCTCAAATACACTGCATAAGTAATGATTTAAAAAAGAAAAAAGAAAAGAAAAGGCATAGTGCTGCAGTCCACTCATGGTTTTGAATCATTCCATCATACAAATTGTGAAAAGACGTGGAAGTGAAAAGCAGAAGTTATTTGTATTAGAAACTGCACACAGGATGGATGGATGAATCAATGAATCAATGGACCATATTTTTTACTGCATCCTGTTGAGAAGAGGAAATGAAATTGCTTCTGATATTAGTTTCTTTTTAATGTCAATTGTCCTATTTGAATCTGTTTGATGAATGAAATGTGCGAGCCAACAGCCAGCTAACTTACCCAATCAGTCAGTCAGCCAAGACACACAGTTAATCTATTGAATTAGCCTGCACTCTCACCGGTCTTCAATGTTTTAATGCATTGGCATTTGTGGGACTGAGGTCCAGCATATGCTCACTTGATCATCACCAGATCAAACTGGTAATCCAGTAGCCTGGCTTCACACAGGCTGCAGGTTGGCTGCTTGTACAGAGAATATAAAGTGGCGTTGACAGAGTATAGCCTAGGATACATTGACATAAAAAAAAAATCCTTATAGCTGTGTAAATAATGTATTAATCTTTTAAGAAGAATGCCACATTTTTGTGAATACTTCCCCACTGCAGCTTGAATGTGTTTAATACCTCAGGCTTGTCACTTATTCTTTGACTAATGTTATGGGCTTTATAGAACACAGTAAAAAGACAGGAAGGACTGGGTCAGAGCGATACGAGGTGGGTGACATGTACTAAAAAAGGTCTGCAGCTGGACTTCAACCAACAGCATTGTACTGTATGTGTCACAGTCAGCTGAGCCCCCACAGCACCTGGAGGAGTTGTGTGCATTGATTTGTTGGGCTGCAAATTAGAGTTGCTTTTGTTTTCATTTCCTATTATACATTAATAATATGTTCTAGTATAAAACCACTCACACAAGAACTGAAAGCACCACATTATACATTCTACTGTTGCCCTCTATTGATCAGCATTTGATCCATATCTGTATGTTGATTTGTAGCAGGTCTAACTAGTAATTAAACTGCACTGTTAAGACAATACATAGACCTGTGTCAGTGCATAAAGTGCCTTGATTTTGGTGTATCTATTTAAAATGTTGCTATTTAGTAATTTTATCTGTAATTGTACATCATAAAATCTTAATATCTCCCAATTAGCTGATTATCTGCCAGCAAGTGAGATAATGTAAATCAGAATAGTAACTGAGGTCTTTATTTACTGCCCATGGTACTGGCCCTTATTGGAGGCAGGCTGTTATTAGAGAGAAGCCTTTAAGTCAAACTCCTTACTGTTTTATAAGTATATTTGCTCATATTTTAATAGGAAGCCTCCTATTTTCAGTTTTCCTTCTATTTGCTCTGTTAATTTTTACACATTAGCGACCGTATGAAACAATGAGCTCATCGTTCAGTAGGTAATCTTCCTCTTCCTCTTGGGCTGCTTGACACCTGTTCTCCTCGCCTCGCTGTCGGGGCTGGGTCACCCCCAATTTCCACATGCTAATCCATCTCCGCATTCAAATCAATCAGAACATTTCCATGGCGTGCGCTGCGGTCTGTCTCAGTCGGTCACAGCTCCGTCACTCTGGCCCGGAGACCCGGTTCTTAATTGAATATAGGCTTATTATAGAGGAAATATTGTGTTTGATTTATCAATATAACCTATACTAAAAATATTTTTCATTCAAGAATGTCCTCACGCCCCAGGAAATGGCAATTATTTATGTGATGACACCCCAGAAGTTTAGTTTTACTTCACCATGGGTTCATTTCAGTAATGTAAAGCATCCATCCATCCTCTTAATGCCCATAAATGGATCTGCTGACAATAGGAAGCAGAAAAAAATCTCTGGGCCCAGAAAAGCGATAGTGTTCCTGTTCAGATTGTTCTATTCCTGTCTCATCCCACAGTGTTGGCAGCTGATACAGGTTGGATGCATCTATTGCCTCTCCTGTTGGGAGACTCTCAGTTCTGTAGTCGTGAGCGAAAAGTAGCTGACGGCATCAGATTGGGCTCTGACGTCTCCATTCATTCAGCTTGATGAAAAGAACCGTTTAACTAGCATTCAGTCACTTCCAGCTCTTCAAATTGAAAATCTCAGTCATCCTCTTCTGCCTTTTATCAGAACAAGATGGCCCCAAACTCAATCCACTGGTTCAGGAAGGGCCTCCGTCTCCATGACAACCCAGCGCTACAGGAAGCCGTCCGTGGGGCCGACACAGTACGTTGTGTTTACTTCCTGGACCCGTGGTTTGCAGGCTCCTCCAATGTCGGGGTCAACAGGTGGAGGTAAGAGTCTGTTTGTTTGCTCTAACTGTAATATACAAAGTAGATTTCCTACTTGTGGGCCCTTTATTATTTATGTGTAGAATAATATATGGAAATTGTAGACATTCATTTGTGACATCACTATAACTCCCATCATCCACAGTTCTATCCACCTTTTTCCGAACGTCAAAAACATAAGCCGGTTTTGCTCTTCCGGTGGAATTTTATGTTTACGTTTCCATGGTTTCAGTAGTCGCGTTGAATGCATGGATTTTTTTTTTTTTTCAATGAAAATCTGTAAAACGCATGGATCATCACACCAGCTTTTAACAATATCAAACAAATTGACATCCGTGTTAAAAGCCAGCGTTAATAGATCCATGCATCTACCGCAACTATGACAACGACTGAAAACCATGGAAACGTAAACGTACCGGAAATGCAAAACCGGCTTCTGGTTTTTTGACCATAGATGACGTTCGGAAACTTGTGGATTGACAGCATTGATCTGTAAGATGTGTGACTTTGAGAACAAAAATACTTCTCAGTGTAGTTTTACATTTATTTTCTCAGGCTTCACTGTAGAGCATGAGTAACAACAGTTGAGTGAGCCAATCAGAGGAAAGGCTCTGATCCTCTCGCTTCTGACATCACAAGTTACCAAAAATCCTGATGGCTCATTTTAAGGCTCAGTTTCTGAATATGAATATAGGCTGCCTGCTTCTCTGTGTGGACTAAGCACTTTGGCACTTTCACAATACTGACATAGAACCCAGACCTGCTTTATGAATCTCACTTTATACAACATCAGACCTTTAAAGAAGGTGGAAAACCAGAGACAAATACATAAAATTGTTACTTTTTTTAACTACACTCTATCTCTGCTCAAGATGACTTTCAAATTATTTAAAAAAAATAGAAGAAATAAATACTCTGGTTGGGCATTGCTGTTCTAAATAAAGAAATACTTATTTTGTCCTAATAATGATGGTGAGGTGACTTGCTGTGAGATGAAAAACAACAAGAAGAACCATAGAGTTGCAGTGCTTCAACACACAACACGATGTCAGCATTTCTCTCATTTTGAAATCCCCTCCCTTGCTCTATGTGGACTGGGATCGGCAGCTGGGTGCTTTCAAGCACCACAGAAAACCAAAGATAAGCGGACTGAGCAGGTGAAACAAATGCGGCTTTGCATCTTTGACCCGGTCGGTTTCACAGCACACAAGGTGCCCTTTTGTTGGAGTGTCTCCGCTCACATAATCCCCGTTGGAGAGGTCAGTCGGCAGGTAGACTTAGGGCTCAGTGACTGGATGAATAGGCTACAGCAGGAGACTGCCCTCTCAGAGGCAGAATGCAAGGGACGCTCTCACAAGTAGGTCATAAGAATAGGAGTACAAGGATGAGTTTGTGTGTAAATAACTGTGTGACTGCAGACTGGGCCGTGTGGGTGTGTGTCACGTTAGATGAAGTTGATGAAACGCGTGTGAGTTCACGTGAGTGCTGAGATTGTAAACTGCTCTGCAGGGGAGAGGGCATCGATATCACTCACACGGTCATTGCTCTCCGGCCCGTCTCTTGCTCTTTAGTGCTATTTGTAGTCCTTCCACAGGAATAGTCAATATTGAAGTCAGTGACCTAGTGATATCCAACTGATTGTGATACTAAAAATGTAAACATATCTGCTGTGGCCGTGGTGATGGAGGCGGCATCAGCCAGGAAGCACACATCAGTGACGCACATCAGTTTGCCTGTCGCAGATTCCAAAACATCATTTGTAGGTCACTGGTAAAGCTGGTTGACTTAAGTCTTATTGACTGTCTGCCTTTATATAAAAATTAAGCTGTCAAAAATGTGGAAGTAAAAGTGGAAGCAGATTTAAAAGATACTAAAAACAGGAACAAGTTTACAAGATGCTGTTTCTTCTATCTGTTGTGCTATTTAACCATGGGCCGGTCTGAGATTCTGACGGTATGATTACCTTGAGCAAAAATTTCACAGTATTGCGATATTGCCATTACAGCTCTAAAAATGTGTTGTTTTGAAATGTATAGGTAAAAAAAAAAAAAAAAAAAGTTTCCATTAAACACAGTCTTGTATTTTTAAACAATATATAGAACATTGGGTCATTAGAAAATGTGTATAAACTTAAAATAAATAATAAAATCATTAAAAAAAATTCTGCTCAAATTTTATTTTTTGGAAACGGGCCCCAGATTGGGTAAATCTCAAAACGCCGCCCCAGAGTTTTCTTGTAAACACTCAAATCGGATCTTTTGTGAATCAGTGCCTGAAACGCGTCCGTTAAATCAGCATAGATCGACATGTTTGGACTGGCACGACTCCCGGTCAACATTTAGTCGATAATGTTTGGAGTTTGAATACAGCGCATCCTCGGCTGATAGCCCAGAGCTGGGTTAAAAGAAAGTCTGCCTTAAATGTTTCAGCTTTCACGTCTTCTTCTCTGTTGGTGTGTTTGTGTGGCAGCGCTACAGCACCACATGTGATAGTCTGTGCTTTTTCTTCTTTTTTTTTTAAATATTTTATTTTCACTTTTTAATATTTTTTACAAAAAATAGAAGACAGAAAAAAAAGCAACAACACAAAAACCTACATACAAAATGGGCATACAGCACCTGACATTGTATACAGCACCTGACATTGTTAAATGAAATAAATGAAGTAAGAAAAGTAAAGACAAAGGCTATATGAGGATATATACAATAAGCAAAGTAGCCCAGTGCCTTCTGTGACCTGAGGGATTTCTGACCTGCACCTTCTCTCTTTGACAAGAAATAATTTTTATTTTTTTTAAACATAGAAAAACAGCTCATACCGCAGGAACGGTATGATGGAAAATTTTAGTGGTTGTGAAACCTTGACTTTTTCATACTGTGGTATACCTTGAAACCGGTAATCGGCTCCATGCCTACTGCCATTTATTCATATTCAGAGGAAAATGAGAAGCTGGAAGCAGAATATATTTCGCTTTATTGTTTGAAAAAATATAATGACTGAACACAATTCACTTAAATTAAATAACTGTCTTTTGAACTTTGAACTGTCTGTTGTAATTATCTGAAATGAAACTTACCCGTAGAATAAAACACTAGTTCTTTTTACGCAGCCCCTCAGACACCACAGCTTGTTGTGGTTCAACAGTAGCTGACTTTGACCACACAGGAGGGAGAAATCTCTCAAGGCAATTTAAAGTAATTCAGGGAAAGATGACATGATTCATACTCTTAAGAGCTCTGTTCTTAAAAGCACATTCATTTCAAAGAACATAGTGCAAAGTGTGATTTCTGTGACTGCAAGGCTCTCAGTCTGATTGTTTTCTCCCTTTGGAGAGGAAACAACAGCATCTTACTTTACTTTCTTTTTTTTTTTTTTTTGAGTGCGAATGAACAAAAAATTGTGACCAGTGGCCCACTTATCAGGGTGAGGGCAGTGACACACAAAAAACACTGCAGTCAGACTCAAGGCTACAACAACCGGTAACAAGACGTCTCACTGACGTTAGATTGAGACAAATGGAGCAGAAACGAGGTCACTGACCTGCACATGCACAGACACAAATACACTGCTATATTTTCATGACCTTGGATGTGACACGCATTGAAGAATAATTGTGAAAGTTATCAGATGTGTCCTATATTTACTGACACGGAGCAGGTGAGGCCAGGACCTCCAGCTGCACTGACACCTGCAGGTCTGTCCACAGCACACCATCATCCAATTTGCACTGTTATTTTTACCTGAAACTAGGACTTGAAACGCCTTGAAAGTCTGTTGTGTGTGGATTAAAACGCTCAGTATACCGTCCAAATCTCATTAATGCGAAATTCTTGTCACAGACTTTGAAGAAACTACAGTAGCTGGTGCTCTCACTTACTCATCCTCTCTGCTGTGACAGACAGTACATATGACAGATGCCTTTACTGACCTCTTTGGTCCTCGGTCTACCTCACAGATATTATAATATCAATTCCACGCTGCCTGTAAATAATAGTCTTTAGATGGTGTGGGTATTGTTGTTAATCCAAACCCCAGGAAATACAATCGGCCTGGATTTATTGGTCCAGCTCTGGTTACCACATCGCCACTGTGAAGACTAGGCAACGGTTGGCTACTGTTCCTGTACTTTCCCTCATTTTTCACTGTGACCAACAGCTGATGTGAGTGTAGGTCAGTTAGTCAGCTCAGTGTCAACAAAATATCCATATGTAACTGTCTAAATGAGAGCAAGTGGATGTGTGCACATGTTAGAAAACCCAGGTTTTAAACAACTGAATTTAATTTGTCATAATCTCCTTTCAAGTATTATAATTTGAAGTATTCTTGATCAATAATACACTTAAAAAAAAAAAAAAAACTTAGATTCTGGGAAAACCTTAGCCTACTTATAAACTTATTGATAAAATGAAGCGAGATGTGCTTTGTGGCTAATGATGATATATTTCAATCAGCATCATAAACCCCTTGGCTCTGTCTTAAACCTATGCCAACAATAATTATCAAAAACCACAAAGATATTATGCTTTGTGGTTTTTGATAATTATTGTCCAGAGTTGAATAGTCTATACTGCACACCTGTTGGTTAAATAAGGCACTGTTGTAATTTATTTAAACAAACTGTTCCAGTAAAGTAATAAAGTGAGTAGAAACCTGCCGGTCCACTCAGCTGTCAATTCAGTATAGTTATGATAAAATGAATCAAAGCTGACCCACTTGTGATTTTATTCTGAAGCACTAAGTAGCTACATCTCAGGCAGGATGTGTAATATACCTGTGAACATGAACACAGGAAGCTTCCAGTCAGCAGATGGTTGGACAACAACATTGGGTTGTTGGCTGATGTAGCCAGTGGAAAATCAAAGTATAACCTGCCACTGACGCCCTTTATTCACTATGAGTAGGAAGTAAACAACCAACCAGCTTTCTGGGTCCTGCACTGATGCTATCAGCTAACTAGCTAGTTCCTGGGCTAACAATTAATATATCTCTGTGGAAATAACGATACTATAAGTTAATAAGTAATAATAAGTTAAATTAGAAAAACAGGAGAGAACAAAGCACTGAAAACTAGAAACAAAATCTAACTGACATTGTTTTTCTTCTTCTCAACCTTTTGTTTCAAGTGGTAAAACCCTTATTTAATTGACCAAAATCCACATAGTGATGACTGGTAACATCAGAGCACAATGTGTAGAGCTCAGCGTCTAGATTTTCTAGTTTGGGGATAATCAATAGTTTTTTCTATCTAAAGGAAAATGTGAGTATGGTCTGTGGGAGAGATATAGGTTAGTGTGCCAGCGCATGAAACTTCTGAGTGGTTATGTGATCCTGACCTACTTGTGCTGAGGGTTTTCTCATGTGGCCTGTTACCCAACAGATACACGATGTGGAAAACACTAGAGGTGCCGGCGAAGATAAATGAACAGCATCTACCACATCTTCTGAAACAGGTCTTTATTTATCCCGCTAAGGTAGTGTCCCAACAGTCTGAAAAGTTACTGCAACTTCTGACCTTGTAGTGACAAGTCTCCATCAATAACCTTGACTGTTGGCAGTTGCAGGACTGGCAAACGCCTGAGATCTTACTCTTAATTTCACTACTCATTCAAAGACCTAAACCTGCTGATTTGTTGTATTTTTGACTTTGTCTCCTTCGAGATTCTTTGAAGGTCTGTTTATTATTGCCACTTGGCATGCTAGCAATTTGAATGTTGAGGTGGCTCCACGCTGTAGCCATGATAACCTCCCTGTGAGGCCAGTTGGAGGCATGGTCACCGGCTGAACAGGGCAGCTGCTGGTTGCATAGCCCATACACGGAGCTGAGTAGCCGTTCAAAGTGTAAAAAAAGCTGCCACTTTCAAATGTTTGACGTTACAACGTTGATTGTGTGAGGACGCAATCAGGAAATGCTCCGAATGCTAGACTGTCCCATTAAATAGGGTTGATGCAGCCATCTGAGGTGAATCCGAAGCGGTTGCCTCCATAGACCGTGTAGGCTGCGTTCTCCGAAGTATGCATTGAATGTAAACACCAGTACGGCTGCTGCAGTGAATACTAAATCTTCTTCCAACATGACAGAACCAATTATTCTAGGCTGGAAGTTATGCTTGCATTCTCTGGGGCCTCACAGTTACACCAAAATGAATTTTTGGTGTGTACATTAATCATAGAAGCATCATATCTAAAACACAACAACTTGAAAAGTTACTGTCTGATCTAAGACTAATTCCAACAATTCCATCAGGTGAAACAAACATTCCTGGGTACAATACTTAAGGAGAGACTTCCTCCAATGTCACATATAGGCTACCCAATGAAAATGATGTGTTCTGAATAGTGCTACAATACAAGAATCCAACTGGAAAACGAAAATCTTCCCCCGACTTTGTTGGATTTTCTATTCACAAATAAAAGTAACTGTATGGACGTCTGGTGGCATAGTAACAAGATTTCTGTTTAGGGCTGAGCCCCTTGAAGTCTGACTCTCCTCCTCTAAACAAGTATTGAAATCAGCTATTTTAAACATAGAAGGAGGGAAATCACAGAGTGTTAACGACTGAGAGGGAAATTAGTAAATGACATAAACTCAGTTGAAGGACTTATAATGGACTTGCATTTACATAATGTTTTTTCTAGTGGGATCACTTAAAGGGCTTTAGATTACTAGTCCCATTCAAACAGCACTTCTTTCTACACATGTTGCACATTAGGTGCAACTACTCTGTGGGACAACTTTGGCGAAGTTGCATGTAATTAGCTCAGTCAGTGGGGCATGCTTGTAGTCAGAGCAACCAAAGATCGTCATCCTCATGACTCATGATGATTGTATCATAGCCGTATGCCGACATTGTGCAACTGCAATCTGGTATGTAGCTGGCAACAAATTGAACTTGCTAACTCATTTGAAATGGCACTACTCAAGTGTCAAGATTAGTAGGACAAGGAAGAGAACGAGTGCAGCGCTCCTCGAAGCAGCCGCTTGCTAACACTATGCACACTGGGCCAAAGCAATAACATGCAACATGGGTGTTTTTATAGTTGTTGAGGACACAGTGATCACACACATGCTGAAAGCAATCAAGCCCGTCATGCAGTTCCCTCTTGTCTGCATTTGAGCCAGCAAGTCACAGCGGACTTTTATGAACAGACACACACTACTGTTGCATCTGCTGTCACTCTTACAATGGAAGAGCTACGGAGATAGACAGAGAAAGAGTGTTCTCCACAGCAGGAAACTGTTCTGCAGACAGGAAAATATTCTAAAATAATGCAGAAAGCTGCTTATATTGAGTACAGTACAAGTGGCACACGACACATGCAACACCTTATTTGCTATCTATTTTATTTGTGAGAGTATTTGTGTTGTAGTTCTGACATAAAGCTGATAAATGGGTATTTATTTGAGATAATGTTTATTTTGATTTACTGACTACATACTAAAATGACCTTTTGTTATGGGCTAAGCAGTATGACGGGCAAATATTTTAAAAGGTATAGTCTCTTCAGTAAACCAGTGTTAAATATTTTGTTAAAATAGAAAAAGTGTTTCCTATTCCTGGCTTCTGCTGGACTGAAAAATGTACCAAGCAGTGACCCTAAAACCGAGGTACATACCAGACTTTTGGGTATCGTTGCACCCCAAACCCTACACAAAGATGCAAGTGCATTGGAATGTCTGGCTTTGAATGTAGGTGAGAGTAGTTGAGGCAGCCAAAGACCCTTGGAATCAAGGTCAACACAAGCGACACCTGTAGACCAGTGGTTTGTATTGCTTCTACTGCATGCTGGGCCCAGCGGGCCAGTGAATTTTAAGGGGTTAAATAAATGGCTCAAATAAACAAATCGTCATTTGGATGTATTCTTTGCCTGTGATGAAAAATACAAAATAGTTTAGAATGTTAAACTCTGAAAGTCATCGTTGCTTCTTATAAAGGCTTTGCAGCTTCTCATTCATATTCCCTCACTTATTGTTCTCACTCTACTCCCACTGACAGAGCAAGGGAGCCAAAGGAAAAAAAAGTGTGTGTGTGTGTGTGTGTGCACGTGCGTGCGTGTGCATGCACATGAACAAGCAGGAATGAGGTTACTAGGCTAAGAGATTGTGTTGTGGTGCGGTCGAAGTGGAGTGTGTCTGTACAGAGAGATGTAGGGCAGAACAGTTATATAAGGACTGATATATGACAGGGCAGCCAGCAGGCGCGCGGACATACTCACACGCACATGCACACACACACATATATATATACGCACACACACACAGGCAGGTAGCCAAGAACATCAGGAGGAAGCGGTTAACCTAGCAACAAACAGACACAAACACAACAGGACATTCAGCCTTTCTAATGTGGAAATACAAATGCACACGCCTTGCATATTGTGTACGTGTCGGCTTGTGAAAGATTTGCATGAGTGCACGTGGGCATGCATGTTCATCCACTGCACGCGCGGGCTCATGTGCGTGCATATGTGCACAATTGCTGTATAACTGCTGATAGTATCTCACTCAGAATGATCTGTTGAATGTCTCTGATATTGTTTTGTGTTCTTTGTCCAATGAGAGCAAAAGCAGAGAGATGCATGTCCGTCTCATTTAGCTTCATAAGCAAATACTGTTCCTTCGATGGTATAATACTGTCTTCAGAAAAAACAGCTGCACTTACATTATCTGTTCCTATGTATAGGTTGATTTGGTTTTTACAATTTTGTTAAGGCAGATTTTGTTGTATCTGAGACTTTTAAGCAACAACATTTAATAGAAATAAGATCTTTAGATTAGTTTGAGAACTATTCGTATGTACCAGAAAAGGGCCGGGATGAGGAGTCACTGTGCAGCAGCGTTAACCACAAATCCATTTCTGTGTCACCACAGTGGAGGCGAAGGTGGCCACTGCATGAGATGACTCAAATCATCGATTTCCCTCATAGCTGTTAAAATGCGACAGAAATCAAGGTCAAGTAATGACAGGAAACCAACTCTCTAACATGTCACATTTGAACTGTCACATAGTCTCTCTGTTTATTTGGATGGTTGAAAACTCAGTGATTCATAATTACAGATTCTCCTGTTGATGTGTGGCCACTCAAAGTTTTGTGTGCCGCAGAGGTGAAATAGGAAATTGTGGACAAAAAGCTAAACCCAGACGGCCATTATAGAAGCTGCCACACGGGCTTCATAACTCTGTCTAGCACACTCATAAGCAGGCACGTGCTCAAAGTGTGCGCGACCTTGCCGCCCGGCTCTGCCTGTCTGCCTGTCTGCGGATTGGGAGCAAACGGAGCTTTGCTCTGTGAGCGAGCCCTCCTCTGGTTTAATGATCGGGCCAACAGGGTCAGACAGGAGGGAACAGAGTTGAGCAGAACATTGTCTGCCCCTGGTGTCTGCTCGGCTCCCCGACTGTCTGCTTAGTCCAAGATCCCGCTCTGATTCTGCTAATGATCAGCACTGCAGTGAGGCTCAGTCTGCTGCTGCTCAACAAGTTGACCTTTGGTGACCTGGAGGTACAGTACATGCAACAGGAATGAAACCACAGGCTGATCAGTAGCTGTAACCTGTGCTGCCTGACTTATTATATCAGTGTGAATTAGATCCCATACTTAAAGTTTCTTATCACTACAATGCATTGAATGACAAACAATAACTCATTTGTCTCATTTGCGGAGGTATCACAAGCAAAACTAAATTGAGTTACTGAAAAATGATAATGTCACTCAGTAAGTTAACTCCAAGTAAAAACAGTGATGATGCATCAGCAGCCAGTTTTCCACTGCTGGGTAGTATATAGAGAAAAGACAATTGAGAACATAACACAATTGAAAAAAGTCTCATCACATCATTCGTGTTTATATAAAAATGTTATATGTTTTTAAGTGAAAATGAAAAGCAAAAAAATACCACTCAAGAGGAAATCACACTCACAATATTTGCCCATATAATCACAAAATTATTTTTTTCTTTACATATCATGTAGCTCAATAATCAAAATACATTTTAGAAGTGTGCTTGAAACTCTTAGGGTAGGGAAAACTTAGGGACTTACCGGTATGCTTATGTCTCCCCAATACATATTCTGTCTTCCTGGTGTTAAGATGAGGTTTTTGTCAAAGTAAATAAATTATTATTGTATTATCTGCCTTCATTTAATTAAAAATCACATTACCATTAGGTATTGATGAGAATTGATAGTTAACAGATAATTACTGTATATAAGCTTTCCAAGAATTTAATTCTGCTGTTAGGGTATCTGAAATCAGTCTTTGTTCAGGGATTGCAGCTATAGGCTTAAACTATTCCAACTCCACGAAGTCCAACTCAGAGGTTAGGGTTTGAATAGCACCCAGAGAAACTGAACATATAACTAAAAACCTAATACAGTATGAATCTGATAACAGATCCTTTGCTACTAGAATAAAATGTCAACAAGGCAATATTAGAAAGGAGTGGTTAACATACCAGTTTATTGCAACATCCAAAAGTGAATATATGACAGCCAATAGAAACACTATTTCAGAAACTGATATTGCAGCACACTTGATGTGTGGAAGGTCTGGTAGGCAGATCAACTGGAAAGGTTAGGTCCTTGCTCTTTCCCTTAAATATCCAACCAAAACAAAGACACTTCTAAATCACATATCAAATGGACATTTGCATGGAGACACCATTCACATCTGGAGACCTTTGATCATCAGTGTGTGTTTCACATGACAATGAACCACTTAAACCTTTGCACTTCCACCACTTAGACCAGCGGACATGCAACATTCCAAGTGGACTCACAATTGTTCTTATGAGCCTCTGCAGATTCAGTAGACTAAATCACAGATGATTGATTCAAATAATCAAAGGTTGAATACGTACAAAGTGGTTCCTCCCAGTCTGGGGGAAACTTCCGTTGTTTCATTACCACAGTAAAGAAGCTTGAATTCAATTGATATGAACTGAATGGCTTGTTGCAGCCAAAAGTCTTCCATGCAATCAAAAAAGGAAGAAAAACATAGAATATGACTTTGTCAAAGAACAAAATTGTTAAGTAGCATTAGGAACAAGTGATGCAAGAATTTTCTGTATTGATGATGAGAATCAGATCTGAGAGTCAACATTACTGACACAAAACTGTAGAAAATCTTCCATGTGGACTGAGAGGTCCCAGGTCCCGGCCTGCGTCATTAACTGCTGTTAGAATATTCCTGACTGGAAGCAGTGATTTGTACTGTGGACCAAAATGAATGTGATTGTGTGTCACAAACAGCCTTCAGACAGAAATGCAGAATCTCTTTATGACCTTTCAGCTTATAGCGGTGAAGCATGTCAGAGCCTCTCCCACTGCTTCTTTGCAATGCATGAATAGGATGGTGCTCCTGTGGAGACTATTTAATGTCGACAGTCATCATCGTACACTGAAAACAGAACGCATTCATTCTGAGCCCACGTACAGGATGTGCACTAATAGGTAATGCTAATACACTGAACGTAAAAGCATTAAAGTACATCCATTAGCACCGAGTTAGCAAACATGACGCTTATTGAGGTGCACACTGCATGATCCATTAAGGCTTCAAACGTGAGGGGAATATGCTCTCAGTGGGTGGTGGCATGCGTCATGAAGTTCGAAACACACAGACACACGCACACAATCGCTATTTTTAACACACTATTTCAACAGTTCCCTTTCAGAACAAGTTGATGTAATATTGCTGTCAAAGCCTTGGTACTGTGATTTACACACACCTCCACACCACGAAATACCAAACGCCTGCCGAAGAAACGTGCAGTAAAGGGAATGAGGAAGTACTCCAAGCCTAACTCAGGTGTTCCTCCTCGCTGTCTTCTCTCTCCAGGTTTCTCCTCCAGTGTTTGGAAGATCTAGACGCCAACCTTCGGAAACTCAACTCTCGCCTTTTTGTCATCAGGGGCCAACCAGCCAATGTGTTCCCGCGGCTCTTTAAGGTCAGCAACCACAGAAAAGTAACAACGATTTAAACAAAGGGTCATTGGTTCCAGCTTCTCTTAACGTGTGTGCTTCTTTTTTTTCAAATGCTTGAAATGAAAATGTTAATAGAGAAAGTCCATCTTTCTGTCTGCATCAGGAGTGGAAGATCTCCAGGCTGACCTTTGAGTACGACTCGGAGCCTTTTGGGAAGGAGAGAGACGCTGCCATCAAGAAGCTGGCCATGGAGGCGGGGGTGGAGGTCAACGTCAAGATATCGCACACCCTCTACGACCTGGACAAGTGAGGAGAACAATAACAGACATACACACAGTTCTAAAGACCCCTAGTGTATGATGGTGGATTCATTTAGTGAGACCTTCAGTCATTTCCTGTGGATTTTGTAACTAATATGTTGGTATAATACAACTTCTCTAAGAAAATGAAAAGAATTTCAAAAAATAAATGAAATCAAGTCGCTGCTTTCCATCTCTTAAATATACATTTGTTACAAAGATATACATTTTAAAAAACTATTTGTAAATACTTTTAACTGTAAAAAAAAAAAAAAAAAAAGTGTGAGGTGAGCAGCATATGAACAATTCGAAAATGACATCACAACCCTTTAATATTTAGTTTTTCAAAAAGGAGATCAAGTACAGAATGATGTGCAAAAACACACTAAAGCTCTGGGAAATAAAATAATCATGCAAATGGCAAGTCTGTTTACAAATAATGAATTTATTATAGGTAGGTAATATGGAGTAGGTGGATAAGCAACATTGTTAAAGTCACTGATAAAACATAATTTCGAATCTTCCACCATCATTCTGAATAGCACAAGGAGATCATTTCTAAGTCATATTCCCTGAAATTTATTAGTAAAAATCCAAGTGTTAACATCAGGGTCTATCAGCCAACGTCTGGCTAATTAATGTTTATTCTCTAATGCCTATAATCGTTTGATTAAATCGGGCGATCGATTAATTGGTCGGGCCCAATTTTAACCTCATACTTCATGTAACTGATACATTTTAAATAAATGGGATTTACAATTTACATCTATACTATCAGTCAAAATGAAATCTTACAAATGCATGTTTAAATTCCACATTAAACTGCGGCAGATGCCAGACTTCCTGCCTGTGTCCCAGTGCATTCAGCAGCGCCATCTTGAGTCCATGAAGAGGTAGACAGGAACACTAACTGACAGATGGCAGTGGGAACTATATTTCTTTTTATCACGTGGTCCTCTGACAGACTTCTCAGTCAGTTTTTGTCCAGATAGTGAGCTTCATTTTAGATGATTCTGCTCCCCAGGATCATAGAGCTGAACGGCGGGCAGCCCCCTCTCACCTACAAGCGTTTCCAGACCCTGATCAGTCGACTGGATCCTCCCGAGTTGCCCGTGGAGACGCTGTCGGACAGTCTGATGGGCCGCTGTGTCACCCCCGTCTCTGAGGACCATGGAGACAAGTACGGGGTTCCATCCTTAGAGGAGCTGGGTGAGGACAAAAACACACACCTCAAACGTAGTCAAGTGCAGATCTACACTCCTCAGGCCTGAGTATCTTAGCACCACTGAAACCACAAACAACCCATAATGACCACTTTTACTATCAATGAAAAATAAATGAACCTCAACTAAAATAAGAAATTAAGCTGACATCTGTCCCTAATAAAAGCACACTTAAACTAAATGAATATCCCTTCCATAATTAACACTGTGCATTCACTAACACTCCTTAATCCAGTTACCCCATTTAAAGGAACATCTCCTATTAACTGTCTCTATTGGATTAATCAGGTAATAAGCTAAAGTTTCTGTCCACGTTTCTTCTTTCCGTTCACAGAAGGTTGCAGTTCATTCATACAATTAGCTGCACTGAAGCCATCTGCTGCTTCCACCTGTTTATAGATAAGATTTTTAAATTTAACCCTCTAATCCCACCAGGAGGAGATGTCTGCTTTCTCTCTGTAAAGGTTTTTACTCCACACCAACTGTCATCTGTCCCTTAAATCAGCCTGGTAACATGTGAAGCGTTTAGTGAGTCCAGCTGTCTGGTTTCCATTCACACACTATCCTCTTCTATCCATTCACAACCTGGCGGTGCCGTCACCATCTGCTGCTCACACCTGTGCACAGTGTCACCTCACCTGCTCAGAACCAGTACACGCTCAGATCAATTTAATATTGATACAAGATTGGAAATAGATTGTGGATAGAAATATGGATAAAACATTTTTGTTAGATTAATTCCCATTTTTGTCACATTGTTTCTCCACAGGATGTGATTTCAAACCTATGGTCATGTGTCACTGTAAAGATAATCTATTGTAGAGTTCTCAACAGGCCTGAATATTATAGCCCGACCCGCGGGTGTTTAACCCTGAACCCGACACGGCCCAAACCTGGCCAAAAAAAAAAATTAAAAATGCGTCATTATTGCATTCTAATACAGGCACACGGATAATGATAGTGATGATGACCAGATTTTTTACTCTATCAACCATAATGATGTAATAATGCTTGAATGAAACACCAAATGTTTTTTTGTCGGACTTCATACAATCAACACACTTTAAAATACAGAGGACCATCCTTATGGAACAATCTACCGACAACACTAAAATCAATATCCACACTGGCTTTGTTTAGTTAAGATTTGTAACGTTTCTGGATCTGTCAATTTGTACCTTTAATTTTATTTTTATTTTTTTCATATGTAAATTGTTTTTTTTTTTTGTTTTTTGTTTTTATTAATTCAGTATCTTTCATTTTTCTATGTTAATTCGTCTTTTTTTCTTTTCTATTTTTTATATTATGAATTTCTGTATTATCTTCTTACTTTGAAGACCACCGCTGTTGTTGTTGTTGTTGTTGTTTTTTACATAGGGGAGGTATTTTTATAAGCCTTTTTTGGCTTCTACCTCTCCTGCACGACGTTTAATTTTACTATTTTTATTGTTTATGCAGGTTATATAATGTGCAAATAAAAAACTAAACTAAACTAAAACTAAATGTGACTGGACATACTGGCGTGAGAACCGTGCAAAAGCTGAGCTAACTTCTACATTCTTCTGTAAGCAGACAATTATCACCAAAATGACAGTGGTGATTCAGTGTATTTCACAATAAACAACACACAGTAAGAAAAAGATGCGTCTTATTTAAAAAAAAAAAAAAAAAAGGAAGCCCGAGGGGCGACCCCAGTCATTTGTATTTTTAGCCCTGAGAACTCCAATCTATTGTATTGTAATTGATAGATATGTAAATGACATGAAATGTATTTCTCCTAAAGAAAAGGTATGACACAATAGTTATTAGCTGGAAGACTTTGCGTTGTGTAAGATTTTATTTAGTGTATGTGACATAACTGAAGGATTGTTGACTCATCCAACACGTGGCCACGGCGCTGTTGTAAACCAGAGAGCTGATTCATGTGAATGTTTCCAGGCTTCGACACCGAGGGCCTGCCTACAGCCGTGTGGCCAGGTGGAGAGACCGAGGCACTGACCAGGATAGAGCGCCACCTGGAGAGAAAAGTCAGTAACAGTCATTTTGGTCATGAATTGTTTTAGTCATACGATTTTTAAGAATGCAATAAATGTGTTTTTCTTCCTTTTCCAGGCATGGGTGGCAAATTTTGAGCGCCCCCGGATGAACGCCAACTCTCTGCTGGCCAGTCCGACAGGCCTCAGCCCCTACCTGCGCTTCGGCTGCCTCTCCTGCCGCCTCTTCTATTTCAAGCTCACTGACCTCTACCGCAAGGTCAGTGTGCAGCCTACCCAACTTTCAAAAACCAGCTCCAGCTTCCTGTGGCAAAATTTAGTATGGTTGCATCTGTATGTATTCTTGATGTGTTTGTATTCTTCTGTCGCAGGTGAAGAAGAACAGCTCTCCACCGCTCTCTCTGTACGGCCAGTTACTGTGGCGCGAGTTCTTCTACACCGCGGCGACCAACAACCCACGCTTCGACAAGATGGAGGGCAACCCCATCTGTGTACGCATCCCCTGGGACAAAAACCCGGAAGCGCTCGCCAAGTGGGCGGAGGCCAAGACGGGCTTTCCCTGGATAGACGCCATCATGACTCAGCTGAGGCAGGAGGGCTGGATCCATCACCTGGCCAGGCATGCAGTGGCGTGTTTCCTCACCAGGGGGGACCTGTGGATCAGCTGGGAGGAAGGGATGAAGGTGAGTGAAGGGATGAAGGGAGACTGAATTGATGCGAAAAAGAGAAAAGAAAGTCATGACAACATCTTTGAAGAAATTCCCCCCGACATATTATGGTGCAAATGTTGACTGGGGAATTAAAAATGATCTGATTAGATTACAATCTCAATGAATAGCGCACTTTACCTTTGGCTCATTTCCTGAGAAATGGCAAATCACAGGGGGGTGTCCATGTCATCCCCCATTTGCAAATTTATTTTTAAACCACTGACTGGTTAAAATACACATCTCATCTCATCTCATCAGCCACGTTGCAGGAAATATGGTCACACTCTCTCCTGAGTGACAGTTGAATAAAGGCCATCATGACACCACTGTGAGGTTGACCTTAAAGCAGTAGGTGTGATTCCTCAATAACAGGAACTTCTGACCTTTGAAATCTTGAAAAAAACAAAATTATTTTAACTTTGTTGTTTTCTATTTTAAAAAGCATTGATTGTCCCCCCCCCCTCCTCACTGAGGTAATGATGTCATTTAGTGACTCCTAGCGACTTTTACGACAGCCAATAGGGACTTTCCTTACTGAGGAGTTGGCAACACTGGGTGCACCGCTAATTAGCTTAGCTCAAACGCTGGAAGTGTATAGGTAGTGTTAGCCTGCCTCCTACCCAAGCCGAAATCAGCAGTCAGAAGCTGATTTCATTTTAGCTCTAAACTCTGTAAATATATCACTTTATCAACATTTCAAACATTTTTAGGTGAGAAAGTAGCCATTTACAATTTTGTTCGGACGAATTCGGCGCTACTCAAGCTAGCCGTTGTGACCAACGCACTTCCGGTTACTTTCACAAAATAAAACACCTGTTGCCCTTTACATACAAAAAACCATGACAATAGAATTTGTGCTTTTACTTTGAAATAGGAAGCTAACCTAGCTACCCTCGATGTAGCTAGCTTGAATCAAAATAAACTGTCTTTGCTTGAACCCTCCGTTTTGACCGATCTCGTCCCGTTAGCGGCATTTGACCGCTCATGCCTTACCGGAGAGTTTTGTCAGCTCTGAGACGAAGATCGGCCCGCCGGTTTCCATTTAGAGTTGCTGAAGAGTTTCTCTGATGACTTTAGGTGGAGGCAGGCTAACACTACCTATGCACTTCCAGCGTTTGAGCTAAGCTAATTAGCGATACGCCAGCTCTGCTCGTATCTCCCTTGTTACTGCACGCACAGTCGAAAGGATGGTGTCTATTTGCTTGTCATAGACTCGGGAGTGAGGCAAGACACGAAAAAAAAAAAGTTGGTGTATCCCTTTAAAACTGTCAATAACTGAATGCTGCTTCACTTTGTTTGGTTTTGGTTCTGCGACACAATTTAACAGTTCTTTTTTTCAGAGCTTTTCAAGCTTAGCCCCAACAAATTCAATCATGTTTTTATGAAAAATATTTTCTTGAAATTTCACCCAGGGGACAAAAAAACCTTAATTGAAGAATAAGCCATACATAATGTCACTATTTTCACTGTATCTTTTAAATTTTAAAAGATACTGTGAAAATAGTGACTGATGAAATTTTGGTGCTCAAAGTTTTTTAAAAACTTTGAGCACCAAAATGTCATCAGTTCAACCTTGAATCCAAGAAAATTATTGTTTTTTTGAGATATAACATTGAAGAGGCGGAAAATGGATTTCGTGAGGTCACTGTGACCTTTTATCTTTGACCTTCGACCTCCAAATTTCGAATCAGTTTAATCTTGGAGCCCAAGGGGATGTTATGCATAATTTCTCACAGGTTCATCAAGAACCCGCCAGTCAGATATGGTGTAACAAACATGTGGATGTTGTGTTGTGTCGGTGCTGCTGCAGGTTTTTGAGGAGCTGCTTCTGGATGCAGACTGGAGCGTGAACGCAGGCAGCTGGATGTGGCTCTCCTGCAGTTCATTCTTTCAGCAGTTTTTCCACTGCTACTGCCCCGTGGGCTTCGGCCGGCGCACCGACCCCAACGGGGACTTCATCAGGTTGGTCACTTTCCTGGCCCCACCCCCTCTTGGTGCCAACAACTAATCCCCACCCCACCCCCTCCTCCCATCTGAATGGTACCTCTCCTCCCTCTGTCTCTCTGCACTGCACGAGCGGAAAAAGCAAACAAACAAAGACTTACTGCATATAAACACGTGCAAAATCAGCCACTCACATGAGACCAAGGAATAAGTAGAGAGTGCACATCATTTTAACAGGATGTGTTTAGGTGATTCAGTACAACACACACTTATGTACAGACACACACAGCTGACAGATTGAAGTTATCAGACAGTGGGAGGGAGGGAGGGAGGGATAAAGGGAGACCTCCAGATGATTGGGTAAGTCAAGAGAATAAGCATCCTTCCCTCCTCATCTTATTTTTGCCCATTGGTCCGTTGTGTCTTCTGTTCAAACTTCAGCACTTTTGGAATCAGGCATGTCTTTTGTAATAACCTCAGCATTCACGGTGTACTTCTCTTTTTTTTCTTCTTTTTTTTCTGTGAATATCTACTTGGTGATTGTGTGTGCTCGCGTTATTCTGAGTTAATCTAACTGTTGTCAGCAGATGATTTTTCTTTTTTTTTCCTTTTTTTTTTTACTGCAGAGGTGTAGATGAATTCTCTCTCTGGATGTGGCACTGTGTTTCTGTCTTGGCTCATCAAGGGGGACTGGGGGAAAAGCTCAGCTATCCCTCTCCCCTACTAAGATTGTAGCTGATTGCTTTTAAGATGATTGGCCGTTCTCAGCCAGGGGCTGCCTTGGATGGAAGCCGGGGTTTGAGCTGAGACGTCAGTGGCTGCTTGTTTGTCTGTGTGTTGTTGTTTTTTTTGTTTGTTTGTTTGTTTTTATGTATTGTGCAACCCTGAGGGACGGGACTTTGCTCACGCCCCAGCAGCACCCTCTAGGCAGGTTTATAACTCGGTAGCGTCTCATTTCGTCAAAAGGGATTCTGACCGCTTGGTAGGGAAATGCAAACGCCTTGCCTGCATTAAAAAAAGAAAGTTCCACCGCACTCAATGGGGTACATTCAATAAATTTATTTGTTAAAACCGCAGCAACGCGTTTCGCCCTGTGGGCTTCATCCAGCCTGATGAAGCCCACAGGGCGAAACGCGTTGCTGCGGTTTTAACAAATAAATTTATTGAATGTACCCCATTGAGTGCGGTGGAACTTCCTTTTTTCATGGTTTTTGTTCCTGACACCACCTGCACCATTGTGGAGTTTTATCTGAGTTGTGCAGGGGCAATCTTTTCTCTATTTTGGCCTTGCCTGCATTGGTTAGGTAGAGGACTATGAAGCATTACCCGGAGGGTAGTGAGGAGAGGCGTTGCACCGGCTGGAGCTCTGCCAGTCGCAGTGAAGCACGGTTGGCGCCGGTACTTGTTACCCGTGCCGTGCCCACGCGAGTCGGTTCACTGTCCAGGCACTAGGCAAAGCCCCTCATCCGACCCTTTGTGAAATGTTCAGTGGTGCTCTGCTTTACATTAATGCAGCCCTGCTGGTTCAGGTGGACCTGGAGAAGTGGCTGGTTGATATACTGTAGGCCCTGACAGAGAGAGAGAGAGAGAGAGAGAGAGAGACTCACACGCACCTTTCATGTTCACATAGGTATTCACAAATCACAAACTACCTCATATTTTGGACAGAAAAGAAAAAAGATTAAACGATTGTTCAAGAAACTAATATATTCTACAGTCTATTCCCTCATAGTTTTACCCTTTAAATTCTCATAATGTCACCACTTAATTCTAGTTATATTTAAATGTATTCTCAAATTCAGTATGTGGCCCTAATACTCTACCATGCCACAAACCAATGGAAGTGTCCATTAGTTTGTATGTGGCCAGCAAACTGACTGTAAAATACTTGCAAAGGCCAAATTCAAATCAATCCACAGTATCAATATTAGAAACTATCCAACTGACAACGTAGGGCTAGTTAAGCACATGAGCAGAAAATTGCACATCATATAAAAATATTACAATACGAGCAAAAAAAAAAAGCATATAAAACTCTGCATCACATCCATCCGCTGTCCTCTGCTGGACCGCTTGCTACTGGCAGGTCGTGTGTCTTCCTGGCAAAAAGGTTGTGGTCCCTTTTGGTAAAATGAGGGGGCCCCCTAGTGGGCCAGTCCAGAGTGTGGTGCTGTGGTTGTGGGAGGGTACAGTCAGCAGGGGGGCCGACAACCACTACAGTCTGAGGGACGGGGTGGGGGGGGATTACGTGGGAGGGGCAGGCATGAGCTCTTTTCTCAGTCCACCACTGTCTGATCAAGGGTGGGGGTGGGGGTGGGGGGGGGGGGGCTGAGCTGTGATGTATAATGGAAGACTTCTGTCACTGAGCAGGGAGCTTCAGTGTTGTTTGACCTAGATGTAGCTTTAGTCTAGACACAGACATGGACACGTAGATTCCAGTTTTTTTTTTACTTTGCTTTTTCTCCAGTGTTGCCCTTGAACTCATAAACAGGAACCTTTTTTTCCACATATACATATAATTATTATTATTAGATATAGATATAGAGATATAGATATAGATATAGATATAGATATAGATATAGATATAGATATAGATATAGATATAGATATAGAGATATAGATATAGATATAGACTGTAATTATATAATGTATAAAGAAAGAAAGCAAAAGACAGATCTGTCAATGGCAGAACCTTTCCATCATACACCAGCTCTGGTCAGGGGTTGGGGTGGTGGGGGATGAGTGGGGGGGGGGGGGGGTCAATACACACTGCTTTCTAATCGCGTGTTACAGTAGACGTCTCCTAGCATCATCAACCCAATCGGCAGCGATCTCTCTCTAGTGAAGGAGGGGTGGGACGGGGCGGTCTCCGTAAGCAACCGGAGCGCCGTCCGTCGGCTGCACCATCCCCGCCCACACCCCCCCCCCCCCTCTCTCTCTCTGCCTGTCAGCGTCTCACTGTGGCACTTCCTACAGTTCCACAGTTCCACTTGCCCCCCTCCTCTGTCCCGTCCGTCTCCCCTCCTCGGACTCGGTAAGGTCGGACCAAGCGCAGTAGGTAGGTTGCCTCTCTTTGTCACACGGAGCAAATCCACGACAGGCTAAAGGACAGACCTAAGCACACAAACTCCAGCAGGTTGGAACGGCACTGTGAGCTGAATTCTCTGCTTTTATTGGCTCCATCTCCTGGAGGATCACACAGTATTTCTTTGTCTGCGGCGTGGCTGCTATCACACCTTCTTACTGTAAAAAGTTGTTTGGGACCACAGCCTCTTGTTTTTCTTGACCTATAGTCCTCACTGTGCACTGTGGCACTAACTCGCCTCAGTGCCTGAGTCTCCAAAAGTTTCACAGTTGCAAAGCAGTGACTTTGTACTCATATACTCATGTACTGTAGCCATACTGTGCAGTGTTGTGGTTGTTTGTAGCTTTCATTTTGTTGCAACTATTTTTCCATAACACTTGTAAGCATGAAGTGCTGAAGACCAGCATGCTGTTCTCAGTTACAGAACATATACAGTATGGGCTGTAGAAATATATAAATAGAATGCATTAGAATATCATGAGGACATTATCTTTTTTCTTTAGAGACAAAGAGAAAAAAAAGTCTTACTGAATTTTCTTAATAGATACTCTATTCCATTTTTTTTAATACATATCTTCACATGGGTTTTACCTACTATAAGATATTTTTCTGCTTTGTTTTGAAAGAATAACCTTTTGCGTCACTCCAGCCCCCTCCCTCCCAGATTAACTCCACCTGTAACCTTCCACATCCTGTTGACACGAGCTGGCGTATCTAATGTCTCCCTGTGCTTCCAGACGATACTTACCTGTCCTCCGAGGTTTCCCCGCTAAGTTCATCTATGACCCGTGGAATGCTCCGGAGTCTGTGCAGGCGGCCGCCAAGTGCATAATTGGGGTCCATTACCCAAAGCCCATGGTGCATCATGCTGAGGCGAGCCGACTCAACATCGAGAGGATGAAGCAGATCTACCAGCAACTTAGCCGATACAGGGGATTGGGTGAGAGAAGAGACAAAATTCTACCAACACTAATATTTGCCGTGGTGGTGTAAAATGCTCCATGTTTAATATGTGGGGTTGGGAATCAAACTTTGATACTTTTATGGACTAATTAAATAACAGAGGATGGAAATGCCTTGTTGCATAATAGTGAATGAGTAAATACATCATTGCAGGTGACTTGCAGTTTATTTACATGAACACATTTGAGTGTGTGAAGAGAAATTAATCTTATGCAAAACAAAACAATTGACAGTAATTCTGTAAATGTATTTCATAAAAATTATAAGACCAGCAGCCAACCAGTAAAAAAATATGATAAATAGCTTGGCTTCCACAACAGTAAGATACATAAAAACAAAAAGATGAATATTTGTAAGATAATATGAAGAGAAGAATAAACCAGATGACTGGAAGTGGTCCCTCCAGAAAGTCAATTAAAAAAAACAATCATTAAATATAATAACCTCATAATATATTGATCTCTTCTCCAGATGTAAAAAACAAATATGTGCATATGTGTTTGTGTCTTCCAGGCCTGCTGGCATCGGTGCCGTCCACAAATGGGAATGGGAATGGAGGAATGATGGCCTACTCTCCTGGAGAGCAGCAACCAGGGACCAACAACAGCAACAACTCACACAGCAAGTCCATTTTAAACAAATAAGGACATGAAGATGTTTTCACCAAAGCTTTTGACAAAATGAAGCGGTGCTTACACGTCATCTTCTGTGGTGTTTCCCCCCAGTGCCTGGAGTGTCGGGGAGCTCCTGTGCAGCGGGGAACGGCAGCGGGAGCATCTTACTCAACTTTGACAGTGAGGAACAGACGGGGCCCGCCAGTGTTAGGCAACAGCAGCAACGACTCCAACCGCTGCCACAGCAACAACAACAACAGCAGCAGCAGCAACAACAACAACAGCAACAACAACAACAGCAGCAACGACTCCAACCGCTGCCACAGCAGCAACAACAACAACAACACCAACAGCATGGTAGGTCTCTCTCATCTTATGACCTCTTATTTCACTCTGTGATAGGTGCATTTTTCTGGCCTGTGCATTTATGAAAGTACCTTCATTAATTGCTGGTAACTGTCTAGTAGGACCTGGAAAGAGTTCAGGATCATTGCAGCAGTCCATGATTGATCAGAAAAGAAGCAGCAGAGTTCACACAGCTTGATTCTTGGTTCATTTTGTCCTTTGAATTTTTGCTTCAGGCTAAGATGTTTCAATTTTAAAGCAAAAATAATAATGATCAGCAGGTAAAGCAACTGGGATCAACAGTTAGTATAATATACATGAACTGTATTAAGCCAATCTTTAAAAAGCACAATGCATGCCAGTCACTTTCCCAATCAAGAGATCTCAAAACAACATGCACTGATAACTAAAGGTAATGAACCTACTGCTATGACTGTAGGGATTATGGCAATAGACGAATTTGCCAAAATGTTGAACTATCCCTTTAACAAAACCCCACAAAACATTCTGTTTATTGAATTTTTCCATATTCAAGACAAGTGTTTCAGTGACTTATTGTGAACATATTTTTTTCAACCCGAACCCCCCTCCCGTTCCCTCCCCCCGTTTCCCATGAACAAAAACCCCTTTAACGGCGGACTAGTGCCGCAGTGTCTGCGCCTATTAAATCTTTTTTTTGTATACTGCACGCAAGCTTTCCACGTCTTCTTCTCTGTTCTGTGTAGTTACTGTGTGTCACAGCGCCACAGTACAGTACACTACAGAGTTTTTAGTTGTTTTTAGTGGATTTGTGTGTACGCATACATTCCTTGAAACGATGCGGTGTTCCTGAAAAACTTTCTGAGAATGAACGAGAAAAAGACGGTTTTGGGAAAGCTCCATTTCCATGTGGACAAGGCCTCAGCCAATCAGACGACCCCCAGCTCCCCTCACATTCTGTAGGTGAATTGGTGTTCATTTAAGAGGAGCCAAGAGGACTGGTGAGGCAGGAGAGGGTTTAATTAATTTGGTTATTCATGTGCAATTTGTTCAATAAAAGTATGCACACAATTTTTTAAATTTTTTTTCGTATTTTTATTCAGTTTCATAGGTTATTCAGTGTTTGAGGGGAACTATTAGCAGGCTACCTATCAAAGCAGAAAGACACAGGAAGTGTATGGTTAACGTGCACACTTATTACTACTATTTGCGTATTTTTCGCAAGTCATATTGTCATCGCAGTGAACAGTGTCATCACACATCGCACATTTTGCTCACATTGTGCAGGTCTAGTAATCAGGCTACTTACATGCTAATTAGCACATTTAAAACAGTGTGATCTTAATAATGGATTTGAATACATCTGTTGCAGGATACCACTCAGTGCCAGACGCCAGCCAGACCATCACCAGCAGCCGACTCTTTCACGAGTTCGCTGTGCCTCAACACCCAGGTAACAGAGATGTTTCAAAATGATGAATGTGGTTTTGTTGTTTTGTTGAATGGCCTCCTCCCCAGTAGCCGTCATCATGAGCATCACATAAGATGCGTGAAAGCAGACATCACTTCTTGCTCCGCAGTGTTTTAAGTCTTTCTCGTCTCCCGCTCCCTCAGGTCTCCTCCTACACACCAGAGGCGGCATCACAGGAAAGAGGGAACGCGAGTCGGAACGAGAGGGGTCGGGGGAGGAAAGCCTGGCGTCCTGCTCCCTGCACAAGATGCAGAGGCAGAGTGCAGAGGTCAGACTTCTTCTCACTACCCCACCCAGGATATTGCATGACACCTGAGATGAGATGTCAGAATGTATTACCATGCAAAGATGTGCCTCTTGCTCATATTTTCACCGGCAGTTCGAGCGACATAATCAGGTGTTTAATATTTAGGTTGAAGGAAAAAAAAACAATCAGCCGCTGACTCACAATGTGTCTCAAGCTCAAGGAAAAGTTGAACAGAATAAAAACACAGCATGAAAACAGCTGTTGACGCAGGGGAATAGGAAGGTTGCGTAATTGGATGACACACATCAACCCACAGCGACATGTCATCGCCGGCCAGTGTACTGTACGTGTGTGTGTGTGTGTGTGTGTGTGTGTGAGAGAGACAGAGAGAGAGAGTGCCCACAGAGGGGAAAACATGTAGTTGTAGGCGGTGTTGATGCCGCCGGTGTATGTTGCCCTTTTATGCTTGGTAATAAATCATACATGCGATCACTGAAGGGCGCCAAGTTTTAAATCTGTCGAGGGAGATACACGAGACGATGGAGACTTGCTGGGCGTTATGATGAGTCTCTGCTCCCACTCCAAGATAAATATTTTCATCATCACGCAGTCTGTCAACAGAGGGACTCATCTCTGTAAATGTCAGCCCGTCGTAATTTTGCCACACTTAACAATAAAAAACGCAAAACAGGTGTTTGACTGCAGGGACACGATGCAAAACAATGGTGGAAGTCGGCAGTGGAAACAGGGGAAGTCACCTTGCTTTCACCTCAAATGCTCATTCGTGTGTGTTTTCCCTGTGTTTTCCCTGCAGACCACCTAGAGCCTGTCTCAACCCACATCAGTCACCAGGCAGCACAGAGGGGAACCCCAACGTGGCCATCTGTCCTCCAAACACAACGCAGCTCCAGACAAGACCGGCTCCTCTTCCGACAAACCTGAAACTCCACTTTTCTGTCTTTTACAGAGACCTCCACCCCCGCCCCGCCCTGCCCCGCCCCCCACCAACACCCCACAACACTGGGGTGTACACACAAAGGTGAAAATGTGATCTCTGGCTCACACTATGGCATTTGATAACACAGTCCGTTGACGTCGTTTATAGTCGTGTACAGACGGGTGTGGCAAACCTCAGAAGGACGCGCAAAGAAACGCCTCAAACTCAGAGCACGACAAATAATTTGTCAGAATATAAATGAATAAAAATACATAAAAAACAACAGTACATTATTGTCTTAAAACTGCTGCCACCAGCCAGTATATACTGTACAAACACTGAAGCAGCTACAAGTGTAAGTAATTAAATATTTAGTGTTTGTTTGTTTTTTTGGATGATGCAAAATCTCCATGCAAACGCCTCATCCACCATCTCATGCACCGATATGAAACCAAGCCAACTGTGTCAGGGTTTACAGAGATGTTTTTCTACTTTTACTACAGCTTTGTATTATTTACCTTTACAAGGAAAACACAACACATTCACTGCATCATACTTGATAACACATAATTCCATCACACTTCAAACTTACACTGATAGTGTATTTGTTGTGGAGATAAAACACTTGTAGTTTTTTCCCCAGGAAATAAGAATCTCTATTTCCAAAAAAAAAAGAATAAGGACAGCTTTTAGTACTGTTTTAGTAACTGTTTCAGTACTGTTATCGCCTCTGATTTTTATATTTTACCAGACTAGAAGCACATGTTTATTCACAGTAACAGCCTGGCCCGCTGATTCAGGGACTTCAGTCTTAGTAGTGTGCATGTGAATACTAATATAGATCCTTCAGGTACCAGAGGGTCTAACTGGTGGACGAGTGTGATAACCCTCCTCAGTAACACAAGTGCAGCTGGTCACAGTCCATGGGAACATCTACCACTGCCTGCTCAGCATGTGTGATCTCCATGCGTATCGGCAGCTAAAAACAGTGTTTTGTTTTTTTGTTTTTGTTCAGACAGTTTTTAAGACGTACAGTGCGTGCATCTCAGTCATGTATAAGGTTACCGGAATGTCTCTAAAGACATATTTAGAGTGTCTCTCTGTAGATTATTTAATGTACAGTTTGCCAACTTGGCTCTAAAACCGGCTATAGAAGAACAACATGATGGGTAAGTTATAGCTCAATATTTTTAGAGCTTAAACTTTTCTACAAAGGAACCATCAAGTAAACATGTTGGAGTTTCTTCTTGTTTTGTCTTTTCTTTTTTTTTCATATAAAACCATTTAGATCCTGATCAGAGATTTTCGTGATTCCCATCAACATCAGTCCAAAATGAGCAGTTCTCTGTCATTGTATAGGAGTTCAGTTTCTATGCGCCATCTTCATCTTTAGTTTCAAGTGTTGCTTTTGTTATCTCCAAGGTTTCACACTGTCAGATTAACTGTGAATCAGTGTGGATTTGACATTTTCCTCGCAGCTGTCGACCATCAGAGCCTGGACGATCCATTCTGTTCTCACTTTTATTTCACCAGACTAAAGTCAGTCACATTTTCACCTTTGTCCCCACCCCGCCTCCCCACCCCACCAACAAAACCTTCAGTTTCAAAAGTGTCTCAGTGCCCGCACAAATTTATAGACAAATCACTCTATCCGGAGTGTCAATGATTTTTGTCTTTTGTCGTATTGCTATTGTGAAACTCATGCATCAACCAAAAGAAAGCAGATTTCAGTGTCAGTGTGGGAGAGGAAGTAGTTTGAGGTAACGTTCTTAAAAAAAAAAAACAATCTGGAGGACACAGAAGGCAGTTGGTTCCAGTCTCCTCTCAGAGGCGTCACATTTTTTCTAAGATTTCTTATAAAAACCAAAAAAGAGTTGCAAAACAAACTGGAAGGAAGAAACTAAAAACTATAAGTTCGAGTCGACACAATAAACGACAGGCGACGACATCTGATCCAAATGAGCCTTCCAAATCTGTCGGTGAAACAGAACCCAACATTCCTCTGAAACAAGCAAGCCGTCCTGATGAAGGATTCCTGCTACTGTACAAGGACTTGAACTATATATATAGAGAGAGATATAGACTGTATGACTACAGGTGACATTTTGCGCTCTGGGTTTAATTGAAACAAGTCTGTCTGAACTTGGAGGTGTAGCAGTGCTGCAGAACGGCTGGAAACGTGCCCACTGTGTGAGTCGTATAGCAAACAAGGTTTCAAAATGGCCGCTGCAAAGTCATCTATGGGAGGATTTGTGTAACAACACTGATAAAAGTTGGTGTCTCATTAAGGCTCCGTCCACCCTCCACTGTCACCTTTCATTCACATGAGAAGAATGCAGTTGAAATGAACCAGAGAATGTAGGATTCCTCCTGTTGAGTTAACCCCCCCGCCACCCCGCCACACACACACACACACTGTAATTCTCCAATAAAACCAAAATACTACCAACACCAGAGCTAGTTAATCAATTAAAATATCTACTAATTTACCAGAATTGTTTTCTCCTGCAGGCTGGAGACAATAATTACACAAATTGTCAACAATTGACAAACTGGAGCAGAAACTGTGTGCCATAAAATATTGTTACAAATTTAGAAGTTGGAAATAAATGATACAAACTTGGGTTAAACACACAACCCACTTAAACATATACATACACATTCAACACACTGCTACCACAAGTTATTCAAATCCTTCTACCCATGTAAACAGAAGGCATCCTACAGACAGCCTTTGTAGTGGTGAGTTATGTAAGGTCTGTGAGGAAGCCCAGTCTGCCATCAACAAGCATAATTTCACTACCAATGGTTTGACTATTGATTGGTTTCAGAATCTATATAGTATGTTTTGTTATGAGCCAAGCTGACTGCAGAGAAGACACTTTTTTTTCTTCCTCAAAAAGCTAAAAAAGAGCTTCAGAAACATGACATACTGTTATTTCACAATGCTGTAGGTTCTACAGACCATGAGTTTTTAAAGTCCAAGTCAAAGTTTGATCATGAAGTCCACAATAAAAACTCCAGACAGTGACTTAAAGTGATGGCTAAACCTGCTCCACACTCTCAACAGATACCAAAATAAAGCCTTTAGGTCCAGTTTTAGCTGTTAATATTTATATAACTGACATCGATCAAGTCTTAATTTGAAAAACCCTGCAGATTGGGGTTGTAGATGTAAGTTCTGGTGTCAGTGGAGCCGTGATGACTCATGTCTGTGTACAGTTCTCGATATTCGTCCATCTGTGATTGTACTCGACTCCAGGACTAACAGAGGGTGGGGGCAGGTGGGATGGGTGGGTGGAGAAGGATAAAGAGTATTGTAGTGTTTCTGTATTATAATTCTGTATGTTCTCAAGAGGATTTGAACATTGATAGCTTTTTTTGTAGCATTTATCACCATGGAAAAACAAGTTGAACCAAGTTTTTATTCTTGCTTTTTCTTTTTCTTTTATTATGTTTCTGTTTTGTTCTCCCTTCTGTTACATGAAGGTGAAAACTGATGCCATCTATCATCTCTGTAATATTGTGCTCTATCTCTGTCTCTCCTTGTGTTGTGAAAGGCTTTTCTTGTGCTTGATCAAGTTCATGACGGGAAATTAAAAATTGTTACAACTTGATATCTTTTTTATTTTTCACCTTCTTCATCAGCAGTAAAGCAATAACCTGGCCATAATCCACATTTACATCTGGAGATGCCTGTAAAAATCTGTTTGATAAGTAGAGCCGGAGATTAAGTTAAAGTGTAAAGTAGGTACTAATTTGCGTGTTAAAGGAACTTGTGGAGGACACGAGTCTTCAAGAGGTCCATTTATTTAAACCTTTATTTTAACTTGTTGGTCACTGAGGTTTCCCTCATTTACAGGGACGACGAGTTTAGAAGCAGCAGCAGAAAATAAATACAATTACACTGAATAACAATTGCAGGATGATTTACAAAAGTCAGACACCATACATTTAAAATCAGCAAGAGAGGGAATATTCTCCAGCCCCAAAGTATGTTGGAGAATATGCCACGAATTTGGAGCATCAAAGGAAAAGGCAGATTTACCAAGATCTGAATGTACAAAATGGACCTTAAGAAATAACAAGCCACTAGAGCGAGTAGAATAAGATCCAGAGCGCCGTTCTAATAGAGATGAGATGTATGGGGGCTGTTTACCAGTAAGGGCCTTGAAGATGAACATATACCAGTGCTTCATGCGTCTGTCAGAAAGGGAGGACCAACCAACTTTTCTATGATGAGTGTCATATCTATGCCTGGTAATAAATCTGAGAGCAGAGTGATAAATGGAATCCAGAGGTTTGAGGGTTGTAGCTGCTGCATGTGGTTTTTTGTGGTTAATGGGTTAGGGTTAGGGTTAGGGTTAGGGCTAATTTCTTGACATCATGACGTAATTAACGGCCTGTAAATTAAAGGGTTACCCCCTCATCCCCTCGCCCTATCCTGCCCTATTAAGAGTCATCCCAAACCAATTAGTGTAGAGTGTGACTGGACTGTCCAGTCCTCAAACAGTGAGTCTGCATCAGTGCAGACTAATGATGATCTGAGCAGGAAGTGCAACAGGAGACTCGAGGAAACGATGTACAAATATAAGAGGTCCTTATTTATTCCACTATATCTGGTATTTTAAGGTGTATTCAGACCTGGCTTGTTTGGAGCAGTTATTCTGAGACAGGGAGTCGCAGGTCTGAATAAACCCTTAAATTTAACACTCACACATAGGCATGTATGTAGCTTAATATAGGGACAGTAAGAAAATAAAACAAAGCAGCTTATGAAATGTTTATCTCGTGTTTTTCAGTAACACTTTGTCCTTATGTATTTTCTCTATCAATGTAAAGCACTTTGACTCACCTTGAATTAGAAATATGCCATACAAACAAAGCTGCTTTGATGGTATCCCAGGTGTATAGGTCCTGGGCCAGGCTCACTGAAGGGGCGAGGAACTTACAGCAAAGGCCATCAGCCATCAGCTATTCTTACTTAGTATATATCCTGTGGAACAGTGTGACAACTGCAGCAGCAATGTAAGCTAAATGTCTTGTCAATCACCACAGTGACAGCTGCTTCACTCCTCTAATAAAGTGGCTTCTTTGGCTTCTTTTTTGATTTTGAGTGACACTCAGCAGTGAAGTGAAAGCAGATTGTGAGTGGTTTGGGTTTAGGCCTAATGGTTGAAAGTCACTCATTTACTGTTGCAGGGCACAAACACTTCCGGTTGCCATCTGCTTCCGCTTCCTAATGTTTTGGTAGGTAGCTGCTCAGCTAGTCGACAATGAAAAAGGTTAAAATGTTTAAATACCAGTGAGCATTTGGTACAATAGCTGAGCACTTATGTGTGCCATTGTGTGCCAGGCATCTAGTTTTTTTCACTTTTCCTGCCGATGAAGATAAGGTCTAAGTGGATCGCCGCTATCCGCAGGGACCAGGTGCCCGTCTTCCCCTCTCCTCCAGAATAAGGTGTTTTCCTCCTACAAATCCCACTGCACTCTGAAGGGGCTCATTGGGATTGCACCACGTGGGGCAGTGACAGTGATTCATCTCTGCACTGTATGCCCAGTCTATCAGCGAAAAGTAGATCACACGTGAATCTGGTCTCCTCACCCTCCTAACACCTGGGATGGCTGTCATGATAGACAGAGGTTTTCTTATTGATGACGTTGTACCCTGCAAGATTTACAGGCCAGTATTCCTCTCTGGCTGGTGTCCAATATCTACAGGTGAAGTTATGGAGACCCAGGCCATAGCACATCTCAGGGTGCATGTGGAGCGCCTCATTCGCCGGGTCAAGGACCACCAATTCTTTGACTCTGAAATTCCCCTATGGCTTTTTGTGAGCATCAACCAACTCTACACTGTGGCCTGTCTTCTCACAAATTATGAAAATGACCCAATGGTACCCAAGGTCTGAGTAATAGCAACAAAGCCCCCATTTTTTGAGGAAGGACTTTCAACACGTGTGTATAAATGTATATAAATATAGTGTATATAAATATACAGTGTGACCAATACAGTGTGACCAAGCTTTCAGTCAGACGACCTTCATCAGGGCATTGCACATGCAATCTGAAAGCTTGGTTTGCACACCAAAGGCAGTCACACTGTATATTTATAGATTTTAGTAGGGATGCACCAATCTGGCTTTTTCAGTCCCGATCAGATACCAATACGTGGGCTTAGCGTGTCGCCCGATACCCGATACAGATCCGATACCACTGTTGAATTAATAAACTGTACACCAGGGTTCCCCAATTAGATTTAAATGTTCTTCAATTAGATTTAAAAAATGGTCAAAATGTCACAAATTCAGTTATCTAAACAAAAATCTGATAATACATGAACTGTATCATTATCAAAATACGGTGAAAAACATGTCCCTGCACTTTCCAGACACACAAATGCTTGAAAATTTAAAAAGATCATCCACATTAAACCAAAATTATGTAATTTAAAACCATTTTAAATGATGATGATCATTTCAGTTTATATATTTACTGTTTTGTTTTATTTTTTTCAGTTTTAATTTCCTTTGTACCTAAAAAAACACTTGTCCCACTGCCATGGTTCAACGCTATTGGACAGTGTAAAAATATTTCCTCTTTTTTGTTTAAAAAAAAAAAAAAGTGGTCAATAATGAGCAAACACTGGGCTTAATATATGAATAAAATTAAATCTAAATTGGCTGTTTAATAATAAAAATATTTTTAAAAGAATTCTGTCCTTCGATTTGGTGTCATTGGTGTTACTGATATCACAGACCATTATTTTGAAAGGTTAAGAATATGTAAGAGAACTCCCAAGGTCAGAAAGAAGAAGAAGAAAAAGAGCCATTTAAGACAATACATTGTGAGTGTCTCTTTCATGAGTAAAAAGTAAGATATTTCCAATTAAAATGTCATTTTTCAATGTGGTTCTTTTTTTGTGTCATTGGTGTTACTTTGATTTAGCCAGGCTAGCGCCGCCTACTGGTTCCGGCAAATTTCATTTGCCTCAACAATGTAGTCAGGACACTAGCAATGCGTTTCGGTTTGCTCCGTCCGCCAGAGCGGACGGACCAATCAGCGAACAGACGGGTAAGTGAAGGCGATGACGTTGAACTCAAGCGCTCAAGATTAACATATGAGCTTAACCGGTGTATAGCACACGTGACCACCAAGCAGCAGCGATTAGTTGAAGCAAATGTAAGCAACCGCCTCCCGGAAGCAAACAAATCCCTATGGCTCAGGTTCAGACGCTTTTTGAAATGTAATGAAATAAGCGGCTGATGCATCAGGCTAACTTTGATTTGCGCTATAATGAAATATTTTTATGGAAAAAAAACAGTTTAATAAGTATAATTTATAGATTTTAAGGTGCTAACTCATGCTGGCTTTGAGCTAGCTTGGACACTATTTTGTGTAATTAGCCTTTTATAGATATTTGTCATTGGTGTTACTGTCATTGGTGTTACCACACACCAATGACAGAAAACTCAATACGTTTGATAGATGAAAAAAAAAGAAAAATATTATAGTTGTCCATTATAGTTGGTAACATGGTCAACATGCTAATAAATAGTTCCCACTAAATTAAATTTGTGAAAACTGAATTAAAAATTTTTACTTTTTTGACTCGGAAAATCACCGTATTTTGAACTAATAGTTAATTAATCAGTAGTTCCTCAGTAACTACTCTAATTTTGTGTAGCTTAGTTCCTCAGTAACTACTGTAATTTTGTGTACCTCAATTCCTCACTAACTACTCATTAGTTCCTCATTAGTTCTTCATTAGTTACTCATTAACTACTCTAATTTTGTGTACCTTATTGTAAAGTGTTACCAAGCCGGCTCTGGTCTATTGCACAATATTGTATTCTGCAAATCAGGCACACAAATTATTATATTATATTATATTATATTATATTATATTATATTATATTATATTATATTATATTATATTATATTATATTATATTATCAGATAAATGTTTCCTCTTCCCAGTCTCTTAATTTGCTTCCTAGGTGCACCGGTTGCTGAGGCTGGAGTTGGTTGCGAGAGAAGCTGAGCTGGTGTAAATTGAGCCAGTGTTGTCTTCCTGTTTTTTGGGATAAGTACCAGTTGAAATGTAAATATGGGTTTTGGGATGAAGTTATTGAAAGAAAAGAAAAAATGTCCTTTTGATTTATTTTGCCTTGTAAAAGAAAATGTTGCGTTCTGATGTCGGTGATCCCTTTGGGACCCCTATACTTTTCTTTTTTCCTTTAACGCATCTCACTCACACTCACGCCTCATCACATTTATACACAGTCATCACCTGCACCCACACTACTGACTCCACTGAAAACTCACAACTCACCAGTTAATGAATGTTATGATTTGGCTTATTATAATTTGGATAATACATTGGTTCTCTTTGTTAAGCATATACCCGTGTCTCCCCTCTTTTGTTGCGGCCATTTGAGCCGCAACCCTGGGTCGTAACACTATAAATATGTCCACTTAATTATCCCCTCTACCTAAAACAATACCTGTCCTCTACCATCTTACTCTGTCAGACGTTCACATCAACTGTTTTTTTCTGTCCCAAGAACTTCAAAAGAAATTGGTAGATGTGCTTTCAAACACAAAGCCCCCTCTGACTGGAATAACCACCATCTGTTATTAGATCTGTCACTTCCTTCCATCTGTTCAAGACCTCACCAATGTCCTTGTTTCAGACCCCTTGCTGTTGTTATTAGGGTCCGGGCTGCTTAGCAGCCAGGACACAATTTTGCAACTTCCACCAAAATGTAGCCCCTATACTGCTGAAACTTTTGTCCACTTAAACTCATTACAAATTATTAAGTCCATCAGTCTGTTTTTTTCAAAAACTGTAACATTTATCAAACCTCCTCCTAAATCTCCTCCCACCTTTTTGCTTAATTGTCACCAAATTTACTAGAGAGCATCTCCAGACTGTCCTCCACAAAACTTGTTTCTCACATTTTTGATTTATCAAAAATTGAGCCTACAGTGCATCAAAACATTTGACTGTAAACACTACTGTAAGCATATACCACCCAATTCTTGCTAAATACATTTTCAATCTTACTGAAAAAAATTGACAATATTGTGGATTCGTGGTTGATGAAGTTTGGCAAATATTAGAATTTTATCTTAAATTCTGCTCTCATGGGAACAACTATCTGGCAATTTTAAACATCAGATTTTCTTTTGTGAAGCAAAACACTTATCATTAAAAACAAATCACCAACATTCCCATGCTGTCTAGATGCAATTTATGTATTGTCAGATTTTTGTTTAGAAACACAATTTGTGACATTTTGACCTTTTTTGAAATCTGCCATGACACCACACAGCAGGTCTCACTTCCAGACAATTAGCTCAGTGAGTTAGGAGCTGGGTCTTGGTGTCGGAGGATGTGGGTTGACAAGGGCGTTGATGATAACACATAAAAATACCAGATGGTCTTTGTTAAACAAATGTACAAGATCTTAGAGTCATAGTAGATGATATTTGACAAATACATTTTACCTCAAAAATGGAATTTTCTTTTTACAGTGGTTTCAAATCTGCCTGCACGACAGTGAATGGCTTACTCAATTTGTGAAGCCACTGTTGAACTGCCACTTGCCAATTAGCTCAGTGAGATAGACAAAGGTCTTTGGTTCCAGAAGTTGTGTGGGTTAAATCCTCAACTAGTGCAAAATGAACATTATAAGGTCAACTGTCCTGTCTTCCTATTCTCCTGTTTGTTGCTCAGAATTTGCCTAAATTTGCCAAAGAATAGCCCGGACCCGACCCATCACTGCGCAGCAGCTATATAATTTATTTTTATGTTTTCAAGACTGTATTGTACTGTCTGATTGTTTGTATGTCTAGGACCCCCTGGAAGACGAGATGATATATCTCAAGGGGTTATCCTTGAAAAAAATTGGAAAAATAAACGCCCAAACCATCTTTTTCAAGCCAGTGACAGTTCGATCTTGGTCCAAGCCGTGTAACTAATTTCTACAAGAAAAAACAACAAGGAACAAATACCTGGATTAAAATAGTCCCACTTTCACCATAACAGTCCTTTTTAAAATTTTTAAAAACTGAGACATTTTGCACCCTCCGTTTAGACGCAAGCGGAGAATTCGCCCCTGAAAACGATGCTTTTTGAAAACTCCGGCCAGAGTGGAGATTTTGGAAAACTCTGTTTGCACTAAGCCGGTGCATATTCTCATTTGCCCAGGTCATAGTTTCTGTTTGCACGCTTGCATGTAATTGTAAACAGAGAAAAACTGAGATTTGGGTAGCCGACGTCAGACCCTGACGTCTAACCGTTACCAAAGACGGCAGAGTAGTTATATTTGCCGTGTACCGTAACCACATTATAACATAATAAAATAAATAAATAATAAAATTTAAAGCAGAAGTAAGCGATCCGGTCGTTTTGACTAACTTCTTGTCAGCCGATGGAGTTAGCAGTCCCCGCCCTCGTCATGGATCTATTGGCCCTCGTCCCTACGTCACCACACTCACGCGCATCCCTTGGCTGCACACACAGAGAGGACTGCCCCTTTATGCCGTTCTCTCTCCTCATTGGATAAAGGTTGTAGGATACAAGGAAAGTTTTCTCCTCGGCTCAGAGCAGAGCAGAGTGACTGACAGACCCGTGTTTCGGACCAAACACTCTATGTAAGTGATTGCTGTCGGACATAGGCGGCGCTAGGGCAGAAGGAATGGGGAAGCTACGGGACAAAAAAAAAAAAGAAAAAGAAAAAAAAGTCTTTACCCAGGCAGATATACTGTAGCCTATATAGTTTTGATGTTCATCAAACTGAGATGCAGCAGAATGATTCCTTTCATTCTCTACTTGTTTTTTTTTTGTTGTTTTTTTTTTTGCTTTTGTAGTGGCCCATAATTAACCTAATCAATGTTCTTACCCTAAGCAGCACGCCACGGGGCGTTTGTGTCATATTTTTCAACTATTTCTTCAGGTTTAAATCCTCTTAGTTGTCGCTCTCGATGTACAGAAGCAACAGAGTTGACAGTATCTGCTGTGCCATTGTCCTCATCCAGTTGCGCAACTCCTGTGAGAATGTGCGCTCACACAGGTGTCCAGAGGTAGGCCGGTGACTGGAGGAGGGAGGCAGCAGGTGTCCGGGCGGTCGGGGCTGCTGTCTGGACGTAACTTAGGCCAGTGACTGGAGGAGGGTGTGCGCAGGTGTTCGGGGGGGCGCGGCTGTCCGGAGGTAGACCGGTGACTCGCGGGCAGTGGCCGGTATCCGGGGGGGGGGCAGCCGGTGTCATCATGGAGGCCAGTGGCAGGAGAGAAGGCGGCAGCCGGTCGTGGAAGCATCGTGGTCGGCTTCATTGCTGCTGCTTCATGGGACTCTCGGACTCGTCAATTTTGATATTCAAAAACCTTCTAATGTCCGTTTTACCGGGCTTTTTTCTTTTAATTTCGCTGGACTGTCAGTGACTACAGTAGCATAGCGAGGCAAAGGGGTAAGCTTCTACGCTGCGCGTTGTAGCTACGCCGTGTGTACTTAATGACGCAGGTAACCAGTCATATACCACTGAAATAAAAAATAAATAAACCATCGACATAGATAATACTTTAAAAATGTGTGTTTTAATGTATTTCCCACCTCTTTCTAAAATATAATTTAAAAACAACAACGAAAAAAAAAACATTATTTTATTTTTTCATTTTATTATTTGTGATGATTCATTTTCTGTGACAATCTAGGGGAAGCTAAGCTTCCCTTAGCCTATTGATAGCGCCGCCTATGCTGTCGGAAGATACAACTATTTTAAGCGGCGTTCACACCGGACGCGATAGACGCGAATACAATCGCGCCAGACGCTTCATTCGCACCGCTTGGTCATTTTGGATCATTCGCGTCCATCGCGTCATTCGCGCTAGACGCTCCGCCCGTTAATTTGAAAACCGGTGATCTCAACCTGCTCTCTTTCCATGTTGATCGTGGCTGATATCACCACCGTTGCTGCACTGTAGCCTACTTGCTGTACAAGTCTCAGAAACACTGGAAAACCACCCGCCGTCGTGTCTGGGTTCACTGTGTGTGTGTGTTTTTTTTTTTTTTTGTTCACTCTGTGTAGAAGACGGCAGCGGTGCCCACACACAGCAATATACAATTAGCTTCTCCTTCATGTTGTTCTGAGTGTAAACAACCGTACAGAGAAGTGGCGTCGTCGGCTTGAACTCGGCGCTGATTGGATGTCACGGCGCGATGCCGCCTGAAAAGTTCAATATTTTCAACTTCATTCGCGCCGCTCCAGACGCTTCATTCGCGCCGCGTCTCATCGCGCCAGACGCTCCATTCGCGCCGCCTCCGCCTGCATCGCGTGTCATTGCGCCATTTACATTGATTTTCAATGTAGAGTTGCCGCTCCATTCGCGTCTATCGCGTCCGGTGTGAACGCCCCTTAAGACTTATATTAACACAAACATTCCGCTTACTTCTGCCTTAATTTGTTTTTGTTGGCTGAATATATATTCAAATTCAAAGGAATATTGATTGAGTGAGATTCTATTGAAATCCTTCTCAAAATAAAAATATTCCTGCTCTGATTTGAGCTGCCCAGTAATACCACATGAGATTTGGTAGCTGTAATCCACCTCTATCGTATGGTAGATATAACAATGTGAGCCTGAGCCTGGGACACCTGTTGTTCAAAATGAAGGAGGAGAAGAGCTTTTCAAGTGACTGGAAAAAAGAAAGTGGAACCAAGGAACCCAGGTGTACAGTTTATTAATTCAACCGATACGCTAAGCCCAGGTATCGGTATTGGGACTGAAAAAACTGGATTGGTGCATCCTTAATTATGACATAATTAATCATTTCAAAATCTTTGCCAAGTATCCACACACCCTGCCGTGTGAACATGCCTCGGAGGGCTCTTCAGATCTCAGTACACACCAGAGGAGGCTGTTTGAGTATATTACCTTAATTATTTAGACACCGTAACAAAGGGGATCAAAGGTCATGCATTTCCTGTTCAAATATTTTCTAAAGGTGACCCATACCCATGTATTATTTACTGCCTATCTTCAGGGCATACACAGCCCAAAGGGTCATATTATGCAACCACAATAGATCTTGGTGAGTCAGCAGATGTATGAAAGAGGTTTGACGAGTAAAACAAAAGAATATGATTGACTTCAGAAACAAGCTTACATCATCAGACTTTTTAGGTTAACATTCGTTGGTGTTTTGAAATTTAAAAAAAAAACACCAGGATATATTTTTAGCACTGGGAAACCCTTCTGACTTAAGAGACACAACAAACCAGAAATGCCCGCAGCAGAGCAGTGTCTGGAGCTTGGGAAATTGTATTGATGTGTTTGAGATTTCTTTCTCTATCTGCTGTGTGTTTTTCTCATTCTCTGGAGCTGTATTTATGAAGTTCACAGTAAAACAGCATTGACTGCCTTCTTCTAATGTGGTATACACCAGTGCTTTTCAACCTTTTTTGAGCCACGGCACATTTTATTCATTAAAAAAATCCCGTGGCACACCACTAACCAAAAATGTTACAAAATGACACAGTGCAGGCTAATACAGTAAATATAATACACATACATCTCTTACAGTGTAGTTGGTTTGTTCTGACTCAGTAATGGACATTGCTAAGGCCAGGTCATTGTGCAGGCTTCTGCCACTACACCCATTGACATAAAAGAGTCCTATTTTATTAGCCAACTCTGCCAGACAGTCACTAGACACAGATGCTCAACAAACCCAAATTATTTTTAGGAGCTAAATAATATTTGTGTGGACACAAACTGTTAACTGATAACAAGAACTTTGGCCGATTCTTCTTCTTCCACAATCGATTGTAAACACAATCACAGTCAAAAATACAACAGACAGCTGTCAAAATGACTAGATCACTCCCAATTTGTAAAGTAATTTCAGTGATTTAAGTCAGTGACACACAAACAAGGTCTTAAAGTGATAGTAGTGACTTTTTTGAAGTGGGGTTGTATGAGGTACAAGTGGCCACTAAGTATAATATCCGCAGTAGAAAGGCCTCTGCAGTACACTGTTGCGAATGAGGGACAATTAATCAGCGTATTTTTAAATAAATAAACTGCATAAGCAGTGTGGAAGCAGTGGAGGAGGAAGTGGTTGGACAGAAAAAGGGGAAGGAAAGAGATCTATTGCAATTTACAAATTTATAACGTTGAATGAAGAAATGCAATGACTCAGTGGATGGAGAACACCGTTTAAGTTCATTTCTAAGTTGTGGATCAAAATGGTATATTAAGACATGATTCATGGAATTCCAACAGGCCACCCAGTCTGATTTCACCTGTGTGTTCATCTGTCCTATGAATCAGATGAGGAAAACTCAGCTCAACAACACCTGAAGGGTTTAATGAGACAGATAGGAATGAATGAGAAAGCCCATTGATGATTTTGTAGATGTAATTTGAATCACCTTAAAGGGATACTTCACCCAAAATCAATAATTCACCAATTTTCTACTAACCGTCATGCCAAGGAAGGGTTTGGAGAACTTTCAGAGTCATCAAAACGCTTTTGGAGTTCCAGGGGGGGTCCGGCTGGCAACGGATTTTCATATAGCCGTTGCACCTGTTTGTGTTGTCTTCTCCCTGTCCCCCCCATCTGCCACTACCCTTATCTTGTCTTTATGTAAGCGGCTTTGGGTTCCTGAAAAGTCCAATGAATTATTATTATTATTATTATTATTATATAATGGCGGGGGATAGAGCTCACTTTTAAATCGTCACAACATCACAACACACACACTATGAAACACCCAAATACCTCCATACTGCATACTCCGTACTGACCCTAGTGTCCTGAAGCCGCCACATGAAAAAGTTGTTTGGAAAATATGAATTTGATCTCTGTTTTTAGCCTTGTTGTAGCAGTAGCTCCCAGTGGCTGCCAGATTTGCTGTGAGATGTTCTTCCGTGTTTACATCCTAGATCCAATGGTTTACAACGACGAACGAAAATCTCGCAGCAAATCTCGCGCATACGCACAAACGTCAACACAGCCACTGGGAGCTACTACTACAACAAGGCTAAAAATGGCGCCGTTTACCAAAGACGGCAACGGTACCAAATTCACTTAGGCTACTGTGCTCCACCACACTGGTAGCAGACAGTTGCCCTTCTCAACCAGAGTACCAGTACCACTAATCCTACATAGTGTTGCTTTAAACTCTGATATGACATAGACAGCTGGCCAGTGAAGGGCGCTGAGCTACCTGTAGTAGTATGTTGCAGACATGAAAACATAATGTTATCATTTAGTCTGAATAAACCTGTGAATTATTTATAAATGAGGCAGTTACCAGCTGCTGCTATTCAACATCTTCACAATATCTGACAATCACACAAGTCGAATCCTGCTGCGAAGCCTTTCGACATGCTCTAACCCATGACTTATTATTACATTATTCACTTCACAACACAACAGGTCCTCCAACCTGAACAACCAATGAGGCAGTTTTTGTCTGTTTGTTTTGTTATGTTTTTTTTTTTACAACCACATAGGTCGGAACCATATGTGTTTCCTGACATGCTGTACCTACAGTGCCATGCATAATGGTAATTGTTTTCATGGTTACCATAATAAACACACTAACTGTATTGGCATACCAATACCAAACCAGTACCAAATGACTACAGTAATGTGAATTGCTTCATTAGGTGTAGACTTGGTTGCGTTGGTTAGGGTTTAGGAAAAGAACATGACTCGTCAATATATCTGACTTATGTAGGGATAACTCCATGAAACTACTGGTCTGACTGATCTATCCAACCACCAATATCACCCCAGCTTCATCCTAATGGGAACTTTTGTGCTCTTTGCACAACGTCTCCACTCCTGTAATGATTACTGTGTGTCCAGTTAAGTGTCTCCTAAAAGAGAAAATAAACATGGATCATAACAACCTGCTGTGTTTTTTGTTTCATGTACCTGTGCTTGATGTGTTGATATTGTGTCATTATTGTATTAAACCATACATTCTTTGTACTTATGAAATTGCCTTAGATGGTTAGGGTTAGGTTAGATTTTAGGTAGAAATAGGAATTGTTTCTCATAATATACTGTATTGTTGTTTTGATGTCTCTGGGCCCCCGTTCATAAGCTGCAGATAGCTTGGGGTTACCCTTTTTACAAGATCATGTCTACTGTGTATTGTGAATTGAATTTGTATTTTGTATTTTAAAATGATTTGTAAAATAAAACGAACCTTGAACCTTGAACAGACGACCTGATTCGGCCTCATACCAAAGTACTGAAAGGTTCCTTTTGTGGAAGTTTCCATTATAGCCACTGTCCGTGGGACAGTTTACCATGATGACTGTCACACAACGATCACATGAAATCGTAGTGACTCCCTTTAAAACACACAGAAGAATTGTGGTCAATCACAACTAAGAACTAAGTGAAAAATTAAAGTTGCTTCATTGTTATTTGCACCTGCACAGACTTGTCCTGTTGAAGATTTCACAACCACGTGTGTGTCAGTGTCTGCAGTGTCAGGGCACAGTATCATTTGCACAATATAATTTGCAATGAATGCAAATAGATAATCTAAAAAAAGACACACAAAAAAACAGTCTGCTGAAACTGTTCTAGCTATATCAACAACTACAACATTTCTTTACAGGTTCGATAGGATGACAGAAACAAGATCAGTAAGTCATCATCAGATTTATTTATTCATTTATCGGGCATGTCAGTTAGATCAATCATCATCACACAAAATCTTAGTTTAAATAATACAATACACATGGCGGAAAGGGAAAGCGGGAGAAGCAAAAGCGTATCTAGTCCCGCCCCCGTAAAGATGATGATCTCACACACAGACTGACAGTTTCATGCTGAAGGGCAGCTGTGTTGGAATGTTAGAAGTAGGAGTCGAACATCATTTTATGAGCTACTGTATTTTAATCACAGATAATAATGACCTCATTGAGAAGGGAAAGTGTAATTGAAGTGTAACAAGTTTAACTCATAGCTTTGTAATGCATGTAAATCAATAAATAGTGCAATATTTGGCACTGAGGTCGTCTTTTGAGTGATTAAGTATAAACAATGAAGTAACATTAGATAAATATATATATATAGGCTATATATACTGAGTGCAGTGCAAAGTTTGGTGTTGTTTGGATAAGAAAGGAAAAAGATAAAGGTTTGAAACACACTTTTACCAAATGATTTCCTGTGTTGTCTCGGTATCTTTTTTCACATGAACAAACAACAGCAAAGTGCTAATAATAATAATAAAATATTAGATGGAAAAAGATGGTACCAAACGTTGAAACCTGGCACAAAAATGCAAATCCTCAAAAAGCATCCCCCCCAAAATGAAAATGCCTTTATTTTACACTGCAGTCATTAAAAAAAGAAAGAAAGAAAAAAAAAAACTGTGTACGAAATGCAACCAGAATTGCTTGTCATCAGGGTGGTTTTTTTGAGGGCTTGCACTTTTGGTACCATCTTTTTCCCTTTAATATTTTGGGGAAAAGATGTTAAACTGATAGAAATCAATGAGATGTTTGACAACAAGATAAAAAGAGATGGATCTAACAATTCCTGACATGTTAGAATGAATTTGTGCTTGAAATACCTATCATTATACCTATCATTATCATTATTAGGGCCACGGGCCATCGCACCGGGCACTGGTCCCAACAGCTATGAAATAGCTGCAGGGACCAGTGCCCGGGCGTAAGTCGCGAAAAACTGCGCAAAATTTTGCATTTAAGTCAATGGGACGGGAAAAAAAAAAAGAGCGAAAAAGAGCAATCATTGGAGTTTAAAGGAGTCATCACCCGGAAATCACATTTTTCCTTGTTAAAACATGTATACTGGTGTTGGACCTCAGTGGAAACTTGCCTGAAAACCTAGGGTTTGAAAGTGGCTGAGTTTTTTGGTTTGGGCTCTTTGTTTAAGCCAGAGTAGTTCATGAGGCTGCACACCACAAAATTACGAGATTTGGATTCTGCTCCTACGGTGACGTCACCGTGGAGACTGCTTTCATAAACACACCTCTCTTCCACTACCCCGACTTCCGCCGCGCCGCCATTACTTATTGTTTTATTTCCCACTGTAGCACTGTTATTTCGTCACTTTATTAAGTTTTAATAATTTTTCATGCGAGAAAGTAAGGGTTTAGATCCCCAATGTGCGGTTAGTTTATCCAAATGACGGCTGTTTAGAAGTTTTCTCCGCGTTGGGAGAAGTGAAGCTGCAGCGAGCTGCAGCGAGCCGAGCACCAGACAGAGGAGCGGAGGAGGAGTGACTCCTCAACCCGCCTGCAGCTCTCATTTAGCCGGCCGAACGACATCGTCATGCCGCCAGAGGAAACGGCCGTTAATTTATTAAGTTTTAATATTTTTTCATGCGAGAAAGTAAGGGTTTAGATCCCCAATGTGCGGTTAGTTTAGCCAAATGACGGCTTAGAAGTTTGCTTCGCGTTGGGAGAAGTGCAGCTCCAGCGAGGCAGAGGAGCGGAGAGTGACTCGTCAGCAACCCGCCTGCAGCTGCTCGTTAACTGGTCAAACTACGTTGTCATGCCCGCGGAGGAAATCGTTAATTAACTTACCCGCAGGTTTGTAGAGGTTTACCGCCGACTGGTTAAATTCTTTTCAGGAGATAAATGTTGGTCTCATTGATGAAATCTAACAGTTGTGGCAGTCGTATTAGTTTGTTTGAATGAAAAGTGAAGCTTCACAGAGCAGCAGCAGCTTTGCACCGGGGCTCTGTAGCCTACGTACTGAAATCACCACATTTGCATCAATAAATACATGTTTTACAATGAACCGATTAAATTTTGTTTTATTTTATGAATTATAACATGCTAACGGTACACGACAGAGTTTCCAATACAGCCTGCATGTAGCCCACTGGGCCAGCCACCATTCCGGCTCTGTCCTTCCTGCGTCCAATCAATGCGCATAATACAATGAACATCCGGACCACCTCGCGCTTACTCTCACGAGAGAAAGTTTCCGTATGAAAAAGTGTCAGAACAAGCTCTATGTTTGAATTTTAAAAAAAAAATGTTTCCAATAAATTTTAAGAACTCATTTGCCCCGTTTACATGAGAGGGTTAATTCTGAATTAAAATCATTTAATTCTGAATTAAAGTTAATTCCGCTTTAAAAAGATCATGTAAACACTTAATTCCGAGTGAAAATATAATTCGGATTTAAACTTAATTCCGAATTAAGTGGGTGGTTTATTCCTATTTTAAAGCGGAATGAATGAATTCCTCTATCATGTAAACGTTTATTCTTTTTAAAATTAATTCCGGTCGTTCTGCGCATGCGTATTAACTGACTCGCCGCTCTATGTGTGTGTCGCGGTGATAATTTAACCGTGAAAAGTAGGTTACAACACACACAACATAACGTTACAGCCGCAGTGTTGTGAGTGAATCATGTCGGGACAACCAGGCTTCATGAACCCGCTTCACAGACCCCGGTGCTTGGCCGCCGCGGCCGCCGCCGCCGCTGCTGCTCTAGTGGCGGCCAGGCACCGGGGTCTGTGAAGCGGGTTCATGAAGCCTGGTTGTCCCGACATGATTCACTCACAACACTGCGGCTGTAACGTTATGTTATAGCCTACTTTTCGGCTACAACACACACAACATAACGTTACAGCCGCAGTGTTGTGAGTGAGTCATGTCGGGACAACCAGGCTTCATGAACCCGCTCCACAGACCCCGGTGCCCGGCCGCCGGTGGCTCACACACCGGGGAAGGCGATCCGGGCAGTGAGGGTGTGTGAGCCCGGCGCCGCCGGCGCTGGGGGCGCAGTAGCGGCGGCGGGTGCGGCCAGGCTCACACACTCAGGGAAGGGAAGGCCATCCTGGCAGTTAAGAGGAGAAACTTTCTGCTTCTAAGTTGTTGTTAAGTTTAGGAGCAGCGGAGCGGCTCGCGGCTGCAGCTCTGTTCACTTCACACACTGAGAATGGAGTTTGTTTTCTTCCGGTAGACGTAAATACGTAAACGCGTGTACCCTCTGTCCAATCAGAACGCTTCCCGACCTCCAGACGTTGAGCGGAATTAAATAAAGGCGATTTAACGTGTTTTCCATGTAAACCCTAATTCGGAATTATTATGTCCATGTAAACTCGAAGGAAAATATTTTAATTCCGAACTATTTAAAGCAGAATTAATTAATTCCGCTTTAAAAACATCATGTAAACGTGGTAATTCAAAGCAATTTAAGGGGGATTGGATACATAAAAAACCAGGTGATGACTCCTTTAACAAACGTCTACTGCTCAGGCATACTTTCACCTAGAGACTCCATTTAAACTTTAAACAGTAGACACAAGTCTTGTGTATTGTCATATTACTCCACGTTTTGATAGGTCATATAGTTTTTGATCAATCCCTGATCAATGACCATGATGATTTTTGGAGAAATTATGAGATTATAATGGTTGTGTATTGCACGGAATGTTCGTGTCAGAGTGCATGACATCATCGGTTAGAGTGGGAGAGAGTGAAAAAACATTCTGTATTTTTTCTGGATAAACTGTCAGCACGGCCACAATTTACACTCTACACACATGATTTTTTCAGAATTTGTAAGACAAACTTGTTATCTCTCATATCATGTGCTCAAAATATCAGAGAGACTTACAGAATTTACAGAATCAGCCTCTACGTGCGGCCACGTCTGTCTCTGCTCCTCATTGACTCCAATACAAATATTTTCTGAGAGAAGCAGAACGGACCGATGTTTTAAAACTGCCAGCGTCTCAAAAATATTTACTGTAGAAACACCAAATCGTACCACATTTTTCAGAAAGTCCTTAGAACAACGTTGATCTGTGTTTTGTTCTGATAGGAGCTACCGTTTTGTCACGCTAAGCCTTTTGCGAGACCAGTGCAGAGGCAGAAAATCGCTCTTTTTCTCCACGTTTCTGTCTGTCTCAGCCTGGGGGGCCCCTATCGCCGTGGTAACCACCTCAAGTTGCCGTGGTAATGTCTGATTCTCAGGCCAGAGCTCCTTAACTTCATAAACAATCCACCTGGCGCTCGTTTAAATGACACAGCTAAATCAGACTGACACAGGATGCAGCTCATAACATGTGTCAAGTCAGTCACACACACACACACACACACACACACACAGACTCTAGAACCAGCTTCATGTGATTACAGTTACAGACACACACACACACACACATCAAAACACACAGGTAACATACAAATGCGCGCGGAAGCGCGCACTCCTCAAATTTCCCCAGAGGAAATGTTCTAGTTATTATTACAATGATGATTATTATTATTAATAATTATCAGCATCATCATTATTATTTTTATAACTATTATATTCATTTGTTATAAGTAATTTTGGTCATAGTCACCTCTATATATTTCATCTAATTTTTATCTTAATTCTTCCGTCAAAGCATTTATGCAATAGCCCCCCAGAACAACACGTTCTCACTCCCAGTGCGTCAACAGCCTGACAAACGGTCACTGTCCCTCATCGTCACATGCCTGACTCATTGGGTACCCGTTTTTCGTCATGTGATGACGAGCGGGGCAACCCGCAGATTTCAATTGATTCCAAACTCATTGAGTGCCGCGCTCCTTTCCAAAGTTTTAGTCAAGTGTACCGGAAATTTAGACCATTTTTCACGATATTTGTAGAGCCACAGCGTATTCTATATTATTGCCACGCAACACATACTGTGGCTCATTTGAAAGGTGAAACTTTATGCTTCAAATGGCCACAAACCGTTTGTTTCTACATGCCTCCGTTCCTGAGAAAACTCAAGCTAAACATGGCTGGGTTTCACCAAAATCCAATTTCAACCAAAAAATTTTTTCTAGAAAAGGAGATACAGCGTCTTTTATGAAAGGTGCTCTGTTTGTGCCTGTCGCTCTTCTGACACTCGCATTTCTGGAGGCAGTGATGTGCCAAGTAGCGTTGGGTCTCCTGCCACTGTTGACGTCGGCACAAGCGGACCTGTTGTTCCGAGGGGCTGCGGTCCGAGCGGACGTGGCGGCGCGCATTGGGTTTCGTTTCAACAGCTTTATACACATCAAAACATTGGGCTGTAACATGAGCAGTTCTTCCATTGTGTGTGTGTGCCACTTTAGTTTTTGTTGACCTATCATTATGTCATCTTCTTCTTATAACTGTGAGTCACTACATTACTACTAAAAACCTGAGTCAAAGTCATTTTTGCATAAACCTAACAATACAGATGATTCTGACCCTGATAAGAGTGTTTGATGGAAAAGAAACTGTGAATGTCTGAATTTGTTTAGATTCTGACCTGAGAGAAAGCAAAGGTGAGTCAACGATGCATGATGCCTACAGAATGAACTTTTTGGTGACTAAGTCTCTGTCTCCAAGTGACCAAACAACAATCGCCAGATCCTGTGTCCTGCTTTCCATGTGTGACTGTGTGTAGGATTCCCCTGTCTGTATTCATTGAAATGAGAAATACTGCCCATAAAAGAAGCAGTGGGCCATATCATTTCCATGCTGTGTGTGTGTGTGTGTGTGTGTGTGTGTGTGTGTGTGTGTGTGTGTGTGTGTGTGTGTGTGTGTGTGTGTGTGTGTGTGGCTCCCTGATCTCTGGCCCTCTCCTGCACTTCCTCTATCCACCTCTGTTTGTTTTAATCATGCAAGAGTGTACACAAAGGCTTCCCCCAGGAGTTTCCAAATATCCATAACAAGCCCTTGTAACGCACGCCAATGTAATAATGTCCACAAACGCAATAAACTACAAACGTTATAAAAATATGCAGCTTTTAATGTAATAATCCTGCAAACGTAATACATTTTCCACAAACGTAATAGCCGCTGCCCTACTACAAACGTAACACACTATTTCCCACAAATTTAATAACTATTATGTTTGTAAAGTGAAAGTCTCTCTCTCTCTCTCTCTCCCTCTCTCTTTCTCTTTCTCTCTCGCGCGATAAATTGAATTGAATTAATAAACCTTTAGATTCTTGCCTATTTAGACTGATCAATCAATCCACATTTCTTCATAATTTTTTTTATAGCCGACGGGAGTTTGAAATAAAATGTCACAGGTTTTTTTTTTTTTCTATCTCCCTCTGTCAATCACAATCTGTGTCCTCTGTCAGTATCAGCCCTGTCAATAAACAGGTAGGGGGGGGAAACCCTCTGACCTAACGTTAAACTAGCTTATCATTTGAATGTAGACTAGGGGTGTGTAGCCTATATTATAAATGGGATTGTATTCATTCTGAATCACATAAGAACCCCGAAAAGTGGAACGTCTGTGTGCTTATGCTTCACCTGTAAGGACGATGCCCTATTTAAAAAATAAAATAAGATTATAGCTGCTGCGCAGTAAAAAGAAAAATCAGTTTTTGAGGTAAAATTCTGATATGTATTTGTTAAACATCTACTGTGACTCTAAGATGTTAGGAGCCTTCGCACATGGTCCAGTCCAAGCTATTTGGATTTTTAAATTTAGAGGCTTGCTGTGATGCCACCATCAGTACAACTGTCTTGTGTTTCATGTTGAGGACATCTGACATTTTGATCTGTCATCATCATCATCGTCATCATCATCTTCATCATCATCATCATAATCACCCTTGCTGGGTCTCGAACTCACAACCTCTGACACCAAGAACCAGCTCTTAACTCGCTGAGCTAATTGGCTGGTAGTGAGACCTGCTGTGTAGCTTCATTTATCCACTCAGGGAGTCAGTGCCCGGGCAGCTGTTGTGATGAAATGGTCAAAATGTCAGAAATTCAGTTATCTAAACAAAAATCTGATAATACATAAATTGCATCTAGACAGCATGGAAATGTTGGTGATTTGTTTTTAATGATAAGTGTTTTGCTTCATAAGAGAAAATCTGATGTTTGAAAATGTCACTCTCACATTGACTGCAGTTGTTCCCATGAGAGCAGAATTCAAAATGTTCTCAAAAATTCAGTTTTTGAGATAAAATTCTGATATTTACCAAACTTCATCAACCATGACTCCAGAATATTCTCATTTTTTTTTCAGGAAGATTGAAAATGTATTTATCAAGAATTTGATGGTATATGTTTACAGTACTGTTTACAGTCAAACGTTTTCATGCACTGTAGGCTCAATTTTTTGCTTAATCAAAAATCCGAGAAACAAGTTTTGTGGAGGACGGTCTGGAGATGCTCTGTAGCAAGTTTGGTGTCAATTGAGCAAAAATTGTGGGAGGAGATACATTTTAAAAGTTTTACAGTTATTGAAAAAAACAGAGTGATGGACTTCATAATTTGTAATGAGTTTAAGTGGACAAAAGTTTCAGCAGTATTGAGGCTACATTGTGGTGAAGTTTCAAAACTGTAGCATCTACCGTTGGTTTGGTAGAAATGTTTTAAGTTTTTAAATTTAAACGCTTATTGTCCTTGGAGTTGAGTAAATCTGGCATGGGACTGGACCTTTGTGCAAAGTTTGGTGAGTTTTCGCCCATGGGAAGTATGACTTCCTTGGAGAAAGAAGAAGAAGAAGAAGAAAGAATTCCTAGGAATACAATAGGTTCCCGGCAGCTTAGCTGCCCGGACCCTAAAAATAAAGGACGCGCTACAGCCTACGCTCTCCACCTGGCTCACCTGAGCTGTCTCAAATTACAAGCACTCTCACAATGTGATGCGTGTGTGTTTCATTGTTATTTCTGTATGACAGACCATTGCCAACACCGCTATGGACGTAGTAGGCAGCGGCTATTACGTTTGTGGAAAATGTATTACGTTTGCAGGATTATTCATTAAAAACTGCATATTTTTATAACATTTGTGGTTTATTATGTTTGTGGACATTATTACATTGGCGGGTGTTACAGCCCTTATGAAACAAAAACTGATAACTTCAAAGGTTGTAATGTCATATGAAATAAGTTGTATGCATTTTTTATTATTCATTTATTTGTTTTGAAATTTTGGGGCCTTTCTGGGTGGAGTTTGCATGTTCTCCCCATGTCTGTGTGGCTTCTCTCCAGGTTCTCCAGCTTCCTCCCACAGTCCAAACACATGCACAATGGGCTAATACGTGACTCTGTCTGTAGTTGTGAATGTGTGCGTGTGAAGGTCTTTGTGTCTATATGTCAGCCCTGTGGGGACAAGTCTGGGGTGCACCCCACCCTCACCCTGTGTCATCTAGGCTTGGCTCCAGCCTCGCCGCAATACCCTGCACCTGACGCTGCCCCCACCCCGTATATTTCACCCTGTAAACCTGGTGGGGAGTGGCGTAATCAGGGAGGGGTGCCTGACTGATCAGCTTTCAGTGTTACGCCACACTGACACTTCGATTTGTTGATTTTGTTTTTTTTATCAAGTGAGAGTCCTGTGACTCAGAAACCCTGAGCCAAACCCTTTTGAAACATTTAGACAAACAAGACACGGCTTGTTTAATATGCTCTTGCCTATCTAATATCAAAGGATTTGCTTGAGGACTTCTTCAAGGGAAAACCCTGCAGTGTGTGAAGTTACCTCCAGGTATCACAAGATGCATTTACAAATGAATCAGATCAGATGAATTGGTCAATTAGATTCAAAGTGTCTCATGTAAACACCTTAGCAGATCGGATTCACCTGGATCTGATTACATTTCCGATCGAATTGAAAGGGGTAGTCTACGCCGATTGATAATCAGCTTGATGCCGCATATAAACGGCTGAATAGAGTGGATTAGGTTGATACGAGTGGATTATTAATTCTGTGCATGCGCGCCCTAGTACGTAGGAGTCATGTATTGATGTTAGCAGGAAATAGGAAACAGGAAATAGGAAAGTCAAAGCAGTGTTGCCAACTTAGCGACTTTCTCGCAAAATCTGCCGACTTTTTTTTCTGTCAAAAGCGACTAGCGACAATCTAGCGACTTTTCCCGGTGTTGTTAAAGACGTTTCTGGTTTGGAGACTCCGACGTGAAAGCACGTATCACTGCTGTCTTCAACGGGCAGCGGCTGCTAAGCCCCGCCCCCGTCCCAAAGCACTCACCGGCGGTCAGTCTCACAGCAGTATAATCGGCTTCAGCTGGGGCCATGTATACGGATTGAATGTGGATTGTTTTATTTAGCGTTCATGTATACAGATTGAATAAAATTCATTTAATCCGATTGTTTTTGACTACCAACACACTCATATTTGGTGATTGTCAGCTAGCATAGGCTACAACATCAACATGAGATGACAAGTATTACGATGTTAATCTTCATGCCCTGGAGCAGAATGCATGTCATCATCAGGGACTTCATGCAGTTCTGAAGAAGGGGGTAATGCAAGTTTCAGGTCAAATTGCACAAGCTAATATTCATTCTCACTGAGGGGCATCACTCCCACTGCTGAAAGACTCTGAGAAAGACTTGTGGGCTTAGCAGGCCTCTGTAGCCAATTTGCCACAGCCTCTACAGAGATGTAACAAAGATACACACTACCACCGTGAGCCAGGGAAGGAACTGATTTCAAGGTCAAAAAGATTCTACAAAAGGGAAAGACAGACAGACAGAAATGCTGAAAGAGTGACACAGACAACAAAAGCAGCTTTAAATGTATTCAGAATCACTTCGAATAATTCCATGTTCTTTTTCTAACCCTGATAATTCAAGTGTTGATATCCAAAATGGATAGAAAAACTGGATCAAACAAATATCATCAAGTGAAATCAGTTGTTTTATCAGATTATTTCTCGTTGCAGAAAGCTTTACTAAAAAAAGAAAATGGAACAGCATCTTATGGTTCGAGAAATTGAAGCTCTGCGTAATGTCCTGTGAGTAAATATTAAAATGTATTTCCCATATTAATCTTTTATTATGATTTCAGGCACATGTGTGGACATCAGTTTCATATCAGTCACAACGTTGTTTTCACTTCTGCTGTATAATGTTGGGGTGTTGGCTATTTGTAGGCTACTTTGAGTATTTCCATTTTATGCTGTATTTCCATTCCTCTACATTTCAGAGGAAAATATTATAACAAGACTAAGGACTGGAGCACTTTAGATCACTGTAGCCCGCATGCTGCTTGACCCCCAGGATGGTCATTTCAAGTGAATTATTTCTCTGAATAAGAATATGTGGTGAGCTATACTACTGTTGTGTACAACTGAATATGTATATACGCTATATTACAATATATACAATGTTTGTATGTTTATTTGTATGTATGTGAGTGTGGGTGTGCAGGTGTGCAAGCGTATGTAAATAAGTGAAACTTGTTCCTGCTATTTTTTGGGCATGACAGTGTTTGTTGATGGAATATATAAACATATTTATTTTTTACTTTTTGTTTTGTCTTCACATGTCCTTAATCCATTTTTCATCAGTCATTCATTCATTTATCCAATTAATGCAACATGTTCTCAGAGTGCTCACATGTCACCTCTGGTAACTCAAAGCTGTGAAGCTCCAAATTCAGCACTTGCCTGCTGTCAAGCTTTGGTTCTGCATACATCATCCCTAATTTAACCCCTTTTGGCTTGCTCCGTTCCGTCAGTGAGAGTGAAAGCTACACTGATGACACAATGGGTATTATGAAACAGCACCAGTCACTGATTGCACATCTATTGACAGTGCGAACAGGGGTGTCTCCCGCGTGGGCGTTTTTGTGTGTAGGCTTTCCCCTGAGCCTATAGTTCAGAGGAAGCAGAGGTGTGGCCCGACAGCGACATCCCCCGCCAACGCCCACAGGAGCAATCCCTCTCAATGTTTTCTTTTTGTGGTCTGTTGGCTGGACCCAATCCATCAGGAAAACCACAGGATGAAGTAAAGGTGATAAAATTAAAGCTAAACTAATATACATGCATTGGCCATGACTTAATTGTGTCTTTTTATCTGGTTGTATGTGTGTCACACTACTTTATGTTAGTAAGTAAATATCATAATGAAATAATCTGTAAAGATGGTATAAAAATTATTTTTTAAAATATAATAAAAAATGTCCATGAGGGAAACTGCGAATTTTATTGTTCAAGTCATTTAAGTAAAAAAATAGGTAACACTTTACAATAAGGGTCCCTTAATTAACGTTAGTTAGTACATTATTAAGCATTAATTAACTGTTTACAGATATATTTACATATATTATGAATTACTTAGGATTAGGAAACACATTAATTAATGTAGCCTATTAGCAAGCAGTTAACACACACACACATACACACATACAATAAATAAGTCAAAAGATGAATATGAATATGAATTTGAGATGACATTGTACTTTTGGCACTGACCCCTTTCCGCCTTCATTGTTTTCCCCCTCATGCAAATTTTGCTGTTTCGTCACAGCAGTCACAGATAAAAGAAGAGAAGTAGAAGTTGACACAAGCAGCTGTGTCAGAGGGAATCCCACAATACACACAGTCATCAACACAGGCTGACAGAAGAAGGAAGGACCGGTCTTGTTTCACTCAGCACCTGCATTTGCTTTTCATCATTACTATGGACTTCACTGCTTCTGTGGTAAGTACTCAAAGAACTTTTGTCAGTGCATCAAGTTAAGTAGTTTTAGGAGTTTTCCTTTATGTGCTGTTCATGACGGCAAATTCTTTAAGTGGAGTAGTGCTGTTCCGCTTCCAAAGACAGATCCGATGTCCTGACTCTCGGTAGTAACAGGACATCTAAATATAATATTTTGCACCGCCTAACAGTAACATCAAAATACCTTCCAAGTGTAATTAAAATTGCAAGATGCAGGGGAAACAGCAAATGCAAAACGACAGAAATATGGCGAACAGCTGATAGGATCATAATCTCTGGACTGATGTGAATCTAAAATATGTGTCTTTATGTCCTGTGTTTCCAGCTCTTTCTGGTGCTGATGGGGACAGCATTTTGTGCCCCACATGGTGATGCCCCACATGGTGATGCCCCACATGGTGGTGCCCCACATGGTAATGCCCCGGTCTGTCCAAACGACTGTGAAATCGGAAACATTTCACATTATAACGAGCTGCACTTCGAGCACTTGAAGCAGAAGCACACTTTGACTGCACCCTGGGACCTGATGTGAGTTCTCTCTTTGTCGGACAGAGCAGAGCATCTTACCCCCATCAGAATTCAGCTTACTTCCCTAGAGTTTGATAGAGCTGATTTTTACTAATGAAACAATCTGTGATGTTTCAATAAATAAAAATTAGAATAGCTCTTTAAAAGTTCATATCTAGCTGAAGCCCTAAAGGTTGCTTTATGCTTAAACACAACTAGTTTGGATAAAGAGTTGTCAGAAATGAACAGCAATAAAAAAAAACAACTTGACATCCTTCAAGTATTAAATTTCATTTACAGAGGGTCTCTGCTGGAAAATATTTATATATATACATATACTGTATATATACAGTATATATATATACAGCCCTTTGCTATAAAAAATAAATTCTAGTCTTGGCTTCTATAAGTCAGATCACCAGGACAGGGCACATTACCTTTCTGAGTCTGTGTTGCATCTAAAGTCAGGTAGTCACCAAAGTCAATATAAGTAATAGTGGGGCCATTTCTTCATATACATGTTTTTTTTGCCTCTTCTTTCAGTCTGGATAACAACGAAGACAGAGAGCCCTCTGTGATTCAGCATGCCAAATGCAAACACTGCACGGTGCCAAATATGACCTCCGTGCCCATCAAACTCAGGATCTACGTCTACCAGAGAGTTCAGAACGATGTTTGGTGCAGGTGCCCGTACGACCTCGCTGTCGGATGCACGTGTGTTGAAAACAAGTGACGCTGACCACAGGACAAGTCACAGTCCCTGATGTAGTGGCATCTACTGCATCTGTAGGAAGACTTCCTTTCTCAGAGCCTACATTTTTGGCATCAGTTGAACACTCATTTTGATCTATAGTTTAAATACCTCTACTTTTATTCTAAACAAACATTATGTCTTATTTATTTATTTATTTATTTATTTATTTATGTATTTATTGGTGGATCGCAGTTAAGCACAGTAAAGGTCCAGATAGCTTAGAAATGTCTCGAGCACCATGTGCTGCCAGAGCATCAATGCCTCTGGATCTCGAGTGGAGGAGTGGACACCATGCCTCCAAAATATATTCCCTATATTAGGTGTTTTGATGATGGTGGCTGGGAACACTGTCTAACACATTGCTCCAAAATATAGTCACTCTTTTAACCCTTTTTGATGGGCTGAATATAAATATATTAGTCAATATTAGTCATGCCATGACATGAATGTTTTACTTGTGATGAAATGTGTGTCTTGCTGCATTTTTAGCAGTATCACACATATTTAATGGGAGGGGGTCTAATTTTCTACATGCTTTGTAGGATGTGATATGCAGCCTAATAATATCACACAATTGTTACATGTATCATGTACTAGTACTAATAACAGTAAAAAAAACATGCTCATAGTATATTTTTGTCAAATACAAACTGATTGTGCATTGTGTGCATTCTTATATATTATCTGTATTTGTTTACTGTACACTTACTACATTTTAATAAATGTAAAACCAAGATTGTCTGGACTTTTGTATCATATAAACACACCAGAAGAAGGTACTCAGTGTTGTCCATGTTGGCAGTGTCTGGACTGTTTATCATGGTTAAAGCCCTATAACACTTCAGTCCTTTTCTGCACAGCGCAGGTTGTGATACTGCACATAAACCCCATCCAACACTTTTGGGATAAAGTAGGAAAACTCAGGCTTTAATGCGCAATTATCCCATAAAAACCCCAAGAACCTGGTGTTTTCATTCATTATTTTTTTAGATTTATATTTGGGTATTTTACACAATTGTAAGTGTTTGTTTCATTTTGTTGAGTGAATACCAGCTACTACTTGTTACACTCTGTGAAAACTTCCAATAAAAATACAGATTACATTTTGCGTAGAGATTATTTTGTCATGTTAAAACTTAAAAGGCATTTCTCAAACTGTTGCCCCAGAGTTACAATCCACATCATTGTCTGAAAATGTTAGATGATGTAGTATTATACTTAGCTCACATGGATTATTGTTCTGCAGTTTGGTCGTACACATCTTCTAGGAACATTAGGGTGTTGCAACTGATTCAGAACAAAGCAGCACATGCTGCTGTCTTGTGGTTTCAGAATGAATATTAAAAGAATGCATGAGGATCTTTCTTGGTTTGATGTAAAAAAAAAAATAGACTTTTATATTCATTCATGGTTTTTAACAGATCTGTCATGACCACAAAAAGTCAATTTATGATTTATGAAAAGTTATCTTTCTGCAACAACACACATAAGCATTTGATAAGATATGTAGCTGGAGGTTGTGTTACCTTACCTAAGCACAAAACTATGTCAGTTAAACACACGCAAGAATGGAACTCACTACCAAGTTATATTAAACAATGAAATAGTATATATGCTTTCAAAAAAGCTCTAAAAGAATATTATTTAAAAATGAACTTCCATTAATCGTGATTAGATACTTGATATAAATATATGGGTATTATAAATATATGGGTTAGTGTATTATATATTATTATTATAGCATTATATAGATAGTGGTTATAGTAGAGTCAATTAATTATTTGTGGAGGGTATTATTGTGTTATGAAAACCTGGTTGGAGCTGTCTTGTCTTGTTATTTTGTTGTTGTGTTGGTCATGCAGTGAATGTGTCATGTTGTTAAGGTATGCTGTATTGTTTTGTATTTGTCTATGTGGTCTATATTGTTTGTATTTATTGTTTGTGTTGTTTTATGTCTATGTCTATATTGTTTAGTGTGAATGTGTATTATTTTATTGTCTCCATGTTTATGTTTTGGACCCCAGGAAGAATAGCGGATGCTATGCAGATGCTAATGGGGATCTCAATAAACATAAACATAAACACAAACACAATGCAAAAATTGAATTTATTACCGAACTTTATCAAACAACTATATAAATATAAAATAATATATGCTTTTAAAAAAGCACTAAATGAATATTATTTAAAAAGGAACTTTATAAACTAATATTCTGTGATGCGTGAGAGGTATATGGGTTATCTGTATGTAGCTATGTATGTATGTATGTATGTATGTATGTATGTATGTATGTAGGCTATGTGTGTATATTATCATGATCATTGTCATTATTATCATTATTATTATTATTATTATTATTATTATTATATGAATATTTATATTTATCTATAAGATGATATACTCAATTGGAGCTGTCTTGTCTTGTCAATTTCAATTGTTGTTCGATCAGAGTCATCTGGTCAGCTATTTTACTTTTAAAACATCTATGCAGCTAATTTGTCTAGTGTGAATGTTATTCTTTATTGTCACCATATAATTTGTTTGCACCCCAGGAAGAATAACAGATGCTATGCAGAAGTTAATGGGAATCTTAATAAACAAACAAACAAAGTTTCCCTTGATTCGACCCCTGCATACAGACCATAATGCACAAGCGCTGTTCCGCCCAGCAGGGGGCGACACGACCCGTCAGACGCGGATACTTTGACTTCCTGGTGAGCCGCTCTCTCTTTCCTGTCGGCCATTTGTCGTATACGGTAGGTCCATGTCGAGCTCTCCTCTTAAAACGTTTAAATTTCATTATATATCCGCACGTAGCTGTCGTTTCTTAGAGGTTTTGTCGAAGTTAACGTGACTGTGTGACTGTGGGCCGTGGCTCGACGATGTTAATCGCAGAAATTGAGTAAAATTCCACGTTTGTTCGGGTCGTGTGAGCAGCCACATGCGGCCGCGCCGTCCGCTCCCCAGGCTAACTAGCCTGATGCTAGACGGCTAACACCATACAGCCACACTGTAGAAAGAAGCATTTTACTGGGTTTACTCTAGTATTTCGTCGTGTCTTACGCTGGACTGTATTTTCTATTTTTTAACGTCGGTGTGTGTATGCGCTAGTTTTGTGTGTGGTTGTCAGCGAGAACTCGTTTGATTGTCTTGCGTCGTCTTTTTCTGATGTGTGTCTCCTTCAGATTTGTAGGCGACCACCTGTACAACCCTGTAAACATGCAGAACGACGCCGGTGAGTTCGTGGACCTCTACGTCCCACGTAAATGGTGAGTGTCTTAATATTTCTATCTGTTTAGTTGTTTTTGGGGGGGAGAACATCCCACTACACAGTGAACACACTTGGCGAGTGGAGGAAACCGGGTTCACCCCGAGGCTCAGGATGGAGAGGATGTGAGCATGTAATCTAGTTTGTTTCAGTCTACATTTTACATAAATTAATTGCATGGTAGTATTCTAACACTATCATATTCAGTCATGTTAAACATATTATTATTATGTCTTTTTTTATTGTGTGACAGTAGCTAGAGACAAGAGGAGCAACATAACCATACAATAAAGAAAACAACATGGACAAAACATTTAAAGTTAATCAGTTTTGTCATAATATTGTGTGTGTTAGTATTAGAAATTGCTTGTGTGTATTAAGGCAGGGGAAGATGGAAAAAAGGAGAGAGAAAATAAACAAAACTCTACACTAAACAGTAAGCTTTAAAAAAAAATAAAATTGGCTGTGGAGTAGAGATGCCTCATTAGATTTTCAATTAAAATCGTGAAAAACGACAATTTCAAAAAGAGTTGCACATTTCTGTTGTAATATTTAATTTTATATACTTATCAAGGTCTGGATGAAAACAGTAATGAAAGACATTGTAGACACCAGCTAAGCAATTTGTTTGCCAATGTATTTGTCTAATAGCTGCCAGGAGGTTTTCTAATGTCAAACTGCCAGGAAGCTCATCTCATAATGTGACGTGTGGAGAACAAACTACTCGTTTACACTCAGTCATGTTGTCGTTGTGTCTCTGTAGGAGATACACCATCAAGGTGTAGAGGTCTAGATATTCATTTTTTTAAATTGCTAAGACGGATTTACTGTGTTGTGTCATTGAAGTGGATCAGCTGTGGGAATGTAATTGCAGTGGTATTTGATGAACATGAAAATAAAATGCTAATTCTTTGTGTGTGTTTCAGCTCTGCTAGCAACAGAATCATTGGAGCCAAGGACCATGCCTCCATCCAGATCAACATTGCTGAGGTAAAATCAGGAATCTTGTCTGTTTTGTGTTCCTCAGTGTGCTTTGTCGATGGTTATCACACAGATAACAGGCTCAGTCTAGATATCAGGGGTGTCAAACTCACTTTAGTTCAGGAGCCACACACAGCGCAATTTCATCTCAATTGGGCCGGACCAGTAAAATAACAGCATAATGACCTATAAATAAGGAATACTCTTAATTTTTTCCCCATTTGTTTTAGTGCAAATAAGTACATTAAGATGTTAACAAAACAGTCCCTCCAGGAATTCGCGATGTTGCGATCGCAACAATTAACGCAAATTCAGCCAATCCCCGCAAATTTTTTTTTGTTTTATGTTGTACAATCACCGCAACTTTTCCGCAAATTGGACCAATTGTCGGTGCTTTCTGCGAGTTACACAGCAGAGAGTGCGAGTCTGGACGGAGCGGTGGTTGAAAGTGAGTCCACGGAGGAACAGCGTGGCTGGGCTGACGGCAAGAAACTTGATACAACATGCACAAAGTGATAAGTAAAGGAACACAAGCTGAGTTGAACGTGTTGAGTGTGTGAGTTGTCCTGGTTGACCACCCGAGGCTGTGTCAACCCCGCAGCACTTGCCGAGGGAGAATTCAGTGAGTGCGCCACCGCAGGGCCGGAGCGGAGCAGCCGGCGGCCAGGTGCCCCTTGCCCCATCCCAAGGCCCTGGCCCTGGACTTGAGTAGCCACCCTCCACTTTCTATTCAAAGACTGGACTGTTTTAATGGCATTTTAAAACAGTTGTTTTACTGCAATTTTTAAACAGATATTTTAATTAAAAGTAAAACAACTTTCAACTCCATGTAATTTTCCTGTGCCTTTCTTAACAAGTGGAAAATTGCTGGTATAACAGGACCTCACATTATTTTGTGACATTTCAAAATTGATTTCAATTGATTTTTAATTATTCAGAACAAAACTGCAACTTTTGTTTTGCAACTTTCTCAACTTTTCAATTGTCTCCCGCAATTTAATCGCAACAAAAGCACTTAAAACGTTGCAACATGCACCACAATTTTTTCAAAATGTGGCCGCAAAATCAGGCATTTTAGGCCGCAACAATCACAAAAAAGCCCGCGAAATCCTGGAGGGACTGACAAAACATTATGAACAACCTGAAATTTCAACAACAGATTATGCCTCTTCTGTGTAATTGGCATACGTTTAGAAGGTCTACACTAATAGTCAATGCAGTGGTAGTGTTTAGTGTTGTGATGGATTATGCAACACCAGTAAGTGTGACGAGGCTATGAATTACGATTGGGTCTTTGTTGTCAGACTTTATGTAACTATTTTAGGTGTTCACAGATGTTTTAAAGAACTTCATATATGAACACAAACAGTAGAAATCTGTGTTGTTTCACGTGTGCTGACATTGTTTTGGTGTTGACGTTCTGTGCCGTGTCCTCCGCAGGTTGACAAGGTGACCGGTCGTTTCAACGGTCAGTTCAAGACCTACGCTATCTGTGGCGCCATCCGCAGAATGGTAAGTCAGAGCTGAGTGTGTGTTGGTGTGCTCCCTACTGTCTCACATGTTTGCACGACACAATCAGGATTTTTTTTTTTTTTACCAGATTTGTTCACCAACGACATGATTTGGAGCATCAAGTACTTTCAGATGTTTTTCTTATCTCGGACAGAAGTCTTGAGGATAATGTGCATGCTGACCACGAGGTCAAAGTAATCCACTGACAGCTCAGCAGGTAGAATAGTTTTTAGAAACACGGATCGAAGAGTTGATCCATAATGGGGACATTGTCTCTCAAACCTCAGTTCTACATGACTTTTCTAATTACAAAGGCTGGGATCAGTACATGAGAGAGTTTTAGAAAATGTTTGTCTGAAGATGAAGTTCTCATTGTTTATTAACGCTGAAACATTTTTATAGTGAACAGTCAACACATCTTAGGAACTGAACAGCTTCAACAGCCCCTGCTCTCTCTTTCCATGGTTTATTAGTTTCACTTATCTCTATGTAACTTGTGAGTGTCTCACTCTTGTCACATGAAGCTGCTCGGTGATGGGGCTGCATGATAAGTCATTAAAAAATCGCGATCTCGATTCACATTCAACAAATCCAGTTTTCCTGAGTTTCTCAAGTGTCCCCAAACGCTACACTGTCGTTGCCGTCTCTCTCTCCACCTATGACAAAGTGTCTTCACATCACAACTTCGTCGGGCATAAAGGGACATGTCACGAAGCAGAGGACAGTTATCATTAACATTAGCCAAACCAGTGGATTTAATCCTTCACACACGTTTACTCTGCTGCTCCATAGTCCGCACCGCTGGCAGAGCGTCACGTTTCCATGACTCCCGAATGTAAGAAAAACAAAGTCTGAGAAGTAACGCTAAACTTTAACAATGGAGACACCAGGCAGTTGGAGCGGATCGCTTAATAAAATACATCCATGATCGAGGGCCGGCAGCATTCACATAACAAACCCAAAGTTCAGCCGGGTCGACTCAAACACTGCTTGTGTGAAAATATATTCGATTCACTTGCTCTCAGAATTTTACAAGTTTTTTGTGCAACACTTAATATTATTTATTTAAATTGTATTTTTTGTGGTTGGTTGAAACAGCATTTCATGAAGTGTGGCTTTTTGTAAGTCTCTGATATAGCTGGTGTTTAATAAGTATGTTCAATAAATGTCTGATGATAACGCATGATTAGTCAGTCAACTTTCAACATTGATGTAATGCAAGGCGGTATGGTATCACACCTGAAATCTACTACCCCATTCATTAAACTGTTGCCTGTAGGGCCCTGCCATGGCCTGTGTCAGCCCCCCATCACGAAAAACATACATGCCACCCTGCCACTGAGCTTAACACATAAAAAATAAACATTTTAAATTTGTGAAAAAAATCGTGCCAGAGAATTGTGATGTCAATTCTAAGCAAAAAAAAATCGTGATTCACATTTTTCCCAGAATCATACAGCCCTACTCTGAGATCATTGTGATTCAAGTCAATAACAGTCATTCCTCATTTTATGATATTTTGATTTGATAATGTGCTCACACCTTTCCCCTCCACCGCTGCACTTTAAATACACTCTCTCAATCTTAGTTGTACCTTTTTAATATTATTCTTTCATCTTTATTTTATTAGAAATGGTATTAATTGATTTTGGATGTGTGATTGTCTATGCGAGCGCTGCTTGGTCTCCTGAGTATGTGCCTGTTAATTTGCACTGTACAATTTCGTTGTACTTGGCACTGTAGTGTAAAGCTGGCTCTGCAGTGAGATAACGGACTGTTTCCTCCTGCAGGGTGAGTCCGATGACTCCATCCTGAGGCTGGCGAAGAACGACACCGTGGTCGCAAAGTAAGAAGCTGTTCTTTAATTCTTAACATAAAACTGATGTACCCAATGCAAAGCATGAATGTTTTCTCCAGTGTGGTGCATTAACAGTGTCCACAGGCAGAAACTGCAAGGTTGTGAAATTGAATTGTATTTATGCATATAAATGCAGTCTCTTTGTTTAAAAAGTAGAGTAGATCTAGGAAATGCATGAAGTAAATCTAATAAGTACACTTACTTTGGAAAAAAAAAACTTTCATGTGGAAATATTGATGTAAATTCAGACAGGATGTTTATTGTCAGGACGTGCTGAACTGGGTTTGGTAACTCTTTTCCTCTTTCTGTCTTTCACAGGAACTTCTGAGAGTCACGCTGGAGCTATGGGGAGTTTGTAAAATAAAATGTTGGAAAAGAAAAAGTTGCCTTTGTTGTTTTTTATTACTCTCAAAAGAGATGAATAGAACAATTTCCACTGTCAAGTCTCATCTTAGGCAGAATCTTAATTAACATCTCTTGGCCACAAAAATCAAATGATGCATACAAATATAAATGTAATTCAGCATCAATTATTTTACTCACTAAGTGATATTCTTTAAAAATGTTTTGATCAGACTATTCTGGGTTGAAATGGGTGAACCAAAGTTTAAAAGTCTACAACTGTTGATATGCAGTGTTGACAAGTCGCCATACTCTGTGGTTTATGTGTTAAGGGTTAAACTGTAGAAGGGATTTAGTGAACAGTGAAGCAAATGAATAACACAAAGTTGAACTCGGGTTTATACCTCAAAAACCACCACTCGCTGTTTTCAGGCGACATATTGTTCCTGCTGTAGCTGTATGTGACCAGCAGAGGGCAGCAAGTGACAAGAAATGGGCCTAATGCTTTTAAAAGCTGCTTTCCCATCTGTGAAACAGAGTCCTCCATCCATGTGGTGCTCTTCTGGTAATTTTAAGAGTTTATCTTTTGATAAAATGTTTTATATCAACATGTGTATGAAAGTCATACAGTTTGGCCTCACTCTAGCCTGACAAGCCAGACTATATCATATATTTGCTGCCGCTAGGGTGCGTCTAGATTTCTAGGCTAGCCTCACTCCACTCTAGTGATTAAAATGTTGCCAACATCATTCTAGTTTTTATTAATAGTAGCTTTCAAGCAAAACTTAGCTATCTAGATGATACTTATAACTGTGAACTTTAGCAACTAACCAAAGGATTTATTTTTATTTATATATATATATATATAAGAAACCAAACTAGTGAAGTAATAGGAGTCATCAGTGATTGGCATTTTATGACAGGAAGCATTAGCTTGTTTATTTTATTTATTTATTATGTTGCTCATTAGTCATTTTACTTCCTGTCATCTTGTGGACATATTTCAAATGTATTTACCATTTTGATAGCAAACTTCCATGAGTCTGTAGCTAAACTAGGTGCAGACAGAGTAATGATTCAGATGTCAGACTTTTATATAGGCTACCTGTTTGAAATTAATGAAAGAAAAATGCTAACATAATCTAAAACTGCACCAAATCTAGTTTGATGCTCTGACTGTTGGTTGAATGCCCAGCTGGAGCATGTTTGGTATTATCTTGTGTTCATTTGATCATAAAGGATGAATGCATATCGTTACTCCTGATGAACCAGGACCAATCATTTCCCTTTTAAACCGTCTTTAGATCCCAAACTAAGGATGGCAGAGAACTTCTTACAGCTCAACCAGGACAAAACTGAAGTTTTAGTTATCGGTCTGAAGCTGTGACAGGATCACTGGCACTAAACCCATGTCAATAGGCCAAAAACCAGTCATCTTTGACTCAGACCTCGATTTTCTCTCTAAAGCCACACTCATACGTGTTTTAATACTTGCAGAATTGACTATAGTAATGTCGTGCTTTTGGTCTCCCGAATAAAACTATATCACAATTACAGCTGCTGAAGGAAACCAGAAAGACACATCCAGAATTGATTTAAAAATCCTTTTATTGTTTTTTAAAGGGGATTGTGGGTGCTATAGTGTGTTTTAATTATGCCAAGCATAGTGTTGCATCTTTAATTGTATGAAAAGTGTCAGAGAAATAACATTGATTGATTTATCCTTGCTCAGCATTGATTCCCATGTTGGACTCCTGCTGGTGGTGGATATTTACTTGACGATCCCTGGAGTTGAGGACTGTTATTCTTATTCTTATTCTACTGTCTGCAACACCTGGCTTTCAAAGAATGAAGGAGCAACTGCAATAGAGGTCAAAGTGAGAATAACAGGGCAAGGTGAAGGCATGGGGAGGTTACAATGGTCATTTAGGCTAAACACAGTGTAGAGGTGATGTGCTAGTGGTGTGTGAGAGCGGTTCCAGGGCGTCATTAACCTTGCACAACCTTAAGGATAGCTGTCATCAAGTGCTGCTTTACAACAACGTTCCCATGCGCTCTCCCTCTTCTTCCCCTCCCTTCAGGTGGGCATGCCTCCTCCTCTTTCCCTTCCTTGGCTTTTTCCCACAAGCTCTTGGTTGGACTGGGGTATGTGAATATTTGCAACACTCTCTTACCCTGTTGAGCTCATTGTGAAATGTGATCTGTAAATTGTTGTGGTGGTGGCTCACTGAAACAATACACATTGGGTTAGTTTCTAATCAGGTTCATGCAGTTTTATAGAAAATTTCCAAAAATCAAATTAAAGGAAAAAGATGCAGCTGAACCTGCTTCCATTCTTAGATCATGATGCAAATTATGATTTAAACTCTTTTCTTTTTTTTTTGCCAGGGGCGTTTCCATGGGTTGGCTGGGGTGGGAATAATCTGCCCATCCAATGAAAACTTTTAAGTTTGTCCAAACCACTTTTTACACTAAGGCACAGACACAGTTTAGTGAATTGCAAGAGCTGCTCTCAGCAATCCAGTTCTGTTGAGTTTGCACGTTTTGCAAGATGTGTGTTTCTTTAAAGGGGAACTACACAAGTCCTGTCCTGGCCAGCGAGAAATCAATCAATAGAGCGGTACATAATGTTATTTTTCATATACTATGTTACGTGTATATTTTTGTAGTCTTATCTGTCATAAACAAGAGATTACGTGGTCTGTTGCAGTGCTGCCAAGACAAAAGCTGGGACACTGGGGTTGGAGGTACTGGTCCTACAAGGTTGGATTTTAGCCAAGAGATGCTACGTGGAAGGCAGAGAGCCTCCTGTAACAAATTACAAGTCATTTATACTGTATAACCATCACAATTACTCTGAAGCTGTTTAAGTAAAAATATAGCACAGTTAAGATAAGAATCTTGCACAGTCCCTCTTTAAGGACCCCCCTCCCCCAACATGTTATTTCGTCTCCCACCCAAATAATCCAAATGACATCCTAGTAACACTGGACTAGTGAAGTTTATTCACTACTCATGCAGCATTGTCTCATTCCGAGCAGTCTCTCAATTTGCACGCCCCCTTTTCTCCCACGTGAAATGACAGAGTGGAGTGAATGTGCTCTGCAGTTAGGCCTTTTAGTTACATCACTTCCCGTCGACGGGAAAATTACTGACCGTTACGCATCCCAAACATGTGAACTGTGAAAAAAAAAGTGATGAGCTGGAGAACCTCCTGGTCTCTCATGTGGTACCTAACTGTTGTGTGCAGAGATGTGGCAAAAGAAAGAGACTAAGGCTTAATTGACGCGGCCGTCAATCAAGATGCGCCAGCTCAGATATTTTTAATGATATTATATTGCTATAATATAATATAATATTATATATTATATTGAAACTTGATTTGTGAAAGTATAGAATACAGTTATTTAAAATAGTGTGTGGTGTTTTTAATCATAATTTTAAAAAGAATAATAATTAGTTTTAAAAAATATTTTTATCAGTTTTTTTTTTTTAAATCAATCACTAGACATTTCAGGCGACCCCATTTGAATTCCAGGCGACCCCATGTGGCGTCCCGACCCCGAGGTTGAGAAACACTGATCTAGAGTACATCTTAAATATAAGGGTAAATTAACAGGAAGGAATAAGGGCAGGCCTTTATAAGTTTTAGTGTTAAGTGTAGATGCAACCAACAAGGGTCTGGAGAGACCATTATTTCAGGGTGATCAATAAATTGTGAGGAAACTAGCCTCAAGCTCACAGCAGTTACATGCCAACATGTTTGGTATAGGAACGGTGGGCTTCCCTGGAGCTATGTGCTAAATACCAATCAGAGTGGTTAGACATCCCACAGCAGGGCAGTTTTTATTTGACGGGGTGATTTTACAGTTGATCTCTATAATTCAAAGGCTGTAAAGCCCAGTTTGTGTCAGTGTGGGTCTATAGGTGATCTCCTTTGGGGCCAGCCTCTTTATCTGAATGAAATGTTAAGCATGTGTGCTGTTTCTCAGCCTGTGGCGGGGAACGCACAGCGAGTTTGAGCCTGCTGAACAATGATCTGAACATGAAGGGATGGAAGCCCCGCTCACTCCCCCCGAACTCCCTCACCTGGCCCCCTGCATACCTTTGACACACACACACACACACACACATGCAGACAAAGAACACTGTGTCTCCCCCATGAAAGGTGCAGATAGCCAGTATGGTCTTATAGGAAGCAGAGTGTCACTACATGGCACTAATAGATACACAGTAGTCGAGCTGTATGTGCTGTAGGTCAGCAGGTTTCTGTGTTGGTGAAGCAGCTTTGTTTACCCTCATTTTCATTTCAATAGGTGGCTTTGTCACTTTTTATGGCAGTTCCTCTTTTGGTGCAGGCTTTTTGCAGTAGTACAGCAGTGTAGTACAGTACGAACACCTCCAGTTCCAGCTGTAGTTCCTGTGAAGGCCACTAGATGCTCAGATTTCATTCATCAGAACAGGTGAACTCTCAGCTTGTGCTGGTTTGTACTCTTGGACCACACAGTTACATATAGCTAATGTTACAGTATCTGCTTATCCAACAGACTGAAAGTCAGTTATTACACCTAAACACGTCGACTCTTCCCCCTTCTCTTGCCCTACTTATCAGCCTCCACTCCTTCCCCGCCTTTCTCCTCTCTATCTCTCCATCGCCCTCGCTCATCCCTTTGTGCATCCTCAGAAGCAGCCCGGCTTGTTTCTTTGTGTCTCTTTGTCCTCTTTCAGACGCCAGCAGACTTCAAAGTAGCAGCGAAATGCATGAAGGAAAGGGAGGTGAAAGAGACACTAGTGAGGGAGGGAGGGAGAAAAGGAGAAGGGGAGAGACAATGGAAGGAAAGCAGGATGGACAGAGAGTGGATGTGGAGGAAGTTGCATTCTGATATAGAATAAAACAGAGACTTTTTGTTTCTGTGGTGACATTTTATAGACGATGATGATTGCAGCAGACAATACTTTTATTTTGAAACCTCATAGGAATCTTGCTAGATATGTCCAACTTTTTTTGTACATTGGGGTGTTGGATGGACGGTTGGACCGACTCACCTGGAAACATGAGGAACCTCTGGCCCTGATCCTTTTTAAATCAGCCACAGCAAAACTCATGCAAAGAACAAGACAGAAAGAGAGGGGATGGGGGGGATGGCCCACCAGGAGAGTGTGTGGTTTGAAGTGTTTTGTTCAAGGAGACAAAGAGAAAGGCATGTGGGTACCTGCCTCTCTCTCTCTCTCTCTCTTTCTCTCTCACACACACACACACACACACACACACACACACACACACACATTTTAATCTGTCAACCCAAAACATCCCCTCCCCTGCCCACAGCACTTCAAACATATCCGCTCCCAGCACTGTGTGTCACACTTTGTGTGTGTGTGTGTTTGAGTGAGTCCTATCTGATGCACTCTGGAAGGTGGAGCATCTGAGGAATGCTGGGTATAGACAAACAATATTTACTCAATACTGTTATCATCGCATGTATTGAAGTTATGGCTGCCACAGAGGGAAACATGAAGTGCGTGTGTGAGTGTGGGGCAAACAGATTTAGATCAAGAAGATTTTAAGTGAAGGCTGAATGAACATCCTCTCAAACCATTGTGGACATCTAAACTCAGTCTACACTCCCATGAAGCAAGTTAAAGGGATACGCCAAAAACATTTTTTTCATGTCTTGCCTCACTCCCGAGTCCATGACAAGTAGATAGACACCATCCTTTCGACTGTGCGTGCAGTAACTAGGGAGATAGAGCCCGTATTGCCCGTAATTAGCTTAGCTCAAACGCTGGAAGTGCATAGGTAATGTTAGCCTGCCTCCAGCCCTCCACCCAAATTCGTCCGAACAAAATTTTTAACAGCTTGTATTCAGACAAATTAATGACACACTGCTGATCTAAACGGCTACTTTCTCGCCTAAAAATGTTTGAAATGTCGATAAAGTGATATATTTACATAGTTTAGAGCTAAAATGAAATCAGCTTCTGACTGCTGATTTCAGCTTGGCTAGGAGGCAGGCTAACACTACCTATGCACTTCCAGCGTTTGAGTTAAGCTAATTACGGGCGATACGGGCTCTATCTCCCTTGTTACTGCACGCACAGTCGAAAGGATGGTGTTTATCTACTTGTCATGGACTCGGGAGTGAGGCAAGACACGAAAAAAAATGTTGGCGTATCCCTTTAAATCTGACAGTGTTAGAGGGTTCCTTTCTTCCATGTGACTCCGGTGTGCAGCAATAACCTTTATTTATTCTCGAGAGACATTGAGGTTACCCTCATTTTCAATGTCGTCGAGTTTACAACGCAGTTAAAATATTGACAGTGGTTACAGTCATTTGAAGTGATTACAAGCCAATATACAGTTAACAAGAAACAAGAAACACAATCATCTGAAACAGTTACAAATGGAAACACAGTTATTCATGACCAAGTACCTAAACTCACTGAGTGAAGGGAGCGCGTCCAATCTCAGGATGTGCTGTAATGCGTTCCAAGAGCTAGGGGCATCATAACAAAAAGCAGTCTTGCCAATACTCGTAAAGACTCGAGGAACTTTGCTTTGGAGGTAATTTGCCTGAAAGAGCTTTAAAAAATGTGGAGAGGAAGTGAGTGAATGTGAGAAACGTGTCCCAAACACAACGAAGTTCCAACTCTGGCATGAATGTCCCCTAATCACTGTCAGAGAGTTACTGACAGTGATGTAGAGCACTCCGGTGCTTTTACACTCTTGAGACTCCACGGCGGTAATTGCCAATGACGCATAATTCAATTTAGATCAATTTTGAAAAACAAACTTTAAATGTTGACGTGCAGTTGGTTCTCCTGAAGACCACTCCTCAGCGGAGGGAAAGTGTTTCTTTGTGTTTGTTTGTGACTGGATGTTTTCAGACAGACACGGTTCTGGTTCTGGCTCGTTATGGAGTCACAGAATCTTGGTGCTTTCTGGTGAACCAGCCCACGTTCACACCGGCTTAAGTGGAACCAAATGGGAGCATTACTCAAAATCTTTGCTTTTTTGCTGTCAAAGAGAAATTCATACAACTTGTTCTTTCTTGTTCTGTTTTTGAGCATTTCTTGAAATTCATTTTTTTGTTTTGTTTTTTGGTTCCCTTGAGAACCGACTTTTCAGGTTGTGAACCTGTTATTTTTTCGGGCTGAATGCACCGGCCAGTTCAAAATTGGGTTCGGGAACCGGAACCGGCTCGGAGCCCTGCCAGTGCGAAACATCTATCAGTGGATTCACACAAAAAGTCCTTTGAACCAACAAAATGAGCCTTGGAGAGGTGTAGTTGAAGATGTGAAGATGTGAAGATGTGTGGAGGGTTGTAATTTGTTGCCACAACAAACAGACAGGAAGAGCCAGGAATTAAACTACCAACCTTTTGAGTAGTGCAGCGGTTCCCAAACTTTTCCATGCCAAGGCCCCTTAAATAGCATTAGCTTCTGACCAGGGACCCGCTTTGCAAACCCACTGACAATACAACGAAATATGTAAAGAAACATCAACCTTTGAATGTATTTTCTTACGTCTATTAATGCAGTAGCCTATTACATTTGTTTAAAATTATTTTCCATTGATAGACACTGTCGTCACAGTCACGTGCTCAAGTGTGACGCTTAACACTTGAGAGGTTCTCAAGGAAGAGGACGCTGTTCGGGCAGTGAGAGACATTTTTCTGAGTGGTGGTAAAGACATACTTCACGTACGCTGCTTCATACCTGCAAATTTTGGTTGGCCAGGAGTTTTTCTGGTTTTTGCCAGTAGTCTTTTGACAGCAGGACTGTTGGTTTGTTTGTCAGGTCTCTTCCTTTTCTAAAACCTGTCCATTTCTGTAGCACTTGCCACTTGCTAGCTACATGCTAGTTTGAGAAGCTGAGCAGCTTGATGTAGACTTGTAGTTCTTGAGACCAGTCTTGGTCTCAAGACCACTTTTTTGTGGTTGTGGTCTTGGTCTTGTCTCGATCTCGATAGTGTTTGGTCTCGGTCTTTTCTCGGTCTCGGGTCTCTCGGTCTCGCAATGTCTTGGTGTATGTATTGGTCTTGGTCTTGGTCTTGGTCTTGTCTTGGTCTTGATACTCTCTGGTCTTGGTAGTGTCTTGGTCTCGGTTCAGGCGGTCTTGACTACAAGTCTAGCTTGATGTCAGGCGCAAACCACTGGTCAGTACTGACAGTGTATGATGTCATGAATAATGTTTTGAGTGGCAGGCAATTAGAAAGATGAGAATGGCAAATAAGATTTCAGTATGTTACATAAAATTATATTTCATAATAATGCTAAAAAAAATAATTATTTTATTTTGTTTTGTTATTTGCATTTTTTTTTTCTCATCTTCCCTCCAATTTGCGACCATTTGTGACCATTCAAGTTTAAGCAGGATAGTTGTGCTATCATTTTGTGTGTGTGTGTGTGTGTGTGTGTGTGTGTGGTAGTTTGGTCTACCACAAAGTTGACACAGACCAAACAAACTAAATATCATGTTCAGCTACTGACCTCAAAAGACCTGTTTCTCAGCCACATTTCCTTGCCATTACTCACTGCCTTCCTTCCTTCCTTCCTTCCTTCCTTCCTTCCTTCCTTCCTTCCTTCCTTCCTTCCTTCCTTCCTTCCTTCCTTCCTTCCTTCCTTCCTTTCTTCCTTCCCTCCTTCCCATCACATTCATCCTTTTTTATTTTTAAAGACAAATTCCTAACATAATTTGTGTGTGCATTTGTAACTCACTTACCCCCCGCTGGGGTAAGTGAGTTCAATTGATGGGGCGGTTAGCAGTTGCCCTGGCAACAAGTGGCCAATCGTTCTCTGTGTCTTTAGTCTCCTCAGTAACCTGGATGTAGAGTAGTTGGAGAAACAAAGAGAGGATTAGTGAGCAGAGATAACGAGCTCTCTGTCAAGCTAAACTGTGACTGATGCTGATTTAATGCAGCTGCTTTTACTTTATACTGGTTTCAACATCAGACAGCAGAATATGGATCTCTCAGCATGCTTTTATTTCCCTGTTTGGTCCTTCTCTCTAATTTTCCTGTGTGAGGACACTTCTGCGCAGGCCGATGGTGCAAGGTTTTATGAACCATAGTCGGAGTGGGAGTGGATTAGTCAGTAAACCATCAGTTACAGATTGAAAAGAAATTAATCTGCAACACGTGCTGCTGTAAACTGAACATCTGTGTGCATCTTTGGGCATTTTAAGACACTGTGTTGGGCTATGGAAAACTGTCATTGATTTATTTAGTATTGTGTAGATGAAATGATGAGTTGATGAATAGAAAGAAAACAAGTTGAATTGATAATGTAGATGATCCTTAGTTGCAGCCTCAGACCAGAGCAGAGGAACCAGAGTGTGACCCGTGAGCCGGCAAACAGCCTGTGGAACTTTTCTTGTGTGTCAGTGAATGAAGCTCTGCTGCATTAACACACTGCCTCAAGACCGCCTTAAACTACAAGAGGTCACTGACCCCTGGCCGTGAATGTGTGTGTGTGTAGGCTATGTGTGTGTTTCAAGCAGACAGCGGTCCACAGGTCAGAGTTCAGCATGTGTTTTACAGATGGTGGAGGAAGTGGATGTGTGAGCTTCCTGGACTCTGGACAGTTTAGAGACGATCCACAAACACACTGACAGTTTCACCTGCTCCGCTTCGGTGTCTGCACCTTAACGTTTTGCCTTCCTCTCTGCCTCCCTACAGATTCATCATCATCATCATCATCATCATCATCATCATCATCAACAACAACATCATAATCATCGGTGAGCAGGTTTGTTTCTGATGTTTAAAAAAAAACACCTTTGGAAACATAAAGGCCCAAAAACATCGTTTTGACTCACCTGAGCAGCTGCTGCCTCTGTGTGTGTGTGTGTGTGTGTGTGTGTGTGTGTGTGTGTGTGTGTGTGTGGAGGGGGTGGGTCTCTTTCATCTTCTGAAGTGGTTCCTGTTGCTTAATTAGATGGCGGTGCTCTACAGCCTGTGAGAAAACACACACACACACACACACACACACACACACACACACACACACACACACACACACACAGATAGCAGCTGCTCAGGTGTCTCCTTGCGGTGTATCCCAGTGCATGCAGGATTTTATTTAGCCTGAAGTGAAAGATATTATCATATAATTCCTCATGCACTTGTTTAATATCACACAGATATGAACTTTACATAAGTTGTACCTGAACTTGATCTTTAAGATGTCCAGAAATAATTATAATTCCAATATGAATATGTATAACACCTTATATAAAGACATTTCACTAGAAGAAAAAAGAAAAAAAAAGGTAGGATTAAAGAAAACTATGACCTGCAGATGGAGCTAGAGAAAAAGTTGGGGGAATGACCAAAGTCAGTGGGATTGATCTGGGCACCGCAGCCATATGTCCAGAACTTCATGGAAGTCCATGCAAAAGAAGTAGAGATATCTCAGTGGACTGACCAACAGATGGAGGTATGCACATCTTCATGTATCCGGCTCGTTTAAGAAATACTTCACCCTTGAGTCCACACTTTAACAATCTGTACTGTATATCTGAAAGTCTTCTAGATGTTTCTTGTGCTGAATAGCTTCTCCTCTGCCTGCCTCATCCAGCAAACCCTCAAGAGAATACGTCTCAACTTGTTGCATTTTTTTGTGGGAAACACTGTTGGTTTCAGGGAAATTAAAAGTGAACAATACTGACTAACTATGGCTAACCGCTGAGTTACCGTGGAGGAAAAACACGGATGCATGTGGTGTAGTATTTGCTTGGCTGTGGCCCAGGAGCTTCCTCATCCTGTATATCAACTAGAAACAACATGTGGATCAAAGGAGCTGATTTTCAACAATGTTACTAACGGTGCTACTTCTTTCAGTAAGGAGTAATGAAAAAAGTTACTGTTTCCCCATTATAACGTTGTTACCGTTACTGACAATAAAATGCGCGTTACTTGACTCAAGAGGTGCCGTCACAACATAATACACCCGTTAAAGTGTGCCTGTCATACAAGGTTTTTTTTGGTCCATCAACTAGTCAGAAAAAAGCTGTTCATCTAAACGGGAGGTTAGGGTTATTTTTAGGGGGTTAGGGGGGCAAGTCCAACATAATTTGAGCATTTTATAAAAAGGTAATGCAATAGCTACTTTTGCTGATAGTTAGTTTTTTTTATGATGAAGTAATTCAATCACTAACTCAGTTACTTTTTGGGGAAAGGAACTAGTAACTATAACTAAATACTTTTTAAAAGTAACATGCCCAACACTGGTGCTACCTCAGTGCAGTCAACTCTTGATCAGCAACAGCCTTCACTGAGCACCTCTACTTAGAAATGTCTTTACTCCACTTAAAGGTCCCACATTACAGAAAGGCATTGCTGTGATATTTCATTATAAAGCAGCTCTAGCTCCTATATCAACACTGTGAAGGTGCCGAAGCCACAGTCCACAGAGAAATACACATTTATACACATATTGAGAAACTGAACTGTCAGGACTTTTGTAACATTGTGATGTCACAAGCCATGTTTCCATCCAAAGTGATTCGAATCACTGGGAAATGCGCATTAAAAGAAATTTGAATCCTGTGTGTTTCCATTAAAACTACAAACTTGCGCGAGTTTTCTAAGTCACACGAGTTTTCCGCAGGTTGGCATGGCAACCAGCCTGTAAACGCTTTACTGCCTTCCCGCCGAGAGCACTTAAAGCTTTAGTGACAGGCGGGCAAGTGGATAGCAGTGATGTTTTTCTCCTTTATTAATGTTTTTAAAAAGTTACTATGGTATTTTGTCCTCTGTCCACACAAATCTTATGTTGTCACCATGTTGTTGTCTTGTGAGTGAACCGCAAACACCGGAAGCAGTTGGGGTGAAAGTGCGCTACGTCACACTTACTTCGAACATAACTGTTTCCATCTCTTTCGAATCAACCAAAACCCGGCTTTTGTGAGCGTATTTTAGTTTGTGCGACTCAGGGGATTTTAGTTAGAATTACGGCGTTTCCATCATAATTTTCCGATGCGATACTTCTAGATGCATCTAAACACGCTGATGGAAACAAGGCTACAGTCACCACTCCCAGCCGTGTTCCTGGGGTGTTGCTGACAGAGGCCGCAGATTGACGTATAACGGCAGCAGCAGCAGCAGCAGGAGGACAGACGTCTGTTTGGGATGGTCTGACAGCTCCCAGGGTCAGAGACGAATCACAGACAGTGAGAGGAGAGCAGATTAGAACCACAGAAGAAGAGCGACAGGCATGCCATCTCCTGGAGTTTCAGCTGACAAACACACACAGGCTCACACTTGTACAACTGCCCATAAAGGCAGAATCTCCAAACTGACTTCATTTGTGTGCATATACATGAGGAAGTAATGAATCAATAACAGGTGGCTAAGCGAACAACCTGCACTGATGATGACTGTGAGGCAGGGCCGTTGTATAGGAGAGAAAGGTGATGATAATCCTAGGAGCCCAGCGCCCAGTGGGGCCCACAAAAAACCCCAGTAGTCTAATCTTTGTATGACTGATTTATTCTGCATAAGACCCTGACTAATACTCACAGTAATGCTGCATTAGCATCAAAACAAAGTAGGCTAAAATGATAATACATATGTACTCTAAGAAAAAAAAAACTGGAAAAGTTAGGGGGTAGGGGCCCACTTTAATATTCTTTAATGGGGCCCAGAATTCCTAGCAACGGCCCTGCTGTGAGGTACAGTTGAAAGCTTGTGAAAAGTTAAGCCCATGATGTTTTCTCAATTAAAACTAATGGTATATTTTTGGGGGAATACACTGCAAAGGCTGATGATGTTGCTTTGGCAGAAAAGGTCAGAAAGCAAGTAAGTGGACCTTGAGTTGTGGTTACTTTGTAGAGCTGCTTTTCTCAAAATTAAAAAGACATTTAACCCCACACATCAGCTATACAGCTCAGTCTACGCTGAATTTACTTTTATACCAAAAGAAACTACACATTGTTCATCATTCTCCGGTGTGTTCACAGCCAGGGCTTGTGTGTGGCCCTCTGTGTGTGCATGTTTGTTGTTAGCACCTGTCAGACTGTTTTTGTTTGGTTGTGTGTTTGCAGGTCAGTCTGGAAGCCCATTACTCCCTCTGTGTGTGGTTTGAGTCCCATTTGCTGTTTTGATGGTGGAAGAGAAAATACTAAGTCACTTTAGTAAGATTTAACATTTGAGATGGAGGGATGGGGAGGTAGCCTAAGTAAGTGGAGCAGAGATTTAAGAGGAGAGCAGGAGAGGTGTAGGAAGGATCATGCAAGGATGGAGTGAACTGAGTGAGAAAAGAAGGGGGAGGGAAACGTGGAGTCCCCCTTTAAGATCCATTTAATTAAGCCAGTTAATGTTGACGTGCTGACCGCTGAAGGAGAATGAAAGAACTTAACCAGTTTGCAGACTGAGCTCTGAAAGAGAGTGTCCCCTCCTCCAACAGGGGGAGGGAGAGGGAGAGGGGAGGGAGGGCGGCTGCACACTTCTGTGGAATAGGTGCCTGGTGGAGCGAGAGAGAGAGAGAGAGAGAGGGGAAAAGCGTCGACGGTCAGCTCTCCGGGAACTCTAACTCGTCCCCCTCCTCTCTCCTTCTACTATTACTTCTCTTTATTTTCACACCTAATGCTTCTTTCCTATAGAAGTAAGTAACTCGCGTCTGATAACGCCAAGATTGACTTATTCGTCCAACTTCTCCAGTGCGAGCGGAACGAGGAGGACAGGTGGAAGAAATGATGGCGAGCGGGTCGGTCTCCCCGGCTCGGCGCGCCGGGACGCGGGTCCTCCTGTGGCCGGTGGGGCCGGTGCTGGTGGTGGTGCTGGTGACCCACTGCTGCCACTTCGCGTCGGGCCAGGAGCTGCCCACCAACGGGGTGAACGGGTACAGCCTGCACCCGCCCTACTTCAACCTGGCCGAGGGCACCAAGATCACCGCCACGGCGACCTGCGGCGAGGACGACACCGGCAGGAGCGTGCGCGACCTGTACTGCAAGCTGGTCGGAGGCCCGGTGTCCGGAGACCCGAGCCAGACCATCCAGGTGAGCCCGACAGAGACGTGGGAGTTTTGATTGACACACTATGGAATTTTAATAAAAACACGCACGCACGCGCGCACACACTGCACTACTGCTCATATAGTAAGTTTTATCTCCCATTATTATTTCCTAGTGCCCCCATAATAAACCTGCAACGCGCGTGGAATCACTCACATAATATCGCCTGTAGTATATGTAAAATAACACATATGTGGATTTAATAAATCTGTGTTACATTTCATATAAGTTACTGAAAAGTTGAACGTATGTCAGTGTTGATATTATGGTGCATGCTCAGTTGTAATTGTATTCTTGTTTCAGTGTTTCTGCAGCCTTCTGATGATCCTAAACTATTTCTATACTAATGTTACATTCCTATAAATTCACTGTGGAGGTATATGGGGCTTATAGGGAATATTCATTATGATATTTTTACATCAGTATGATAGAGTCACCACAGCTCTTTTATCGTGTGTTTTGTTTGAGGATTTCTTTCTGCATGTTAAACTCCACCGCTCTCATGTTGAACCTCACGCAGATGCCAGCCTGCACACTTGACTGCACTCAGAGTAGCCAGTCCAACAGAGGGGGTCAGCAGTGTGCACGAATCTCCCACCGCCCTGCCAAGTCATTATTTCATGCACTGCTTCCTTTGTAGGACTTGGCAACACTTAACACAGGACGTTTATATAAGGACAGACCCCCGACTAAAAGCCAACCACCGGTCTCCTGCATCCATCATCGCACTTTATTTACAGATGAGTTTTTAATGTGATGATGAGGAGTTTGTGGAACTTGTTAAAAGAGAAACAACAGCAGCAGCAGCAGCCTATTGTGTGTGTGTGACAATTAACCCTCCAGGTATCACTGGTTAACATACACAGGGTTATTGCACTTTAGTGTGTTAATCATTAAATCATCCCACTGGGTAATAACACACAGGCCTGTTGCCTTCTCTCTCTCTTTCTTTCTCCCACCTGTTCCTCACATTCCTCGTGGTGACTGACCCGTATCCTCCAGTGAGTCTGGGTTTAGACTGTTCTGTTACCGCGAGACCATCCAGACCCGAGCGATGCTTCCTCTATAGGTGATGATGATGATGGTCATTTAGGTGGAGGAGCGATCTGAGCCAGTGTATTACCTCTGCATTGACATGCAACTGAAACAGAAAGAGATCAGACAATAAGGTCAGGGGGTGTTAAGCTGCTGAGGGAGAGAATGAACAGCAGACAGCCCGAGGTGTTGTTTGATAGCAAAGACTCAACAAAACCTAACAACATGTGCCCTGTGGGGGGGCTGAGGGCTGGAGAGATAAAGGGTTTTACAAATACTCTCAGGCCATCATGTTTTTTTTAACATTATCTGATTTTAGAATAGAAAAACACTGATTCCTCCTGAACGAAGAGAAAGATTTACATTGTTTGCTAAGTTACTGCAGTTCCCCAGTCTCTCTGCCGTAAAATGAATCTTTTACAAATGCTGCAAGCACTTTGTCTCCCCTAATGAGGATTAAGCCAAATATTCCCTCATCAGTGTTTTCACTCAGCCAATTTGGTTCAAGTGGTGGCGATGCTGCATAATTAGCTCAGGAAATCTCCAAAATGAACCCAAGAAATCTGGTCATTAGCTCAAAGAATGCTTCATTATGTGTTTGAGGCTAAGAGCTTTAGCCCACTTTTGCTGAGCCATTATGGCTTGGCCCACTTGTTGGGTTACTGCGCCACCGGAACAATACACACAAAGGCAGAAAACACACACATACACACACACACTTCTCTGTTGTCGTAGTTAATCCTGTTTTGATTTGACACCAAGACGTGAGTGTGTTTTTATTAATTAAAAGCAGCAGGAGGAGGAGGAGGACTAGAGGTTGGAATTTGTGTGTGCGTGGGGTTGTGTGTGTGTGTGTGTGTGTGTGTGTGCCTGTTAAAATGGCTAGGTGAGGGGGTGCTTTGGTAGGAAAGTTGTGTCTGAGCCCCTAAGCAACTGTTTGCTGGTTCAACTCCCATTTCACTATCTGTAAAGGTATAAAACCCTGCAGAAATACTGTAAAAAATGTAAACACAGCATACACTCGCTAGCAGTTGTTATCTGTTGAATCGTCAGTGTATTTGAACTATTTTATGAATTACCATTACATTTTGAGTCATGGTCCCCAGAGGATGAACTTTGCTAACTGGAGTTTATGACAGTACTGTGCATCAGCCTCACCTGTACTCTTCTAGGACACTCATCTAAGATGCTAAACATCACTTAGCATCAACATTGTGGATTTGTTAAGGCCGTAATATACCTGGTGCTTCATCGAACATACGCGCACACAATGCGCCATGTCTGTGCATATACTTGCTGCAGCACTACGCAGTCAAAACGCACAGTACTGGCAGTATTCACTTGGGGCAGAACAGAACAGAAATATCACCAAGAAAGTATTTTTTTGGCTTTAAGCCTTTATTAGATTGTGCAGTTGAGAGAAACAGGAAATGGGGAGCCAGAGAGAGGGGGAATGACCAATGCGGGATTCAAACCGTGGCCGTCATGCCAATATTGCATCTTGCGCATGTGTCACGATCATGCGCGTCATTATGGGTGTGCCTATTGGGCCTGGGCCCACCTACTTGTACAACTGGCCCAGCCTAAATGACGGTGAACAACTGAACATACTTTCTTAACTTTTATTTTTAATTATTAAAATTAACATTTAAATTCATAATAAAGACTAGAGAGGTCCCCCTTTATATAAAGAAGAAAGATAAGATTTATAAGGTTACTAACGCGTGTGAAGTCTGGACAACAGGCCATTTTGCATCCTCAGTACAGTTAGCGTTTGGCCAGCATTTTACGTTATTTAGCTTACCGGCGAGAGAGCGGCGCACCCCACTCAACAGAAATGGTGTGTGCTTTCAAGGCAAAATATAGGGACAAACAAGTCAGAAAGGAATCATTTCCAACTCTATGTATGTTAGTGGCGCCGCGCCTGGTGATACCTCGCGTTGAGATGTGCAGCCTACGCATGAAACGATCACAGGTCACGCGTGGCAGCCATGATGCGGTCTTACGGCCTTGTTTGCAGCAAATACGGGCCTTAGCATGCTAACATGGGCTGCTAGCATCACTGTACACTGGTTTTAACCTACTCTTTTTTCATAGTGGTGGCCACAGGTTGCAGCAGGAAGCTAGTGTTTGAACTGTGAAGACTTAGCACAGTTGAAATACTCACCCCTGTGACTTGTATCCACCTACAGAGAAAGATTAAAACCACTCCCCAAAATGTAACTAAATCAGATATATTTACTGCCCATAACACTGAAGCAACTGTTCATTGGGCTTAATTATTCAGAAACTTTCCCTGGATTATATCAGAGCACATTGTAGCTATTCCTTCTGGAGTTGTTACAGAGGTTCATGTGTCCTTGGTGTGACCAGCCTCAGCTTGTATCACTGGGAATTCAGACTGTAACAAGAAGCATGTTTTCACCCCCAAATCTGCCCCCGGGGTGTGCAGCTTTAATTTTTTTGCTAGATAGCATAAAGCACTGACATCATGGATGATGGAAGCAGGAGAGGGAAATGACAGATAAGGCTGAAAGAGAGAAGGAGTTGGAGGAAGTAGAGAATGCTGAAGAGCTTTACGTTACGTCAAGAGAGAAACGATAAATTCCACAAAGTGGCAGGTGTTGGCTGAGTAGCGCTCTGTCTCTCCCCGGGGACATGGATTCCTCGCTAAGAGGGAGACGAAGTGGAGGGGAAAGAAAGAGACGAGAAGAGAGATGGAAAATGGTTAAATGAGTGTGTGTGTAACACAGAGGAAGAGAGGGAAGATTGGTGCCCTGCGTGCTCATTTCCAGGTGGCCTTTTTTTGTTGGACGTCCTTTCTTTCAAGGGGAAGTGACCTGAGAAGTATGAACAGGTACCGTGAAAAAGGGAAAGAAACTGTGAAAGAGAGCTTGACAGCCCAGGAAAAACACAGAGGACACACAGTCCCTGACATCTCACTACTCGGAACACCTACCTTGTCCTTTAGAGGTGTCACTGTCACTGTCCGGGCGGAAAATCTGCTTTTATATGTGCATTTACCTTTTTTCACCGAACTCAGCTGTTGATTGGAGGTGGTTTCCTGCTCACTTTAACTTTTGAAAAAACAACACAACAGCAATTAGGACAGTACAACATGTTTTGTCAATTACAAATACAAGGAGAGTTAGTAATATGAAAAGGAACAATGCAAAGTGGGAAAATAGGAAAACACAACTGCATCAGTGTCACTGAGAGTTTCTTTACTTTGTTCATGATGCAGCAGCTCAATCTGCTCCCCCAAATAAGATGGTGTTCAATAGCAATGATAGGAAATGTATCCATATATCTCAGTTGAATGAAGCTAAGAACAAGTGGCTAGTAGGATGGAGTGAGCTGTGACCTCTGACCTCAGTGACCTGCAGTGATAACATCTATTAACCCAGCCCTTTGTGCTGGTCCGTGCTTGCTTAGCTTGTGCTAACGCTTACACGGCCGGACGGTGTTGGGGGCAAACGCTCAGACAAACTGAACTGGGATTAGCTAAGAATGAAGAAGCTTTAGGAACCAAAGAGGCAGAGAGGCTGGTTCAAGTGGGACACTGGCACGGACCATTTACTGCCAGTTATTTTACTACAGCGTGAAAATCAACAGATTGATTGGTGATTTGTAACACGTTGGAGGGGGCTGCTGCAACACTTGACAGACTTCACTTAGGTTTCCATTGTCAAAGCTTGTGATCCTTGGATATACCGCCCTTTAAACTGACTAACTTTAAACTGCAAAATGTACAATTAATAGATAAAAAGGCCTATATCAGTCAAAGTGCATTGTATTTCGTGCAGGCGGCCTAACCCCTGCTCCATACTTCACACGCTTCACTGTAGCAGACTTTAAACTGTGTGAAAACAAGGAAGGGAAGAGATTGTTGCGCAGGGATTGAATGTTTGGCACGACTTACGCCTACAAGCAGTAATATAATACAGCACCGTTACCTAAACCTGCATGAAGTCACTCTTTCTCTGGAAATGCCACGAAACCTGAGCCAGGTAGCTTCAGGGACAAACAGTTTGGGAAGAAATATCCTCCTTTCACAGGTGTTTACGGTGATTGAAGAAGATTGTGCAGCAGTTTAGCCTTTAAGTTACGCTTCGGTATACTCTATGTGGCCGTAACCTAAAGGCTCATAGGGGTCAGATTCCATAAAAGCCGGCGGGAGGGGGGGTTAATCAATAACATCCTGTCCAAGTTTCTCCAAGGAAGACGCCGGAATTCACTCCCCATACTAGATCTGTGTGTTAAAATGTGATTATGTGAGATTTAGATATAGTGATAGAGGAGAAAGACAACAGCAGGTGTTGCCCCGATTAGCTCCTCCTTTCCCTCTGGGTGGAAGGATGCTTTTTCTGAGATTGAATGAATTATCTCATCTTCAAAATACAATAAAAAGACCAGGCAAAATGTGTGGCAGTAGACCGGATCAGAAACTTATATGAAAAAGTCAATTTTATATTACTTTGAATGTATTCTGATGAAAACAAATGCACTTTGGACCCCAGAACTACGTCCTCAAGGTCTCAAATATCAATATACTAAATGCAATAAGGTAACAAAAGCATCTGTGTTCCGCATCTTCTCAGGGCCAGTACTGTGACATCTGCAGCCACGGCGACAGCGATCGCGCCCACCCCATCACCAACGCCATCGACGGGACGGAGCGATGGTGGCAGAGCCCGCCTCTGTCCCGCAGCACCGAGTTCAACGAAGTGAACGTCACGCTGGACCTCGGACAGGTAGGACTCCACAGACCGAAACACACATACACACACACACACACACACACACACACTGACAGTCTGTGAAGATGCTGTGGTGCAGTGGTCCTGAACCGATTTGGCTTGTTACCACTTATAATGATGCCCTTGCCTGCTGCCTACCCCCTGTCACTGGTTGCATGTGTTTGATCTTGTGTTGAATTGCTGTTGCTGAAAAGATCTACAAAGTGCTGGTAGTGTTGTGTTCTCTGGAACTTTGGAAAAGTCGTAATCGTCTTTGCGTCTTCCAAATGACCAGGGTTCATGCAAAGGTTTGGTTAAATCTTGATGATTGAATGATTAAAGATCCTAAATATCAGCGTGTTTCAACAGTTTGGTGCATTCCTCCGCCTGAATCTGTGGAGCAGTGAGCTGCCACTTGTGCTGGAGCTTGTAGCTGAGCAGTAAACACTGGCAGATTTCAAGATATCATTAATCTCAGTTGCTTTTCTGAACTACAAATGAATCTTGATTGGATTCCAGCTGCAGGCACTAGCTGTAAATTTGCCCTCTCTAATATACAGTATGTTGGCATCTGCTTTGCTACCAGCTTCTCTGCTCTGGTAGTGAATGTGAAATGAATTAGCCCATTAAATGCTGTATTGTCCCGAATCAGGCTCCCAGCGCTGAAGAATCGAACCATTGACACTTCAGTCTGTTAATGCTGTGTGTATACATTTTTACATAGGGAAGCGTTCAGGCCATTGCGCAGCACAGTGAAGCCTCGCTGTGTCTCCCTGTGCTTGAGAAGTTAACCTTTTTGTGTTGCTGAATGTCGCTCTTGAACAATCTTTTTATGTTTCTGAATGTGGCTCTTCTGTGCCGGGCCCTCCTGCTTGAGTGCCGACCTTGTTCATCAGTGGAGAGGCGTTTGCTGTTTGCTGTGTGTGTGTGTGTGTGTGTGTGTGTGTGTGTGTGTGTGTGCGGCCACTCGACAAGTGTGTTTTCTGTCATGGTATTCAGTTTCCATCATTCGTCCTTCTTCTCTTCACTCTGTCCTTGCCTCCCTCTTCCTCTGTGTCTCTCTCAGTTGAAGGGCTCCATAGAGGAGCAGGGAGCTGTGACAGCCGCTGTGTGGAGCCTTTAAAAGCTTTTATAAGCCTGTTTACTTTCTGCAGTGATAAAAGAATGAATGAAGAATCTTTTAAAGCACAATATTAACACTATGAGAACCCAGCAGCGTTTGTTCCCATCACCACTGAGGCACTGAGAAGATGTTTGCAGGATGAAAACTATGGCTACCTACAGAGAGGGTTTGGAAGTGGGACCTAAAAATATGTCTCTGCTGTTTTAATGACCAATAATCTGACTGAGAAATACACAAAATAGATGAAGGATACATCAGATTTAGCCAATGCAACATAAGATATAGTTAATTTCATTTTAGACTGATCTATGAATTATTCAGTCTATTAAACGTGACGAAAACAGACCAAAGTCATCAAAGCTGAACCTGACATCTTCCTATATCTTCCAAATCCATCTACCCCAAAATAACTAAATAATTCAGAATCATACATGGCAAAGAAATTGGGATTATTTGACTATTTTTACTCAAAAAACAAATGAAATTATTTATTGATGATAAAAATGCCCGTTAGTTTCCCTTAGAGTTTTCCTTTTTGCACTTGCTAACTACCAAAAAAATGGCTTCTACAAGTGCGGCTGAAGTGCTGGTTTCTGTGCAGCTACTGAGAACAACAGTTCTCTTGTTTAACGACTTGAAAGATACAAGTAATGACTACATTACGTTCTGTTTATGTTGAGCTATATTTACCATTTTAACAATGTTCTTAACTTAATGTTGTTGCCTGCACTTTAAATCCTGTGCAGTTCGTTAAGTTGTAAAAGCACATTGGAGCTTAAATACAAGAACGTTTGATGTGCAATAGTCTTTAATAAAGTAGTGAATTTTGAAGTACATGGATTCTGTTCTTTGATTTTTATTGTGGTATTGAAGTGTCGAGAACTGTGGAAATTCATTCATTCTATGGGCTACTCAAATTCTGGTATTGTGGCTAGCTTACTTTTACCAGTGTCTCGCCTACTGAACTGATTTGTACTTAACTTGTTGAAGAGGTTGGTCTTGGACCAAGGAAGAGTTTTTAGGGCAGATCTGGATGATTAACCATGGATTTGAATCTGAAGTCTGGTGTGTTGTTTGACACTGGCTTTGGTGGAGCTACAAGTCTTGACCTGTGCCTTGCCAGTCCCTCGACTTTATAGAAATGCATTGTTTGTGCACACTGTTCCATATCTTTGCAGCTTGAATACCTTTGGGCTTTAGACACTTGATTGGACAAAACACAACATCTGAAGACATCAGCTTGGCTCTGGCAAACTGATGGATATCTTTCACTGTTTGTTTTCCATTTTCTGACTTTTTACAGTTACAATTTATCAGTTATTAAAGGAAAGGAGCTATTAAGTAATTCATAACAATGCAAGCAACTGTCCAGAATTTAAAGTCCATCAAAGTCCTATAAAGTCCACATGTCCTATATCAGGAAGCAGTAGGTGAACATTAACTTGTGTAACTGCATTTCCAGGACACCGGACACTTTCCACAATTCACAGCTCATCACCTTGCATTTACACCACATGGAAATGCTTTCATGGAGGCAAAGTAGAGAAAGGAGAGAGAGGAAGAGAGGGAGAGAGAGAGAGAGAGGTGGAGGGTCTCCAGTTACCAGGTTGCAGTTTAGTCTAGAAAGAATGTAGGTGGGCTAAGGACAGGGATTACGAGTGTGTTTGTATGCGCGTGCCGGCGTGCATGTGCGTGTTAGTGACAATGTGTTGAAGACCACACCACACACACGCACACTCCCCTCAACCCCCTACCTCCGTCTGAATGAAAGCAAAAGAGAGGAGGGAAAGATTGGAATGTCAGTTAACCTGCCTCAACCCGCAGAGGGGAAGTCTTGTTAAATTACCCTCAACTCCGCAAACTCCTCTCTCTTTCCCACCTCTATACCTCAATACAACAACTCATGTATTTTAATGTCTTCATTCATATAGGCTACCCCAGGCAGTAGGCTACACTTTGAATACACACAGGCTTTGGGATAAGACTGACACCTCTCGGGAGTCTGTATATGACGTTACGGCTAGCAGTTAGCCCAAGCTTAGCACAAATGCTGAAAGAGCACAATTAACTGTCACTTGGTGATCTACCAAATTAGATATTTGTGTTGTAATTTGCGAGCTTCAGAGGCACTGCCAGATTAGCTATTTCCCACCTACAGTTTTGATGCTACGGTAGGCTAAGTTAACATCACAACTCTTCTATGAATGAAAAAAATGACAGTAGCTTAATACAAATAGCCTAATGTAAGTATAAAATACATAAATGCTGAAGTAAATATGAAATACTTGAATAAATCAAGATTAGAATATTTTATTTAATTTCTATACCTTTATACGAATTTACAAATTTAGGCCTATGTTTTATTGTTTAGCTAGCTATTTATTTGTGTACACGTTTCAAAATGTAGCCTATGTGTTTATCATGACATTATTTGTTTCTTTCCATCCATCCATCATCTTCCGGTATTTTTTTTTCTTTATTCCTCTCAATAGAAATACATGGAACCTCTGTCTTTTCTGTAGCTATGTCTTACGAGGTTGATTTTCATTGTTTCCATGATCTAATCAAGTGTTGATGTTCATCATTTCCAAGGAATGTTCCACCAGGTTATAAATAACTAATTTAGATAAAGATCAGTTCAACCCCTCACCTTCTACCTTCTAAACTGAAGCAGCCATTCAGCCTATCTATCTTCTACAGATAACACCAGCCCAGTATATAGACCACTTCCATCTTCTCCTCCCCTTCTGTCTTCATCCTAATGCTTTTTCCCTCTTCCTCTTCACCATCATCACCGCTGCTCCTCATCTGAAAGCCCAACAACACCACTACGTCTTTCCTTCTCTGAATACCCCACTGACGTCAGGTGTTGACATTGATTCTACCCAGGAAATAATTCTTATGAACACTGTAATCATAGTAAAATCTGTGGATTATTCATGTAAACAAGGCTATAAGTGGATGGAACGGTTTGTGTAAAAAATCTGCCTGGTCAGTTCTCTTGTCTCAGTTCAGGGCAAACGCAACAAAAGCCTTGCACCAGTAACCCAGAGAGGAGACACCGGTGAAATGTGAAAGGGGCAACTCAAAGAATCTGAAATCTGTCATTACAGGTGGCAGGCCAATGTGTGTGAGGATTATGACTGAAAAGGAAATGTGAATATTTGCTTTGCAAGCCGATTTACGGTGTGTGCCCATAAATTTTCTGCTTGCGCTCCTAAAATTTTTAGTTAGGGGCCACTGTACTCATAGTAAAAAAAAGTTTGTCAGGATCCCTGAGTCACAGACTTTGATCTGTTCTGCTGTGTTTTGTCAGAAGAGGATTCATGAGGCATGTACAGATAGCATCTGTTTTGTTGTTGTTGGCATTTTTACCTTTTACAGGACAGTGGAGAGAGATGGGAAAGTGGGGAGAGAGACTGGGAAAAGACATGCAGTACAGATCAGCACAGTCGGGGATCGATCGTTGGGCATTACTAAAATTGGGCACCGAGCACCCCTACTCTCAAGTTTGCAAGTTCTCCCTGTGTCTGCTTCTTCGCACAGTCCAAACACATGCACACACTGGATTAACTGGAGACTCTAAATTGTTCATAGGTGTGAATATGAGTGTGTCTGTGTGATCGTCTGTCTTTGTGAGAGACTGCCCTCACCCTACGTCAGCTGGGATTGACTCCAGCCCCCCACCACCCTGCATGGATAAGCGTTAATATTGGATATATTATATCTCAGTTTGTATCTTCCACCCTCCATGTTTATCACTGTTTCGTCTGCCAAAGTGGAAAAGTAGATGGGGAGGGCCGGTGAAGAATAGTGACAGCTTCCTGACGGACTGTAGGATCATCCAGGTTGATGTCATACCCGGTTCAACACAATTTGCCATTGTTTTGTTTATTAGCTCAGAGTGATGTAACATTGGAGCTTTTCATAGATCTGCGTGTTGGCATGCGGTTACATTCCTCAGGTGTGTGATAGTGGAAGGATTGTAATCACAGGTAAAAAAAAAAAAAAAAAGAAACTGGGGAGAGGTACAGTAGAGGAGATGAAGAAGAGGAAAGATGGAAAATACAAGGTAGACTGATGACATGAAGGGGTCATAAATAAAACATTTCCAAGGTAAGAGGAAAGAAAGATTCCCAGGAAGAGAGGAGAAGAGGGGGATGGAGGGGGATGGAAAATGGAGGAGCAGAAGATGAGCATCATCAGCCTGTTCAGTTGTTATGTAAGGGATAATGTATAGTTCGGAGGTTGTTATGGAGAAATAAACCCCGACAGGTTGTATGGAACCCCGACGCGAAGCGGAGGGGTTTCATACAACATGAAGGGGTTTATTTCTCCATAACAACCGACCAACTATACATTATCCCGCTTAGAACACGGCCTACAACTAAATCATTCAATAATGTATTACATAATGTATAAAATAATGATTAAAATATATTTTATTCGTGTAAAATTATGCCGTTGCTCGGGACGCCGCTCTGATCAGCGCAGCACAGAAAAGAGAAACAATGCAGGATATTTACTTTGTTTCATTTTTACCGTCATTAAACAGCTTCGGACTAATTGTGATGTTAGATAAACGACTTGTAACCTGTTACAGGGAGAGTGGAGGCTCCTTACTTCCACATCGTGGCTGAAAAGTAAACTTGCATCAAAGCCTCTGACCCGTGTCACAGCTCCTCTCCTCTCCTCTCCTCTCCTCTCCTCTCCTCTCCTCTCCTGTCCTCTCCTCTGCGACACAAACGCACCCCGCGCCCCGTAATCTCTTGTTTATGACAGATACGACTACACAAAATACACGTAACGTGTATGGTAATCCATCGATCCACTGATTGATTATCAAAGGCTTCAAATGCACGAACGGGAGGAGGCTCAGCAAAACAGCGGCCGTGACCGGACATGCAGAGTCGGCCGTTGCTATGGAGTCCCTAGCAACGGTCCGCTCAGCGGTGGTCTATCGAGAAATAAACACCGCAGAATATTGGTGATTGACCAATCAGAATCGAGTATTCAAGAGAGCCGTGTTCTAATTAAGCAATATATCACGACAGGCCGTGGTATATGCTCATTATACAACGCCCCTTAGAGTGGTATAATGAGCATATACCACGGACTGGAGTGATATATTGCTTTTATAAAACGGTTACCAATAAAGGCAATATGAAAGAGGGATACGCAATCAATTTCATGTAGTTTTATTCAACCAGAAATACATATTATCCAATAAAATAGCCTCACTGTGAAAAAAATAGTCCCACCTCTCCAGACGTTAGCTCCTAGTTAGCTCTGCATCTCGTCTTTTCCTCCGCTTTTTTTCAGATGAAAGTCACTGCTTAATCCCCTCTACCATTGTTAACCCTCTCCGGAGGTGAAAGTTCACCTTAAACATGTGGATTCAACTACTTTAGTCCGTTTTTTAACATCGTAAAAACATCAGCTGTCTTGGGCTACGGACTGCAACAGTCCGTTGTCATGGATACATGACAACAACTTCCATTCATACCAGTCATACGTGCCTGACGCGGAGTGATAGCTTACGCTGTGATAAGGCTTTAGAATAGTAGCCGTGGTATATGCTCAATATACCACGGTTAACAACCAATCAGATCGCCGGATTTCACCTTTCCGTTTTATAAAGCACAATATACACCTTAGATAGGAATGTGTGTGTGTGTGTGCGTGCGTGCAGGCTCTTCAGGTGATGTACTCTGTTTTTTTTATCATCCATACCTGAGTCACAAAATTAAACTCTGTGTCATCAAATTTGTCTTGAAGGAAGAGGCTCAGAGCTTTCTGTCTTCTGATTGGCTGTCTGACCTTTTATTGCTGGAGCTACAGAGAGCAGCATGAGAGAGGAGATGTAAAACTACATTGAAATTATATTTTTGTTTTCAGGACCACAAACATACTCTTCTCGATAGATCAACACTTTATATAAACCAAGAAGTGTAAAATGTGGGACCCTTTAAATGTGCTAGTTCAATCCTATGAGCGCTGTCAACAAAATTAATTTCATGTCCATATTGTTTGGGTGGAGGTGACGGCCTCTATAGAGAAATGACGAGCTCTCTCGCTGCCGTGTGCCTTTAATTTCCTGCGTGCACTGACAGATTTCCCTCCAGGACGAAGACTAACAAAGAGACAAATACGCAGACACACACACACTCACTTGCAGTGTTGAGGTAGCTCCATTGTTCACCGTGCGCGAGCGTGAGCGCGGTGCCAACTGCTCCCGATTGAATGCTTCCTGCCATTGATGTGGTTCAAGCGTCAGAGTTAGCTCGAGAGTGCCAGCAAGCCCTGAGCTGTGGGGTGGAGGCTGCACTGAGCTTTAGATATTTGGGAAGTTTCTGACAGCTTGTCTTACACTCAAACATTCAAAAGAGTTTAGTTTGATGGCTGATGGGTCCACATGTGGCAATATGCCCTGACCCAGCAAGACCTCTGAAAGGCCCTGACTGCTGCTCAATGAATACACACCACTGAGCTCTTCTAAGTACAACTCAAAGGGATAGTTTAACATTTTGGCAAATTGGCTCATTGCCATAATTCCTATAGTCATAGCAGTAGGTTAATTACCTTTAATTGTCGGTGCAAGCTATTTTTAGAACAGCGGAGCAGAGTCGCGAGCTGCTCAGAGCTACGCTACGGAAGCTAATGGGATTTCTTGGTTTCCCTCATCAAACTCATCAAATACACAATCCAACAACTCCAAAACACTCTGGTGGACAAGTTGTGACCTGCACATTCATCACACTATGAGATAATAACGGAACATTAAGACGGAGTTGCTTTCGAGGCAAATGCAGAGACTGCTTACTGAAAAACTGCCCCTGAAGCGGTTTTGCATGAATTTACCTTGAAAACAACTCTGTCTCGTACCGTTCCGTTATTATCTCATAGCGTGGTGAATGTGCAGGTCACAACTTGTCCACCAGAGCGTTTTGGAGTTGTTGGATTGTGTATTTGATGAGTTTGATGAGGGAAACCAAGAAATCCCATTAGCCTCAGTAGTGTAGCTCTGAGCAGCTCGCGGCTCGGCCGTTCTTAAAATAGCTTGCACTGACAAATAAAGGTAATTAACCTACTGTTATGACTATAGGGATTGCGGCAATGGGCCAATTTACCAAAATGTTGAACTATCCCTTTAAATATTTCACATTAGTAGCAAATTGCTCAAATAAACTTCTGGTATCAACAGATCCAAGCTTATAATTACAATCCAATTTAAATTCAATTTAAAAAATGGAATCACTGGGGCATAGGCTACAGCAGTGGTTTCATTAACAAACAGACATTATAACAGAGACACAACAGAATAGGACAAGAAACTGTAATGGGATGTGGGATGTAGTTAAATTTAAGCTTTCTGCACAAAATGTTCCACAAGCACACTGACTTGTGGGTTACAACATGACAGAGTTTTGTTGTATGCTCTCAGTAAGTGAGCAGAAGTTGTCAGAGATCTCCTCTGTGTGTGTATCGTTTCCTGATTACAATCAGTGTCCTCCGCTGCCAATGTGGTTTTTAACAAATGATGGGCATGGGAACCACAATCTACAGCCAAAGTGTGTGTGTGTGCGTGCGTGCGTGCGTGCGTGTTGCCAGATCACTGTGAACATTTCATGTTTTTCAGAGATTTTCCAAGATACCTTATTGGCTGTAATGTCTGTTGCTCAGTTTTTGTCCTCACACCCCTGCATCATAATCACACAATCTACTCCTTCCTCTCTGACTCTCCACAGCTACAAAGACTCTTCTGTCTTGTTGGACACAGTAACGATGGGAAGACTCAGAAAAAGGGGGATTTATAGATAGATATGATGCATCAAACCGCATTCTCTCATTTTTCTCTATCACTCTCTCTCCTTCCCAAATTGTCATCTGTTAAGTCAAAACACAGTGTAATAGAATTAAATCATGTTTCAAGTCCACCCCGTCTGCAGCTGTGTGAAGTCGTATCAGTCACATTTCTCATCACTGTCCTTCAATCTCAAGGACCAAAACAAAGGAAACTTTTATTGCTAAAATCTTTTGAAGTAGAAAACGCTAGTAGCTATGACTCATTACATGTGTAGCTAGTTCTATAATACACACATTGAAGTTCAAAACTATAAAGCTACTGATGTTGGCAGTTAGTCAATATTTTACCGTTCATAGCCTACTGGCAAGAGATAAGTCAGAGAGAGAGACCTAGAATTTCCTGTTGGTGTCTTTTTTGACACTTGACATCCTTTTACAGATGTTTTCATTTCCAATAAATCAAACAGAGATAACCAGCATATTCACTGGTTATGAAAACAGTTGTTAAAAATGTGAAGGATAGTAGCTACAGTATGTTTGTTTGTTTCTTTATTGTATTGTCATCCTCATCAGCAACGTTATTTCCAAAAATGAATATAACCAACTGAATTCACTTGATCAAGTTGTGATAGCTAATGTTTTAGCAAACAGTTAGCTTGTTCTTTGTTCTTCAGTCAAGGGGCTTTCACACCTACCTTGTTTGGTCCGGATTTTAAGACTTTTCCGTTTGAGCCAAACCATATTGGTGTGAAAGCTCCCCCTGGTCTTGGTCCACACCAAACTAAACCATGGTTCAGACTTTCGCAAGTGTGAAAGCTATTTTTTTGTTCAGATGGTTCAGACTTTCAAACTTTTAACAGGAACTTCCAGTAGTTAGCCTACACATTAAGAAGAGTTAGTAAAGATGAGCTGCGGTAGCACAGACAAAATGTCTGATACTGATGCAGTGGTTCTCCTTTCCTGCCGGCGATGATAAAGCCTCCGCAACATGAGGTCGTTCATCCGAGTCCAAACTTGACATGGCGTCGATACTAATGGTAGCAATGCCATAACAGCAGAATTATTGTTGTCGCAATTCAAACTTCTTCATTAATTTTCGGTCTAATTGGATTATGAAGTGTACAATTACTCAATGGCTCTTGTCAGGTATTGCTCCTCCTCTATTAAAGCCCCTACAAATAACTTTGATTTTGTGTTGATTTTGGCGACCACTGTGGACAAAAGCGGTAGTGTTTTGTTGGAATGAAGACTGCATTTCCCATGAGCTCTAGCCCGTATTGTCGTAAAGACGCTTATCTCAAAATAATATATTATTTTGATTATGCAAGGCGCAAGATCCAGCATTAGGCAAATTACTTTGGAGAAGTACTTAAAATTAGGGCTGACCCAAAAAAATCGAAGCTTCGAAGCTTTGTTCGTTGCCATGGTAATCGATCATGAAGTCCGTGATCGATTGTTTGTTTGTTTTTGCCTTTTTGACATTGAATTGTTACATTAAAATGAGTAGGCTACTTGGCACCTGCCTGATTTTGGAGAAGTGCAGTGTTTGTTTGCCATTACTTTCATTATTTCCGCTACGATCGCCCACCCCGATTTTGCATATCCAGTTAAAAGTTCTTTGGAGGGGCTTTAAATATGAAAGGAGGCTGAAAATCACAGGACATGTCTGTTCTGATGATGCAACTATTCTGTCATACAACGTGAATGTGCTGCATTGTCAGGCTCCCAGAGGATTTATATGCTATCATCATCAAGCCTCCAGAAAAGTGATGTATTTTTGTGTCTTTCCCTCTCTGTTGTGACATTTCCCACAGTGACTCAGTCAACCACAGGTTTTAATCACAGCTCTTTATAGTGGCCCTCTTTCTATTTCTTGATTTAGGTCTCTTCATTCCCTTGGCTGTCATTCTGGGGGTCAACAGTCGCACTCATTCATTCCTCTCTCCACTCCTCCTTCCTCTGCCATGACTCTTATTTCAGTCACCATCAGCCTCCATCTTCCTGTTTTCCCTTCCGTCCCTCTTGTTCATGGGGTTAAACGTTGCCTCTGACACTTTGTCCTCACACAAACACACAAACGCTGACACACAGTGCACATTTTTCTGTCATTCATTATGTGTACTGGGCAGGAAAATGAGAGAGGGAGAGGTGCAGAGAGAGAGAAAGAGAGAGTGAGAGAGAGAGACAAATCTGACCTTAATAGGAGTGATTCAGCTTTGAGTGAGAGGAGGGAAAGAGGAGAGAGTGACCATGTCAGAATAAAGGAGGGATGTTGGATGGATAGAGGCAGGGAGGAAAGGAACGAGGGCTTGTGGTTCAAAATAGTTGGCCGATATTTCAGGGCTGATTTGCTTTAGCTGCTTCTGTGTGTTGTTGCAGCTGATATCAGGATGTGTTGATGTTGGCAGGTTAACAAACCCCACTAATAGCTTCAGCTTGGTTTTTTGACCAATTTAGAAAAATGATTCCTCACAGTTATTTTCAGTTTTTCTGAAGACAGATCCAAGTTAATTCATTTTCATCATCTAAAATAATACACAGTCCATTACACTGTATCAGTGCCCAGTCCATTTCAATTTTCTGAACTACACGAAACAGCATAAGGCGCGTTTCCACTGCAGGAACTTCGGGGTAATTTTACGGGGCCAGCCCCGTTAGTGCATGTCTCCACTGCAGGAACCTCCCCCACAGGAACTTTTACAGGGGCCGAACAGAGTCCCTGCCTGGGGGTAGGTACTCAGATCTGCCCTGAAGAAGTCCTGGTGGGGCTTGAGATTTACTCTGTGCTGATTGGTCAGACTCAAAGCAGGATCATGTGACGCTAAGAGGAAGCCCCGAAATAAGATGCATTTTTACAACCCAACGTTACTACAAACGGAAAAACGAATGAAAAAAGAGAGAATAACTCAGTAAAAGACGAGAGTAGCAGTAGGCCTGGTAAAAAAAAAAAAAGAGTGGTAAATAGGCGATCGCGGGATTACGTGACTTTGATTTTGACGTGATTTTTTTTTTTTTTTTTAAGAAAGCGTCTATACTGACAGAAAAAAACAACAACAAGAGCAGTAAAAAAAAAAAAAAACGCTGCACAACGACCACGCAATCAAAACTGTTGCACGTCGCCATCAGAGCCCGGTGGGTCCTGTCTGCAGTGGAGGCACGGCCACCGAGAGGGCCGAGTGAGAGGACGGTTCCTGTAGAAGTTCCTACCCCCTCCTTTTACCAGGAACTCCTGCAGTGGAAACACGGCTTCTTGGCCTTGCATCCATTAATCTGTTTTCATTGCATTCATTAATCTCTGCTGCTTACAAGAATAAGAATATGCCAATGCACCTATTTGCTAGGAGTTAGGTGAGATCAACACCACCCATGTATATTGGAGCCAGGAGGTCATTAGCTTAGCATAGCATTAGGGCTGTCATTAGAACCGATACTCCGCTACCAAGTCGGTGCTAACACGCAAAAAATACGTTGATACCTGTTATTTTTCTATACTGTAAGTACCAGATATACAACTTTGCCCTCAGCAGGCCGTGTTGATTCCTTTTGAAGCTGACATGGGCAGTGAGTCTGAGCATGTGCGTGGTCTCAGTGAATTTGGAAGTACATGTTTTTTTTGTTGTTGGTTTTTTTTTACTGTGGTATTGAATAAGTATTAGGAATTGTGAAAATACACTGGTAGCTATTGGTATTGACTACTGAAATTCTGGTACCGTGACAAACCTGCTTAGCATATTGAATGGAAATGTCTCCGTCGGAAGTTCAAACACATGTCAACCAGCACTTTTATAACTCCCTGATTGGAATTAAGTTGGGAATGTAAAAAAAAAGAAAAGAAAAAGGAAATTGTTGTTTTACATTTAGTAATGTGCTGGAACTAGTCAGCCACAACATGTTCTTTTTACATCCATATATGTACATATTAAACACATCAGATGCCTATAAATGAGAGAACATTAGAGGAGCTGGTACAAATATTTTTGGACTTTGGACAGAACCAGGCTACACTTATGTACAAAATGAGCCACATTTTAATCAGAACCGAATTGAAGTGCCTCTTGTTTCCATGCCTGAGAGTCCTCCTCGTTAGCGACTAACACCGGTAACGTTAACGTTTGTTCTCGTGATACAAGTCAGCAGTGTAAAACTCAAGGATGTGGGACATTGATTGTTTTGACGAGAAAAGTGAAAAAAAGGAAAAGGGGAAAGGTGAGCTTGTGGGGATTAATGGAGATAGGAACGAGTGAGCGGGTTAGTGAGAGAGGAGAAGAAGGGGGAGGATGGGGGAAGGAAGGGGAGAAGGAAGGATGAGAGTAAAGAGGAGAGAGACTTAGCACATCCAAAAAGGACTTCATCTGGGCAAGACGGAAACAGAAAGGAGGGCATTCATGTTCTATCTTTAATTGAAATGTCAAAAGCTGTGTGTGTGTGCCTGTGTGTGCCTGTGTGTCCGTGTGTGTGTGTGTGTGTGCCTGTGTGTCCGTGTGTGTGTGAGAGAGAGAATATTAAAGAAGAGGAAGTGATTATAAGACAACGCCTCCCACTCTTGTTTTTGCCTGTCAGTGGTTTGGTTTTAATTTGATGCTTGATGCGTGTGTGTGTGTGTGTGTGTGTGTTGCTCCTTTGTCATGCATAATGGCTGTTCCAACCTGGTGATCTGTCACAGGTCAAAGGTCATTGTCTGCCTCTTCACTTCTTAGCTTCCTGCTGCTTTGAACTCCCTGACCGCGTTCAGTGCACGTACACTTCACTCATACACAGACACACGTACACACACACACACACACACACACACACACACACACACACACACACACACACACACACACACACACACCTCATTATGAAAGAGAGACCTCTAGGTTGCATTTTTGTGCTTATTTGAGATTTGATGCAGATGATGAGGTATTGTTGGGGGTGGTGTGATCAATTAGGGACCGTTCGTTATTTATGGAATGGGCCACCGGAGGAAAATGGGGGGGGGTCATGTCATAATATTCTTTGTTGAGGGGTGGGTCCACTAAAAAAAAAAGGTCAGCGAGGGGGGGTCATTCAACATTTTGTCTGGAGGACACTGCAATGCTCGCAAAAAAACAAAAACAAAACAAAAACGGGACATTTCAAAGCTGCAAGCACTGATGACAATGAGAGTAACGGCCCCTAAATCACAACGTTATTTTATATTGTTCTGATCTGCCCTGAGTGGGGTTCGAACCCGAGTCTCCCGCACCGCAGGCGAAGATGCTAACCGCTTCACCAAGAACTCAATAAGGGTTTCGCCCGCAGCTTAGCACGTCTTTTATGGGTGAGTGAGTTTAACTTCAGTACCGTACAGAGGCTACGCTGCCTGCCTGCCTCATTGCGTAACTCTACATAGTCTGAGCAGCACGTACGTTCACGTTGCTTTCGTGAATTGTAAACAAACAGACGCCCCCTCGGTTTTAGCGTCCAGCAGTTTAGCGGCTAATTCAACAGCAGTGATGGATAACTGTACCGGAGAGTGTCAACAACTTCATGAGCTTCATTTGAGGAATAAACGGCAGCTTTTACCTGACGGGAGACCGACGCCTGAGCTACGGTAGCTAACAGCTAGCTGGTTACAGACTTTCTCTCTCTCTCTCTCTTTCTTACACACACACACACACACACACACACACACACACACACACACACACACACACACAGTTGTCTGTCATATCTGTCGTAAACCTTGTAATAATACGTTGTTGAGTGCAGTTCACATTATTGTTGCTTCGGTTTGAGTGTGGATTAATTGTTAATGGCTTGTTGTGTAATGTGAGCTGGTCCAAAATCGCGATTCTGTTATTGATGAGTTGGATTTTAATAACAGCTGATAAATGGCATTGTGATGAGAAGGTGTTGCACACATGGTTGTCAAAATGAAATAATGTAGTGTCACGCGCTACGTGATGCGATCGTGTCGATGGCTGGGGGGGTCATGTATCTTTTGATAAGGCTTAATGCAGGGTCATGTTAAAATTTACTGACTCCGACAGGGGGGTCATGTAAAAAAAAAAAAAAGTCCTGTGAATCCCTCCGGTGGCACTGATGATAAATAACGAACAGTCCCTTAGTTGATCAAAAACAAATAACTGAAATCACCAACTGATCATATCAGTTATTTATAAAACTATAAAGTACTTCTCCCTGCAACTCAAGTTTGATTTGCTGTTTTATATCATTGTAAATGAATTCTGGAGAACAAGGTGAAGATATGACTTTTAATTTGAAAAGTCAACAACGTCAGGCATAAGTTGTTATTTTCTGGCTTTGTTTGTTTACTGACTGATTTTATTGATAAGTGATTCATAAATAACCAACAATGGAGGTAATTTTATAATACTGTAATATCCATGGTTACTGGGGATAGAGTTGGACAACCTTTTAAGATGTTTCTTGCGCTCTTCAAGGTGTTAAGTACTTTTTTGTCCAGAATGTTGGGACATTTTCTAGATGAACTCTTTTACCAAAAGTTAATCCAGAGAAAAATCAGTGATGAAAATGGCTCTTAAATGTCCTTGATGTCTCTAAACGTGGCTTCACTGACTGGATGTTAGTACATTTCTGTTTTAGAACGATCTCCTTCTGATTCAGTAGAAGACATGTTTTATAAAGATGCTGTAAACAGGATACTTGAGAGAATCTATGTGGAAACAAGGTTTTAAACAAGTCCTCTGAGATCTGCTTCAGACATGTTTGCTCTGTCCTCCAGTCAAAGCAACCCATGAACATCCATTCAGCTCAGTCCCATTGTATTTGTGTTTGCTTTCTGTCACAACCTCCTTTTGATGCTGCAGTGGTCCTGAGCCCTCCCAATGACTTAGCATTCAGTGTGCCCCTCAATGGGCCCTTTATCACACCATTGTGTCAGTGAGAGTGTTCGGCCCATTCAGAGGGACCGCGGTGAAAAAACATGGAGGAAACAGTTGGTTGTGAATGGCCGCTTAAGTGTCTTCACAGGGAGGCAGAGGAAATGGAATTCAATGGTGAATTAATTAAAAAGAGAGATTAGACAGGTTAATCAGTCAATTATGAAGCCGGCAAACAAATGTAGATATTTATTATGTAGTCTCTCCAAATTTAGATCGTTGTTAGAGTTCAAAAACTTCCTTACTGACAGAGATATAAAGGAGGTTTCCTCTCCTGGTATTTCTTCGGATGTTTATCTTTTTCAAGGTCTCTGTGAGCTGTTGACACATTCACAGAGGGCAAAACCATATAAGACCAAAGCCCTTCACACAGGCACACCTTTAACCCACTTGGTCGACTGGTTGGCGTGCGACTCATGATGGACAAGCGTAGACTGTTAATCAGGCAGATTTTAAAGTCAGATAATGTATATTCTCAAATAAAAGCTGAGTCTCCTATACTGAATACAAAACCTCTCAAAGCCCGTTTAAACAGTTTCTAAGCAGCTTAATTTGTGCTAGAGTTCTCAACTGGCCTGAAAATTAAAACGTGACCCGCTGTTGTTATTGGACCCAATGCAGCCGGACTCAAGAGCACTAATTCTCGGTCCGAATGCAGCCAAAAAAAAAAGGAAGCCCATGGTCCACCCAAGTTATTCGTTCATCTTTTCAACCTCAACTTGGCGCCTTCGGTCGTTATGTTTGGGCCGGTCTGGCCCCAATGAGAACTTAGACTGGCCTAAGGAAAGAGAGGGAGCCTGTACAGCCTATGGCCCGAACGTGCATTTATTTGGAAGATGAATGTGCACACTGGATGTAGCTGTTTCCTTCTATTCTTACTCTTTTAAGCAGTAAGAACAGGGAAATTTGAAAGGATTTTCCATCTTTGCTGAGCATAAGACTTATTTTAAATTAAATAAAAGCCTGTCCCATATAGTCTGTCTCTCATATAAGCTGGGTCAGTTCAGCAGTTGAAGCAAATAAAAGCCTGGGATTCTCTTTGAGAATTTACAGTAATAAATAATATAATAGTTAGAAATGCAGCTGCTAGGGTAGCACTTGCACAGACTGTCCCACTGACATAGCAAGAAAATGTCCATTGACTCCCATTGGCCGGATGGAACAATTTCTCATACCAGGTCTGAGCAGTAGGTCAGTGAAATGCCCAGGTGTATGTTACAGTGCTATAGTCTTTAAATGGAACAGCATTGGACATAGAAGTGAATGCTGATGGAGATGAGGCTGGCAGTTTCCCACTGCCTCACATCTGCCAGGTTGTGGTTGTGTCCGTCCAGCTGCAGTATGACGAGTGTGTGGAGCTTTCTCTCCAGACTAAACCCAGACAGAAAAGCACTTGTACCAGACTTGTCCTCTCTGAAGGACACCAGTGAGTTTGAGCAGTTTTCTTCCTGCGCAGCCAAGCCAGACTAAGAATAGACTGATGCTAATGTCTGCCTGCTATCACACAATGAGCTCATTTTAGTGTGATAGAAGACGAAGTGGAGCCAGATGAGCTGTATTTTACTCAGATACGGTGTTTACTGTAAAACCTCCAATGACTTGAACATTTAGCCCTTGTCTGAATTGGTTTTAATTAGCACTTTGAAGAGAAACAGACTCACTTTGTTATCAGGGTTGTTTTCATACCTGTGAGGGTCCCACATTAAATATCTAAAGTTTAGCAGTAGCCTTCACCTAATCCAAGTTTTATTCACTTTCCCAGTACTTTCCTGTTCTTTGCAACTCATGTTTTTTCCCCCAACTTTTTAGTTACTCTAGCGGTGCGGCTAGCTCACAGTCATATTTGCAGTGCAACTAGCTCACAGTCAAGTTAGCAGTACGGCAAGCAGCTGAGAGTCCAAGCCTGTTGGTCCAAAACATTTCAACAACTTTCCTGCTTCCCATGAAATTTAGCTTTGACTTTGATGGTCCCCAAAGGATGGCTGCAACCGTGTGACCTCTTTACCGTTGCTGATGTTGACATTTGTCTACACATAGGGCCTACATTCATTCTCCCCCAGGATTAATAGCAATAAAATAGGTGATCCTTAAATCCATAAAAAAAAGAGAGAGAGAGAGAAATCATGTTATGTGTCTTCTTTTTGCAGTTTGATAAAATAATTTATTGAAGGTCAAATGACAAGCTTTGTTCAGGACTTTTTATCAGTAGGGGGTTCCATCACAAAAAACCTAGTAAGTGGACCTTGAGCATTTAAATTCCTGCATGACTTTTTGAGTGTCTTAAGGAAAGCATTGTCTTTCTTTCATTCTCATTTTAAACAGTGAGTGAATGTAGTTTGTCAGGAAATCTTTTGTCCATCAGTTATCTTTAGCCATACTGATTTATCAATATTTCCCAGTGACAGAGGAAGAAAGGCAGACAGGAAAGATAAAATGTTAAGAAACAAGGCAGGAAAAAGAAACACAGTGGGAGGAGGAAAGGGGGGAGAGAGAGGTTTGCCCTTGTTAATGTGACAGTAAATATTGACTTTAACCAGGTCAGCTCCAGTAGATTGTTTGAGTTTCTCCTCTTGAAACGAAGGAGAAGGAGGAGGGGGAGGAGGGGCCGCAGAGTTCAAGTCAATGAGTTAAAGTTAGTCTTTTATGTTACATTTCTAATGATGGACACAAGTGGAAGTTCACCAGTGTGTCTTCGACTGCAGTGTGAACATTCATCTTCTACCCACAGATGTTTTTAGGGATTTAGGTTTAATCCAGGAAAGTCAGTTTCAGGTTCTGTTCAAGATCTCACGGATGTTGTTGAAGAGCATTTATGTTTTGGTACGTCAGCTTCACTTGATCCAGACACACCTACACACTGGTTTAGTGGTGTGTGTTTTTCATGGGGTCAGCAGGTGATGTCACACTGACTCACAGTTTCTCATCTCTGTTGTAGCTACAGTGAAATGATGGAGGAGGGGACATTGAACCCACATTAAGTACCTTACACTTTGAAATACCAAAATCCATGCTAACATTACTCCACGTGTTTCCAAGCAACCTGTAGCACTTTTTCGAGCTTGCACTTTGGTTCATTTGTGTTTTAGTTAAGTCTGGCACAGTTTACATTTACTACTTTTTTTTCCCCCTGATAAATGCTCACTGATATTTAATATTAAGACAATAATACATTTCTCCTTCATCTTGGTAGCATGGTAAACAGTACAAACAGATGCAATACCACAGATACTTGAGCTTGTGTGGTCAGGTTTGAGCATCATTAGAGCTTTGCAGGATATTTTTGAACTGCAGAAATGCATCGTGAATTCTTGATGACCTGCAGTGTTTTCTATGGAGGCCCCATCAACGGCATCATCATTCTTGTTCTGATTGAAACAGTGGTATGCTCTTGTCAGTCTGAATGAGCTCTTACAGTTGTGTGGCTGCAGGAACTCAATGGAGAGAGAAGAGGGGGAGGACAACAAACAGAAGGGAGTGTTTTCCCATAGTTAAGTCATAAAACTTTGAATGGGAGTGGAGCAGGTGTGTGTGTGTGTGTGTGTGTGTGTGTGTGTGTGTGTGTGTGTGTGTGTGTGTGTGTGTGTGTGTGTGTGTGTGTGTGCTGGGGGTTGACTGTTTGACACAGTCAGTGTAGGGTTATGCAGGGTGTGTGTACACATGGTTTTTGAATAGCCGAGTGCCTGTGAATTGAAATGTATTGATTTTAAGGATTAATGGAAAATGAAAGTCAGGAACAAACTCAGTTGGATAACGCTCAAACCCTCTGTGGCGTCTAGTGGTGGCGATGTGTGGAAAATCTTACAGATGCATGTTCAAGATCAGTAAAATCACACTTGTGCACACACAGGTGCAGTATTTTACAATAGTATGTATTCATTTCAGCGGCAACTGAAGATGAAACAAAAAAAAAAAGGTGGTCAGCTCAGGCCACCAGCAGAACTGTTGACAATAAAAACAAAGCATTACTTAAATCTCCTGTAGATCCTGTAGATGATAAACAGCTTTGAGTAAAGTCCCTCAAATCCTTCAGACATACTAAATAGCTCGAATAACTCAAACGTGTCGGCGTGTGTCCATCTGTGGAAGAAGTTCACAGTGTCTTAATGAAGCTTAGTCAGAGTTCAGAGGCTGTTACTGAGTGTGACGCGCTCTGCAGGGCAGAGTCCACATTTAAAGCCTCATTGCAATGGGGAGCTATGGAGATGACCTGACAGAGAGAGAGGAGTGTTTGTGTTTGTGTGTGTGTGTGTTCTTGTACTTACTACGTTGTGAGGACTGGAACGAGTTTTTAACCAACAGAGTGAGGACATTTTTGGGAAGTGAGGACATTTTGGCCGGCCCTTACTTTTTCCAAAGGCTGTTTGAGGGTTAAGACTTGGGTTAAGACTTAAAGTTATAATTAGGTTTAAATTAGGTTAAGAGTAATGGTTAAGGTTAGGGTAAGGGGCCAGGGAATACATTAAAATGAGTGTCCTCACAAAGATAGCATTACAAGGATGTGTGTGTGTTGTCAGGTCAGAGAGAAGGAATTTTTATTATTATTCAGATTTCTAATCTCTGCACTCCTCCTACCTGGTGTTCGTAGACATTAATGAGTCACTGCTGGCAGGGACTGAAGCTGCGACCCCATGAGCACCAGCGGGTCACCGTCCTTCCACCAGGGGGGTCGCTCTGCTGTGAGAGCAGACAGACACACAGACGGTACTCACACACAGACAGAGGAGGTGTTTATCATGGACTGAAGGGAAACACACTGAGCTGCAGCGTCTGCGGTTGGTTCCATTGAAGGCGGCAGCTGGAGCTCCTCAGCACACCGTCGGCAGCAGTCACATCCAGTCTCATACTGTAACACATACTCCACATAGTTGGCATGGTGGAGAACATTTCTGTGTGTCTGCCCGTCCGCATGATGGACACCATACGCTCCAGGAAACATGAGGCAATATCCAAAATCAGTCAAGTATTAGTATAAGAGGGTTATGATTGTATTTGAATAGAACAAAAATCAATAAGTGGGTAAAATGATTCCAACCGTTAACGAATCAATTCCCAGAGTCATATTCATGCGCTTTAAGGCTTCTTGTTTTTATCTTTCCTGATTAAGACGACCCGCACTCCCCACCTCTCTCTCTCCTTATCTCTTGCTCTCTTCCTCCTCCCTTTCTCCACTAATTACAGAATTTGCCCCGGCTGTCTGTTAGAATAAGGGATGAAGGAAACCGAGTGGGTCAGGAACGTAGAGAGAGTCAAGGTCAGAGGAGAGGAAAACTCCCTCTCGCTCCTGTCCTCCCTCTCCAGCCCGGTTTGATCACTTCTCCCCCCCTCCTCTTTGGGTTAATATTTATTCAGAACATTTCATGCATCTTTTTCCCCTAGGTGACTTTTATGATCACTTGAGCCTGCAATATCTGTCAGGCTGCAACACGGCAGAATTTGGAGACCTGTCTCATTTAAACCAAGTGTCACTTCGTATTTAGTAGTTGCTTATGCTTTTTAATGAGTTATGACTTGGGCATTGTCTGCACATCAGCTCTTATACCTCAAACACCGCCTGTGGAGATTTGATCAAACTGGACTAAGTGATGCTCCAGCTGATGCTGTCAATATTACTCTCATTTTAACTCATTGTTTTGTTTAGTTTATAATGGGGATGGTGTTTTTTTCTATTTCTTAACTCAAGAAAACAGAGATTTGGAGTATGAACACAAGGTTGCAAATGTGAGATGAGCTTTATAATTAGAAAGGTGCAGGCTCCCTAATTGGGTGGTGTGTAGTGGAGCAGGAAGAGAGGGGGGTTGGGGGTAATAGATAAAGACATGAAGATGAGGGTAATTAGTCCTGGAATCCTTCAGTTCTCTCTAAAGTTAACCATCATAACTCAAACAGCCTCAGTCAACTCTCCATCATCAGAATTGGGGAGGTTGGGTTTGACTGTTTCTATCACGCTCTAAGACATGGACACTGACCTCACGACCTCACGCTGTGACCAAATCCTTGTGATTCCAGACTCAAACCAAGTGTCAACACTCAAACACACACGGCAAGAGTCACAGTCAGGTTTTACTAGCCTGGTATTTCAAAATGTACCCACTTTATAAAGTCTAAAAATCACAAAAGAAAGATTACAACAATAGGACTTTTTACACACACACACTCACACACTGTACAGGAGTTTCCACATCCTCAGGGAAACAGGGCATCAGTCTATATGGGTCATTCCGCCAAAAGAGTGCCATTTGCTCATTGTAACTCTTAAAAATTAAACTTCATTTTTCATTCCATTTCAGTATAGAATTTTTTAATATAGACATTTACTCATTCAAAATGAGTACTGGTCAATCTCAGGCTACTTTATTTAATTTATTGCTTCTTTTATCATTGCATTTTTGAAGAAAAAGTAACAGCAATGAGGGTAATAGCAATGAGTTTTTAGCATAAAATCAGCAATTGTGTGAAATCCAGCCAAATAGCATCTATACTAATAGCTTGAGCACACAGAGCACATTCTTAGGATTTAACTGAATATTTTACTTTTGATATCAACAAACACTGTCTAGAGATAATTTAGGTAACAGGAATGAGTTTTAAGAGTGACGGACCCTGACATAGCTACAATATCATTCAATTTCAGGAAAAATAAATTACAGAATTTAATTTTGGTCTTCCCATGACTTTCAGAAGACCTAAATGATGTCACTTCCAGCAGAACATGTCACTGGTGGGATGTCCCAAAACTTTTAGAGTGTAGAATGTGTTGGGTAACAGCACTGAGTGAAAACCTGGGGACGGGACTAAAATGTGAATTTTAACCAAAATATAATTAGGTTTTAATTTAAAAAATGTTATATAAGTGTAGATATAATATAAAGTCACACTAATATGCAAAAAAAATGAGATTTTAGAAGGATTTTATTCATAATGCATTGTGGTAAACTATAGCGTTTGGCTCTGGGGACATGCAACAAAGGCTATGTTTCAGTGCTTTGAAAGCCTTTTTATAGTAATTAAAAATTATATATCTTTAATTTCTACAGTGATTCATGTGTATGGTGCTTTGTTTATTAATTAAATGCAATTTATATTATATTATTACATGTTTTTATACATTTAATATGCTGGGGACAGAAATGGCACTCTTTTGGTGGAATCGCCCATAAAAGAACTCAGAGGATCAACTGTTCTCTGTGCTGGCTTCCTCTACCTTGTTTCACCTCCTTCCCTCCTCCTCCTTCCACCCTGTCCTTCAGCCCTTTTTCACTTCAACCGCCATCATGTTTCCCTCTTTCTCTGTTTTTCATAGTTGTGTTGAAGAGGTTAATTCACTCGTATTACATTGAAGTTACTGAACAGCAGAACAGAAATCACCAAAACCCTGTAAATAGACCATTTGAGTGACTTTTCTTCAATCGCCTCCCTCCTCCTTCTCTCCTGTCTTTCCTCTCTCCCTCCTTTCCTTTCCCTCTCTCCTTGTTGACTGATAAGAAAGGCCTTAGACACTTTTTCCATGACATGTGTGACTCATCTTATCTCCTCTTGTCCTCCTCCTCCTCTTCCTCCTATCTTCACGTCTCCTTTTTCTTTCCTCATTATCTTCACCACTTGTCTCATCGTCTTTCCCTGTTCTCCTTCTCTCCAGCCTCTGTTTTGCTTCTCTTCTATATGTTAATTACTTCATTTAATTTTAAATTTAATAATCAGATCAATTTTTAGCCTATGATGAAATCATTGGACATCCTATGTGTCTCAATGACATTTAAGTGGGTTTGTTTTTCACAATTAATTATTATGTAGAAAATAATGATGTCTTTCATAATTCCAAAGGCGACTTGAAAAAGAAATCAGAAATCTGTGTTTGAATCTCGGTTTCCTTTCATTATCCCAGGTTGAGGGGGCTGTGGCGTTTCCAGCTGGAAGTCAGTATTTCTGACTTTCTGACATCCCTGGAATGCAACACAGAACCGTGTCTTAAGCCAGCTTTACTTGTCTTGCCCTGACATGTCACAGATGCTATATATGGCTCTGTGCATAAGCTTTTAACACCAGTGTGGAGATGGAAAGAAATGAGGAGCAAGTCTGTAATCTTAACATTTTGCAAGTGTTTCAGAGACACAGAGATCAGTGGCTGAGCGTGTACAGGCCGGCTGTGTGGATGGATGCAGAGGTGATGAAGGTGCAGGTTGTCTCTGAGTGTCTTTGGCCTCTGGGCAGTCAAATGCCACCTGGAGAAGTGCGTGGTTGGAACATCAGGTCCTAATTACTGAGAGCATGCAGGATGCTATTACATACTTTTCTCTGAAAGTATTATGGATGATTTTCCTCTTGTAGATCATGTAGCTCCAGGTCACTTTTTTCTATCTGTGGAGATGAAGACAGTGACCACACAAAAGAAAACACTTTGAGCTCAGCTGATACCCCGTAACTCGGGACAACACCCCCTCTGAGTTGAGCGCTTTCCAGTTGAAAAACGAATACCAAAGTTGGGAAAATGGACGATTAATAAGATGAAACAAAAATACAATGTTTACAAAGGTAAAGCTTAAAGGTAGGCTACAACAAAAACCTGTAACAAGCTGCTCCACTGCTCTCTAGGCCACAACACTCTAGGCTGTTTTTTTATACATACAAACAGTGTTAGAAAATGTGGAGCGATAGAACTGAAGAGTGCTGTGCACATGGTTGACTTTAATGTGAGACAATTACCAGAGAAATAAAATAAACAGTAAAACTGCAGTGTTCACCACTGTTTAGGATGGGCTCCTTTATCAATCAGAAGAGACATACATTACTGCCTTTTTATCTATAAAGCCTTAACTGGCTTCACACCAACATATCTTAGTAATTTATTGAACTGGCCATCTCAAATTTATCCAACTCGCTCAAATGATTATCTAACACTCCAGGTTCCTCGGACAGATTCAGCTTTCGGTAGAACTGCATTCAGTTTTTCTGCTGCTCATACCTGGAACTCTCTTCAACGATCTCTGAAAATGAATTCAATTGTTACCCCAGGCCAGTTTACAAACATGATCATAAATATGCACACTTTTGAATGCAACTGTTTCAAAAAATCCTAAAAATTGTTGATAATGTGTGATCGTATTGCTGTTTGATGTATTTTTATGATTACTGTATTTGTTATGTGATTGTTGTTTGATTTGATGTGCTCTCGACATCATTGGAAATGAGGGTTTACCCTCAATGGCTTTCGAGATCTAAATAAAGGTTAAAGAAAGAAAAAAGAAAGTTTACGTGGTGGCAGCCATCTTGGAATTTTTTTTGGTAAGTGCTGGTGGGACTTGTCTGACTTTCCGAGTTGGAGATCTGACTTCAGGGGGCGTTCAAGATTACAATTCTAACTTGGAGGTGGGGAATCCAGACTTCTGAGTACAACTGGAACGCAGCATTAGCCCCAGGCTAACTACAACATTTTTACAGTAAATGTGAGCTATGCATCCTTCAGGGCTACCTGACCAACCCCACCTCAGAGCAGGCTTATCTCTGTGGGGTCTTACTGTAAGCCCCAAGAAGAGATAATACAGTCATGATAATAACAAATTAGTTAAACCCATCCCATGCTGCCACTAAACGGCACAAAAGTTACAGCAGTATTTGATATTATTGAACTAGAGTCCTACACTACAAGGTGTTGGCAGCGGTATATCATGAAAATTGACGATTATCATATCACAAACATTTGCTTATCTACAGTACTAAAAAATAAAACTGCAGCCAAGTGTAGAATCGCTCCTCCACAAGGTATGGTTTGTCATTTCTTGTTTTTTTTTGTTTTTTGTCAAGTTTCAAGTGACAATACAGTGTTTGTCCAACCCCCCCCCCCCCCAAAAAAAATAAATAAATAAATAAACAAAAAAAACTTTTCATTCCAGTCTTTGTGACTGATGCTCATGATAGCTCTACCAAGGAAATCTCACTGTTAGTTTCAATGACAATACAGTGTTTGTCCAACCAAAAACAAACAAATAAAAAAAAAGGTTTCATTCCAGTCTTTGCAATCATGATGCTCATGATAGTTCTTCCAAGGAAATCTCACTAAACCACCCGTGATGTAACAGATGGTTGTTTTGATCCATGTCAGTCCCTGCTGATGGTTTTGGCCATTTGGAGCAGCTGTAAACACATTTACACATGTTCAGATGTAGGTTGTTGTACAATGTTGGGTATTTTCAAGGTTGGAAACTTTCCATGGGAATTATATTTTAGTAATATTTTACTCAACACTCATGTTTTTGTTGTTCAATGACAGAATGGATTGTTCATTACAAGAATTTAAGTTTTAAAGTTCTACTCACAAATAAATCTGTTGGGATTTCATGTCATGGAATGTCAATGTCAAAACAAAATCTTTATATTTATGTTTGGATCATGATACAGTTTGTTTCAAATGCACCAAATTACTAGTTAATTCCCATAAATTCCCAATAATTCCCATAAGTTCCCATAATTCCCATAAGTTCCCATAATTCCCATGGAAATTTACTGGAATCTTTCTGCTTTGACAACCTGTTCAGATCATACTTTGTTTAAACCACTTACAAATGTTTCCCAAGAGCCTCCCTGTTGTCTTGGGGGACAAATTGCTCCGCAGCGGAAAAGTCAAAGGCTCTGCTTTGATGAACAGGACGTTTCTCAACTCCTCACTGATTCAGTGAGACATATTTAAAACTAAGAGGCGTCTTGTTTTAAACAGTGAAACTTGAACCTGTCAGAAAATGTTCTCACTGAAATCCAAGAGGAGTTGTGAGGATTGTCCCTCAGGAATTTTGTCCAGGAATTCAGTCGGAAAGACAGGGACAGTGCTTCTTCCAATAAGACACTGTGAAGCTCAACCTGTCTGTTTTTGGTTTAAATGCAGAGTGACTTTTGTGCACTTTTTTAAATATTCATTGCCTTTCTTTGTTGCCTCCATCAGAATAGTTTCCGTGCTGATGGAGGAGTTCAGAACTCGATCCTGAGAGCTGCTGAGAGCAGGATGACTACATGTTTAGGGAGGTTTAGTGAAGGAAAGAGAGGTACAACACTGAAACACTGAGATTGACTTGGAATGTGAGGAATGACCTTCGCTCTCTGGAAGCTGTCCAAGCTTCACACACACACACACACACACACACACACACATGCATGCACACATGCATGCACAAAGTCGGAGAGATACACCCACACCGACAGCAGTTGCCATCTCTCCAGATATACGCTGATAGACTGTACAAGGAATAAATCAACCTTTCAATTCTTTCTTCTACTGTGTGGATTGTGTGTGTGTGTGTGTGTGTGTGTGTGTGTACGCACAGCAGCTGCTGCTCTGTCTGGCACCACTGGATTTTCCTGCAGAGACAGAGAGAGACAGATTACACGGCGGCTGACAGATAACTGACAGATAATAAGAAGAGTCAGTGGAAACAGAGTGAATGGAGGGATTAGAGCCGTACAGGAAGGTTAGGAGGGCAGTGTCATTACAGTCCCCACTCTTCATCTTTATTTCTTCACACACTGACATCATCATCACTCACTCCAACCGCGGTGCTCCTGTGTTCCGTCAGTGAAGATGATCCTCCTCTGTGAACATGGCACATTTAGTGAAGGAGCTTATGAGGCATATAAGGCTGTAATTAGTCAGGATGTGTTAGCTGAGGTCTGGAGCCTTAAGGAAGCTGAACTCTCTGGGCTCCAGACTTAACTGTTACAGTGACCCCTAACTTAAAGGGATATTTCAACATTTTGGCAAATTGGCCCATTGCCATAATCCCTATAGTTTTAGGAGTAGGTTCATTACCTTTAATTGTTGGTGCAAGCTATTTTTAGAACGGCGGAGCAGAGCCGCGAGCTGTTCAGAGCTACGCTACAGAGGCTAATGGGATTTCTTGGTTTCCCTCATCAAATGCAGAGACTGCTTGCTGAAAAACTACCTCTAAAACAACTCTGTCTCATAACGTTCCGTTATTATCTCATAGCGTGCTGAATGTGCAGGTCACAACTTGTCCACCAGAGCGTTTTGGAGTTGTTGGATTGTGTATTTGATGAGTTTGATGAGGGAATCCAAGAAATTCCATTAGCCTCCGTAGCGTAGCTCTGAGCAGCTCGCGGCTCTGCTCCGCCGTTCTAAAAACAGCTTGCACCGACAATTAAAGGTAACGAACCTACTCCTAAAACTATAGGGATTAATGGGCCAATTTGCCAAAATGTTGAACTGTCCCTTTAACGCAGAAATTTTCAGGGCGCACATAGGCCACCAGTAATGACAGATTGCAGATTCTTTGAGTCGCCCTTCTACATTTCATCATTCGTGTTAAAAAAAAAAGTGGGCAAATTTACTGGTTGCACATGTGCAAGTAAATTGAAAATTACTCTCAAATTTTAGGGGGGAAATGCCCCAATTTAGGGGCAGTCTGGAGCCATAACTCTGATCTGAATTATTTTTTACATCAGGTCCTGCTTTTCTTTGTCTCATCTGTGAATTTTCAACCAAACAGTAGAACGCCAACATATACAATCATTTATAAAATCAGCAGTCAGTCTGTTCTGGAAACACTCACTGCACCTATGAAGTGGATCATGAACAGAGAGGAAACAACCGCTCCTTTAAATCTCCTGCTCACTGACTCTGTCTGTTCTTCACAGCACTGACAATATTCCCTCATCATTGTCTTTTTTTTTTCTTTATCTCTCTGCCCCCCCCTCTACTCTTCTCACCTCCTCCACTTTTGGACACATTCACTAACACACACACACACACACACACACACACACACTTTCTTCCTCCTGACGCCCCCAAGACGCCAGAGTAATCTGCCCATTAGCCTGGCTCAATGTACAGACATATATCTCTCTAATACACCCACCCACCCACACACACACACACACACACACACACACACACACACTCACGCAGCAGAACATCTGTCTGTGCTGCGTTCACAGGCAAAACACAGGGTGGTTGTTAGTGCAGCAGTGTGAGAGCTGTGGTTCTGCAGGAACTTTTTTTCAGGGTCATAAACTTTGTAAATGAATTTCTGTTACAATACACACAATTAGTGGCTATATATATATAATAATCAATATATTGTTTTATAGACAGTTGCACACTCTGAAACTATCCAGTCTACACACACTCACACACACACACTATGTCCTCAGTCCCTGGTCTTTCAGTAATCATATTATTTTCAGGTTTGACTCACGTAACTTCCTGATTTCATGTCTTTTCCATTCACTCTGCGTTGCCTCCCCACTGAGATCAGTTTGCGTCTGAGCTCAGGAACACTTGATTCGATTTTGGTGCTGATCCAGATGTTGGAGTCCAGCCATTAGATCTTTATCGTCTTGAAAACTGAGACATTGCTTGAATCCCTGTAGGTTTGACGGAGAATGAGATGCGTTTGAGCGTTTCAGTGATTTGTTTCACACCAAATGGATCTCTTTAGAAGCACATATTGTTCTTTCTGCTGATAAGTTAAAAGGTGTGTTTTCCAATCTATAGAGGTAAAACAGGGCTGCATCTAGTGATTGTCATTTATTCTTATTATTTATTATGATCATTTAATTAGATTATCTTTGTCAGAAAACATGCAACAAAACAGAGATTCCTTTGTTTTTTATTGTCCAACCAGCATCACAGGAATCTTTGTCTCAACAGGACGTCGATCATCTCTTCAGGGTTTCCACTTGTTGAAGCGTCTCCTCCCTCCTCCATCCCTCCATCCTTCCCTCTGTCCCTTTGTTGTATTTCTTATCTCCATGGTTACCTGAGGCACTGGGAATGTGGTGCCACCAAGGAATGTGTACAATTATTAAACCAGCCAGGACACACACACACACACATACACCTGCATACCTCATATATATCTATACATTCAAACAGTATCTGCTGGCGTGGCGTGTTAGCTCAGTGTGAGTCAACAGGTTCACAGTTGGAGGGGGACTACTGTATGCAAGTACGGTCACTTTTTCCTCTACGTCGCTCCACCTACAGTTTCGGAGTGCAAATTTTCACCGTCGTAAAAACTTACCAAAATAAATGTAAACCTTGGTGCTGTGATGGATATTCTGTGTAGACCTTTGAAACGGTCCGACTGATATCTGCAGCTAATCAAGTTATAACACAATAGAAGCTATGGCTGACTCTACTTTGCCTCAAGCTCTCTCCTGTCATTCATCCGTCTGTTACTACACATCCTGAATCACTGTGGAGCTGAGCACTTCCCCCACCTGTCGCTGAGGATGTGATAGGCCTGTCTAAATCATGACATTTTAGTTGACTGAATAATTGTCAGTTGTGATTTTTCTGATCATTTGATGCCACGATATAACAGCCTAAACATACTTTAATACTGAAGAAGAAGAGGTTTTGCAATGAATGAATAGATGATAAATGATGAATAGAAACAATTTGAACGATTATGCAAAATAATTGTCAGCTCAAATAGTTGTGATAAAGCGATTACGTAATAATTGTGGCAGGACATAGTTGAGAGCTGTTTCCTGTGAGGTTATGGGATGAAGTAACACCTGCTTCTTTGCTCCAGTGACTAAGTACACTCTCAGCAGTGTCTGTTGCTATAGCACCAGGTACTCGGTCGAGGTCTTTGAAGGCTGGGCTCTGTGCTGAGTTTTAAAGGTCTGACTTCCAACTTTAACATAGAGCATTTAACCCTGTGTGAAGCTTTAGTTTCCTCCTGTTCTGAGGCGACTTTACATCTTTTTTCTGTGTGGCCATTTCTGCTTTTTTTTGCTCAAACATCTTCCTCACTGTCTCTGTCAGTTTCTCCCTCTTCTCTTACTCTGACCTGCTGCTGGCTGCCGGTTGCCGTGGTAATGGTGGTTTGATTGATGGGTCTGCACGCAATTCAGGGAGGCTGACCTGGGAGGGGGTCAGCTAAACCTTTTGTTGAGTTTGTGTGTGTGAGAGAGAGAGAGTTTCTACCATGCAACAGACTGGCCCCCACTGAGAGCTGGAGACAGACAGCAGAGACAGAGAATTGTTTAGTTACAGATCTCCACGGTGACCACTCACCTGTATCTGGCAGTAATGGGATTAACTCCACATTTCCCATCAGGCTTTCAACTATTGATAGTGGTTGTATTTGTTTATTTAAAGGTTTAATAATCAGGGACAATGCATGCCAGAATGAGCCAAAAGGCTATTTTACATCTGCTGTCCCTGGACTGATGTTAAAGCAGAAGTAAGCGATCCGGTGGTTTTGGCTAACTTCCTGTCAGCCGATGGAGTTAGCAGTCCCCGCCCTCGTCCCTACGTCACCACATTCACGCGCATCCCTTGGCTGCACACACAGAGAGGACCGCCCCTTTATGCCGTTCTCTCTCCTCATTGGATAAAGGTTGTAGGATACAAGGAAAGTTTTCTCCTCGGCTTACAGCAGAGCAGAGTGACTGACAGACCCATGTTTCAGACCAAACACTGTATAAAAGTGATTGCTGTCGGAAGATATAACTATTTAAGACTTATATTAATACAAACATTCTGCTTCCTTCTGCTTTAAGCAGCAACACCAACATCAACAAAAATGAATTACACAAGACATGATAACAAACTAGAAGGTTACAAACAAGCAGAACATAGACACTAAACACATTAAAAGCCATGCACAAAAAGCAACAGTAATACTAGACAATTAGTATTAATTATCATTATCGTATGAGCTGCATGTTTGCTTTTCCACTTCAGATGTTCCATGTTGTGCTGAATCCATGTTTCTGAATACTGTATTTGCAAAATAAAACCAAACCAAATGAGACGGTGCTCAGTGATAGAAAAGTAGTGATAGAGCAAGTGATCAAGTGTCAAAAGTGTTTTGCTGATTAATTATTAATTTCTTATTAATCAACTCAGCTGCCTGGTATAATTGTGTTTTTCCTTGTATTTAATGTGGGAACAGAACATGAGGTTTGGCTGGTGTTCATTCTTGGATGTGATTGGCTGGATGGGAGTTCTGGTAAACTACAATATAGAGTGTAAATGTTGTTAAGTGCCTGTATGGTGAAAGGCTTTGTGAAGTTGCTCATTTTAATTACCTGCTGTCACAAATTCACCAAACCTGTGATGTGGCAGAGTCAGTAATAATGTGTTGATTATAACATGTTACATGTAGCTGCAGTCAGTGTGGAGGTCCCCAGAGGGCAGAAGGTCACCTGGTTCAGTCCCGTCTGAACCTCAGGTCAGACTTTCACCCTGGAATCAGAGGAATGCCTCTGGATTCTTCTTTCAATATCTTTGGTCCTGAGAGACATGGTGAGGCCTCACTTTGTGTTTCCTGTCCCACAGATCTCTCTCTAACACACACAGCATGTTTGGTTAAGCCTCTTCCAGAATCCTCCTGTCTTTGACTGGACGGCCTTTTGAAATAAAGTGAAAACTCATCGTCCCACTGACTGTAGTTTTCACTTGTTCTGATTGTAGCAGAAAAAAAGTTTGAAAGACTGGACAGACAGCTGTCTTTTCTGTTAAAAGACCTCAACCTCCCTCCATCATCCCTCCATCCTCCTCCTCCTCTCATTCATCAGCCTGAAGCAAACTCACAGTCACACACACACTATTGGCATTCCACAGTGATGGAATAGCCTTAGTTGCTGCAGGTCTTTGTGTGTGTGTGTGTCGTCACCACCTTAACCAGACATGGCTGCATGTCAGAAGGAGGAAGTCAGGAGATCACAGTCTGAACTCTGGTGATGGATGATCAAAGAGCGTGTGCATGTGTGTGTGTGTGTGTGTGTGTGTGTGTGTGTGTGCGTGCGTGCGCGCGGGCATGTAGCCATACTCTTGGGGAAACAATGACAAAAACCTTGAGCTTGTTGTAACATGGGCAGAAAGACACATTTTTACTGAGACACACACTCGTACTTCACATATCTTCGCCTGTTTGTTGTGAACGTGAGACACATGAACAAGAGCAACACAATGATGTGTGTGTCATCAGTTTAAAGAGATTGGGCCTCATTCACGAACTGTTCTTAAGAACAAATTTGTTCTTAAGTCCTACTTACGAAGTTTTTACGAAGATTGTGGCATTCATGAATGTTTTCTTATCCAGAATTTGTTCTTAACTAAGAACAAAATCTACGAACAGTCAGGAGTATACTTACGCACTTTTAGGTGCTGAGACTTCTGCAAAAATAACCGATTATAGCGTTTTCTTTTGTTCTGCAGTTGTATGATATTATATGATTTGAATAAGAATTATTTTCTTATCTTTTATGATGTTTTTAATAATTATATATTAATAATAATAATTGACAAATCATTGCAGTTTCTTAAAAAAAACATTATAGACACTTAATTCATATCAGTTTTTTTTTTAAGTGTTCACACTACACACAACTGTTTTTATTTTATTTTTTTAAATATATGATAATATGATGATATTTATGATGGCACACGTGAGAGTGTGGTCTCTCTGATAACAACTCGAAGAGCTTCATCCACTGCTGGCTACTAAATATAGCCTAAATATAAATATAAATATAAATATAAAAATATAAACTAAATATAAGCCTTTTGCTTGTTTCTTTGTTTCATTCCTGCCGCAGTAGCGCCACTTCACTACTTTAGTTCTTTTTATGTTTGCAGTCTGGTGCTCCCTCCCAGATTTTCATTTGAGCATTTCAACTTTCTTTCTCACTTCACTTCTCTGCTCAGTGCCTGTGGGTGCTGTGTGCACACGGCCCTGCAGTCTCATGCCCTTTTACGGGCATTGATGGGGCTGTTACCTATGCTAATCCTATGTTAATTAGACTCACCTGGCACACGCCCTCAACTTACGAGGAGATGGCATTCATCAAGTAGGAACACAGCTGCGAACAATTCTGAGGCTTACGAACGCGTTGATGAATCTGACGTAGGGTTTTCTTAAGGAACTTCTTAAGAACAACTTAAGAAAGAATCTAAGAAGGTTCTTAAGAAGATATTGGTGAATGAGGCCCATTGTTAGCTTTTTTTGGTATAGTAACCTTCACTGACAATTGAAGGTAAACCTCTACATGACTGTGACTCGGTCTCTGACATGAACAGAAGAGTAGCTGTAGAGGTGGGACCCTGCAGGTCTTCCACTCTGTCCAGTTGCTCTGTATGTTTCCATCCACTTATTAATGCGAACAAAAGTGTGTTTCCATCTAAGAGCTTTAAATCCAATAAAAAGCTGTGTGTAATGATGTTGCATGCTGTTGTACCGAATGCATTTCTTGCATTTCAATGTGTTTCCATTCATTTTTGTACTGAATCGCGAAACCGCATGAGCCAAGTGTGACGAGCCGCTGGAGCCGTTGCCTTGTAAACCACTGAGCAATTTGAAGTTAATAACATGGAACACATCTCCCATCAAATGGTAAAAAATGTTTTTTTGCCTTGTTAAAAAAAAGGTAACAAATTAACACAGATATAAAAACGTACTATTATTTATTAACAAATAACAAAGTGTACATTAGCAGCAAAAAGAAATTAGGGCGGGCTGACCCGATTATCATATTTTGATCGGGGGGCGGGGGCAATCGTAGCGGAAATAATGAAAGTAATGGCAAACAAACACTCCATATCTCCAAAATCAGGCAGGTTTCCAGGATGCCAAGTCGCCTACTCATTTTAATGTAACAATTGCCGATGAGAACCGGTGTCAAAAAGGAAAAAAGGAAGACAAAAAAACAATCGATCACGGACTTCATGACCGATTACCATGGCAACGAACAAAGCTTTGAAGCTTCGATTTTTTTGGGTCAGCCCTAAAAGAAATAAATATCACTAGATCGCTGTAACTGTATTGCTGTGTATGATATTAATAAAAAAGAAATGACTGGATCGGAATGCTGGATCGGCCTCATTCATCTGATATCCAGCTAATTAGTCAATATGCATCCCTAATAGAAATGTGTGGATGGAAACATAGTTAATGAACTGAGCGGCCATGTGATCAGTGAAGTTCTGGAATCATGTCTATGTTATGAAGACTTGTTCGTCAGACTAGCGAAGAGAGATATGAGAGATCTCTGTGTGCAGCAGAATCACTGTCTCTGTGCACCATGGGGAGACGACTGTAGTTTGCCATAATGTTATTATGCATCACTTTGTTATTTCAGTGTGTTCTGTCTCAGCCGGAGAGCAGTTTCAGGGTCGGACAGACAAAACAGTCGAGTTTCAGCCGCTCTCTGGCCCATGAGAGCAGTTTGTCACTGACTTCAGGGCCTTTCAGGAAATGAATGAGGGATGACAAGTGAAAGAGAGGAGATTCAGGGAGTGTGTTGAGGGAGCATCTGGTGCTCATTAGTGTCAGGCATCAGGAGCTTTTCTGACATGAACTCCCAACATTACATGGAACAGGACGCAGTAGATCAGACGTGCTGTAGTTGGTTTGGACGTGACGACTCCTCAGAGAGAAGCACTTTCACAGGTCAGCTGTTCAGGTCGATTGGTTTTATTAGAGCCCAGCAGCTCATGTTCCCTTTTTTTTTTTACTTTAATTGATGGTCTTTCTTTTCTCTTTTTCACCCACCCAAAACTTACCTCACATTTTAATATCTGTCCTTTTTACCCCATAGCACTAACTTTTAACTTTTTCTCCAATTTTCTGTCATTTCCAACCTTTTTTCCCATCTTTCATTTCCCTTCTTTTTTCTGTCTTTCCTCCTTCCTTCCTTTTCCAATCCTATTTCACCATTTCTTTTTCTTCCCTGTCCTGTCTGACATTCTGCAATTTTACTTTCCTTTCCCGCCTCATTCTTTCCTTTCCTTAGTTAGTCCTCTTGCCTAAATGTTCATCAATCAGTTCACTGAAAGTTGATGTTTGAGTGTTGACAGTGAATGTCTTCCTCTGTCTCTGCAGCTTTTCCACGTCGCCTACGTGCTGATAAAGTTCGCCAACTCCCCCCGTCCGGACCTCTGGGTTCTGGAGAGATCCATCGACCATGGTCAGACCTACCAACCCTGGCAGTACTTCTCCTGTGAGTAGAAGCACGCACATACATGTCCAGCTACACAGTACATACATGTGTGACCTGAGGGCCAAACCACGTCAGATGCCATCAGCATCACTTCATGCTCTCCCCCAGGGTTTGGTTTGAGAGTCTCTAATCTCAGAGCTGAACGGCGGCCCCCCCTGGGGACAGGCTGATTGGTGGATAGGTTTTTGTTGGTCGCGTCAGAGGAGGAAGATCATTACATCACCGAGCTGCCAGCTGAGTGGCTGTGGCAGCTGTCAATCAGATGGGCTACAGGGGGAATTCCAGGCATGTCCGCCAACAGGTTGCAGCTTGTAGAATATATGAGTAAAGAGAGGGAGTAGGGGGGGTTTGGGTCTACTTCACCTGTGTGTGTGTGTGTGTGTGTGTGTGTGTGTGTGTGTGTGTGTGTGTGTGTGTGTGTGTGTGTGTGTGTGTGTGTGTGTCTCATGTTCCCACCTAATGACATGGGATTAATCAGCATAATTGAAAGCTGCTCCAGGTGTAATAAATAAATACATCCTGAGAGCTGGACTGACGCTAGGTCAGATCAGTAGGTCAGCTCGTTCTCAGGCTGCTGGTGATGCTGATGGAACAACACATCTCCCCATGCTGCAATTTTAAAGCTTTAAAGGGACAACGAGGAGTTTCTATTTGGTTATTTAAAAGTCTCACGTTAATGTGGATGAATCTACGCTACCCACACTTGTTAATGGGCCCATTTTCGATAAATATATATTGTTTTGTCTCTATGGTTATTTTGTTATTATTAGTGATGGTGGAAATGCTGGTTTAGCCGACCAGCGTTTCTTTACTTTCGGTTTTGCGTCGAGTCATGAGAATAACGCCGCCGAATCGCCGTTTATGGTCGGAACTACGACGGTATGTGATCGTCTTTGAACCGCTGACTTTAATTATTGATGAATGAAAACATGAGTCTGTCTTGCGCCGGTCAAAGAATTTCATGGTGCGCGCGGAGGCTCATAAATGTAGTGTGAAAACACTTCGCTTTTCCAAAACTCCTCGTTGTCCCTTTAATTGTATTGGTAAAAGATCTTATGGTTCCTGTGGTTTTCGCCACTGAAAGGGCAAACGTCTGCATGAGGAGATAACATTTTTTGGTCATTGTGCACCTAGAGGGTGGTACAAACTGTGTGTATACCATGTTTGCATTTCTTTTGATTACCTTGCTTTCACACAGTAGCACATTATATTTTTTGAAGTGAGGTGTTTTCATGTGGCTGTGTGGACTTACTTTGCCTCTGCAACCAAAACCAGGCAAATATTGGCCCCGCACACATTTGGTCCTCGGGTGGTTTAATTTGACTGGATACCAGGGATCAAAATTTCGATTAATGAGATACTGTAATTAACTTTGACTGCAACATGTTGACTGTCTGCCCACAACGGCCCTGTCACATTGCTGAGGCCCACAGTTAAAGGGAGGACAGGGGAGCTGCGAGAGAAAATTGGCATCAGCCTACTAGAGCTGTCAGTCTCAGGGCTATTAGACAGTTTCAGTGTGAGTCGCTGCAGCTGGTTCAGAGCTGCACTCACACACTCTCCTGAAGGGTTACATCTTCCTCTCACTCCTCATTATTTGTCTCATTTTCTGTGTCAAGGACGAATCTGAGATGAATCTTCTGTGTCTTGTGACTAAGATAAGCTGGAGCATCACGTCTTTACTGTGCCACATCTATTCACTGAATAAGAAACCTTCATTCATACACGGTTGATGCTGTTATTTTGATTAACTATTAATAGTCTAAATAATGATTCATGAATAAATAAACTTGTATCAGACTTTTACAGCAGGTTATACATGTGGAGCGGAGTTACTGAAGTGTAACTCATGTGTTCCATCTAAAACACAGACCTCCACCAAACGCAGACCCCCCTCTAATTGTCACAGTGAGGTGTATCATTAAATACAACAGGACGGTTCATGATCATGGTTCCTAGTCTGTGGTTGTAACTGATTATAAGCTTTTCTTTTTTTTCCTCCCCCTTTCTCTGTTTCTCATTCATTCTGTGTGTGTGTGTGTTTAGCCTCTAAGAGAGACTGTATTGAGCGATTTGGACAGAGTACAATCGAAAGGATCACCAATGACAACGACATCGTCTGTACCACAGAATACTCACGTATTGTACCACTGGAAAATGGAGAGGTATGTTTCAATCAGTCAATCAATGGACAGGAAAATGATCAACAGATTATTATGATGAAGCAAACATTTCCAACTACTCAGTCATGAGATTTTGCTGTATTTGGGGCCATTTTTCACTAATGTCTGATCTTGTTTGGATAATATATTCACTGAGAAAACAATTGCTAGCATAATCAATAATGACTATGAGTTATTTTATATAATTAAGACCTAAATATCTTCAAGATGTCCATTCGAAGGCTTAGATATTTGTCATTTATATTTCACATTATTGATTATTTCTGTAAATCCAGCTCATAAAGCCAAAATTCTGTTTCAAGAATGTCATTGTTTACTGAAATAATTATTTAAAAATCTTTCATTGTTAAGACAAACCCGCAACATTATGTCAATACCGATGAAATCATGAAGTGCAGAGGATATTTTGTGCTTGATATCATGCCTCTGGTGCTCACTAGACTTTCCCAGGCTGTGTTGTTTATATTTTCACATCAGTTCATCGGTCAATAAAAGCCTTTGTCCTCTCTGTCTCAGATTGTGGTGTCCTTGGTGAACGGCCGTCCCGGGGCGATGAACTTCTCCTACTCACCGGTGCTGAGGGAGTTCACCAAGGCCACCAACATCAGGCTGCGTTTCCTGAGAACCAACACACTGCTGGGACACCTGATGGGGAAGGCTCTCCGTGACCCCACGGTCACCCGCAGGGTAAGGCTTAACTCATCATGTTTCAGCACTAATATGTTGATTATATTCTTGAAAAAACTATTCAATTACAGTAAAGTAACTCATGAGTGTTACTCAAATTGGATATTTGTAGCTCTGTGAAAAATGTTTTATTGGTACACATGTTCATTTTCTGACTGTAATTGCAATGCGATTTAACATTAGAACCGCCGAGGGGGTCATTTTTACCCCCGCCTCCACTCCGTCATCAATCACAAGGATGTCCTTTTTTTTAAGCAGTAAAGTTGTTCATTTTCATCATTTCTTTTAAATAATAAGTAGTGCTTGATAAAAAAATACTTTTAAATTTTGAATCTATGGGGAGAGTTATTCATTTTACAGTTGCTTTAGCCTAGACTATCGTTATGAATCGAAAACATCAGCAATACATTTCGCCGTTTTTTCTCTCCCTCTTCCTCTCTCTGTCTCACTCACTCACTCACTCACGCACACACACACACAGACGCACACACACACACACAGGCACAGACACACACAAACACACACACACAAACAAACTTACGTGTATGGTTTGACTGAGGCGCTTTCCGTGGTTCTGCAGTTTCAGTAACAACACACGCTCAACACACGCACGTCGTCTACATTCAGACCGATACGGAACACCGTCCACACACTGCCTGTCCACAGGCTCTTCATGCACATTGTTGAGATTTTGTTTTTAGTGCGTTTTAACACCGCATTTCCTCCTTTTCTCTTCAGGCATGGTCAGCAGGATAGGTAGGCTACTTGTCAAACGGCGTGTAATAGCCGTTGCTAAGCAACCAGACAGCGGCGTGAATGTTGAGCACGGCACTAAACAGCTGTTTTCTATTAGGGGTAAAAATTACCCCTCGGCGGTTCTAGGTATAAATGGTCATATTTTTTTTAATTTTTATCCCACAGACTTCAAAATTCACTAGATGATTAATGAACCCATTTTAGGAAAAGTCATGAACTGAGAGAAGTGGAGGTTTTGTTTTAACAGAGTTACACATATTTAAAAACACCAGGGGGGTAAAAATGACCCCTTGGCGGTTCTAGTGTTAAATGGACACGAGGAGTTTTTTTTGGTTATAAAAAAGTCTCATATTAATGTGGATGAATCTGCATTACCCACACTTGTTAATGGGCCAATTTTCGATAAATATATCATTTTGTCTTTATAGTTATTTTGATATTATTATTACTGGTCGGCTCGCCCAGCATTTCCTAGTTTTCCCGGACGCTGCCCGGCGGGTCATGGGAATATCGCCACCGGATCGCCGTTTATGGTCAGAACTACGACGGTATCTGATCGTCTTCCAACCTCCGACTTCAATTCTTGATGAATGAAGACATTCTTGGCAAATGTTTTCACTTTCGTCCATCTTGCGCCGGTCCAAGAATTTCACAGTGCGCGTGGAGGCTCATGGGAAATGTAGTGTGAAAACACTTTGCTTTCCAAAACTCCTCGTTGTCCCTTTCAAAGTAAAAAAAAATGAAATATGAAGACTGGCACCACATCTACAAAGCTGGAACCAGTAGGAGCTTAGCTTATTTTAGCTTAGCTTAGCTTAGTTTACAGTGTTTTTAGTCTATTTCAAGCTTTTGTCAGGTCTTGGTTAGCCTGGCTTAGCATAAAACATAAACAAAATCCACCTAACAACACTTTACAAAGAAGAAAAAAAACTTGTTTATTTGGCTCAAGCTTCTGATAAGTACCGTGTCTGTGTTTCTACAGTATTACTACAGTATCAAAGACATCAGTATTGGAGGACGCTGTGTGTGTAACGGACACGCTGAGGCCTGCAACGCAGAGGACCCCAACGACCCATACAAGTAAGACAAACTTCAAAGGGCTACCACACACAAACACACAAACAGAATCAGACGCCGATCTGTTTTGTAATAACATTTATGTAGTGTGTGTGTGTGTGTGTCAGATATAAAAATGATTTATGTCAGGACTGGGAGTGCAGTGACTCAGAGATGTCTACTACTAAGTTTTTATCCCCGAGCCGTGACTTTGATCTGGAGCATTAGGCTGATTATTCTTGGCTGCAGTCTCATTTGCTGCCAGTGTCAGGTAAACACACCTGCATACCTGTAATGCAAATGAGAGATTTGTTACAAGTCATAAGCCACAAGACAGACCAAAGGAGAACTGGAAAGAATGATGGGGGAAAAAATGAGATGAACAGAGTTGACAAATGGAACAAAGCCTCAAGCTCCACTGATTGTGTGACCGGGTCGACCTGCTGCAGCTGATTGTGTATCAGAGAGCAGCGAGCCAAGCTGTGGGAAAATTGCGATTAGCTCTGTTAATCATAATTTAGCAGAGCATGCATACAGCAGGATCAGACGGACGAGGATGATGGGAAAAGGAAGAGTAGTGGGTATTTTTCTCTGTGTGTTTATGCAATTTCATGGGAGAGAAACACCTGGACGTGGAGACATTTAATTGTAACTTCTATACAAATAAACGTCCTGTCCTTTATGTAGTTCCTGTTCTTTTTATTGTTGAGTCAAGAAAAACAAGATGGAGCTTGTTTTAATTCATGTGCAGAGACTGTGCTGCATGTGTGGGAGAACCTCCAGGTAGGTGGAGGTGTCGCCTGAAAAGTGGAAGTAGGATGTGTGTGATTATTTTAATGTATGTGTGAATGTGTTTGGTTGCAACTCTGTGTTTGTGGATATGAGAACATAAGCAGGTGTGTGTGTGTGTGTGTGTGTGTGTGTGTGTGTGTGTGTGTGTGTGTGTGTGCGTGTGTGCGTGCGTGCGTGCGTGCGTGCGTGCGTGCGTGCGTGCGTGCGTGCGTGTGTGTGTGTGCGTGCGTGCGTGCGTGCGTGCGTGCGTGCGTGCGTGCGTGCGTGCGTGCGTGTGTGTGTGTGTGTGTGTGTGCGCGCCAAGGTTTATAGCACCTGAAGTGGTGGAATTACAATAAGCCATCATTACTCTGTCAAATCCCCCATGAGGCACACACAGTCACAGACATAGACACAGACACAAAGACACACACACAAAGACACACACACACACACACACACACAAAGCCACGAGTAATCATAAATCCGCCTATTTTGTGTCTTGTTCTATGTACATGTTCGCACACACACAAACACACACACTTGTACAGGCTTGCTGGTGATGTTGTAGTTTCCATGTTGTGTTTTTTTTCATAACTGTAAAGTAAAGGATTTTAGAGGGGGGCGGGGTGGGACCGTCAGACAGTATGATGCAGAGTGGAGGGAAACATGTTCACCACTGTGACCACAAAGCCCCACAGGGGGCTCTGTATCTGTATCTGTATCTGGACAGCCTAATGTGTGTGATGGCCCTAAAAACTCCAGTAACTGCGGGGCACCGTGTGGCACAGTGGGTTGAGCAGGCACCCCATATATATATTTTCATGTTTTTATTTACTCTTAAAGGGGAACTATGCAAGTCTGGTCGCTTTTCCAGTGTTTTGCTAACCCTCCTCCTGGCCATGTGCTTTCGTTTTCAACAAAGCCGGTGAGAAAGCAATCCATGGAGCGGTGGATAACGTTATTTATCATATACGCGTTACGATGTGTATTTTTGTGTAGACTTAAACAACAGATAATGAGTAATGGGGCGCTTTTGTACGGTGGCCTGGAGGTGCCGCAGAGACGAGAGCTGGGACACCGGGTCGGATTCTCTGACCTTACAAGGTTGGTTTTCAGCCAAGAGACGCTCGGTGGAAGGCAGAGAGCCTCCATTCTCCCTGGAACAACAAGTCATTTATTTAACCATCACACAACTCTGAAGCTGTTTAATTAAGGTAAAAATGTAGCAGAGTTAAGGTAAAAATCTTCCATTGTCCTTTTTAATAGTTATCAATTAAATCAATTCGTCATATACATTAGAAGTACAATGTACAGTCTGCATTTTGCCAGACACCTTCTCAGTCCTCAGAAAAAAACTAAGAGATCATAAATAAAGAAAACAATTCCCAATTGTAAAAATAAACTATATATAAACGTTGCAATAAAACAACAAATAGCCATGACATTTCTATATAATAACATATCCTGATTAAACATACAAAAATAATAGTCTCATACACACACAACTTCTAAGTGCTATTGTTTAGTATTGTGACAGACTGGAATGAATGAGGACAGAGGATGATACAGACTCACATTAACTTGGGATCCTCAACTTCAACAAACCTAAATCTAACCTTTTTCATTAGAAACACAGTTCTCTTTTGCAACATAAGTAATTGGACTGCTCAGATCTCTTCGTCATAATGGACTCTGTGTTCCTTGGTTTTAACATGACCTGAAAACTGTCATTACAATATTAGCCGTGCAGCTGCAGATGGAAGCGTTCAGTCACCTGCCTTTAAACACAGACCTGCAGTCCGCACACCTGCTGGATGGAATAACACTGAGCAGAGTCCCAGGGCTGATGTTGAGTGTTCAGACGAGGCACGAGCTCCACATTCCTCCTCCCTGACACAAACCAGACACTGTATCTCCAAACTCTTGATGAGGTCAGGAGGGATTTATTTGAATTCCTCATCCCGTGTTCCCATCCATCAAACACCTGCGTGCATGAAACCTGTTGGTCTTCAGATGTAATACAGCTCTAACGCTAACTGTATGACTGAAGCTATATCATTTTCAACCCTTTTGTACATACAAACCAGACAGGAACAGACTGATCTACGTTCCTCCGACTGTTTAAAACACCAGGATTCCCTCTAAATCACTCATCACCACTGTGACTGTTGACAAAGCAGGAGTTGTATTTAAAGAGCCCTTTAAAGAGTTTGAAAGGATTCACCTCAGAGTGACGGCTTTTTTCATTGAGGTTAATCATTCTTTTATTTATCCAGATGAGTCACAAATGAAGCACTGCCCTGTCTCCTGAAGGTCCGTTAAAGGTGAAATCCAGCCAAGTCTTTAATTCTTTTTTTTCTCCTGCAGGCTCCCACAGCCTTCACCACCGTGTTATCTTGCAGGGAAATATTTTTGGATTGTAGCTAATGGTGAACAGAGGGAGAGCAGGTTGAAACATCAACATCTAATAACAAGCATCCTCCCATCTTCCTCTCCCTCTCTCTTAAGTTTTCTGTTCAGAAACACTAAATCAAGCCGTCAGGAACTCTGTACCTTTGTGATGTCACAACCAAGCAGTCAGTACCCTCAGCCCTTTAAGCCCAGCCCACCTGGACCCGTCACCCAACTTTGTAGTTTCTAATCTGTTGTATTTTTATAAGATCGATCAGAAAACAGTGAGCCAATCAGAAGAGAGGCTCAGAGCTTCCTTTCCTCTGATTGGTTCACTGTTGTTATTAGAGCTCCAGAGAGAAAAGCCTTAGAGAGAGGTATAACTACATTGTCATGGTTCTTGGCTCTTAAAACTACAAATATACTGTATATATTTTATGGATCAACACAGTAAAACTAAAAAACACCTTTAACGATGCAACAACATCACAGAAATAATGAAACTCATTATAATTCAATACGTTTTCAGTGCCCATAACACACACACACACACACACACACACACACACACACACTTTCTCCACCACTTCTCCTCCTCCTGTTTTACAGTTATTGCCCCAACACCTTTGTGACACACATAACTGAAGTCTGTTCCTCACCCCACCCGCATCCCGGGATTCATAGCTGCGCGCACACACTCAGTTATACTTGAATTGCACACACGACACCCATATGCACACACACACACACACACACACACACACACGCACACACACTGGCTGTGCTAATGGTTAACCCAGATGTAGCATCAGCTCTCTTAGCTGTGATCCTGAACTGCAGGTGATGCAGAAAGTGAAGCCAAATGGTCCCAAACAGAACCGACTCTCAGCCGAGCAGTCACATGGAAACAACACGACGTCTGAACATGATGTTCCAACATTTGTCTAACTAGGCAGAAAATGTGCTAAAATACTCTGTTTGCTGACGTTCTACTCCCTTTTCTACTGTCAGACTTGGTCAGACTTTATATTTATCTATATATAATCTATAGCCTATGGTTGATCAGGTAGAATCGGCAGACTGCAATAATCATATTGTATCTGTGCTCATGTTTTATTACTATGTGCCTGTCATAAACATGATCTACCCATACACCTCAGCCTACATTTTCTTTAAAAACTCCATATAATTAACACGACATCTCCAATATAAACACGTTCAGTGTGTATGCATAAGAGCATACACAGCACCTTGCAGACATAACTCATATAAGTGGATGATTTATTTTTGAGGGACAAGTAACAATGTATTTAATTACTGAAATCCCTCCAATCCCACAAAAGGGAGAGAAGCCAGACTCCAGAGATGATCCACATCCAGGAGGTACAGTGTTTTTAAGTTAGACTGTACACTGTGTGGGTTAGGCTACTCATCATCAGCCTGCAGACACACACTGTTAAACTGCCATACATTATCATGGCAGCATAAACACTTGTTACAGTGTAAACATGTCCCCCAGCTCGCACAGAAAGAGGTTAACGCACACGGAATGTGTGAAATCTGAACTGTACAATTAGAGTCATTAAAATTCCTCAATCTGTTTTTGACTTGGTTGAATTACGCATAATTGTGCTGTGGGAGATATTTTGTCAGTCAAAGACATTACACAACAAACTGCTCTGTGTATGGAATTGTCAGCAGTTCAGCTGCAGCAACAGCAAAAACAACAAGAGTTTGCCTCCTTAGTGAAATCATCATCTGAACTGTGATCAGTCTGTGCTTAACAAGCATTTGCATGTAAGATGAGAGGAATAAGATGTGTCATGTCGGGGAGAGGGTCCTCTGCATGAGTGTGTAAAAATGTGTTTATGAGAGTTGCATGCAAGCACATGATGTGAAAGTATGCACATGTCTCCTCTCCATAATTTGGGGCCTGTAGAGATATTATAAACACACCCAGCCCTCCACATCTGTCTGCTCCAAACCGTGACACACACATACACACACACATACAGAGAGAGGGAGAGAGAGGATGTGATATTGAGCTGAATTTTAAAAGATTCCTGTTTTAGTTATAATACACACCTGCCAGAATGTGTATGGTTGAACTCTGCTCTGTATAGTGTCTGCCAGATAGACTACAGACTTTTTTCTTTTTTTTTTAACCTCACACGAAATAACATCTGCCTGTTTAAACAATCTTTTCATACATTAAAGCTATAATGCTCTGTTCCCAACCTGGGATTTGAGCTGCCAGGGGGGTCCACAGAACTCTGTCTGTTCTGAGATTGTGACGTTTTTAAAATTATTTGTGCATATTAAAATTTAAAGATTCTAATAACACAACCAACTGTATAATAAAAAAATATGAACAAAGACAACAGGAACAAAAGCCTACAACGCCCGTTTACTTTTGTAAATAGAACTTCGTAACTGATCAAGTCTGTAACATTATCGTCTGTTAAATGTCCGTTACCTCGCAACAGAAGGAGAGGCCGTCAAGCACCCAAGACACCGTTCAGAAGTGGCCTTGTTGTTCAGCAGCAGAAATACAATCAAAGAAAGAAAGTGACAGACAGAGAAGACATTTACATTACCGTTGTTTTTGTCAGTGGAGAACAGAAGTAAGACTGAGGGCAGACTCTGATGCGCGTGGCCAATGTTGGCAGCAGCTTCTCAGTGCTTTTGTGTGTTAGTGGAAGGACGGGTATGACTGAAGAGTGTGTGGATGGATAGTGTGTGAATGTGCTACAGTAGTGCGACCGACAGATACTGTTAGACATCCAGAGCTAAGCTTACTTTTATGACAAACACCTGTGAAGTGTGCTGGGCGAGCTCTGGTTTCAAGGCCGAGAAGAACCAGTCAAGACCGTGGCTGCACCTGGAGATGCCTATGTCGGGCTACGTGCTAACCCACACAAGCTAACAGTGCCAACACTGGTCCCAAGCAAACGTTTGCTCCTTCGTCAACAACATGGAGGTGAAGCCCAACTAAATGCGACCATATCGCGGAAAGCCGCGTCGCTCACATTGAGATTACATTGGGTCGCTTCACCTTCAGCCACATTCAGCTTCTAATGATTATCCTTCGCCTGCCAGTGCTTCTTACTTGCTGTGTATGAACTATCTTTTGGTGTTATGCTCCTCTCTTGTGCCCTACAGCACATTCTGATTGTTGATTATTTATATGCGCACACTGATATGTAAAAGTAAAAGTGACAAATATGGGACCTTTAAAGATGGAGCCAGGTCACTCAGCTGCTGTAAAGTGGACAAACAATAGCCTACTTACTGTAAGTGTAAAACAATTACTGATTTTGGCCAAATGGAAAAATTGAATTCAGCTGAATAGTCCTGTGAGCAACAAATAGTTTCAGTCTGCTTCAGTCAGGAAGCTGCTGGTGACTGAAACCGGGAAGTAGTGAATTTTGGATGGAAACGCTCCATTGAAAGTCACTTCCTAAAATACTTGTGCACAGCTGATCGCCAGGGAGGACAGAGATTCATGAAGGAGCGTGTGAATTAAGTTGAGTGTGTGTGTGTGTGTGTGTGTGTGTGTGTGTGTGTGTGTGTGTGTGTGTGTGTGTGTGTGTGTGTGTGTGTGTGTGTGTGTGTGTGTGTGTGTGTGTGTGTGTGTGTGTGAGAGAGAGAAAGAGAGAGAGGGCAAGCTTGACTGCATGAATGGATCGGATAGTGAATGTGAAAGCTGAAAACACAATCCGCCTGTGGAAACACAATACACAGACATTTTATCAGCACACAACACACCTCCCCACAGGAGAGCAGCCTCCACAGTCATCAGACTTATTTAAGTGGTTACAATATTTGAAACGTATTGTAATGAACCACATGATATCAAGCTCTGTGACCTGCATTGAATGGACACACACAACCCCCCACTCCAACTGCTTGAACTGGTCTTTGTAGACAAAACCCAGACTGAATCTGTCTCAAAAAGGCTTTCATGAGTTTTTCTGATTTGAAAACCGCACTTTGCCCATGTTATTTATTGGTGATCAGGCTGTTGATGTTCTCAAGTGAATAATCTTTAAAGTATATTTTTATGAAAAAAAGCAAAAATATGAAAATGGTTTATTGGTTTATTTACAAAATAACAATTCATATCTATATTTTATGCAAGAAAAGAGAGGGAGGACAAAGTCAGAGTTTAAAGGTCCCATACACTATAATGGAAGATGTCCATTTGTTTTTTAAAAGAGAAGCAGCTCTATAGATTGTATATTTATACTATGAAAGTATCAAGAACTCATTCCACACAGAAATGTACCTGGTCTATATACAGAAAGTACGCATTAAAATGAGCCATTACAACTTCTGTAACTTTGTGATGTCACAACACCTCAGTCAGCCTCAAACCTGTTGTTACCCCAGAGAGAAGCTGAGAGGAGATGGAAAACTACGCTGAGATGGTTTTTTGGTCCAAATATATCTTCTCATGGATCAACATTTAATTGTAAAACAACATGAAATAATACGCATTGAAACACAGCGAGTGTCATCTGCTTCAGTCAACTTCAGTTACAGGTTGAATCATGTGACCTTTTCTTGGAAAAGGATCGGAGTTCAATTATCTGTAAAAGGACGAGAGCCCCCCCCCCCCCCACTCTCTCGTGACTCCAGTCGTCTTTGTTTGTCTCTGTCTGAGCAGTGAAGAGGACGTGGACAGACGAGAGAACAGTGTTAAGAAGGTTTCTCTACCTCCGTGCTGTGTCTTGGCCTCACACTGCAGGCCGCAGGTTCACACACTAATCCGATTAAAGGCCCCGGTGAAGCAGTCAGCTGCTGCCGATGGAGGACAGAGATTAACCCTTTCAGTGTTACGGGGTCTATTTCCACTTTACTCCATACTCCACGTTCTTTCTTTCTTTGTCCTTTCTTAAGGCTAAGGGGGGAAATGTGAACTTTGGAGACAAGTTCAAATGATGTTTTACCCAAAACACAGTGGGCTGAGATAGGGACATACCACAGTCTTTTGTCTGTCTGCCCCTGTGTGTCTGCACAGATGTGTGTGTGTTGACTGTGTTTGGTGTCGTCTCTGTATCGTCTCTCATCTCTCATACCGTGTTTTTTTGTTTACAGGTTACAGTGCGACTGTCAGCACAACACCTGTGGCGTGTCTTGTGACCAGTGCTGCCCTGGCTACAAACAGTTACCATGGAAACCAGCCACAACCTACAGCGCCAACGAGTGTGAACGTGAGTTGTAAACCTGATGCTATACATATGACCTACACGAGCTTATATAGCCATACTCGTGCTTCACACACACACACACACACACACACACACACACACACACACACACACACACTCAGAGTTGAAGTCAGTGATCCGTGCAGAGGAATGTGTTTTCTTTCATGTGGCGGTTGGTTCCACTGTAATGAAATGAAGCTGCAGAGACTAATGTATAATGGTTGGTTGAATTATCACCTTGGTTTGAGTGGAAAAAAAGTGTTTGATTTCATCATCTTTATTTTCTCCGATTATTCTTTTGAGTCGGCCGGGTGAACGTGTGTTATCGGTTATATTTGCATGTGAGAGTCCCCTGTTATCAAAGCTGCAGTTATATTTAACAAGGGACAACACGTGTGTCACAATTGCAAGAGGGTCAGTAAAGGTCAACGCGATATGAAACCACAGCTCAGACAGACGCACGTTTGGTCGCCAGGCTGTTGTCAGTATTTAATTTGTAAAGCTGTGGTGGATTAATCACTCTGTTCACACTGAATTCCATCACCCAGATGCAACATGGATTAGATTGTTTGATTGATTTTCACACACGCACACATCATCATAAGAAATCTTACAAACATAGTGACATTACTACAGTGACTGGGTGTGTAAAAAAAAGGAAGCTACTTAAAGCTCATAGTAGGGGCGCAATTTCTCACAGATACAGACACACAAACACAACAGACATTACAGTAGATAACAACAACTTACTGTAGGACAGGCACACAACAGACATTCCCAGCATTCAGGCGCAACTTTGCGTGTGAGGAAAAAAACAACAGGTCAGGAGGACACAACAGTTAAAGGGATAGTTTAACATTTTGGCAAATTGGCCCATCGCCATAATCCCTATAGTCATAGCAGTAGGTTTGTTACCTTTAATTGTCGGTGCAAGCTATTTTTAGAATGGCAGAGCAGAGCCACAAGCTGCTCAGAGCTATGCTATGGAGGCTAATGGGATTTCTTTGTTTCCCTCATCAAACTCATCAAATACACAATCCAACAACTCCAAAACGCTCTGGTAGACAAGTTGTGACCTGCATATTCATCACGCTATGAGATAATAACGAAACATTACGAGACAGAGTTGTTTTCAAGGTAAATTCAGAGACTGCTTGCTGAAAAACTGCCCCCGATGGGAATGCGCGTCAGTGGTTTTGCATGAATTTACCTCTAAAATGACTCCGTCTCGCAACGTTCCGTTATTATCTCATAGCTCATGTTGAACTATCCCTTTATAGGGCAATGTCGATTAAAGGAAACACAGCAGTGGAACACCGAGTCACCAATCCACATACATGACTTGGTCAATTAAACATACATTGACAGTGTTTCTTTAGGTATTTCATAAAGATTGAATTGTGCCGTGACATTTTTAGATCATCGAGCTCGTTCCAAATCTGCGGTCCTCTACACACGACACTGAAACTGGTGCATTTTAGCTTTCATCTTTTTCCTGTGATAAGGTGTTTGTTTCTGGTGTTGTAGGTGTGCGAATGTAAACAGATTGGAATAAGGTCACGTAATTTATGATTGAGTTTGTGCACATTGTTTGAATGTGAAAACTTTATGATCTGGACTGCACAAATTTGAGCTACAGCATCACATCCTGAGGGATGACGTCATGCTCAGCCTGTGGAAACTAAACGGGAGACTTTTGTTTTCTACGACTTCGCTGCTGCAATGCTGCGCTTTGATTTGTAGCATCCCTTTTTTAACTCATATGAATCCATCAGTTTTTTGACAATTGCAGCATTAATCTTCTCATTAATAAGACTCAGTTTCATACATATCTGGGCTACTTTAGAGGGGCCCAGAAGATCCAAGAAGATCTGATCTGAACTCTGCAAAAGCATCATGGGAGCTGTAGTCAAACGTCTTGTAATGACGGAGAGTTTGTAAAAGAAAACCTCTGAGAAAATCTCTAACCTGGTGCTCTTGCTCTATCTCTCGGTGCCCCCATGTCCCTGGTGTCTCCAGATTCTTCTTGTTTATCTTACAAGAAAAAAAAAAAAAAGGGGCAGCGTGGCTCAGGTCTGAGAAAAACAGTCTATCAGACCGGAGTCAGAGCTGCAGGATAAGGAGCGCTGGTTTATTCAGCTGGCACCTCTCAGGCGCTGAGGTGCAGATAAGAAGAGTGAAAAAAGTCCAACTGAGTCAGAGGCTGGTCTGGGATCTGTGCATCACCAGAGCAGCGTCGTCCTGTTTGGACAGCGTGGAGGTTAAATGGTCCGACTCCGTCAGACTCATGTTTCTCTACTTGTGTCATCAAAGGCATCAACATGTTCTTTGTTTTCTTCTGCCACTTCTACTTGTATTTCTTTGAACCACTTCTTCATCTTCTGCAATACTTACTTATCTACTACTTATTTTACTTTTTCTACAACTTCTTCCTCTACTACAACTTCTTCTCTTATTCTTTTTCAACTACATCTACTAGCTCTACTTCTACTTCTACTCCTACTTATTCTTCTCATTCTACTTCTACTTCCTCTTCTTCAAGTACTTCCTCTTCTTCTATTCATTTTTTATTTTTATTTTTATTTTTTTTTTCTATTTTATTTTATTTTATCTTTTTAATTTTTAATGTTTATTTAACAGGGACGATACATACAACATTGCCACAAAGAATGAAAAATGCGATGCATACAAGACGTCTAGCTTCAGCTAATTTGCAGTCTTTGTCCCTGGTCAGGCTACAGAAGGATAAAAGATACTGAATACAATAAGTGCAATAATACAAATACAGTGATTAACACAGTGAATAGTTATCATGTATAAATAAACACAGCTACAAAATTTTGATTAAGGAATTGCACAAATTAAATACATTAAACATTAGTAAAATGCTGTATTGACAGTGACTTGAGAGAAGTTCATGTTCTAATCTAATAGTTGTTTTACTTGCATTTGTACTACTACTTCTACTTCTTCTCTATGTCTTCTACTTCTTCTTTTTCTGCCTCCTCTACTTCTTCATCTTCTTCTTCTTCTTCTTCTTCTTCTTCTTCTTCTTCTTCTTCTTCTTCTTCTTCTTCTTCTTCTTCTTCTTCTTCTTCAATAATTCTTTGTATTTGCCAGGAGTTAAGTTCGTCCTTCCTGTAATGAACATTTGAACATCTGCTTTCATAGAAAAAAAGCTAATGACACGTGAAGTGAAGCTGATTATATGTTGAAACAGAGGAGAAACCAGATGCTCCTCAGCAAAAAAAAGAAAAGAAAAAAAAACACAGTTGTAGGATTCACTGCAACGTAATATCACACATTATGTCACATTCTAAACACAGTTTTATATTTCATAGCGTTGGTTCATAAAAAGGCTTTTATGTCCAAGACATGTTGTTTTCTTAACCGTTTGAACAGGAACCTTCTAATAATAGCTCTCATCATGTCACAACAAGCACATGGATGAATAAACCTGAAAGATGTGGCAGCAGGTTTTTAAAATAGACCAAAGCGTCTGATAACTGACTTTCATCATGTGATGATGATGATGTGTCTGGTTGTGTTAATAACAGCTTCTCTCGTTTTTTTGATAAGGGTAGAAACATAGAGAACATGACCCTCAGTGCAGTAAACTGTATAATCTCACACCAGAAGTGACTGATCTCGTCTGAAGATGTTTTACAAAGTCCTCTGGTCTTTGAACACGTCTGTCTGCTGCTGTGTGTGAAGAACTAACGGCTCGCTGTGTTTCTTGTCGTCTTTTCTTCCTCCTGCTTCTTGTCTTGTGGCTCGCTGCAGATTTGACCTCCCAGGTGAATGTTTATGAATGTGAGAGACGTGTGTGTGTGTGTGTGTGTGTGTGTGTGTGTGTGTGTGCGCTGTGAGCATCTGTGTTGTTTCTTTTCTTTTTTTTATCCACCTGCTCAGATTGGTTGTTTATTTCATGATGTCATTCACAATTTGCTTTGATTGTCCTTTGATTACTACTTTTATCTACTATCATTTTGAATAAAAAACAAATACAGACATTTTACAGAGAATTAAAAAAAAACATTTGTGAAAATCAACATTAAGTGGACTAATAAACAAAGTCCTAAAAATGTGAATGATATATAAATTCAATATGAACTAAGTGCAAAATGTGACCTTTGTCATTAAAATGCTGTCAGTCAACATTTTGGCAAATTGGCCGAATGCCATAATCCCAATAGTCAGGAGGAGTAGGTTCATTACCTTTATTTGGTGGTGCAAGCTATTTTTAGAACAGCGGAGCAGAGCCGCGAGCTGCTCAGAGCTACACTACGGAGGCTCATGGGATTTCTTGGTTTCCCTCATCAAACTCATCAAATACACAATCCAACAACTCCACAACGCTCTGGTGGACAAGTTGTGACCTGCACATTCACCACGCTATGAGATAATAATGTAACATTATGAGACAGAGTTGTTTCAGAGGTAAATTCATGCAAAACCACTGATGTGCGTTCCCGCCGGGGGCAGTTTTTCAGCAAGCAGTCTCTGCATTTGCCTCCAAAACAACTCTGTCTGGTAACGTTCCGTTATTATCTCATAGCGTGGTGAATGTGCTGGTCACAACTTGTCCACCAGAGCGTTTTGGAGTTGTTGGATTGTGTATTTGATGAGTTTGATGATGGAAACCAAGAAATCCCATTAGCCTCCGTAGCGTAGCTCTGAGCAGCTCACGGCTCTGCTCCGCCGTTCTAAAAATAGCTTGCACCGACAATTAAAGGTAACGAACGAACGAGGGATTATGGCAGTGGGCCAATTTGTCAGAATGTTGAACTATCCCTTTAAGCCTTTTCTGGAACTGACCTCAACATAAGTTCAGCTCATTGTCAGCTAGTTGTGAGTTTTTTGTGTTTTGTCTCATCTACAGAAAATAAAAAGATTCTTTCAGATATTTTAAATCCAACTCCCTGACCTTGAGTCTGTTTTACATTGGGACTGTGTTTGTGTTGCAGCTTGTAACTGTCACCGTCACTCGTTTGACTGTTACTACGACCCCGAGGTGGAGCAGAGGAGAGGCAGCGTCGACGTGCACGGACACCACAGAGGAGGCGGAGTCTGCCTCAACTGTCAGGTAACTAGTTAAACCCACCCGAGGTTTGTTGCTGTTTCCCGGTCACGATGCTGCGGTAACTTACTGAACTTTCCGCTCCTCAGCATCACACCACCGGAGTCAACTGTGAGCGCTGCATCCCCACCTACTACAAGTCACCCGACCACCCCCTCGAATCCCCGCTGGCCTGCTCGCGTGAGTAAAAGACACGTACAGACAAGACGCAGAACTGTGAGCAGAGACAAAGTATCCACCTTTCTCCTCCTCTCTCCGCCTCCCTGCAGCCTGCGACTGTCAGTCAGAGTTTACAGATGGAACCTGTGAGGATCTGACCGGTCGCTGCTTCTGCAAACCAAACTACAGCGGGGAGAACTGTGACGCCTGCGCCAGCGGCTTCATCAACTTCCCCGCCTGTTACCGTGAGTTAGACTGACAGAAACAGCTCCGAGGATAAGGACACCACTTAATAATGCTCTCTAGAGTTCTCATTAGTTTTAAGAAATACTAGGTGTGTTCCAGGGTGTTAGCACTGGGTCAAAGCCACAACACATTGAGGGACACCATACTAAGTTCAATTACATTTATTTAGACCAGGGGTCTCCAGCCTTTTTTCCTCTAAGAGCTACTTTTACAAAATGAAAATGGCAGAGAGCAACTCATGTTTTGTAACATTAATTATTAATTAATTTTAACACAAACTGTGTTTCTCACTCTTCATGAAAATAGTATGTTTTTAGCCTCTATCATCCTGACAACTGAAATGATTACTTTCAGGTTTTGTCCCTCCTCTATTAAGTATGAAAGGAAGCTGAAAATCATAGGTCTGTTCTGTTGATAGAAGTCAGAGGTCCTGAAATGTGTTTCTCTTCTATAATGCACATTCTACATCTGGGGGCTGAGCTACGTGGAACAGTAGGGGAGAAACAGCTGGACAGGGAACCGGGATTTGACACAACACCGACAAACAGAGCCGGGTAGCATGTCGCTGTAGGAGAAGGATCCAAGTTTTCAAATTTGAACACAAGAACACGAACAACAGCTGGGATCCTGGGCCAGGGAGTTGGGGGAGAACCCACTTATACAGGCCGAGCCCACAGCATCATGCAGGTCCCCTCAATCAGGCCTCAGGAAACTGCACCTTAAACACAGGGACAGAGCAGACACACACGCAAAACAATAAAAAAAAAATACAATGACGCATAACACAGGGGGAAAAAAGAGGTAGGGAAGAAATGCGGGAAGGAAAGAAGAAAAAAAAGGAAAACGAAAAAAGAAAAGGGAGGAGAAAAAATTTAAGAGAGAGGAAGGAAAAAAATCGAATAGCACTAGAGCTTTGACTGTGAACCCTATAGGGAAACACATATGTGTGTATAAATGCATTATATGTATGTAGGATCAACTTTTGAGTATGTGTGTAGTGTGTGTGTGTGTGTGTGTGTGTGTGTGTGTGTGTGTGTGTGTTCTGGGTGTGTTGGGGGGAGGGTTTTGAAAGTGGAGGGGGGAAGAGCGCAGGTTCTTTTTCCATGTAAGAAAATAAGTAATCAACCTTCAAGAAAACAGTAAGTAACAATAAGAAGTGGAGATTAGGTGAAACATATTTATTACTACCACTTCTTCTTTTTATCTGTCAGTGTCTGCCTGATGGTTGTTGTTATTAGGAATATCATTACTCATTTAAACCAGCACCTCTCTGTATCCATTTAGCTGCTTCAAACCCTGAAGTTTATGTTGCTCTATGATAAAATGTGTTTGTATTACCCCGCCACTGACCTGCTGAGCTATGAAATGATTCATGTACTGTATTGAAGGAAGTACTGTTGGCACTTGCTCAATAGAATAAAAATATTTAAGAAAAAAAGAAAGAGGAGCTGCTTTAGCTTCGATTCCAATCAGTTGTTTTCTGTCCTCTGATCTGATTTCTCTCTCTCCACCAGCCATCCCCACCTACCCAACCAACAACAACAACGGCGAGGCCAAGCCGGCCGGAGAGATCATCAGTAAGACCTGACACTGAGTCTCTCTGTACATGTCCTAATGCATGTGTGTGTTGAGCTCTGATCTCTGCAGGGAGTTTACAGTTCATCTTATCAGTCAATTTGTTAGAAGGAAACAGTTCACAGTCCATGAATGAAAATCACATTCGCATTATAAAATAATGGCGTTGCTAACTGCGCAACTTTTTTTTTTTTTTTTACAGCAATGAATAATCAAAAAAGTGACTTACTGTATAACGGCGTTACCATTATTGACAATAAAATGCGCCGTTACTTGACTGAAGAAGTCCCGTCACAAAATAATACACACGTTAAAGTGTACGTTAAAATTAAGTGTACGTTAAAGTGTACGACGTGGAGCTCTCCTGTGTAGAGGAATACTGAATGAGTTGGTTAGTTCCAGATAAACGGGAGGTTAGGGTTATGGTTAGGGGGTTAGGGGGGCGAGTTCAAGTGTATATTTGAGCATTTTATTTAAAAAAGTAATGAAATAGTTACTTTTCCTGGTAATTAGTTACTTTTATAATCACACAGGGAGTTTTCTAGTTTGCGTTTCATAAAATGAACTCTTCAGACTGAGTGTGTGACGTCTCTCTGCAGACTGTGAGTGCAGTGCAGCTGGGACCGTGGACAACTCGTGCAGGCCGGACCCCCGGACTCGAACCTGTGTCTGTAAGCCAGGCTTCACTGGCGACCACTGTGACACCTGCGCTCCAGGTTTCCATGGACTCAACTGTCAAGGTGAGAGATGGAGAGATGAGTGGACAAAGCACCAGAGCAATGACTAATGATGATCAGTGTATTAATGTATTTACTTCATTGTTGTTATATTTCATCATTTCCTGCTAAGGTTTACAGTAGGGTCAGCTGCTACTGAGTCATCTCTTTGACTCATGTCCAGTTTGTTCGAATGCAGAATTTACAGCTATTTTAGTCTGAAAGATTGTCGACTATTTATTTGACATGTGAACACACACAAATACAAATAGACAAATTCCAGGCGCCAAAGATTCCAGGCGCTTTATTTGTCACTTTGTTTATTTATGCTGTTAGTTTGCCACCCAGGAGTGACCCACACACACACACACACACACACACACACACACACACACACACACACACACACATTCCACATAGACGTGTTAGTTGCTGTAAATAGTTTCACTTGTTTCAGTCAGTGCGGCTGTTAACATGTGTGTTTGTTTGTGTGTGTCCATCCAGCCTGTCAGTGCTCGGGTCCTGGCTGTCTGGAGGGGTCATGTGACTTGGTGACTGGTCACAGTGTGTGTCGGAGTGGTTTCCAGGGTTACCAGTGCGAACAGTGTGCACCAGGCTACTTCAACTATCCACTCTGCCAGTGTGAGTCAGCTGTGGCTGTGACCAACCACATGACCACTTCCAGTTGTTCTAACCCCATAGTGTCATAAGGATCTGGTTCCTCTGTCCTTACACTTGCATCACTTAAAGGGATAGTTCAGCATTTTGGCAAATTGGCCCATTGCCATAATCCCTGTAGTCACAGGAGTAGGTTCATTACCTTTAATCATCTGTGCATGTTGTTTTGAGATCAGCGGGGCAGAGACGTGAGCTGCTCAGTGAACACAATGGAGGTGAATGGTACAGGTCCCGTTTCCCTCATCAAACTCATCAAATACACAATCCAACAACTCCACAACGCTCTTGTTGAGAAGTTGTGACCTGCACATTCACCACGCTATGAAATAATAATGTAACATAACGAGACAGAGTTGTTTTCGAGGCAAATGCAGCCGGAACTACATTCCAGACACGACTGCTGGGTGGAGTGATTTCAAAAGCGCAAGTAGTTCTGAGTATTTGCGTCATGTGTCGTAATATTACATAATTATAAATTTTTTCATAGTGTGGCGAATGTGCAGGTCACAAGTTGTCCAAGAGTGCCGTGTGGAGTTGTTGGATTGTGTATTTGATGAGTTTGATGAGGGACAGGGGACCTGTACCATTCACTTCCACTGTGTTCCCTGATCAGCTCACGTCTCTGCCCCGCTGATCTCAAAACAACATGCACAGATAATTAAAGGTAGTGAACCTACTGCTATGACTATAGGGATTATGGCAATAGGTGAATTTGCCAAAATGTTGAACTATCCCTTTAATATAGATATTGGAATGTAAAACTGCATCAGCTGTGGTTGAGGATTTCTTTCATTCATCCCTGGTGTCAAGATAATCAAGAATGCTTAATGTGTAAGTGAAATCTAACTCTCTCTCTCTCCCTGCAGTATGTGGCTGCAGTTCAGTTGGCTCTCTACCTGAGGTTTGCGATGTCTCTGGTCACTGCCTGTGCAAACCAGAGTTTCAGGGACCTCGATGTGAACAGTGCAGATCTGGATTCCATTCCTACCCCAACTGTCAAGGTACACACACACACACACACACACACACACAAACAGAAACTTGCAGAGAAAGTGATATTTCATGCATCTGTTCCTGCTGATCCCCACGTACTGTAATGAAAAGAGAAACTCCAATATCCTGGTGGAATGCCCACATGTGGACTCACGTGGCCAGACACACATGTTAACAGTTAACTTAACACACCTGCTTATGAAGTGTTATATTGCCTTGTTAAGTTTTATGATTGTTAAAGTCTCTTCAGAATGAATGAATGCAGAGCACTAGATTCTCCTGTAGTGTGTTTTCTGACCACACCGAGTCAATATTCTGACGCCGAGTCTGAACGACACAGTTTATGAAAAGTGTAATAATAACACAGCCTGGATCATTAGTCTGTTGGCACCGCACAGCGAGGAGTCAAACTAAACACAGATGCTTCAAGCGATCCGAACTTCCTCCACTTCCGATCAGAAAACAGTGCGCTGCCTCAGAGTGTTGACGGTGACGGTGTGTCTTGTTGTTGTTGTCAGTGTGCTCCTGTGATCCTCGCACCGCGATCGACTCCAGCTGCAGCGCCTCGGGTCACTGCCACTGCCGGCCCAACTACAGCGGAGTGTCATGTGACCAGTGTGCTCCTGGTTACTACGGTTACCCGAGCTGCACACGTAAGTCCTGCTGACCCCGTTGTGTCTCAAAAAGCCAAACTGTGTGGAGAGAATACACTGCTAGATACACTGCTTTTAATACTTGATGTTTACTGACAGCAGAGGTGGGAAGTAACTAAGTACATTTAGTGGGGCCAGTATTTGATGATGTCCCATAGGGATAGTTCAACATTTTGGCAAATTGGCCCATTGCCATAATCCCTATAGTTTTAGGAGTAGGTTCGTTACCTTTAAACCAACACTAGGGAACTTTTCAACCTTCATATAATATTTTCATAACTTTTGTGATGGTACATGGACTTACAACAGGTTGAATGACACCTCTGTCATGGCCTGAGGGGGTCTGTATCATTATGGTCTGTATCGCCTTCACTGGCACTAAGCAGCTTTGAGGAGCATGGTAGGACACCGGCTCTCACTTAAGTTTCACTTTCACTTTCGTGAATCACAACGAGGAGGGAGCAGCAATGCGGCACCTTTCCGTCGGATTGTGTATGTGTGTTTACTGTGAAATGATCCACTGGTAACAGAAACTTAGTTTGGACGTCTTCTGTTAATTTCCATGCACCGGGAGATCAGATGTTTACGGCGCTACGCGCTAGTGCTCATGGGAAATGGAGTCTTCCTTCAGGCAAAACACTACCGCTTTGGGCCACTGGCACCGCCAAACTCAACCAATATTGAAAGTTCTTTAGTACTGCTTTAATTGTCGGTGCAAGCTATTCTTAGAATGGTGGAGCAGAGCCGCCAGCCGCTCTGAGCTACGCTACGGAGGCTCATGGGATTTCTTGGTTTCACTCAAACTCATCAGATACACAATCCAACAACTCCAAAACGCTCTGGTGGACAAGTTGTGACCTGCACATTCACCACGCTATGAGATAATAACGGAACATTATGAGACAGAGTTGTTTTCGAGACAAATGCAGAGACTGCTTGCCGAAAAACTGCCTCCAACGGGAATGCGCATCAGCAGTTTTGCAAGAATTTACCTTGAAAACAAAAATAGCTTACATCGACAATTAAAGGTAACGAACCTGGTACTCCTAAAACTATAGGGATTATGGCAATGGGCCAATTTGCCAAAATGTTGAACTATCCCTTAAAAAATATATATATATAAACACAAAGATTTTATTATTGTACATTGTATTGTACAATAATATAAAAGATTGCAAAAATACAACAATAAAATGATATAATAAAATACACCTGACACATACAATAACATATAAGTTAAAAAAATATATATATAATAAATAAGGCATTACACTTGATTTATAGATGTGTATTATTGAGTCATTAGTGTTATTATCCTGAAACAGAACTTTTTTATATTATTAATAAAAATATGTAAATATGTCAGTCTATTATTGATGTGGAGTTGATGAAGTGTGTGTGTGTGTGTGTGTGTGTGTGTGTGTGTGTGTGTGTGTGTGTGTGTGTGTGTGTGTGTGTGTGTGTGTGTGTGTGTGTGTGTGTGTGTTGCAGCCTGCCAATGTTCTGCAGACGGCTCTCATTACTCCAGCTGTGACCAGGTGACGGGACAGTGTGTGTGTCGGCCCAATGTAGTGGGACTCAAGTGTGACAGCTGTGCACACGGCTCCTACGGCTTCCCCAACTGCCAAGGTACACACACACACACACACACATATACACACACATAATAGAAGTCAGGTGGGACAGCTAATCACACAGTCACACACATACAGGTTTTAAATGAACCACGGACATTTTATCATCATGTCCAGGCAGACAGAGTGTGTTATTTAAGTCAGTGTTGAATAAATCTGAATGTTAAACATGCCAAGAAGTGACACATCAGTTTTCTAACCAGCTGAGTCATGGTTTTTGTTTTTCCCTCTTGTGTGAAGCTGGAAGCTGTCACCCTGCCGGCTCTGTTCAGTACGGGCCGCAGCCATCGGTGGTGAGTGATCGTTAATGAGACACAATGAAACACAGACACAGGATTTCAAATCAGATATTCACCGTCAAACTGAACTCATTGGTCGACTTGCTGTGTCCGTCACTCAGGGTCAGTGTGAGTGTCGTCGTCATGCGGAGGGTCCGGCCTGCGACAGATGTAAACCTCTGTACTGGAACCTCTCTCCTGACACTCCTGAGGGATGCTCCAGTGAGATATACTACACACACACTGTCACACACACGACCACATAATGTCTCACCAGAGTAAAAGAGCTCAGAAATGAAGTAACGTGTTATGTGTGTGTGTGTGTGTGTGTGTGTGTGTCTGCCTCCTCCTGCAGACTGTGAGTGCCACATTGCAGGGACTCTGAGTGGAGTCGCAGAGTGCGCACAGGTGAGTTTCCTCTTAACTGTACTGCACTTCCTGTCAGTGTGATGACCAGGGCTAGCCTGACCCCAAATAGTTGACCAAGCATCAGTCGACCAAAAAGTCATTAGTCGACCAAAATTTAATTGGTCGATTGGTCGCAGGAAAACAAAACAGACATTTGGAGCTGTGTCTTGTCAAGTCAAAATCAATATGACTTAACTGTATATGAAAGGCTATAGGGCTTTTAATTTGAAGGGCCAGATACAGGAAGTCGTAACACTCACTCGCTGTCAGTTTTTTTTTTTTTTTCATGGTGCGACAGGTCCCTTTTTTTTTTGTCAAAAGCAACTCTTTCAGACGTTTCTGGTTTGGAGACTCCGACGTGAAAGCACGCATCACTGCTGGGTCGATTAGTCGACTAATTGACCTAAATGACTACTAAAATCTTTGGTCAGGGGAAGCCCTAATGAGGACTTCAAGTCCTGTAAGAAAAGTCTCTTGGTTTCATTCTGACAACATACCTGACAGTTGAAAAATATTAATTATTAAGTGAAGTGCATGTAAACGCGTTTGTCCGACTAATACTGGACTTCTCCAAATCTGACTAAAACACCCAGTTGATGCGACTGGGAACTGGTTTTCTTCTGCATTTAAACACCTTTATCTGACTGAAACTGGACAATGCATGTACGCATGCTTCACAACAGTAGAGACGACACAAAGTGAAGCAAAGAAGCCGCCTGAACCTGGCAAAAAAAAAGCACCTGTACTGATGCATCAGTGCTGATTCAGTGTATTTCACACAGGGCAACCAAGCCCGTGGTCGACCCCAGTCATTTGTATATTTTCAGCCTGGACCTGGACCGCCGCATCCGGTCGGGAACCTTAGTTAGGTGTTATTATTTTCAGTTTTTTACTATGTGACAGTAAAGTCAACTGGGCAGGGTCTGTATTAACCTGCTGAAACGATGCAAATCGCCATCAGTTATTCAATTTTCTCTGTTGTATTTATACTGGGACAAGGACAGAACGCTCAAATCAAGATGTGAGCAGAGCTCCACTTAGCTGTGCATTGTAAACGTACTGAGTGACGTGTTTGTTGTGCCTGACAGGAAACTGGCCAGTGTCACTGTAAGCCCAACGCCTGCAGCGGGACCTGCTCCACCTGTAAGGACGGATACTACAACCTGCAGGAGCAGAGCTACTTTGGCTGCCAGGGTGAGTGCTCATCAGCTGTGATGCTGCTCTCTTTTATTTGTTAACGTGACGCTCATGCGTATGTTTTTGGATTTTTTTTGTGCGTTCAGGTTGCCAGTGCGACATCGGGGGCGCGGCGGGTCAGTCCTGCGGGGAGAGGAACGGCCGCTGTCGCTGCAGACCCAACGTGGAGGGAGCCAAGTGTAACCTGTGAGTTCTACCAGCAGCATCTCTTAAACATCAGTGCATGGGCACGGTGATATTTAGTCAAATTCTACTTTGTTTTTCACATCAAAGGTTGTGGATTTTAAAAGTAAGACTACATTTCCCATAGTTCAATTTTACTATAGAGACTCCTTCCATCCAGTAAATATGTAGAAAGGATTTATGTGAGTCTCATTTGACTTCCAGTACAGTAGAATAGAGATGTAAATAACCCGACAGACAGCTCATATACCGTAAACCCCAGAAATAAAATGCAGCAACTTGAAGTACAGGAAACATTACAGTATTTCGATAAAAAATGTAAATATGATTAATCAGAAACATGATCAGCACATCACTGAGGACTTTTTAAAAGGAGGAACTATCAGGCTCACTGGGAAATACTCAAGGAAAAATGGGGAAACGGCAGGAAACTTGACAAGGGTGACACCAGACTTCAAAGTAAAACAGGAAGTGACGAGGACCAGGACAGAAACCTGAACTAAACCTGACCAAACAGACACTTAACTGGTCCTGACAGGGAAAAAGCACATGTCTAAATGGACTTTCCCGTGTGATCAGAGCTCGTCCAGATCATTACTTCCCAGACCTCCATCACCTGAAGTTCGAGATCGAGGAGGGGACCATGCTGGACGGCAGACCGGTCCGATTTGGCTACAACCCCCTGGAGTTCAGAGACTTCAGCTGGAGAGGTTATGCTCAGATGTCTCCAATCCAGGTAGGAACACCAACACCTCCTCACTCTCTGGTTATAGAGTCCGGATACAGAAGCTGAAAGTGAAAATGGATTAAAGGTGAACACAGAACGTTTGAATGACGCAAACACACCCAAAATTCTACCCAAAAAAGTTGAGGCTTTATATCTAATATTACTATACTATTATACAACACTTATACACTTGATATACAGATGCATCTCAATGAAGTAGAATATGATGTCAGCAGTCTTCTCCATGACAGTGTAGCTACTGATCCAGATGAAGAGACCATTTAAAGCAGGGGTGTCAAACTCATTTTAGTTCAGGGGGCCACAGCACAATTTGATCTCAAGTGGCCCCGACCAGTTAAATAATAGCATGATAACCTATTAATAAAAAGAGCTTTGAATTTTTCTCTTTGCTTTCGTACATTATTAACATGTTTACAGTTAATGGACTATCTTTTTACAAAACTTGATAAAAATATGTGCAATTTCAACAGTATTATGCCTCTTCTGTTTTCTATGTAATTTTCAAACTTGGCAAATTCATCCTGAGGGCCTGATTGGACTGGATCGGATTGGTTTTGATTTAAAGGCTGTTTGGAGTTAATCAGCCGATTAGAGTGTGACATCATTAGGTTACAATAGTGGACTGTTTCAATATTCAAATTGTTTGAGATACTTTTTTTTCTAAATGGACTACTTTTGGGGTTTCATTAAATATAAGCCATAATCATTACAATTAAAAGAAATGAAGTGTGTAATCTATATTACTGTATATGAGTTTGAGCTACTGAAATAAATTAACTTTTCCATGATATTCTAATTTATTGAGATGCGTCTCTACTAATATGTATTAGGTTTATTGTTTTTCTTTCAAAAACAGCAACAAAAAAAAGCAAATGAAATGAAATGAAAATGTTTTTTCAACACATGTAATGTTACGATGATGCTGTGTGATGATTTTGTGCTCATGTGTATTGTTATGACTGTGGCCCATCATTTAAAGCTCCTCCTGCATGAATCAGACAGCATGCTCCATGGCTGACAGTTCCTCTGTGGTGGACTCACTCCTCAGCACGTCCTACTAAAAGATATGAGGGACATAAATACACATTAACATACCACCACTGCTCAGCTCATGTGGATGTTTTTGCTGGGAAGTGCAAATCCAGAGAGGAACATGTTGGTGGTTGTGTGTGTGTGTGTGTGGTGACTGGCTTTTCTCTTGGTGTGTGTTGGTGTTTTCATGTCATGCCTCGCCCCTCCCCATCCCTTCTTTTATTTCCCATCTTCTTTTCTCCAACCTCTTGCCTCTCATTTCCTCTTCCTCTCCATCCTCTCTCCTCTCTGGCTTGTGGGCTCCTGCGACAGTCCAAGGTGTTGGTGTCGGTGTCGGTCAGCTCTCCAGACCTTTTCCATGTGGTTCTGCGTTACGCCCACTGGGGGGACTCGGATGTCCGGGGCAGGGTGTCGGTCATAGAGGACGGCTGGAACAACTATTGTGGTAACTGTGAGTGCTGCACGGGGGAACGAATGGCCTGAGTGGTGTGTGTTTGTGTGTGTGCATGTGTCGGTAGCGGTGGCGGCCTCTCCTCCGTCCCTCTGTCACCTTCAAAGGGCCACAGGTCAGGGCGCAGGATCAGGGATTTCAGACAAGAGGGATTCACCTCTTCTATCCCCTACCCTCCCTCCCTCCTCCTCTCCTCCCTCTCTCCCTCCCTCCTCCTCTCCTCCCACTCTCGACTCTCGTAGACGGCAGTGAAGCTTCAGGTTTATGTGAGCGAGGCGGATGTCTATCTGACGCGCTTCATCCTAAGATATGTAAACTCTGAGGGCGCCACCTCCAGTGGTAAAATAACAGCCTATCAGGTGAACCGCAGAGGTAGGTCTCCACCAATCACAGAAGAGCTTCAGTATGAATGATTCTGACTGTGTATAGATCAGTAGACGCAGACATATGTATGTGTGTGTTGTTCGAGCCGAATCTCCCGCTCACACAAGAATTATATTTTGTATATTTATCACATTTTATTGTAAAATTAAATTGTCTCTTGAAATGTAACGTGTTTTGTTTGTTTTTTTTTCCTTTCAACTGCACTTACAGTTTTCACTCTACATGTCTGGTGTGTGTAAATGTTTTCCAGGCTCAGAACAGAGCAAACAGATCGTCTTCGCTCCCAGTGTGGAGCCGACTTTTGTCAACGTTCCTCAGAATAACTTTGTGGAGCCGTTCGTGCTGAACCCTGGAACCTGGACTGTGGTTATAGAGGCTGAGGGAATCCTACTGGTGAGACACACATGCACACACACAGGCTCTTTAGCCCAGAAAGTCTGTCAATTTGTCGTGATAAAGACCAGAATGGCTGTAAATTCCCACCAACATGAAGGAAACCAACGAATCAGGATCAAACATCATATATTTAATCACATATTTAAAAAAAACAAAACAATTAAAGCCAGTTTAATACAGTAATACGACCTGGTTTTAAACTAATTTTAATCTTATATGGACTGAAAGTAGAGGTGTATGCATTTACATGCATGCATTGTCATTGTAAAACAAAGGAATACAATGAAATTGCCAGTGGCCTCAGTGTCGTAAACAAATATACACAGAATAACATACACAACACTGGACTGGCCGACAGGAAGAAATGAATGATAAATAAATAGGATAAATAGACTAATAAAGTAACAGCGCAAAAAAAAATTGCATCAGTGATTCAAGTTCTATATATATATAGTATATATGCCATTACTTGAATTTATTTTATTCATTTTTTTTTCTTCTTTCTTTTGTTTTGATGCCTACATTATTTAATTTGTAAAAATATTTCCTGGAAAAAAAAGGGGTAAACTACATAAGTTAGCTTCTCTCTGCCCCCTTTTATTCAGGAGTTGCATTATTTTTTGTATTTAACTGTTTTTATTTCCTCTTTTTTTTCAATAAATAAAGCAAATAAATAAACGAAACTAAAAAGAAATGTGTTCATGTTTTCACTGTGAAATGAAACTGCTCTAACTGGTCCTCAGGATTACTTGGTCCTGCTGCCCAGCGCCTACTACGAAGCTCCCATCCTGCAGATCAAGGTCACAGAGCCCTGCACCTACAGCGCTGCACCTGACGCCAGCCAGAAGTAAATACGCACACATGTATTTCATTAAATAAGGAGCAATTTGCTGCATAATAATTCATGGTGTGGAACCTGAAATTCAACACTGTTCTCATGTGCCACATCAGTAAATAAAGCTACATTTAGCAGCAGTTAGCTTAGCGACCCTGGGAAACAGCTAAAACTCATTGACTTTCATGTTATAGCTCATTACAACATTACAGCTTAATCACCAAAATGTTAAATAATTAAAGCTGGGGGTAGGCAGGATTTATTTTTGAAAAAAAGCCTACAGCTCCCGGTATCTTTGACCAATCAAATGTATCCTGTCCTGGGGGTTCCTGATTGGTTGAAGGGCCGGCTGGGAGCCGTAGGCTTTTGCTGCATACAGAGACATAGAGAAACACTGTGATCTCTCCAAACACCCAGACCCTGTCCTTACTGACAGCTGAATGGGAAAACACCATTTTCTTGAAAAAACTGAATATTTTGTATTTAAAATAAACCCTGCCTACCCCTTTAATTGAAGTCACTCATCGGGTGAAACAGGTTTTGACCTTCACCACTTATTCAGCTCTTAATATTAGGCCAACTCTCTGTCCCCCCAGCTGTCTGCTGTACAGGTATCTCTCTCTGGACTCCTTCCCCTCCATCTCTGGCAACGACGCCAGCTGTCGCCACGACAACCACCTGCCCCGCCCCTGCCCGACCGAGAAGGTCACCCCGCGGCACCCCGACATGGCCGTGTGCAGCGGCTACGATGTAAGAGATTTGAAGTGTGGGAAAAGTTAGCGTGACATGAGGGTTCTGTGACCTGTCGGTTTTGATTTGACCGTTTTTTGTTTTTTTTCTTTTGTACTTGTGCTACAGATCAGTGTGGAGATGCAGAGCCACCTGCCGTCTGCAGGAGAGTACGTCCTGGTGGTGGAATATTCCACAGAGGAGGAGCTGCCGCAAACTCTGTCTGTGGCCGTTAACACGCCGGGATCTCGTGCACGCCAGCACAGCGTCACCCTGCTGCAGTGCAAATACAGGTACAGAGAGGATCCCTGATCTGACTTGGGACGTAGTTATCAAGCGTCTTAGAGCGCCATTGTAGTCTTAAGTGCTGAGAATTTGTGGAATTTAGTCCTACTCTCAAACTTAAAAATGAAAGCTATTTATTAACTTTCTTTTAAGTCTATAAGAACCACTCCTACTCCCCCAGACATCTAAGAGACTTCCAGAGGTGTCCTAAGTGGTTAGCAGTTGCCAGTAGGGGATGGCACTATGGCAAGCAGATTTAACATTTAGAAGCTAAGTTTGACTATCCGGAATTAACATTGTAAATATCAACAACGTCTTTCTGACTAGTCGTAATCACATTCTGAATATTGGATATATTGGATATTTCATTCAAGATATCTGTAATTCAGTTTTGCCTATAGTCAAAAAGAACATTTCAGATATCCGCAACTACTTCTTCCTAGGACAAATGACGTTACTTTTGCTATTCATGTGTATGGGGTTTGTCATCTACAGATATCTGTAACTGAATTATGACTATTCCTAATTCCAGTTCGAGATACCTACAACGTCATTTTGAATAGTTATAATTCCAGTTACAACGTCATTTCGCCTAGTCAAAACTTAATTTAAGATACCTGAAAAGGAACATGTAGATATCTTTAATTGAGGTAATTAAAGATATCTTGAACTGAAATTATGACTAGTTAGAATCAAATTGTAGATATCTTGAACTGGTATTAGTACTAGTCGTAATTCTGTTACAGATATCTGTAATTCACATAGTGGTTATCTGCAACTGAATTATAGATATCTATAATGACAAACCCCATACACATGAATGACAAAAGTGACGTCATTTGTCCTAGGAAGAACGTAGTTGCGGATATCTGAAATGTTCTTTTTGACGAGGCAAAACTGAATTACAGTCAGATATCTGCAACTCATATCCAGTCTGGCTTGCCATAATGGCACTGAGGCTGGTTTCATCCATGTCACGGATTTAATAAGGGACGTCACCTCACCAATAACCTCACGAAGCAGAGCTTTTACGGCAGAATTAAAAGTCATCACAGTGCTTTGATTTCTCGCCACTGGAAAAATGTAACAGTGTAACGCTGAATTAATAATTTGGCAAGATTATGAACCATTTATTTTACATTCATTCCCAATGTAAATATTTTCTATTATTTTGTAGATTATTGTCAAAATATAGTTGAATATACACTCCCATTGGCCATTTAACTATTCACTGAGATATTTCTATATTCTTAGATAAGGGATTCCATTCAGCGATTGGTCATTCCTATAAATTTTGAAGTGACGTCATCCACAATTCCATTTACGGCACATAGCCATAGTCGTAACTTAGCTCTGAGACATATTAAAACGATGTCCTACTGGGGCGGTGTTTAGGTGAGCTGGTAGAGCACCTGCCCCATGTGTTGAGGCTACAGTCCTCACTGCAGGCGACCCCGGTTCGAATCCCGCGCCGAGCGGCCCTATCCTGTGTGTCACCCCCCCCCCCTCTCTGCCTCCCATTTCCTGTCTCTCTCACAACTGTCCTGTCCATTAAAGGGCAAAAAAAAAAAATCTGTCCTACACTTTGCTAGAGGTGTGACTAAGATGCTTGATAACTACGTTTTAAGTGCAGCTTTTAGCAAAAAAAGAAGTGGTTAGGAGTTAGGAGTGGTTCTAAGAAGCTTTATCAATACGGGCCCAGGTTCTGTTGATCCGGAGTGGTGCGTTCAGGTTCAGGCATCATTTTATGTTCATTGTCGTCGCCATATTGGATTGGGTGGAGGAGGGGGAGAAGCTTGTGTGTGGACTCAGCTGGTTCACAGTTTACCGTGACTGTCTCGGCTTCATCAAATGTGTCAACAGCTCTTAATCACCGTGTGTGTGTTTGCTGTGTGTAGCTTCCTGTGTCGGGCTGTGGCCATCGACGGTCAGAACAGAGTAGCTGCCTTCTCTCTGCCTGCTGATGCTGAGGTCCAGCTCATCTCTGACCGTGCAAGCTTCTTCCTGGTGAGGACCCCCACACACACACACACACACACACACACACACACGTCAAGTGAGTGAGTGACAAGTCACATGATCAGGCATAGAGTGCAGAGATCACTTAATGATCTCATTTATTGATATAGTAAAAGAGAAAAAATGTGATTGTCAAAGTAAATCACAAATTAATTTAAGTTTTAGATCAGAAACATATCAACCACAAATATCTACACTGTTCAAATGATCAGGACCGTCATAGAGACGTGTAATTAGACATATTAAGTTCACGATAATCACATAATATATGATCATTATATGCATTTCACTGCCTCAATAGACATAGGATTACATATATCTGAATACAATGGCTATGTGAGTTTCTTTTCTTAGTTAACTGAATGGTAATGAGCAATTCAGCCTGTACAATGAAATAAAAATAAAAAAATAATAATAATAATTCCTTTTGATATAATTGCATAAAAAAATGAAAAAACATTTTATATCTCACATTTAAGGATATTTTCAATTTATTTATGGCTCCAGCCTTCGGTGCACACTGCTGTTAAAAAAGCTCACATGTGTGTTTGTTCATCGTCTGCAGCACAAAGTGTACCTGGTGCCCAAAGACCAGTTCACCATGGAGTACATCGAGCCTAAAGTCCACTGCATCAGCGCTCACGGACAGTTTGCAGCTGACAGGTAAAGTAACGCTGAACGTTCACGGCTGTAAACGCTGCCAGATTAACATCCCTGTTAACCGTCCTCTCCCCCCCCCCCCCCGTCCCTGCTGCAGCTCCTCCTGCTCCGCGTCGCGCTTCCAGACCCCGTCGGACTCTCTGGTCCTGAAGGACGGCCAGAGCTCCTCCATGCAGGAGCCCATCCTGGCCTCCCCCGCCGCGGCCCCTCCCCTGCACGCACCCCAGGGAGACGAGTCGACCTGGAGCGGAGGGGACAGACCCCCGCACGCCGCGGATCACAGCGACCACGTCAGGCTGGACTCAGTGCAGGTAGGAATGTCACAATTATTACATAATTGCCTGATCGCAATTATTTTGCATAATGGTTCAAATTGTTTCCATTCATCTGTATAAGAACAGCTGGATCAAACTTGCAGTGTCATGTTTCCATCACTATTTCCTTGTCGTTTTCTCCTGTTCTTTGGTTTAATGACACATGAGTACAGTTTATCTTGAGGTGCTTCATTTCTTGTATTTGCCAGTAGGTGAGCATCTATTGACATTAGCATAATGGATTTAGCCTAAAGTCAGTTTTTATTTATGTGTTCCAATGTTTAATGCCAGTAACTGTGTCTTCTTCTTCATAAGGAGTATGAGTATTATTAAGTAAGGGATAGTTCAATATTTTAGCAAATTCTCTTATTACCATAATCCCTATAGTCATAGCAGTAGGTTAATTTCCTTTAATTATCGGTGCATGTTGTTTTGAGATCAGCGGGGCAGAGATGTGAGCTGCTCAGTGAACACAATGGAGGTGGATGGTACAGGTCCCCTGTCCCTCATCAAACTCATCAAATACACAATCCAACAACTCCAAAACACTCTCGTGGAGAAGTTGTGACCTGCACATTCACCACGCTATGAAACTATGATGTAACATTACGAGACAGAGTTGTTTTCGAGGCAGATGCAGCTGGAACTACATTCAAGACACGGCTGCTGGCGGAGTGATTTCAAAAGTAGTTCTGAGTATTTGCTTCATGTGTCGTTATATTCCATAATTATACATGATTATCTCATACCGTGGTGAATGTGCAGGTCACAAGAGAGCATTTTGGAGTTGTTGGATTGTGTATTTGATGAGTTTGATGAGGGACATGGGACCTGTACCACTCACCTCCATTGTGTTAGCTGAGCAGCTCACGTCTCTGCCCCGCTGATCTCAAAACAACATGCACCGATAATTAAAGGTAATGAACCTACTGCTATGACTATAGGGATTTTGGCAATTGCCAAAATGTTGAACTATCCCTTTAAGGCTTATACTATAATAGTGGCATAAAATGATCAGGAAAAGACAATTAAATTGTTCATCACAATTATTAGTGTGGCAGTTAATCATCAACTCAAATTTCATGATTGTGAATATTTCTTCCTTTTTACTTCTCTTCTTCTATCACCCACTTTACCCAGAATGCTGCGGTGTTCTCAACTCGCGTCCATACCCTGGGGCGCTACGTCTTCATCCTCCACTACCACCAGCCTCTCCACCCCACCTATCCCGTGCAGGTCTACATTAATGGAGGACGAATCTGGCACGGTGCGTTTGACATACGGGGTCTTCCAGCAGCGTGTGCTCCAGTCAGAGACAGAGAACACAAAAAAAATCAGAACATCAAATCTCACTTCTGTCGAAAACATATTCAGTGAATTTGACTTTGCCCCGTAGGTCACGCCAACGCCTCCTTCTGTCCCCACGCTTACGGCTGCCGTAACGTCCTAATCTCTGAGAATCAGATCATTCTGGATGTGACGGACCACGAGGTCTTCCTCACGGTCCAGATTCCTGCAGGCAAGACGCTGTGGCTGGTGAGATTTACTGCCTCATTCCCTCACCTCTCATTCTGTAAAATCTCCTGTGGTCTGTATTGGCTTTTATTCTGAAGTCTCTTCCTCATCATTATCATGTTTACACAAAGATATTTTCACTATTTCCACAACAAAACCTTCATATCTTCTGCCACACATCTGTTTCACTGCTGCTGCATTCAGGTCCTGTGGGGCATTTGCATTTAAAGGGATAGTTCAACATTTTGGCAATTTGGCCCATAATTTGGCCATAATCGTGTACGTTCGTTACCTTTATTTGTCGGTGCAAGCTATTTTTAGAACGGCGGAGCAGAGTCGCGAGCTGCTCAGAGCTACGTTACGGAGGCTAATGGGATTTCTTGGTTTCCCTCATCAAACTCATCAAATACACAATCCAACAATTCCAAAACGCTCTCGTGGACAAGTTGTGACCTGCACATTTACCACACTATGAGATAATAACGGAACGTTACGAGACAGAGTTGTTCTCGAGGCAAATGCAGAGACTGCTTGCCAGAAAACTGCCCCTGACAGGAACGCGCATCAGCTATTTTGCATGATTTTACTTCTAAAACAACTCTGTCTGGTAACGTTGTGTTATTATCTCATAGCGTGGTGAATGTGCAGGTCACAACTTGTCCACCAGAGCGTTTTGGAGTTGTTGGATTGTGTATTTGATGAGTTTGATGCGGGAAACCAAAAAATTCCATTAGCCTCCGTAGCGTAGCTCTGAGCAGCTCACAGCTCTGCTCCACCGTTCTAAAAATAGTTTGCACCGACAATTAAAGGTAACGAACCTACTGCTAAAACTATAGGGATTATGGCAATGGGCCAATTTGCCAAAATGTTGAAGTATCCATTTAAAGTTTAAATCTGTGTATAAAGTTTGTTAATGTTTAACATTAACAAACTTTATACACAGATGAATTGTAAAGTAGTTCAGTAGTAGTAAGCAGCTAGAGAACTTTGCAGCAGCAGATGTTTGCTGTTAATAAATACAGTACTTTATGGGATGTGCCATGTGTTCCTAGGATTACGTGCTGGTCGTGCCTCAGAGCAGCTACAGCTCCAGCTACCTGAACGAGGAACCTCTGGACAAATCTTACGACTTCATCAGCAGCTGTGGCCAAAACAGCTTCTACATCAAGTCAGTAGTTCAGCAGGAGAAGGAGCTCATTATGTGCCGCAGAGAGCCGGCTCCCGGTTGTACGTGAATTAACATGACTCCTTCTCCCTCAGCCCCGCGACCGCCTCCAGGTTCTGCCTGAGCTCGGCCGTGTCCCTGTCGGCCTTCTTCAACAACGGCGCCATGCCGTGCGCCTGTCACGAGGTCGGCGCCGAGAGCGACACCTGCAACACGTTCGGTGGTCAGTGCCGCTGCAGACCCAACGTCATCGGCCGAGACTGCTCCATGTGCGCCACGGGCTACTGGGGCTTCCCCAACTGCAGACGTGAGTCTCTGATTGGCCAACACATAATAACCTTTTTTTTTTTTTTTTTTTTTGTAATTCACTTTTTATTGATTTTCAGACATATGCACACACCATAGCAGTACAGCAGGAAGTCTGGTACACATATACAAATACATGCATACAGATGTAGACTAATGGATAGAATTAAAAGGAAAAGGTGCAGCCCACCAGTGTGTCAGGGTCCAGTTGTATAAGGGCCCCATGTTTTCATCTATCAGTCTGTAACACACCGTATCGTCAAACCACTCCCTCACTGATGAATTTCCTTTATTTTTCCAATGCCAATTTTATTTATCTTATTTATTATAATTGAATGCTGCAGCACCACCCTGCATCCAGTAACAAGTGCTGTTCTGCACCATGAGATCTGGTGAACAAATAATTAGCCTTAATCATACCGGTTGTGAATTCATGCATTTTTTTTTAAATATCTCAAAAAACATTCAGTTGATTTAGCCTTACAAGTCAATCTGTGACCAAAACTGTATAAAATATAAAGTCTGAGATTCCAAGTAAAGAAGATATGAACCCCCTGAAGGCCAAAAAAAAAGACAAATCTTTTCGGTTTCAAAAACCTCCAAAAGTGTTTGTTTATCTTCTTTTCTCCCTCTGTTGTGTTTTGGAAACGTTGATTCTGAAGGCTTCTGTCTGGCCTGTAACTGCCTGTAACTGCCTGTGGTCTCCCCCTGCAGCCTGTAGCTGCGGTACCAGGCTATGTGAGCCTGTGACCGGCGACTGCATCTGCCCTCCGAGGACCCTGCAGCCCGAGTGCACCCAGTGCGAACCCCAGACGTTCGGCTGCCACCCTCTGGTCGGCTGTGAAGTCTGCAACTGCTCCCGCCCCGGCATCGACTCGCCCGACGTGAGCTGCGACACGCTCAGCGGACAGTGCAGGTGGGATGTGACATCACACAGGGAGATGGTGATTGATTACCACTGCGTCGCCTCTGGGACATTGTTTCTGGCTCAGGTGGCGTGCGGGCACTGATCGGTGATCCGACCCTGGTTGAGGTTCTAAAGATGAGACAGCCAGAGCCATAAATTCAGTTTCCTCTCAGTCAAAGTGCTTTTAAGTTGTTCAGAATCCATCAATCATAATCTGCTCCCCACCACTGTAGGATAGATAACATTTCTGGTTCAGTAAGCTCAACTCTCAAATGTCAGGGCCTCTGTTTGGAAACACCAAAAAAAAAGGCAGATCTTTCTCCCCTGCTCTGTTTCCTGACACCATCTTGGCTCTGATCAGGCTTGTTTGCCTGTGCGTTTGCCATTCGTACTTGCCAACTCTTGTCTTAGTTTTTTGTGGAACCTGTACGTTTTAAAACTCTGTCAGTCAGAGCCGATTTCTCCTGAAGGCTGCCAAAAACACAGTAGCTGTCTGTTCTCATCCAGCAAACCTGTGTTATTCATCACACACACAGACTTGGATTAGACATACTTTACTGATGCCAAAGGGACATTTAAGCATCCAGTAGAAGCAGGGACATACAATTTGAATATAGAGGACACAAGTTAAAGAAAATATACACTATATCCAGTGTTATGTATAAAATACTAAAAACAGAATAAATAGAGAGAAGAAAATAAAATAAAAATAGAAAAGACAATTGAAATAGCAGAACAATCTGCCAAATATATATAAATGTACACAAATCTGTGTCTATAGGAGACATTCTGCAGCTGGGAAAATTTGCAAGCATTTTTCCAGTTTACATTTTTTATCCGTGTAATTTATCACAATAATTCTCTGTTAATGATAATAACCTAAGTTATTCATATGCTGCCTCCTGCCCCGTGGTGGGATATGTGATGAGAGAGGTGTGTGTTTGAAAATGTTGAACTATTTCTTTGAGCTCAACAGTGACACAGAGAGAAAACAGAGATCAGAAGATTTCATATGTGTTCATTCTGAGTAATGCAACTGTTGCTGCTCTGGCACCTTTAGTCTGCCTGTACTGTATAATATGCAAAACAAACTCTCACTCTCTCTCTCACACACACACACACACACACACACACACACAGAGGAATGTGTCTGCTCTGCCTTGACAAGACAGACAAGGACTTACCCATTTATTTTTCTGCCTGAAGGCTTTCATCACTTGAGGTCCCAGCACCTGGCATTAACACACACACACACACACACACACACACACACACACACTGCAATGCAATTAAGTTTTAATCTTTTCATCTTCAGACTGAGGTATGAGTTTATTTTATGGTCTGCACAAATGTCAGAGGTCAAAGGTTATGAAATCACAGTTTTAGTCCATTGAGAGATGTCAATAGATGTGTGTGTTTCTTTAACCAGTTATTTGTAATTGTTTGTAGATGTAAGAACAACATCGTCGGCCGCCAGTGTGACCGCTGCGCCCCCGGTTTCTACGGTTACCCCAACTGCAGGCCATGTGACTGCAATGAGGCGGGAACCGAGGAGGAAGTGTGTGACTCCTTCACAGGACAATGTCTCTGCAAGGTGGGAAGACACACACACACACACACACACACACACAAGCCTGTCCATCTCAACCCAACGTGTGTGTGCTGAACTGTTGTGTGTGTCCCGCCCCCTGCAGGAAAACGTCCAGGGCTCTCGCTGCGATCAGTGCAGAGTTGGTACCTTCCACTTGGACCCAACCAATCCGAAGGGCTGCACCAGCTGCTTCTGCTTCGGGGCCACGGACCGGTGTCGCAGCTCCGACAAGAGACGCACAGAGGTGGTGAACACATCTGGACTGGCTGCTCCACGTTTAGATCTGCAGTAATCAGTGAAAGAGCCTTGATCCCAAAACCTTGTGCTGTGCCATCAAAAGAAATATTAGTGTGGATCTTGGTGTAACCTGGCCTCCAATTACAGTAGTGTTTTTTTTATTATTATTTGTGATAAAAAAAATGTTATTGAATTTTTCCATTTTTTTAGAAAAAAAAAAACAAAGATGTGGCAAACAATAAATGTGCAAAAATATGGAAATAACAGAAGTATAATAAAATAACAAAAAGACAAGAAAATAATAACAATAACAATACTGATACATAATAATAATAAATTAAAGATAAGAAACAGCTTCTTAAACAGCTACCACTACCGCCCTCATTCAGAGGATAATATTAGTGGTGTTACGATGGTTCCAGTATGTTACAGAAGCTCATCAGTGTGTTTCTCCTCTGCTGTAGATCATGGACATGGTGGGCTGGGTGCTGCTCGGCGCAGACAGACAGGAGGTACCGGTGGCGGTGTACCCAGGTCAGGACCTGGTGGAGGCTGACCTCAGTGACGTGCCCGATGTCTACCAGGACCTCCACTGGCACGCACCAAGGACTTACCTGGGAGACAAGGTCAGACTCTGGACAACCTGGAGACTTGGAGGGAGAGTAAATGGATGTTGTACAGCGTAGTTCATTGAACGGGTGAACACAAATGGCCCCTTTTCCACTACACAGTTACAGCTCTATTCGACCTGGTTTAGGTCATTTTCCATTACAACTGAGTACTTCACAGTATCTCACCTCCTCACCGTGGGCTGGGTCGTCATAGCACAGCTGATATTCTCCTCAGCCACCAAACACAGGAACGTCTGAACCTCGTCAACGGACGCTGTAGTTTTTTTTCCGCACAGCAGCCATTTAACCGGCGTGAAAGAATAAGAACAGTCTCATTACAGACCAGTGGACGCTGTTAAAGGGATAGTTCAACATTTTGGTAAATTGGCCCATGGCCATAATCCCTATAGTTTGAGGAGTAGGTTTGTTACTGTACCTTTAGTTGTCAGTGCAAGCTATTTTTAGAACGGCAGAGCAGAGCCGCGCGCTGGTCAGAGCTATGCTACGGAGGCTAATGGGATTTCTTGGTTTCCCTCATCAAACTCATCAAATACACAATCCAACAACTCCAAAACGCTCTGGTGGACAAGTTGTGACCTGCACATTCACCACGCTATGAGATAATAACGGAATGTTACGAGACAAAGTTGTTTTCGAGGGAAATTCATGCAAAACCGCTGATGCGTGTTCCCATCAGTGGCAGTTTCTTCTTTCTTTCTTTTTGTCTGTGCATTTGCCTCGAAAAGAACTCTCTCTCTCGTAAAGTTCCGTTATTAAAAAAGTTTGACTCTCGTATCGTGCTCGCGACTTTTCCAGTGTCGACACTCTGGCAAATCAGAAGTCAGTTGACGTCACGTCATGGTATCGGCTTGGCTCGCTTGGAACCCTGGCTGAGGCGGTACCAAAAACAGGTAACCGGTTCTGTACCAGGTACTGTTCTCAGTGGAAAAGCAAAAAAAAACCGTCTTGAGTAGACTTGAGTCGTGCTTGTTGAAAAAAGCCAAAAGTGTCAGGAACACTGATCGATTCAGTTGGATCTGCCAAGCAAAACACAAATATGTCACAAGTTCTACAGTTACACAACTTTTTCTAGTCAAGCCTTCGCACAAGACACATCATGTGGTTGGAGGGGCTTTGCTTTCTCGCTAACAATATTTCTGTGCATCGATGAAATATTTCATCACTGAGTTAGAATGATAACATGAGAGGCATGACCAGGCAGAAAACAGCTGTAGGAATCTGTGTGTTGAAGGTGTGTTTTATTCTGTCAGAAGCTCTCAAAGCAAAGTGATGTGCAGGTGGTTTGACTTCACTTATCACCCATCAGTCTGCATTTTCTCCATGGAGGTCGACTGAGGACGTTGTCATTGTTGAGGTGTTGATTTATTAAATCCAGGCAGCAAAGTTTAAACACCTTCTTCCTTCATTCAAGTCTGGTTTTGATGAAGCCTTCAGTTGACTTACTTTGAAAAAGTTTGATTGGAAATTACATTTAATTTAATTTAATTTAATTTTTTTTTTTGTAGACAGGCTTGACACAACATGTCCGTACAGTTCATTAGCCTGCTAGCTTAGCATCCCAAGCAAGTACAGACAAGCCCGTTTAAAATGTAAACTAGCCTAGTTTTTTGAGCAGCACACCAGTCAAAGCAGTTCAGTAACACTGAACTCAACAGTTTTTATTTAACAGCATCTGCAGCTTCTAATACATTTTGCTGATGCTGTATTCTCTCAGTTATCTACTTAAAGGGACAGTTCAGTTTTTTTGATGCAGGGTTGTATGAGGTACAAATGACCCCTAAGTATAATATCTGCAGCAGACAGGTCTCTGCTCTCCCCCAGTTAGCCATACCAGCTCAGAGTGCAGCCTGCCTGTGCGGAGGAATACTGAGTGAGTCGGTTAATTCCAGATAAACAGCTTTTTTCCGACTAGTTGATGGACTGAAACAAAATGTGTACATTTTAACGGGTGTATTATTTTGTGACAGCTTCTTCGGTCAAGTAACTGCGCATTTTATTGTCAGTAACGGTAACAGCGTTATAACAGGGATAACAGTAACTTTTTTGATTACTTGTCGTCGTTGCTGAAAAAAGTAGCGCCGTTAGTTAACGCCTTTATTTTATAATGCTGTTATTCCCATCACTACCTCATACAACCCCACTTCAAAAAAAACAAAAACAAAACTGAACTATCCCTTTAACTTATCCTTACTGCGCCAACATTTTAGGTTAAACTCAATATGGCCGAGGTTAAGCTGGTTTTTGACCATGGCTACCACAGAGTTATTTTGTGTGTCTTTTTTCTATATGCATACGTACCGATTCACATGCATGTAGGTAAAACCGTTGGTGATTGGATGATATTTTCCAAGTAGCACTGTCGAGCCGAGAACCCTAAAATGCATAACCTTTCACCAGGCCTGACACATGATAGCAAGTTCAGGCCATCAACATAGCAATTCATTTGACTTAAGTAAAACACAATAGGGTCGACACATCCTGGTGCACTCTGGGTCTAATGGAGCTGATTTAAAAGCTAATTAATTACTTGAACAGAGTTGGCAGTTAGTTAGAAAAGTTTTCAACCAAACATAAATGACACAGTTTAGCACAAAATCACAACTTCCACAAACACACACACACACACTCATACAGCTAGATTAAAGGAGACAAACATCGCCCACATCCCTGATCCCCAGGCTCAGACGCGGTGTGTGGATACAGATCAGTGTTTGGTCTGAGCTTCTGAAATCCGCAACTTTCATGTGTGATTCCACCGGCATCAGTCTGAGGGTCCGACGCGTCGATTTAAATCCCCGGCTGAGTCCTGTTCCGCTCCATAGACCAGCTTCAAGTGTCGACAGTGCCAAAACCTGCATGGTTACCACAGGAGCGTAGGCGTTTTTATCTGTCACGCATGAAGAAGCGCGGACTCCTTGGATCTCGTCCATGTTTGACTGTGGAGTCTGAATATAATCCATTGTAGTCTGCATTAAGATTCAGCAGCGTGAGGTCAAAGCACGTCTCTGTCTGCTTTACTCCTTTGATTTATTTCCATCCCTCCCTCCGTCCTCCAGGTCTCGTCCTACGGAGGCTACCTGAGGTATCGTCTCCACACTCAGACCATGAGGGGCGATGTGCTGTCTCTGCCTGCAGAAGCCTCCAGGCCTGACATCATCCTCAAGGTGCAGAACACACACACAAACACTGGTAGAAAAAAGTCCCTGTCTCATATGATACAACATGAAACACAGCAAACACTTCTCCTCCGTTTTCTCCACCTGCAGGGCAACCAAATGACCCTGGTGTTCATGGAGAGAGAGTACTCCGCACCTGAGGAGCCTCACCTGGGAATAGTCCACATGGTGGAGGTAAAGTCACATTTATACAGACTGGTACCAAAATGATGCTTTCTTTTAACTTTTTGTCTTTCTTTTGTTTGTTTTTCCAAAAGATTGTTTTAGGTTTTATCACTGTAGGCACACTTTTTTTTTCTCCCCAGACATTTAGAAATAGATGTTGCAGTTTCCTCTTACAACTTTAATAATTATGAGAAGAGACCAGACTCTGGACGTCTTTAAATAGTGAATGAAAAAAGAGAAAGCATACAGCATGCAAATGAGGAGTATACAGCACGGCTGCTAACAACGACAAAAAAACTGATGTCATCACATCATACGATGATTGCCAACGTAACCTGATGTAAATATTTATATATTTTGGACCCGTCAAAATTTATGAAACAATTATTTATATACTATTAAAAAAAATATATAAAATTCATTCCTTTATTCTGCACCCCTCTGTATTATTTTTGAAAAATTAATCGTTTTGATGAAAAAGTTGTAGCTATAACCTTTAACTTCTATATGAACTTATTAACCCTTACAAATATAATAAATTCTCAACAATAGAAGACTTACTGTATTTTAGCATCACTGTCCATTTGCATCTAAAGCTGCTGATATGCAGTATTATAGGGTTAGGGTTAGGGGTAAATACAGACTATTAAGTCCATTTTGTGTTGTGTCCAGAAGTGTCATTTGTTGTTGATCCTTTATCCCTCTCCACACACACACACACGTGCACACAGGGAAGTTTCCGTCACGCTCAGACCGGGAACTCTGTGTCTCGGGAGGAGCTGATGATGGTCCTGGTCGGTCTGGAGTCCCTGCAGGTCCGGGCCCTCCACTCCCAGTCCGCCCACTCCGTGTCGCTGCGCGGCGCCGTGCTGGAGGGCGCAGAGGGCATGCCCGCCGGTCGCCATGCCAACAACGTGGAGATCTGCATGTGTCCCGCCAACTACCTGGGAGACTCGTGTCAGGTGAGCGCCGCACTTTGTTGAGAACAATCTGACAAGGTATAGAGTGACTTTTGTTTTGTTTTTTATATGTGAAATAACCAGTTGATTCATTGAGAGAAAAATCTGTAGATGAATCATCAGTTAAAAACACTGCAACCCCTCATAGGGGTGGGCAAAAATCGATATGGCAATATATCGCGATACTTTATATTGCGATACGATATCGATATTCAATATTTAAATATCGATTTTTTTTTTCCAAAAAAAATCAAAAATCAAAAAAAAAATTCAAATAATAAATCATGTTTCAGACGTAAATCCAGTACGACTTCCGCACCTCTGCTCCGCGAGGTGTCACTGTACTGCTACCTCAGACAGTGTGTTGTACATGCAAATATGTTGTTGTAACTTGCACTTGTATATGAATGAATAAATGAATAAATGAATGAATGAATGAATGAATGAATGAATGAATATTTTATTTTCGTGTCATGCCACCACTGTGGCCCATCCCATATGAGATTACAAGACACAATAACAAATACAAAAAACAAAAACTAGACAGTCCTTCCTGTTGGTGTTACCTGCCACACAGGTGTGACATAAATAAACAAATTCAGATTACTTTCAGTACTCAACTATATATTGCTCTTCGTCTCATTGCATAAAATGGCATGGATAATTTGAATTACATTGTTTTGACTCAGTTTGTCCCATAAATTATCACTATCATCTGATGTACATACAACTCGGATTTTAAGATGCATAATGCATTACATTTTTCAGTGAACTATGTAGAATATCGCAATATATCGCAAAATTTGGATATCGCAATATCGTATCGTATCGTGACTCAAGTATCGTGATGCGTATCGTATCGTGAGGTCCTTGGCAATACCCACCCCTCATACACAGTGTCCTCCTCTCCTCTGTGTAGAAATGTGCTCCTGGTTACTATAGAGACACCATCGGCCTATTTCTGGGGAAGTGTGTTCCCTGTAACTGTAACGGGCACTCTGACCGGTGTCTGGACGGATCAGGAGTGTGTGTGGTGAGTATCAGTGATAAAACCAACCCTGGTCTGTTACGCCTCTAGACTGTAGTCGTAGATATAAAAATAGACACCGTGTCTGTGTTTTATTTTTCTCTCTGTTCATCAGAACTGTCAGCACAACACAGCCGGCGACCACTGCGAGAAGTGTCAAGGCGGTTTCCTCGGCAACAACAGCCTTGACGGACAGGCCGTGTCATGTTCCAGTTGTCCCTGCCCACTCAGGGTCCCCTCCAACAAGTCAGCACAGTTCCCTCTCTTTTTATTCATCCACCAGTATTTAATGATCCCTGTAATTGGTTCTCTCTGAACCAGATGTCACCATACAGACTGATAGTCTCTCTCTCTCTGTCTCTCTCTCTCTAGCTTTGCTGAGGGCTGTGTGCAGAAGACTGACAGGATGCAGTGTCTGTGTATGCCGGGTTATGCTGGTCCACACTGTGAAAGGTGAAACACCCCCGTCAGTCTAGTGTGACTTTGCTCTGAATCACCCCACCACCAACACCACCAAACACCCCATCCTACCCGAAATGAAAAAAAGCCCTGGTTCGATTCCACCGGTGGCCCTTTGCTGCATGTCATTCATTGTCCCTCTCTCTGTCCCCCCATTTCCTGTCTCTCTACATGCTGTCCAATAAATTAAAAGTTCAAAAAAATACTTTTTTTTAAAATTAATTCCATAACATACAGTGAAAACAAAGACCTGTAAAAGAGAAAGAGTTAACAACAAGATAACTCATTTTCAAGATAACATTTGATCATTTTTGTACAATATTTCAAAAATCGTAAAGTTTTTTTTTTCCAGAAAAGAGCTGGACTTTATTAAATATGTATAGGCAAGTTCACACTAGACAAGTCAAAGCTACTTTATTAGTATATTACACACATTTTCCTTAAAGAGACCCCGAGGAGTTTGCTTTTGGTTATAAAAGAGTCTCATATGAATCTACATTACCCACACTTGTTAATGGGTCCATTTTCGATAAATATATCGTTTTGTCTTTATAGTAATTTTGATATTATTATTTAGTGGTAGACTCCCCCAGCATTTCCTACAGTAGTTTCGGTTTCCTGATCACTAGTTGGCATCGTTTATGGTCGGAACTACAACGTTATGTGATCGTCTTCGAACCTCCGACTTTCATTCTTGATTAATGAAAACATTCTTGGCAAATGTTTTCGCTTTCGTCCGTCTTGCGCCGGTCCAAGAATTTCAGCGTGCGCACGGAGGCTCATGGGAAATGTGGTGTAAATCACTTAAGCTTTCCGAAAGTCCTTGTAGTCACTTTAAGAGTAACAAAAAAATAGAATTAAAAAGTACACATATTAACATATCTTATAAAACATATCATATCTACTATTAAAGTAATTAAAAGTGTTTAATTTATTAAATACATTAAGCAGGAAACATACTGTATGTAACTATGGGCCTCTTTCTACAGGTGTGCCCCTGGTTTCTACGGCAACCCCATGGTGCTGGGCAGCAGATGCCAGCCATGCCACTGCCATGGCAACACGGACCCCAACATGCTGTTCACAGACTGCCACCCGCTGACCGGAGAGTGTCTGAGCTGCATGCACAACACAGCCGGACCCCACTGTGACATCTGTGCCCCTGGTCACTATGGCAACGCAGTGGCTGCCAAAAACTGCACCAGTGAGTTCAGGCCCTCAGCTGGGCCGGGTGCATTTACATGTTCATCTGATCCAGTCAGACGGTGAAGTACAGCTTCAAAATGTGTTTGAAAATGTAAAAGTTGTGTGTTTTTTCTTCTTGTTACACAGAATGTAACTGCTCTCCATGTGGCACCGAGTCATGTGACCCTCACACTGGACAGTGTCGCTGTAAACCAGGAGTGACAGGACCGCACTGTGACCGCTGTGAGGTAAATGCTGCTCCCTGCTGCTGTGTGAATTACAAGTTCCTAAATCATTCTCATCCATTCATTTCCAAACAGCAGAGAAAACAGTTAGAAGCTAGTACTCACAACCAGACACTAATGATTGTATCACAAATGTAGGCAACAGGTCTGCCCCTCTTCCTGATGAAATGTCCAGTCAAATAAACCAGGATGTTATGAATACTGCTGCTCATGATCTCTAAAAACATTCAACATGTTGAAATGTTGAGTTTTCCGTTTTCCCGATTAGAGGAATGTTCATGACATCACTTTAAGAAATAAAAAGAAAGTCAAGAGAAAGGTACAGTATTAGAGCAACTAGTGATCTCTCTCTGTAATATCTTTCTTTTTTATTTAATTTAACCTTTATTTAGATCTTGAAAGCCAATGACGGTAAACCCTCATGACGTCGAGAGCACAACAATACAATACAATACAATAAACCTTTATTATCCAGCGTGGTGGAAAATTGCCTTTATCTCACCGTATAAAAAGTATAATGTGTATAAAAGATATACATTTCATCAGGTATGAGAACACAATTAAAAACACAATTAAACAAGATAACATAAATAAATATAGAGTAAAAAAAATCCAAACCCAAAACAACAACAACAACATGTACAATTATCATTAAAAACAGATAAAAAAAAGTATTTTTGATTATTAGGTTATTATGTAACAAATGTATCGACTCGAGTATTAGAATTTGTTTGTAAATTATTCCAGGTGTGTGCACCAGAGAAACTACTGTAAAAGCAGAGTTACCGAATTTGGAATTTGTCCAGGGAACATCTTTAAATGAAAATAAAGTATCAAAGTATCACTTAGCCGTTCTTATTGTTATGCTGTGGAAGAGCAGCTTTTAGGACAGTTATAACAAAAGAGAAAATGGATGTATAGATATTAATAAATGATTCACAGCTGTGTGTGACCTTTACTGCAACCAAACAAAGCACATCAATCAATCAATCAATATCCTTTATTTAACCAGGTAAAAATCTCATTGAGATTTAAAACCTCTTTTCCAAGAGTGACCTGGCCAAGACCGCAGCACACAAACAGCTCAGTTGCACATCACACAAGACTCAAATAAAATACAATCACACATTTCAGGAAAACATGATTAAACAATGCAATCACACAGTCCGATTGAGCTCAATTCTCTGTCTATTATAATTGACCTGAATTCACCCAGAGTTACAAGATGTGTCAGTTTCAAGTCCTTCTGCACATCGTTCCAGGTCGACGGAGCTGAAAATTTAAAAGCCTTTTTGCCCAGTTCCGTTCTCACTCTCGGGACCTTCATCTGTATAATGTCCTGAGAACGCAGGCCATATCGGCTGTGGTTTCTACACATGTGCACACACAAATATGTAGGCAAAAGTCCAAGAATAGATTTATAAATAAAAGTCAGCCAATGAGAGAGTCTACGGACATACAAAGATGGACAATGTGCGACGGCATATAAGGAATGATGTACACGATAGCTGCAACCAGTAATAAAACGCAAAGCACAGTGATATACAGTATCCAGTTTCTTTAAAAACTGATCAGGTGCGTTCATAAAAAGCAGGTCTCCGTAGTCCAACAAGGGTAAAAAAGTTGAGTTGATCAAGTGTTTTCTGACTTGCAACGAAAAACATGATTTATTCCTAAAAAAGAAACCTAATTTCAGTTTCAGTTTAGAAACGAGTTTATCAATAGGAGTAAAATGTAAAAAACAAGACTAGAGCCAATTTAACCTAGCCTGACAAGCCAGACTATATCATTAAAATGTCTAGTCTGGCAACGACCGGGAGACACGGCTCAATCCAGGGGGCGGGATGAAGGCTGTCTTTCAAACTGCCTCTGCACCAATAGGGTAGCGCTACGACCAATCAGAGCAAAGAGCAGGATGACGTTAGCCTGACAAGCCAATTAAAATGTATGTCGTCATCGCGTTAAGCCCGCCCAACGACTCTCTAAACAGATAGAGCGCTGTGATTGGTGAACACAATCGATGTTCGAGACTCAAAAAGTTCCTATGGCTCGTTTCTAGACTCACCTACGGAGCAAATAGATTTGCTGCCGCTAGGGTGCAGCTAGATTTCTAGGCTAGATTTAACCAGGATGTTGCAGCTGAAAATGAAACCTGCTGTCCCACACTTCCTGTTTGACATCGGGAGCTTCTTACTGTCCACTCAGTCTCCAGCTCCACCTGGTGCCTCCCTTTTTCTTTTTCTTCCTTTTTCTTTTAAATGTATTTTTCTGTTTTTGATTTTATTATTGTAATGATTTTTATCATTCTAATAGCTATTATTGTCTTTTATTGTTCTTTCTTTGTATTTTCCTGTTTTTGTTGATTTTAATGTATATCTATGCCTCTGTAAAGCACTTTGAATTGCCTGGTGTATGAACTGTACTAGTGCCTTGTGCCTGCCTCCACCTGAGCGTTTCTCTGTGTGTCTCTCATCAGGACGGCTCCTTCGGCTTCGACTCGTGCTCCGGCTGCCGTCAGTGTGACTGCGAGGCCTCGGCGGCTCTCGTCCAGCCGTGTGACCCTCAGAGCGGTCAGTGCGCCTGTCAGCCAGGGGTCAACGGACCCAGCTGTAAACAGTGCGCCCCTGGGTTCTGGGACTACGGACCTAACGGATGCAAGAGTGAGTGAACGTCGGTACATAATGGAGACACGTAGCTGGAACAAACCAGATGAAACATTTGATCAAACGTGTTGAGAAATTTTCGCAGTTGCGGTTGCTTTCATACCAGCCACACCACTAATGCAGCGTGTTTCCATCACAATCAACTCACTCAATTTATTCAACTGGTCCCTCCCACCTCAGAGTGCAGCTGTAGAGGAGGCCGCTGTGACCCGAGGACCGGGGAGTGTCGCTGTCCTGATGGGATGACAGGAAAACAGTGTGACACCTGCTCACATAAATACAGTGTGGCTATGGAGGACAACCATGGCATGCACTGTGAACGTAAGTAAAATACATACACACACACACACACACATTTATGCTGCATCTAACAAGATCAGAACCATTTATGAACATTTTCTATTGCACTTTATTTATGTATTTTATGGTTTTATAATAATGGTATGTTTTTATTGATCCGTACAGCACCTTGGTCAACTTAAATTGTTTTTAAAGTGCTCTATAAATAAAGTTTGAGTTGAGTTGAGTTGAGTTGAGTTGAGTTGAGTTGAGTTGAGTTGAGTTGAGTTGAGTTGAGTTGAGTTGAGTTGAGTTGAGTTGAGTTGAGTTGAGTTGAGTATATCTGTATGTACGGCTGGGTTTACATGGAGCCAAATATTCCAATTAGACAAATAGAAATCCATATAAACACCTCAATCAGAATAAACGAACCTAAACCCAAATGGAATTTCATTCAGTTTCAGTGCGGTAGAATATTCCTCCTCCCAAACTGATCAAATGTAAAATTACAACATGTTAAACAGAATGTTGTCTGGTTGCCCCGTCTCAACAGAAATGCGCAGTGACGTTTATATGGCGGCTTCCAAGCACAGCACGCAGAACTGGTCTACGGCAGAGAGTTTGTTTTTGATACAAACTATCAAAGAACTGAACATTGTCGCCCACTTACAGTAGACAGTCGGAAAACAAGAAATAGTGAACAGTGTAACTTTTTATCAGATGATAGATCTCCATCTTCGATCAGTCAAGTGATGTTTTGATTAATCTGTGCATGTCACACGGTGGTGAAATGAATAGATGACGTCACGTGAGCGGTTGACGTGAAATCTTTCATTTGGAATGATTTGAATCAGAATTAATGAGTCTGCGTGTAAACCTGCCGTGTGTGTGTGTGTGTGTGTGTGTCTCTTGCGCAGCGTGCGACAGCTGCGTCATCGTCCTGCTGGACGATCTGGACAAGTTGAACATCGACTTCAGCTCAGTGGGCGATCAGCTGAAGAGCCTCAACGCCAGCTCCATGGTCTGGGCTCAGCTCAACAACCTCAACAAGTCTGTGGAGGACATCGCTGTGAGTGTTCACACACACACAAGTACAGCTACTGCTGAGGTCATGAGCATGTATTAATTCAAGTCATTTTTCCCGTGATGCAGCGCGCCATAGAGAACTACAACAGCACCCTGGATGAGAGCAGGAGCCGGGCCGACACGCTGGAGGCTGAGATCATGAACATCAATGACGACATTGATGAACTGCAGGACAAGGTGTGATTACTGGTGACACACACACACACACACACACGCTGAATAAACACACTAATCAGTGTTTTCTCTCATTTTAAAGGGATAGTTCAACATTCTGGCAAATTGGCATAATCCTTATAGTCATAGCAGTAGGTTTGTTACCTTTAATTGTCGGTGCAAGCTATTTTTAGAATGGCGGAGCAGAGCCGCGAGCTGCTCAGAGCTACACTACGGATGCTAATGGGATTTCTTGGTTTCCCTCATCAAACTCATCAAATACACAATCCAACAACTCCAAAACGCTCTGGTGGACAAGTTGTGACCTGCACATTCACCACGCTATGAGATTATAACAGAACGTAATGTGACAGAGTTGTTTTCGAGGCAAATGCAGAGAAAAACTGCCCCTGACAGGAATGCGGTTTTGCAGGAATTTACCTATAAAATATTGATTCTTGATTGATATCTGTTGCAGCATAAGGTCATAACTCCTCTCATATATTTGTCTTTCTTTGTTTCTGGTTTATATATCAACAAATGTACTACAATTAAATTATAAGGGATATTAAGTTGAAATGTAAATAATTTGTTGTGTTGTCATTGTCAACCTACAGTAGCTGTTGTGTGTTTCAGGCGGCGGTGATGACTGACAGGGTGGATGGGCTGCAGAACAGGACCAGCAACACACACCAGAGGGCAGAAGATCTGCTCTCCTTCATCAAAAACCTCACCATGGAAATAGATGGTAGTCAGAAATCAGTTCTGTAACACTAGCAATACAGTAGAATACAGAATATATTAGATATATTTCTGCCTCACTATTTCCACACACAACTATGAACTTATTTAACGGATATGTAATGAAAATACAGCTTTGGAAAAAAATTAAGAGGCCACTTCAAATTATCAGATTTTGGGTATGTGTTTGAGTAAAGTTAACACTTTCATTCTATAAACCACTGACAACATTTCTTCCAAATTCAAAATAAGACTATTTTCATTTAGAGCCATTATTATTAGGACAACTGGTCAAAAGGACGGGGAAAAAATGCAGTGTTCATTCTAAAACGACACAACTGAATTTTTTTCAACTTAGGAGGAGTTCAGAAATCAACATTGGTGGGAATAACCCCAACTTTTAATCACAGCAGTGTTTTTATAGTGTTGTAGAGTTGTACTTCACTTGGAATTCAATAATCACTGGAATGGATCAGCTGCCATACATGTAGAGACACTGCTTTATTAAGAAAAAACTTGAAGTGGTCTCGTTTTTTTTTCCAGAGCGGTACATAAATACGGAATAAAACATTCCACAAAATATGGACGTAATGACAGTCCAACGTTGTTTGAGATTGATGACTAAATAAATGATGATGCTTCCACACTTTACCACAGACGTCCTGCTGATGGCAAACAGGTCGTCACTGAACGACACCGAGGCGGAGCAGGACGACGTGGAGCGGGACAGGAAGCTGAGGGAGGTGCAGGCCATGCTGAGGGAGATGAGACACAGGAGCCACACGGGACAGACCATAATGGCTGAGAGAGAGAAGATGGAGGCGGAAAAATGTAAGCAAACACAACATGAAACATAACTATCTAAAACTAACCTGCCCTCAGCACAATGACTCTGCCCCCCATCCCCCCCAACACCATCATGCACTACATAACATAACTGCACTGAATAACACCCCCCACACACACACCTCAGCACCTGTTATTTCTTATGTATAACTGCAAATACTATTTATATTACTGTACCTGAGATTCCATCTGCATTTTATTTTTATTTTTACTTTATAATAATAATAGATTTTATTTATTTTTTTTATATATTTTTGAGAAATGTTACCACTTTTTTCTAGATTTTTTAATTTATTTATTTAATCTTACCACTTTTCTCCAGAACTTTTTTTTTAAAAGAATTTTCTACCACTTTTTTCTAGAAATGTTTAAACGTTTTTGGAGAAACTGTACTACTTTTTTCCAGAAATTTCTTTACAATATTTACAAAAATTCAGGCCATTGGCCCTAATTTGAATTTGTATTGAATCTAATTTTGTCCAATGGGTGTCCATGGTCTAATTTGTGTCAATATAGGGGTCCTTGATGTAAAAAAAGTTGAGTTGAGAACCACTGGTATACAGTAGTGGTCTAAGCACTTAAAATGATTTCTGTAAATTTAATGAGCTATTATTTTGGCTTTTCTTTTTCCTTTCTCTCTCTTCTTCTTTTACGCATCTGGAGAATTTGCTCCAACACTATTTCGTTGTAAATGCACACAATGACAAATAAATCTTAATTTAATTTCTACCAGTGTTGGATCGTGTTAACGAGGAGCTGGCCAGTCGCCAGGGACAGAACACCGACTCGGCCCAGGCCGTCAGAGACCGTCTGAACCGCTTCAACTCTCAAATGATGGACCTGCGGGACGCCCTGAACGAAGCCGTGAACAGCACGGCCAGAGCGGTGGAGATCAACAACGTCAACGAGAAAGCCCTGGAGGACAACCAGGTGAGCTGCGAGCCGTCATGAACAGTGAGCAGAGAGGAGGGGATGAGGACGTGTGTTGTGGGAATTTAAAAAAAACTGAGTATTCACAAACAAGATGGGCGTCCTGGTGATTTAATACACTCGCAAGTGGACGTTTCCCAAACAGCAAAAGCCAAAGTTACCCAATAAGAAAGCTCAATGACATTCAGACTAGAGCCTGCATCAGGTGATGATTTTTCTTTTTGAATTAATTTGCAAAATATGTATACAATTCTGGGTTTGTGCTGTCATGATGGGATGGTGAGTTAGACTGATGAGGATTTTTTTTTCAATTTTAACATTAAGCTGCAAAATAACAAATGGTGAAAAATTGAAGGGGGTCTGAATACTTTCTGTACCCACTGTGAGACAGAAAGCTCAACTTACACACTCAAGTCTCTACCTTACATGGATGTTACGACCTTGGACAGATGACACAAGGAAAGTGTATTTTCCTAATGCAACGTGCACCGACTCTGTCTCCCTCTCAGAGGAAACTGGAGGACCTGTTGTCCAAACAGAAGGAGGTCAATGATCAGCTGAACATGGCCGAAGATGATGTGGCCCAGGTCAACGACATGCTGCCCATGCTCCACGACTCTAAAGAGGTCAGTGTCCAACATGTGGTTCCAACCTGTCCACACCACCTGCACCTCCACCTGCTGCTCAGATGAGAAACAACGGCTCACTCTCCTCAGTGTTTCATTATAGTTTCTGATTTCAGTCACACACGCATATAATGTAAATACATAGCTATTCATTGGACTTGAATAGCTTGAATATCAATAAAAAACTGGAAAGATTCGGGTGTTTTGACCGGTTGTGTATAACGTATACACATATACACACACACACACATTCAAACATTGTATAATCAGTAGCAGCCACTCCTGCTGTGTACACAGCAAGGTTATCTAAGAGGAGCACTTTATGTCTTTGATAATTTCAAATTAATTCTGGTACAATTATCAGTTAGGTGACATTTTTGACTACAATGGACAAAATGCATTCTCATCATGTACATTTCCTAGTTGTTTGTATGTGCATAATAACATATTGGTGGCAATAAAAGCACTTAACACATGATGAAATAAGAATAACACTGTAGTGGCTCCTGTTTTGGTTGAGTCACAGCAAGGAAAGATCTTTATTATGAGAAAAAAAAAACACATAGTAAGAATGTTCCAAATAAAAGTGATAGATAAACATTTAAACATTGTAAAAAAAAACAACAAAAAAAAACGTTCCTGTCCTTCTCAGGAGTACGAGCGGTTGGCGGCCCAGCTGGATGGTGCCAGGACACCACTCGCAAAAAAAGTGGAGAAGTTTGCTCAGGCCGAGTCCAAGATCCCCCTGGTGGAGGAGGCGGAGAGACACGCCGAGCTGCTGAACGAGTTAGCCATGAACCTGTCCAGGTACTCGCCCACAGCTCTGATGTCATCAAGATCTGAATCATCTTATCTATGGATTTTATATAATGAGTCGTTGCCTTTGTTTGTCCACAGTTTGATCGCAGAAACTAAGAAAGACGGGATTGTGGACGTGACACACGCCTACAACAAGATTATCAACAGCATCAAGGAGGCAGAGGAGGCTGCCAAGATGGCTGAAAAGGCTGCTAATGACACCATGGAGGTGCAGAACACACACACACACACACACACACACAAATGAAGATCATTTTCATCAGGGTGATTTGTCCGTTTGTGGTTTGTAACTGTGTGTAACTGTGTGTGTAGAACATAAAGGACCAGGACCTGGGTCAGGTCGCCGACTCTCTGAAGAACCACAGCATCGAACTGAAGCAGGAAGTCGAGAAGCTCGACGATGAACTCAACAACGGTAACCTCACATTGTATGACATTGTTGTCATCATAGGAGGATGATGGGATGAGCAGCTGAAGCTTTGATGTGTTTTTCTGCCGCACAGAACTGAAGCCACAACTAGAAGATGCTCAACAGCGTCTTGATGACGCCAAAACCAAACAGGACCAGCTGAAGAAGGACCTGGAGATGATTCAGAACAACCTCAATTCCACTACAAGTACGCAACACACATGCACACACACACACACACTGACGTGCACAGAAAATATATTAAACTCGCACATTCACCCTCCTTTCTTTACGATTAACAGACGTGACTCAGGAGATCAGCGAGGCAAAGCAAGTGGCCGAGCAAGCCAACACCACGGCAACCAAAGTCAACGATGCCCTGCAGCCAATCAAAGAGCAGCTGGACCAGTGGAAGCAGAAGTACGGCGACGCCAACGTCACCAACAACGACATCAACAAGGCGCTGATGGACGCCAACAAGACCGGTAGGAGCTTATATTGTATTGGTCTGGGTGAATACTCTATTCTGATTGGTTTACGGGGCGATAACAGACACCCACAAAGACGTTCTGGTCAAATTGCCTGATGACGGTTCTAAATATTATTGGCTGACTCAAACGTTAGTTAGTAACCATGGCAACAGAGACTCAGAGCATAACAAGTTTTCTTCAGCGCATCATGACACTGGAGTCTGTAACACACAAGCGGTAAGGGGTGCACTGGTCTTCTGAAGTAATCATTTGTGTCACGGAATGTTAAGTTGTCGTCTCACTTCCTGTCACTGACCAACAATTAGGCTGCGGCAGAATTGCTTTGGCTCTACACTGCAGCCACCACAGGTTTCCTTTTTCTCGCCTGCAGACGAGAGATGTTAAAGGGATAGTATAACATTTTGGCAAATTGGCCCATTGCCATAATCCCTATAGTCATAGCAGTAGGTTAGTCAAACTCATCAAATACACAATCCAATAACTCCAAAACACTCTTGTGCACTAATTGTGAAGTTGTTGTGTTTATTTGTGTATTTGATGAGTTTGATGAGGGAAACCAAGAAATCCCATTAGCCTCCGTAGCGTAGCTCTGAACAGCTCACGGCTCTGCTCCGCCATTCTAAAAAGAGCTTGCACCGACAATTAAAGGTAACGGACCTACTGCTATGACTATAGGGATTATGGCAATGGGCCAATTTGCCAAAATGTTGAACTATCCCTTTAAATAGTCCACTCAGCTGTTGCTTGTGATTTTAACTGTAAAACACATTGAATTATAAAAAAAAAAGACTTAATATAAGTGACCATGATAAAAAGATTATCCCTTACTTACATTATATGGTATGGTAACGTATTGATTGATGAATTGAGGGAAAAAAACTGTACAAGGGAAGCTGCTTATTATCTATATTTACTCACTAATTGCAGGCAGTATATAGTCTATGCAGGAAGAAATGAAATTGAATGTGAATATTCACAACAACAAGTAAGATATTTGTGAGGGTGTGCACCAGGTTGATTGTTGATCTTCTTGTCTCTCTGTGCAGTGCATGAGCTGGGCAACACAATCCCCACGCTGCTCACAAAGTTGGACAAACTGCAGAACCACTCCATCCAGATGCCAAACATCTCTGAGAACATCAGCCGCATCCGGCAGCTCATACAGCAGGCGCGCAACGCTGCCAGCAAGGTACGACGTCAAAAATGAAAATAAAACACCCGGCGCCGTATGAGGGCGTTGTTTAAAATCTCTGTTGTCTTTATGGCGTTTGGTCTCTGCCCTCTCTCTCCTATTTAGATCAGCGTGCCGGTGAAGTTTAACGGGGCGTCCGGCGTCCAAGTGCGCACTCCATCTAACCTGGCTGACCTGGCGGCCTACACCTCCCTGAAGATGTACGTCACCCTGCCAGAGGGGACGCGGTCAAGGAGACAGGGCGAGGGCCCCAAGCAGTTCGTCTTCTACCTCGGACACAAGGATGTAAGCATCACCACGGCAACACAGAGGCCCAGCTCGTGTTGTTCTGTTTGATATGTTGAATCTCTTATAGTTTAGCGGGGTTAGAGTTTGGATTTTGGAGAGGCAAAGGTGAATGGGTTTTGTAGTAGATTGTGTGGTGTTTGTGTGTTTGTAGTCCAGTAAGGAGTTCCTGGGTATGACGCTGGAGGGGAAGCGACTGCGTTGGTACTTTAACGTCGGAGGACAAACAGCTGAGGTGCAGATGGCTGAAGACGTCAAGTCAGATGGAAACTTCAACAGCTTAGTGCTGGAGAGGTGTGTGACACACACACACACACACACACACAAACAGTGACATTTTGCAGTCGCTCTTCTGCTTTGCTTACCCAATATTTCCTTTCTCAAAACTGTTGCCATCCCATATTTTTCTGTTGTTGTTGTTTCATATATTATAATAGTTCCCAAATGTAATTTAACCTGTACTGGCCCACCAGATCCAGAACAGGGCCTAACCCTAACCCTGTATGATAAAGTTCCTAAAATCCTGTGGGGTGTTTTCTTTCCATTGTATCTAAAATAAGAAGCCTTAACGGCACTAAAACAACACGTCAAGTGCATTTTGTTAAAACAGTATTTGTTCCAAGTACTGTTCCCAAATCTTAGTAGCTGAATGCATTCAGTGGCATCTCAAGACACTGAGTCATAGAGGATAAAAATTTATTTTTCGGTATTCATTTACAGGCCCCTTAATTAAGTGATCATGTCAAGAAATAGCCCAGAACTAACAATTAATTGCGTCATAATGAGTAGAAATAGCCTAGAAATAACCGTCAATTACATAGTAATGTCAAGAAATATAGCCAAGAAGTAACGACTGATTGCGTAGAAATTGCCCAGAAATAATGGTCAATTGCAAGGACTTGGTGAAAAATTCTGGCCTTTCCCAAAAAATTCAAAGCATGAAAAGCATGTGTAATCTTTTGCCTTTATGAAAAACATGACATTACTATGAAATTGACTGACATTACTGCACAATTAATTGTTATTTTTAGGCTATTTCTTGACATTATCACGTAAGTAACGGCCTGTAAATTAAAGGGTTACCTATTTTTTCTTTTGGTTCATCACAGTTTGCTCAGGCATAGGAACAGTCACAGTGTTACTGACACTGGAGTTATCTTCTCTAATTGTGCATATAGACCCTGATAATTGTGGAGCTATTCTTGATTTATTTTGGAAACATATTTGGGAACATATTGCTCACAATATCCTCTCCTTCTATGTCTCTGGCTGCAGGATCCTCCAGTACGGCCAAATGTCCATGGCCACCGACGGGAACGAAAGAGTGACTAAAGCCCACGCAGAGGCTACAGGAGATGAGGGGCTGCTCAACCTCTCGAATGAGGACACTGTCTTCTATGTGGGAGGATACCCCAGTACTTTCAAAGTAAGTGCATAGAAGCTTGTGCTCTCATCTCCCTCCACGGCTGCTGGTCTGTGGTATTGTGGGTGTGGCCTATGATGGCGTCTACATTTACAGATTCGAGGTATTATTTTTCCACTCCAGCAATAGTGTTGTATCTGACATTCTTCATCTCTCCTGTCTGGCTTCAGCCTCCGGCCCCGCTTGCTCTGCCCAACTTTAAGGGCTGTATAGAGCTGGACACGCTAAATGAGGAGGTGCTCAGTCTGTACAACTTTGAAAATATTTTCAATCTCAACACCACAGAGGAGAAACCTTGCGGCAGGTGGGTGCAAACTGAAATTTTTTCTTCTTTTAACTGAAAACATTCGCAGTAATTTTCACCTCTCTGAACAAAGCTTTCGGTATTTTCCATTTGTTTGTCACTGTGTGACTCATGATGGTATAAAACTGTTACAAACAGGTCCAAGCCGGTGCTGACTAAGCCCTGGGAGGACGACGCAGCATATTTCGATGGCACTGGCTTCGCTGAGATCACCTTCACAGACGATGCACCTCGCATGCAGCGCTTTGAACAGGAAGTCAGGCTGCTCTCACACAAAGGGATACTGCTGCTGCTGCAAAACAAGGTGAAGACGTTCACTGAGTCAACATTCTTTGTTAATTATATGTGATTCAGTCATTCATTCATTCATTCATTCATTCATTTATCTAATTTATACACTGCTTCCACCACTCGCACATTCATTCACTCATTCATTTTTTTAAAGCAGCTACAAAGAACTTTTAACTGAATATGCAAAAGTCTCTGCTGATGTCTCCGTACGACCTACAACATAAATTGAGGCCATCGGTGGGGAGACACAAAGAGAAACGTACCGCTTTTGTCCACAGGGGGCTCCAAAATCAACACAAAATGAAAGATCTTTGTAGTTGCTTTAAAGTACATTTTGGGGGGCTTTTATGCCTTTAATGGATAGGAAAGCCGTAAAGAGACAGAAATGGGGAGACAGAGAGAGGGTGAGCAACATACAGCAAAGGGCCACCGGTGGAATCGAACCGGGGGCCACTGCAGCGAGGACTGTAGCCTTTGCACATGGGGCGCCTGCTCTACCCACTGAGCTATACAATGCCCCACACTCATTCATTCATTCGGAAATTTTAATTAAACTGTTCCTGAATTTATTTATCCATTTATCATGAAGTATTCATTGTGTTTTTCCAAAATCCATTCATTCAGTCAGTCAGTCAGTCAGTCAGTCAGTCAGTCAGTCAGTCAGTCAGTCAGTCAGTCAGTCAGTCAGTCAGTCAGTCTTCCAGTTCCAGTTTACTTTTGTTAATTTATTGATTCTGGATTCACTTATTCATCAAGTTTTCCTTCTTTGATGAACACTTGAATGAATCTGCATTTTTTTAACCTGTAACATTCACATAACACATATCCAGCATTTATGATTTTATTGTGAGATGTCTGTATCAAAATGTTTTAGCCTGGGGTGCCGGGCATTGTATTGGGTGGGTGCCCCATGTGCAGGGGCTTTGGTCCTCGCTGTAGTCAGCCCCGGTTCGAGTTCTGCATCATATGGCCCTTTGCATGTCATTCCCCCTCTCTCTGACTCCCCATTTTCCTGTCTCTCTCTATTATGCTGTCAAATAAAGGCAAAAATGCCCTGAAATATACTTAAAAAGGAAAAAAAAAGTTTCAGCCTTACACTTCATCTTGACTAGATAAATTGAAAATAGCAAAAGACTTTACAAGAATCTGCAAGCAAGTTGTTACACGTGTTTCCTCTGTGTCCCTGTCCTCCATCAGAACCAGTTCCTGTGTCTTGCGGTGCTGAAGGGCCGACTGAAGGTTTTCTATGACTTCGGTGATAAACTGGTAGAACTGGAGCCCAAAGAGCCTGTATCGGAAGCTCTGAAGATCAGCGACGCCAAGCCCAAAGCTGTGAGTCTGTTGTGTGTCAGCTGTGTGTGGGGGACACGATTGTTTTGGCATCATCCAGCAAAAACTTAATTGGTTATGTTGTGCATTGTTGTTGTTAGCTGGAGATTATCATCCTGCGTAGCAGCCCGAACCGCATTGTGGTGAGGAGCGACCGCGTGCCCGTCTACAGCCACCTTTTCACAGAGGCCATCCCTCCATTCAGTGGCGTATACTACCTGGCAGGAGTACCACAGAGCAAGATGCCTGAGAAGTAGGTGGCACTCACACACAGTGGCACACAGTCCAGGTAAACTGGTGGAAGTGTTCTCTAAGGGTTGTTTCCTTCTGTCCTTGTCTGCTCAGGTTGAAGCCTTGGTTCCCCAAGCAGGGCTCACTGAAGGGCTGCTTCAGGAATGTGAAGGCCCTGAGCTCTCATGTCGACCTGAAGAGGATGACGAGCTCTGGTGTCAGCTTCGGCTGTGGCGATGAACTGCTGGTAAGATTCAAAGACTTACAGTACTTTGTCATCCCGCCCAATGTTACATGAAACGAATGAATTTCAGTTTCTAAGGTCCTGTGTGGCTATAAAAAAAGATACAATAGTAAAAAAAATAAATGAATAAATACGAATAAATACTAGCATCAACAAGATTAAAGTACAATCTGTAAGTGCAGTGCCTGTTGCGGTAACACTTTATAATAAGTACACACTATTAAAGCAGAAGTAAGCGGAATATTTGTGTTAATATAAGTCTTAAATTGTTATATCTTCCGACGGCAATCACTTATATAGAGTGTTTGGTCTGAAACACGGGTCTGTCAGTCACTCTGCTCTGCTGTAAGCCGAGGAGAAAACTTCTTGTATACTTCCTTTTATCCTACAACCTTTATCCAATGAGGAGAGAGAACGGCATGAAGGGCTGTGTGTGCAGCCAAGGGATGCGTGTGAATGTGGTGACGTAGGGACGAGGACCAATAGATCCATGACGAGGGCGGGGACTGCTAACTCCATCGGCTGACAAAAAGTTAGCCAAAACGACCGGATCGCTTACTTCTGCTTTAGCATTAGTTAAGCTTTAAATACTGAATTCATCATTTATAACACATGAATACTCATTAGTATGTAGTTTATAAACACAGTTTATAAACACAAAATGTTTTACTCATCATTGATAAGCATTAACTGTATTTATATACGACATTCAAATGAGTATTCATGCGTTATAAATGAAGAATTCAATATTTATTAATGCTTAATAGTGTGTACTTATTATAAAGTGTTACCCCTGTTGCAAATTTCACTTCATTCAGAATGAGGTGAAACCAGACAAAAACAAACCTGAGCACTGGTCACTGAACATCCAAGATGACAGCTTGTATATAAAGAGTCACAAAATGTATTTGTATCTAATGTTTGGAAAAACGAAAAGTTACACGAGACAGTTGTAGATTAATTTTAAAAAGCAGTTTGGAAATCAGTAGTGGCTCGATGTAGACAGGATGATGGTACAGTATAGACAACTGTATCGTCTGCATAGAGATATATCTTTGCTGACTGAATTAACAGCCTCAAGCATACAATATAAACGCTGTGTCTTTTGAATGAAGATCATTCTCTGGCTTCACGTTGACCTTCATCTCTTGTGTTTTCCTTCATTAATTGTGTAAAATATAAACATGTGACCTGTTGTGTGTGTCTTGGTACAGGTGGCTCGTGAGGCTCATTTCTCCGGTCAGAGTTACTTGGGTTTGAATCTGACCCACATCCCCAGCCTCAGGAACAACTTCTACGCCAGCTTCGGTTTCAGAACAGACCAGAAGGACGGACTCATGTTCTACCATCGCGATCAGGTGGGAGGAGCTTCCCGACCCTCTCTCTTCCCTTTTCAATATTTTGTCTTCTTGTTCCTTTGGACTAAACAGCAGTTCTCTGTTTCCTTCTGACTCTGAAACTTCTTAAAGTCTTCTCCGTGATCTCGGCCTCTGTTCTGCCTTAGTGTCTCTGATTTGTTCCACACATTACCTAACTTGTGTGTGTGTGGTTCGTATGTACAGGAAGGAGTGTGTCAAGTGCTTTTGCATGAGGGCCAGGTGGTGGTGAGGGCCGGCAACAGTGAGATCAAGACGCAGAAGACGTACAATGACGACAACAGCCACTACGTCTCCATCTACAGCAACAGCCAGGGGTAGGAGGAAAAAAAATCTACATCAGGTTGTTTCGAAGACAACGGACGACTACAATGATTTTGTACTGCTATGTGACTCCATTCCAACAGAGGGCGCTGAGTTTGTGTGTTTGTTCTTAAAGCAGAACTATGCAAGTCGGCCGGAAATAGCTCGCTCCTTCGTTGGTTTCTCTTTTTTTTCCCTCTCCGGAGCTCCCCCACAGTTCTGGGAGGAATGTCACTGTCGTAAAAAAAAATTTAATTAAAAAAAACTCGCCGCCACCCCCTACACGTGCTTGTGTTTACTGCTGAAGGTAGAGAGCGGTGTTTGCTAAGCCCTGCTAACACGGAGCTAACGCTAATACGGCCACACACAGACAAAGACACAGACATACACACACATGAATAAAGGTTCCAAAACGCGAAGGCGTGTGTGTGTGTGTGTGTGTGTGTGTGTGTGTGTCATGATGTATTACATTATCTCATAAAAGATCCATGGTGTGTGTATCCGTGTTAGCATTAGCTCCGTGTTAGCCACAAGCCGAACTTCATCAGTACAAACATTTCATGTTTCCATGGTTTCCTCCGACTTTCCGAACTCAAACCAATCACGATTCATGACATGCATGACGTCATCTGCGTCCTCATCTCGTACTGGCTACCGTAAGGCAGTTTCTTGCGATAGTTCTATCCATTGACGAGATTTGTGACACTGAGACGGACAACTGATCTTGCAAGTGCGGTTTTCAGCCAGTGGGGGGGGGGGGGGGGGGGGGGGCGCATTGGCCTAGACCCCATTCACCTCATAATAGGTCACTCAACCATCACAGTGTCTCTGAGCCACAATAATTACAGCCGAAATCCTGCATAGTTCTGCTTTAAAATATTTAGCCTAGACTTTTCTTCATTCAGTGTTGCAGGTCTGTGCTGTGTTGTTCAAGTTGAAGTTATCTACACATATAAACTGTCTCAGTACAGAACAGAAAACAATATAGTACATTAATATTCATGAAAATGACCATGCATTTGTAAAAGTAGTGTCTGTGAATTTTATGTTCATCATTCATGACAGGTCATTAATGGTCAGTATTAGGTGTTGATAATAGTAAAACAGCCTTAAAGCAGAAGTAAGTGGTCCGGTCGTTTTCGCTAATGCTGCGTTCCAGGCAGGCTTTTGAAATCGTAAATTACAGCTTCAAGTCACAACTTACGACTTTGTAGCGTTCCAGGCAACCCACTCGTGTTTTTCCGACCTGTTTTACCGGTGAAAGTCACTGTAACGGCCACTCGTAACTTCCGACCGGTGAACTCTTACCAGATCGAACAGGTACCACTTCACGGTCGGAAAAATACGAGTTTCCTTGAACGCACCATAACAGTCCTCGTCCCTACGTCACCACATTCACGGCGTCCCTTGGCTGCACACACAGCCCTGCATGCCGTTCTCTCTCCTCATTGGTTAAAAACTGTAGGATACGATAAATGTTTTCTCCTCGGCTCAGAGCAGAGCAGAGTGACAGACAGACCCGTGTTTCAGACCAAACACTCTATGTAAGTGATTGCTGTCGGAAGATATAACTATTTAAGACTTATATTAACACAAATATATCACTTACTTCTGCTTTATTTATAACATGATGAAGTGTATTTTTATCAGTGACCTGTTGTGCAGATCAGGCAACTGACAAGATGTTTATTTAATTTTTAATGAAATTTAATGAAAAAACATCTGATACAGGATACAGATCCTCTACATCCGACTCAAAATAATAACAACATACAGAAATTAAACACAAATATACCAACCCATAGGTACATAATCACTTAAATACATATAACAGAATAATCAAAAAAAAAATCTTTAGGCTGATTTAAGTTGATAATGTAATTATGTGTAGTGTGTTATGTGAGTCATCTCAACACCAGACTGACAAACAGAGCTGCAAAAAAGTCAAAACTGTTTTCTAATTGGACGTTATTGTTTTATGAAATAAGGACCCCGGTCCTCCGGGCTGGCAAATAACCTATTGTAAAGGAAGCATGTATATTTGTATATTCATAACATGATTCAGCACTATGTATTCAATGTTTCAATTTGATTTTCAACTGTGTGGGCCTTAACTTACTGTAACATCCACATAGCACGCACCTGTCAAACTAACCTGGTGGCTCCACTCTGCAGGATTCGCCTGTACATGGACGACGTTCTGGAGAAAGCAAAGGAGGGCGTCCGGGTGGACAGCAGGGGGCGGGCGGTGAACACACCGGGCACCACCTTCCTGGGAGGAATGCCTGAGCAGACATTCAGCAACCTCACCGGATGTATCAGCAACGTTTTCGTCAAAAAGTAAGAGGAGCGGTGTCATCGAGGGGGGAGCAATCATCTGTGACATAGAGGTTAAACAGGAGATGCTGTCAAAGAGAGAGCAGCATCGTCAGCTGCTGTAATATGTACCGTAAATGAATTATTAGCTGGCTGCTTCCACGATATTATTGCGATATTTTAAAAATATGGCGATATGCTGCGATATGTTGTGACTTTTTAGCTTTTTTCAACTCCAAATCCGTATATAGCGATACAAAGTCGCCACGCAAAATATCGCAATACTGTGCTGTATCGATTTTCGGACTTTGCTGTCCAAAGTCATGAATTCAGCAGTGTTGGGCACGTTACTTTTAAGAATTAATTAGTCATAGTTACTTGTTACTTTCCCCCAAAAAATAACTGAGTTAGTAACTGAAGTACTTCATTATAATTACCAGAAAAAGTAACTTTCGCGTCACAGGCAGGCTCCGCGTCACAGCGTAGCTCAGTGCTGCACTCTCTTTGTGTGTTATGCAGTGGCTGTTGTAGGAGAGTCATCTGTATGAATATCTGTTTATGAACAAAGAGTTTTTTGCTCATCTTTAAATGTGTGTATGTTTGTTGTCGTCAGGGAGACAAGTCCTCAGATGGTTGTAAATCTGCTGAACGCTAAAGAAAATGTCAACGTCCCTATGAACTGTCCCGCTGCCTCGAAGCCTCAACAGATTGTTGCTGCACAGCCCAAACACAGCAGCAAACCCAAGGTACACACACACACACACACACACACACACATATAATGCCTTTCCACAAAAAAACACAAACTCAACACACACACAAATAACTGATATCATCGAACACCCTGCACCTACTCTCTGTCTTCCAGGGTAAGCACAAGAAGCCCTCGGGGTCACGCAGTCGGAACACCAGGGAGTCGTGTCAGGCGGAGCAGTCGCAGCAGGAGGCCGGGGCCACGCACTTCAGCGGCTCCACACACAGCTACCAGAGATACGACTCTCTGCCCAACTCACTGAGCTCAATGTGAGTGAAACGGCGAACGGCCAATCAGACACTTTACTCACCTCGCATGAATGTCGGCAGCCATAAGACAGGGGAACTTTAAAATGTCACAGGCAGCAGCAAAGGGAAAATACATGACAATGAGGAGAAAAACACGAAACACAGAAGTGCCTAAAATACATAAAACATGTAGTGTTACAACACAATAAATAAATTAATTAATTAATTAATTAAATTAGATGAGCAGATTCAAATGAATACGTTCATGCAGGCCTGGAATTTCATCATTTTAGGGGCAAGCCCACTTGGCCTTTTGTGTTGTTATTTTTTTGAAGGTACAAAGGCCAAAAGCCAAAAGAAGTAAAGTAGTTCTTATCTTTGATAAGCTCACTCCAACACCAGACCAAATAATTAATTAACTTAAAAAAAACTGAAGAATGATTACTGAGACAGCAAAAAAGCAAAAGGTTTTGGTTCCACTTAGACTGGTGTGAACGCTGCTGGTTCACCTTTCTGAGACTCCAGAACGGATCCAGAACCAGAACCAGAACCGTGTCTGTCTGAAAGCACTCATCTTGTTGGTTCCAGTTTGGTATTTCATTAAAGTTTTATCAAAATTAGGTTTTACCATAATAGTGTCGTCATCACTATTATTATCCAGTGTTGCCTGTATTAGAACACATTAATACCGCATCAGGCCAGGCACTTTTTGTTTTGGCTGGGTTCAGGCTGAGAATCAAGGCTAGTGAGCTTGCCTCGGCCTCGGGCCTCGTCGGGTCCGGGCTTCAACACTCTGGCCCTTTGAGAACTATTAGGACCAAAACCAGAGGTAAAAATTAAAGTGGTTTTCTTGTGGCCTGGAAGTGAAGCTGTGGATGTTGTGTTCTCTTTGGTTGAAGGCCTCACATCTCCATGTCAGTGAAGATCAACTCCTCAGACGGGTCGGTGCTCCTGGTGGCCAGCGGGCAGGGCGGCGGCTCCACCCTGTCACTGAGCCTGTCAGACGGCCACCTGCTGCTGCTGCTGGACGGAGGGAAGAGGAAGGCCAGCCTGCGCAGCCGCAAGAAGTACAACGACCAGCAGTGGCACACGGTGAGACGGCCTGGTTTTTCATAAAATGCTCAAATATGTCATATTACTTCGACCCGCCCCCTAACCCCCCTAAGCATAACCCCAACCTCCTGTTTATCTGGAACTAACCAACTCACTCAGTATTCCTCCGCACAGCGTCGCAGAGTCTGCCTCTGCTGAGGAATACTGAGTTGGTTAGTTCCAGATAAACAGCTTTTTTCCGACTTGTTGATGGACTGAAAAAAATGTGTATATAACGTACACTTTAAAGGGTGTATTGTTTTGTGACGGGACTTCTTTTTTATTATTTTTTTTATTATTTATATAGTGCAATATACTGTATATATAAAAATATATTTTCCGCTGTTTTGCTAACCCTCCTCTCAGCCATGTGCATTTGTTTACAACGAAGCCGGCAAGAAATCAAGCAATAGAGCAGTACACAACATTATATATCATATATGATGTTACAATGTGTATCTGTGTAGTTTAAAGCAGAAGTAAGCGATCCGGTGGTTTTGGCTAACTTTCTGTCAGCCGATGGAGTTAGCAGTCCCCGCCCTCGTCCCTACGTCACCACATTCACGCGCATCCCTTGGCTGGACACACAGAGAGGACCGCCCCTTTATGCCGTTCTCTCTCCTCATTGGATAAAGGTTGTAGGATACAAGGAAAGTTTTCTCCTCGGCTTACAGCAGAGCAGAGTGACTGACAGACCCGTGTTTCAGACCAAACACTCTATATAAGTGATTGCTGTCGGAAGATATAACTATTTAAGACTTATATTAACACAAATATTCCGCTTACTTCTGCTTTAATCTGTCATAAACAAGAGATTATGGTTTACGAGGCATGGATATGTCACAGTGCGCAGAGATGAGAGCTGGGACACCGGGGTGTCCAAACCATCACAATTACTCCAAAGCTGTTTATTATAAGGTAAAAATGTGGCATAGTTAAGCTACAAATCCTGCATAGTTCCTCTTTAAATAGTGACGGGACTTCTTGAGTCAAGTAACGGCGCATTTTATTGTCAGTAACGGTAACAACGTTGCAGCGAGCGAAGCAGTAACTATTTTGATTACTTGTTACTGAAAAAAGTAGCACTGTTGGCATCGCCGTGATTCTATAACGCCATTATTCACTGTTGACACATCTAGGACACCTGATCCTGCATGTCAGGTCTGCTCATTTTCTTTTTCTTTCTTTTCTTCAGGTGTTTATAAAGCGCGAGGGGGACAAGATCAGTCTGATAGTGGACGGCATCAGCACTCAGTCTAAGAGGATCCCTGGAGGAGACAGGAACCATCTCACCGGCCCGTTGTATGTTGGAGGGGCCCCACCCTCGCTCATGGTAAATGATCCCAACTACTACGTCGTTGTAAAGAAAATGCACCGTCTTCTATGGTATTTCCTCATAGTGTGCTGCTCTGAACTCTAGGCCCCAGGCTCCGGTGGCTTCATCGGTTGTGTTAGGGACCTGATACTGAACGAGGCCCCGGCAGGAAGCCCCGCCTACAGCCAGGGGACGGTGCCGTGCTTCCAGAACCCCCTGCAGCCCGGGGCGTACTTCTCTGGGCAGGGGGGGCATCTGGCGATAGGTAGGCGTCATCTCTTCTGTGGGTTTTCATTCCCATCGTGTTGTTGCTCTTTGAGCGTCGCCGTGTTCTAAACCGAGGCCCCGCTCTCCTTCCCCTGCAGATGAATCGTTGGTTCTGGGACGGGATCTCGAAATCCAGTTAGAGGTTCGACCCGTCTCGGACTCTGGGCTGCTGTTGCATGCTGGGACGTCACCTGACCAACACCTGAGCTTGGTCCTTAAGCAGGGAGAGGTGAGAAAACACTACGAAGGGTTTTGATAACAAAACTAAATGATCACTGTGGAGAACTCATTAATAAAGATGTATTGTGTGTGCGCAGGTGACCGTCTCATTTAACGGTGGCAAAGGTGAATTCTCTACCTCATTCACTCCTGAAGAACCGCTGTGCAACGGACATTGGCATACGATCACAGGTGAGTTCCCGTCAACAGACACAGTGACTGCGTCGTCGTGTTGTAACGCTGTCATCTCATACGGTGTGTGTGTGTGTGTGTGTGTGTCTCCAGTGGTGAAGAAGAATAACGTTCTGCAGCTGCACGTGGACGCAGCCAGCGGGCACAGCGTCGGCCCCAAACAGAGCCGCTCTGCGGGGGCCAAGGAGACTGTTTACCTTGGAGGTGTACCTGGTGAGTACGGGTGCACACACACACTCAGAGCTGTGTTCAGGGAGGTTAGGGACTTGTTTTCACAATTAACCCCGATATGAAACGCCACGGTTAATTAATCGTAAAGATTCCTCAATAGCAGATGAGCGCAACTCGCACAGAACGAAAACAAATTCAGACAACAATGTAATTGGTGAGGTGGAAGGAAATGTTCGAAAATTAGGTTGGGCTTAAAGGGACAACAAGGAGTTTCTATTTGGTTATAAAAAAGTCTCATGTTAATGTGGATCAATCTCCGCTACCCACACTTGTTAATGGGCCCATTTTCGATAAATATATTGTTTTGTCTCTATCGTTATTTTGTTATTATTAGTGGTGGTGGAAATTCTGGTCGAGCCAACCTTTCCTTACTTTCGGTTTTCATAAGCTATTTTATTTCTGACCAAATGTTCTTGTTGTTGACTTATGGATAATGGAATTAATAATATACAATGGAGCTACTGTGCTAATATCATACAGTGAGAGTTTGATATCATGACATGTCTTACAATACTGTAATAAATGTCATGGACTTGTTTTTGAGGTATTGCAATATTGTGAGATTGTGATATTGTTACATCCCTAATAGAGCACAAAGAACAGAAAAATAGTGAGATGATACAGTTGATCTACATACTTTTTTTTTTTTACTCGGATTCAGGGGCAAAAAAATGTAATTGGGACAACTCTACTACCAGTAGTTACCCTCTTAACTCTTCCTCCTCTAGATGGCGTCCCAGTTCCCGCTCTACCTGCCGGCCTGCCGGCGTTCCACGGCTGCGTCCGCAGAGCGACCATCAACCACCGACCCGCCATGCTGTCCAAACCGCTCGCCGTACACGGCGGCGTGGGGACGCAGGGCTGCCCACACATGTAAACCCATCGCACAGTCTTATCCTCACATTCCCCAACTGCAAATTACCGGTGGTGGGTGTCATGTTACTGTAGCTAATTTAAAATATATATTAATATTTATTGTCTATTTTTCAGAAAAATGTTTATTTTATATTTTCTGTTTTGTTTTTTTTGTCGCAATGTTACTGGTTTGTTTTTGTGCTACAGGGTGCTACAGCATTGACAACTGTCCGCACACAGAGACGCATCGATGCTTAAAATCGAGACTTAAAATATCAACTCTAAAATCATAAATCCTTTACTAAATATGTAGTATATTGTAAATAAAAGGCAACGTAGCCTGAAATTCCTTGCTTTTTTTTTCTAGAGACGATGAAAATAAGTTATAAGTCGGATCTTTTTTTTTTGTCCTTTGGTCCAAACAATTTTCCTGAATGCGTTATACTGCAGTGCAGGATGTCTCCAGCTGTGTATTGTGCATCTCTAGCAGAGAATGTAAAGGATACCTACTGAGTCGGTACACTGTGAACACTTATGTATGAGCGTTATCCTCAGGCAGCACAGACGGGAAACGTTTCCTGCAACACAGACCAGGCCTGAGTTTTTGGGAATGTCTCAATCTCTGAAGTCTTAAGAAGCGTGTACAAATGTAATGAACCTCGTTTTTTCCCGTTCTGTATGAAGGAGCCTCCTCTCCTGTTACTGAAGTTTTTTTCATGATTCAGCATTCAGGTTTCTTTATTGGAAGACATTTTTAGTTGCTAGTTTGATGTTTTAAAAAAGTTTAACATCCAAGTTGTAAGTATGACCAATCAACACCAGCCAGAGTCCACTGTTAAAGGTCATAAAGTCTATATTGATCAAGTATTAGATTGTTAATCACAGTATTTAACTTATAGATGCTCTGAAGCTTCCCATCCAGGAGCTGCTGTCTGACTGCAGGCATCGTTTCCCGTCTTTATTCCGTCATTTATGTAAACCTGTACCAAACGTGTGTGAAGCTTGTATGTTATATAATCAATTTTTAAAAATATCTCACAGAAAGAATAAGCTGTCCCTCCCCCTCACTCCCAGCGCCCCCCCCCCCCCCCGCCCCCCCCCCATGTGTAGTTAATGCATTTCTAAATAAACTTCTTTTTTCATACCTCTGTGACAGACGAGCCTCGTATGCGTTTGCCAATGTGATTTTTATTTATTATCAAGAGTAAATTATAAATCATCCTGAGAGGATCGACACTCTCTCAGTCTGTGCTGTGGTGTCACATCAGAAATACAGAGAGAAAACAAGAATCGACTTTAAGGCTTAGTCCCAATAAAACCCTCTCTCCTTTCAGAGTCAAACTAATGATGGTCGCCAGAACAAAAACAGCTGCTGATAACAAGTTAGTTCAAACAGTTTACATGTGGTCACAGTGGAAAAAAGTGACCTAACTTATGTCTTTACAGCTTCAGCCTGAGTAGGAGCAGAGTGTTGTCTTTGGTACAGAGTGGTCTAAGACAACTTTGAAGAGAGGAAGGTAAAGAAAAAGAAATGAAACAGAGAAGAGGGGTGGCAGAGTTGGCTGGAGCTCGGCCGAGGCGCGGCAACCAGAGCTCTAATCCAGACTCATGTCTTCGTCGTCCTCCTTCTTCTCTTTGGAGTCTCCTTTGGTGCCCTGCATGGCTCTGGCAAACGCCTCCACGTCTGACAGGGAGAACGCACACAGGGTTTTTTTTTTAGTTCACATTTATCTGAAAGCTGAACACAATCATCTCACCTGAGAAAAGTGACAGTAATGTTGACAGGGTTTTAATGCAGCGAGTCCCCAGAACCTACAAGATGTGATCTGAGTGGCTTCCTGGGAAATTCAATTTTATAAAATTCTTGTTTGAGAAATGTGATGTTGGTTGAAGCCAATTAATTATGTTTATTACATAAAGACAGCTCTATTCAATCTTTCTTTTCTGATGGCCTCTGAGCTGGTTGTGATCGGGTGTAAATCTCATTTGCTTCGTCATGACAGATGCAGAAAGTGACTTGTACTTTCTGAGTTTAGTCTGTTCCCAACTGTGGTTATAAAGGACTGGGAACAATTAAACTATTCTGTGTGTCTCACCTCCTTTGTTGGCGGCGTCCACAGCCTCGGCCGGCAGACCAAACTGACTCATGAGTGGGCCGAGCTGCCCGGAGGCCAAGGCACTGCTGAACATGCTCATGGACTAAAGGACAAAAGGAATCACAGTTAGTCAATCCTGTCAGACCTCCGGAGAGAGAAGTTAAAAATACACATCTTAATGAAATGAGCTGTGACAATGTGTTCTGATTATTGATTATAACACATGATAGGACAACGGAGGTGACGGGTATCCAACCGTCACCTCTCCGGCTTTACCATTACCTGAAGAGATAGAATCAGATGTACTAAGCAGATGAACAGGTCAACACCTTTGTCATCATAGTTGCCAACATTTCTCAACTGTTCACATCACCAATGACAAAGTTTTTCCAGACAGAAACACTCAGTACGTTTACATCCACAGCTTAATCGAGCTATGCTCAAAATTCAATTTTGGTGTGTAATCAGACTTCTGTCCTTGTCCCAGTTTACATGCAACAGAGAAAATAAAAAAACTGACAGTGTCGTCCTCCCCAGGCAGCGATATGCGTTGTTTCAGCGGGTTAATGCCCCCTGTCCTGTTGACTTTTCTGTCACAGAGTAAAAAACTGAATATAAACAACTAAATAAGCTTAATAAATTATCAACTACAGTCCCCAACCAGACCCACCGGTTCGGGCTGAGAATAGGATACAAATGACAAGCTTCCTTTCGCTCTCATCTCCCTCTTTTTTTTTTTATGAAACACATCCTTTCAACTGTCATTTAAACTGTTTGTAAATTCATCTGTCACCACCCAGTTGTGTTCAGGTACCTGCTGGAACTGAGGTGAGTTGAGTGTGTTCTGGATCTCGTCGGCGCTCTGGAGTAAACTCTCTCCACTGGGGAGGAAGGGCAGGAGCCTCTGCTGGACCTCAGCATTGGTCAGGATAGGAGCCATCATCTCAGGGGTGCAAACACTCGCCAAGTCCACTAGAGGGAGAAGAGCAGGTCTCTTTCTTGATACTTTTATGTCTTAACATGTGATGCAGAACGCGGCTTTTGTGAATGAAACATGCTGTTAAACTTAAGCAGCTGTTTCCAAGCCAAACCGTCCCCAACACTGACTCCTGTCTGACTCTGGTCCTCACCTGCTGATCCCTGAGCAGCCGTCGCTGGGACGTTCATGGTGGCTAGGATGCTCTGAAGGTCACTGAGCTGGATGGGCTGGTGGGGGCCAGGGCTGCCAACAGAGGCTGGGGCCAGAGGAGTCTGAGCTGAGGCTGCAAACAACAAGGAAAACAAGGTTTTTTAAAAAAAAATTTAGATAATACATCATTCAATGTACAGAGTAAAATAATAATTATACTTCATACTTGATTTCCCCCCATTGAAGGTCCTGTGTTATTACAAAATGTCTTGATGCTGGTTTATAAAGTGTCAATGACAACTCCTCCACTCCATCAGTACATTTTAAAACAACACACCACACAAACCTACTATAGCTGACTTGGAAAACGCTAAATTAAAAAGGAACAGTACTTATATAATTGCCCTGATTGCTCAGCTGCGGCGCTATACCGCCTCGCCTCGCCCCCTCAACCCCCCCCCTGGTCGCGCCATGGTCTCCTGAAATCCAGTGGGAAACACTGTACCACAATGGTAGCCAAAGGAGAGCAGAGTTTTCCTCTCTCTTAATGACACTTGTACCAACACAGCAGTAAAGTCTGGGCTCACAAACAGAGACTGAAGAATGTGGAGTGATCTCAGATGTTTGAAACGCCAGCATCAACCATCACTACGAAGGCCTTCAGCATCCGGACAGAGTTCGACTTGACGTACCTGGTGTGGAGGGAGCGACACCGGTCGGGGACACGGTGGAGGCAGCAGGAGTCACAGGGGTGGTGGGGGCCTGAGAGCTGCTCAGCCTGGGGGCGCCGCCTGATACAGGTGTGGCTGCAGCTGATTGGCTGCGAGAGCTGGGGAGAAGGGGGAGAAGGAGGACGTTGAGACATAATGGACACTTCTTTGATGTGAACAGGGATTGTTGAGTGAGTGGATTCACTCTCACCTGGATGAGGAGCTGCTGGTAGCTGGTCCTCCGCTGCCCAGCAGGTTGGCCAGTCCCGGTCCTGCTAGAGCTCCCAGGCCTCCTTGGACGAACGCAAACAAATCAAAACATGTCCAAACTGTTCCATGTTCCAAACTGTTTCAAATTACTTATTGGCTTTCACATTTCTTATAAAGAAAAAGTTGCGTGAACAAATTCAGCTGCAGAAGGACAATATGTGAGAGTGTGTTTTGGGTTTGTTTCTTAGAGTTACTCATTAATAAAGGCTTTCCTTCTCTTTAAAGGTGTACAGAAAAGAAAATTGAATTTAAGCCCACTCTGGGTCATAAAATTAGTGTAATAACTCATGTATCAGACGATGTAGGCCAAACTTTGTGCAAAATTCTATTTTTGAGTAAATCCAGGATGAAAGTGTGTATTTTTTTTTCCGCATTGGATAATGCAGGCGCACGGATTATACGTCAGCCTGTACACGATTCACCAGCCACTGATATTGGATCCGTAATCCGTCATTCAAACGTCTGAGACACGCACACACACGCGGAGCTCGTGCTCGCCCCAAACTTTGAATATCCCGCCCGCTCGATAACGACCAATCAAATTCGTTTTCCTTACTCGGGTAAACTCGTGTTGCAGCTCGTGACAACTCGGCGCGACAAACAGGACAAACGGCCATTTCTGTACACCTTTAAAGTCACCTAGAAATATGTGGTGTGTTAAAGCAGAAGTAAGCGGAATATTTGTGTTAATATAAGTCTTAAATAGTTATATCTTCCGACAGCAATCACTTATATAGAGTGTTTGGTCTGAAACACGGGTTTGTCAGTCACTCTGCTCTGCTGTAAACCGAGGAGAAAACTTTCCTTGTATCCTACAACCTTTATCCAATGAGGAGAGAGAACGGCATAAAGGGGTGGTCCTCTCTGTGTGTGCAGCCAAGGGATGCGCGTGAATGTGGTGACGTAGGGACGAGGGCGGGGACTGCTAACTCCATCGGCTGACAGGAAGTTAGCCAAAACCACCGGATCGCTTACTTCTACTTTAAGTCTGCGAGATGATCTGCGCGTACACATTTAAAAATAAAAAACCTAATGCTGCTCACCTAGTCCTCCGAGTCCTGTTGGTCCAATGAGCTGCATCAGCTGGTTGTGGCTCATATTTCCCAGCAGGTTTTGCAGACCCCCCTCTCCTCCGAGTGCAGAGAGCTCGTGGCCGCTGCCGCCCCCGCTGCCCGGCGCTCCTGGAATGGGCGGGTTGTTCAGATACTCGTTCACCTTCCGACAGTGCTCCTCATCTTTGTCTGTCTTTGGCTCCTGGTGGGAAAAGGCCATATGAGAAGTCAGAGCGACAATATAAACTCTGTTCTAAATAAAAATGAATAATACTTTTGTCTCTTTGACAAACTACCACAGACACACAGAAAATTAACAATGTCAAAAAACTGATTCAAGTTAGTCTGACACAAATAAAACAACACTCTTCCTCTGGATTAGAGCAGATAAAGGGGGAAACTACTAGATGTGTGGCTGCCAACCAAACACAATGGGCCTCATTCATCAATATTATCTTCTTAAGTATTTTCTTACATTCCTCCTTAAGTCCTTCTTAAGAAAACTCTACATCAGATTCATGAACGTGTTCTTAAAACGCAGAATAGTTCTGTGTGTTCCTACATTGATGAACACCATCTCCTCATAAGTTGAGGGCGCATGCCAGCACATCTAACTGCCACTACAAAATGCCTCTCAGTCCCCTAGATGAACTGGTGAAACTGAACTTCAGAAGATTCATAATATTGGATAATTTGATGGACCAGAGAGGAAATTTTGACCTCACTCTAGACATTGTATTTCAACTTTGTTCTTGACATTTCAACTATATTCTTGAAGTAAATAACGAAAAACAAAACTCCCTGCTCTCATTTTTTTTTTCTTCATGAGTGGCACTAATACTCTCCCATAGAGGAAGCACCAGACTCCAAACGTAAAAAGAACTTCAGTAGTGCTGAAGTGGAGGTACTGCTGAACAAAAAAAAAACAGCTGTTATATTTAGTAGCGTCAAAGCGGATACAAAGTAGTAGTCAGTCAGTCGTTCACTGAATGTTGTATCTGGAGAAGAGCGCACTGCAGACGAAGTAAAGAATAAATGGTTTGATCTCAAATCTGAGGTTAAAAAAAAGTATTATCAAACAAAGAAGAGATGCAGAGCAGTGGAGGGGACAGGCCGGTCCAGACTGGTCTGAGCTGAACCAGGACATCGTGTCATTATCGGAGAGACCACACTCTCAGGTGTGACATCATTAATATTATCGTATTCATAAGATCAGTCAGTTTTTTCTATTATTGGATGGCATGGTTCCCAAAATCGGATGTGAATTATGTGTCCATTGTGGGGTTTTTTTTAAGAGACCGCAGTGCTTTGTAAAATAAGTAAAATAATTATTAAAAACTTTAGACAGTTATTCTAATTTAAATCATAATATTATACAACTGCAGAACAGAAGAAAATGTAATAACCACTTATTTTGCACAAGTGTCAACTCTCAAATGTGTATAAGTGTGCCCCTGAGTGTGCATAGATTTTGTTCTTAGCTATGAAGGAAGACATTTGTTCTTGAGAATGATTTGTGAATGAGGCCCATTGATTACAGCCATGAACACCCCATCATTCTGAGTCACAGTCTCTCATTCAGCCCTCTTTGCTTCCCTCTTTCCACTCATTTTCCTTCTGTCTGCACACAGATGTTCTGCCTTCACATAGGCATTTGCAGCGTTTCTCCTTCTCACCTGCATCCAGAAGAAAAGTCTCTTCGACCCAGCTTTAAACTTCAGCACGTAGACACGTCCGGTGGTGCACTGGTTCACCCTCTTAAACTCACAGTCATCAGGAAAGATGATCAGGTCCTGGAACAGAAAAAGGCCCAGCGTGAGACGCATGAGGCAGACAGCGGGATAGCAGTGGGGCTGCTCTGACACAACTAATCATCATCAGCCAGTCACCAAGAGGGAAATAAGCAGCAGCAGCACCAGTGCAGCTCTGAGATAAAGACACAGTCACTTTCCTTGCTTTGTGGAAGGTCAGCTAAATAAGGATTCAATGTGTCAGCACTGGTTGTATAATATCTGCTTGTATTTGCAAATACAGTATAAAGACAAGAAGCAAAACAACAAACTGAGGTGCTGCCGCTGACCTCATTTTACTAATGTGGTATCTGTGGAATGTACAACATGTCTGAATAGTAACAACTTGTCACACTGAGATTTAATAAGTGTGACTATTGTTATAGTCTCCATTTCCAAGCCTGCACCATGAAATACAAGTTCTAAAATAAACTCTTGTAGAATGATCTGCTGCCAAAATTATTTGAAGGTAACAGAGGTTCATTTTTATTTTAAGTTAACTCACATCATCAACGTTCCCAGTCGTCCTGTCCTTCCAGCAGAAGTGAATCAGGGAGTCGTCCGACTGCTGGATGTACACCGTGCCTTTACGTTTATCCGGTGTCACCACGTTTCCTTTCAACGTCATTTTACCGGCCCGAAATTCCACCAAGTATTTGCTGGAGCTGCCCCTGGAGCCGCTGACCAGGCTGGGAAAGAGAGCACCTGACGACATCTTTAGATTTCTCTGTTGAACAGGTCCAATGCTGTAGGAAAAAAAATGTTGCCAAGATTACAAGACCATACATGCATTTTATTGTGGCATTTTTAGAATTAACTTGAGTGACAAAACTAAAACATTTTTTTTTTAAAACAGCAGGTAAATAATTTCTATAACTTAGAATCAGCTTTTCTGAATAACTATGTTTGTATGTCTGACTCCAGTTTCTGTTGTCCAGTGTAGTGCACAGTGCCAGGAACAACAAAAAACTGCACATGACTTACAGCTCATGTTAAAAAACAAAACAAGAAATGGCACAGGATTTTTTTTTTGTTTTTTTAGAGTTTTTAATCTATTATTTATTCTTTGTTGTATTTGTATTTGCATTATTTGTCTATTTAACATGATGAACTTTATTTCTAACTTTAATGCATGATTAACCATTGTTTGCAGTCAGTCCTGGAGGAAGTAGGGCCTACACTGCAGTACGTTTGATAAACAAGTTACTCAAAAAACGACAGTAATCTCAACTATTTTTCCATCTTGGTTCAGGCAAACTCAAACTCTTAGGAACATTTTGACGTTAACCCAAATATCAACCTGCTGTGGTGTCTATTCGGTTTAAATTACACATTTTGAAGCACGCCTTATGGCTCACTATGATCGTAGAGTCTTATCCAAATGTGTTTTTTTTTTACAAAATGTTTTACAGACTTTCCAAAGCGAAGCTAACAAAAGCTAGCTGTTAGCCTGTTAGCCGTGCTGACTTCTGCCTGTGTCGATGCTAACGTTAGCTCATGACTAGGCTAAACCGACGAACAACTGAGGCCCATTGTGTTACAATTTAACAACCCGAAGTTATTTAAATTACAGAAATAACAGACACGTTTGTTTAATCATTATCTATGAGTATATAGATGTGAAAATGGCTTTTAACTGTGAATAATAAATCCATACCTGAAGTTGTGCTGAAGTTTTTCCTCAAGACCGTCGCTCGTAACGTAAATGGTTTCCTGTCACGTCGTGAGCGCGCTCGCTGTCAGCGGGAGCGCGCACGCACGGGGCGAGTGGGTGGGTTTCCGCGGTACCACTGAGCCTGGATTGACAGCTCGTTGCTCCCCGGTGTAGCCGCTGCTAGCTCCGTGGCTGTCGTGCCGGCTGTTTGAATGGTCTAGCGGCGGAAAGCAAACCCGTACTGGGATGCGAGTGCAATAAAGCTCACTTCGCTTAACAAGAGGAAGAGGAGCCACACTTACCAAGGGCTGAAAAGAGGTAAGATACCATTACCGCGAGTCACTGTGCTAACATTAGCCAGCTTTGCTGCCCTTGGATTAGTTAGCGAGCTAAGTGCTAGCTGGTTTATTCAAACCAGGCGTATCGCTCCGTGCAGGCGAAGCTGTGGACGTGCTAACCAACATGGATGCTGTGTTTGTTCCTTTGATGCGGTGCCTGGAGATTATCCGCTTTAACAACGGTTTGATTCCCGAGCCGACCGGTATTTTCTAGTTTCGTGTCCAGTCAAGAAAACGGGAGCCAAACGTTACCATCTGGGAGGGCAGGTGGACACTGGATACACACCCCGAGGCGTCATATCGATTATTGTGCGTTGAAACGTGACGGGTGAAGTGAGTTGTGAGTAAAAACAGTGAGAAGGTACTACAGGATAAATCCGGATTTACTGACTGTGGCAAAGTGAGGGGCCAGTGTGGTTTTAATCTTTGCAAATGTTGGAAGGACAGGTGCAACTCTTGCCCTCCAAGTTGATCAGTAGTATGCCACCAAAGTAGGAAAGCTATTTTAAAGAAGAAAAGTGTTCTAAATTATTTCCATTGCATTGTTACATTCTCAATGAGGCACTGACCGTCTATTATTGGTTTGCTTACGAGCGAATCTTAAATAGCTGGAGAGGAGCTGCTGCCTTTTTCTGTCCTCATGTGATGTGTGAATGGAGTGGCAGGTGGTGAGGGCACTCATGTTTATGGCAGAAGATGATCTAAGCTAAAAAGAAAAAACATAACTTTATTTATTTATACAGTCGAGATTTTGGCTCTGGTCAACTACTTTTCTTTTTTAATCAATTCAATGCAGCTTCCCTTCTTCCAATGTTCTATTCCCAGTACTGATTCTGAACAGGCCATCAAAGTTTGAACCAGATCTTTTCCTCTCTCTCTTTTTTTTTAAACCTTTGCACAAGGATTAGCATTACAATATAATATAATGCCTTTGCCCATTATCAATATTAAGTTCCTTTGTCAAGATTTTGAGTTTGCTACTGTTCTTTATTATGGATTGTAATCAAAAGTTATTCAATTCCAGGGAGGGCTAATTGCAGTGATGTGGTGTGTGTGTGTGAGTGTGTGGTGACGATTTCCCCTAGGAGTGTGTCACCAAAATGAACTGTCAAACCAGCAGGAGAATAAAAGCGGGATAGAAATACATCTTAATGGGTTAGATGAGAGTCAACACTGATAAAAGAGCTTACACAGTACAGTCATTTGGAAATTACTGTGTCTATTTTAAGACACTGCGACCAGTGCTTTGATGAGCTTTCAGTAAAAAAAAAAAAGCAATATCCTGCTGTATCTCTATAGTCAGTGAAGAAACATCAGCTGCACAGCCCACTGCAATACTGGCATGTGGGATTATCCTAAACAAATGGTACTGGTGACTCTAATCATCCTGTTTTACCTGCATTTGTAGTAATACACAGTTGATATCATTTGGAAAAACAGCTTTGGTTTTGCACTCAAACAAAACTATACAGTACAAAACAGTATTGAGATACTGTACAAGCTTGTTTAGAGAATGACATTATCAGGGCAGTGCATCTCCAGTCATGCACGGGAAAGAATTTAAACAGACATCATCCAGTGAATTCATGGGCATGACCAGTTGTTTTTTTACCCGTGAAATGATCAAACAATGCATAAACTGCTTTATCTGCAATGAGCGTTCTCTTCCTGTAAACAGTCATATCTGAGTCACTTTCATTGTACGGTACACAGAGGAATTATTTTACCAAATCATACTACTGAGTCAGCTGGGCTGTGTGAGAGCTGAGTGAAAAGCGTCATGGTGAATGATGTCATTGTTGCGGCCTCTGGTACAAGTGGTCATCAGTGACTCATGTAAAAGCCGGTCACATCAAATCAGGTTACAGAGCAGTAGTAGGTCAGAGAGGGAGACTGTGACCGCAGCCACACTGCAGTTGCACTGAAAGGTAAAAGTGGTTCAGTTCACTGGGAAGAACTAAATAGAGTCCTTGGTGATGTTTAAAATGTTTAATGTGATTATAAATGCTTATAAAGGACCCTTGTGTTTTTAAATTCAGCTTATTTATTATGTCTATTCTTAACCTCTGCAGCTTCGTGTGTAGCTGTGGTGCAGTGTAACAGTTTCCTGTCAGAGTGTCTCTGCTGTGACCCTTAAAAACCTAAAATTATCCCCCAGCTGGGATTCCTGCTTTGGCTCACTGGTGCCTGGTATTGATATTTGTATCCTCACACAGAAAGCTCTTGGGAGTCATATTTAGTCTCTGACGTTAGAATCAAAACAGACTGACTGACTGACTGACTGGCTGACTGACAGTGCATAATTGAAATGAGGAAGAGGCCGGCCTAGTGTTGTTATTGTTTAACAATATGTTCATATGCTGTTTGCTTTCAGTTTCACTATGTGTTGCTCAGTGAACTTATTTTTGTAAACAGGGTTACTGTACATAAGACCAGGCATTTTATGGCCCATCCAACTCTTCCCTCCGGCCTGTGAGATCAAAAACAAACCAGACAAATTTACTGATACTTATTTTTATAGCCACTAGAAATGATTTTCCTTTATTTTGAAATGCCTAGCACAACTGTGCTTGCTCCTGTCTGATTGACGTGATGGGATTAATATTACCATCATTATAATAATAATAATATGCAGGGTTTCCCCCAGAAAACTTGTTAAGCCCGGTGGTAGGGTGGCACCGGCGGCCCATCCGTGGCCCATCGCCGGGCCACCGGTGCCCAAGCATGTTTTTTTGTGACAGGGGCCTGACCCTGACCATTGACTGATGGCAGGGCCCTGTAGGTAACAGATTCATTAATGGAGCAGTAGCATTTAAGGTGTGATTCCATAATAATAATATTCCATTATAAGGCCTTATGATCAATGTTAAAAGTTGACTGGAAATTTGAAAATATTATCATAAACATCTGTTATTATAAGACATTTATGTAACATATTAAACACCAGCTATAGCAGAGTCTTACAGAAAGGCACTCTTGAAATGCTGTTCAATAACCACAAAAATAAATAAATAATTATTATTATAATTATAAAATAATATTTAAATAAATAGCATCAACTGTTTGCATTAAAAACTAAAAAGAACAACTGCCTGATGTCTCCTTTAGCTTTATTTCTCAGATTTTATTTTTTTTATTCTCCGAGATTTTTTACATCTGGAGCATAGACTGTAAAAGATTTGGAGTCACGTAATGACGTACCACGCTCTTTTTCCAGTCAGTCGTCATGGAAACGTGACACTCGCGGATTTACTGTTTGGACCAGAGAAAACAAACGTGTGTGATCGCGAACTTTACGAGCTGAAAAATGAAACAATGGATCATTTTCACATCAGGTGAAAGCCCCGCGGCTCACAGGAGTCCGGAGCTCTGACGCTGCAGGGGACGACGTGCTACCAGCTACCAGCTGCAGCAGCTGACTGACTCTTGGAGCTGCGGCTCCACTCACGTTAACGTGGACTCGGTGCGTTCCTCTCGGTCAGCTGGTGAAGCAGCGGTCTGATGCTGTCTGAGGAGCATGATGTCCGTGACGTGCCCCGTTATGCGCGACGAAGTTGTGACGTTGTCAGGTGATGAAAAAGACACCTGATCACGTGTTTATGGAGTATAAAAACTGATTAAAAAAATTAATAAACGATGCTTAGCCTGGCGGGGGGGCAAGTAAGGCCTGGCGGCCCGCCAGGCTTATAATACACTGGGGGAAACCCTGAATATGTCTGTGTGTTGTGTAATAATTGTTCTTAATAAGATGCTGTTTGGAGTCATTTTTGATATAATAATAAGGATATGAGTGTGTGCACTGTATTTTTTCTATATTTGATCTCAACAGTAAAATTAAGGACCCACGGTGACAGAAATTTGTGTGGCCCCCGGCAACGATCTGGGTGTCATGTATGGCCCCCCCAGGAAATACATTTTGGCCGCCCCTGTTATACAGGCTCACAGATGTGTGAAGACAGGTCAGTTCTCTGCAGAGGTAGCAGTTCAAGTCAAAACCAAATAAGTGACGTTAGCAGGTATTTTCCTGTTGAATCTCCAGCAGCACCATATAACGTCTTCAAATGTAGGCTACTCTCTAGTGCGGCCAGCAGTCCAAAAGCCCAAAATATTCTGTGTAGTATTATATCACATACAATTAGAGATCATCTTGTGATGGGATCTCACCAACTGCAATGGCCCATGAGTGTTCAGTAGTCAGTGCTTCGCATATGAGTTCATGCTCAACTACCTTACTAATATATAACACACACATTACATTAGGAAGTTATATAAGTGGGTATGTAAACAAAATGCTGAAACCACAGTTCAGTTTCCCTTTAGGACCAATGGCGGCGGCCCCAGGTCATGAGTCTTGTTGTCATGAGTGTGTCCTCGGGACAGTCCTGTGATCACAAGTCACATGGAGATGTCAAATGCTCACCTTTACTGTCCCCTTCAACTGAGGCTTCGCACTGTGTCTCCTCTTCTCTCCGTCCCTTCAGCACTATTGTTGTTGTCCACTCAGCAAGTCCAAGCGCCTGTTGGAGAAATGTAATGTTTTCCATTCACCTCCTCTCTCCAGGCCTTTTATGCATTTCATTCATTCAAAGTGAAGTAAATACATCATAACTTAGTCTGAAGTTTGATTGTATAGTAGGGGTCAACTAAAATGATGATGATTAGAATAGAATTTGCCATATTCAAATACCTGTCTAAAAGACATATTTATTAAAATAACAGAGAAAAACACTAAACCTCAAGATTTTAAAGCGTTCCTTTTGTTGATTTTATGTATTTCTGTTTTAGGCCCTGTTTACACGACAACGCTCGCAGGTGAAAACGACAAAATATAATATCGGATGTGCCTTTCGTTTAGACGCCGACTGCCAAACGTTTACATCACAGGCATGCGCCAGTACAGGAACATAACAACAAATGTCGGATTCCTAAACGCAGAATAAAAAGTGAGACTTTTGCGTTTTCCGTTCAGATCGTTTCTGTGTAAACGACGTAGCCTTAAACCAAGTGTGACACAGTGGGGCTCTTTTTCAGAAAACAAAAGACAGCCGGGCAGGAGTCCATTCAGATTACAACCAAACTACATCTGGAATCTTCATGCAGAAATCTTTTCCATATGTACTCCGAGCAAAAAGCATCCTGATCCTTATCATGTGGCCATAAGAACTGAATTAGTGTGCTGTTGACAGATACACACACATACAGACAAAGAAGTAATGGCACAAATTGAAATTGATTAGGTATAGTGCGTAATGTTTTCTTGAAATAACAGTGTGGATGTATTTGCTATTTTAACGAACATGGGTGCTGCTGGACAGGAAACTGTGTTGTTGGTGCAGGGACACAGGGACACCTACCCCAGATCATGTCTCTTCTCTCAGGGACTAAAAATAAAGTCATTTTGCAACAAGCTGAGTCTCACTAACCAAGTTATCATTTGTAGCTCATTTTCCCACATTGCACTTCTCCTTAAGTTCTCTATCACCCCTACCCCCCTCCTCAATTGTGCCAGCACTGAAAACCCAACGTCACTATTCATAAAAGAATCCAGTGACAGTGAATGGGGAGTGCACTTGTTTCATTATGTCCTTATGGCTTGGCCCAGTTTACCTTCACAGAGTCCAGGTCATTACTGTGTGTGTGTGTGTGTGTGTGTGTGTGTGTGTGTGTGTGTGTGTGTGTGTGTGTGTGTGTGTGTGTGTGTGTGTGTGTGTGTGTGTGTGTGTGTGTGTGTGTGTGTGTGTGTGTGTGTGTGTGTGTGTGTGTGTGTGTGTGTGTGTGTGTGTGTGTGTGTGTCCATTGAGAAAGCTGATGCATGAATGCTGACAGACAGCTGATTGGACATTAGCTAATGAATTGGATTGGCCTTTTTGCATCACAGCATTCTTGTGCCAAGATGCAGAGTCTGATGGGAAAGCAAGCAGGCTGCAGAGGTGTGTGAATGTATGTGTGTATAGGTAACCCTTATTCTAAATGATGGCATGCCCGCACTTTGTGCTCAGTGTGATTTGAAGAAGTTAAGACCTCAGATTTATTCTGTTATGTTCTGATTCACGATCACATGCCATGATATGTGCTAATGAAGTGACCAGATAATCTGACAGTGCAGTTTCACAGTAGCTGTTTTGCGAGTCGTCAGCAGTTTGTTACCAAGCAGCATCAGGTGCAGAAAAACACTTCTGCAATTCCTCAATACACTTGATGATATGGGATGTGTTCAGTCATAGCAAACACCACAGGTTTCTTGGGTTAAGATGGAGATTCTTTGTATCACGTTGCAGATCTATCTTGTTTAGTCCACACAGCAGTTGTCTGCGTAGTTTGGAGTATTTGACATGGTTTGATCCACACTTTGTTCCATTTTTGTCAAATCTCAGGTAGGCCTGTCACAATCATGACATTTTAGTTGATTTAATGCCATGCATGATGCAAATATTTGCGATTAATGATTTTAATTGTCTTTTTCTGATCATTTAATCCCACTATTATAGTATAGAACAGGGGTCGGCAACCTTTGCCACGGATGGCACGCTGGCACCTCCACCGCTAAATTTCTCACCGCTACCAGCTGAGTCAGAGTTTGTTTTTTTTTCTCTGGCTTTCTGCGCATTTATTTTGAATCGGACCGCATAAGTTTCACTTTTACCACGCACTGCTGTTATGCATGCGCGCTTCTCTGTGTGTGTGTGAGAGGATGCAAATGCGGAGCAGCGCTATGCGGAGATAAATGAACGGAACGATCGTCCGATGCGTTTCTGACTCTTTGGAAGCTTTTGGTGTGAACGCACAGTTAGCCTGCCTCCTACCCAAGCCGAAATCAGCAGTCAGAAGATGATTTAATTTCAGCTCTAAACTCTGTAAATATATCACTTTATTGACATTTCAAACATTTTTAGGTGAGAAAGTAGCCGTTTAGATCAGCAGTGTGTCGTTAAGTTGTCTAAATACCAGCTGTTTACAATTTTGTTCGGACGAATGCGGCGCTACTCAAGCTAGCCGCTGATAAAACACCCGTTGCCCTTTACATACAGAAAACCATGACGATAGAATTTGTGCTTTTACTTTGAAATAGGAAGCTAACCTACCCTTGATGTAGCTAGCTTGAACCAAAATAAACCATCTTTGCTTGAACCCTCCGTTTTGACTGATCTCGTCCCGTTAGCGGCATTTGACCGCTCAAGATGCCTTACCGGAGAGTTTTGTCAGCTCTGAGACGAAGATCGGCCCGCCGGTTTCTGTTTAGAGTTGCTGAAGAGTTTCTCTGATGACTTTAGGTGGAGGCAGGCTAACACTACCTATGCACTTCCAGCGTTTGAGCTAAGCTAATTAGCGGTGTGCCAGCTCTGCCCGTATCTCCCTTGTTACTGCACGCACAGTCGAAAGGATGGTGTCTATCTGCTTGTCATGGACCCAGGAGTGAGGCAAGACACGAAAAGAACATTTTTTTTGCCGTATCCCTTTAAAAGCGCACCAGTCAAACCTCAAACGGTGGACAGAACGACAGGGAAGGACTGATGGAAACATGACACATCTGTTAGTTTCATCCTGCTGTTTTTATACAGATGAGTGGGAACCATTTTAACCATTATGCAAAAAAACAAACAAAAGTCAGCTCTGTAACATAACTGTGATAAAGCGATTATGTAATAATTATGACCGTCCTAATCTCAGGTTGGCTGGATTGTTTTTCCAACTGGGGGAGCATGGGCCGTCAGCAAAATCAATCTCTGGATAACTATTGCGATAGTACTGTAGTTAACAACCACGTCGCTCAGCCCCAGCATCAGTGGCCATGGCAACATGTGTGACAGCTGTATTTACTGAGGTCAGATTATGATCTATTGATTGTGGAGCAGGAATGGCTAGGGCTGCGTGTGTGTGTGTGTTTGTAACCTGATCTCCAACTATCAGCAATCAGCCACCGACTGTTTGTCTGTTTGTGTTTGTTTTGAATTAACATTTTACTGAACATCAAGTGTCTTTCTTCTGTCTAGCAGCTGTTGTGCTGTTACACCTATAGGGAGACTTCTCTTTCAGTTTTGATTCATTATCTTTTTATCGCAGCTTCATATTTAATTTACACAAAAAGAGAAATGAGACACTGACAGGAGAGGTTTCAGTTCATTGCGAGCCAAAACTTGTATTTTAGTACTCATCCATCAGTTCAGTCAGTCCCTGTATCTAGTAACAATGATTATCATAGTCATTAAGCAGCAAATATGAGACCTGTATATAAATAAAAGACTCAAAATATTCCTGCTCCTTTGTGTTCTTAAGTGCAGAGACAAGTTGAGCAGACCTACCTCCCATAGATTTAAAGCCCACAGTAGCTTTAAATGGCAAGTTCAATAATGAATGGACTCCATAAAATGAAATGAGGCTAAATGAGAAGGAAAGTGCATGGGAAGCGGAAGTTGAATAGAAGATAGAGTTTGGAAATGTAAGCAGAAAGAGGAGAGAGATGGAAAACAGTGAAGAGGGCAAATCCCAAGATGAGGATGGCGGATGGTGTGACATGGCAAGCAGAACTCTTCCTCTACGTCTTCATCAGAGAGGGAGGGCTGAGGAGAGTGTGAAGCGACGGATGTGATGGGAAGTGAAGAGGAGAGAAGAGGCTGAAGCAGGATGAAGACGAGCAGAGCGAGGTTGATGGAGGACAGAAAATGAAATGGATAAAAACAGATGCTTCTTCAGCTGAGAAGCAAAATGAAATTCAGTGTTAGGTTGTAGGTGACACATTGGTATCTTTCATGGCATGATTTAGGGATGTTAAACTCGACTTGTTCCCAGCCGACTCAATGAATTGAGTCGTTTTCTGACAAAATAGTGAACTGACAGCTGTCATGATCACTTCACATGATTTGTAAATACTTAATACTCATCAGTGGCAGCTTCATACTGGTGAAACCTTTGTTTCATGCTACAGTAATTAATGGGATACTTCACCCAAAATTGATAATTCACCAATTTTCTACTCACCGTCATGCCAAGGAAGGGTTTGGAGAACTTTCTGAGTTATCAAAACGCTTTTGGAGTTCCAGGGGGGGTCCGGCTGGCAACGGATTTTCATATAATGGTGGCAGATAGAGTTCACTTTTGAATCGTCCAAAACACACACTATGAAACATCCAAATACCTCCATACTGCTCGTCTGTACTGACCCAAGTGTCCTGAACCGCCACATGAAAAAGATGTTTGGAAAAAATGAATTTGATCTCTGTTTTTAGCCTTGTTGTTGTAGTAGCTCCCAGTGGCTGTGCGAGATTTGCTATGAGATGTTCTTCCATGTTTACATCATACATCCAATGGTTTACAACGATGAACAAACGTCTCGCAGCAAATGTCACGCATACGCTCAAACATCAACAGAGCCACTGTTTGCGAGATCCACCGGTTACAATAGTTTTCAAGAGCCCAACAGGAAAAGATCAATTCATATGATGAAGGTGGAATCAGTAAATGAATGGTATTACTGCTGAAAATATGACAAATGGTTCAAATGATTTTTAAGGAATGCCATAACACTGTAGGTTCCAGTTTTGTGGATTTATAGCAACTTGACTGTTTGATGTTATGTTGGCTGTGTGTTTATTGGGTTGAGAGGACAGAGCTGGGCCGGTGTGTGTCGCGCCCACAGCTTGGATATATATATTCTTGTTTACACTCATCAGTGTGAGTAATGTCCACAGGTTGGTGCCAAGGACTGAGTACAGAGTTGCTGCTCCTCTGGTGAGGGTTGTGAACTTGTGTGATGAGTTGTTTTGTTCACTATCTGTTTCCTGTAGTGTAAACATTTCATCATCATCTGCATGATTTAAATTACATTTACACTTTCTGTGTTTCGTTTTAGCGCTGTGCGTGTGTGTGTGTGTACAGCTGCTAGTGGCTTGTGTAGTCAGTAATACTGACTAATGGTCCATGTCTTCCCCACTGAGCAGCAATGAGGGAAACAGAGCCGCTGAAGAATAAATGAGAGCAGAATCGTGTTTAAAAATTTTTTAAAAAAGCAGCACAACACTGCTTTTGCTTTTAAGTCTAAGTCTATGTAAATGTGGTGTGAAAGCATTTACAATGATATAATATTCTGTATTATATATGTCACCAGAAGGTAAATAGTCTGGCCTGGGCAGAAAAGCATTCAAGACTCAGCAGCTGTGTGTGTGTGTGTGTGTGTGTGTGTGTGTGTGTGTGCGTGTGTGTGTGCGTGCGTGCGTGCGTGCGTGCGTGCGCGCGTGCGTGCGCGTGCGCGCGTGCGTGCGCTGTCTGTCTGCAACAATTAATATAAGCAAGAAGAGCTGCAGCTGCTTCCTCCATGCCTGTAATCTATACTGTGGTGCATGTTGTCTGCAGCTCCTTCCTGCTAATCTGTGGTTCTCAAACCTTTTTACATCTACAGTAGGACCTTTAAATTGACATAAATTAGACCACAGACCCCCATTGGACAAAACACCAGAAATACACAAATATTTGTTCTGAGACTGAAGAATGTTACTTTTTTGTACATTCAAATTAGGGCCAATTAGGGTGTGAATTTTTGGAAATATTGTAGATAAATTTCTGGGAAAAAGTATTACAATTTCTCCAAAAACATTCAAACATGTTTAGAAAAAAGTGGTGGAAAATTCTAAATTAAAATAAAAAATAAAAAAAATTCTAGAAATAAGTGGCAAGATTAAAAAAACAAAAAAGATAAAATAAAAAAGTGAAATATTTTCTAAAAAAAAAAAAGGTTTTAAAAAAAATTCTAGATTCAAAATTGAGTTTGGTTACACTGTACACCACAGTATCAGTGGTGATGCAGTAGCTACTTCTGTAGTGGAGTCACAGAAGAGACAAGTTCTTATTACGTGCTTCACTTATAATATTTAACTTTCACACAAATGAACTCGTAACTTTTCTCATTTCAGTCACTTACCACACTCGTGATTCTGCGTTATAAACATAATCACAAGTCACTGTTACATTTCTCACTCACAGGAAGTGACTTATCAAAACGATCAAGAAATGAAATGCAGTATTCTCCATCACTGTGTGTGTGAGAGGATAGCAAAACTGCCTTAAAGAGTGCACACACTAAGAGCAACAGCAGTGAGTCTCTCTGACACACACACACACACACACACACACACACACACACACAGAGACTGCATTGTGCATGTCTTTGTATTTGTGTGGGCAAATGATGTGAAAACCTTCAGGCACCTGTGTGATCTGACAGCGTCTTCTCATTCAAACCTCATGTTATTTATTTGAATTCCCAATTTCTTTGTTTTCCCACTGAAGAACAAAGAAAGCTATTTAAACTTTGTTCTTTGTTCTTCTCAAAGTTTAAAAAAAGAAAAGAAAAGTCTCCCGAAGGATGTGTGTATGTTTTTTCTTGTTTTTCTTTTTCCAGCTGAGCCTCTTAAAACTGTCAAACACACTCGAATGATATTATTTGTTGCATCATGTCGCCTTCTTTTATCTTCTCTGCTCTGTCTCCTTACAAGAGGAGCCTCTCCCTGTGCGATGGTGGATTTAGAGCAGTGGATGAAACACAGAGGATCCAGGCAGCAGCATATCTGTCAGCCACTGCTGTGTTACCATGTTTTCTTTGTCATGGACACCGTGCTAACATTTTGCAGAGCGTAGTTACACAACCCTGGAAAGCACAGGCTATAGCCAGAGCAACGGCAGTGTGATGTTCGCCACGCTGTTGTTTCTGCTTTGATGCTGAACACATCCCATAGTGTCTGTGGTCTTCAGCTGGGAGCTGTCCAGGTAAAGGTGCTGCTGGATCGTTACAGTTCTGTTTGTTTTCTCTGTGACAATCTGCCGTCTCAGTTCACAGCTTTTGATTTCCTTCGAGCGTCGTTACCAGTTTGACTTCTTTTTCCTGCTTTTTGATCTTTGTGTGTGTGTGAGTGCTTCCAGGTGGTTGAGCTTTGCGTGGCCCCGCAGGCTGTGATCTGTGTCGAAGTGCTGCAGTCTGTTTTTATACAGAGCTGAACCACATGAAGAAGAATCATATTGCAATTGTTTTGACGTTGCAAAAACATTGCAGCTGCAATAGGACCGGAGGAAAAATCGATACAGCACAGTATCACGATATTTACATGGCAATATTATATTGATATACAGACGCTAAGTATCGGTCTGAACAGACTAAAAAGTCTTATTAGAAAAAATAGATGTTAATGTTTTTATTTGGAGTTGAAAAAGGCTAATAAACTGCAAAATATCGCAGCATATTGCAATATTTTTAATATCGCAATAATATCATATCGAGACACAAGTATGGTAAATAAAAACTTGATTTTATAATTTTACAATTACAGAGTTTACCTGTACAGACTGAACCATTCTCGTTATATTGTCATACGCCCGATACTGCAGGAATGTGTATATATTTTCTTCTTACAAATTGTGCTGCTCACTGCTTTCTTTACATTTATTATCTGTGCTCTATATTTCCTTGACTCTTGTCTGCTGCTTGCAACCCTGTAAATTTTCCCATGATGGGACAAATAAAGAATTTTCATATCTGGTTATCCGTACTGATAGAGGCAGTGGTTATTGGTTATCATTTTCAGGTTAAAATTTTTCATATTGCGCATCCCTAAAAATAAATGCTGATACTGTGAAAAATCCACATTTACATGGATCAATTGTCTGGATTAACCACAAACCAGGTCTGAATAGATGCTCTGGATGGTGGTCTGGTCTCTCCCCTGTATCTCCCCTGTAGGAGGAACAGATGGAACAGATGTGGAACAACACACATTTGGATGTGAGACTGTAAGTGAGAGACACACAGTGTGTTGCCTCTGACTTCTACTCCGTCAACAGGACACACTCAGGTGGGTGTGGGCTCACTGTGGTGCTTGGCTGTGATTATTCTCCACAAACACACAGACACAGACTAGAACCGTCTCTCAGATGATAATCCCTGATGTGCGGATGCATCGCCCTCATTGGTTAATCCCGGTCAGGAGGGAGGTTTATCTGCGCTGTGACTGGTTAATCCGAGGCGCAGCAGTGGGCGGGTTTTAGGGAGGTGTTAGATCGATGTGTTGTCAGGCGTGTTTGTCGTCCAAGGCATTGTAGGGTTGCCATGGAAATAGCGGCCATCTGGTGCCACATCAGGCTTCAGAGAGAGACTAATGGCTGACAGGCGGAGTTTGGACTTTTTGTTTTAATTTCCAAGTTGTTTTTGGTCATCCACACATTCAGCATGCTGCGTACAGTGTGTTTGTTAATGGTGTGTATCTTTTCACTGGGTCTTAATCTGCACGGAGCCTTTTCCCTCCCTTTGTGTATTTAAGATTATCCTGTGTGTGTAGGGCAGTCACAATCTGCTAAACTCAACACACACACACACACACACACCATAAATACCAGAGTTTGCTTTTCCAAAGCTTACAGTAGGCCTACATTCGCTCTACTCAGTTTCAGTTTTGGACCACAAATGTATCACTATGGAAACTATGATGGGAGTTTATAGATTCTAGAAAGAACTAGAAAATAAGTTGAAGAGATTTATCAAATGAAAGATATAGAGTTTTCTAAATGATAGAAGAGATTAACTCTAAATATGAATATTACATAGTCTCAATAGGCAAAAATACAGGCAATATGAATATATCTGAACTCACTGTGATGACAAACAGGTTTCAAAGTGTGGAATTTGGCTCAATCGCTTGGCCAATGGGATGAAACTGTGGTGAAACTACAGTCCACTACAGTCCAGTCCACTACCCCTTACAGAACAACCACAGGAACGTCACATGTGATGCACATGTGAAATATTTTGCACATGGGAAACATGTGGTTTTGGCCCAGTTTTATGTGAATCATGTGAACCCATTTTCCACATGTATTACACATCTGCTCTACATGGTAACACATGTGATCACATGTGTAGAGCACATAATAATAATATGTTTAGAAATGTTTCCACATGTGGAAAAATGGGTTCACATGGGAATTCACATAAAATTGGGCCAACACCACATGTTTCCCATGTGCAAATAACATGATTCCCATGTGCAAAATTTATCACATGTGAAGTTCATGTGGTTTTTCTGTAGGGGACAGCCCACTACAGTTCACTGAAGTGCACAAGCAGCAACTACACTGTATTGTCTTAATCAGTTTAAACCAGCATAGTAAAATTGTTGACAAACTTATGACATAACTGTACCAATTACTGCCACTTAGTGTGTTTTAAGTGTTTTGATTGATACTGTTGATAATTATCATTTAGAAAGTCATAGAAAAAAACCTTCAGGGCACATTCAGTTTATTATCTCATCTTCAGATGTCAAAAAGAGTCGCTGATTAATTTCTGGTCAGTCCACTATTTGGCTGTGCTAATGATTTGGCTAATAAATTAATAAAATTGATGATTTCCAATATCTCCGGGGCTGAGTTTTATCCGAACCTGCTGAAGGGGAGCTGCAGTAAGTTAAGATAGAGCACAGGTGCATAAAGATGGCACCATGCAACATATTTTTGGTTTTATCACATGTAGCACAGCTCTGGTGGGAACCTGTGCTCCTGTCAGACCACGAGCAGCATGAATCATCATGTGTTAATTGCTCATCAGAGAGGTGGAGGCCTTGGTGTGAAGACGGCGCGCAGCTCCCGTTGTTCATTTAAACCTACTGTATAGCAGCAGTCTGGTTTAGTGTGTGTGTATGTGAGGCTGAATTGGCTTAGTGTGGTTGCTAAGCCTGCTAACCCCCATACACCTGCTGTCTGGCAGGGTCACACCGGCCAGCCACCGGTAGTTACTGCTCCAGGCCAGAGGTCAGGAAGTGGATTTCCTGGACCCAAAAAACCTTCAATCTTCTTCTGCAGCACCAGATTTAGTACATGAATATCAAATTCGATCCACAGACGCTCACGGAGCCTCTAATCAGCTCACTTCCTGCCTGAAGGCGGTTGTTATTGCCGTAATTAGCTTATCATGAAGCCACAACGCTGTGTGTAAACCATGTGACCCCACGGGAGGTGGAGTTAGTGATTTTCAAGCTGCAGTATCCAGTATAAAAAACATAACACCACCCTCACCCTTTCACACTCTTATATTGGTTTAATCAGGCTTTTACCAGATGATGATTCACCACCACCAGTAAGGCATAATATGACTTTAACTTCTAAATGATACCCTTTATAAAAGAGTGGAGCAGGTGCAGTAGGAGGAACAGAACAGACCACAGACAGCAGGAGGAGCTAATAAGTCACTGACTACACTGAACTTTGAGACATAAAATGAGCCAAGGAACAAACTGGTTCACCTACAGGGGATAGCAGCCATTATCCACACAGCAGCCCGTTTAGTAAGTCATTTCATTAAGACATAACTGGAGGCCAGTTAATACGGTCATTATACAGGTTTGAAAGTATTACTGTTCTCTTTCCAGAGTTGTTGTTTTTTGTTGTAAAGACTGCTTGTCTGACCGCCGTGCTTTAACAGAAGTGACTGTGGTTGTGAAAGCAGCAACAGAAGCCGTCACGCACTGTGACCTCAGCGTCATGGTAACACTTACTACTTCCTGAATCAGTTCTGGTGATAGAGAAAAACAATGTCCTAGTTCCATTTACATGGTTCATTAACATTAACAATGTAGATAATAGTGAATTAGCCGCAGAGCTGATATGGTAGATGAGGTTCAGTGCGTGTGAATATCATTTATAGGTTTTTGTTTTGTTTTGTTTTTTAATCTGTCTGTTGAGCAGTTTTGTGTTTGTGGACTAAAAGTGTTTTCAAAATGCATACAAGGGGTTATTATTTCTGTCATTTTTGCCTGTAAATACTGAAAACTGCCTATGATCACTTCCCACAGGTTTTCACACTTTCCATTTAGTTTCTAAATGGCACTTCAGACTACAGCGGCTGCTGTAGGTCATCCAACTCATAAATACTGTAGAACACCAGCTTACCAGTCAAGTCACATACCTTTAACTACTTTGAACTTCTTCCTGGTCCCACTGAAAGCTCCACATCAAGGCCTCCTTATCATCACTGCTTCCACCATCACGTCCTCTTCATTAAAGTGAGGTTCTTTCAGGACACAGATTGTGAATCTCTGTTCTGTACACCTGCTCAGCCCTCCCATCAAAGCAGCACGTTTGCTGTCAGTGTCAGTGTTTGGTCTTCATCATGACTTCAATTCTGCTCTATACTAGTGAAGTCTTTTCCTTCTTTTTTTGTGATCAAATGTTTTATTAGAATTTGAAAAGCATATTATATTATACATTCAACAGCACAGTAGCAGTCAAAAATGTTAAAACACTAAACAACACAAAAGATCAGTGGACTATAGGAAGGATAACCAGCCTCTAAAAACTACGCACTATGAAGTAGTGAAGAAGCACATCTTCTAATATAAGCATAAACACAGACATATACACTACAGTCCTACATACAACCAAATCCACTTGCATAACCCTGTTGGTACACGATCTAGCCCATCAGGAAGGAAGCCACTGCTGAGTGTAATTCTGTGAGCTGCACACTGATGCCATCCTCCACACCTCACAGCCACACCTCCAAGTCTCAAAGATAGAAAAGCATTCAACTTTGTTCATGACACAGCAAAAGGTTTCTCAACTGTAGAATTACTGAATATTGACCCTCAGGAGACAGCGGCTTGAATGGGCTCTATGCACAGCTCCACCACTTCCTGAATTTAAGGCAGATCCTTCATTTCCTGTCTTACATTATTGGACACACTGATTAATCCAGGTGTGTCTGAGTATGAGTAGTCACAATGGTCAGATTCAGGAAGTGGTGGAGCTGTGCATAGAGCCCATTATTTATAGAAGAAAGATCCTCTAATTATGACTTCTTTATGGGGTTTGTAATGCATGTTGGTCAATTTCAACCATTAAAAGACACACATTGCATTCTGGGAAACTATTCCACTGTTCACTTTGAAATTGAATCAGTGAATCAAGAAAAAGAGTGCAATTACCTGTTTTTGTGGCCCTGCAATTTAAATAAAACTAGAAAGAGCATTTCCTGAAGAAAATGCGTGTGAATGCTGAAAGCCATTGCTGAAGCCATGCAGTAGCAGAAGAAATTGACAAAGAGAGCAAGTTTAGGAATGACATGCAATACATAATTCTGAAGCAGGAATCAAACCCATGACCCCATGATTGTTAACCTGATAGTCTAACCTCTTGGCCACACACCACCTGAAGTTCAATGAGCTCTATGATATCATAAACCAAAGACTGTCAGATGATAGCTGAAAGTCTTGTGAACAATTTACAAGTTGAATCAAGTGTGTAGCTAAAAGTATGTTAAAGTAATACACATTGAAAAGTGTGAAATTTGTCAGAAATGCTCATGTGCTTTGTTTCCGGGAAAATATGTACCGGTCTACCGGTCTACCGGACCCTCCAGCTCATCAGCCCTTTGTTTCTCCTTCTGCCTGACAGGTGTGTGAGAGAGACAGAGAGAGAGAGCAAGTGACTGAGCGAGAGACAGAGAGAGAGAGGCCATGGAGCAGCAGAGACAGAGGACTCTCTCCACATCAGGAGAATCGCTGTATGTCGTGCTGGGAGTCGACAAGAACGCCACGCCAGAGGACATCAAGAAGTGTTACAGGTGAGAGAGTGAATGATGCTGAGATAACACCACCACCACCACCACCACACCTGTGTCCACTGGAACCACCTCTGCTGAACCTGCAGCATGTTGGGGTCGTGGGTCCAGGCAAGGCTGTTTGCAATCTGTTTGTAGATTCAAATTCAAAGTTCTACAGAGGCATAAAAATACATTAGAATCATAGTAGGGTTGTTGTTTTTACAATTAATTGCGGTCTTAAAGCCCCAGTGTGTAACTTATTTGGCTTTTTATTAGCGAAAATCAAATATTGCTTTCATAAATACGTATTTCACTGAAGTCGAATCACACCCACATACAAATGAAAGCTTTCTCGTACCTTAGAATGAGTTGTTACAAGTCGTTACAAATAGCCTACATAAGTGGGCGACGCACCGAACCGAGGCGGCCATGTTGCATCGATATTTTTTACGTTGAGTGGCAGCGTGACAGTAGGTAACCATAGAAACTCAGCGGAGCTGTGGGCTCGGCCTGTTAAAACTGTCACCACTGTGTATTGTGAGGAAGGACAGAGGCACTGATGTTGCATTCAGGTGCAGTCAGGCAGACAGCCGTCGAACCAACCGGATGTCATTTTACTCGACAAGAGAAAGACGGTAAAACGTAGGTCAGGTAAACAATATCAATACGACATCACCATGACAACATATTCTCACGCCTGTATTGTTTTGCCTCGTGCTGGCGGACCACTTGTTTACATAGAGGCTTGTTTATCCTGTTACATGCAGCGTCTGTTGTCTGTCTGACGTCTGCCCGATTTCACATGAATGCAACATCAAGAATACGTTCCGATATGCAACCGCACCTCTAGATGGGGGGAATTCCTACATATTATACCTTTAATGTCATAAAGGTTCATAAATACCGTCACTTTCCAAAAAAGATTATGTCGGAACCACATCATCAGATTAGTGCAACACACACGGAACTAAAGTTACACAACAACTAAAGTAACTTTGTTTTGGTTCCTGCCAGTTGCAAAACAGAGACCTGCCTGAGTGTTCAAACGGCTCGTCAGTCTGTAATACACACCGCCAAAAAGTAGCAGCTAAAGGAGGAAATATATCTACTGTATGTATCACCACATGTGGGATACTCACCCGTATACAGTATGTACACAAAGTAAAAGTAATGCACAGTAACTGGGTAAAATTACGTTTAAAAAAAACTATAAAAATAAAACTTAAACATTTGGTATAGATGACAATTAATGACTTAAATATTTCAAACATTTCCCCTGGGGGATTAATAATTGGTAATATATAATAGATACTTCAAATATTTTGTCTAATTAGTAATGTATTTATATTTTGACTATATTTGTTTTTTATACATTCATACTGTTGTGAAATTAATTAATGCATAATAATTGTGATAATCGTAATACTGTGATTATTTCTCTGTCAGTCGTACCAAGAAAATCCATAATCATGACATCCCTAAAACATAGACGATAAGAATACATTTAAAAGCAAAAGAGATAAATAAATGGTTTAAGAGACAATGAATGATCAAAATCGTTCACATAATGTCATGAAGTTGAGTAAAAGCTGCAGTTTGGGGGCGGTGCGTGGCGCAGTGGTTAAGGCGGCCGCCCCATGTAGAGGCTACAGTCCTCAACGCAGGCGTCCCCGGTTCGAATCCCGCGTCGGGCAGACCTTTCCTGCATTCCATTCCCCCTCTCTCTGCCTCCCCCTTTCCTGTCTATCTCCACTGTGGCTATCAAATAAAAGCAAAAACGCCAAAAAATATACTTTAAAAAAAAAAAAAAAGCTGCAGTTTGAGCAGACCTCAGGTCAGCAGTCCACACAGGAGGAGCAGAATAACTGAACGCTGCTTCACTTTGTTTGGTTCTGGTTCTGGGAACACACAGTAGACCCGTCCCAGACCAGCTGAGGGGTCCGGATGCTTCATATGGACCTAATAAATCCAGCGCATAATTTGGTGTGGGACCATTCAACAATCAGCCAGTGTAGTGATCTGAGCACCGGTTTAAATGTGATACAGTTTCCTGGTGTGTCAGGACTCTGACAGCAGCATTCTGGATCAGCTGCAGCTGTCCAATTGATATTTTAGTTTAGACCTGTACAGACACTATTACAATAGTCCAGTCCACTGCAAATGAATGCATGGACACATTTTTCCATGTCTTGTTTAGACAGGAAACCCTGCAATATGTTTTTTTTCAGGTGGTAACAGGCAGATTTGTGCCTTTAACTGTGGGACTGTCACCACTAGAGGGCGTCAGAGGTCTGTCATCAACTTTTTGACTGTGTCAAAAGGATTCTGAAAAACCAGACGTTTATATATAAAGAACATATTTAAATCATTGGTTTTGAATAAGTTGTAAAGATGTAAACTGTTTCGAATGTTTCTGAATTTACCCCCCCCCCTCCCTGTTTTCACAGGAAACTGGCTTTGAAGTTCCACCCAGATAAGAACCCAGACAACCCAGACGCAGCCGAGAAGTTTAAGGAAATCAACAACGCCCACTCCATACTGGTGGACACCACCAAGAAGAACATCTACGACAAATATGGCTCCCTGGGGCTCTACGTCGCCGAACAATTTGGAGAGGAGAACGTCAACACCTACTTTGTTCTGTCCAGCTGGTGGGCGAAGGTATGGTGGACAGGACGTCTCCGTCTTTGACACACTTCCAAGGTGTCGCACCCGATGCCTCAGTGCTCCCACTACAAACCATTTTGCTCCATGTTTTTACGTTTATTTTTGGATCGGAGGGGGGGGGTTGTAATTAGGGCTGGGTATCGATTCAAATTTCAAGAATCAATTATTTCGATTCAATTCGATCCGATATCGATTTGGGTAAGTGTTATTAACCTGTAACCAGTAACCTGGTGCATTATTAAAAATATGACATTTACCCAAAAGCTGTTGCTGTTGAATACAAATGTACTTTTATTTTAATTTTGTCATGGCCGTTTGGCCCACAAACAGCTGTGAACATGAACAACTTGAGATAGTGAAGTGTAGGGTCACACACAGTAAACTAGACTGCATGTTGTGCACTCTCCAGTCAGAAGTACACATGTTAAAGGGATAGTAGCATTTTTTAAAAGTGGGGTTGTATGATCTGTGTCCCCTCAAAGTGCAGGAAAAACGCAGTTTTTATTTGGAGCTAACCAACTGCTGATCGGCGGGCGCTAACCCTGGGCCAGAGGGATACGTGAGTTGGTTAGGTCCAAATAAAAACCGCGTTTTTCCTGCACTTTGAGGGGCTGGAAAAAATTATATTATAGCGAACAATGGAACTGTGTATTTTTTTTCAGGTAAAACCTAAATCTCTGGGCAGGGCTATGGGCTGGCGTTGCTAACGGGAGGAGTGTAGAGAGTCTTCTACTGCAATTAAAGTACTTAGGGGCTATTTGTAGATCATACAACCCCACTTTAAAAAAATGCTACTATCCCTTTAACACGTTTGCCTGTTTATTTGGCTGGAGCAGATGTTCTCACACTACATACACAACTTTTTTCATCAACTGATCCGCAGACCACTTGCATGCCGACCCATAGTGAGCGATGCGAACGGATCACGGATCAACAATGATCCGTTGCAACACTAATCAGAGTATTGATGAAATCCAATGACGCTGATACTGATCATGTGGAGCTGGTTCTCCACTCCCATCCCTGCTCCTCTGACGCTGCTCTGTACCGTCCATGTTAACCTCTGTTAACCTCTCCCTCTGCCCTCTTCACCCCTCAGGCCTTGTTCGTCTTCTGCTGCCTAACCACAGGCTGTTACTTCTGCTGTTGCCTGTGCTGCTGCTGTAACTGCTGCTGTGGAAAATGTAAACCTCGACCGCCCATGGACCAGGAGCCCGAGTTCTACGTGTCCCCCGAGGACCTGGAGGCCCAGATGACCGCCGACGAGAGAGGTGAGCGCTCCCTGCCTTTGTCCAGCAAGTTGGATTTGTAAAGATTTGCAGCACTTGTAACCTTGAAGGCAACGCAAGGCAATTTTATTTGTATAGCCCGTTTTTACAAACAGTTTGTCTCAAAGGGCTTTACACAGCATCATAACAACATCCTCTCCCCTTAGACCCTCACATTGACTGAGGAAAAACTCCATAGAAAACCCTTTTAACAGGGAAAAATCGGAAAAACCTCAGGGTGGAGGAGGGATCCCTCACCCAGGACGGGCAGAAGTGCAATAGATGTTGTATACAGACAAGAAAAACAGTTTATGAGGAGAGGAGAGGAGAGGAGAGGAGAGGAGAGGAGAGGAGAGGAGAGGAGAGGAGAGGAGAGGAGAGGAGAGGAGAGGAGAGGAGAGGAGAGGAGAGGAGAGGAGGAGGGTTGGGGAGAGGAGGGGAGGAGAAAAGAGAGGGCTCTGTGTAACCAGTTGTGTCCCCCAGCAGTCTAAGTCTATAGCAGCGTAGCTAAAATGGTTCAGAGCTACCTGAACCAGTCCTAACTAAAAGCCCTGTCATAAAGGAAGGTCTTAAGTCTAGACTTAAATGTAGTTAGAGTGTCTGCCTCTCTGACCCATGGAGAGAGCTGGTTCCACAGTAAAGGAGCCTGGTAACTGAAGGCTCTACCTCCCAGTCTGTTTTTAGAGGTACTGGGAGTCACTAACAGACCTGCATTCTGGGAGCGGAGTGCTCTGGTAGGACAGTAAGGAATGATGAGGTCTTTCAGATAAGATAGAGCTTTGTCATTAAGAGCCTTGTAGGTCAGCAGAAGGATGATGATAAATGCATGGACCACCCTGACTAGGAAAGAGGTCCTAGTCACATGCTTCATGTGGGAGCTGAGGGAAAGATCCTGTGCAAAGATGACGCCAAGGTTCCTCGCAGTTGTCCTTGAGTTCAGGGTGATGTCATCCAGAGAAGCAATCTGATTCAAAAATGTGTCCCTGAGATGTTTAGGTCCAAACACAAAAACTAAATTCATGCAAAACCACTGATGCGTGTTCCCTTCAGGGGCAGTTTTTCTGTAAGCAGTCTCTGCATTTGCCTCAAAAACAACTCTGTCTCGTAACATCCCATTATTATCTCCTAGTGTGGTGAATGTGCAGGTCACAACTTGTCCACCAGAGCGTTTTGGAGTTGTTGGATTGTGTATTTGATGAGTTTGATGAGGGAAACCAAGAAATCCCATTAGCCTCCGTAGCGTAGCTCTGAGCAGCTCACGACTCTGCTCCGCCATTCTAAAAACAGCTTGCACCGACAATTAAAAGGTAATGAACCTACTCCTAAAACTATAGGGATTATGGCAATGGGCCAATTTGCCAAAATGTTGAACTATCCCTTTAACATAAGAACATTAGAAATTCAAATCTGATTCGGGGGGAAGATTGACAGCCCTAGAGGACATCCAGGATTTGATGTCTTTCAAGCAGATTGATGAGGCGGCCTCTGTCATCTGGCTCTATCGATAAGTAGAGCTGAGTATCATCAGCGTAACAATGAAAATGCTGGCCTTTTTAGATTTTATTCTTTAGGGCTTGTCTGTAAAAGTTCATATGCTGTCCATTTTGTTTGTTTTTTCTCCCCAGATGGCGGTGAGCCCATCGTGATGCAGCCATCCTCCGCCACAGAATCCACCCAGCTCACCTCCGATGCCCACCACAGCTACAGGACCGACGCATACTAAACACACCGCGCACACATTCAGAACCACAGCTGATACATACACACACACAAATAAGCAGCACCTTGTTGTCAGTTCATCTGCAGCAGTTATTATTCATACTACCACACATACACATACACACACACACCAGCAAACAGTACACACATCTCTGACGGATAGCGTTGGCTCACCAGCTCAGCCTAAACCTCTCTCTGTCTCTGTGTTTAAATTCAACTTGAGGTGGAATGAGGAGGAAGGGAAAGATGAGAGGAGGAGGAGAGAAGAATAAACTTTAACCACATGTTAGACAGAATGTGATGACACAATCACACACACAGATGCAGAGGTTGGCTCCGTTTTATTATGCAGTGTAACAGATGAGCTCTGCAGGATGTAAACGCTCTTCGCCACTTAAGGCATTAAATAGTGTTTTCCCTCCTTACAGTTTTGTTATTGTGAGCACCAGCACAGGGAAGCTGAAACCTTTCTGCTCTCTACATTAACATCATATCAGTTTCTTTACCCACACGTGTCATTTTGAGGTTATTCGTTTAGGACTTTAATTTGCACGTCTCCTTCGAGAAACTCTTGGTCTCCCTCTGCTCCACGCTGTGGAAGTAGGTCAGTAACCCCCGTCTGCGTCTTATCTGAGGAGCTGATAGGACTGGGTGGTGGAGGTGGGGGGTGGAGGTGTTTATTTGTCCTCAGTACCCTTATGAACAAGACCACCACCCCTCCTCCTCCTCTGCGCAGAGAGCAGCTCACACTTCAACAGGTGCCACGCCGGCGTCGATCCCACCTCCCTCCTCTTAAATCAAACAGGACGGTGCATCCTCACGCTGCAGGCTTCGCTGCTTCTTTCAAAACCAACAATTTACCCACTGGAGGGTTCCTAAAGATTTGATCTAATCATGGTTGATGGGTGCAGAGTGCAGCCACCTGTTAGTATGTCAGCTCTCTCTGTCATCCAGCACAGTCACTGTCAGCCAGAGGAGGTTTCACATACCTCTGGAAAGTGTGCAGCTGCTGGGACTGAATCTCAAACAGTTCACACGTGTCCGTGAAACCCGACAGAATAGATAGCTGGAAATCAACACCAGAGCATCATGGGTCCGCTAAAGTCATCCACTGATCAGGTTCTCTATTATACTTTTAAAATCAAGTAATTGCACCGCCTCAGTAAGTAAGTAGATTTTCTGTGATCGCTCCTCCTCTTCTCTCCTTCCTCTTCCGTTTCTGTTCACTTTCTCTTTTGTAAAGGGTTGAGCCCCCCCACCCTCAGTTCGCATCTAAAGCTGCTTGTGTTTGAGCCACAAAGTCCAGTGTTATTAGCAGAGATGTTTCCCATACATATAACACACCTACACACACACGCACACACAGATTGAGCCCCGTTTTTGTTAGTTTTTAGTTTCCAATTTGTTTTGTGAGGAAGTTAAAAAATGCTGTACATGTTGTGTAAACTGTATGTTTAGATTTCACTGTTATGTCTTTGAGTTGGTCGGAAATTTGACTCTTTTTTTTCTGTTCTTCTCTGTAGATTTGCTTGTCATTGTTTTTGTTTTTCTTATTTATGTTAATGAAGGGAGGATACCAATATCCAAAGTCTTACTTGTTCATGTGGCAGCAGTTTAGTAGATTATACAAATGGAAAGCAGTTTCCATCAGACTGATGAGTTAGGACATGATTATGCTTTTTTTTTTTTTTTTGACTTGTGACACATGAATATCACTCTCTCTCTTTCTCTGCTTTAGTAGAAAACACATGCATTGAGGTTGTTTGTGTCAAATGTTTCATTTTTGTAAGAAAAAAAACTCCTCACACCTACATCAGATCAAAACAGTCCAATTTGCTGACTCTATTGTCGTTGGTCGCTCAATCAAACACACACTCATTATGTATACATTAGCATGTACATATCATGAGAAAGTGCAATAAGAGCTTTCACAGCTGTCCTCCGGTTCCCAGATTTCCAATTTTTAAATGGATCAGGAAATCTGCAGGATCATAAAAAATTGTGTAATTTCAGGCCAAAAAGAAGAATTAGATCGTTAGGAGATGTCCTCGTCAAAGCCCATAAAGTCTTTGTTACATCTGAGTTCATTTTAACACTAAGAGCAGGTTGTGTGATTGTTATTCCCTCCTATTTAAGTTTAATTTTCAAGTCATTTTTCCTGTCTTTTTCAAGCCTTTTAATGAAACCTGCAGATTCTCTGTTTTAACCAAATTTATATTCACCTGATACTTATTGGGCTTCATGTCATGTGATCACAGACCACTGAAATGTCACTGTTAGAATCCTCGATATCTCTCTGTCATTTTTCTTCTACTGATCAAACATGCAACCAGAGTCTGAGTGAATGTGGCGTGAAGTCAAGAAGCTTCCACTGTTGATCCAAAACAGTAACAATAACAAGAACTGATGTGTGGATATAGGAATCAGATGATAACAATATCGAAGCATTATTTTATTTATTTTGTTTTTTCTTATCTTTTTAATTGATTAACGACTAGCTGGTATATCAAAGGGGATGTATAGAATTTTAGATGTGAACCATTTTGACAAAAATGTGACAAAATGGCAGACCTGCTGTATATACACGCAGTGGCACAGTACATAGAGATGTAGAGGTTTCTGTTTTTAGCATGGACTAATGTTTTCGTCTGTCAGGCAGACGTTTGGGTAAATTAAGTATCTGATGTACTGTTGTAAAATAAATGTTTCTGATGCTTCAGAGTCTCTTTCTCATTGTGAGTTTCTTTGAGTATTAAGTGAAGGTTTGTATTATTCCCTAACCCTAATGCGTGACGTGTTGTGTTCTGCTGTGATAATTAATGTTAAAGGAAGCATTTCAACCTTGAAAACAAGAGGACCCAGTCTATTTCCCTGTGGTGCACCACAAGGCGCACTTATCAAAACAGCAGTATGTCATCTTTTATTCCATTCATTCTTCATCCTCGTCGAATCCTGGTGCAGACATTACCCACAATGCAACCTTGAGTTTAGCCTGAGATGTGTGCATGTTGTGTTAGTAGTGGCTAAAGTAGCCTGGAGACTGTAGCCTTAAGCAAATATGAGTGGAGGATTTCCACATGCAGTAGCACTCCTCTAGTTTAGTTTAGTTTATTTACCGTAGTTTAATACAGGACAGTGTACAATAGGCTACCATTGATCAATTGTATAGAGCAACGAAAGGATGGTTGTACCAGATTTAGCCTCAGCAGCTAATTTCCATCTGTAAACTCATATATAACTCATATATGTAAAACAAATGGAATTGCCATTCCGACATTTGCAGCCCTCAGTTATAACAGAGATTATTATGAGTTAAATTTCATTGGTTGATGATACGTCATTGATAAATATCCTGATGTGTAAATTTATATCAACATATTTAGATGTCCTGTGTGGGACATCACATGATGTACCATAAGATTTAAGTCATGTGAAATGGCTGTCTCTTATTTTGAAAATCTTTAAAATAATTCCTTTCAAATATTTGTTAGCTACCACAAAACATAACAACAGATAGGCTATAATACTGTGATAATGTAGCCTATAGTTGTCTAATGAAAACACTTAAAGGAGGCATGTAGAATACAAAGGGGACCAAGACAAGAGCCTCGTGGAACTCCACAGGCTAGTTAATGTAATATGTTACAGAGGTTTTAATTGTCAGAAATACTGTAAATAAATTAATAGTTAAGTCTGTAAACCTGCTCACTACTCCATTTTTGTGTGTTAATGTAAGTTTTATACACAAAAAAAGGTAAAAACATGACTTGTTACAATAAACAGTTTATACTGTGAAGTTATTGTGGTGGTGATAATTAAACAATATTAAAAGGCAGCATTTAACACATTTGCGGTACACTGTGTGTGTGTAACAGTAGAAAGAGCACAGCCTGGCATGGTCTTAATCCGTCCACATACCAGCCACTGCCTGATATGGTGTGTGTGTTGGGATCATTTTAACGGCACTGGGCTGAAACCTGACACACACACACACATCCATATGTGTCCTCTCTATCTCTCTCTCTCTCTCTGTCTCACCAGGACACAAATCGTTAGGTAGCGTGGAAGCCGCAAAAACAACCAAACAACAGTTATTGTACAGAACAAGACAAATCAAATGAGGGAAGAAGAGTATTAGAAGCAGACGAGAGAGACACAGGGACTGACTCTGTCCTACTGTCCAGACCAGGCAGACTTAACATCAAAGGCTTGAGGGGAAAGCTCTGAGACGAGGCTACAAGCCAGCTCCTGCACTTTAAACTTCATTTCTTGAACTGACTGGTGAGGGTTTGACTTAACTGTCCTCAACTTCTGGATTCTTCAACAGTGTGGATATCTGTGATTTTTCCCTGGACGTCAAGAGATTCTTTTCCTCAGCTTTTAATCCCGCCGGCAGCTGATGTTTAAACTGAGTCGGATATTTCCAGTGTTGCCCTCTGTACAGGCCAGCAGAGTCAGGCGCAGCTTACTCAACGCTCGAGCATTAGGATAGACTAAGTCCTGGAAACATCAAATAAAACTGCAGCTCACTGAAGTTCATCATTAAAAAAGGATTGTTTTAAGTCCACCTGCCTAAAGAATCACATTAGAGACCAACAAGAGGAATCAGACACAGGTGCGAAACTAAAGGACAAGAGGCTGAACCTTCACAACCCCAGTCAGCAGATGGAAAGGAAGGTGAGTAATCAAGTAAAAGGATTTATTATCATCATTATCATCTGTTATTTACATTTTTCTTTAATCTTTATTCCTTTGTCAACTTTTCCATTTGTAAATCTTGTCATGTCATGTTTTGCCTCTGTTTTCTCTTTTTTTCACGTGTTACATGGTGACATTTACTTTTCGCCCATTTTTAACAAACTTTCAGCACATTTTTAGATTCATTATTTGGGCATCCACTGGTATGAAATGATTAAGCTCATGTGTGGATAATATTCTGATGGTGCATTTGCATTCAGGTAGCCTACTGTCATGTTCGTGAAAGTTTTAATGTCTGATGGCTGAGATGAATTTGCTTCATGAAGCATGTTTTGGTCAAATCAAGCCTGAACCAAAACTGCTCAAATCACTGTACACACACACATAAAGCAGAGTTTGCTCCCACAGAATTGTGTTTTCATTGTAGAGATATTAAAGATTGAAAAGATCACATGGTTAGTTATGAGACTAAATGGCACAATCATAAAAACATGCAGTTTTATGATGATCACACATTATCAATATCATAGTGGTTATGTGAAGAGCAGTCTGTTAAATACACTGACAAAGCAGCTCTAGATTCTATATTACAACTGTTAAAGGATCAAAGCCTGAGTCCACAGAGAAATGCACACAACTTCTGTAACTTTGTGATGTCACAACGCAGCCTCCACTGTAATGGTGCGTTCCAGGCAGGCTTTTGAACCCGTAAGTCACAACTTCAAGTCACCAGTTACGACTTTAGCGTTCCAGGCAAGTTACGAGTTACAACTGGGAGCTGGGAGTACATCGATCTAGTACAAGTTCACAGGTGGGAAGTTACGAGTTTAACTGTACATTCCAACGGGTAATCATAGGAACAGGTCGGAAAAACACGAGTTACAGGTTGCCTGGAACGCACCATAAGTCACATCCCAAGCCCTGCCCTAACCTAGAGTACCTGAAATCTGCTGTATTTTTATTGGAACACTCAGCCAATCAGAAGAGAGGCTCAGATGAGGCTCAGAGTGATTTCTCTCCTCATTGGCTCATTGACCTTTTGTAACCAGCACTCACAGCCAAATATAAAATGAAAGTGTAGTGTTGTTTTTTTTATTCTTAAAACTGCAAATGTATCTCCTTATGTCTCAAAGGAGGTTAAATCGAAAGCAACTGGACTTAGTTATTGAGAATATGCACAGGCGTATCTCCGTATGGTTAAAAACACAGGAAAGGTCAAATATGGAGTTAAAGGGACAGTTCAACATTTTGTCTATTGCCATTATCCCTATAGTCATAGCAGTAGGTTCATTACCTTTAATTATCAGTGCATGTTGTTTTAAGATCAGCGGGGCAGAGACGTGAGCTGCTCAGTGAACACAATGGAGGTGAATGGTACAGGTCCCCTGTCCCTCATCAAACTCATCAAATACACAATCCAACAACTCCAAAACGCTCTCGCAGACAAGTTGTGACCTGCACATTCACCATGCTATGGGATAATAATGTAACATTACGAGACAGAGTTGTTTTCATGGCAAATGCAGCTGGAACTACATTCCAGACATGGCAGGTGGGCGGAGTGATTTTTGAAAAGCGCAAGTAGTTCAGACTATTTAGATAAGATAAGATTACACTTTATTGTCAGATCACTCTGAAATTTGCTTCATGTGCCGTAACGTTACGTAATTATACATGATTATTTCATAGAGTGGTGAATGTGGAGGTCACAAGTTGTCCACGAGGGCGTTTTGGCGTTGTTGGATTGTGTATTTGATGAGTTTGATGAGGGACAGGGGACCTGTACCGTTCACCTCCATTGTCTTAACCGAGCAGCTCGAGTCTCTGCCCAGTGGATCTCAAAACAACATGCACCGAAGTATCAAGTTAGCGGTCTCTAAAATGTCAAAAGCCGGCAGACTGACTGCAGCAGAACGAACCGACTGTGAATCATGTCTGGTGTCGACAGGAGGAGGTGAAGTGCGGTGGAGTGGCCATGTCGCTGCCGGCCGACCTGAGCTGCCTGCAGGGCGGCGGGGGAGCAGATGCTGAGACCTCGCTGTCCACGCTGGAGAAGCAGCTCATCTGCCCCATCTGCCTGGAGCTGTTCAACAAGCCGGTGGTGATCCTGCCCTGCCAGCACAACCTCTGCAGGAAGTGTGCCAACGAGCTGTACCAGGTGGGAGTCAGGCAGCACACATGTAGGCCACCACTACGAGCACAAAAAACCTGCTTTCACTGGCAGATTATCCTACTTATTTCAAGTGAAAATTTGTTTGAAACAAGTGAAAATTATCTAAAACAAGTAAATTTTTAGGTGATGAGTCTTATTTTAAGTGGAAAGAGATTAGTTTTGACTAGAAATTAGACATTTTGACAAGAAATAAGGCAAAATTCTTGGAAAGATTTTGAGTTTTTGCAGTGTAGTGGCAATGTACACATGCATGTGTGCTTTTGTGTATGTGTGTGTGCGTGTACAATGGATTATCAGTGTCTAAAATGGGATGTGAGGATGTTTCAGCGGCATTGTTCAGAGTGTGTGTGTGTGTGTGTGTGTGTGTGTGTGTGTGTGTGTGTGTGTGTTCTGTCCCCTCCACCAGTCATAATGGCAGCTGTCCTTTTAGAGATTGAGATCATGATTTTTTAAGAAATGAATATGTGTTAGTGACCACAAGTTGTAAAGTAGACAGTGAAGTAGACGTGTGAATCCGTTCAAACTGGTTCAACATGATAATAGTATCATAATTCACTTTATTCAAATGTAAATGATTGAACATTCATCCACATTTTGTCAGACACTGTATGCAAAGTGGTACTGAGGTAGTCAGGTGTTGCTGCATGTTCTCTGAAGACAGCAGTAAGAATTGATACATACACTGTTGCCCGTAAAGTTGGAATAATTTTGTTTTCAGACACATTCCTCTTTTTATTCCTATTATAAATGTTAATTGTGGTTCAATTTTTGCAGTGATCTGTTTAGAAGAGATTGATCAATAAAGTTCTGAGAAGATATACATTTTACTTGTCAAGAATAAATCACATTTCATTAGAAGAAGTAAATTAACAATAGAAGAAATTCCCTCACAATGTTCTATAAACTTGCATAGGGTCTTTAATCCTGGACAAAGCAGAAGCAATGTTTTGGTCTATACAACCTTCGTCAGGCAGAGTTGAAGCACAAAACAGACTCAAATGGACAACACACAAACAAAAACAGACTATTAGAAGCAAGGTGATTAATCACTGCAAACTGTGTGTGATCAGGTGAGTAAAAAGTTTAAACAGAAAGTAGTCAATATCAGAGAAACATTAATAAAAATTAAACAAAACAAGACTCGAGGAAAAATTAAGGGTACACTGTATATCGGTATCTAAGCTACACAGGTAGATGTAACAAAGAAGGGGACTTTTTCTAGTGAAATGCGCAGGTCACAACTTCTCAACGAGAGCGTTGTGGAGTTGTTGGATTGTGTATTTGATGAGTTTGATGAGGGACAGGGGACCTGTACCATTCACCTCCATTGTGTTCACTGAGCAGCTTGCGTCTCTGCCCCGCTGATCTCAAAACAACATGCACCGATATTAAAACTAATGAAGCTACTGCTATGACTGTAGGGATTATGGCAATATAGGTGAATTTGCCAAAATGTTGAACCATCCCTTTAAAACAAATACCTGATATAGTTTAAAGTAGCAGTAGTAGTTTATCAACCAACAACAGCATTTAAATTCTACACTCATATATCAATAATCAGGACTTCAGAGTAATTATCTAAAGAGGGACACTCAGTATTGAGCGAGTTTTTACTTAATTACAGAGCCTTTATTATGCTGTTTTACAAGATTGATGGTGAACAGGCATTCACCATCACTGTCAGTACATGATGTTGGTGTGCACTCTGATCCGGCTGGTGCTAAACAACAGGCATCAAGTTGAGCTTGTGTGTCAGTGACTATGATGCCACTAATGACGTAATGACATGTACATAACTTGAAGTTGTAGACCCAAACTGTTAGGGGACTCTTCGGAATCATTATCAACAAAAATCACATACAGAAACACAGTGGAAAAGTAAGAACGAAAAGACAAACAAACATGAAGACATTTTACATGTGTGTGTGTGTTATCATGTGTGTGCGATCTTTCACATGCGTGTTTTGCATATGTGTGTGTGGTATGGATGGAATGGATGGAAACCCAATAGACTCATGTTCACGACCTTTGACACTGAGAGCTCTGCCCTGTCAAACACACTCACACAAACACACACTGACATTAGTGTTAGCAGTGGGGGGAAAAATTGATACAGCATCGTATCGCGATATATTGCATGGCAATGTTGTATTGATATACAGATACCAAGTATCCATCTGAACAGACTAAGAAGTTTATCTTACAGTTTTTCACCATAGTTAAAACACATTTTTTTTAATCCTGCTGTCCTTTTCTCAGAATTGTTAACACAAAACTCTTTTCTCAAACTACATTCACAAAACCTCTGATTCTTTTTGCAAAACCAAACCATCGCCTCAAGATAGTTTTGCCTGAGCTCAAAATTGAACAATGTTTTCAGATCTGTGGTCAAAACAGAAACACAACTGAGCAGTCATTAGACACTACACCAAAAATGAATTAGATTTTTAGCAATTCGGAAAAACTGTATTAGGAAAAACAGATGTTAACAAAATTTTCATTTGGAGTTGAAAAAAGCGGTAATACTTTTCTTGACTGATGGGGGTGCATAGCACATTCATGAGACCTTCATAGGGTGTTGGTAATGCATTCACGACAACTTCATAAGACATGACTCAGCATTCATACATAAAGTTACACTGCTATGGAATAACGACGTGGGAATTTCATGAATAGCTTATGCATGTTATTTTGGATATCACTTTACAATTCGGTTAGTGAAGGCTTCATAAGGGCTAGGAGTTATTCGTATTGCAAATGATGCTATCACTGCATTGGTTTGGTGTCTGTACAACTGTGGGTGACAGGAACAAAGCAAACAATGCATAAATTCTGAATACATGACATTTTAATGAAGCCTTTGTACACTATTGCAGTGAAATACTCAGAGTTGGTATTTTTGTCCCAGTAGGCCTACTTTCAGGTGTGATCAAAGGACTTTGATAACACACTATGCATTCGTGACTGTTTTATTACGCCCTCATGAACCATTGCAACAGAACGCTGAATAGGGGTATTTTGTTTTTGTATTTCCCTTATGCATTAAGGGGACAGGGGACTTTTTTTTTTTTTTTTTTTTTTAATGTCCTGCTCGTTACTCCATAGCGATGTAACCAGATGTTTAATGCTGAGTCATGCCTTATGAAGCCGTCGTGAAACCATAAGGAATGTCATATGAAAGGTCTTATGAATGTGCTATGCACTCACTCAAGTGTTACCAAAAAAGCTAATAAACCGCAATATATTGCAGCAATTGGCAATATTTTTAATATTGCAATGATATCGTATTGAGACACAGGACAGGTATTGTGATAATCGTGACTCCCACCCTTAGTTAGTATACATGCAATAAAAACATGGAGCTGTCACTGCAGTGGTTTAAAATTGCTCTTGCTCTGATAGTTGTGATGGACAGCTAGCTACAGTAGCCTAGCATAAGGTCTGAGGGTTTACAGACCACTAAAATCTGACCACTGGATTGGTCAAGGTGCTCCCACTGTGTGTGTGTGTGTGTGTGTGTGTGTGTGTGTGTGTGTGTGTGTGTGTGTGTGTGTGTGTGTGTGTGTGTGTGTGTGTGTGTCTGACCAGTTCTGATCCCTCAGTCAGGCCCAGCAGCAGCTGAGGCTTATTAAAGCTGCTATTTCAGGACACGTTACCCCTCTTACCCTTCCCTTCATCTCTCTGCTCACCTGCCCCGCTCTTCACTCGTCCGTCTGACTCCCTGCTTCTCTGTTCAACCCAAACTCTCAATTCCCTAATTGGTTTCCACTTCTGTACTTTTCTCCTGTGAATTCTTGTTTTCTGTTGCCGTCATGACTGAACAGTCTGTCCATGTCTGGTGTTTAAGCAGCAGTGTGCTCCTGCAAGGTATACCTCCATAATGATTATGGATTACATTTAATGAGAATACCAACTTCAGTAAATCAAGATATATGAATATAGTGAAAAAGTTCACTATTGTGACCTAATGGTGTCACACTCTAATCAGCTAATGAACTCCAAACACCTCTAAAGGTTTCTGAGCCTCTGGTTCAGTAGCTACACTATCTTTGAGTAGACTGCTGACCTTTTATTCTACTTTTCAGATGCACCTGTATACTAAAAATAAAGCAGAAGCAGAAGTTAAAGCAGAAGTAAGCGATCCGGTCGTTTTGGCTAACTTCTTGTCAGCCGATGGAGTTAGCAGTCCCCGCCCTCGTCATGGATCTATTGGTCCTCGTCCCTACGTCACCACGTTCACGCGCATCCAGGGTTCAAAATTAGCGGTCGCCAGTCGCCAGTGGCGACTAACTTTGATGCTTTGGCGAGTAATGAAGCCGGCTGACTGGCCACTCTGGCGAGTGAAAAAAAAAAACTACTTCGTTGTTGTTACTGTTCCTCCCGACCCGGCTGTGACGCTTGGGTTGTGAGCCGGCGCACGTGTGTATTCCTCTCTCTTCAGTCTGGTGTTTGGCTGCACTTTCAATAAGAAAAGTTCCATATGAGCGCGATCAGCTGAGACAGAGCACAGTGGATGTGGCATTGATCAGATATCGCAGCGCACATGTTTCTATTTAACGGCAAAAAAAAAAACATTGCTCCAATTTTTTTGGAGTCTGATAAATACGCGATCGCGACGATCGAAACGGCAGCTTAAACCCCAGCTTTATTAGTAAGTGACTCCTACTGCTGGAAAAAAAAAGCAACAAGAGCAGTGGGGGGGAAGCTGCACAGCTACCGCGCGCACCGTTGCACGTCGCTCCAAGAGCCCGGTGCGTCCTGTCTGCAGCGGAGACACGGCCACTGAGATGCTGAGTGAGGGGACCGTTCCCGTAGCAACGCGCCTTTTAATGAATCATTTAAAAACCAAACACCCTGAACAGCATGCCTAGTAGGCTACGAGAGGGAGAGACGGCTGCAGCAGTTAAAACGAAAGTTCCTCGTCCCAGCTGTCGCCCACTCCGTCCGTGGCCGACGTCTTTTAAAACAGTGTTTCCCAACCTTGGGGTCGGGACCCCATGTGGGGTCACCTGAAATTCAAATGAGGTCGCCTGAAATGTCTAGTAGCCTAATTGATGAATTAAAAAAAATCTGACCAAGAAAGGTTAGGAACCACTGTTTGAAAAGACACCTGGGTTTTTTTGGAATGTACTTGCATCTTTCAGCACTCACAATGGGCTGATATAGGCTAAATGAAAAACTTTATATAACTTGTTGTGCTTTTTTGATGAGCAACGGCAACTAGAATATTCAAAAACTGTCAGAATAGTCAATAAACATTTACTTTCTTTGAAAATTAAGTTTAAAAAAATATTTTATTTAAAAACTTTATAACCACTTTCGGTATTCGGTATTATTCGGTTATTCGGCCAAGCGTTTTGACTTTATTCGGTATTCGGCTTCGGCCAAAAAAATGCCATTCGGTGCACCCCTATGCACATCTATGTCCATGTAGGCTACATTTATTGTCTGATCTTCCTTCATGGTGCACAGTGTCAGTCCTCCTGTGAAACTTTTAGCTACTAAATAATATGACTGAAGGCAGTGGAAGACTGCACATGTCGACACACCCCCATGAGTTGACGACATAAGGAGCTAATAAATAAATATATATAAATAACTGATAGTATTATTCGGTCAAGTTCTTGTTATAGGTTAATGGTTAAACGGTTAACCATGTGCATCCCTAAAATAAACCTTTTAGGGAAAAAAGGCAAACTTGACTCCTTTATTCCACACAAAAATATGCTAATAGCTATGATATGTGTTAAAAATGCTTATGAGTGTATTATAACAGTTCAACACAATGAAAAATATACAAAACAGCTATACATAATTTTTGGCCAGTAAAAAATCTTTCTGGCCAGTAGATTTTTAAAGCTCACTAGCCAGTTGACCAGTGAGCAAAAAAGTTAAGTTTGAACCCTGCGCGCATCCCTTGGCTGCACACACAGAGAGGACCGCCCCTTTATGCCGTTCTCTCTCCTCATTGGATAAAGGTTGTAGGATACAAGGAAAGTTTTCTCCTCGGCTTACAGCAGAGCAGAGTGACTGACAGACCCGTGTTTCGAAGTTAACACTCTATATAAGTGCAAAAAAAAAAGAGTTCCACCGCACACAAAGGGGTCGTATAAACACTTATTTATTTATTTAAAAAGTCAAGCAGCAACGCGTTTCACCTGTGTGGGCTTCATCAGGCATCTAGATAAATAAGTGTTTATATGACCCCTTTGTGTGCGGTGGAACTCCTTCCTTTTTTGGGGGGGGACTTTATTCCTGACACCACCGGCACCATTGTGAGGTTCTGATCTGTGCTGTGCAAGGCAATCTCCTCCTACTCTATATAAGTGATTGCTGTCAGCAGATATAGCTATTTAAGACTTATATTAACACAAACATTCCGCTTACTTCTGCTTTAAGTGAATAATCTTGGGTTTTCTCCTCTGGCAGTATCGTTCTGCCAGTTGCTGGGATGGTTGCATCCATTGCAGTAGACACTGTAGTATGTCATCACAGGTTATATCCTATAGAGTCCATGCATCAAGATTTTTTTTGGATATTATAGTTCAAGGTAGAGTATGAGATCCTGGACAAACGGTTAAAGCTGGCTGCATTTTAGAAAATACACAATTTAAAAGTCAGGTGGCAGTTTGACAGATGCATCACAAACCAATTAATTATTTTATGGTGCCCAAAACGATTGGATGGTGTTTTTTATAGGATTGTTTGATCCACAGGTGACTGACATTTTAAATTTTTGTGAAAAAGCATTAAATTTGTAAGCATGAAGAGGATTTCAAGCAATGCAAAACAAAAAAATGCTCCAGAAAAAAATCAGTAAGATTTAAAAAGAAAAAAGATTAAATATTTGTTGGATATTATAATGTAATATGTCACTAGTCCTCTCATGTGATTTAAAAATGCAACCTCATTCCACATTTACAGTACTCATTTTTCATTTGCAATTACCCACACGGAAAGAACCTATAGGTTTTAATATAGGTTTGAATATATGTGACATACATAAAATTGGCCATTTTCATATACGCATATATGCTAATATACGTATATGGTGCAGATAAACTGCATATAGGTTTCATAGTATATGCGCATATATCCTCATGAGGATATACAGTATAGGATGCACATATATGAAACCTATATGCAGTTTATCTGTGCATATATGCAGCATATACAGTATGCACCATATATATTAGCATATGCATATATATATGAAAACAGCCAATTGTATGTATGTCACATATATTCAAACCTATATTAAAACCTATAGGTTCTTTCCGTGTGGGTAGAAATTGTCAGGCTACCACAGCAACAGATGAGAGTCGCCAACACCAAGTTTCATTTGTATATTACGTAATCCTACAGCTCAATGGTCACAATCTAACCTTAGTTTCAGTGAGTGTGTCATAGAGCAGTATCCAGGCCTGAGTAGAAAAAAACCCCTTGACAATGAATGAACTATCTCTGTGACTGAGACTCTCCACAACAGGAGCAATGTGAGTAAGGTCAGCAGAGGCGTCTGAGATATTTTTACCTCTTTCAGAGACTAGGACAGCAAGTTAAGGTCACTCAGTGTGTGTGTGTGTGTGTGTGTGTGTGTGTGTGTGTGTGTGTGTGCTTCAGGGTGTTTACATGGAGGGTGAGCAGGGGGTTTTCAGTAGAAGTGTCCTGAGCTGCTTTGACTTCATCTAGGGAAACATTAACATTTAGAAGATCATACACATTCTCCACCACTGATGATGATAATTATGAAAATCCCAGCATGCCGCTTTGCTGTATGACAACCAACTCCAACTGCTGAGTGTTGAAAGACGCACAGCTGATGTATCTTCTCTACCACCATGCAGCCCTCCCTGTTCCAGGCTCGGACCACTATGATGGTGAACAGCGGTCGTTTCCGCTGTCCGTCCTGCAGACACGAAGTGGTGCTGGATCGCCACGGCGTGTACGGCCTCCAACGAAACCTGCTGGTGGAGAACATCATTGATGTCTACAAACAGGAAGTCAGCAACAAAAACAATGACACGAGGTGAAGAGAGAGAAACGACGCACGATGAGATGCATTTTTTTCTCCCACAAACCGTCGTCTGGATGTGTGTCTGAAAACGTGATTCCTCTTCCATCTCTCTCTCCAGCCCCGCCCCTCTCCCTCCACCTCCCTCTCTGCCCACGTGTTCCGATCACGAGGGTGAGAAGGTGAACATCTACTGCCTCACCTGTCTGGTTCCCACCTGTTCTCTCTGCAAAGTGTTCGGAGCGCATCAGTCCTGTCAGGTGGCTCCTCTGACAGACGTCTACCAGCAGCAGAAGGTAACAGAGCTGTGTGTGTGTGTTACTTTAAGAGCTGCTGCAAGTGCTTTCCCAGTGATACTGATAAGACCCTAACATATTATGCCCCTTTTCCACAAATTAGTGGAAATAGTTCCCAGGTGTCTTAAAGGGATAGTTCACCCAAAATTCAAACTCATTATCTACTCACCCTCATGTCGACTAAGAGCTGTGAGAATTTTCAGAGTCCTCCGTCCCTTCTCTGAGTTACGGGGGGGTCTGCGCAGCAGTATTTGTCCATATAATGGTTGTCAATGGATACCAACTTTCTTCGTCCAAAAAGACACACCAAAAAACATCCAAATACCTCCATACTGCTCGTCTGTAATGTCCCTCTTGTATTGAAGCCCCGACATAAGAAACTGTTCCGCCGGTCCGTGCAAATCACGCGAGATTTGCACTGACACAGGAAGAGCAGTGAACCGAGACACTGGGAGCTTCCGCTACAAACAAGCTTAAAACATAGACTTATTTATTTTTTTTCGGAACAATTTCTCATGTCGGGGCTTCAATACAAGAGGGACATTACAGACGAGCAGTATGGAGGTATTTGGATGTTTTTTGGTGTGTCTTTTTGGACGAAGAAAGTTGGTATCCATTGACAACCATTATATGGACAAATACTGCTGCCCGGACCCCCCCCGTAACTAAGAGAAGGAACGGAGGAAATTCTCACAGCTCTTAGTCGACATGAGGGTGAGTAGATAATGAGTGAAATTTGAATTTTGGTTGAACTATCCCTTTAAAGACATGTATGTGACATGCTTCAGTCAAAATACCCCAAGAATCAAACATCACAGCTCAACTGCCCTGGTTTCAGTGTCTGTCCTTTTAAATGTTAATGAGCCACTGCTCGCCCCGCCCCCCCTACCCGTACCAGTGCTCACAGGTAGGGGTGGTATTATGCAAATTTGAAAACTGATTTCACTATCTTATGTCAACTGAGGGAACAGGTCATAAAACAACATAGATTTCATCCTCAAGAGCCTGAAAATTACAGATTTCTTTGGTCATTTCTCACATTTTGGGGGCCAGAAGGCGAGCCAATATGTTAAAGAGCCTTCAAAAAAGGATATTTCCATAATATGTCCCCCTTAAAGCAGAAGTAAGCGATCCGGTCGTTTTGGTTAATGCTGCGTTCCAGGCAGTAAGTCACAACTTACGACTTTGTAGTGTTCCAGGCAACCCACTCGTGTTTTTCCGACCTGTTTTACCTGTGAAAGTCACTATAACGGCCACTCGTAATTTCCGACCCGTGAACTCGTACCAGATCGAACTGGTACGACTTCACAGGTCGGAAAAATACGAGTTACGAGTTGCCTTGAACGCACCATAACAGTCCTCGTCCCTACGTCACCACATTCAGGCGCATCCCTTGGCTGCACAGCCCTGCATGCCGTTCTCTCTCCTCATTGGATAAAAATTGTAGGATACGAGAAAAGTTTTCTCCTCGGCTCAGAGCAGAGTAGAGTGACTGACAGACCCGTGTTTCGGTCCAAACACTCTATGTAAGTGATTGCTGTCGGAAGATATAACTATTTAAGACTTATATTAACACAAAAATATCGCTTACTTCTGCTTTAATGTACACAACCAGTAAAAACTAGGGAAACTTCATAATAAACCAATAAAACAAAATTTGAAAAATACAGATTAAATAGAATTGTATTGTTTATCCACAGTCATATGAAATATTAAACATTTCTATTAAAGCAGAAGTAAGCGATCCGGTCGTTTTGGCTAATGCTGCGTTCCAGGCAGGCTTTTAAAATGGTAAATTACAGCTTCAAGTCACAACTTATGACTTTGTAGCGTTCCAGGCAACCCACTCGTGTTTTTCCGACCTGTTTTACCTGTGAAAGTCACTATAACCGCCACTCGTAACTTCCGACCCGTGAAGTCGTACCAGATCGAACTGGTACGACTTCACAGGTAGGAAAAACACGAGTTACGGGCTGCCTTGAACGCACCATAACAGTCATCGTCCCTACGTCACCACATTCACGCGCATCCCTTGGCTGCACACACAGCCCTGCATGCCGTTCTCTCTCCTCATTGGATAAAAACTGTAGGATACGAGAAAAGTTTTCTCCTCGGCTCAGAGCAGAGCAGAGTGACTGACAGACCCCTGTTTCGGTCCAAACACTCTATGTAAGTGATTGCTGTCGGAAGATATAACTATATATATTATATTATATTATATTATAGACTTATATTAACACAAATATATCGCTTACTTCTGCTTTAATGTGAAATCTTGTCTGGATTATTGTGGCCATTACTTTCTGAGGTCACCATGACTTTGACCTTTGACCTGTGGCTACAAAGGTTTATTCAGTTCATCTGATCCTTGGTAAAAAGTCAGATTTTGAAGAGATTCCCTCCAGGAGCTCGACAGAAAGACTTATGAGGTTGGAGTGACTTTGACCTTTCACAACCTAAAATCTTATCAGTTCATCTTTGAGTGACAGGGGGTTAAATTTGAAGTTCCCCCAAGGCATTGCTGACATTGCACTCCCAAGACTGTTTTATGAGCTCACCAAACCCTTGGCTTTTGACCCAGTGAAGCATTTTTTATCAGACTGAACTGATCACACTTTTTTTTTTAAATGGATCATTTCCCTTTTGTTTGTCAGGATGAGCTGAGTGGAGAAGTCAGTGCTCTGGTGGCAGTCAACCATAAAATCCAGGCTTTGATCGACGAGCTGGATGAGACCTGCAGAAACATAGAGGTGAATGGATGTTACCACGGCAACAGAGGCAAAGATATTAAGTCTAACAAAAGTAAATATCGAGATGAAAAAAGATTTTTTTTAAAATCTCAGCTTCATTTTTTTTTAAATTCTATTTGCCGTTTCATAGATTGTCCTGACAGTGAAGCCTCAACTCTTTATTCTAGTGTTATAAATGCTTTTGTTCTTATGTAGGCCTATATGTATGTGTGAAGGCTCTCTTGATGACAGCATATTTCTTGTTCCATGCACAACCACAGAAGAACGCTCAGACTCAGAAACAGAGTGTGTGTGACAGGTTCAGCAGCATGATCTCCATCCTGGACCAGAGACACAAGGTGAGAGACACTTCTTCTCTGTGACCTCTCTCTGCTAACATCATAGCCATAGTACTTATACTTGTACTTATTACTCACATACTATAATATTGCATATAAAGTGCATTTTATATGAAGCTACTCAACATGCTGAAAGTCAGTACATGATGAACATAATGTAGTACATCTTGGGTCTTCAACGTTTTTCAGGTCAAGGACCTCCAAACTGATGCAGAGATTAAGCAGGGACCCTACCCCACTGCCCCATTGTATACAATTGTGTTTAGCATTAAATTGGGCCTAGTGCCATTTACATACCTTGTTATTGCGCATTCAAGCCATTCAAATAATACACAAGATCATATCATGTTTTTGTTTTAAACATGGACAGGTAAAGTGAGTAGGCGGCCATGTCACTGCCATTTATAAACAGACCATGTTCACAATGTCTATCAATTACATGATAATCATGCCAACAAGCTATTCAAATTGACATTTGTATTTCAAACATAAACGTGGAAACAAAAAAATAATATAAAATAATTGTCTAATCAACCCATAATTTTGCGACCCCCTCTGCAGTAATTCCACGGACCCCCTGTTGAAGACCTCTGTAGTATATTATTTTGCAATATATATAACAGCAGTAGAAACAGTAGCAGCAGCAACACCGTCTTCATCATTGCATCGTCACCTTGCAGGCTATGACACAGCAAATCAGCTCTGAGCAGGATGAGAAGACCGGCAATGTCCAGGCGTTGGTGCGTCGCTACGGAGACAGCATAGAGGCCAACACCAAGCTGATGGAGAGAGCGACGAGCAGCATGGAGGAGACGGACCTGGGAGCGTTTGTGCAGGTGGGAGCTGACGGACAGGTCCTGAGCACCAGAGTGGTCCGAACCTGCGGAGACGAGAAAGTTTTGCAACAAATACTCAGGAGAAGGATTTGGGGGGGTGGGGAGGATGGGGGTTCTGTTGACAACTTGTTGGGTTAGAGATGGGAAGGAAGTGTGCGAAAAGTGAAGAAAGTTAAACATACATTCTCATACAGTATGAACCAGTGTTGGTTTACACGCAACAGGAGGGAAGAGAAAAGAAGATAAGAGATAAAATTGGAGTCGTTGCATCATGGGAAGTGTAGTGTCTGGTGTTTCTGGTGCTTTACACCTAACAAAACTGTCATAACAACAAGTCATAACCTGTCAAATGTCTGTGTCTGAGGTTCTCTCTCTGTCCTCTCCCTCCCTCAAGAACTCAAGAGAGCTGATCACAAAGTGAGTATCCTCCTTCCTTTATATCATGTCATCACATCTTATCGTGGTTTTAACCTTCTATTATGTTTTTCCCATCTCTATTGTAGCTGCCTGTCTCCATCTCTTGTCTTCTCCTCCTCCTATTTCTCCTTTTCTGTTCCCTCACATTCAACCATTCCTCCCTGAGCTTGTTTTCTCCCCTGTCCTCAGAGTGACCACAGCAACCAGCTCCTGTCCAACCGAGACACTGAAACCAGGTTATGAGAATTTGAGCCCCTACAAATTTAACTTCAGCAGACAGGAGAGAGCTCTGAAGAGCATAGACTTTATTAAAGGTAAGAAACGGGACTATATGATGTTGATACTGGGAAACTTTATTAAATAAGTCTCATATTCAATTGCACTGGAGGATACTGAGCTGTAAACACAGTTTAGACTGATTTGAAATGTTTGATGTGTTTCTAAAGACTGAACTGTCAAGTTCAGATGTCGTCAACACAGGCTAACCTGATCTCTCCAGGATGTTTTTATTTTTTTTATTTTAGGTCTACTGTATGTTGACGAGTCTTGGTCCATAAATCATTTTGTGTTGCTAACTAGTGAGGAAGCTCTTTTTTTTGATGTGTTGAAACATGTTATGCATTACTTTATTATTATTATGGTTATTATTTTAATTACATTTTTTATTAATGGCCAGAAGTGAACATAATGATGTCAGAGTGAAGTTTATGTTTATTTGCACGATTATAAAAGCAACAATAAAAGTAGAAACCCACTACGGGCTTATATTTAAACCTCACCTATAAAAGCAATTACACAAATAACAAACCAAAACTACAAAGTTAACTTTGACATTCCAGATATAAAATGTCATTTTATCCTTGTAGACGTTTGTATTGTAATTTGTGCATGGTCACAGTGACCTCAGTCTTTGCGCTCTCATCATCAGCATCTACCCATATAGCCTAAATGAATGCCACATTTCAAGAAGTTGACTGAAAACACAAAGCTACTGACTAGAAGCATAAAAAATATTCTGCAAAGTCATTTTAGATGAAGCACTGTGGCATTATTGTCTAAGAGCTGAGAGGGAAATCTTCTTGTATCTCTTCAGTTTTGGAGGAGGTTCCTGAACCAGAGGTTGAACCGGAGCCAGAGGAACCCAAAGAGCCCACAGAACCAAAACCCCATCAGGAATCCTCCACCCAGAACCTGGACTCTGTTGTAGAACCAGATAAAGAGACGGTCCCATCACTGACATCGCCACCAGTGAAACCAGAACAGACAGCAGCAGCTACAGCTACAGCAGACCTGATGCCAGCAGCTCCTGAGCTGTTGACAGACTCTGTGGAGGCAGAGCTGCAGCCAGAGCCCCACAACACCAACCTGAGTGATGAAGGATCAGGTCAGATGAAGAGCGGGACGGAGGAGCAGAGAGACAAGGCTGTCAAAGAGACCAACATCTGTGAACATCAGGATGGAATGAGCACGCAACAGGTACAGTACCCAACCTGCTGTGAAGAAGCTCACCTGTACACACAAATACAGAAAACTGTTTTACAATACATGAGCTGCAAATACTCACCACCACACAACAGGAGTGCTGATTGCGGTCCACATATTGTTCAATACTTTCTGACTTTTGAATAAATGCTCATGGATTTACTGTAACACAGACAGTTGAGTTACAAGTCATCCCAGTCCAGCCCGTCCCTGGAAACACTTCTGTTGTCGTCTGTGCTACTTGCAGCATGTTATTGTGTTGACTGTTGTCTTCTTCAGTTGCAGCTTGTTGAACTGTGAGTGAGATGTTTAGTGAGTTAGTTGGGAAGTTAGTTTGTGAGTTAGTTAGTCAGTCAGCCGGTCAGTCAGTCAGTCAGTCAGTCAGTTAGTTAGATGGTTAACGAGGCAGTTGATTAGTGGTTGGTTGGTTGGTTGGTTAGTTAGCTAGTTAGTTGTTTAGTGAGTTAGTTGTTTAGTGGAGTAACTGAGTAGTTACTAAGTTAGCTGGTTGGTGAGTTAGTGAGTGGGTTAGTTAGATAGTTAGTGAGTGAGTGAGTGAGTTGATTAGTTAGTTAGTTAGTTACCATAGTTGGTTAGTGAGTGAGTGAGTGAGTGAGTGAGTGAGTGAGTGAGTGAGTGAGTGAGTGAGTGAGTGAGTGAGTGAGTGAGTGAGTGAGTGAGTGAGTTAGTTAGTTAGTTAGTTAGTTAGTTAGTTAGTTAGTTAGTTAGCTAGTTAGTTGTTTAGTGAGTTAGCTGTTTAGTGGAGTAGCTGGGTAGTTACTAAGTTAGATGGTTGGTGAGTTAGTGAGTGGGTTAGTTAATTAGTTGTGAGTGAGTGAGTGAGTGAGTGAGTGAGTGAGTGAGTGAGTGAGTGAGTGAGTGAGTGAGTGAGTGAGTGAGAAGGTGAGTTAGTTAGTTAGTTAGTTAGCTAGTTAGCTAGTGAGTTAGTTGTTTAGTGGGGTAGCTGGGTAGTTAGTAAGTTAGGTGGTTGGTGAGTTAGTGAGTTGGTTAGCGAGTGAGTGACTTGATTAGTTAGTTAGTTAGTTACCGTAGTTGGTTAGTTAGTTACCATAGTTAGTTAGTTAGTTAGTTAGTTAGTTAGTTAGTTAGTTAGTTAGTTAGTTAGTTAGTTAGTTAGTTAGTTAGGTAGGTAGGTCGGCTGGTCGGTCGGTCGGTCGGTAGGTAGGTAGGTAGGTCGGCTGGTCGGTAGGTAGTAGGTAGGTAATCAGGCTGTTGGTTGGTGTGAAAATGAAGCAGACACATGTCTCTCACTTCACCTCCCTCACAGTGTCTGTCCTTCTGTCTCAGAGGTGAAATTCTTCTTTTCCTCATGTAAGCTATTTAAAGGACCACAGAGCCCATTAACTACTATTTATGTGTGTGTTACATCACCTCAAACAGAGATTTGAAATTTGCGGTAAGTGATCCTTCTTATAAAGCATCATGTGGCCTCCGGGTGTACACACATTCAGTCCAAAAAACTGTTATTAGTTGTTTCTGCAGCTTTTAGCAGGACCCTGAAAAAATAATAATAAAACCGTTTATTAGGTCAATAGAAACCAAAAATGTCACCTGGAACATAAATCATCACCTGTATCTCAACAATCTACAAAGGGCCAGGCTTTGGAAAAGGTACAGCAGTAATAGTTAATGGGCTCCTTTATCTGTCTTCCTTCATATATCAGTGTGAGGGGCGAGGGGCAGAAAGTGACGCATGTGACTGGATGGCACAAAGAGAGACAGAGAGAAAACAAGATGAAGACGAAAAGGATACCCAGATGAAGGAGGAAGAAGATGCTACCTTTTACCCCAGCTGGTACAGAGCAGACGGCCGGTGTCGTCTTAGTCCTGCTCTGACGGTCAGAGGTTCCCTGTCAGAGGCCTCGGCCCGGGCTGAGCCTGACCTCCAGGTCCAGCCACAACCTGCACGGAGTCAGGATCCACAGCTCCCAGAACGGGCCACGTCTCCCCCCGGACCTGCTCTCTGTCACCTGTTACCCCCACTTTCCACTCAGCTTCATGCTCAGCTTTGTTTCCCTCCTTTTCCTGAGGCATCCGATGAGCACGCTGGTGCTTTTGTGCCTGTTCTCCCGGTGCAGTTCACACAGCAGACAGCAGGTAGTGCCGGTACACAGGAGGGAGCTGAGGAGGACGAGGAGGACATGCAGGGCTGGGTGTGTCTACCTGTGACTGTGGATAAAGGTCACAGTCTTTTGGAGGGCGGTTTTGATCTCGGAGATGGTAGTTTAGACTTTTCTGATGTTAGCGACGCTACGCTGACCGTCCCACCTGAGGAGACCGGTTCAGGGAAGGATGAAGACGACTTTAAGCTCAGCGATGGAGGAGAAGATGCAGGAGAGCGAGCGCAGTTTGAGGAGGATGTGTTAGGTCTGAACAGTGCTTCGGGGTTGAAAGACAAATATGATTTTGAAGCTGAGATGATGGACGAGGGAGGCATCCAGCCTGAAGATGGGGGTGAGGTGATTAGAGATGACTGCTCCACGATGAAGAAGGACGCTGCTGAAGCAGCCCAGGAGGACAAGTGTGAGGTGAAAAATGACACCCTGGATGCAGGAGGTGATGGTGTGGAGAGTACGCATAGCTTAGCACAGGGAGGTGGAGATGCAGCGTGTGCAGAGAATAAACAGGAGGATGCGGAGAAAACGGAGCAGCCTGAAGATTTAAACACCAGCAGGGAGAAAAGTGAATCTGAAAGTGTCTCTCGGCAGGTCAGTGTCGGCCGGTTTAAAGGGATAGTTCTACATTTTGGTAAATTTGCCCATTGCCATAATCCCTATAGTTTTAGGAGTAGGTTCGTTACCTTTAATTGTCGGTGCAAGCTATTTTTAGAACGGCGGAGCAGAGCCGCAAGCTGCTCAGAGCTATGGTATATGGAGGCTAATGGGATTTCTTGGGTTTCCCTCATCAAACCTATCAAATACACAATCCAACAACTTGAAAACGCTCTGGTGGACAAGTTGTAACCTGCACATTCACCACATATGAGATAATAACAGTACGTTACGAGACAGAGTTGTTTTCTTGGTAAATTCATGCAAAACTGCTGATGCGCATTCCTATCGGGGGCAGTTTTTCAGCAAGCAGTCTCTGCATTTGCCTCGAAAACAACTGTCTCGTAACGTTCCATTATTATCTCATAGCGTGGTGAATATGCAGGTCACAACTTGTCCACTAGAGTGTTTTGGAGTTGTTGGATTGTGTATTTGATGAGTTTGATGAGGAAAACCAAGAAATCCCATGAGCCTCCGTAGCGTAGCTCTGAGCAGCTCTCGGCTCTGCTCCGCCGTTCTAAAAACAGCTTGCACCGACAATTAAAGGTAACAAACCTACTCCTAAAACTATAGAGATTATGGCAATGGGCCAATTTGCCAAAATGTTGAACTATCCCTTTAACCTCAGTCATCGTCACAATCATCATCTTCATCTTCATCTTCATCATCATCGTCATCATCATCATGGTTGCCATCATGGACCAGGCTCTTGCACTGATCACCTTCCTGCTGACGTGGCTACTCCTCAACACTGTCCTCTATGTAGCTCTTGTTGCTGTTTCTGTTCTGCAGAGTCACTTTTTGAAACTCGGCTGCAGCTGCTTCAGCTCTTTGTTCTGTTTGTTGTTAGGAAGGAGGAAGGACAGAGGGAGAAGTGTGCGAAAATATATTTCACCCCAAAAATGAAATACACTGGCCTGGTTTCAGAGCAAAAAACCTCTTTTGAGCATCACTGTCTCTCCAGAATTTGCACGTGTCTCCAAACACAAACTTATTACTGTGCTAACTTTTCAACACTGTTCAACAGCGGCCTATCCCATCAGTCTGAGTAAACCCTCATCATCGCTATCAAAGACTCATGGGAGCTGTAGTTGTTCTTCAGCCCCATCTTGAAATGACCGGGTAGATCAACACTGGTTCATAAAAGTTTCGGAACAGCTGATGAAACCGACTCTCTACGAGGAAACCAGCTGAGTGTGATTTCCTCACCTCCTACTTCCTTTTCCTAGTAGCTCTTCTCATCAGTGTTTTTGTTGCATCGTCTCTCCATCTCTTTCTTTCCTCCTTCACCCTCAAATCTTTTCACTTTTCACATCCCGGCATCCTCTCTCTCTTTCCCTCATCTCTTTGTGTCTCTCTCCTGTATCGACCATCTCCCTCATCTGCCTCTCTCTCTCTCTCTGTTTCTCTTTTCCATCCCCTCATCTCTCTCCAGGCTGTCACTCTGCTCTTCTACCTGTTGGCCTTCCTGGTCATCCTGCAGAGGGTTTGGGTTTACATCGGCTGCTTCATTTGCACATAACACCAGCAGGAGACACACCCATCCTCACTGCTACACTGCTCAGGTACACACACCTGCCTGCAACACCATTAAGTGCTGTCTGAGGCTTTTATTCTGGAAAAAACTAACTAACAGAATAACTTTGAGTGTGGTGAGCCTGTGGTTTATTACATTATTTTCAAAATTAGATGCTAATTTTTGCAAACAGAAATAACCACACTGATTAATGCTTGGTATTATGATCTGAGTTAATCTGGATTTGTACTACCACTACTGTTCTTACTACTGTCCTCCTAATACCGTGTGCCTTTTTAAAAGAGAACTTCTGTTTTTATTTGGGTTTTATTCTATCAACCCAAAACATTACATTTTACCTGTGATGCTTCCTGTAAAAATGTATTTCCACAATATTTTTACACAACAAACATTGAATTAGCACCTTGTTTTAGCACCACATATATGACTGTTCACTTGCCAAGTTTACTTTTTCTTACCATATGCTACATTAATCATCGCTTAATTTCCTCTTCACAGAGTGGCAACACTAATCTCCAGTAGCTTAGATCATACTGAAAGATACAGAAGACCTGTAATAACATATTTTACTTTTCATGACATATTTACAATGATCTTCATAAAACAGATCAAACAAGTCCTTTAATAAATAACAGCAGCAGTTTACTCTTGTCTCTGCTGACCCCTTGTGGCTAAATTTTGTAGTTACAGTTTAAAATCAAACTCTTTCTTTCTATTTTACAATTGAAATAAATCAAATCAAAAAATAAATAAATCAATAGATAAAACTTCCCAACTTATATATGTATATATTATTTTGTAATATAGTCTTTGTTTAGTTTTTTTAATACCACAGTACTAACAGGACCCTGTGTGTGCTTTACTCTCAACAAGTTCAGTCATAGACATTTCATTTCTTTTTGTCTGCAGTTTGTTGCATGTCTTGTCAATTGTGAATTTGGAGCAAACAACCCCCCATACTTGTCAGCTTTGGGTAACGCACTCATTGAAACACAGGGAGTTGTGTGCAGAGATTGTAGCTACTCAACCAGGTGAGTCATTTAGATGTTGAGTGTTTCTGAGTCTTCTTGCGTCACAATTAACTAGTGCAATCCCAGTATTTAGGTGTCTATGTTTAGTTTGCGTCTTTTTGTGTTTGTTTTATGTCCAATTTTAGTGGGACTTGTGTCTTTGTGTGTTTTTTGTGTCCCTGTGGTTGTTATGAATATATTTGGTTGTTTTTCACTCCTTAGTGCCCTAGTTATTTCCTGTACAATATACAGTAATCCATGCATGCATATTAAAACTATTTCATCAGAGCACAGACATTGTAATTCAAGACTGCAAAATAATTTGGGAGACACTTAGTCAGCCATTTGTTGGGGTCCCACAGTGTCATGGACATCCATATGAAACTAACCACTGTCCCACTTTGTTCCAGATGGAGATTGAGAGCAGGGGTCCTGCTACGACCACTCCTCCCCTCTCCTCCTCTTCCACGTCGCCCTCCTCCTGCACCCTGAGCAAGGCTCCCGGTCGACCCAATTTCTGCTTCTCCTGGTTAAACCCCCTCCACAAGAAGAAGTAGTCCAGGGAGAGGAGCATCTGGAGATGAAGTAGGAAAAAAAAAAGATGCACCTCACTCCAGAGTGGGTTTCATCAACTCAGACTGACAACCTCAGACTCTTCAGAGACTTCAGTTTGACTATTCTAACCGTTTTGGTTAAAATATTCATCATATCAGAAATACATCAGCACTTCTGTGTTCTGTGGACAAAACAGTCAGATCTACTCTGGATATGAGTATCAACAAAAAAAATTGAGATTTATTTTATTGTTCTTTTTTTCTTTTTTTTCTTTTTCTTTTTTACAGAAGCTGTTGCCCTTTAAGCCAAAGGTCTTTACAGGCTGTAGTCTTCTGACTTTCAGTAGCATTAGAGAGCAAGAACACTGTAGAAACATTATGCAGCAGCAGGCATTAACTGTATTTTAGTAGCTATAGTTGTAGTAGAACTAGTAAGAGAAAGTAAATAAAAGTAACAGTAGTTAGTTGTAATATTAGCAACAGAAGACGAAGAGGTTTCAGTTTGAGTTTTTACTGTAGAACTCTGAATAGCACAGGGACAGAAGAAGTGGTAATAGGTGTAATGATGTTAGTGTAGGTGTGGGTAGAGATATGTTGAGATAGTCACCGCAGCATTTTGACGTTTTACTTATGAACAAAATGTAATAATTCGGGCAATAGTATTGCTCTTAAACATCAACCATCTTGTGTCATGACAGACTTTGGTAAGAAACATTCTTATGTACAACCTGTTGTTGGGTAATGGCGCCGATTTCTGTCAGAGGAAATTAAATGTTTAACTAGAGAATGCATTTCCTGAAGGAAATACGGGTGAATGCTGAAAGCTGGAAGCTGAATGAGCTGGATAAATTGATAAAACAATGCTGAATTAAGTGAAGAAACTGCTGAAGCAATCTTGAAGAGATGAATCTGAAGAGTAAAAGTAAAACATGTAAGAAGGAGGCTGTATGAAATGGTTGGAAATTACTTGAATTGTTTATTTATTTATTTATTTCGGACATGTTAACTGAATCAGACTTCATCACACACAATTTCAGTTACACAATACAAGCAACATGACCGAAAGGGAAAACGGGAGAAGCATAAAGCTTATCAGGTTGTTCAAGATTGTTGTTGTTCAATTGTACTAATCAAGATTAGTATGAAGAAACTGAAAGTCTGAAGTCTACTTATATATATTTAAAATTGACAGCTTGAAAACATTGTTGAACCATTACTAATATAGATGAAACAATATCTGAAGAGTAAAAGTAGAACATGTAAGAAGGAGGCTGTATGAAATGGTTGGAAATGACTTGAATTGTTGAAGATCAGTATGAAGAAATTGAAAGGCAGGTTTATTTAAAACTGTTGTATGTAAGGTAATAATTAAATTGTTATTAAATTTAATAATACTTTAATAACCATTAATAATTACCAGTTAATAATTAATAATTTAATTAATAAATTATCAAATTATAAATGTAATAATTCGGGCAATAGTATTGCTCTTAAACATCAACCATCTTGTGTCGTGACAGACTCTGGTAAGAAACATTCTTATGTCCAACCTGTTGTTGGGTAATGGCACTGATTTCTGTCAGAGGAAATGAAATGTTTAATTACAGCCTTTTACTGGTGAGCTGTTACCATAGTCCCATATTAGAAATTAGGAGAAACTATAGTTCCTAATGTGAGGCTCAACAGTGGAATAGTAGTGGGAGTAAAAGATTGAATCAATGGAAGTTGTAGCAGAAGAAATAACAGAGAAGGTGGAGTGTTATTTTATTAGTTGGTTTTCTAACACAGAGAGACCCCGGGCATCCAGCTAGAACCAGTTTGACCTGCTGGTGTTGGACTCAAGAAGTGACTGATGTGATCTTGCTGCAGGAGCTCTCTCTGTGTGACAGTTCAAACTAATGCACTTTTGTTGAGTGTGTGAGCACAGTACAGGACAGATGTGGTTTTGGTCACTTGCTGTGTGTGTGTTGTTGTACACTGCCCCAGGGCCCATGATGACCACTATGGTTCACTGTATGTTGTGTATGGTTTTGCTTCTTCTCTGCTGTCATTTCAGACCACAGCCACTCCCACCTCACCTTCACAACCAAGCGACTCCCCCTCCGCTCACCTCTTTATCATTTTCCCATTTACTTCAAAGCACTGGTCCATTCCCACCCACACTCTGCTTGTCTGATTCTCCTCTTGGATTTTTGGCCTGGCTCTGCCACCTGACTTCCTGTCTGCCCCTGCCTGCTTTTGTCTGCTGAGCCTAAATAAAGGTGTAATGTTTGGAACTTTTTATTGTTGTGTCTCATACATTCATTAACTGTAATTGTAAAAACCTGTAAGAGTTTTGTTTTACTGTTATTGATTTCAGAACATTTGTAATCAATCAAATTTGAGAAAATGTATCTTCTGCTTCAAAACATCTGCCCCATGCAGGCTCCTTTGGAAATTACTGTGGCCACAGTGTGGACAGTGGTTGCATGGACATTTACGCTGACACACACACACACACACACACACACACACACACACACACACACACACACACACACACACAGCTAGATTCAAAATCAAAACAAAACAGAAAGCACAAAACATCTGGACAACACCTGTTTCTGTGACGTCACCCCGCCATGCCGGAAAAGATTCCCAAAAATGACGCATAGGTGAGCAGTCAGGAACATAACTTCTGAAACGAGCCTTCAAAATAAAATATTAAACCAAAACAGGGCTCCAGCCCAGCCTAAACCTTAGGAGGCATAGACCTATATTTTATTTTGCAAACTATTCCCATTTATATTTCATTATGGGGTGCATCGCAGTCATATTCTTCAAGAAAGCAGAACCTACATGGATTATTAAAAATTGTATAATGCAGCTGGATTAGAGCTCCATTCGTTTAAAAATGTTTTGTTTTTCTGTTGTTTAAACTCAGAACATTGGAAGAGCTCAACCTTTCCCACTCTAAAGATTGCACTACCAGTCATAACCCTATTGATCTGCATTGATTGCATCTCCACTTGAGCTAGGATCAAAAAATTACTTACAGCAGGGTGTAGAATGGTGGAATTAAGGAAATGGCACGAAGATGTCTACTTGATTTACGGATTTATTTATTTTTTAAATAGGAGTTAATGTTTTCTTTAAACATTTTCTTAATATAGGTACTGTAGCCTATGTCTGACTTGTTTCAATGAAAATGATTTGCAACTGGAAAGTAGTAGCCTACATATGGTGAATTAATCTCAGTGTTGGGCACGTTTCTAAAACTGTATTGTCTTACAGTAAGCCTACCTCTAGGCTATAGGCTACTTGTTATTACTTTCCCCAAAATGCAACTGAGTAGTCTAACTGAATTAGGTTTAGCCTACTACATTATAAAAGTAACGAATTAGCCCATCAGGGAAGGTAACTATTGCGTTACTTATTACTTGGACTCGTTATTCCCATCACTGATTAAGTTTTATGGATGAATAAGCAATTCTTCAGGCTCGCGTCATAATTAGGCGGAGTATCGTGGAGCCTTTATTTTGAAACCCCTAACCGGATGTGCTTAGCTGGCTGTCGGCTGCTCTGGCTTCAGTGTGTCCCTGTCGACGACTTTCTCTGAGTGGGAGCAGTCACTGAAACCAGGAAGATTTCTTCACGCTGAGTGGAAAGCACACGTCACCAGTCTGCTCTCCACATCTTACACCAAGTTAAACTTTGTTCTCAGAAAGGAAAAAGGAGTTCCAGCTCTGTACAACCGACGCCATGGATCCCGCCGGCCAAGGTAACGTTAATTGTTAGCTTAGCGTATGTAGCTTAGCTTCGTGTTCGAGTTGCCCAAAACAGTTCAGATAAATGCAGCTACCGCCAAATAGCGAACACACCCGTCTTCTTGTCGCTTTGTTTGTGTTGAAGTTTTATATTGTAAGGGATAATAATGAGTCCCAGTGAGCGTGCAGCCGTGTGGACAGGACGGGCCCGCTGGTAAATGACAGGGACAGCAGCAGCAGCAGTGAGGAGGAGGAGAAGGAGGATCGTGTTACTAATGTTACCAACTTCCCTGCACACTTTCATTTGATAGCACTGACAGTAATTCAGCTAAGAAGCGAACAATGTCACCTTGTCTATCTTCCCGAGCCCTTCGCGGCTTTACGAGCCGCTCTTCTTGGTTGTAAACAAAAACCTTGATGCGAGTCCGAGAGTTAGCACTTTGTTTTGGTGGTTTTTAAAAGCTGCCATCCCTAACATTACCTGTTCTTTTACACCTGATACAGTATCGTGGGTCTAAGTCAGTGTTGGTCGCGCAATAACAGGATCTAGACTTGCTGACCAACTGAGCACAGTAGCTGCTGCCTTATCATTGTCACTACTGACTGTATCGATGGTGCTTTTCTGCTCCCTTCAGATTAAAGGAAGACATTGATTGTCTCATCTTAACTGAGACAGCAGTCCATACGGAGGGGACAAAGTCTGTTTCTTATAAGTTACAAACAATGGGCACATGTCTGTTGCCTCATCATCATCATCATCATCATTATTTGTATTCAAGTTATGTAGCACTGTATTTAGCTTATGTTTAGGTTGTTCCTTTTGCACTGGTAGTTTATAATTTTATTGTTTTAGACATCGTAGGATATATTTTATCATATACTTTCACTTTGTATTTTATATATTTCCTTTGCACATCTATCTATCTATCTATCTATCTATCTATCTATCTATCTATCTATCTATCTATCTATCTATCTATCTATCTATATGCCCACATCTAAGACCAACAGAAACCTGAGACACAGAACAACAGCACAGATCATCAGTGCCTGTAACTGCACCATCCAGAATGACCACACACGTCAGGGTGATGAGATTTATTGCAGCGCTATTATACTGGACCATAGTGGTGTTTGCTACATGGTCATTGGCAGCCAAATGAAGGCTGTTATGTGCTGCTGGAACCCACATGCTAATGAGACATCCAGGGCCGTATCCTGTAGTCTGTAACATTGAGCGGCCGTGATAGATAGTCATATTGTATCAGGCTTCCTGTGCCTCAGGATCAGAGGTTTTTAGGGGATGATTAAGGTCGCCTTCGTTGGCCTGTCTCAAACTATGACTAACCGGAAAGAACTAGGACATGTCTGTCTCATTAAATTTTGCTACTACTGTTTCCTAAATGATGCCGTGAAACCTGAAAACAGGATTTTGGCAGAACCGGGGACTTTTTCCTGACTTGTACATCCTCACCGTTGTTATTTTCTTTAAAGGGATAGTTCAACATTTTGGCAAATTGGCCCATTGCCATAATCCCTATAGTTTTAGGAGTAGGTTTGTTGCCTTTAATTGTCGGTGCAAGCTATTTTTAGAATGGCGGAGCAGAACTGCAAGCTCCTCAGAGCTACGCTACGGAGGCTAATGGGATTTCTTGGTTTCCCTCATCAAATACACAATCCAACAACTCCAAAACAGTCTCGTGGACAAGTTGTGACCTGCACATTCACCACGCTATGAGATAAAAACAGAACGTTACGAGACAGAGTTGTTTTCGAGGCAAATGCAGAGACTGCTTGCTGAAAAACTGCCCTCGCAGGAACACGCATCAGTGGTTTTGCATGAATTTACCTCGAAAACAACTCTGTCTCGTAACTTTCCATTATTATCTCATAGTGTGGTGAATGTGTGGGTCACAACTTGTCCATCAGAGCGTTTTGGAGTTGTTGGATTGTGTATTTGATGAGGGAAATGACAAACCTACTTCTAAAACTATAGGGATTATTGCAATGGGCCAATTTGCCAAAATGTTAAACTATCCCTTTAAGGAAATAGTTCATCCTACAAGAATAATTAACAGGTGTTTGTCATGTGCCCTTCTTTTTCTTTTTTACAGAGCTGTCAAATTGTGCAGACTTTCTACTGTCATGCAAAGACAGAGAGATCACAGAAGAACTGCAAATTCCTTCATCTACATCAGCATAAAAATAGACCAGAATGCAATGCAACGGCGGAGGGGGTTTTAAGTGAGGGGTGTGGCCTTTATCACATTCACGCCTCACTGTTTACAGACTGGTTAGACGGCTAGCTGAAGAGACACATTTTTAACCTTTTCATGCAACTAACCTTTGATTGGAAGTTGCAGAGCTTGAAATGACTGGTTGTTGTCGTTGCAAAGCCTTCTGGGAAGTGTAGGAAATGGCTATCCGTCAGTTTAAGAATGTCTGAAATAGACTATTTCCTTAATCTCAGGAAGAAATTATTATTAGATTTTTTTTTTTTTTTTGTCATTCCTCTATCTGTTATGAGCGCTGCCGTCTCATTTGAACTTCACTGCTGTTATTTTTGTGGGCTGGTCTGAATCACTCTTGGCTGAATCAATATACCCAGAGGGTGGAGCCATCATATCTCCTGCCAGCCTCAACACAGATGTTACAGCTGAGACTCAAACACACAGCGCAGTATCTGCAGATAATGAGAACCTGGCTCATCACACTCTGTCTCTCCCACTGTGGACCGTTGACGTCTGCTCTCACGTGTTGCGCAAGTCACTGAAATCTTCCGTCACGCTTAGAAAAGTGAAGGATTTGGGGAGTGGGATGTCTATATTCGTCTGTTTTGTTGTTGCTGCTGTTGTGTTTTTTTGCCCTTTTTTTCCTCTTGTTTTGTTTTTATGTTTTCTGATGGAAACTCTAATTTAAAGAAAAGAAAAGTGAAGGATTTAATATGAAATGTCTTACTGCCTGACCACTAGTCTGGAAGTTGATCCATTTGTAAGCAGTGTGGGATGTTAGTGTGCCCGCTGTTTGATTGTCCGGGCCGTAACAGCATAGGGTCTATATTTAGCCACGTGTTTTCAGGCAGTGCCTCCACTTTGTCTTTTCTTTCCCCTGTTGTGTCCATGCCAGCTCTGTGCCCGATCCAAGCTCCTATTGGCTGCCAAAACCTCCGCTAGTGTCCTCAGGTGAATCATGACGCAAGATGCGCTCAGAGTCACTGAAGTGGTGACGGTGGCATCAGACCAAGACATCAGTGGGGAAACTTTAGTTTACAATGAATAAAGACTTGGGTTTTTTTTGTCTTTCTCTTACGGTTTCATCCTGCTGTGATAAAGGCCGGCCAGAATATTTTTCAGGCAACCACACGATGCAAAACAACAATCATGTCAAAGTGAGGCTTCAAGTTGACAATAGAAAGATGCTGACAGGGCGAGTTGGAGTGTGATATGTTTGTTTTGGTGTTTTCTGTAGGACCCTGCAGGCCTGCTGCTCATCACACACTCACTTTGACTTAGAAAACCTAAATCAATCCATCGACTTGATGCTCAGCTGAGATGCACCGGTGCTCATTTGGCTGCCATTTCTTTACTGCGTTTCAACTCCTTTTTTTCCCCCCAATACAAAAAACTGACCAGGAATGAGCAAAATTGACAGTGGCGTAACTAGTATCAATGAAATGTTATCAGTTCCCATCCATAGGTTAGTGCTGCTCAACTCCTGCCTCTGCTATTCGTCTCTTTCTCTTCCTGTCGGAGAATCTCCTGCTGGCAGCCCAAGCCACTTCCTGCCTGCAATTTCTGGATGTTACTGAAATAGATACTGAGAGGGGCCTACTTAGAGTCAACCACTGCTGGCTTTTAACATTTCCACCGGTCTAAGTGTGTATTTGTTTGCCTCTCCATTTCCCTCGACCATTACCGTCTCCTGTTCCCTCACCCCATCCTTCTCACTTTCTCTTTCTTTTTCTCTCCCAGATATCAACCTAAACTCTCCCAACAAGGGGCTGGGCGTGGATCATTCTGACAGCCTGTCCGACGTGCCGGTGGAGGGGGCAGTGGGGAACTCTGTCAACCCTCTCCCACCCGGCCTGACGGAGGAGGAGGCCGAGGAGCTGCGCATCGAGCTCACCAAGGTAACGTCCAGGTGTTCCACAGCGAGCAGTGGTTTTCATGAAGTGAAGTCAGTTTAATGTATACACAAGTGATCTCAAGGCACTTTACAGATGCACAAGGTCTAAACCGTCTCTTTATAATATCACCAACAGAGACCCAACAGATCCCACCAACACCAAGCACATAGTGGTGTGCGTTTGGTGGATATGGTAGAAAAGCTCTTAAATAGAGACTTCATTGTTTATTAGATATAATTAAAAACATTCTGAGATGTCATTATGTCTAAATTTAGAATTCATCTATTGCATTTTTCTCCCATTATATCTTCATTAAAAATAAACATATGGGGCTGCTAGATATAGCAAGAAAAAAGCTCTAAATGTATTGATATATCAATATTTTTTTTGACTGTAGTGCAGTTTATTTGTTTGTTCTACTTTTCATACATTTTCTCTGTCAAGTCAATGCCTTGAATTAACATCTTGGGATGTTTGACATTTTTCACAATAGTAAAATACAATAGTCTCCACAAACATTTGTATTTTTTAAATATATTTTTATTGCAGTGTTTTTCAACCCTTGGGTTGGGACCCCATGTGGGGTCATCTGGAATTAAAATGGGGTCGCCTGAAATGCCTAGTAATCAATGTAAAAATTTACTGATAAAAATATATTTAAAATTATGATTAAAACACCACACACAATCTCAAACAACTGTATTCTATACTTTCACTTTCTCAAATATAAATCGAGTTCAAATAAAATGCAACATATAAAAATATCTGAGCGGGTGCATCTTGATTGACAGGGTCGCCAGAAATTTGTGATGTCAAAATGGGGTCACAAGCCAAAAAAGGTTGGGAACCACTGGTAGAACATAGGACGAACAGATAAAAGACCCCCACCCCAAAACTAACAAATAAAACATGAACAGGATCAGCTAATCACATAAAGAAATAACAAAGGCCACAGTCATGAGAATAAACTAAACATGCATATTTAAAAAAAAAAAATGAAAAAAAGAAATGTACAAAGTGAATAGTAAAATGAGAAATACACACAGCATCTTTTTAAACACGTCTCCCCTATCTTCATTATATATATTCTCAGTCTCTCCAGGTGAATTTGCCATTTCTCTCAACCACAGGTCGTACGTGGGTGCGACTCCACAAACATTTTGACTTCCTAATAGGCGAAGCACACCTGTTGTAAATAACAATAAAAATGGCTGGGTTCAATTTGTTGCATCACAAATACACATTGTGTATCCCAGCCTCTCTTTGCCATGCAGCAATTTAAATGGATTACAACCCAGTGAACTCATCAGTGTCGGCCTGACAGCACGAGACCATCAGAATGAAGGCAATGTTAGGAAGTTTGAAGAAACAAAGCAGCAGCTTTTCTTTTTTTTTTTAGAGCACAGTGAAGATGTATGCAAACATGACCCAGAGCAGAGAGGCTGATTTGACTCATCCTGCACTGGATGACAGCAAATACCTAGGCTTCTCTTGGTGGGAGTAACACACCTTCCCACTAGGAATTAAGAAGAGAGGCGGGCTGAAGTTGATGTAGTGAAAAATTGACGAACCTCCAGACTGACCCCTTCCTGCTTTTTGACTTCAGGTGGAGGAGGAGATCAACACTCTGCGTCAGGTCTTGTCAGCCAAAGAGAGACACGCCACAGAGCTGAAGAGGAAACTTGGACTCAGCCCGCTCAACGAACTCAAACAGAACCTGTCCAAGAGCTGGCAGGACGTACAGACCTCCAACGCGTACGTATCAACCAGACTCCTCACACGTGTAATTTTTTGAATCCTTCAGTTGTTTAACCAGTTACAGTGATCACTCGAGGTTGAATCAAGATCTGTTTTGCACAGTCAGTCACATGGAGTATTGACGGCACACTTCCAAAAACTGCTTTTGATTGATTTGATGAGTACAGACGTGCAGATTGTACCCCGTAACGGGTACCCGTTAGTACCCGTTACTTTTAGATGTGGACTCAAACTTTAGTGTCATGTTTTGGCAAAAGATTAGAGATCAGAAAAGCCTAGAAGAGAACCACTCACATGCATCTAAGATTATTTTAGAAGGTCAAGTTTTGGGAAATAGCTTGAGTCAGACCTAAATAGCGACAAGTGACATCCTTTTACTGAAATGTTGACGTTGTCGACCAGTTTGTAGCCCTGATAACAGCACAGTGAGATGACTCCTGGAGTCGTCCCTCCCTGCCTGCCGTCAGTCTGTGATAGTAACAGTTATCAGAAAGAGCCAGTCCCAGAGTGACTCACACTATGGTGATTCACGTGGGGTCCAGAGGTCTTTACATCACACAGGATGATGTCACAGCTATTAAACAGATGAAACAGAGTCATCGGGTAAGGTGCTCTGTGATCACATCTAGTAACCCACTGTGATCATCACAGATGTTCCAATGGGAGTGTTTGGTTTTTTCTTTTCAAACGTCAGCAGCTGCTCTGTTCGTGATGAAACTCAATGGTTTAAAATGATTTATTTTAGTCAATAAAATCGAAACATGTAATAACTTTTTAATTCATTGAGCTGCTGCAGTTTTCAACACAGAACACAGACTTAAACCGATCAGACATAACATCATGACCGCCTGCTTTATATTGTGTTTTGCTGCCAAATACACAACAAACGGTGCTGCACTGTGTGTTCTGACGGCTCTCTATCAGAACCAGATGCTCAGAGGCTCTGACCCAGTCGTCCTGGTTCAAACTGGATTAAATCCTCACTCTGCCCATTTTTCTTGCTTCTGACACATCACCTTTGAAGACAACATGTTCACCTGCTGTCTAATACGTACAGTATATCCCACCCACTAACAGGAGCCATGATGAAGTGTTATTCAGTGTTATTGACTTCACCTGTCGGGGGTCATAATGTTAGGCCTGATCGGTGTATCAGATTTTCCACACAGTGTGACTTTGATGAATGTGAACAGGAAACCCTGTCACTCTGCATTTCAACCTTCATTTCACAATGAGAGAAAGAGGAAAAAGGTTCTCCAAAGACTTGGAGATAGTTATTGACATTATTGGTATATCGTAATATATTAAATGGATCTTTTGGGATTTGCTAACCCTGGCTTCCTTTCTGAGCCAGCTTGTTGACCCTCTGCAGCTCAACACCCCCATGTCTCTGTTTCTAGCTATGTGAGAACCTCTGAGAAACTGGGCGAGTGGAATGAGAGGGTTACCAGTTCGGATCTGTGAGTCCATGCACTGTGCCACTCGCTCGCTGGTGATGTCTGGGCTTCTGCAGTGTTTGCTCTCCCATGCTCTGACTCCCCACCCCTCGCCGCTCCTCCGGTCTCACCTGCTAACCATATTTGAGAACACTTTAACATTTCAACAGCTGCTCTCTAACATAATGCCTGGGAGTAGGACATTTGTCTGTCTCTTTATTCTTCTTTGCTCCTGTTGAATCAGATGCTGTGAAATTAGATGGTAGGATGAGTGTGCATTATTCTGCTGAACTTAATTGGAAAGATTAAGTGAAGGCCTGATGAAATGAGTAATTCCATCCTCTTGGTCAAACACATTTGGTAAAAAGTAGCTATTCCATCAACTGTGACGATAAAGCTGTGGAGACTCTTAGGCCTTGTTCACACTGCCACCCCAAATAGGATTTTTAGCATCCAGATTGTGTCTAGTTTGATTTTTAACATTCTGAACAGCCCAAAACCACATGAGATCCGATTTTTAAAAAAAAAATCGGATTCAAATCACTCACGAAGGTGGTTTGAATGTGATTCTTCTTCGCACAAGACTTTGCAAGACTTTGTATTACAGCTCCGTTTACAAACATGTTCGCTTGCTTGAAATAATCAAACCCCTCGAAAAAAATGTGGTTGTGGGATGTAAACAGTCTGAACAGCGTAAGATCGGCCCGCTCTCATACATCGCTGCTGTGGCGAAGCAAGGACAGACAGAACTACTGCAAAACAGGAGACATTAAAAAGAAAATCTTCAGAATCCTTCTTTTAGACCTAAAATATAAGGAAACTAGAGTCCCAGGTTGAATTTGCCCAGAATTGTCCTTTAAATGTTCCTTGTTGCTCATGAATTTGAAGATTATGATTTTAAGATTTATTTTCTCTCAAAAGCTGAACATAACAGATGTACCAAAGAGCATTTTACAACTGTTTCAGATTAATAAAACGGGTATTATAAATATAATGATAATAAAATAAAAAATAAATACAAGATGTATCACAATATAAAATACATTCTCAAAAGCATATAGACTCAAACAGTTTGAAATAACTTTTGTTAAAGAATAAACAATGAGCAGTTGTACTTGAAGTGCACACAATGAGCTCTGGTGTGGTCTGTCCGTCTGAACAAGGCCTAACAGCTCTGGGATCAGCCTGGATCAGGACTCTTGTTGCATATGTGGCGAGACTTGTAGCACTCCCGTGGGATTTGGTGTGTGTCTCATACTAACCTCTGCTGCCTGAGTTACACAACTGAGTCACCTGTGTTTGCCCACTGTGGCCTGTTACTCACCTTTAGTGTTTGATAAGCACTTTGTTTTTTTAAGGTGGTGCTATAGACTCAGACGGGTTAGTGTATATGGAGACGTGGCAGGATTTTTTTCATGGAGATCACAAGTACAACTCTTCCTTTCTGCTGTTTTTCACATGATGTCATTTTCTGCAACATAATATCTTTTCCCAGTTTTTTTGTCTCCTTCCATCCTATCAGCCTCAGCCATTTGGTCTTTACTTCCTCTCCCAGAGGTCAGGTGTCCTCTCTTTGCCCCCCCCCCCCTCTCTACTTCCTCAAAGCAGCATTCTTTCATATTTTTAACTTTTTTTTTATTACTACAAAGGAAAATAGATTTTTTTTTCTATTTAAGAAAGTGAGGTTATTGGATGGGAAAGAGGTGAGATTAAAATCTAAGGCTTTGCTGTATTATAATCAAGCCACCTGATGGTTGCTGGTCTTATTTTGCTGTGCTTGTTTATCTCTAGACAACACAAATTGAACATTTAATGTGTCAGGCTTAGGGGGGGTTGGCTGAATAAGATCCACTGGCACACAGTAAAAAAACAGAAATACTGAAATATAATAAACACATTACACAACAGAGTTTGTGTTATTCTATAAATAAAAAATCAGCATACTGTATTCAGTCTAACCACAGGTGTGTTATTCTAAAATTTCACACCAGAATTTTCATTTTACTGCAAATGCATATCATTGTATAATAAATAAATATGGGCTATCGGTTTTCTTGATTACTAATAATTGGTATCAGTATAGGCAGGCGCGGATTAATGCACAGGCTGACCTAGGCTGCAGCCTAGGGGCCCCACGTGTGGAGGGGCCCCGGAGGGCGGGGGGCAGAAACACTGTGCACCTCAGTGTTATGATGTGAAGGATGTGTTTTTGCTCCTCATGTTCCCAGAGAACGTGTTCTACCTTTCTTGTAGCGCTGCTCCCGCTGCCGTCCTTTTTTTTTCAGCTGCCGTCCTTACTCGCGCTAATGAGTTTAAATCCACCAGTACCGTCACGTCATGTTTTTTTTTTTTTTTTAAACCCCTACAGTCTGCTAAACAATAAGGGAAAGACAAATATGCATGAATAGATAGTCTCTTAGGAGAAACGTATCCATATCAAATACGTTTGCCTAGTACATTCCTTGTTTCTCTAGTCCCTATTAGGCATAATTGATTCTAGTTATTCACACACGAGTTCCTTCCTACAGGGCTCGGCCCTAGTACTTTTGAGTGGCCACTTAAACATTGACTCTTGTTTGTGGCCCCCAAAACAAATCCTTAGTTGCAAACACCATATATCCACACACTGCTTACAACTGATGAAATGAACAGGGACACCACACAGACATCCTCTGTGGTCTGACGACCAATAAGTCTTAGACTTTTTCTAATTTTCTTATATCATCTTTTTAATCCCTCTAGGCCCCAGAGGTTTATTATATGGAAAATATTAAGTTTGGATTTTCATGAATTTCACCAAGGCTGTAGCTTGCATACATGTGGTGAGGGATTTTACATCTAATGGTGTTAAATGAGAAAAATATTTCATAATGACACTAAAAGTTTGAGATAGGTGTAAATTATACTCTTCTAATTCTTGGCATTTTGTAACGTCACCAGGTGGCAGCCTCACTTGGATTACGTGACTTTCAGTAGAAACTGAATTTGAAAACATATTTATACAGCAATAAAATATTTCTGTGTAATATATGTCTTTCTGTTTACATTTAAAGTTCTGACACACGGACACACACAGTGTTTCTCCAAACACCTGAAGATCCCTTCCTAGTTACAGCTTCGAGCTGAGGGAGCCCCTGAAAAAGAGGTTGTGGCTGCGCTCCAGTGAAACTCTTCTTTTTCTCAGATATTTTGGCTTAAAAACATACACACGAAATGAAGTCAGGTGTTAGAAACTGAGTGTGTTGCGCCAATCTAAATCCGGTACCCAAGCAGTAACACAATTATAGGGGCATGTAGGTTTTTAAAGATATGGGCTGTTACTTAACCAGGGAATGCTGCCTGTCGCTATAATGCGACTTTGGCAATAAACCTTCTAGGGTGTATAGGTATTTGCAGTTGTTATTTGGTATGTTGTATGGATTTTGGTTACATTCCTGATACATACCCCCCAACCCTCCCCCCCGGACGTGCCTTTTATTAAGATGCTTTATATGCCGCTGCTGCAGCATTAAGGGGGGCCCCACAGATTAAGAATAGCACCTAGCGGGCCCAAATGACTAACCTTAATCAGCCCTCTGTAGTTATTGGCCCTGGGAACAAAAACCAAATGGGTCGATCCCTACAAGAAATAATTGCACTGGAACTAACGAGGGCTAGCTGAGCTGTGTGTCTGGTTGTATTGTGTGTGTCCTCAGGAGTTGGTTGGAGGTAAGGGTTTTAAGATGGTTTTCTGCAGCTGAAAAGAATCCAGAGGAAACTTTGTAGCTGGCAAAAAGAAAAGAAAAACAACCCATCAGTTCGTTTGCTGCTGCTGCTGCTGCTGCTGGGAGGACTGAGGCTAGTGGAATTTTCCGTGTTGTTGCTTCTGATTTGAACTGGATTGGCGAGCTCTCTCAGATAGCTAAACTCACCTGTCAGGACACTGACTCAGCGCTTGACTTTTACACACACACACTAACACACATCTTTACGAATAGGAGCAGGTGCACTGGGTTTGGTAGTATTTCCTCTTCTGTGTTTTCAAAGAAAGAATTAGACACACACAGTCGCACATCTCTCACATTGTTTCCACCTATGTTTTCTCCCACACAGCCAGAACATACATTTATTTTAAAAAAAAAAACACACACACACAGCATATGAATTTTGGTTCAGGCCTGGAAACACACACACACAGCCATAGGTTCGGTGTCTGCGCCCTGGTCGGGCAGCTCAGACTTGCTGTGTTGCAGGAACAAGTGGGAGGAGAGGAAAGGAATGTGAGAGAGAGATGGAGGAAGAGGAAGAGAAAGAGACAGTGTTTTGCTTAGTCACATGACACGTGTTGTTCAGAGAGGGAGGGCTGGAGAGAGAGAGAGGATGTGAGCTGCACTTGAAGCCAAACTGAACCACACAAAGAAGTTAATGGGTTATGAATTATGAATATGCTTTTTGGAGGGGGGGGGGGGGTAGGGGTGGGCAGGTTGCCATGAAAACTAGTAGTGTGAGAGTCAGCCTGACTGCTCTGGTAGCATGGCAGTTGAGTATCTTCAGAGGTTTTAACTTGGTCTCTCAGATGAAATCCTTGGAGGAGTTGGAGGCTCCTACACAGCGACATCCAACTGGAAAGGAGACAAAAACCCCTGTTTCTCTTTGAATTACTGTATTCAACTAGACAGTGAGGTGCTGTGTGGACAGACACAGTGCACTGTGACCGCAGTCACTGGGTTGTACAGTACGCAGCGTTGTGCTGATGTAAGTCAGGAAATAGAGACGGGTCTTGTCTGGCCCAGAGCCGTCTAGAATCAGAGCCATCTCCTGTGTCTTTTACAAGGGAAGCTGGTGTAATTAATTCCCAGCTGGCTGGTATGCTAAGATATCGACGTCATGGGTTTGGTGTTTTTTAACCATGATTTGTCCAACTGACTTTTTTTTTTTTTTAATGGGGAATAGTTCACAATCTTTGGCAAATTGGCCCATCTCGGCCCATAAATTCCCTATATAGTCATAGCAGTGATGGTTTGTTTACATTTTTAATTGTCGGTGACAAGCTATTTCTTAGAACGGCGGAAGCAGTAAGCCGCAAGTCATGCTCGAGCTCACAGCTTACAGGAGGATCTCATGGGAATTTCTTGGTTTCCCTCATCAAACTCATAAAATACACAATCCAACAACTGCCTGCTCTGGTGGACAAGTTGTGACTTGCACATTCAATACGCTATGAGTCCGTCGGGGGCAGTTTTTTGGCTAAGCAAAGCAGTCTCCTGCCAATTTGCCCAAAGCCCACATTGCACGACCGAGGACTCGTCGTCGGGGGGGTGTGATTCGGAACCCGCATAAGCTTTCTAAGTTTTTGCTTGTACACAGCGCACCTCGCTGTTATTGCATGCGTGCTTTTCTATGTGTGCTGTTTATAAGCACTAATACGGGAGGCTCAGCATTATGCGGTGAATTTAATTAAAGATCGATCGCTGTCTATGACAGGAAGGGGGGGGGATTTATTCGTGGCGGACGTAATTCTTTTGTGGCGGCGCGCCACGAATAAATGAATGTGTGGGAAACACTGTTGTTGCGTCTCCCATGACATAAATTTCAGATATCCACACGGACTCTCAGTCCCTTGTAGTTGTACATCGATTAAGGCCTAACATTACAAGTATAACACTGAATAACACTTCATCATGGCCCCTGTTAGTGGGTTTGATGTATCAGGCATAAAGTATTCAGGCCATAATAGCTTTTTGGGGGGACTGACAGTCAACAGGGTTGGATCCTGTTGACCAGGAACTGGTTTATGAGGTTGAACAGAATGCGGCTCTATTTGGTCTCTCTGCACTGTTTGGATTCCAGGGACTGGGTCTTCCTCTTCGGTTTCTATACAGCTTTTTTGCGCTCTTGTTCTCACTGCAGTCTTCTCGGTCAGGATTAGGGTTGTTCGGTATACCGGTACTCTTGACTTACGACTAAGGTTACCGGGGGTGGGTGGGGTCGGTCATGACGGCATTTTAAAACGGTACCAATACTGCGCTTAGATTGGGGACCGGTACTTTCATTTTGCTGCACGCTCAGGCGTAGCTTTTGGTGAACGTCGCTCCTAGCGTTGTGGAAAGTCGCCCGACATTTGTAAACTTTGAGCCGGAAGTGCAAAGCGTTGTGAGCGAGTCACTAACGAAGCAAGGTTGCTTTTTCTTTTATTACACCGTTACAGCGCCACCTGTCCATGTGCCTGGTTGTTTGTGTGTGGGTCTGTTGTGTGTGTGTTGCAGCTCGACGCTGCATGCTCCCCGCCACGCCGTCGAGAGAGACGCGCCGGCACAGACTCGTTTAATTGTTATATGCAACATACAGCTGGTTGATATGTTCGTTTTTTACACGCGGATCACCCACTCGGCATGCTTCCTCTCATGTCCTCTGTCTCTCTCTCTGTCTCTCTCTCTCTCCCTCTCTTCTGTGATGTGTGTGAAGGTTGAAACAGCGCTACCTGGAGATGGAAGGTAACGGAGCGAATATTGCGGTTGATGGGGGGGCTTGGTCTTGATTCTGTGGCGCTGCATATGGGGTAAACAATAAGGTGTGGTGTTTGTTTTTTTGTATTAAATGGAACGTTTCTTGTGTTTCATTCTATAAAACTACTGCGACGTAACAATTTCTACCTAAAAATTACAAATCTGGTCAAAATAACAAAAAATGATGTCAAGTGTTTCTCAGACCTCAAACATAACGCAGTTGATATGCATTTTTTAAAACAGACCACTTAATGCTTTTAACTTTAGGAAGAGTTTCTAGTATGATGCAATATGTTATAGTTCTAAGATTTTCTATTAAAGAAAGTCAATAATTCGACAGTTGTTGTGTTCTCTTTTTATTTGGAAATGAGTACCGGAAAAAGTATAATAATAAGTTTCGAAAACATGTCTACCGTACCCGACTACCGGGTACCAAAATGTTGGTATCGTGACAAACACTAGTCAGGATCTTTCAAAAAGTTGATCCTAAGAGCTACAGGGAACAGTGGTGAAGAGGCCACAGGCTCATTTATACACATGTGCTCCCATCCAACAGACCAGCTCAGACTGCTGAACAAGTTCATGCTGCTTCTGATAGAAGGCTGTCATTGCAGGAAAAAGGGACCAACACAATATTAGGCAGGTGGTCATGATGTTATCTCTGATGGGTGAGTGTAAGCGTATGAATTAGTGTTTCGTGTTGTGTTTTCTCCTCATGTTATCTCCAACACCTCACATATTGCAGTATTACTCCCTGTTCACTCTTTGATTTCTGATCAGTCAGATCGATATTTATTCATAGCTGTCAAATCGCCTCCCTTTGTCAGGGTTAGGTTCAGGACAGTTTTGTTTTATGGAGCACTAACACCAGTAGAAACCTTAATAGCACACTACAGACGTTCTTATCATTGTTTACAGACCGTCTTCTTTTTCAACAGCCTGTGTTGGCATCACATCCACTCGGTGCTTGGAGCCAGGCCGTTTGATTGAACCATAGACAAATGGGAGTGAATCTGCAGACCTAAACATATTAAAACTTGCTTGCGAGTGGATAAATGATGTGATTGGGACAGTGTTTATATAATCTATACCACCTCCAACATACTGTAGCTTTTCTTTATATTTGTTTTGTCACCTTGGTGATGATACCGCCAGTGTATCTGGAACACGACGATATTTATTTTTTGCATTTTACCACATGATTTAACACGTGGCCAAAGTAGACCGGAGGAATTTAGATCAACTTACCCAACATTGGCCAGCTGCTTACATGAAGTACAGATAGTATCATTTAAATTTCAGCAGCAGTTTTTAGTTCAGCAGCAGTTTTTAGTTGAATAACTTGATGTAAATATGTCATGTAACTCAAATGTGGATTTAATGTGGAATCAGCTTGCTTGCAGTTCCTCTGTCAGTCTTGTCTGGGCTCTGCTTTCTTATCTGCTCTGCCATTAGTTCATAGAGCACTTAGCACAAACATGCTTCCTCTTTTTTTCTAGATACTGCATCACCAGCGGTGTGTTGTGTGTGAGTGTGTGACTTTTGTCTAAGCTTGCTTTGCAGCTAATCATAAAAAGTCTGCGGTCTGCTTTTAAGCTGGCGTTTTAGTGTTAGTTTCATCAACCCGCACTATTTCCACTAACCATCTGCTGCCGTATCCATTTGTCCTCACAACTTCCTGTAGAGCAGAGTTGGATCGATTCACTTAGCTGAACAGCTCTGAGGACCTGCAGGGAATTCAGAGCCTATTATCAGCAAACGCTGGAGTTTGGCTGAGACTCACTTTAAATTTTCTTAATGGGGGAAGCTCGTCAGAAAAACCATTCCATCATGTCATATTTTGTAGGTCCTGATTGCTGGGGGGCCGATGTCGATATCAGATGTCGATATCAGGGAATAAAAAAATTCTGATCACCAATATATTGGCCGATGAACTTTTTAAAAAATAAAAACAAATAGCTGCTTTTGATCCCTTAAATATAGCCTAGTTCAAACATAGATATAAATTGAAGGCAGAACATTTAGCTATTTTTCAATACTTTTGTTTTCAAAGTTGTTGTGTCATCATTTGAAATCTGCCTGTTTATGTTTATTATTATTCATTTACTTCAGGGCAACAAGCAGCATTTCACCTCCACTGGAAGAGTAATAGTACAAGGACATAATTTCTAAGTAAAACCAGGTCATATAATGAAAATATAACTGTTTTGTTAACATTGGTGTTTGGCCAAATAACGATTATAATATTCTATAATGGCTATAATCTATAATATCGGTATTATTTTTGCTTTACATTTAAAAAGTAACATCAATCCTTACCTTGATAGCATTTTTATCATCTGAATTAGTCTTTATAAATGGTGATTAGATCGTCCATCCTGTTACAGTTTTCTCTGCTCCAGTCTTGCAAAGGTTTGTGACACAGATCTTTAAAGCCTTATTAAAAAAATATATCAGATGATAAATATCCTTTCTAGGCCTGTAAAAGTGTTGAAATATGCACCATTAATGTCATTAAACAATATGGAGAGACAAAACAATATACGTAGGTCCAGCAGCAGTAGTAGAGCCTTAAGACAGATATGATTATTCATATTTGCCTGTGTGTGAGTTGTGAGCAGCTTCTGACACTTGAAGGGCTCAGAGAGCTGTATTAATACTGAAAAATGAAAATTCCCCCCTTGTAAATTAGATTAATTTCTGTAATGTTGATGTGGGCAAAATGAGTTCTCTCTGTCGCGCCTGGGGAAGGAGGTTTACCAGGAAAGAAGTGTTTCACCGTCGGGTACACTCACTGTCACACAACCTGTTGGAGTAGACACAAGCCTGATTCATCAGTGGGAAATGTATATGGATTATGGCAACAAGCTGCACAATGGTGGAACAGTCCAGCCCGACAGGATTTACTAGTAACACCACGTAACCATCATCTCACCATAAACATTGAACGCTTTGTTGAACTCACTTCTGGTTCTGGTCACAGTTGCCATGGTTACGTTCATGAAGGAACCATGTGAAATGTTAGCAGTGTTTCATGTCCTCTGATCTATAATGATATTGTGTTACGTTGTGTAATAGTTTAAATGTTAAGTCTTTAAAGTCGGTGTAGCAGTGGATAAAATGAATTGTGCTTTGTTGTTAGTGTGTGTCTCTTCCCCTGTGTCATTATCCTGCTGTTGTGTCTTCAGATATCTGTCTGCCTCAGCCACTTTGGATGACATTACCCACTCTGAAGCGTGAGTTGACCCCTTTCTCTTTTGTGTTCTTGTTTTGTTTTTGTAGATGAGCTAAGGTTTCTTTCAGTGTGGTTTTCTCTCTGGGGAGTAATCCTCACTGTTCTCACCCCCATGCTTCCTCATCCATCTCTTTGCTTCTGTGATGTGAGCGTGTTGCAGGAGGGGGTTTTGTTTTGTTTTAGTTTTTTTATAGGTGTGTTTGAGGTTCAGCTTCATGCTTGGAAAGACTCCCACGTTGGAGGACATACTAGTATGGCTTTAAAGTGAAGAGAGGCAATTTGGTTGAGCTGATACTTTAGCCCAGTGGTTCTCAAAGTGGGGTCCTTGAGAGAGTTCAAGGAGGTACCCAAAATTTTATTGAAATTGTACCACTTTTTTCTAGAATTTTTAAACTTTTTTTTTTTGATAAATTTTACTACTTTTTTTTTTTTTTTTTAATGTTGCCACTTTTTCGAGAATTTTTTTAAAACTTTTTTTTCTTTTTTTGAAATCTTTCCACTTTTTTCTAGAATTTTTTTTGAAATCTTACCACTTTTTTCCAGAAATTCTCTACAATATTTACGAAAATTCATGCCATTGGCCGTAATTTGAATATATATTGACTAAAAAAGTAATGTTGTTCATTCTCAGAACAAATATTTGTGTATTTATGGTGTTTGCTTCAAAATGTTGTCCAATGGGGGTCCGTGGTCTAATTTGTATCGATTTTGGGGTCCATGATGTAAAAAAGTTTGTAAACCACTGCTGCAAGTCAGACAGGGGGGTCATGCAGATGTTTAGCTGGTGTACCTGTGCCAGCTTGTTTTCAAGAGGTCTTCATTGTTTTTTTTATTACTTGTGGTCCTAACTAGGTCATAGTCCCATTTCTGCTGGAGCCTGGGCTGCAAAACCAAGACTTAAATCAATTTAGTTTCAAGTAATAAAAGAAAAGGCTGAGATGTAATCTGATAAAATAGAGTAGAGCATTTAGTATATCCCATTGTTAATATACATATAGATTATTGAAATCTAAAATTCACACTTGTTGGATGTTTCCCTCAGCTACAGCAGCTTCTCTGCTCATCCTCTGTGAACCATCTGTTTCTGAGACCCAGTCTATGTGAGTGGTAGGGCTGCCTGATATGCAAAAAAATATTAATATTATTTTTGGTAGATGTTGTGATACGAGTCTCCATATCTGTTTGATTTTAGGTTTTTGCATTTTGACCAAAAAGGTTTTAAATTACAGTATGTGTTCAGTTGGGTCTAGTAGGTTGCTTTTGGCAGTCTGGGTGTGTTTCAGTTGGTGTTCATGTGCTTATTTCTCTGTGTGTATCCGTGCTGGTATCAGCTTGTGTACTGTGACCACACCTGTTGACCACGTTAATCCTGGCAGCTGTGTTAGGTCTGTGTTCAGTGTGGATCTGGGAGGCTGTTAGCCTAGCTTAGCATAAAGCTAAGTAAGAAAAAAATATAGTTGTACTCTCCAGAATGTTGAACTCTTGCTGTACATGTACATGTAAATCATTTTCTTATTAGGTTAGCTGTGCTCACCACACCTTGACTAAACATACACCACTGCAGCAATGTAGCAGCTTTGTCAGGGCTCCAGACTAACTTTATTTACTAGGAGCACAGTGGCTCCTAACTTCAAATTTCAAATTTCAGGGGTGCAAACAGAAAATTTAGGGGCATTTCCTTTTCATTCATAATCCTCACACTTATTGGTCTGCCACCTGTAATGACAGATAACAGTCCCCGGAGAGGGCAGCGAAACTCTCCAAGCTGCATGCACCTCAGCAGGATGCTGTGCACCCAGACACAACGGCGTGAAATATTTGGGTGTACCAACTGGAACCAGACACGTGCATGTCAGACAGGAGTAAACAGGAGCTTTAGCAGCTGGCAGACAACAGGAATGTACTGAAACCAAAGAGGGCCCAAGGTGACGCAACGTCACTGAGACTGAAAACAGGCAGATTTATCTGCTGCTTTAAAAGACAACAGTGTTGGTCTGACACATGCTCTTGAAGCTTTGGACTGAAGTGAGGCCTTATAAAGTTGTATCTTTGCCTCTGATACCGATTATCTGTGAGTGAGATGGGTAGATACGGGGCATTTCTGTCATGCCTTTCAGTCATTCGCTGAATCAGTCTAACATTTTGAGTTCCACTCGTCCAACAAGTTGTTTTGGTTCGGTGGCCTGTCACACACCAGCACATCGTAGACAGTGTTAACCTCAGGTTGATTCAGGTCACATGTTTTTTTGGGGTTTTTTTCATGTAAATTGGCCAATAAGGATGGACGGCTGATCAATTGAGGCAATTATTTAATTTTAGTTGACCTTTATTTATAAATCGAGATCCATTGAGGGAGACGCTCATTTTCAATGGGGCCTAGTGCACAAAACAGAAGTCAGAAAAAATACAAGCAGAACAATTCAATTAATCAATCAAAGCAAGAACAAGGCATTTCACACTGTTGAGCAACTAGTTGCTTAAATTTGTTTAGGGATGGTGGAGAAACCAATTTTAAGGAGTTTTTCAACGAGCTCCCAGAGTGTGCAGCAGCAATGGAAAAGGCAGTTTTTTCACCTCGAGAAGAAACCACTCAGTATGTGACACTATGAACGTCCTCAGAGACACAGTGAACATCCGCACCAGCGTTCATTCCATCTGGCCTCTGTCATCCTGCCTCAGCCAAGCTCAGCTACAGAACATGTTGGGTGGACAGGTCCTTTAAACCGACAGAGCGATAGCTGAGGGGACTGTTGTGTTGAATCAGCGCAGGGGTCTGTGCCAGATGTGCCATTGATAGTTTCATTGTTGTATTGTGATACTGTACCACACTGTACTGTGTGTGTCACATTCGCCGTGGCGCTGAAATAAAGATCAGGGACATGCTGAATCATAGCTGCTTCCATACTCCTGGCTGCTTTAGAATGAAATACTGAAAGTAACCATTAGATGATGGAGGAGAGGATCTTCTTTCTCTTTGCTTTGTAAACGACTGTAAGATCTCAAATTAAAGGGGCCATGTGATACAAAGCAGGCAGGCTGCGGTCTTTTGGTTGCTGTGGCTGTGGCCTGAGTTCCTGTGACCTCTGGCTGTGTGTGTGTGTGAATACTAACATGGGCTGGTGAACACTGTGTGACGGGGCACTAACTTAAATCACTGTTAGCTAGCTTGACCATGGATTTGTTGTGTTTTGGGTCTAATTTACCATTCTGTCCTCCCCTGTCTCCCCCCCTCCCATCCATCCACCTCCTGTTCTTCATTCCTTCTTCCCCTCTTCTTTTCACAATTGTTTTCCTTCCATTCTCCCGCTCCCACTTTTCTTCTCTCTCATCCCTCCATCCCTTCACCCCCCCCTCTATTCTCTCTCCACACTTGCAGATACAAGAAGACTCAGGAGACTCTTTCCCAGGCGGGACAGAAAACCAGTGCAGCTCTCACCACAGTGGGCAGTGCCATCAGCAGGAGACTGGGCGACATGAGGTACGGCACTGCAGAGCCAAAATGGCCGACTCTCTGGCTAGGCCACAAGAACAACTGAGCAGAGGGGACAGTGTAGAAACGTGAAAAGTGAATCAAATGCTTCTTTCAGAAACCTGGATAAACCCAGTTTAGAATAACTCAGTCATTGCAGTTGAATGCAAACCAAGATATTGTGGGATGTAAACACTCAATCCAGATTTCTGATCAGCCTGCCACATTCTGCCATTTGCAGTCTCGTTTCCAGAAATATGTGTGTACACACTGATCCACTGAAAACAACTTAAAACGCTGTAGTGCATATGCGGCGCTCTAACGCTGCCAAACAAATACAACAAAAACAGACACGAAAGCCTGCCCGCTGTATTTAAACTCCAATCAATATAGGTCAACTAAATGTTGATGAGGAACTACGCAGGATTTTTACTTTTTACTTCAAATGGGGTCTCTGAAATGTCTAGTAATTGATAAAAAAAAAAAAATACTCATAAAAATACTAATTATTATTCTTTTTTAAATTATGATTTAAAACACCACAGACATAATAATAAAATGCAGTATATAGAAATATAGAGATGTACCCACTCTGGAACCCGTTTCCAAAGAATACTGTTCTCGGTCTCCCAAAACAGGTGGACAAATGCCAAAACAAAAAAAAAAAAGAAAGAAAACTTTTGCAGTGTTCATGTGGACAGCCCATTAATGCAGGTAAAAGTAGTTTGTTGCAATCTGTTGCTTCATAACGGGAGGCAAGATGGAAATGAAACCAGGAGCTGCAGCTGATGAGATGAGGCAAAGGCAGAAACCTGGGTTATATTTGAATCATAGGAAGGAAAGGATGCTGGAGCACACGATCAATTTCAGCAATTTATAGAGGTGCAAGTGCTAACGTTTCGACTAGCGTCTTCTTCAGAGCAAATGGAATGAAATTTTATGAATGACAGGTTTTAAATGTGTGCCTGCGTCTCTGATTGGAGGAGCAGGAGAGTCATGTCATCGAAAAGAGCTCATAACACACAATACATTCATCTAATACAAAGTTATAGATACAAAATGTTACAATTACAATACAATGTATTCAATACAAATTAACACATAGAGGTAACAGAAGCCATGTACAATATCCTCATCATGTTCTGCAGGGTGCTGAAGAACCTTCAGTGTTAACATCCTTTCTAATTTGAACCTTGATACTTGATGCTCCTACGATAAATTCACTGAATAATGAGTCACGACTGCACTGTCCACTCTGCTTGTTCTTCTTGTAGCTGCGTCTGTGTTCTAACCTAGAATAGAAAGTAGATCTTGCATGACCCGTAGACCTGTCTCCATCAGCCCCCACTGTTCAAACTACACTGTTTATAAAATGAACAGGTTTCTCAAATGAAAGTGGTTTCACATATAAAACCAGTTTTTGTGTCATTTAACCCAGTGATATGAATCCTGCGAAAACAACTGGAACCACGCCTGTAGACTGTATGATAATTGGAAAAGATTAGCATGATAATGGGACACGGCCCAGTTTATTCATGTCATTTAAAACATTTAGATTGATCATCAGTCAATCAGGTGCAGTTGTGGGTTGAGAGAGGAAACAGTGTCTGTAGATGTAGACTCACTAACTCTGACAACGCCTTGTTGACAGTCTCTAATGATGTTTATGTTTCCATTTAGCATAGATATTTGCTCTGTGTGTGCGAGAGAGAGAGGAAGGGACACTTAGCAGTCTGAGTGTATTGACAAATGTGTGTTAGCTGTTGTTCCCTGGCTTCTCATTTATCTCACTAAAACGAGACTTGCCTGCATATGCATGTTTTCTGCTTGTTCATCCGAGCTCTTTTCTTTTCTGTTGCAAATGTCCCTCTGATGCTCTTTGTCTACTTGTTGTGCACGAATCGATCCAGTGTTGCTCCTACGTGGACTTTTAGTACCGGTCGTAACGCTGAAAAAATCCAATAATCAGTCCAAAGGAAAAAGTATTCATTACATCTGTTGTGAACTGTACATCTACAGGTGCATCTCAATAAAGTAGAAGATGATGGAGGTCAGCAGTCTGCTCCATGACAGTGGAGCTGCTGAGTGTGACATCATTAGGTTACAATAGTTAACTTTTTCACTATATTCAGATTATTTGAGATACCGATCTTTGGGTTTTCGTTAAATATAATCCATAATCATTAGAATTAAAATAAAGAAAGACATGAAATATTGCAGTCTGTGTAATGAATCTATATGAGTTTGAACTACTGAAATAAATGAACTTTTCCTTGATGTTCTAATGTATTGAGATGCGCCTGTATGTGAACAGCAGTTTACAGGTTTCAGATAGAAGCCTTTTACACCCAGGATGATCTGGGGGGGGGTTTTATTCCCTAAAATTGTCAAAGAAGGGTGAGAAATAGAAGAAAGAAGAGAGCTATTTGAAATAAATGTCTATCTCTAATAGAATTCAATCAGATGTTCCACTTTTTATTTTCTAGGCTTTTAATGAAAACCTTATCACCTTGCTCCGTTGTGTATGTTTTGCCTCCTGCTGCCTCTCACCTGTTTGTCGTCCTCTGCTTTCATGTTTGCAACCTAATGCTTCTGCTTGTGGCTCACTCTCTCCTCTTTGTTTTTTTACCTGCTGCCTTGGTTTGACCTGCAGAGCTCTACCTTTCTCTAATTCCTTTAGGTAAGACTCACATGTCCTGTTACGACAACAACAAGTGTTTTTAAATCACACGGTCACATGACCGAATATGCAGACAGATGAAGAGTTACGACTCATCGGAGGTCAAGCTCTGTCAGTTTTGCTGCTTGTACTTTGACTCCTGCTTTTTCCAAACTCCCCCTGACTTCCAGGTGTTTCTGGACTGAAAGCCTTGCATCAAATTTTATTTATTATTTTATTCCTTTAGATTAAGATCCCTTATTATTTTGATTACAGTGATAATATGCTACATGCATGTTTTCATATCTGCTGATCTTTAGAAATAATTATGTCGTCAGTATTAGTCATTATATCAATTGCTAATTCCCCAATTGCAGCAGCATGTTATTTGACAATGGAAGATCTCTACAAGCTCGTAGACACTGTGTTGTGTTGATTGACAGCTGCTGTTGTTACATTTTATCTTGAGTTGAATCAGTGTGTTGACTAATAACCTGAAGTAGCTCTTGAACTGTAAAACTTGTGGGTGGGTGTGTGTGTGTGCCACTGCTTGCTTTATAACACTTGCACCTCTCTGTCTCCTCTTTAACGCTTACAAAGTAGCAACTATTCTATCCGCCACTCGATAAGTATGCCCGCCATGAGGTAAAGTAACACACTGATCCGCTCACTCAACTGTTTCTGTTTAACACACACATACCTTAGCTGTGAAGTACTGTTGCAGTCACCTGTTGTCTGTTGTGATGCTGCTGCCTTCACCCTGACATCTTTTCTTTTTTGTTGAGTGAAGGTTTAACAAACAAAAAAAAAAGAGAGGACATAATTTTTGATACATCTTCTTCACAGGAAGATGGACTTTTAAATGTTTCTCTTTTTCTAAATAACATCTGTTTCACAGCCAGCCAAAATAAAAGCTTCTGCTGTAAAACACTGGAATAATGTTTAAAGTGTAGCAGGGACTCAAGAAAATGTCGGTGTCTTTTATGGTGTCCTATTCTTTGGAAACATGCCCAGGACAGTAGCAGTGTGGCTGCAGTGTAAACTTATTAAATTTGCATCAGTCCCTTTTTTTAGAATTGATTAACCGTAGAAGCAGATACACTAGGATAACTGAAAATGTGATATTGATGCTTTTATCTCTAGCCAGCCTGTTTTGAATATGATGATATTATTGCATGTGTTAGCATGTGTGTTGTTTGTGAATGTCACCTTGTGCCTCTTGTTCTGTAGGAACTCTCCAACCTTCAAGTCGTTTGAGGATAAGGTGGGGAACCTGAAGGTGAGCAGACAGTGACCCGTCGAGAGACGGGGGTCTGAAGGATGACGGGAGTGGTGTTTCTCTGAAAGTGTGATGACTCTGTGTTTTAAAGGGGACATATTATGGATATATAAAAAATAATATCACTTTTTGAAGGCTCTTTAACATATATTTGGGTGTTTGTCTTGCCTTCCGGCCCCCAAAATGTGAGAATTGACAAAAAAATCTGTAATTTGCAGGCTCCCTAGGTCCACGTGGTGTTACGAGCTGTTCCCTCAGATGTCTTCCAGTGATGTAACTAAGTTTCACATTTGCATAATACCACCAGTAGAAGGGGCAGGGCAAGCAGTGGTTCATTTGCATTTAAAGGGACAGACACTGAAACCAGCTGTTCTGAACATGGCTGTTTTGAGAGGATGAAAAGAGCTGTGATGTTTGATCCTTGGGGGATTTTGACCAAAGCATGTCACAGACATGTCTTTAAGACACCTGGGAACTATTTGAATTTGTGGAAAGGAGGCATAATATGTCTCCTTTAAATTGTTCACTTAAAGGGATAGTTCAACATTTCGGCAAAATTTCCTATTGCCATCATCCCTATAGTAATAGCAGTAGGTCCATTGCCTTTAATAATCTGTGCATGTTGTTTTAAGATCCACGGGACATGTCACAGACATGTCTTTAAGACACCTGGGCACTATTTTAATTTGTGGAAAGGGGGCATAATATGTCTCCTTTAACTATGACAACCCATAACACTCTGTTTCCTCTCTCTTGTCGTCATCTCTCCGCTCCCTCTCCTCTGCAGTATAAGGTTGTTGGCCCCAGAGGGAACGGTGATGTGGTCAGCTCCCCCACCGACACCACCCCCACCCAGGAGAACCCACCTTTCTGAACGCATACCACCTTCTCCTCCTCCTCGCTGCCACCTTCCTCACGACTTGAGACTGTACTGTTATCACCGCACATCGCAGAGTCAGCCCTGACCTTAGACCCTCCACCTCACCAACTCACCACCACTCACTCGCCCCAAGCCGTGTAAAAAAAAAAAAAAAAAAAAAAATCGGCAACAGGCGGAGGTGAAGGATGAGCCCCGCCCTCCACCCAGCGGATCCCATCATGGCCTTCATCCCTCTGCCTCTCTGTTGAAGAAAATCATTTTTTGTTAATGTCTAAATCTGAATAATTTGTCAACCATGCTTTTCGTTCTGCCTTTTCCTTCTTCCCCTCATTATTCCAAAAAAGTTGTCACTTTAAGCTTTAACTTTAACCTATTTTAAACAGGTTGTTACCGTTCCATCAGTTTAAGAAAAGGAAAGGAAAATAGGCATCGTAAGATGTCCAGTTCTTAAACAGCATTACAGAGGCGGCACAGTGGGACTAGAGCTTATGGGGCTTGGAAGCACTAGGTTCACTGTCGGTTTAGAATCATTTGATAAAGTGCAAATTTAAATAGAATGTACATTTAGAGTCGGTGGTTATCCCAAAGGTCATATGCCCCCCAGCAGGTCGGTCAGGCCACATTGACACATCAGACTTTTTTCCCTTGCAGCTGTATTTATTGCTCCTAACTCAAGAGTTGAGGAACCAGAATATCTGCAGACTTGTGTAGGAAGAGGATTTTACAGGCATAAGGGAGACAGTTCATACGCCACTTAACCTGCTCTATACATCTACTCCGTTTTCTGACTACTATCATGTCCTTAAATAACGCATCCGCACGGCAGAAACCTCCACCCGTCTCTCCCAACTTGTACCCAGTTTAGCTTTCCAGCCGTGTGAAAGCAGGATCTGCTCATAGTTCAGAGGTTAGTTTTCAAGGGGGTGGGTGGGTGGGAAGCACCCCTCTTAGGTTTAGACCTACTACTGCTACATGCATGTGCATATCTCATCTCAGTTGAACCACACCAACCATGCAAAGATGACCGAGGTCTCGTGTTAACACCCCAGGATGTAAAAACAGAAAAAAAACAACCTTAAAATCATTTTGTATTATAAACTATTTTACACTGCTTTGCATAATGTTTTTACATAACTTTTATCAATATGTATAAATATATATGAATAAATATATTGTCAGCGACGCTGCCGAACGGTAGTAAGCAGGTCAAAAAAAAAAGCAGAGGGAGGTGAAACAAATTTTCAAAATGTGGAAAACAAAGAAACACTATGGGTCAGTTTCACAGACAGGAGGTGGAGTCTGTGTGAAGGGCGTGTGTTGTCTAAACACACGTTCCCATGTTTGTGAAACCGACTCTACGAGGAGCTGTGGTGGTTTTGTACCCGTCTGGGTGCAGAACTAATCAGACCATGGCGAGAAGGAAGCGGAGGTGCGTTTGATCTCAGATGCAGCATGTTAACATCAGCATTTGCAAGTCAAACTAAAAAAAAAAACCAGGGGCTTCTCAAGGATTCAACATGTTTTTCTTTTTTTTAAACCCTGGTTAGGCTGAGACTCCCCTCCTTCTGGTGACACACACAACTTAATGTGAGAAGATGCTTTGCTGTGTACACTACCTGGTGATTGTCAATGCTTCTATCAGCCTTACTTCATTTTAAATGGTTCACTTGTTATAATTTGACTGGTAGGATTTTTCTTTACTTATGTTCCTGTTTTTTTTTTTTGTTAAAGTTGTACAGACTGGGTTGATTGAAGGAAAGGGGGAGCTGGAGAGTCCAGTGGCCCACAAAAAACATCTCGCTGCCATAGCAGAAGCTTTGCCAACAACCCCTAAACACAAAATGCACTCCTGTGAACACTAAACGATACTAAATCCCCTTGATCGCACACACGCACTGTACGGCCAAACTAACAAAAACTTGGCTGCTCTTGTTGGTTCACCTACACCACCTCGACACAAACACACATGGCGATGCGACTGCAGCTTTCACAGACTTCAGACAGGAGCTGAAACCTTACAGCAGCATTGCACAGCACCATCACTTTTCTTTTGCATGGAAAAAGCTGCTTGATTTTCTGTGCTCTGGCACAATCACACACTGCTGCCCGGCACCACAGCTGTAGGGTTGATCACACGTGGGATTAGGGGGTCGTCTAGTCACCTCACGTTGGGTTTTAGAGGCTGTGGAAACGTCTCGATGTTGCCTATTGTGTAGCCACAATTCACGTCACAGGTTATTTGAGCAGACGTTTGGGTAATTGTATGACTTGAGCCAAAACTTCCCTGGTGGGATTAAACTTTCTCGTGCACCAACAAAAGAGCAGGGTCCAGGTGAAACGGACACGGCTCTCGACAGTCAGGCCACCAGAAACATGAAAGTACATACATTTTCAAGATCACAACTTTCCATGAAACTGCATCAAACTTGTTGCCAGTGTATCATTACTTGAGTGTATTTTCTTGTTTTATATTTTCTTTGTGTTGATCATTTTTGGTAGTTAATATATTTTCCTTTTAAGGTGAATTGTGTTTTCTTTTGGCTTGCTTTCTGTCAGGAGAGGTGGACTTGAGAAGGTTTATTATTTGTACAATTAATTTGCCATGGTTTTAAAAAAACAAAACAAGTTGCCAATATTGAAATATCTGTTACAAAATGTCTCTGCCTCTAAATCTCATCGAGTCTCTGACTTTCTTCTTTGCCAAGATGCACTCGACATAACATGTTAAGACATTTATTTTGGCTTTCACTCCTGAAATGCCCATTTAAACGACCTGTAAGATTAGGGCTGTTTTTGTTTTTTTTTTAAGCAGTGTAAGTGTCCCCTCTAAAAAGCTGCAATCAGTTTCGGGGTCACTGACGGATAGAAAAGGATGATTTTGTTTTGGGTGCCAATGGGAAGTGCAGCACATGACATGCCTGCAATTCACAAGCCTTGTAGCCAGCCGCTGCAGAGGCTGGAGGGCAGTACAGTACTATAAGGTTTATTTAGGGCCAGAGCCTAGCTGATGTAGATTATGAAAAGGGATCGGATTTGGAAAATCACAGTAAATGAATTTAAAACAATTTTTGGTTTTTGTTGTATATGTTTGGATATCAATAAAGCATTCCTTTAAATGACCAAGTGGGTTGTGTTCAATATTTAAATATGATGAGGTAACAGTTTACAAACCCAGTAACGCATTTCTGTCACTACCATAATCTAAGCATATTTGCCTTTATATGGCAACAAATGCATTGTATGGCTAAAAAATACAATATGATGCCAAAACACATAAACACTGTTGATTAAAGCAGAAGTAAGTGGTCCGGTCGTTTTCGCTAATGCTGCGTACCAGGCAGGCTTTTGAAATCGTTAATTACAGCTTCAAGTCACAACTTACGACTTTGTAGCGTTTCAGGCAACCCACTCGTGTTTTTCCGACCTGCTTTACCGGTGAAAGTCACTATAACGGCCACTCGTAACTTCCGACCGGTGAACTCGTACCAGATCGAACAGGTACCACTTCACGGTCGGAAAAATACGAGTTTCCTTGAACGCACCATAACAGTCATCGTCCCTACGTCGCCACATTCACGGCGTCCCTTGGCTGCACACACAGCCCTGCATGCCGTTCTCTCTCCTCATTGGATAAAAACTGTAGGATACGATAAATGTTTTCTCTTCGGCTCAGAGCAGAGCAGAGGGACTGAGAGACCCGTGTTTCAGTCCAAACACTCTATGTAAGTGATTGCTGTCGGAAGATATAACTATTTAAGACTTATATTAACACAAATATATCACTTACTTCTGCTTTAATATAAGACTTAAGGTCCGATGTTACATTGTTTTGAATCTTGAAATCCAGTCCAAGTTAAACATAAATAAGCATACACTATTTAAAAAATAAATAATGAGAATTATGTTACAGTTTTGTGAACACAATCATATTTCTAATTTAATTTTAGGAGGGAAAATACCTGTGATATTAAGAAAAATGCCTGCTTTTACAATACATAAAAAAATACACCACTGGTAATGTCGCATAATTTTACAACTTTTTCCCTCAAAATATTGTTTTAATCTACAAATTATGACTTTTTTCTTCTTTTGTTGTTCTCATTTTTCCCTCACTGTGGCCCCTTTAGCGTGAAGTAATGACACATTTCTTCATCGTGCGGTCATCCACAGCGTCAGTGTCCATGGAGTGTCACACAGTCATGATGTTGCGTCCTTCCCCAACACTACTAACTCTTCCGAAATAAGGTCATACACAAGACAAACGAACAAGCTATATTAAAGGAATAGTTCACCAAAAAATTTAATTCAGTCATTTTTGACTTGACCCTCATGCTGATGAAGAGTAGTTTTTTATTCCTCAAAGTGCATCTGGAGACCCGGGAGGCCGGTTCGTAGTCCAACGAAATCAATATGAGAGTAATAGGGCCCGACACAAAAACGTCCATAAAACTACGTACACAAAAACCATGTAAAATTCCTCCATACTGCTCGTCCGCTGCAATCCAAGTGTCCTGTAGGGATATAGTACAGAGTTTACTCGAAATGACGTCATTTAGGACATTTTTACAGCCTAGACAGTCCTGTACTGAATTTGCCTGGGGCATGTTCACGCGATACACGCATAGAGGATACATGCGGATGTGACCAGACTTGCCTAAATTACATCGTTTTCAGGGTTTTTGTGTAGTTTTGGACCTGTTTGAGTCGGGCACGCGTGAATGCGAGAGCGCGCCCCAGGCAAATTCAATAGGCTGTAAAAATGTCTTAAATGACGTTGTTTCGAGTAAACTCTGGACTATCCTTACAGGACACTTGGATTGCAGCGGACGAGCAGTGTGGAGGAATATTAAATGGTTTTTGTGTAGTTTTATGGACGTTTTTGTGCCATTACTCTCATGTAAAGTTTTTGTTGGACTACGAACCGGCCTCCCGGGTCTCCAGATGCACTTTGAGGAATTAAAAACTACTCCACCAGAACAACAACCTCCTCCAGCAATTCCTCCTGCCACAATATGTCCACCTGAGGCCACCAGAGGTAAATTGGGTGAGTTTTCTCCCTAAACAGTTCATGCGGGTCATCAAGCCAGCTGACCGGGAGTGGATTGCCCAGTGTCTTTATGAACCCACAGGACAGCTGAGACAACATTTATCTCAAAACTGGTTCCATCTACCCAATCCACCAAAACTGACAGCTATGCCACCTGATCCTATGGCCACACAGCTGGCTCTGGACAGGAAGTGTGTGACCATGCTGAAACCCCGAACTGCAGGCAACAGTTCAAGTTACCTACAGCAGGCACTGGAGGAAGTTCACAGTGAGGAGTGGGCACGGCACACAATTCAATACCTGTCTGACTGTGAACTGCATAAAAAGAGGAGTGCCCTAACTCAGCATCAGGTAGCGGCAAATCAGCAGCCACCACCGTATCGCCCGCTACCTCTTGCACAGTGGTTTGAGACTGTACATGCTAATGAGATCCTGGGACATCTGGATGAGATGAAGGGTGTCATTACTTCAACCTATGGCAGAATTTTAAAGCTGGACTCCACAAAAAAGGTAGGGGAGAGTGGGGTAAGATGAGCCAGTGGGTAAGTTGACCCACCCCTTGTTTCTAGGAAACTATAGGAAAAAGTTAGCATGTGACCAAATATTTGGGAGGCAGGCATCATTTCATGGAGTCTGTGAAGATTAGAACCACGTGAGTAAAGTGGTTTAACATTTATGACCAAAAAAATCATTTTTCACTCTCGAGAGTGAGTTTTGTCGATCATAAGTTTCATGAGAATTGTGTTTAGACCAAAAGAGATGATTGCAAATCTGTTTTATACATGGGTTGTGGTATCTATGAACTACAACATGAGGTAGTAAACCTAGCATGAAACTGCACCATTTTAGCTGTGAGAGCAATAAACCCAAGCTAAGGTAGCTGTGGGGTAAGTTGAGCCACCTATCCTATACACTTAATGAATGTATTTTGGCTGTATATGATTAAATCAAGATTCTGTATGTTTGTGATTACAGTAAGTATGTTCCTATAAACAGGAAAACAGAAAAATATCTGCAATTTTCCCCAAGATGCCACGTAATTGCAAAACTCCCCAAATCTCAGTGAGTTGGTGGCTCAGCAGGAAGTCCCTGCAGTTTGTGTTCACCTGTAACCTGGACAGATGAAATATTAAGTAAAGGGGGAGGTAGGAGATGGATGGAAGGAAAGAAGGGGGGGTTGATCAATTTACCCCACTCCTATGGTCACAAGACCACTTTTTTTGAACATGCTATAGTGCGGATGGATGGAAGGAAAGAAGGGGGGGTTGATCAATTTACCCCACTCCTATGGTCACAAGACCACTTTTTTTGAACATGCTATAGTGCGAAATACGGGGGGGTTTGGGGGGGTCGGACCCCCCCGATTAACCCCTTGAGACCCCCTGAAAGACCCAAAAGCAAAATCTGAGGGGGGTCTCAATCTTGTCAAAAAATAAATAATATAATATAATATAATATAATAATTTTATTGTGGTCAATTAAATGTGTTTAAGATCACCATGTCCAGTAGGCTATTCATAATTCAAAACATTTATTCGTTTAACATTAAGCTGAACCGTGTCACCTGCGCATTATGCAAATTAGCCATGTGCGCCAGCCCAGCGCAGGAGTCGAGCCCACTTGCTATCAGAACAGAGGATTCCGTTCCTCTCCCACCCTCTGCCGAAGAAAGTGAAGTTGAGGCCGAGTGCTCTGAAGACGTAGCCGCAGCCCCTGCTGCTAGCACTGGTGATTGGCCGCTTTTTTTTCTTTCTTTCTTTTTTTTTTTTTTTTTTTTTTACACCTAAGCAGGTGGGGTAATGGAAATACCGCAACCCTTGGCTTGACATTAAGGCAGGAAAATAACTTAAGGTAAGAGGCTAGCCTGCTTCAGCATAGCTACTATGGCCTGAACCCCCAGTGTTGTTGTTTGGCCAGGCGCCTGTTGTGAGCTATTTGTCTGTGCTTTTTCAATTTTCATGATGGCCCGTTATACGAATGTGATTTGTGGATGTGTTCAATGCTGTGTTTAAACGTATTTGCCAGATGGATGGTGTTACGCCCCAGTACTTTGTTGGCCCAGAGGGGCATAACAAGTACTGGGGCGTAACAATTGGGGGCTCGTCCGGGATCTGAACAACCATGAGGTGAAGTGAAGGTTTGTAGCTGTTGTGTGAGGTAGTAGTCTAGTCTTCTTTTCAAGATGGTTTGTGATTTAATTGCCTGTCTGTGTTTGCTTGAGAGTTCCCTGTAAGGTAGTCGTCGGGCAGAGAGAGACTCTTGCCACTTTGTTGTTTTGCCTTTCTTATTTTTGGTGGTGAAACCTGGGTGTGGGTACGTTTTCTGTGTGGCAGTGGGCCTTGCCTTGGTCCATTGTTCACTTGCAGAGTTCAACGTTTAAAGAAGCCTCCCGGGAAGCCACTGAAGACTAGATAGTTAACCACATTACAGGGTGCCTCTCCACAACGTCACTCTTTAGCAGAGTTGCACAGCAGCATATCACAATCTCTAGTGGGTTGACTCTACTTCTACTTTTAGTTTCGTCTGGATTCTGTGTAAAATAGTAACAGTAACTTTTGGGATGTGACTTTTTGTGTGGTACCTGCACAGTGCGTTCGTTGGGTCGTTCGGTTGCAGCTTAGGTGTAAGTTGGCAACATTTTGTGTAGCAGTGGCTACTGTGTGACCTCTTGTGTTGTGCTGTTGCAGTCCACTTTTCGGTTGAGTCACTTGTGTATGTTACTGTTTACTTAGTTGTGGCTTCGTTGGACCTCGTGTGCGTCTCTCCATAGATCAGTGGATCTTTGTGTGATGGAGTTGACTTGGTGAATTATAAGGTCTGTGTCCGTTGGTTAATGGCAGACTGCTTGGTGGCCATTTTGTGTCGTGGCAGTTCAATTTGTTCGGGTCTTTGTGTGTTGATAGACAGCAACTTGAGTGACCCTTTAGGTTGTGGCTGTGCTCGATTTTGTGTTTGGTCACCTGCAGTGTTTAGTAAGTTTACCTTCGTTTCGTAGTTTCCCTCATGGTGGTAGCCATTTAGTTATCTGGTGGGAGTGGCACCCACTTGCATGGCTACTGTTTGGCTGCTCACTCTTTACATCGAGTGGCAGTGTGTTGGTTGGCCTTTTTGTATTTTGATCTTGTTGGATCCACTTTGACCTTTTTGTTGTCCTGACCGCAGTCCCAGGGTTTATTTTTGATAAATGTGTTTATTGGTGTTGAGGCCAGGTTCAGTCATCCTTTTTTATAGATAAAAAAAAAAATTAGATTTAGATATTGCAATGAATAAATAGTATGGTGTTTTGATGTAACATGATGTTTTATTCATTGTCTTAAGGGAGGGGGTGTTACGGCCGGAAGGGGTTCGGCCTTGTCTGTGTCTTTCTCTCCCCCTCGTTCTCCCACAGCTCCACCCAGGTCCCAATCAGCGAAACGAGGCTCACCTGGTCCACTGAGCTAAATACCCTGCAGCTGACACCAGAGGGCGGGGGCAGTGCTGGGGACTGCTGGGCTTGCCTGCCTCCCATCATGGCTTTCTGTTTTAGTTTGTCTACTTGTTTGTATCTGTATATTTTTGGTATTAAATCTCTTTTAGTTAAGTTAGTGCCTTTGTCTTTGTATTTTGGGTCATTGTTGGGTCCCTTGTTATGCCCCTCTGGGCCAACAAAGTACTGGGGCGTAACAATGGTTAGATAAGGTTACATGATCGGTCATAGTTGCAGGCTGAGGATCTCGTGCACATAATTGCACGCCAGTCTCTGATCTCCAGATTTATACAGTTGTTATTTGAGTGCACGAGTTTGGTGTCTTTCATTCATTTTAATTATTGTATTTTATTTATTGTCTATTCGTTTCTGCATTGCCATGATCGCGCCAGTCTCCTATACCTGGCATTTATTCATTGTTCAAGTGCGCCAGTGTGGTGCCAATTATTGTCTTTTATTTATTGAATTATCGTCTATTTATTATCAATTTCTGCATTGTAATGCACAACTTTGCCTCTCCTTTTTAGGCTAAAGGCTAATTTTCTTGGCTTATTGTAATGTTATAGTCCTACTTTATAAAAAGAAAAAAAAAACGGTATTGCGCAACAATCGCGAGTTAGGGACCCCCCCGAATATTGATGGGTATTTCGCACACTGATGCTATATTTTAAAAACAGTTATATTTACAGTCATTCTGTTAATTTGTAGGGATGCAAAACATCCTGAAATATATACAGATGTGTTAGTTAGCAACAAAACTATAATTGTCTTGATGTAGTGATCCTGAATACAAAAAGTGGCTCAACTTACCCCACTCTCCCCTACTTGCCAAATCCAGAAAATAAGATGACTAGGCCTACATAAACTGATGGGAAGTTATGTTAAACTAATTCTTTTTTTTCTTCTTCTAATTTTACAGATCACAAAGAAACTCGCTGGTGGCATTGCAGAAACAGCTACTTGGATGACAAACATCAGTAATGAATGTGGCCAAGTACTGAACTGCGTGCTAACCACTGGTGAGGGAGCCGGCCTGGATGACCTGTGCCAGGGTATTGTGAAGCGCTACCGGGATGCTGGGGAGCCAGAGCCAGAAGCAATTTACGTCGACCGGGACTGCTGCAGTGAGACAGGTGACTATCAGAAAGTTGGTGCAGGAATGCAGGGCTGTCCCTGACCAAAATGGGGCCCTAAGCGAAAAAATTTCGTCGGGCCCTCCTATAATCGTTTATAATGCAAACTACAACCACTAATACTGGCAGTTTAGCAATTCTATACTTATACTAATATTAATTTTAAAAAACTATTGCTATTGCTATCTATTATTACTATTATTGTCATTATTATCATCATTATTATTATATAGGCTACAGCTACAATCCTAATAAAACATAGGCTACTAATTCAGTACCAAAGAGACTGATATTTCAAAATGTAGCTACATTCAAATTTAGTTCCTTCTGTCAACCAAAGTATCAAATACACTAATTTCTATCAATATTTATCTCTAATATCTCCTCCAAAGCTGCCTGTCATAGATTAAATTCACCAACACATCCTTCCCAGATAGCAAAATGACATTGAATCAACGTTGAAGTATGGTCAGGCAGCTACGTTGAATCAACATTGATTCCCGACATTTAATCAACATTGAAAGCGCTCGTTATGATAGATGTTGAATCAACGTCATATTTTCAACCATTAAGCGATACTGAATCAACACTGATTCAACGTTCATCTAAAAGCAATCTGCTGCTATATTTTTAGTTGATTTTACATTGAAAACATGTTACTGAATCGACTGTTATCTAAATGGAAGTATCTGTGTTAATTGTAGGCTATATAAATGTTATTTTAGTCCAAAAATATGGAATCATACTAAACATATTCGAATAACTGAAAAAAGTGACAGAAAACAGGCTTTTAATATTCAAGGTTTATTCTGAAAAGGCAAGTTTATGTGAAAACATATGACTTAGTTCTCCTAGTTTTATCAGTCTCCCGATCGGACTTATGAGCCGTGGCACCGCACATGAAATAACAACGCTACGAGCAAAACAAAAACATAGAGCTTGACTCGGGGAACTACACATAGGAGCCATTACATTGTACAGCCAGCATTTTATTAATTATTAATGACAATAATAATCGATTTAACTTATAATGCACTTTTCATTCAAAGAAAGGCTCGCTCACCAGAGGGCATAACGTTACCTAATCCATACAGCTGTTAGTTAAAGGTGTTCAGGCCTGTTTGTAAAGAGTCCAGTCTTTGTGCTGCTGTCCTCAGCTGGATGAGGAGGCAGCTCCAGAGGTGTGTCCCCCCGGTACAGAGCCTGGTGGGGGGGGTCCGGAGGAGCAGGCTGTCTGCGGGTGTTGGACTGTGTGTGAAGTGATGAGTTGTTGTAGAAGGAGACGTGTGTCTGTTGATGCACTTGTGGCTGAGCAGCTGAGCAGCAGGACGTAGTGGAACCGGGATGGGACAGGGAGCCGGGATAGGGAGGTCCGGGGTTATGTGCTCATCTTCACGGACTCTTCCCGGCAGCGCTGTGTCCTAGACGGAGGCATGGCTCAGCCTCTCACACCTTTTAACCTACATGTAAAACAAACAAAATGTCAGGCGATTGTCATTGATTATTTTGTCACGTAAATAAGCGTTTCCCTGACACAGGACGTCCAAGCTGCCGCTGAGACGCTCCGGCCGCCGGTAACGTTAATTCAAACCGCCGTTAGCTCAGGTGGAGCTGCGCTAACGGCAGCTGCTCCAGTCACAACACAGACCAGCAGCTTCTTTCAGTTACCGGTAGCTATGCCACTAGGTCTCACGCCGAAAACTAGTCTAAAAGCCTTTGGTGGATGTCGAATGCTATTTTAGACCGTGTATTGTATAATATTTACTCTCAAATTAACAGTTTTTATCACTCACCTGGACAGCTAAACCGAAGCTGTATGCTTGAAAACGTGCCAGTTAAAATACATCATGAACAAAATTTAATAAACTCCATTAAGCAAAAAACACAGCTAATATCTTTATAATCAGTAAAATAAAATAAACATATTTTTAACTTACTTTAACAGGAGCAGGAGGGTCCGTCCGTTTTTTTTTACAGTCTATGGTCCGAGCGCTGTCAAACAGGGGAGAGAAAAAAAAAAAGCCGACTGCTGCCGCCTGGCAGTTGGGATGTACCACCACTAGGTGTAAAGTGGAGCTTTGGACTGCTCCACTCCTTGCTCTCACTGTCTGAGAACAAATTGTAGACGTTTTTGTCATGAACTACAAACAAGCCTTCAGAGGATTTTAACAGTAAAAAAAAAAAATCACGTCTACAGCATAAGGTGCTTAATTGAATATGTTTGACACCCCCTTCCTCTCATTATGTGGTCTCACCCAGTTCAGTGCATTGAAACAGCATCAGTGAAACAATGTTGATTCAATGTTGGCATTTCAATTTACGATTTCAACCATCCTTCAATGTTGATTCAATGTCATATTTTCAACATTAAATTTTTAGAACGTTGATCTACCATTGATTTTTCAACCATAACCAACAATCAACCTTTCTGACCATAATTCAACGTTGATTCAATGTCATTTTGCTATCTGGGTTGTGTGGAGATAAAATAGATTATAAAGTTTAGCCGAAAATACGACCAACAACTGATAAATTTACCACTGCCTTTCAACAGAGGTGAATGCATATGCAGACAAAGGTGTTAACAAGACATTTAATAAATGGTAAGGGCCGCTGGAAAATGACTTTCATCTCCAGACCCTGTCCACATCTACTGGAGGCTAGCATCTCTCCTCCTACCTGCAGCAGCAGCAGCAGCTGTGCTGAGCATGGAGGTTTAGTGCTTATGCCACAAAGTTTTACATTTTTACTAGTGCTGGCGTTAACACCATTAGCAGCGTTAACGGACATTAACAGCGTTAACAGCGTTAACGGACATTAACGGCGGTAACGGCGCCGTTAATATGGCCCAGCACTAACTTCAACAAATGCCCACCTTCGAGAGAAGCACGAGTTTCCTCTTGTTTTGTTTCCCCCCCACCTCTTGCTTGCGCCTGACTCGTTCTTTTCAAAGCCTTGATCACGTCTTCACCTGCAGCTGCTTGACAAGTAAGCGGCGTTCACACCGGACGCGATAGACGCGAATACAATCGCGCCAGACGCTTCATTTGCGCCGCTTGGTCATTTTGGATCATTCGCGTCCATCGCGTCATTCGCGCTAGACGCTCCGCCTGTTAATTTGAAATTCGCGCCGCGTCTCATCGCGCCAGACGCTCCATTCACGCCGCCTCAGCCTGAATCGCGTGTCATCGCGCCATTTACATTGGTTTTCAATGTAGAGTTGCCGCTCCATTCGCGTCTATCGCGTCCGGTGTGAACGCCCGTAGTGTTGTGTAGTTCGCGAGTGATTCGTTCGAAGGAACAAATTATTTAAAGTCCCTGAAAAGTGACACTGGATTCGTTTTCTGAGTTAATCACATCCCAGACATATGTCCTATTAACCATCCTGCCAATTTTGGATGCTAGAAAAATTTGTTTAGTAGGTGAAATTAGGTTTTAAAATCATGACTAAATGAGGCAGTTCTCGCAGCTCTGGATGTCTGCTGCAGGCACATAAGCCCCGCCCACTTGCTGAGCTTCATCAAGTTTCAACTGTCAATCAAATGGCCTACTGCTAACTGTCACATCGTACCGGAGCAGCTACGGGCTTGAGCCTGAGTCTGAGTCCAGCTCTTATCTGAATGTCTCGGATACACACTGAGCAGTGAGGGAAATATGCTGGGGGCACACGGATCTCCGCTACCCTGATAGCGTTAGCTCGGCGGCTAATAGCCCGGCGCTAACGCGTTAGCTCGACTAGCCCGGCGCTAACCGTTAGCTCGGCGGCTAGCCCCGTTCGTTCACCCCGAGCCTCCATGGTCCCGAGCCACTGCAGCATCGGACCCACGGCTCACCACCACAGCAGCGGGAGCCTTGAAGGCTACACCACAACAACAATGAGGGCCGCCACCGTCAGCACAGGACGACGGGCCTAGTGCTAGCCGCCGAGCTAACGCTATCAGGGCAAGCGGAGATTCGTCTGCTGACGGCGGCGGCCCACGGTTTTGTTGCCGGTGTAGCCGTTGCTGTGTCGGTGAGCTGTGGGACGGACGCTGCAGAGGTTCACCTGGACTGTGGCTGTTTTAGCTTTTAGAGTTTTGCCACCGAGCGCCGGCTGGTCCCACGGTGGCAGTCTCATTAGTTTGTTTGAATTAAAAGTGGAGCTTCATGTTTCACATAAGAGCAGCGCTGCCTCTGGGATCTGTATAGACTATGTTCAAATAACACCACATATACATCAATAAATAAATGTTTTACAATGACCTGATAAGTCTGCATTACATTTTATTAAGACAGAGACCAAGCTAATGGACTGGGAGCTCCGGCGGCGCTGGTAGCTCTAGGTAGTGGCAGCAGACGCTCGTTGGCATTCTTGAAGCATTTATAATATTACTGTGCACATGGGAGGAGTTATGAAAGTAGGGACGCCAGTGCGTCACGGCGTCCCCCTCTGTAAGCCTGCCCTTAAAAACAAAGACCACTGAAGCAGAGTGAAACTGTGAAACCCTAACCTCTAAAATTAAGCACTGCACAAAAATGGGTCTTTTTGCATGTTTTTATCAATACATTTCGAACACTTTTAATATATTTTGAAACAAAACTCCAATTTCACTTTCCAGGGACTTTAAGTGAACGTACTGACTAATCACTTCCTGAGTCTGACCTGATTCGTTCCTTTCTCAGTTCAGTAGTTGAGCTCAGCAGCGAGCGTGCAGGCCGACAGAGGAACTGCTGTGTGGTCTGTGAATCACTGAATGATCTGCGATTCTGGTGGCGGAGACTCTCGTTGCGAGGGAACGGTGCATGTTCAGTGATGCGTTCACTGACAGTCGGGGCTGAGGGCTCCAGTTCACTCACTGCGCGCGTCGTTCACTGCATGTACTGGGGGCTGAGGCCGCCCATTCACTCCGTGTCGTTCGCGAACGTACTGACACGGTGATTCAGGTTCGCGCCGCCACTCACTCACGAACCTACTGCGCACACAGAGAACTGCTGCTGAGGACGTGATTCAGGTTTGCACTGCCACTCACTCACTCATGATTCGCAAACCTACTGCACACACAGAGAACTGCCGCTGGGGAAGTTGTTACTCACTCACTCACTGGTGATTCGCGAACCTGCACCAGAGAACTGCTGCTGCAGACGTGATTCAGGTTCACGTACTGTGCTGAATGTAGCGCTGTGTCACTCTCACTGCCTGGTGTACTGCATGCACAGAGCTGTGTAGCGTCATCATAGTAATATTTGCTGCTTCTCCCACGAATGTCTGTACTGTACTGTACTACGCACGACCCCCCCCCCCCCCCTTTATTTATTTATTTATTTATATATTTATTTTTTCACCGGCGAAGACGACCGTAACGTCTGACGGGGGGGGGGGGGGGGGGTAGTGATTCGGTGAACGAATTTTTTGAACGACTCATTTTGAAGAACTGATTCTAGTGATTCAGTACAGTCAAAAGAACTGCCGATCCCATCACTATTGACAAGTGCCTGCAGCGCATCTGACCAGTGATTGGTCAAAAAAAGGGTCTCTTCTCTCTCTTCTCCTGCCTCGCGCTGACAGCTGATCTAGTAGCGCGCACCACGGCTGTGCATATGCGCATCCTTTGTGCAAAACGGGGCCCCTATTGGATCGCGGGGCCCTACGCACTGTGCGTGATCTGCGTGTAGGCATTAGCCTATATGTAGGTGTCACAGAACCCAGAGAGAACGCCAAGACACAGAGAGGACACAGACAGGAGCATTTTTTTAAACTTTTTTTTTTAATCCCACCACCACCCCCCCCTAATGGGGACCTTTTTTTTTCTTTCTTTCTCATTTTTTTTCTTTCCTTTTTTTCTTTTTTTTTCCATTCTAAGAAAAGAAAAAATACACAATAATCAGGTGGCAGTAACATAAAAACCCATCAGCACCATAAAACATAAAGGAGGACAAAATAAAAAACAACAAAACAAAAAAAAGGAACCTACATTTAACAGCATAAAATAATCAAAACATATAATCAGTAAGTGCATAGCTACTACATATTTTACACGCACCATTAATTCATATCATAACTCAATAAATAAAAGATTAAATAATTCACTCTACAGCCACCATAAAAGAAACAACAACAATCCCAAAAACAAAAACATACAAAACAATAAACTATTGAATCTTCATCCCAAGTTTTTGTTATTGCGAGGATTTCCCATCTTCTTCTCTCTGCATTATTTTTCTTGTTTTTTGGCAATATCTTTGTTAGTAATTAATGATGTTTAATAAATGATATAAAATAAAGTAAAGTAAGTAAACTGTTGTGTTGTTGTGGCCATGCATCCGCAGGGCGGCGCTGCGGCGACAAAACGGGCGGAGGGGGGCACCATGGGAGGGGTCGAGGGAAGCGCCGACTGCTGGGCCCCGCCCCCGGCTGATTCGACGTCACTCCATCCCTATAAAAATGCGAGGCTGAGTCCGGGGTGGACAAGAAGCCGTGTCGATATCCTCTCGGACCTTGGAGGGTTACATTTACCCAAAACTTATTTTCAAATGGGCCCCGTCGCCTAGCGTCCACTCCCCCAGCCTCTCGCCGACTGAGTTGAATTGAGTGCTACGGAACATCAAGCACGTCTGGGTCACTAAAAGGTGAGGAGGGGGTACTGTTATTATCGCGGGGTGGTAAAATGGTGGGGACACGGGAGCGGGTTGTTGGGTGGTGGGTTTCTGCGGAGCTAACGATGCTAGCTAGCTTGAGCTAATGGCAGCTGTACGGGTCTTTGTTTTGGTCAACAGACGCGGAAGAGTTAACGTTTAGTTTCCTCGTTGTTTTCAGGATTTCACTCACAGAATAACGAAACAATGACGTCCACTCACACACTGTGGCTGACAGCTTCACGTCCACAGATTTGTAGCGATTTTGTTATGGTCTTTGTTAGGTGTTTAATGTCCTCGGTACAGGATAAAGACATCCCTCCCAACCATAAGGCACCGTTAAAATAACAAAGGCACTGTTATAATACGGCCACCATGTCCCCAAAGCACGATTTTAGTTTCATATTTGTCACGTATCAGTTAAAGGGGGAAACAATGTAAAGATGTCGCCTTGGTGCAGTGACAGCCTGATGTAAACAAGACCCCTGCAAACCGTGGGATGACGTCAGCTGTGAACGTGCCGTGCAGCGGTCCGCAGCTCACGAGACTGTTAACGGATATTAGTGATGATGCTGTGTTTTTTAGTTTTACACTATGCATTGTGCTGCTGTCGTTGACCTGGGCGGTTTGTTGGAAGCCTTGAGTGTGTTTGTTTGGGGGTGGGATGTTTTGTGATATTTTATTGTGTGCCACATAGGCTATAAGTACACAATGGATTGACTGATTAAGCAGTTAGTTAATTTGGTAATTCATTTATTTTATTTTATTAAATAATTCCACTGTTGAAGTCTACCAAAGGTAAATGTTGTAGTTTTTTATTGTTTGTTTGAGGGGGTTATGTGTATTATTCGTCAGTCAATTATTTAAAGGTCCAGTGTGTAATATTTGTCAAGATTGATTGACAAAATCTGAATATACTACCAGTGAATATATTTGTATGAGTGTATAATCGCTATAAGATAAAATCAGTTTGGTTTTCATAGCCGTATAATTCTTCTTTTATACTACATATAACAAGGGTCTTGCTTGGAGAGTGTTGCCATCTTCCTCCGTTTGTACGGAATGGAAAATCCAGCCAACCAGAGAGCACGTTTCAAGAGTTTCAAGTTCATAAATAAACTATAGAATTATTTAATAGATAAATAATAGAATCTGAATGCTAAATGTCACTGTTTTCCCCTCATTTTACACACTGGACCTTTAACGAGCTTAACTTCGCCGCATGCTAGCATTGATTGTCAAACAATGCAAAGCACACAAGATATTCAGCTGACAACATCCTCGCTGTGGTCTGGCTTTATTTTTTATATATGCAGTTAAACAGCGGTAACTGCTTAACTACCTGTTAATGACAGATCGCTAAATGATTTATCAACACAATAATTTGAAATGAGAGGAGTTGTCAGTTTTTATCTATGGTAATGAAACCCTCATGTGCGGAAAACATGAACATGGTGAGTAATGTGGCCCAGTTTTGGTTCTTGCTCACACTGTTTCCTCCTCCCCTCCAGGTTTCCATCAGCAAAACACAGCGACCAACAACAGAAGAATGGCAGCTATTCCAGCAGGCGGCTCACTTGTGGCGACCACTGACTACTACCGAAGTGAGTGGAGTGTCTCTGTCCTCCTCGTCCCTGACCACACCAGGACACGGGAGCAAAACCAGCTCCTTGCAACGTTCAATCATTTGCAGCCTTAGTAGATAAATCACTGTCATGTAGATATAATTAAAACGTTAGGAGTCATATCAGTGAGGGCATTGTTTGGTTTTCCCTGAGTAAATCAGGACTACTATAGTGGGTTATACTCAAGGTGAAAGAATCAGGCGAAACACAGAGACAGATTACCATTAAGTTAACTTCCAGATATTAAATAGAAAAAAAGGTTGCCAGGTTTAAAGAAAAAAAAAATCCTCTTTAGCTGACATAGTGTACCTGACTTTCTCTAAATGTAATATATTCCCCAGCTCCCTCAGCCACATTTCCAACGTAGGAGCCTCTTCATATTTCTCAGATTGTACAATTTGCTTTCTGGCTAACAATGTTGAGAGGTGAAATATCCCGACTTTTCATGCCATCAAAAAAAAAAAACGCTCAAACAAGCCCCAAAATGATTGTAGCTTATGACGTAGTAAAAGTAATGTGAGTAATGTCTTGTCAGGCCACCGTCTTCTGTTTACAGTCAGAATCTAAACTCATTGGACATGTAGCCTGTCCCTGGGAATCTAATCAATCTCATGCATCAGTGTTGGGAGTTTCCCCCGTAGGCTGTGGTTATATAACTCAGGGAAAATGGATTGAAATGTTCTGTGTCTGTGCCACCTACACCCGCTCCCATTTTAGGGGGGGGGGGGTTGGGTATCAATGAGAGAAAAATTGTCCCTTTTGGGTTCATAAATGAAAAGTGTCACTGATCTGGTTGACAGTGTTGTTGTTGTTACGTCTTAAACCAACTCTTGCTCTGCTCACCCTCTCTCCTGCAGGGCGCATCGGCTCTACATCCAGCAGCAGCTCTTGCGGCAGTTCGGAGTACAGCGGAGAGGTCATTCCTCACCATCCAGGTGTGTGATTGTTTGTATGGAAATGTAACAGAAGAGTGTTGTGATGTGTTTTCGTAGCATGTTCACTACATCCTTTTACATTTTTGTGCCTGAAAAGCCTCTGACTGTGGGCGATTAGCGGTTAAACTCAAACTTTGTGCTCCACGTGCACTGGATTAAAGCTGCTGCTAGGTTATTTGAGTGTGTAGTTTGTTTTGTTTTCAGGTCAGGAAGAAAAAAGCACCCTTCACCAAGACAGAATACACATAATGACTAATCACGTGTAAACTACTATGGGTTTAAGAAGGAACAGTGTGTTCTGCTCAGTCCCAGGAGAGTCACGGCATCGGCTCCAGATGTTTTTCTGTCTCTGTCGGAACGTTTTCTTTTCTGCCCGCTCACTTCCTCTTTCCGAACAATTTCATCATATCAGCTCGTGCTGTTGCTAAAGTCCACGTCATACCATTGCTCATAGACTTGAGCCGAAGCAACCTCAGGATTACTGCGCTTGAGTCAGCTGTTGCCTCAGATCACACACACGTAGTCACCGTGGCCGAGTCATCCTGGAACACGCCGAACTCGAGCCGTTTCTGGCTTTTTCTCGTCTAACAGGAAACCCCCGTCTTCAGGCGAATGTTTTCTCTCCTCGCATTCAGCTCTTTGTGTTAGGATTCAGATGGCAGGATTAAAACAGGAGGCGTCGCTCAGCTCCTGCTACACGAGGAAACAGTTAACTTCACACACACACACATGACCCTCTGCACCATTTAATATCTGCTGACTTGCCCAGTAATCCTGGATCAGTGTGTGAGGGGGAAAACCATCTGGGCCGCCAGGGAAAGGCTGGCCGAGGTTGGAGTTGGCGCGCCTGTTTTAGCCAGGGAGTCAGATTGTTTCAGGCAGCGAAAAATTGCCACACACACACATAGTTGACCCAGCTGTCTGTGAAAGTAGGTGAAAGGGTGGAAAAATGGGTGTGAACACTCGGAGACAGTTCAATGCATGTGACTTAAATAACTGCTTAACTTGCATGGAACAAGTATATCAGTGGCTCTTTTTCTTTTCTCGTCCTTTTTATTTACTTATTTATCTGATTTAAATCTATTTAATGACTTTCTAGCACATATTTATTGCTGGTGTTTTATTAATCGATCTGCGAGAAACGCTTTCTCTTTTTGTTTCTACCTTGGTATGAACAAAATGACGGTATAAAGTTTGACATGACTTGAAATAACTAGGAAAATAAACAATTTCTGTATGAAATTGTCATTTTAAATTCAGCTTGGCACTGTGACCCTTTTTTCCTTTAAAAATCTCGTTGGATTGCACAGGAGTTGTATATCAAACTTTTCAAATGAATTAGTTCAACTGAGTGCAGGATACCGGAGAACACATGTGCTCTTTGACTGCCACTAATCTGAGAACCGACTTGACCTAGAAACTAATGTTGGCACACACAGCAGTTGTGCTGTATGTATTTAAGAGGGTGAATGTAAATGCAGCTGTTGAGTGACTGAATGAAGTGTCACAGTCAAAAGTGTGTCACGGTGCCAAACATGCAGTTTGTGGGGGGAGGAGGGGGGAGCGGGGTGCACTCAGTGGTACTATCCTCAGCTTATCAGGAGGAGCCAAGTAGCTTTAATGGGAATTGGTGTACTTATAGTTGACAGGGAAAACACTGTCCTGAATACCCAAAGATCATGTTCCGAATCTAAAGTTCAACAGGAGTCGCCGCTGAAGCTTCATGCCTTTTTTTTTTTTATTATGTGTCTCCACAGGACTCCCCAAGCAGGACTCTGGCCATTGGTGGTCCAGTTTCTTCTTTGGGAAGCAGCCAGGGATGACCCCACTGACTGAGGAGGCACAAATGAAGTCAGTATAAGCTCAGATATTGCTGACTTGTTCTCAGTGCCAATGTATCTTAATTCCTTTTATCCAGATAATAGTCTTTAGTTTTGTGATAAAACTCTGCCTGTAATGGAGAATGCACTTGTTTTTACTTCACCTCTACCCTGCAGACAAGTCTGGGCTTGCTTTGTACATTATGTTATATAAAGCTGAGTCACTGTGCCAGTCTGGCACCTAAGAGGAACTATGCAAGATTTGTACCTAGATTAAAACAGCTTCAGAGTAATTATGATGGTTCAATGACATGATAATGGGAGAATGGAGGCTCTCTACCTTCCACCTAGCGTCTATTGACTGAAAACTGCTTGTTTTGCTTTGTTAGCAAAAAAGCCACCAGACTTGCGTAGTTCCCCTTTAAACCTGTTGTCAATGAAATCAACCCTGGTTTCTGTTAGCTTAGCCATGTCCTGTTACTGTAAACCAGTCAGTCCTAACTTTCTCTCTTTTATTCGTCTCTCAGGGCGGGGGTCCCCGGTGTGGTGACAAATGGTCAGATCACCTGCGTTGCCAGGGAGATGGTTATGCAACGCCAAGTGAGTGAGAGCAGCGACGCAGGAAGTCCCACCTCCTCCTGATCCTGCAGTCTCACTCCGATGATCAACACCACACCTCGGGGGGGAAATCAAACCAACGACCAACGCTAGGTGACGGGAGGATGTCCCGTTTACAACCTTTAGTTTTTTATTTTATTTTATTTTTTGTAATATCATTCATTGTAGTATAGGCTGCCTTACTTATTTTTGTTTTGGTAACCTCGTGTTTTTTTTATTTTTATTGACCACCACAAAAAGACCTGAAAGTTTAAAAAAAAAAAAATTAAATATAAAAAAAAAAAAAAGATAATGATGCAACTGATAAGCTCTTTTGTTCTTTTTGTAACATTTGTACTGTTCTGTGTTTGTAATACTGTGGTGCGCAAAGACACATTGTGGCGCATTCACCATCCACACACCTTTTGTTAAACATTTTTCACCTTGTCACCCTGTGATTGCAAATGCAATAAAATAGACTCTTGCAGCCTAAATGTTCTGTGTCGGGGTCATTGTTTCTTCTCATTCATAAAAAGTGTGGACCGGGACCAATATATAACATATAATTTAAATATGACTGTATTACTTAATTTTGAAACTGTATGTCTCAGCGTGCACACAGCTTTCTGTGCTGGTCAGAACATACTTTAATTTTTTTTATAATTTGCTAAGTGATGTGTCCATGGCTGCTGGTTGAAAAGCCATATAAGGACCTGGAGATAACAGTGTCTGTTTGCCAGGGAGTGGTTCACTGGTTTTGTACTGGGCTATTCCAGGAGCAAAGTAAACAGTGAAAAAGCAGCACTTTGTGTCCTCTAACGGCTGTTTCTGCTGAACCGGGAGTCGGGAGTTGTGTAACGCTTGGCAAAGTGTCTAAACACCCACTACATCTGGGAACAGACCTCAGCAGTCACCATGGATGTAAATCAAAACATTCCTGCACAAACTGGGCTCAACCGCCTCCATCTGCACAGCAACAGCTTCTGTTTACGTGCCACTGATGCAGTATTTCATGTCTATGATGTTACAGAATGCATCAATTAATGTTGATGGTGTGAGATCAGCTCACGCTCACACATTTGGCTAAAGCTCCCACCATTTGTCCTCCCTTGTGTACTGTGCAAAAAGCAGAAACAGCACAAATGCTGCAGGCTCATTGTTCAAGTAATTCACCTATGTTTGACCTGCACTGACATATAAACACATTGAAAGTGTTGAAAAAATGCTTCTGGAACAGAGGAAAGAAAGCCATCATCATCACTTCACACCTCAACTGGTTTAAACTGGTTTTTGTCAGCCATCAAAAAAACGGCTGAAAATACAGAGCTGAAATCTGTGACCCATCAGAAAAACAAACCCAAAAAGTTTCTCCTATCTGTGTTGCGTTGCTGCCACATATTTAACCAGATAGATAATTGCACATGAGATCATAATAAAGTTATTAGTGAGTGTAGGCTACTGTATATATCAGACACAACGTTTACAAAGTGGAGGTTGTTTAAAACAACACTATGTAGTTTCTGAACACAGATATCTTACAGCAGAAGTAAGTGATATATTTGTGTTAATATAAGTCTTAAATAGTTATATCTTCCGACAGCAATCACTTACATAGAGTGTTTGGACTGAAACACGGGTCTCTCAGTCACTCTGCTCTGCTCTGAGCCGAAGAGAAAACATTTATCGTATCCTACAGTTTTTATCCAATGAGGAGAGAGAACGGCATGCAGGGCTGTGTGTGCAGCCAAGGAACGCCGTGAATGTGGTGACGTAGCGACGAGGACTGTTATGGTGCGTTCAAGGAAACTAGTATTTTTCCGACCGTGAAGTGGTACCAGTTCGATCTGGTACGAGTTCACCGGTCGGAAGTTACGAGTGGCCGTTATAGTGACTTTCACCGGTAAAACAGGTCGGAAAAACACGAGTGGGTTGCCTGAAACGCTACAAAGTCGTAAGTTGTGACTTGAAGCTGTAATTTACGATTTCAAAAGCCTGCCTGGAACGCAGCATTAGCGAAAACGACCGGACCACTTACTTCTGCTTTAAATATTGTATTCTTATATTATATGATATTATTAATGTTGAATTGTAGCCTACAATTCCCCACCAGAATCTCACTCCCTTGTCAGGGTCATAGAGGGAGTCGGTGTTCCTACCCGCACAAGAAAGTTACATAGTGCAGTTGCAGCCGGCGCAACCTCGCTCAGGCTACAGTGGTGACACGATTCATCCTATTCACCGTTTTTCTACCACTTAAGTGAGTTTAGAAACATAATTTTAAGGTCAAGAAACTACCAAGTGTTGCTTCACATCATTAAGTCTCCGCCCTCTGTTGTCATTTGTTGAGCTGTAGCTGCGGCTGTTTGACAACAGTCTACTGTAAACAGTGGCATGCACAGACTTTTTGAAGGGCAGGGGCAAAAAGAAAAAAAAAAGGGCAGATACAGCACTTCCTCACCAATGAAGAGGACACTTATCACGCATTTTGGCTTGGCTCCCAAGAGGGCACTTTGGCACATGTTTTTCAACAATTGGGCCATGGGGGGGCACCACCCCCCCTACCCCCTCCCTGTGCACACTACTGTACTGTACATGTAGGGTTACACAAACATGCAAATATATGGACAAACCACACAGCGTTGCTTCAGGGTTCTTGTTTTAGGAAAAGTTCCCAACAATTTGTGTGACTAGCACCTGCTAAACGGGAATTCAAGCAGCATCCCCAACCAACCGGGGTCATCCCTATGTTCCCACAGCCCTATGTTCCCTCAGCCCTATGTTCCCTCATTTCTAACTTTTGTCGTCACTGAAAATTAGGCCCTATGTTCCCTCAGCCCTATGTTCCCTCATTTCTAACTTTTGTTGTCACTGAAAATTAGGCCCTATTCCCACAGCCCTTTGGTCCCACCATTGGTTGGGTTTAGGCAATGAAGAAAGGAGTTGGTTAAGTTTAGTAAAAAGACCAGGTAGAGGCTAGACAGGCCAGATAGACAGAGTCCAGATAGGTAGAGAGAGTCCAGAGGGAACATAGGGCTGAGGGAACATAAGGCTGAGGGAACATAGGGCTGAGGGAACATAGGCACGCTCCCCTCCAACCAACATGCCGGCCCCAGTCATGTCGGAGACGGAACTTTACCCCAAGATGGCCGCTGCTTCTGTTTGCAAAGGAGCCACTTGTGCTAACATTTGTGTTGTGTTGGAGTCTTGGCTTGGTTCAGTTTTTGTTTACCTGCTGCATTTTATGGGTTGACTGTTGCTAATGTTCAGTGATGGGAATAACGGCGCTACTTTTCAGTATCAAGTAATCAAAAAAGTTACTGTTTCCCCTGTTATATGCTGTTACTGTTACTGACAATAAAATGTTTCATTGCTCACAGTTACTTGACTCAAGTCATTAAAGTGTGCATTGGAACTAACCATCTCACTCAGTATTGTTTTAGATAAACAGGAGGTTAGGGTTATGGTTGGGTGGTTAAAGCTGTACAGAAAAGAAAATTGAATTTGAGCCCACTGTGGGTCTTAACATTAGTGTTAACTCATAATTATTTCAGACGATGTAGGCCAAACTTTGCGCAAAATTCTATTTTTGATTAAATCCGGGATGAAAGTGTGGTATTTTTTTTCCGCGTTGGATAATGAAGGCGCACGGATTATACGTCAGCCTGCTCATGATTCATCATCCACTGATATTGGATCCGTCAATCAAATGTCTGAGACACACACACGGAGCTCGCCCCAAGCTTATCCCGCCCGCTCTATAACGACCAATCAAATTCGTTTTCCTTACTCTGGTAAACTTGTGCGGCAGCTCGTGACAACTAGTAGCAACAAACAGGACAAACGGCCATTTCTGTACACCTTTAAAGGTGTACAGAAAAGAAAACTGAATTTGAGCCCACTCTGGATCATAAAATTAATGTGATAACTCATCTATCAGACGATGTAGGCCAAACTTTGTGCAAAATTCTATTTTTAAGTAAATCCGGGATGAAAGTGTGTATTTTTTTTTTCGCATTGGATAATGCAGGCGCACGGATTATACGTCAGCCTGTACATGATTCACCAGCCACTGATATTGGATCCGTAATCCGTCATTCAAACGTCTGAGACACGCACACACACACAGAGCTCGGGCTCGCCCCAAGCTTTGAATATCCCGCCCGCTCGATAACGACCAATCAAATTCGTTTTCCTTACTCGGGTAAACTCGTGTTGCAGCTCGTGACAACTCGGCGCGACAAACAGGACAAACTGCCATTTCTGTACACCTTTAAGGGGAAGAGTCCAAGTAATTTGACATATTTGAGTATTTTATATATTTTTTTAAAAAGTAACGCAATACTTTTCCTGGTTAAGTTTCTTTTATAATGTAGTAGCTCAGTTACAAACTCAGTTACTTTTTGGGGAAAGTAACTAATAACTATAAGTAATTACTTTTCAAAATGAACATGCTCAACACTGGTAAGTTCTCCTAGCTTGAGGCAGATGTGTTTGTGAGCGGTGTTGTGATGGTGGCTGTGGTTGTCTGTCCCCAGTGGATGAGTTAAGTACGGTGGCTGAAAATGAGTATGTTTACATGGTCAACAAAACTCTGATATTAATCTGATTAGGACAATACTCTGATTCGGAAGTAGAGATGAGAAGATCAGTGATTTCTGATTAAGGTCATATGGGAAACGCTAATCAAATTAAGACATGTGGAGTATTCCTGTTTTAGTCGTATTATCAAACCCTATATGCACCTTCACGTCCTGTGGGAGTTCGCTGCATTTTGCAACAGGACAGGTACACACACAGCTGGGGTCAACTGTTAGATTTCAAAGAGATACCAAATTCCATTAAAATTACTCTCTCCCACCAGTTCTTACTTCATACTCTCATCCTGTAGCTACCGCACAGTTTGTTGCAGTGGATTGCATGACAAGTAAGTAGGCCTAACTGAAGCCTCCAGAAAATAGATAATAAAAGACCCCAAAAATGAGTAGTACCACTTTTTCAAACCCTTGGTCTTGTTTGTATGGTGGTTGGCAGATGTGAACCCCTGGGTTTGTCAAAAACAAACCGGTAGCCAGAATCAATATAAATGCATAGACATACATTGTGTTTATATCTTTACAGTAAGTAGTAGTCGGTTACACCCTGCCTCTCCGAAACCCCGCCTTTCCGAAAATAGACTTCCATTCATCGTAATAGTGGGGTTTTCTATTTTGTCTAAAGACCCCGCTATTCCGAAAAGGCTATTGGGGAAACCTCCCCACTCCGAACGGACAGACGGACGTAATCAGAAAGGAACCGGAGGCTGTGCAGTGCGAAATGTGCAGTGATCCTTTTGTCCTTTTTGGGGTCAAACGGATCATGTGCATAATTAACTGCAAAACAAGCAAATACTTAATATTAATGACATATAACGTTCATTATGCTTCTAGCCTGTCTAGCCTCTACCTGGTCTTTTTACTAAACTTAACCAACTCCTTCCTTCATTGCCTAAGCCCAACCAAAGCATCTCCCTCAGTCAGCTGTCAGCACGAGCGGCGGCTGCAGCAGCCTCGCGCCCCTGTGAGCTCAAGCTGGGTTCAGCCGCGCTCGAACCGAGCGGAGCGGGGGGGGGGAGTGTATTTCTATTACTGTGTAGGAGATCTCCAACAACGGAGTCTGGGAGAAAGCAAGTGGGACAGATCTGCCCAGTCCCTGAGCAGCGCACGTTTCAGGCGAATTTTTCACGCGATAAGATTACATACAAAGTCAATGTACAGACGCGAATGGACGCGATTGCGGATGACGCGAATGGCGCGACGCGAATGAAGCGAGTAAAAACAAATATTCCAGCGGGCAAACTCGAGCGAGTTGAGTGAGGCGAATATTTTACTCGCGCCCGGTGTGAACGCACTGTTAGAGGTTATTAACTCTACAGAGTCTGACCACTGACATTTGGTGCTTGCAGGAAGTGCCAAAGTTGAAACCTAGGCAAAAAGTATATGTTGGCTACAGTACATTACACTGTACATTCTGCCTACATGAATAACACTAGTCCACATAAATTGGCCAAGAAAGGTTTCTGGCACAAGTGGTTGAAACTCCAGCAGCAGCTGCAGTGACATGAGTTGTATTAGACAGAGTAGTTTGAAAGTCACAAGCCAAAAGTTGGTCTAACAAGCGCCTCCTATTCATTTATTCAAGTAATCCTGACGTGCAGGGAAACATCTTCTTGCTGACGGTGGTGTGGCACAAATCCTGACACACGGATTTTCCCCCTTGACTGTAAAATGGGTTTGTGCAAGCACCAGTGTCCTCTATTCACCTCCCACACTCTCACTGTCTGTCTCTATGAAACAGAGGAAAGACAAACAATGGGCGATGCTGCTGCAAAGTGGCCTCTCTGCATGACAGAGTTAAAAGGGTGAAAAGAGCATTTGTTCTGTGGCTCATTTGAAGAGCCGTGTGGCTGGTCATCGTCCCCGCGCTGCAGTTTTTCCAGGTCAACGGGTTCTATGGGGGGGGAATCATCAAAAAGTGGGAGCGAAGGAGCCCATTTTCTTTTCAGTGTCTGGATCTTTGTCGTTTGCTGTTTCTCCTTCTGCTCCTCAACACCTGGCATGCTTTTTGGCCCCCTGAGCTGGGCAACAATGTCTGATACCAAGAGTTTAGTGCTCAATTCAATGACTATGGATTTACAGCCCATTAGTGTATAATTGTTTTACTTATTTTCTTCTTTTTTTAAGTAGAAAATGTGAAAAAGTCCAAATTCAGTCCAAGACAAGTCCTCAAAAATGGGAAATCCACAAATGTAGAATGATTTGCTTGATAGAAGACTGAAACAGTTTTTTCAAATGTCACATGCCATGGTGTGGTTAAGTAACTCTGCAATTTTAATCTTGAAGACTGTGGTAACATTTTACAGGTTAATGTTTACAGACATTTAACACAAGATCTGATCGAGATGTTCTGCCCTGCCACAGTTGGGCCTCCACAGCGTTGTGGGATCATCGCCACAAAACACAAATCATTGAGAGGCTGCTACACTTCAACTTCCTGTTGAAACCATGCTGTTTTATTTGGTTAACTAATTGGTAACTATTAGAAAGATTGGTAAAGCTTGAGAAAATCACTCACTCATTCACTACTCCATACTCAGTCACTATACTGGGAATACAGAGGACGATGTAGCGAGCTTTCGGACACTACTCAGCCACACAATTAATTATGTCATTACTGTTTCATAATTAAAACGTTCCAGATCAGTGCTGACAGCAACAGCAATTAAATACAGTAAGGTGGTTAACGGGACAGTGTGTAGCTTATTTGGCTTTTTATTAGCAAAAATCAAATATTGATTTCATATACGTATTTACCGAAGTCTTATCACAACCGCATACAAATAAAAGCTGTCTCATAGCTCAGAATAAGTTGTTTACAAATACATAGGTGGCGGTGCACCCACCGGAGGCTGCCATGTTGCATCGCCATTGAATACGGTATGCGAAAGCGGACAAACCTGGCTCAAACACACTATTGAGTGTCTGTGCTTGTGACCCCGGAGGATGATCGACGTATTGTATTTTTTTTTTTGTTACAAAACACTCACGTGCTAGTTAGCATTAGCAGCTAGGCTACATCTTACAATGTTGAACTGTTCTTATACAAAGTGCAGCCAAACACCAGGCTGAAGAGAGAGGGACAGCAGAGGCTCCTCTGACAGCTGTAGAGCTGCAGCTGAACTGGCTGGAGAGCACAGCGCCGTTGTTACAGCTGATCATACCGTATCAATGTCGGAGTATGTTTGTCCTCTGATCGTCCTTCATGGGACCGCACTGCGTAACTGACACATCCTGTAATGCTGCGTTCAGATGGAGTCCGGTAAACGGCAGACGGTAGACGGCAAATGCCGCTGGACGGAACGGTAAAAACCAACAAACTGTCGGACGGCACGGCACAACGGCAAGACGCATCACCATGTTGCTACAGCGGGAGCGTGCCCATGTTCCCACAGCCCTATGTTCACTCATTTCTAAGGTTTTTTTTTTCTTTCCAAAATTAGGCCCTATGTTCCCACATTTATTTTATCATCAATTTGCATCAGATTTTATCCCCATTTCTCCCAATTTGGTAGTCAATTTCACCCAACCTATTATCCAGTAGCAGTTGACTACAGATGTAATGTAGCTTTTAGCTAAATCTGGGAACATAGGGCTGACCCCTTCCAACACCGTTTCTCCAACATAGCGTTGAGTGACGAACCCTTATACCGAAATTAAACTCACCTCCATGAGTTAGTGCAATTTAGACAACAAACTTCTACAGTGTACAAATAGTGTTAGTAGTAGTAAACAAAGCATGAGAAAGTTTTGTACAGTAAGTACACCAGGAATTCCGGACATTATTAGTGGGGTAATTTATGATAGCCGCTTGGTAACGTTAGCGCCATTCGGTTAATAGCGGTAACTCGACCACTGTTCGAGCAAGTGAAAACATTTTGAGAAAACCTTTAGAAATAAGAAAAATCTTAGAAATGAGGCAACATAGGGCTGTGGGAACATAGGGCTGAGGGAACATAGGGACTAATTTTCAAAATTTTCTGTGAAAAAAAATTCTTAGAAATGAGGGAACATAGGGCTGTGGGATCATTGGGCTGTGGGAACATAGGGCTGACCCCGCTACAGCAACGTCAACAGACTCGTACTCACACGTCACGTTTGGTTGAGTTTACCGTCGCGGCAGACGGCAAAAGTTGAAATATTTGAACTCTGGATGGCATTGCTGCTTGCCGTTGCCGTCCACAGTATTTTTTTGCCGGCCTCCCCCAAGTTTTACCGTCGTTCTCTCGTCCACTAACATGGAGTCTGGCATGCCGTCTGCCGTTTACCGGACTCCATGTGAACGCAGCATAAGTCCTCCTGTGTAACTTTTTGCTGTGAAATATGATTGAAGGCACGAGTGGAAGTCTGCACGTGTGTTAAAAAAAAAAAGATTAAAAACCGAAAGTAATTGGTCAGATATATTGTTATCAGTTAGTGGTTAGTTTGCGAACGTGTATGTCCTCGGCGGCCACAGTCACTTTGCTGAACGCTGAATGTCACGGTTTAGTCTCCTCTCCTCTCCTCTCCTCTCCTCCCCTCTCCTTTCCTCTCCTCTCCCCTCCTCTCCTCTCCTCTCCTCTCCTCTCCTCTCCTCAGTATATTTTTGAACTGTCATTTTCTGCTGCACTTTGTAGTTTGGCCTTGGTGTCTCGCACTCTCTCTGTGTTTCCGCAGATCCACCGGAGCTCCATCTCTCTGCACCAGCCGCCGCCTGCATCGCCCCCCTCCCACCCCTTCCCCTGCTGTTAGACCGGCCTCCCCTTCCTTCCCATGGACCAGTCTGCCACCCAGTCCTCCCATCGAGCTGACCGGCTCTCCCTGCCCCCCCCCCGCCCCCTCCCCTCACCAGAGACTGCCTTCATCAACTCCTGCTAACATTTCCATATTTCGCACATTCTGTGACAAACTGTAAACTGTTTTCTTGTCTGTAACAACATCTATTGCACGTCTGTCCGTCCTGGGTGAGGGATCCCTCCTCTGTTGCTCACCCTGAGGTTTCTCCGATTTTTCCCTGTTAAAAGGGTTTCCATGGAGTTTTTCCTCAGTCGATGTGAGGGTCTAAGGACAGAGGATGTTGTTACGATGCCATGTAAAGCCCTTTGAGACAAACTGTTTGTAAAAACGGGCTATACAAATAAAATTGCCTTGCCTTGCCTTAGCACCAATACTACATACTGAGGCTTTAAAGCCCGACCCTTCAACAGTAAAGGAAATATATCAAATGGAACAATTTACATACTCCCTGAGACAGTGAGGAGCCCCTATATACAGTATGAATCCATTCTATATTATTTATCAGAATCTTTTTTATTCCATTTTGTTTTGTTTTATGTCATTTCATTTTATTTTGTATTTCATCTCTCTGTTTTTCCACTCCCTGTTTCCTTTGTTGTGTCATAATTGTGACCAATCATGACCTTATAAGCACTAGATTGTATTGTAAAAATGTGTGAAAACAGCAGGTGATGAATATGGTTTTGTGTATGATTTTGAATAGCTACATGTGAATAGGCATATGAGAATGAAAGTGTACTGTTGATAAATAAAAGGATGCAATTCACTACAATTTTAGTTCGAACCCCAAGTCACTGTGCTTTCTTCCCTTTTTTTCATGCAATGACAGTTACAGTTCAGAGCGGAGACAGGTAATTAAATCGATGACACTTTCGTCTCTTATTGATGGTTTTATAAAGCTTTCATTCATTTGAATATCGTCAGAAACAAGATGACTGACAGTGGTGATTGATAGTTTGGTGGTGTTTGTTGAGTTCCTCCACTGTTTGCCACATAAACAGACATGTGTTTCATCTCCATATCAGACATCACTAAAACAGCTGAAAACACGCACAACAGGACCGGCGACACACAAGCAAACTGTCAACAGAGCTAGTTACAGAAAGTACTTCAAACAAACAGTTGTATCATTATAAAGTGCAGCATTTCACATCACTGCAGCTGCTTGCAAAGACAACAAGGTCAGTAACTCTTGTAAAGCCTATTGCATTTCACCCCTGTTAGCGGAGGCTAATAAGACCTAATAGGGAGGCCAATATCTGTGTTTTGCATCAGTGTGAACACCAGGCGTAAACATAGTGAAAGCTGTTTGACACTGACAGATTAAACCAACTGAGACATGTACCACACAGACTCATAATCACCATTATCATCATCATCAACATATTTGGTCTATAAAACAGTGGGAATTCCCATCACAATATCCAAGAGGCAAATGTGAAATGATCAAATGACTTGTTTTCAATGAATAGCCCAAAACATTAGAATATTGAATGCAGTCTAATGTATCAACAGTGAATTAACACATTGAGAACTTGGAACCATCAGAAATTCAGGGAAAGTTGTATTTACTTGCTACACCGAATCATCCTCATCTCTTCTGAAGAAAAGCTACTGCAGCTGGTCATATTTCATCTTGAGGGGCCTTCAGTTTCATATTGCAATCAGTCTCTTTTCACAGCACCAATAGGCTGCAACATTAAACACAAGGCACTTTCTCCATGGTGATATCTAAGTGTCTTTTGACTTAGAATACACCCACCATGTCTGTGTAGCGTCCATGTGACCATGGCTCTCAAACCCTGAGCAGCCAAGATGGGTAAGAAACAGGAAGGTAAGAGGATCTTGGTTTCTTAACTTCCATTCAGTCTGTTAACCAGGCGAGGTGCGCTTGTTTCCTTCTACTTGACACCCCGGCCAGTGGGAGTGGTTGGTTTGGAGGTGGCAAAGGGAAGAGAAGTGGAAAAGCCTAGGTCGATATTGACCCAAAAACTGCTGGTTCCGATGCCGCCTGGTAACCCTGGAAGAAGGGAGAACATAACATCACTCATTAAACAATTCTATAATACCACTTTTATAAAGCACTGTGTATTATCTCGGTTTTGATGTTGTGTTTTACAGGAGCCAGGACTCATTTGACACTGCAGTTATACTTTATCCACTGGTCATTATAGGAACTGGGAGGGAGGGGCTGTATTTCCTCTTCACTATCTCAACCTGGCCCACCAATTCTCCCTTCCATCTGCAGCTGTTTTATGAAATTGCAAGGCCTCATTTTTTTTCTATTTTGGACAGGAAACCTTCTATTTGTGGCTCTCTTTCTGAAGATTTATATCTTCAGTGGGAAAGTTCTCCAGGAAGTTTGACGGTGTTGAGAAACATAATAAGACATTACTCATTTTATAGACAGGTTTAAACGACCACCTCAGTCTGATGAAGTATCTACATGTCTTAGATACTTTGACGTATTGGCCAGAACATTCAGTCCTGAAGCACAGTGTCCTCCAGCTGGTGGTTTGACAGTAGTGCTGGTTGGTCACTACCATTCTTCAGCTCCCTGTGCCTCTTCCAGAGCCCCACCAAGAGTCTCTTTCTATTGGCTCCCGCAACCTTTTTGGTATTTTTGGAGGCCTCTCCCCTTTCCTGTTGATCTGGATGGATGGGACTGGTCTCATGGGGATCTGATCATTTTCTGTCTCCATGTCTTACCACTCTCCCAGTTCACATGCCAACGTGTCTCTCCTCTAGCATAACTGGCACAGTGGGTCCTACCACATTTCCAAAATCAGCTTTCTTGTTGTTGGAAGAGTGTTACACACTGATCAGAAAACAAGATGCACCTGTCTCAAAAGCTAAGGCCACGTGCTCTTCTGCTTCAGCAGGTCCCACCAGGTCCAGGCTTGTTGTGAGCGCACATGACCTCCACCCTTCTCAGCTTGGATCGTGTTTCTCCTCTGCTCTAGGCCGGCTTTCTCCCACTGTTGAAAGTAGGACGTTCCAGTAGTGCATGCACAGTTTCTGTCCATGCCACTGATGAGTCAGCCGCACATGCCCGCCATGGACCATTAGTGTTTTTACTGCTGAAGGGATTGGCTCTGCATGCCTGGGAGCTGCACATACACTATGTGTTCATGTACCGTGTATTGGCCAAGTTACTCAGCATACAGACATGTCTTTGTCTATATCGCAGCTGTGGTTGTGTTTGTTGGTTTTCTTCAGCCGGGCCAGAGTCCAGCAACTTTTTTTTTGTTATTTCCATTTCACCATCATCACATTTATTATTATCAAAATCAATACATTGTTCCTTCATATCCAAAAGACTGTACATAACTGCATGGTAACCCAAAATAGTATATGTTTGTGTACTTTTGGTATGTATAGTTCGTCATGGTTTTCTTGTTGTCTGGTTCCAGGAAAACTTTATGCAACTGCACAGAACAGTGTTTTTACAACTTTGTGGTAACAACATGGGCCTTTTTCCTGTTCCAACATGACAAACTTTCTATGCAGAACTTAAAAAATGAGAATTCTTCTTATTTTCATGTGGATGAAACTGACCGGTTAACCCAGCCCAAAACTCAACATCATTGTGATAAACTGGAACATCAACTTATTGTCCACAGTCCACTATCAATGTTGAACCTCACCAATGCTTTTGACTGAATGTTAATGATGGCAGGCCTTCCCAGAGATGTGGATGGATGGATGGATGGATGGATGGATGGATGGATGGATGGATGGATGGATGGATGGATGGATGGATGGTTTACCTGGAGGGGTTGCCATAGTGATGCACAGGGTGACCTGTCCCCGTTTGTGTCCGACAGCGTCGTTCTGATGGCTGAACACAGCTGGTGTTGGATCAGGACTGGTGGATGAATCTGAGAGAGAGACAGAGAGAGAGAGAGAGAGAGAGAGAGAGAGAGAGAGCAGTGCCCATTTAAAAATCAGATTTTAATGACTTATCAATGTGGTTAATTTCATTTTGTTGACAACATAGATGTGGTTGTCCCAAGGCAGGTGTTCTGGGCACTGATCCAAACCTGCTGTCACACTGTCTCAGAGACATGTTTGTCATGCTGACACGTATCTTTGTCACACTTGTGCTTATTCATTGTCTGAGATGGAACAAGGTCAGGTTGTTTTTATGTCAGTAACTGGCTCTCAGTCGTCTATCAGAGTTTTTATTTATTTATTTATTTATTTTGTACCTAAATTCCACAGGGGAACAATGTGTGCAGAAAGCAAGTCACGGGCACATGGTAACATGACAGAAAGCCTGATCTTTGCTCTGTTGATGTGCTGATTCAGTGTTTGTGAGGGAGACCATAGTGGTACAGTGTGCACTGTGCAGCGTGCCTCACCCGGTATGTCGAAAACATGTATTACTGTACAGTATTAGTCCTTACTTGCACATTAATTCATGAGAAAACAGGCAACAGCAACAGGCAGCAAGCAGGCAACTTGCCCAAATCACAAAAAGCCCACATTTCACCCCCTCACCTGTAGTTGGCCCTCTTTTCATAAACAGTGTTCAATGAACGCATAAACCTCATCATCACAGTTGACTACAGGGATCACTTCAGTGTTTCCACAATAGATGACATTGTACATCTTGATTTGGGTAAAGCTGTAGTTATATCTATGGTATAATGTTAAAACTTAAAAAAAATACACATCACCTTGATGTACCTTACAGTTACAATTTTATTATCTAGTGAACCAGATAAGCCACAGGTTCAGCAGTGGTAATGTGGACAAGCAGGATGTTATTTTCAACCAGTAAGGTGAAAGTTCAATGGTTCAGAAGTGAGCGCTGATTCCTAAAAGTCATGTATTTGTTTCTACCTTTATCCAGTCATGAGTGAAACACATGCACAAACACACACATACACAAAAAGCAACCTTTGCTCTGTTTGGCTATTAGGCTTTAAAATTGTGTGTGTGTGTGTGTGTGTGTGTGTGTGTGTGTGTGTGTGTGTGTGTGTGTGTGTGTGTGTGTGTGTGTGTGTGTGTGTGTGTGAGAGAGAGCATACTTCTGTAGAAGTGGTTGCGGGCAAGCAGAGAGGCTGGAGAGTTGACGCTGGTCATGGCGTCTTAGATGTGCGGAGCAGCTGACCTACAGGGTCAACATCCTAGAGAGAGAGAGATAGAAAGAGGAAGGTCATGACTCAGGTCAAGGGTTGAGGTTCAGCAATGAAATTGACACCTGCTGTGTTTCTCTGTCCCTTTGTGAACAAATATAAGCATTTATGAATCCATCTTTTTTGTTTTCTGGCCCTGCTGTGCTCAGTGTCTCTCGTTGCCCTCCGTGTGCCTGTCAGTCGGGGTGCTCATGCAGCATGTGTGCAACAGATGATGGTTTTACATGTGTAACGGAGGTTCGCGGGTATAGTCACAGTCACGAGGTACCAGTAAGGAGAAGTGACGGTGTGTGGCGGTTAGCAGTAATGAAGTTAAACTCACTCTCCTATAAAAGACGCACAGCGAAATGGTTAGCATCACTCAGGGCAGACCAGATGATATCAGTGCTACAGCCCTATAGTTCTACATTTAGTCTCCAGACCCTGAATCCACTTTTGGGCATTGGTAGAACATTAGAATGTGTAAAAAATAAAGTGATGTGATGCAGTTGCTAATGACAGGAAGAATTTAGGTGTAACCACATTAAAAAAAAAGCTGCTGCTTTTGGCAGGGAGTCCACAGAACAATGTCTGAGTGACAGAGACTGAAAGCCGTGTTTGTGTTGGCAAGAAGGACATGAGGAGAGGAAAAGTAAATAGTGAGCAGGGTTGAATGTTCAAATTGTAAACAGAGGAAACGATTTATTCCAGTCAATCGCAGGAACAGTTTGTCCAACCTGTCACCTGGAACACTGATGCTGCTATTAATAGATACTTTGTGTGTGTGTGTGTGTGTGTGTGTGTGTGTGTGTGTGTGTGTGTGTGTGTGTGTGTGTGCGTGCGTGTGCGTGTGCGTGTGCGTGCGCGCGCAAGTATGTCACTTGATTTTAGTGTTCTTTGTGCTCATAAGGAAAATACCATGAAAAGAGCTTATGGCAAGTGGAAAACAGCCTGCTTGAAAATGTAGATAATGTTCTCTTCACAGGAAGAAAAACATTGAAGGAGTTTGATCAGGCTTGATCAGAGTTTTGAAATTTCCTCAGGTCAATTTATTCAAACCCTGATGATCAAAAAGAGTTCAAAAGCTTGAAGCCTGGACTCATGAGATGTTACAAAAATATGTGAAATTTCATTAATTTTAACTCGACTCATTGCTGAGGTCATAAGAACTTTGAGACCTCCACATGGGACTGAACGGTTAAAGAATCTGTAGCTGGTGATTTTTCATTAGCCTGTTATGTAGGTCAGACATCGGGTCTGTTTTTTCGGTTCGGTTGATGGAAATGTAGGACTGCAGGTATTTAGATGGGAAGATGTGTTGGTTTAAAAAACTTGTCTGCTCCTGTCTATGTGTGTGCAGTGCGCTGCTGCCCTGTCAGCTTTAGATAAGAGTTACTTTTTCTGGTAACATGAACTCGCAAAATATTTGTTTTTGTGTTGAAATGGCTGGAGTGTGTGAGAGACAGATCTCATTTTTTGAGATAAGATATGTTTGACTGGGGTCATGGTTTTGTTGTCTATGCTGCTCCAGGATTTAGGTTGGATTTTTTTGTTTTGAAAAGAATTAAAAAGAAAAGAAAATCAAACTTTGACGTAATAGTAAGGTATGTAAAAGTTTTATATGAGCACTGATAATTGGATTTAAGCATCTTGAGATACTGAGAATTAACTATTTGTTATTGTAGTATATGGCTCAGCCTGCCCACCAGAAGCTGCATTAATCAGCTCCTCTTGACTGAACAATCCCAGTTTATTCCATCTTCCATGTTATAAACAGTTCTCTTGTCTGTATACATAATTTATTGCACTTGGGTGAGGGATCCCTCCTCTGTTGCTCACCTTGAGGTTTCTCCCGTTTTTTCCCTATTAAGGGTTTTCTAAGAGTTTTTCCCCAGTCGATGTGAGGGTCTAAGGGCAGAGGATGTTGGTATGTACAAATACAAATACACTTGCCTTGCCAAGCCTTGCCTTGTATGTAAGGAAATATAGGTTGGTTTGAACAGGCCATCTTCAAGTGGATGTTACTAGGATACTTGGTTACAAGTGCCACAGCTTATACACACAGCATGTGTGTGCTGGAAAGATAAGCCCACGCAGCTGGGTTTGTGTGGGATTCCATATGTAGGTTACCTCTCTATCCACACATTGAGGCTGATTTGATTCTTGCTCAGTATTGACGGCTGTGCTACATCACATCAGTGATGTGTGCAACACATATCAGCCACTGTAGCGCCAGCATCGCTCACAGTATCACCACTAAAGCAAGCAAGAGGCTCCACATGCTATCTGAAAACAACAGGACTGCCCTAAGGATTATTTTCAGTCTAGATTATTCTGTTTCTCAATAAATCATTTATTTAAATATAGAGTCTATAGGATTTTCTTATACAAAAGAAATGTTGATGTTTATTTTGATGTTTTGGTATAGTCGGTGGTTTCCGAGCGGAGGTCAGTGTGTTTTTCCCAGCCAATGACAAAGCAGAGGTGAAGTTGGGTGTGCAGTGACTGGACGCGGTCAAGTTGGTCAAGCCGTGAGAAATGGCAGATATATATAGCTACTTACTAGCGGAGAAAAGTAGGTGTTGGTAAGTGTGTATTCGCCATTTCTCCTTGCTTGACGGTGTAGCAAATATTCAAATGATAACTTTGAAGGCCGAAGTGGAGACAGGTTCCATGTGAACCGGGGTTGGACGTGAGTCATTCCTCACAACTGCTGTGACTGAAGCAGCCAATCCAAAACCTTTCATCGTTGGCTCCAAAAGTCTGTATGTTCAGGACCGCTGCTCTGCTGCATGACTGAGATTGTGCACAGAGACCAATACTGTTCCTTACACACAGATGCCACTATCACACAACCTTAAACTTGAAGATCAGAGCCAAAACAACAAGAAAATGTTTTTTATCTCCTGTAATCGTTATATCTGGTTACAAAATTAGACATGAAGATGTACATTCATGATGAAATCAATAAACATGCACTATTTACAGCTCACACTTTTGTTTTTGGATACGGATAAATGGCCTTGAATGTTGCTAAAGATGTCAAGACCATTTGTGTTTAAAAGAGAAAAATGCAAAGCCAGTGACATTTGTCTCTTGTATAGTTTTCTTCATCAATCTGAGGTGAATGCAGAAGTTACTGTAACACATTTAGGTGAAATGATGATGGAACACCACTTGTACTCAAATGTGTCACAAGCCTTGTGATCTTTTGTAACTTTTCAACGGAGGACTACAAAGCAGCAAGAGAGTTTGGAAAGAAATGAACATACATAGTGCACAGTATAAAGATGAGTTCAAAGATGAATACAATCCATGGTTAAAGAATTAGAGCCGTTGAGTTGTGTAAGGGTAAAACACGGAGCTTATGCAAGAGCCCTCTGATCCCACAGTAAGATGTAGGGGAAAGGTTGTAGCCGCCCACTGTTGATTCATCTTTCTATAGAGTCTGCCTTGCTTTTCTTCACCCAAACCTCTCTCTCCCTCTCTTTCTCTCTGTCTGTCTGTCCCTGCCCCCCCCCCCCACACACACACACACACATACATACACAAATACAAAACTATATAACATTTGCATTCACCATTATCAGAAAAGAAAGATTGAGGAAAGGAAAAAAAAGGGGGGGGGGGGGGGTACGTTAAGATGGAAGAAGAGAGAGAATGTAAGCAATGTAAGCAAGCAAAGGGAAAGAGGAAGAAAGGATCACTGATGAGAAAAGGGAAGGAAAGATAACAAGAAACCAGAGACAGAACGACAGAACAACGAATAAAAGAAATGATCAAGGAAAGGGAAGAAGGGAAGAAAGAAAGGAGAGAAGGAAGTGAGGAAAGGACAAGAAGAAAAAGAAACACAGCAGCAAAAACGGAAACTAAAAAAAAAAAAGAAAAGGAAAAAAGGATAATGTCAAAGTAGAGTATAATAACATGTCCATGCACCTGAGATGAGTGTGAAAGTTCACTCCTGCTCTGCTCTGTCTCAAACACCCACCTGGAAACAGCTTCTCACACACGTTAATCTGACCTCTGTTGAATGAAGCAGCTCAAAGACCCAAACCTGGGCTCTGCAGAAAAAATGTGCAGGGAGGAAATGAACCCAACATCTGCAGGTTCCCCTCTGACAGTAATGACTGTGCAGTTTTGGGTTTCAGCCCATAGGGCCATAGGAGTGGCTAAGGTTTTTTTCTTTTTTTCTTCTTGCACCAGAGGGTCAAGTAGCATCCAAGTGAAAAGGTCAGAGGCAGTTTTTACCTCACAGACACTCGGCTTCTTATTTTTAGCTCTGGTGTGACCTACATTTGAGCAAGACTGGGGGTCAGAGACCAGTGATGTAACTTGAGGATTTCCCACTACTAGCATGACAGTGCAGAAAACAAAAAAGCTTGTCTTTTTAGGGCAATTAGTCATTGTTTTTCTTCCTTCTGTGTTCTGTTAACACTCATAGAAAGACAGCAGCTGTGTTCGAAATCACCCCCTATCACGGATGTAGTGCACTAGTGTGTTCGCCATTTTGTAGTGTTGTTCGAATTCTCCGCGATTAATTTCATCCACTATGTAGTGGATGACAAAACACCCACAATGCACCGCGAAATTGAGTGAACAAGCGATGTACACTACTTTCTACTCCCATATCCCACAATGCAATGCGGTCGTGTTTTGCCAGAAAAGAAGAGGAAGCTAATTAGCATGTTAGCTACGATTTATTTAGGCAATTTACCAAAAAAACTCCTCAGACGTATTTGCCTTCACTCCATTTGCCCGATGAGCAGGAGTTGGGCAGCAGCATCCGAACATTAACAGGCAGCATTAAATCAATCTAATTAAGAAACTGTAGTAGAATAGCTATGTAGTAGGGGAGACCAGGGACAGTAGCAACCCTAACCCTTTTAAACAGGGAGGTGTCATAGAGGATGTCACCAGTCACTTGAAATAGTCATGCCACATATCGTTGGAAAGCTAAAACTCTTGTGATTAAAGATATGCCGACCATTCCTAAATATAATCATCACAGCAACACTCGAATCAGACTATAAACATGCTAACAAAGTTCGTAAAAAGTCAGTCAGCGCCACACTACTCTGACTCTGCACAACACTGCACAGTATGACAAAGCCTGTCATGTTAAAGTTACGAACTAATGGAAAACACTGTGAAAATACAATAACAACATCGTCCTCGCCGCGCCGCGGTCGGTCCCGACCCCCGTTACCGTGTCGCTGCCGCCGCGGGCGGTGCTGTTGCCGTGTCCGGTGGCGGGCGGTCCCGCCGGGTTACCATCGCCGCCGCCGCCGGTCCCGCTGCTATCGGACCGCCGTCATCGTTGCCGTCGGTAGCGGTGCGTAGCAAAGCTCCGGGGGGAAGGGGGGCAGCTGGTCACCGTGCAGCCCAGCTAAGGGCTCTGGTTTGTGGGTGAGAGGAGCAGGGAGCCTGGGCTCAGTGGGCTGGAGCTCAGACTGTGGAGCTCAGCGGAGCTGCGGTACCAGGACGGTGTTCCCACACAGGAAAGTTACAGGTACATTTCTACCACTTCAACGAGTTCAGAAACATTATTTTAAGATCAAAAAACTACAAAATGGGGCTTTTAATCAGACACCAGTTGAGCCATAACACCGGAAATATTGGTTGCAAGCGGTGGAGGATGATGGATTCTCCACCAGGTAAATGTAAACATCGCCCAACTCGAGCTTCGGCAGGGAACTGGTCATTTTAAACAGCTGGTATACAGCAGCTGGTGTTGAATATGGGTCACAGTGACCAAAACTTCAAAGCTGTTTTTATATCTTTCTTTCTCGGCTGCTGGCAGATGATTTAAGTCATTACTCGGTTGTTTGTCCATAGAAAGTCCATTGCGGGGCCACTTTGGAATGTTGCTTTTTGACCGCCAGGTCCCTGGGAAGTGACGTCACTGAAAGCTATCAATAGGAACCCAGAGCGATAGATATAACAGAGTGGCGACAGCCTTTGATGTCGCCGCCAGCGCGGTCACGTGGTTCATGTAGCTCCCAATAGTTCCAAACGAGGCTGCCGCTGTCATGTTCTGCTATGGGACAGACAGCACTGAGCTTGCTTTTGGACGGTAAGGGACCGTTCGTTATTTATGGAATGGGCCACCGGAGGAAAATGGGGGGGGGTCATGTCATAATATTCTTTGTTGAGGGGTGGGTCCACTAAAAAAAAAAGGTCAGCGAGGGGGGGTCATTCAACATTTTGTCTGGAGGACACTGCAATGCTCGCAAAAAACAAAAACAAAACAAAAACGGGACATATCAAAGCTGCAAGCACTGATGACAATGAGAGCAACGGCCCCCTAAATCACAACGTTATTTTATATTGTTCTGATCTGCCCTGAGTTGGTTTCGAACCCGGGTCTCCCGCACGGCAGGCGACGATGCTAACCGCTTCCCCACGAACTCAATAAGGATTCTGCCCGCGGCTTAGCACGTCCTTTATGGGTGAGTGAGTTTAACTTCAGTACCGTACAGAGGCTACGCTGCCTGCCTGCCTCATTGCGTAACTCTACATAGTCTGAGCAGCACGTACGTTCACGTTGCTTTTGTGAATTGTAAACAAACAGACGCCCCCTCGGTTTTAGCGTCCAGCAGTTTAGCGGCTAATTCAACTGCAGTGATGGATAACTGTACCGGAGACAACTTCATGAACTACATTTGAGGAATAAACGGCAGCTTTTACCTGACGGGAGACCGACGCCTGAGCTACGGTAGCTAACAGCTAGCTGGTTTTACGTACTTTCTCTCTCTCTTTCCCTCTCTTTCTTACACACACAGGCGCACGCACGCACACACACACACACACACACACACACACACACACACACACACACACACACACACACACACACACACACACACACACACACACACAGTTGTCTGTCATATCTGTCGTAAACCTTGTAATAATACGTTGTTGTTGAGTACGGTTCACATTATTGTTGCTTCGGTTTGACTGTGGATTAATTGTTAATGGCTTGTTGTGTAATGTGAGCTGGTCCAAAATCGCGATTCTGTTATTGATGAGTTGGGTTTTAATAACAGCTGATAAATGGCATTGTGATGAGAAGGTGTTGCACACATGGTTGTCAAAATGAAATAATGTAGTGTCACGCGCTACGTGATGCGATGTAAAGTGTCGATGGCTGGCTGGGGGGGGGGGGGGGGGCATGTATCTTTTGATAAGGCTTAATGCAGGGTCATGTTAAAATTTACTGACTCCGACAGGGGGGTCATGTAAAAAAAAAAAAAGTCCCGTGAATCCCTCCGGTGGCACTGATGATAAATAACGAACAGTCCCTAAATATTAAAAAATAAACCGTACAAAGGTATATTTACAACTGTTACTGAATTACTGTATGTACATCAATGTCAGTTTTCAAACAAAAGGCAAAATCTTCTTGCTTCAAGGTTTTATTTGTCACTCTAAAGTGAAGATTAGCCTGCCCTACAGTAAAAATGGCATAAGAAGAGGAGTAAAGCAATATATTAAGCGGGAATATATATATTTAAGCATAAAAGATGTTCAATCAAACCCACACAGTTTGAAACAACGTTCAAAACACACACACAGCCAGTATCACAACTAAATATAAAGCCCGCTAGCTTAATGCTAACGTATAATGCAAAACCTCATAGACGGGCTAACAGAAATTAGCATCGATATCGCCATTTTGCGGCAACCGAGCCACAGCAGTAAAGCTGCCAAAACCTGGCTTTAGCGCTGTCAACACGTCACAGTTTTAATATTTTGTTCATGCAAGAAAGTCACCGTTTAATCCGGAGTCTGTGGTCAGTTCATAACGTTTGTTAGGAACTTGCACCGATGTTTGTTCTGGGAGAAGTGCAGAGTCTGTGTGAGCCCCGACCGGGGACCAGGGGAGGCGGCTGTCACAGCAGCAGCAGCCGCTCTACTGAGCTGATCTGCCGGGGCCGACCGTCCTCCTCCCGGAGGAGGAAACGAGCCAAGTAACGTATCCGCATGCTTTTAGAGGTTTACCGCTGGCTTGTTAAATTATTTTGAAGAGATTAATGTTGGTCTCATTGATGAAATTTAACAACTGTGGCAGTGGCATTAGTTTGTTTGAATGAAAAGTGAGCAGGGCTGCCTCTGGGCTACGGACTGAAATCACCACAGTTACGTAAATAAATAAATGTTTTTCAATGAACCGATCAGTCTAATAATTTTTATTTTGTTAAGTCAACATGGTTACTGTACTTGGGAAAGATTATTACCACTTTATAACTTAAAATTGGTCGGTATTTCGTCAACGTAGCTCAGTAGTTTCTTGCTGTGCAGCCATAGAAACAGACGTGGTCCAGCGCCGCGGGAGGAATGTTTGGAACTATTGAGGGCTCCATAACCCGGAAGTCGGCCCGCCATTTTTTACAACAGAGTCCTATGGGAGTGTCGCCACTCTGTTATATCTATCGCTCTGTAGGAACCGATCCCGATGGAAACTGTAGCATTGAATAGCCAATGAAATTCCGAAAAAAACGATGTGCTGCATTCACGGTCCCTGGGAAAAGGCAGCACTGCCATCTTCATGCGTAACTTTGCAAAAGCTGCACTTTGGCGCATGTATTGTTTCTCAATGGCAACTTTAGGAAAACGCCTAGATATACACTTAGAAAAACATGTGTAAAATACTCATTTTTAGCAGGATTGTTATCAAATTTGAACTGGGACCAGGTAAGGCTTCATGCTGTAGTCCCATTGTGTTTTCCAGCTAAAATTCTCAGCTACACTCATCTTCAGGCATCTGATTGCAACAAAAAAATTCAGGCGAGAATAAAAACATTCTAATTCAGTGTGCTCCCACTTAGATTACTCAATGATAGTAGCACTTATAGTGATTATTTCAGTTTGGGGAAAAACTTCAGAGTGATACCTTTCAAAAGAGACCAAGCCCATCCATATTCTCCAAACAGTTCAAGAACAGCATTCAATTTACTTTGGGTACGCCTTGGATAGGCGAATATTACAGAATTTATAGGAGTGGTAAAGGAGTGATATGTTAACTTTAAGATGATATGATTAGCATGTATCAAGAGCACTTTGTTTAGCTACATGTAGCACATGGGGTTTAATCATGGCTGACCGGAGGGGGACAGTTGCAACGACTATCTCACATCGACACCACGACCATCACTCCCTCCCCCCTGGTACGCAACCTTGGCGTTATCCGGACCTCACCCAATCCTTTGTTCCCCATGTCAGCTCCATTGTCAAGACTTCCTACTTCCACCTTCGCCGCATCGACAGACACTGCCTCTCTCCTCCTGCTGCTGAATCTCTCATCCAGGCCTTCATCTCCTCCCGCCTCGACTACTGCAACTCCCTCCTCACTGGCATCACCTCCCATTCCCTCCATAGACTTCAAATGGGCCAACATCCCGACTCAAAACCCACCCTGACTTTGGAACTCCCTCCACCAACCTGTCTGTGACTCTCCCTCACTCCCCATATTAAAATCCCGTCTGAAAACCTACCTCCTCTCACAAGCTTACGACCTCCCCTATCCCTAATCACCTCATCCCTTTTCCCTCCATACTCACCTCTCAACCCTCCTCATCTGCTCCCTCCTCCCTTCCCGTTAGCCCCCTCCGCTTTTCAATCATGCTTTCACCTGTAACTGTTGTTGTACCTGTTTGTGTTGTCTTTTGTTGCCCCCCCCCCCCCCCCGTCTGTCACTATCCTTCTCTTGTTTCTCTGTAAGCGTCTTTGGGTTATTGAAAAGCGCTATACAAATCAAATGAGTTATTATTATTAAATCTAAGTTGGAGAACCTGGAAGAAATCCCAGTTTGAATTTCTTGCATTCATGTTTATTTCATCCATGACCCGTCCAGTTCCCACTTCACTGACACATGTGAATAATTAATGAACATTGCTACATCTTCCTCTGCTCATTCAAGGTCAGATCATGGTGGCAGTAGGTCAAGAATAGTTTCCAGCTCCTCCTGCTGTCCTCTGAGGTGATCCTAGGCCAGACCAGATATATAATCTCTCCAGCCTGTTCTGGGTCCACCGTGAGCCCTTGGACATAACTGGAAGACCTCCAGAGGAAAGAATCCAGGAGGCATCTGCTCAGGATACCTCAACCACTTCAGCTGGCTCTGTTCAACATGAAGGAGCAGTGGTGCTACCCCAGGCTCCCTCTGGATGTCAGAGCTTCACTCCCTATCTGTAAGGCTGAACCCAGGTTCCCTGCAGAGGAGCCTCCTCTCAGCTCCTTGTATCTGGGACAGGGCCGGCCTGTGGCATAAGCACTATAGATTTGCACTATTTGAACCGCGGCCGCCTGCAGTGGGGACTGTAGCCTCTATGGGCGGCCGCTTTACCCACTACGCCACGCACCGCCCAATGTTTTTGTTTATTTCAGTCATTTTACTCAGTAGAAAAGCGGTTCAACTACTCCTGTAAGCAGTGCTTCAGAGGCTGAAGGTTTTGACTCATCTGATGAGAAAAATTATGAAAAAAAGACGAGAGAGTTCAGACTTCAGCCTGCTCAGACAGCAGGGCCACAGCTCCAGTTCAGCTCCAGCTCTGTATACAAACTCTTTTTTACCTCTCAAACAGCACCACAGTGACAACACATGTAGGGTACATTATATAGGCTAAATATTGTAAACTTTGTCTGTTTTTTGTCTGTTTAGTTGGTATTTTGTTTGGAGAAAAATAAGCTAAGTAATTTCTCATTTAGGGCTACACACATCTCATGAAGTTTGAAATGTAATGTGGAGTCAGTATTCAGCTTCTTTTATCTCACATTTGAGACATTTGGTGAAAATAGAATGACAGACAACATTTATGCTCAAAAAGCGATTTCACAAAATTTCATTTTAACTTGTTTTCTACACTTGTCTATTACTTTATTCATATAGTATATTCCACTGCTTTTGTGAAGCAAAGACTTATACCCATTTCAAGCACCACAACAGAGACTTGACTCAATGAAAGCTTATTGATTGTTGTGCAATTTGTTTATCTCAGGGTCAGAGGGGACATTCAGATACACTGATATGTTATCGTTATGATCATTATTATATGGGGGGGGGCTGGGAGTAATCTCGCCTAGGGCACCAAAACGGCTAGAGCTGGCCCTGATCTGGGATCTCATTCTGTTTGTCACAACTCAAAGCTCTTGACCACAGATGAGTGTCAAATGAAGTGAATAACCATCTTTGATTTCCTGCTCAACCCAGAAGCTACTCAGTGGTTTGTAACAAAAAGCTCTTTTTGTACAGCTCAGCCTCAGTCTGCATTCCACTTTCTCTTCCTCTCAGTCCTGGTCCTCAGCATTATCTAAATCTTTATCCTTTTAATGAGATTCCCCTTCTGTTTGTTTTCATGCAAAATGAGAGAAGAGAAAACAGGCAGGCTCTGAGTCATTGTGTGTGGACAACACCATATAGTCAGTGGTTGTAAGTCAGTTGTCACAAGTTATATTATGTAAAAAGGACAAAAGGGCTAGCTGTTTCCCAACTCCCACTTCCACTAAAAACACAGTGATTGTTCTTGATCACCTGCTGCTAATGAGAGTGGACTTTGCCCTGCATCCTGTGGAACAACATATCTTATCAACAACAACAAGGTAATTCTGAGCAGGGACATTAATGCCAAGGAGATTTGTGGTTGACAAATAATATCATTTAGAAGGTTAGTTCACAAGAAAACTGTAAATCCCTTGACCACTGTGGGCCCTCAGGCTGTGATGATTCTGAAGCCAAGAGCATGAGCTCATGTTGTGATGTGAATATAATTATTATTCTATATAGCCTATATTAGAAATTACACAGTAAAAGACTGTTGTTTTCCACTGGGCCCTGAGCCCATCGTTTTCTATGTAAATCTATGTCTCAGAAATGTAGGAAAACAACTGTGTTGATCTTTCCTCCCACTGAAACTGGTCAAACTGGTTTATTCACAGACTGTGGCACTTACAGTTACAATATTGAGTGTGACACATAGACGACAGATGGAGAGCTCCAGCAAACCAACTAGCTCCTGTAACTGGAGCTGGTTCAATACAGAGCCAAGAGTTTCCCACAAGCCACTGGCCAAAAAGTCAAAGGGCAAACGACGAGACTCAATGTAACATTAAAGTGTCAGAACAAAATATTTGTTGTCATCATTTGTTAGCATGAGGTCAATCCTACTTTTGGCTTAGAAATGATGTATTTTAAACTCAAATTACTACCTTATGGTTATTATGTCTCTTCCAATCAGTGAAGCTCCAAGAATCAATAAGAATACGAATGTATGCATTTACTTATGGACAGTAAGTGATGATGTGCATCCAATAAAGCTGATTGTGATGGAAGTTGAAGCCATGACACTAGACAAGGCTTCAGTTATGGTTAACCCTTAACCCTGTGGTGACCTACACACACCACTGCATCATTTGTCTGGAAATTGTGTCCAACTTAGCAAAGGATTTTGTGAGTTACAACCAAAAATGTGCACTGTGAAGTCAGTGATGTTTGACCTTTTGACCAACAAATTCTATTGGCAAGGCAAGACAAAGCAATGTTATTTGTAGAGCCCATTTTTACAAACAGTTTGTCTCAAAGGGCTTTACATGGCATAACAACATCCTCTGCTCTTAGACCCTCACATCGACAGAGGAAAAACTCCCTGGAAAACCCTTTTACCAGGGAAAAATTGGGAATAATGTTCAGGGAATAATCAGCTGTGCAATATTTGAAGAGACAGAGACTCCCTCAACGTTTCTGAAATATCACATCTACGAGAATGTGATGGACGGACTGACAACCTGAAAACATGATGCCTCTGGCTGCGGCTCTCACTAACGATGAGGATTTTAGAAGTGATCCGAGTTAATGACTCAGGCAGGAGTCTAATATTAGAAACGAGAAACATAAGATGCAAGGAAAATATGTTTCCAAATGATGGCTGACTGTGTGCCTCACAACTTGTGTCTGCATGGGACTGAAAATGGATTAGAGCAGTTTATGAATTATATAAAGAAGTCTGTATTGTGGAAAATCTGATGGTGACCGTGTCTACAGCTTTTATATATTTGTGGGGGCAGTTGAAAAAGATCCTGCAAGTTTCCAGGGCACCAAAAGTAAATGTGACTTTGTGTCATTAAACTTCATTTCCTCTTCTTTAACAAAATCATATCCTTGAAACATTTTTATGTTACCTGCACTTTGTGGTTGGACTACGCTGTGAGGAAACGGTAGTGCATTACGTTCATTTTCAGCAGCAGCTGAGACACCAGCTCTGAAGTGTTTACAGGCAGCAGGATGTTCATGTGGATTAAAATAACTAAGTGTTAAAACGGAGCATGTAAACAAGCCAAAAGCTTTACCTTTACTTTGTCAGGATGGAGGCCTTTCAGATCCAGTGCTGTGAGAATTTCACTTCAGTGACGCAGCAGAACGAGATCAGATCAGATAGATCCAGAGAGATATAGTAAACAGCAGGGTGAAGCTGACAGGACACCAGTTTGGAAAAAAAACAAAACAAAAAAACTGACAGATTATGGATTGATGGACGGAGGGATGATGGAGCGTCAGGGGGCCAATCAGTTGTTGTCTCAGTCTTTCTTTTAGCTGTGAAGTGCTTCTCCTCCCCTTTGCAGACACACAACACACACGCACACATGCTCACATACTTCCACCACCGAGCATTATTAGCCGAGGAGGCACACCTCTCTTTTCCCTCACCCCTCCCTCAACCCTCCAAATGGACCTCCAACTTCCTGTGTCATGTCTTGTGACAGTGTCATATGTATGTCAGTTGGTTCCAATTTCAACAATTTTTTAAAGTCCAAATCTTCACAAGGTCTCACACTCAATGCTGGTATCCCAATCCTCATTTAATGGTGAAGTGAACGAATCTCCCTGCACAGCCACAGTTCCTCAGGTGCTGGTGGGCAGCAGGAGTACGTAAAATAGATTGAGAAGAACGACCACCGCACACTGATAAGACTCTATGCTGATACAATTTATTGTGAACAACGCGTTTCGCTTGTCAGGTTCGCCTCTGGCATTGCTGGGTGTGTTCATATACCTTCTGGTCACATGACCCAAAACATACACAAATGGCAATAAAGTTTAAAACTCGTAAGTATAATATATCTGTGTGACATGAACAATATAGCAACACTCAAAAAAATAGAAGCAATACACCCACCACATACAATAGAATACAATACTGTCACTGTCAATAAGGGATTTGTCATATCCCCTTTGTTGAAATCGTTCAGCCATTTCTTGTGCCATAGCATGATAGTCCTCTTCATTGCTACAAATTCTTCTCAACCTGATGAATTGCCCGTAATGGTATTTGTAAACTCTTATAATACTCCAGAAGAAGGGGACAGAGGGCAAGACAAGTCTTGGAGAATTTCTGCCCTCTAAATTCTGACATCCAGACAGCTGAGAATATTACTTTCAGGTATTGTCCCCCCTCTATTACAGTTTTTTCCCCCAATTGCTAACACACTAAACATGCATACTTTGCAATTCAAATTTCAATTCAAAACGGCACTTTTTAAATGCACTGAACACAATTCTCTGCTAATGGCTCGTTCAGACCAAAAGCGTCAAAAGCGTCAAAAGCCGCTCTTGACGCTTTTCCGCGACGCTGGTGGTCTGAACACCCTGGCGTTTTGACGCGCGTCAAAGAAGTTGACGTCGGTTGTGGTCAGTGGCGGCTGGTCAATAGAGGGCGCTCGGGCGCCGCCCCCCCTGATGAAAAGCGAATTTTAATGATTATTATTTTTTCCAAAATAATAATTTAAAATTAATATTTTTTTCTTATTGTACCTGTGGATGTGATAGGAATTCTTAAAATCGAGCTGTATATAAAATAAAACCATTATTTAGAGGCTAATTTGCCTACAGGTTCATTTACTGTCTCTGTTATATCTATCGCTCTGTGTCTGGGGCGCTGGAGAAGTCGCCCGAGCAGTGTACCGGCTCAGCCAATCAGTGACTGTTGCTAAGTAAAAAATATACGGAGCAACAGGTAATTTAGCCAATCAGCGTCGTCGGATTTTATGCCTTTGGGGCGCAGAAAATATCGCCCCAAACCAAACATTTTGGTCTCCCGTGGCAACCAGAAATCGAGGGGGAAATTAACCGAGGAGCTGTCCTCGGTAGCAGGATGGCTACGCAGTTTTCATCAGTTTCAAATTCTGTTTCCCGTATAATTTACTTTTTTTAAACAGTGAGGACAGACACCACACGGACTGTTACTGGAGTTAGAGACCTATTTATCTGAACGGATTACAAAACATGAACTCAAGGGACACATGAACGGTGCTGTCAGCTAACGTTAGCCAAGCTAGGCAGAAGTCAGGACTAGCAGCAGAGCTTCACAGCTGGATGAAAAACACAGTTTCACGGTGAGGAAATACAACGAACAGGTGGATAAAACTCTGTGGGCCGGTGGCGGGAGGCTGCTATGATGTGACAGGAGGCCGTAGTGTGTGAGAGGAGCACCGGAGGACCGGAGCACCGTTAACCGGCACGTCAGAGACTGCTCTCTCTTGATGCTCGGAGACAACTTTTGGACTTTTGAACTACATGCTGTTGGTTCGTCCGCGGTGCGTTCACAGCTCGTCCCAGAGCGTTTTTATTAGTTCATCCAGCTTCTGGGACACTGGACTGGACACTGTTATTCCTGAGTGACACCAGGGGAAACTACTCACCCAGGCTGTGACAGGACGTCTGTGATGCGGAGCATCAGGCTGCAGCACTGTTCAATATGTTTACAGGTGTGACCAGTACGTTCACAGTTAGACTCAGCATCAAACCTGATAATGCAGCAGTTAAGTTAACATCTCACATCAGCAAGGTCAGACCAAACTTAATCACGTTATGCTCCTCCTATAGTGCCTCCTTTGTCTATAGTTAACATTAATCACTGCTGTAGGTTACATCATACACATGCCACATAAGAGTATTTGCTAATATATTTCACGTCCACTGTGTGCCACCAGTGAAAGACAACTGTTTGTTCATTGTCATTATCTGTCAAACTGCTGATTTATCAAAGGCAAATAAATAATTAATGTTTATCCCTAAAAATGGGTATGGGGTTCTTTTATCAAGATGGTCACCAAAAACTTCAGGGACGAACAGCCCCACCTAGAATATTTTTCACCAGCCGCCGCTGGTTGTGGTTGGTCATCCATTTAAAGGGGCCGCGATGTACATCAATTGAATGAATTGTTTGTTTACATGCATGTTCGAAATGAATGCAAATTCGTGTCGGGGTTTATTCTAAACTCTGTTTTTTATTGGTGATAGGCTATGTGATATTTTCAATCTTGTTTGTATGTTTCCATGGAGCTGACTGGCAACATTTCACTGCATTGTGACTAAATAAATTGCGAATAAACTCTGAACTGAACTGAAACTGCATAAATTATTCATAAATTGCCTCTGAAAAAAAAAGCTGGCAGAGGTTGAACAGCCGATCAGCGACAATATAAAAACTTGTATTCATGCTCACATTAAACTGTATTGCCACTGAGACTTCCGGTTTAGCGACTAATGGAGTAAGACGTGTCTGAGGGAGCTCCTGTGAAACTCTTTTAAATGATCATATAGGGCCTTTTGTGTACTCTCTGTTTCAACATTTTGACTCCGCAAGCTCGTTGTGACTTTATTACAGCCCGTTATGCCTCCAAAGAAAAATACGAACATCCCGGCGGCTACGCAAGCGAGGCCTACCCCCCAGGCTGCAGCCTCCCCGGGGAGTAGTGGGGCCACCCCGCCGCGGAGTGCGCCTGCTAACCCCCCCACTCCAGAGAAAACCGCCGCCGTCTCGAGCCTGGCCTCTCCGGACTTTAAGGCTGAACTCCTCGCCGCTCTTCGAAATGAGGTGGTAGGCATTTTTAAGACAGAATTGGAGACGGCAATGACAAATAACTTCACTCAGATAAAGTCCGAGCTACAGAGTGTGAAAATGGAGCTAAATGCTAACATGGCGGCTATCCGGACGGAGGTGGATGTGCTAAAGGTAACTGTGACCGACATGGAGGGCTCGCTGTCGACATGCACTGACGATGTGGTTTCACTTCAAAGTAAAGTGGACAAACTTTCGGCCCAACTTGTTACTCTCGACAGCAGATGTGAAGATCTGGAGGCGAGATCTCGCCGTAACAACATCAGGATAATAGGTCTACCCGAGGAGCACGGCGCGGTTGACGCGACCACAGTTTCCATCCTGCTGAAGGATGCTCTCGGCTTGGGAAAAGAGCCAGTGGTGGACCGGGCGCATCGATCCCTACAGCCCAAGCCGAAACCCGGCGAACGCCCTCGTCCCATAATAGCACGTTTACACTACTATGCAGACTGCGCCGACATCCTACGACGTGCTAGAACCCAGCGGCAGATCAAGGTGAAGGATTCAACTATCTCCATTTTCCCGGATCTCACTGCACGCACAGCCAAAGCCCGTGCAGCCTTCAATGACATCCGACGCCAGCTCAGGGACATTCCCGACATAAGATTTGGGCTGCTGCACCCGGCGCGTCTCCGGATCACCAGAGGGGATGTCACAAGGGAATTTACATCACCGAAGGATGCCGCTGCCTTTGTGAAAACACTCAAGTAAACTTGGGTTTGTTACAGCATAGTTATTAAAACACAAGTTTGAGTGTAGGTGCCATTACAGTTATGTTGTTATTATTATTAGCATTATTATTATGCTTATTTGATTGCTATTATTTATTTATTTATTTATTTTTTCATAAAGCTGAAACGGTTCTTGATCTACAGCATGATCTACTAAACAGCTTTGAGTAATATACCATTACTGTTGACATGTTTAGTTAATTTTGACATAAATGGCACCATAACTCCTGCTGTTCTAATAAGCAGTCACTATGCTTATGTACTTATGTGCAGATTCCTTAGATGGTTCTGAGCCTTGTGTTGTTTAATATTTAGGCCCTGTCTTTTGCTACATATTTTTTATCTTCCCAATGTTTCCAGGAGCTCCAGCTAAGTTGGAGCGAGGTGAAGATGTCTGTTTGGTCCAAAGCTTGGAGTTTATTTGTTTTGTTCATGACTCCTTGTGGAGTTAGCACTGGTATCCTATCGTTTGGGGATGGGATAGTGGTAGGTGCTGTGGGGGGAGGGTGTGGGTTCTGGGGTGAGTTTGATAAGTTAGCTCTGTGTGTGTGTTTTTTGTTTTGTTTTGTTTTTTTCTTTTTCTTTTTTTCTTTCCCTTTTCCTCCCTTTCTCTTTCCTCCCCCCCTTGCCCCTGAAGTGTGGAGTAGGGAACCTGGTTGCCTCCTATTTTAACTCACTTTCCACATGGCTAATGTTTCAGGCTCAAATGTAAGATTCATCAGTTGGAATATTAAAGGTCTAGGGGGTGCTGTCAAGCGATGCAGGGTATTCTCCCATTTGAAGCGGCTGAAACCTGACATTGTGTTCTTGCAGGAAACCCACATGAGGAACAAAGATCAAGTCAGACTGAAATGTCCCTGGGTTGCTGAGGTATTCCATTCTAGTTTCAACTCGAAGGCCAGAGGGGTGGCCATCTTGATCGGTAAATCAGTCTCATTTACCCTGACTAATATCATTTCCGACAGAGATGGCAGATATCTGATAGTTTTAGGTACTCTATTTCGTGTGCCTGTCCTGTTAGTCAATGTTTACGCACCAAACTTTGATAATCCTTGTTTTATGAACAAGTTGTTTGAAAATCTGCCCTCTCTGAGTGACAGTTTTTTGATTTTTGGAGGGGACATGAACTGTGCTATTGATCCTCAACTAGACCGCTCTAAACCTGGCTCAACCCAATCACTAATGGCTAAGGCTCTTTACAATTTCATGTCTAGCAATGGCTATGTTGACCCCTGGAGACATCGGAATCCGAGGAGTAGGCAATATTCTTTTTATTCGCATGTGCATCAGACCTTTTCTCGAATAGACTATTTCTTTGTAGACGCTAAACTTATGCCAAAAGTGACAAATGTCTCGTATCACCCAATTATTGTTTCAGATCATTCACCGGTGTCCATAGATGTTCAGATTTCCTCCGGACCTCGCTATCCCACCCAGTGGCGATTCAATACCTCACTTCTATCAGATGAAAAATTTCATAAATTCATTACAAGTGCAATAGAGGATTTTATTGCTCTTAACCAATCTGATTCGGAACCTATCTCTAAAGCACTGCTATGGGAGTCTTTAAAAGCATTTCTGCGAGGTCAGATAATTTCATACTCTGCACACATAAGAAAATTAAGGATGTCAAACATTCAGAAGCTCTCATCTGATTTAGAATCAGTAGACCAGCAACTCGCAACCGCCCCTTCTGACGATCTTTCAAGGAGGCGCGTGGTCTTACAAACGGAGCTAGATCTTATCACAACTAATGAGGCTGAGCGCCTGTTGCTTCATTCTCGTTCCAGATACTACGAACATGGCGACAAATCTGGTAGATTACTAGCTCACCAATTGCGCCGTCAAGCAGCCTCGCGTCTAATACCTCGCATTAAAGACGGATCAGGAGCGTTGCAGGAGGACCCGGTTGTTATTAATTCTGTCTTTTCATCTTTTTATGAATCCCTGTACAAGTCTGAATTCTCATCAGATCCAACTGATATGCACAGGTTTTTAGACGAACTTCAGTTTCCTTCCATAAACCCAGAACTGGTTAATCAATTAGACTCTGCTCTGACCATTCAAGAATTAAACTTAGCTTTACAAAGTATGCAAAATAATAAAGCCCCGGGACCCGACGGGCTCCCAGTCGAATTTTTTAAAGCTTTTCAGGCCAAACTTACTCCATTACTTCACTCTGTTTATCTTGAATCTTTATCACTTGGCTCTCTCCCTCCTACATTGAGACAAGCTTCTATCAGTGTTCTTTTAAAAAAGGACAAAGATGCAGATATATGTACCTCCTATAGGCCAATTTCTTTAATGAATGTCGATACAAAGATTCTTGCAAAGGCCTTGGCCCGCAGACTTGAAAAGGTCCTTCCGACAATTATTTCTAAGGAACAGACAGGCTTTATAAAGGGGCGTCAGCTCTATTATAATGTTCGTACTTTGTTAAACATAATCTACTCTAAAGAAACAAGAGCCACACCTGAAGTAGTGATTGCGATCGACGCTGAGAAGGCGTTCGATCGTGTTGAGTGGAACTATCTATTTGCAGTTTTGGCTAAGTTTGGATTTGGTGAAAGTTTTATTTCATGGTTACGCCTTCTCTATACGCTTCCCTGTGCCAGTATTACGACTAATAATACCCAATCCGGCTACTTTTTTCTAAATAGAGGTTGCAGACAGGGCTGCCCTCTTTCTCCTCTCCTGTTTGCACTTGCAATAGAACCCTTGTCTATGTATTTGAGGACCTCTCTTACTTTTAATGGCATCACCAGGTCTCATACAGAGTTGAAATTGTCATTATACGCCGACGACCTGTTACTATATGTCACAGATCCAGTACGAGCCTGCCCCTCTATTGTTTCATTCTTTAATAGATTTGGCCGGTTTTCAGGGTATAAAGTTAATGTCGCCAAGAGTGAATGCTATCCTGTTAATAAACTAGCGATGCAGCTCTCCCAGTCGGACATTCCTTTCAAATTGAGTACTTCGGGATTTAGGTACCTTGGGGTTAACATAGCCAGGTCCTTCCAAGCTCTTTATTCTGAAAATTTCTCTCCCCTTTTAGCCGAGATTAAGACAGATTTTCAAAAATGGGGTTCCCTCCCTCTCTCCTTGATTGGGAGAATAAATACTGTCAAGATGAGTGTCCTGCCAAAATTTTTATTTCTTTTTCAATGTTTACCTATGTTTTTGCCAAAAAGTTTTTTTAAAACGGTAGATTCAATCATTTGTCATTTTTTGTGGAATGGCAAAACACCTAGAGTTAAACAAAAAATACTTCAGAATTGTAAGTTCTACGGCGGTCTCTCTTTACCAAATTTTCAATTCTACTACTGGGCCGTGAACATAACTAAAATTATACTCTGGTCCAAGTCAATTGATGTACCCTGGTATCAGCTGGAAGCACAGGCATGCTCCCCAGTCTCTCTCTCTGCTTTATTGACCGGCCCGATAGCAGCTAACCCCTCTGGCCTTACCTGCAACCCAGTGGTTAACGCCACACTCAAGATATGGTTTCAGTTTAGGAAACAGTTTAAATTTACTGCCCCCACAGCTCTAACCCCATTGTTAAGAAATCCTGTGTTTAAACCCACATTCACTGATCCCACTTTCTCCTTATGGCATGATAAGGGACTGAAATGTTTTGAGGATTTTTATAGGGTAGGGATTTTTTGTTCTTTTGCAGATCTAGTTACTGAATTCAGTCTTCCACCCTCCCATCTCTTTAGATATTTCCAGGTGAGGAATTGTGCAAAATCCTTATTTACCAACTTCCCTCACCTCCCACCTAAGCAGCCATGGGGTGAACTCTTACAATTTAATCCCTTACAAAGGTCTTTAATCTCAAAGGTTTACAGCTCTATCCAATCCTATGATGACCATTTACCCATCAAAACAAGGGAGACTTGGGAGCGTGAGTTGGGGTTGGTCTTTGATGAAGACTGGTGGGAATCTGCACTGAAGGTCATTCACAAAATCTCTATTTGTGCCCGCCTGACCCTCATACAGTTTAAAGTTGTATTTAGATGCCATTATTCGAAGACTAGGCTGGCACAGATTTTCCCAGATGTGGTAGATGTCTGTGACAGATGTGGAGGCACACCTTGCAATCTTACGCATATGTTTTTCTCTTGCCCAGCTCTGTCGAACTTTTGGCAAATTTATTTCAACACCATGTCTAAGATATTTTCATGAACTATTCACATTTCACCACACATTGGCATTTTTGGTCTTCCGGATGACTATACCCTATATTCTACTAAAGAATTGGAAGTAGTAGCCTTCACCTCACTCATTGCTAAACGCCACCTCCTTCTGAATTGGAAATCCACAACTGCTCCCTCCAGTACACAATGGATTACAGAGGTTATGTACTTTTTGAAAATCGAGAAAATCAGATATTCAAGAAGGGGGAACTTGAGCAAATTTTACAACAAATGGCAACCGTTTATGGACTTTTTTGCATCGATGTAACCCCCCTCCCTCACACACACACTCCCTCTTTCTTTTCTTTCCCCCTTTTTTTTTTTTTTTTTTTTTCTCTCTCTCTCTCTCTTCCCCTCTCTTTTTTATTATCATTTATGTATTTCTTCTGTCATGTCAGTCTAATCATTTTATATAGATTATATCTCAGTATCTAAACATTGTATAGTTTATTTGGTTTCAATTCTGTAACTGTTGATTGTTCTCATAACACAATTCTAAATCCAAGGGTGTATACAAACATGTTTAATGCTGACACCAATATACCATGTAAGTGCCTTCGTTATTCTTGTATACATATTAATAAAAAATATGAAACAGAAACTGTATTGCCACTGACAGTGAAATCATAGCAACAATTATGTACACAGGCCTATATTTGTTATTGTATATTACTGTATTGTATCAATCCATTGCGTCCCCGCTTAAAGCACTCATTTTGGGGGGGGGGGGATTATAAATAGCCGCGTTTCTCCAGAAAGCTGTGTCACTATGGCAGATCAAGACATTGTTGCGTTGGGTGTTGCACTTTACCTCTGGAGAAGGCGTCGGACCCGGCGCATCTGGGTGCACGACATTCTCCAGGGCCGTCATCAGCACGGAGAATACCATCGGCTGGTGCAGGAGCTGCGGCTGGATGCTGAGAGGTTCCAGCGGTACTTCAGGCTGGACATCAAACAGTTCGACAGCCTGCTCTCCAAAGTTGGGCCGGTGATTTCCATGCAGGACACCAATTACCGGCGTGCAATATCTCCAGCTGAACGTCTGGCTATATGTCTTCGCTTCCTGGCCACTGGAGACTCCTACCGTACCGTAGCGTGCAGCTATCGTGTGGGAGTGAGTACGGTGGCAGGCATCATCAGCCAGGTCTGCGGGGCTATATGGGACGTCCTGGTGCAGGACTTCATGCCGGTGCCATCTGCTGACGACTGGCGGAAAATCGCGGAGGGGTTTCAGCGTCGGTGGTCCTTCCCCAACTGCGTTGGAGCGATCGACGGCAAGCACGTTGTGATTAGGGCTCCTGACAACTCAGGATCCCTTTTCTACAACTACAAGGGAACGTACTCCCTGGTGCTCCTGGCAGTGGTGGACGCCGAGTACTGCTTCCGGGTGGTGGACGTGGGCAGCTACGGGAGGACCAGTGATGGCGGGACCCTTGCGAATTCCGCCTTTGGCAGGGCACTGGTTGGTGGAACTCTTGGTCTTCCTCCGAATGCTCCTCTACCAGGTGCTGAACATCTGGGGCCGCAGCCATGCGTGTTTGTGGCGGACGAGGCGTTCCCTCTGCGTTGCGACCTGATGCGTCCTTTCCCCGGCTCCAACCTGTCCGGTACGCGCAGGGTGTTTAATTACAGGCTGTCCCATGCGCGGCTGATCGTTGAAAATACCTTTGGTATTCTCACATCCCAGTGGCGCATGTACAGGAGGGTCATTGGAATCAGCCCCGCAAACGTGGATGCTTGTGTAAAGGCTACATGCGTCCTGCACAACTACCTGAGAAGGACCGGCGGGAGGACGGCCACGCACCTACTAGGCCCAGCACCAGCTGCTGCAGACACCGAACCGGCTGGCCTGCAGCCAGTCATCCGAGTGGGCAGCAACAACTCCTCACGAGAGGCCATCCGTGTCCGGGAGACATATGCCTCATACTTCTCCACGGAGGGGGCTGTCCCCTGGCAACCTGCGGCATAAGTCCCTTAACCAAAACGGCTCTTTTAAGAGCCACCAAATCACTAAAAAGCATTTTCACCTTATATTAAAATTAAAATACAAATGAAAAACCGCAAAAAGTAGTTCTGCAGATGCCCAAGCTACTGTCTGTCTCCCTCTTTCTCCCCTCACCTTTCTGCATCACTCCCTCACTATAGCTGCACACTATGGTACGGTGCGAGTATCCGCGGACGTGGGTGAAGACACATCATAGTGTGTCTTCACCCACGTCCGCGGATACTCGTCCGTGGAAAGGTCACACTCTCGTGTCTTGTGCTTTTCAAAATGTGGCCTATAGAACTATTTTTCCAGGATCTCCAACCATGCTTTCAGCAGTTATGTTATCTGCAATCATCTTAAAATCTCAGTGCCAAACATATACACTCACACACACACCATAAAATGTTATGGAAAATAATATAAAAGACACACAGATGCCTAATATACTGCAAAAATTTATTTTATAAAACATTTGGCATCAGAATAGAACAATAAGTGTTTCAAATGTCACTTTTTAACTAATTATTGTTATTATTAAAAACACACAAACTACTGTATTATTCACTTTTTCAAATATAAACAAGTGTTTCTTCAACAGGTGTGTGCGCGCACACGTACGTATGTAAATGTGGGGGAGCGTACACAGGATACAGCTGACAACACTGCGAGGGAAACAAGCTTACCAACACCCCTCACAGTGTTGTCAGCTGTACCCCGTTACTCTCGCCCCACACTCCCTCACGACGTTTTGCCTCATACACCAGGCGGTGAAATTCAAACTTTAAATCCTGTCTTGTGCTAAGGGACAGCGACTGAAAATCCACCAGCAGACTTCTAAAGAATAAACTGTCACTGTCCTCTGGAGGTGGGCTGGACGCAGGGGCTGCTCTCTTGCTCACAGTCTCTATAGCTGTGAGCAGTCTTTCCTCATATTCTCCAGGGTTTGGCCTCTTCCTTCTGGGCTGACCTCCCTGGCTTGCAGCTGAGGGGCTTGGGCTTGGGCTTGGGGTTTCTGGCTCTTCCCTGACCTCTGCAACCTGACTTTGCCCGGCCATGGCTTGCTCTTCTGGGGCTTCCTCAAACTCCTCCACCATATTGCTCCCTGTGGGCCGCTCCTCCAAGAAGGGATTGAGGAAGCTCATTATAGCACTATAGCGCCATGGCCGGGCATTGCTTGCACCTGCTCCACTCCTGCTCCTATCTTTCTCCTTCTTCCTCTCTTTCCTGTACGCATCCCTCAAACTCTTCCACCTCCTCTTGCAGTCCTCAACTAGTGAACAAACAAAAGATGTCACATAAAAAATGTTAAAACTCGCCCTCACATCTCAGAACACCTTTTTGTGCATGATGCACTTTTTCTTTGGACTGCTGGGGCATAATCACCCTGCCTGGTTCACACACTTTCAATCTTATTTTGTTCAGCTTCCTATGACAACAAATCAGTGACATTGGTGAGTCGAAAACAATATAATTCTATTCTAAACATGGTGATCCTATTTTGGAGCATTTTTTACTAAATTGTTTGAAACCCTCTTCACATTTCGATTGCAACCAATTGATGAAATGTTTTTTTTTTTCACAAAAATGAATGTGGACAACCATGTACAAACAGGATTTAATCATCTTTAATGTCACATAAAATCATTTGGATCTGATGTGTCAATCAAGCTGCTGTCTCTCTCCCTCCTCTGGCGGAAAAGCCACACACTAGTCTTGTGGGTGGTGAGCGTCTTCACCTACGTCCGCAGACACTTTTCGGCGGACGTAGGTGAAGACACACAGAGCCTCTCGCACACGGGAGGAGGGAAAGTGACGGCAGCTCGATAGTTTTTACATGTTCATTAGTATGTGTTTTTATGTAGTTTAGCTTGAAAATGCACCGCGGGAAAAACAACAACAACAACAGGGCGAAGCCCATATGAAACCGGCGGGAATATACAAGACTACAACAAACTATACTGCTTTAAACCTATTTCACACAATCCGCACGGAGAAATTAAATAGCCAGTGCATTAACGCGTGTCAATTCAACGATTTATGTTTAAATTAAATGGTAAAATTATTCTGAATGGCGCGCAGCATTCTAGTTGGCATATAATTTTCCCTTTGTAGGACGTACTCAATCACAAACTCACCGGGAACACCAACGATATCCGCCACTTTGTTCCATGCTTCGTTTTTTTTAATCGTGTCTCTGTAGATGAACAGAGAACAATCATACAGGACCGGGAAACCCGCGACAGCAATAATTAGCCTTTCCTCCATGGCTGCCCGGAACAGTTTGATATAGGAACGAAAGCTCAGAGTTGTTGTTCCGGTTCTTCTTGAGTGGGGGACATCTACACTCTGATTGGTTGCCGCTGCTCCGCATCATCGCTCATTAGCATAAAGTTCAGGAGATTTCAACTTTCTCCTGACGCTCTCGCCGCCAAAACGCGACGCCAACGCCTTTCACGCTCTTCAACGCTCCTCGACGCTGGTTCTCATTGAAAATGAATGACTTCCGGCCACCACGACGCTCTCGACGCTTTCGGTCTGAACGCACAGTAAGAAACAACAATCTTATATAAAGTCACATGTTTGTCCAGATACAGTATATTGGCTAATTGGCTCATGTACTGTCAATTTGAATGGAAGTGTTTTGAAATGGCAAACACCTCAATGGTTAATTGTTACCACTTCAATCAGGAATTCAGCACTACATAAAAGACCAACAACAACAATGGTTCATTGTAAAACAATTATTTATTGATGTAAATGTGGTGATTTCGGTACATACAGAGCCCCGAGGCAGCGCAGCTCTTCTGTCCAATACACACTTGAAGTTTCACTTTTCATTCAAGCAAACTAATGCGACTGCCACAATTGTTAGATTTCATCAATGAGACCAGCATTTATTTCCTAAAAATAACTTAACCAGCCGGCAAAACCTGTGGGTAAGTCACTCGGCTCGTTTCCTCCCCCAGGATGACGATGCAGGTTGACCGGCCTATCAGCTCACGAGAAAATCACAGGACATGTCTGTTCTGATGATACAGGTCAGCGTTCCTGAAATGTGTGTTTCTCTTCTATAATACACATTCTACATCTCGGCGATGTCTTTCCACATACAGGCTTCCTTCTTCTTTCAGATGGGGCAGAGCTCCGTGGGAAACAGTAGGGGAGACACAGCCCGGGGAACTAGGATCTGACACAGTACCAGTCTGACGTAACACCATAGCGAACAGCTCATGCTCGTGCATGAAAAACAAGGGAATCCCACCCAATGCGCACCACTACAGCGTCACTCTGAGTAGTGAGGGTACATGACGGGCGTCTACATTGAAAGTAATGGGTACTATCAGTACAAGCAGAGCAAACTACTAATGAGTTTGGTTCAGTTTCACATGATTGTCAGCTTGTTAGAAAAACATTTTATTAACCCTGAAGCCTATTTCGTTGGACAAAATTATTTGTAAGATAACCCTCTCTGGTTTTTGTACATTTTGTCGTTTGTGTTCAGCAAAGACATTGGACAATATGAAGCCCACTGGAGTGGCTTTACCTCCTTTTGGTAAGAGCGTTATTGCAGCCTGTCGCAATCGCAACTACATCACGATTCTCCACAGCGTCAGGTATGGAGGTGGCTGTGGCTCAGCCGGAGAAGAACGTGGAGGCTGTGACCCACCTGGAGAGGGACGTAGCTGAGGCTTGGTGAGGTACAGTAGATCGACTGCTGGGAGGACGGGGTTGTAGCTTTGCCGGATGGCAAATGATGATGATAAATCCTTTCTTGAAGGCTTTTGAGATGGTAAGTAGTGACTCCGCTCCATTATCTGGGAAATCAACTACAGTACAACATGGATACAATCACATAGTTATTTAGACCCATGGATTGATCTGGAACAATCTCTAAGCCATCCCACCTCAGTTGCAGATTGCCCCTTTTTAACTAACCCTAATCTATCAAAAAAAAGAAAGAAAAGAAAATCTTTTTCTTTTCTTTATTAGCAAGATCACTATCCATACAACCCTGACAGCCTGTTGGAAAGCAAATAAAACCAACAGCTCAATCCACTTCTCCAAATGTGAAAAAAAAAGGGAACCACTCATCTTCATCACTTATTCAACACCTTTCAATTCATGACATTCACTTGAATTATCCAGAAATACTTGTGGCATTCTTTTTGGTGTAGCAGCATATATGTTTGTTCTTATCTGTGTATGTCCCACATGTCCCCACACTGTATGTTTGTAATCTTTCTTTTCTTTGTCTAAACAGGTGCTGAGGGCTGAAGTGAGGGACAGCCCTATCTCCTGGTGGTGGTGTTTTCACATGATTACTGTTGCAGTGCACAGGTGGTGAAGCCTGATGGCTGTAGGTACAAAGGATCTTCGGTAACACTTTACTTGAAGGTACCGTCATAAGAGTGACATGACAATGTCATAACAGTGTCATGTCACAGTCATAAACATGTCATAAACATTAAGTCAATGTCATTAAACATTTATGACTGTTGTCATTAAGTGTCATTCGTTTTTGTAATGACAAGTTGACATTATTTTGGTTGTCTTGATTATGACACCTTGACATTAATCAAGGTGACATAACCAGAAGTCGTCTTTGTCATGACAACTTGACATTAAATTTGTTGGGGATGTCCTTATTATGACAACTTGACATTACTCTAAGTGACATTACCAGAAAAGGGCCTTGTCATGACAACTTGACATTAATGAAATATTTTCTGTTTAGTTGACATAATGATTATTAATTAGATGTGCAAGGTTACAGAACAAATCTAGCACTTGGTCATTGTTGTTTGACAGGATGTGGACAGGATACCCAAAACTGACTGTCATGACACCATTATGACAGTGTAATGAAGAAATTCTCTGACCTCAAGTAAAGTGGTAGCATTTTTATTTGTCATTAACATATCATGAAGGATAAACTGACTGTCATGACACAATCATGACAATGTAATGAAGATATTCTGTGACCTCAAGTAAAGTGGTAGCATTTGTACTTGTCATTAACATATCATGAAAGATAAACTGACTGTCATGACACAATCATGACAATGTAATGAAGATATTCTGTGACCTCAAGTAAAGTGGTAGCATTTGTACTTGTCATTAACATATCATGAAGGATAAATTGACTGTCATGACACAATTATGACAATGTAATAATTTTTTCACATCACGTAAAACAGAGATCAAACATTTTTGAAAGCTTGAAATTGTATTATTATTATAAAAACAATTATACTTGACAATAAATAAAAAACACATATTAACAGTGTCTAAAAAACATAAAATAAAACCATAAATCATTCAATTTCCAGGTGGAATTTTATGTCAAGGCATGCCTTGACTTCAGCTGCAGCGCTGCAGTTGTAGCCGGGACGGTCTGCAGGTGTTCTGTGTTCTGACCCAGGGGTGGGTTCACACTCAGGTTTATTCCTGTATGATGGCGACATAAAACAAAATGGATGTGAGTGAATCTTCTCCTACCACAAAATAAATAAAATACATTTAGCAAGTACACTAGTACATGGAGGACGTACTACCACATGCACACCACACACACTCACTCACGCACGCACACACGCGCACACAGACACACACACACACACACACACACACACACACACAGACAGACACGTACAGGGAGAAATCGCGGCAAAATAACTTTCTCTCTCCTGCTCAAAACGGTTTTTAAAACATGCTACTCGACAGAAAACACCACAAACACATCTCCAAACAGTTTTACATTAACATTCTTTCGATAAATTTGCATTAAAACTCATCAAATGTAACTTTTTCGTCCCGGAGCCTAGACTACATTACCTCAATCAGTCAGGAACAGCGCAGACTGACGAGAGAAGGGAGGAAAGGGAGCTAAATGCGTCATATCCATGAACTTTCAAAATAAAAGCTTGGACTTGTAAAAATGAAAGAAATACAAAAATAAATCCACAAAAATTGAATTATTGAATTATAGTAACAAAAATCCCTACGTAAAGCAGTATAATTCAAACTTTCATGGATTTATTTTTGTATTTCTTTCATTTTTACTAGTCCAAGCTTTTATTTTGAAAGTTCGCGGATATGACGCATGTAGCTCCCTTCTCTCGTCAGTCTGCACTGTTCCTGACTGATTGAGGTAATGTAGTAGCCAGGCTAGCGCCGCCTACTGGTTCCGGCAAATTTCATTTGCCTCAACAATGTAGTCAGGACACTAGCAATGCGTTTCGGTTTGCTCCGTCCGCCAGAGCGGACGGACCAATCAGCGAACAGACGGGTAAGTGAAGGCGATGACGTTGAACTCAAGCGCTCAAGATTAACCTATGAGCTTAACCGGTGTATAGCACACGTGACCACCAAGCAGCAGCGATTAGTTGAAGCAAATGTAAGCAACTGCCTCCCGGAAGCAAACGAATCCCTATGGCTCAGGTTCAGACGCTTTTTGAAATGTAATGAAATAAGCGGCTGATGCATCAGGCTAGTAATGTAGTAGGCTCCGGGACCAAAAAGTTATATTTGATGAGTTTTAATGCAAATTTATCGAAAGAATGTTAATGTAAAACTGTTTGGAGATGTGTTTGTGGTGTTTTCTGTCGAGTAGCATGTTTTAAGAACCGTTTTGAGCCGGAGAGAGAAAGTTATTTTGCCGCGATTTCTCCCTGTACGTGTGTGTGTGTGTGTGTGTGTGTGTGTGTGTGTGTGTGTGTGTGTGTGTGTGAACACACGCAGCGCTGCAGCTGAAGTCAAGGCATGCCTTGACATAAAATTCCAGGGGCGTCTCTAGGATTTTGACACATCCGGGGCTTAGCCCGGAAGAGTGACACGTGCAATATGCGCGCGCAGAGCGCGCGCCGAAATTTTTAGGCATAGAGACATTCTCCATCATTGGTGAAAAAGGTGAAAACGATGCAATCCACAGATCATCAAATGAATGACCCATTTTGAATTTAGTTCTATGTACTGACATTAGCTAGCTACGTAACAACACATTGTGTTTCCATTTAACACATTAGCAGCTACAGTAAAAGAGGCAGGCTGTGCGGGATCCCTGTCTGCTAACTAGCTGCTATCATGCATGAAAAAGAAAATAAACAAGATGGTTCGATGTTATAGCACATTAACTTCAGCAACTTTCCCCTCTAGAAGAAGCCCAAACTTAGTTATTTCTAGGTACACAATTCTCACACCCTACAATTGCATTTACAGATGCCAATAATTACAGATTGCTTTTTTTCTCATGTAATATCAACCAGAGCAATATCAACTAGCTGCTAGCTAGCTAACGTTAGCTACTACCCTCTTGTAGTTCCAGCTGCAACACTCTTTTCGAAATTATACATTTTTACATATTTTCTATTCCCATTACCTTTTTGATTGCTGACCACCTTTGGGGGAAAGCATGGAAATCTTTTTTGTGGCATCTTGATACACTTTAGCTGCTACTAGCTACCAAAAGACAGCTGCAGCTTGCTGTTGTCAAACCTGCCTGCTGTCAGGTATTTGTTGTCAAGTTAAATGCGCCGCTGTTTTGGGTGAATGACGTCAAGTGCGACCTGGAGGTGTTAACCACTTGTGTGCCAAAGCCAAAGTAGTGGCTTTTTAAAAATATAATTAATTGTTACTCAAACCTGTCCAAAAACACTGTTTTATCGAATCATCAACATAAGATAACCGTAGTTTGAGGATGTGATCTTAAAAAAAAAAAAAAAAAATTTTTTTTTTTTTTTTAAATTAATATTCGGGGCTAATTAAAAAACATCCGGGGCGAATGTTTTAGCCTAGGGACGCCACTGTAAAATTCCACCTGGAAATTGAATGATTTATTTATGTTTTTTATTTAACCCATAAGGACCCACGGTGACACGGGTGTCACACTGCCTTCAAGTGTCCTGGAAAGCCCCTTACACATATTTATGTTGAACTTTTAAATCATTTCCAGTAGCACGGCTCGGCTCGATACGGCTCGGCACGGCACGGCACGGTTTGGTTGTGTTTCCATTACAACTGAGTATCACTAGTGCCGCCGTGACGTCATTTACACGGCGCCGAGCAACGCTCTAAACTCTGTAAATATATAACTTTAGCAACATTTGAAACATTTTCAGGCGAGAAAGTAGTCGTTTAGATCCCCAACGTGTTGAAAAACCGACAAAATACCAGCTGTTTACAATTTTGTTTCAACGAAGTCGGCGTTACTAAAGCTAGCCGTAGTGAGCAACGCACTTCCGGTTATTTTCACAAAATAAAATACCCGTTGCCTTTTATCATAAGGAAAGCCATTACGATAGAATTGGTGCTTTTACTTTGTAAACAGGAAGTGAACCTACCCTCGCTGTAGCTAGCTTTAAACCGCCGTTTTGACTGCTCTCGTCCCGTTAACGGCATTTAACCGTTCAATATGCCTTACCGGCGAGTCTTGCCAGCTCTCAGATCGGCCTGGTTCATTGTAAAACATTTATTTATTGATGTAATGTGGTGTTTTCTGTGCGTAGGCTGACCCCAAGGCAGTGCTGCTCTTCTTTCTAACCACAAACAAACTGCTGCTACAGCCACAATTGTTAGATTTCATCAATGAGACCAACATTTAAGAGTTTAACCAGCCGGTGGTAAACCTCTAAAAAGCCATCGGGGAAGTTAATTAGCGGTCTGTTCTCCTCGGGGTGACGGTGGTAGGCTGGCCGGCGGAGCACGTCAGGAGCCCGGGCTGCTGCCTCTGTGGTGTTGCGGTCGCTGCTCGGACCTGGAGCTTCACTTCTCCGAAAAACATTGGGGCAAACTTCTAAACAGCCGTCGTTTGGATAAACTAACCGCACATGGGGATCTAAGCAGTTAGCCTACTTTCTCGCATGAAAAAATATTAAAACTTAATAAAGTCACGTGATAACAGAGCCAGTCTCAATATTAGAAATTCTCTGGTAATAACAGGCTTCAGCAGGAACATTTCTGTTGTCGGTCGTCGCTTCCAGTGACGACACTCATCGGCCAATCAGTGGAAGGCAGTCGGCTGACGTCACGTTTTAGTAACGCTTCGGCTCGCTTGGAACCAGGGCTGAGGTGATACCAAAAGTGTACCTGATTGCAGGTACTACGTGCTAGTGGAATAAGGTGACCAGATTTCCGAAATGAAAATCGGGGACATTTTCAGCGCGGTGGTCAAAATTCAAATGTTATCGTTATGAAATGAATAACAGGGGCAATTACATGTTAATGTATTTTGACAAAGCAAATGAGTAGCCAATAAGAAGTTACCCTTAACCCTTCCAACCTCTCAGTCACGTCTGGCTACCAGTTCATCAGCAATAAACATCATCAAATGCTACTGTATTATAATTAGAGAATAGCCACCTCTGTTCAGGCCGCAGGAGCTGTTTATTCTATCATGTCTCCAGCATTTAACATTAGAGCTGTAACAATCAGAACAAGAAAAACAACCAGGACAAAAACAACAACAACAACAAAACAGAATTTATTCTGACTCAGTAATGGTCATTGCTAAGGCCAGGTCATTGTACAGGCCACACCCATTGACATAAAAGAGTCCTATCTTATTAGCCAACTCTGCCAGACAGTCACTATTGCAGACACAGATGCTCAACAAAGCCAAATTATTTTTAGGAGCTAAATAATATTTATTTGGACACAAACTGTTAACTGATATGAAGAACTTGGATTCTGATTGGACTCTGATTCTTCTTATGTTTTTTTTTTCTTTATGTCAATCAACTCATGGGAGTTCGTCAACACGTGCACACTTCCACTCGTGACTTCAGCCATATTTCACAGCAAAGCGTTACATGAGAGGATTTACACTTATGCTGTTCACTCCTTGTGATAGAAAGTCAGAACAAACTCTGAGTGCAACCTGCAACGCGTGCTTCACCCTGTAAGGACGGTGGCCCTAAAATAAAAAAGGAGGGGCTCTCCAGCCGGCTCCCCCGTCACTCACCTGCAGCTGCACAGACGAGCAGAGGAGCAGAGGAGCTCTGCTGTCTGCCGCAGCACAGCGGGAGCAGCGCGCATGTTTTTTTTTTAAAGCAAACAAAAAGAGACCAGCCAGTCGACACAAGCCATTTACCGCGCACGTAACGTCAGCACGTTAGTTAAACCGGTTTAACCCTATGGTTTAATCATAATAACTGGAGTTTGCATCCATACGCAACTTTTTTTCTCCCCCATTCAAATCGGGGACATTTTCGGGGACAGCTTTAACCGGGGACAGGTCGGCCAAATCGGGGACTGTCCCCGAAAATCCGGGACGTCTGGTCACCCTATAGTGGAAACACGCAAATAGCGCGCCGAGCCGAGCCGTACCGAGCCGAGCCGTGCTAGTGGAAATGCGCCATAAGTGACATCTACTCAACATCCTGGTGCAGTCACATGACTCTCTGTGAAACTGTCTATCCATGACAACATTTCCAAGATGGTGGCCAGCAGAGTTGGCACATTTCACAGAGGCCGCTACTTTTAAAAAGCTTGCTTTCTGTCAATAAAATAAGCCACCACCCATTTCACAATGCAAATCCTTTTATAACATGTCCCTTGTTGTATTTAACCTGTTCTGACCTCATTTTTTGAAGAAACTCATATAAAACAACTTAAGAAAATATTGCTGTGACATATACGTCACATCGGGCCTTAGCCTAAAAAAAGTCAGGAAAAATACCATGTGACGCCTATGTCACAATGAGGAAAATGGGAAAGAACTGCTCAATTGAATTAGGTGATTCAGGTATTTTGAATTAATATAGCCTACTCTATGTTGTTCAATTTAAAACATAATTTAAAAATGTTAACATAAAAATAATGTCAAATTCAATCAATATTTAATAAAATGATATATCAGTCCGGAAATTGAACCACAGATTTAGCAGAGACACTCTTCTCAGTAAATGAACAAGATTTTAGTATCCCATGCTGGTCCCATATTAATGTAATTATGCTTTTTTGCTGTATTTTCTGTAACAAAATAGGATACAGTGTTCAGGATGTACTGACGACCATCAGACGTGCAATAGATGTTGTATACAGAACAACAAATACAGCAAAGAAGAATGAGAGTTTACATAAGAAAATATTAGGAAACAAATAAGAAAAGTTAACTCAGTCAAACAGTCATGAACCAGGTTTGAGACAAGGGTTCTGGACTGCTGTACTGATGGGAGAGAGGGTCCCATGTGGTGCACTGTGAGAGAAGGACGTTTACCCAGCTCAGTTCTGACGAATGGAATATGACCCAACAATCAGTTCTGTGAGTGGCTACCAATGTTTTGTGATTTCATAGTTAACAGAGATGATAAATAAGGAGACAATAACTGTGACAGGGCTTTAAAAATGGATAAAAACCAATGCTGTTTTCCCCTTACTGTCAGAAATGACCAGCCAACATTTTGATAAAGAGTGCCGTGATGAGTATTATATGAATCATTGGAAATGAAATGTAAGGCTGAGTGGTAAACAGCATCTAGTGGAATCAAAGTGGAACTGGCAGCTCTTCCATAGATGTCATCTCCATAGTCTAAAATTGAGAAAAAATAGTGTCTCCAATTTTTTTCCTGTGGTGAGTAGGAAAACGGTGCTTATTTCTGTATAGAAAGCCAAGTATTGTTCTTAGTTTAGCAATGAGGGTGGTGATATGGTGCTTAAAATTAAGACAACTGTCCATCCAGATGCCAAGGTATTTGTAGTTGGAAAGAAAATTGTGGTTGCACAGCTTTTAAGGCTTCAGTAACTGGTTAAAGCCTTCAATATGAGGCAATATTCGCATTTCTATAGTGTTTGCCCTTTTTTGTTGTGAAACTTGTCTTAAAAAGGTGTTAATAGTAACCAGCAAATTTGTAATTTTGATATATGTTATGGAAATGCAAATAAAAGGTCAAATTTGTGTTACAGAGCAAAAGAAAATGTTAAGCCCATTTATTTTCAAGTGAAAATTTAAGATACCAAAAACGCCCGATGTGACATATATGCAACATTCCAGATCTCTGACAATAGGTGGCGCTATTTAAAAAAAACTTCAAAAATGTGTTCCATGCATTCCACTTGGTCTGTGTTTCACCCCACTTAATTTTCCTTCAAGGATAAATGGGTCTGGGTTCTTATGGGTTAAATGGTTTTTAGACATTGTTATTATATATTTTTTTTAATTTATTGTCAGTATAATTGTGTTTATAATTTCAAGCTTTCAAAAATGTTTGATTTCTGTTTTACGTGATGTGAAAAAATTATTACATTGTCATAATTGTGTCATGACAGTCAGTTTATCCTTCATGATATGTTAGGCTAATAACAAATAAAAATGCTACCACTTTACTTGAGGTCACAGAATATCTTCATTACATTGTCATAATTGTGTCATGACAGTCAGTTTATCCTTCATGATATGTTAATGACAAATAAAAATGCTACCACTTTACTTGAGGTCACAGAATATCTTCATTACATTGTCATGATTGTGTCATGACAGTCAGTTTATCTTTCATGATATGTTAATGACAAATAAAAATGCTACCACTTTACTTGAGGTCAGAGAATATCTTCATTACATTGTCATGATTGTGTCATGACAGTCAGTTTATCCTTCATGATATGTTAATGACAAATAAAAATGCTACCACTTTACTTGAGGTCAGATAATTTCTTCATTACACTGTCATAATGGTGTCATGACAGTCAGTTTTGGGTATCCTGTCCACATCCTGTCAAACAACAATGACCAAGTGCTAGATTTGTTCTGTAACCTTGCACATCTAATCAACAATCATTATGTCAACTAAACAGAAAATATTTCATTAATGTCAAGTTGTCATGACAAGGCCCTTTTCTGGTAATGTCACTTTGAGTAATGTCAAGTTGTCATAATAAGGACATCCCAAACAAATTTAATGTCAAGTTGTCATGACAAAGACGACTTCTGGTTATGTCACCTTGATTAATGTCAAGGTGTCATAATCAAGACAACCAAAATAATGTCAACTTGTCATTACAAAAACGAATGACACTTAATGACAACAGTCATAAATGTTTAATGACATCGACTTTATGTTTATGACATGTTTATGACTGTGACATGACACTGTTATGACATTGTCATGTCACTCTTATGACGGTACCTTCAAGTAAAGTGTTACCGGATCTTCTATAGCTCTCCGTCCTGCATCGGAGACAGAGTAGCTGTCCAACACTGTTGTTTTTTTGGTCCATCAAGGTGTAGAGTGGAGGATCCCAGATGTTCAGAATGGCCTCTAATATCTTCAATGTACACCACCCCCCAGTCTGGCTCCAATCAGAAGAAATAACAAAAATAACCCAAACCCCATAACAAAGATGACGTAAAAAACAATTGGGGGGGGGGGGCACATGTTTTCATTCATCACTGTCAGTGTGATGTGTATATCAGTGTCTGTGTCCATGTGCGTGTGCAGGCAAGCCCATTAAGGCTGCATACTTTTGTGGGAGTGTCTGTGTGCCATGAAGGGCGCATTCTTCATGTAAGAGACAGTAATTTGTAATTCAACTGAGATTTAACCATTGAGTATGCATCTCCTTTTTTTGAGATGCTGAAATCCAGGTAGATGTGTACTGTATGTTGGATTTGTGGAAGGAAAGTGGGCCAGCCTCCGTGGCCAGTTAGCTTCACTACTGTTGAGCAAGTATAATGTCATCATAATCCATAAAACCTTTTACATAGCTCTCTTGAAGTCTCAGATCCTAGATGGTAACACATTCCTGATGGTATGAGGGTGTTCCTGTAAAGTGTTGATTCAGCTTTATAGAGATTGTGTTGCATAGGCCATGTGTTTGGCTGACTCAGCGGAGTAACAGGTCTAAAAAGATCATACATGTGAGGGACACAGTGGCAAGATGAAACGTGACTGGCTAGAAACAGGAAGTCTATTTGTGCTTGTGTGACGTGCTTTTCCTTTCACACAGAGAGTTGGTTATTTTCTATCCTGGAAAGTCTCTTTGTCTTCAGTGGTAGGAGGGTCTGTTGGGTGTGTTGCTTCCTGCCACTGTCATTGAATTCCTGCAGACTTGATAAATATCCAAAGAGCAAATAACCTGTTTAAAGGGCCATTTGATTAAAATGGCCGTGTATATGCCCTGCTTTCAGCAGCAGCCAGAGCTGGACGCTTGTTATTTTCCAGTTGTTTGTCCTCTGTGCCATTCTAGTGGAAGCAAGCAACCCCTTGATGGAAGTTTGACACAAATATTCACCAGGATTCAAGGATGAGCTGATTGAATTTTAGTGTTTAAGGTCAATCTGTATGTTTTTACTCAAAATTTGCTAAAAAAAAAAAAAATATTGGCCTCTTGATTACAATATCTAGACAACTCCTTAGGGAATCCCTTTTAGATCTAACAGAAATATAGCCTGGCTCTCGCCAGACCCTTGTAGTTCCGCAAAGCTACGCCAGAGGCGCTACGCTCAGCTTCGCACAAGGGTCTGGACTCGATGCCAATGCAAACTTCTTCCCCGGAGCAAAAAATAATGAACCAATCAGGATCGCCGGGCGGGACTTTCTGAGGTGTGACATAGCGCTGAAGCGACTGTTTGAGTCAAACAACAATGGCGGCTCGCAGTGAGTGGCTGAAGTAGCACGTCATTCAAGATAACGGACAAGTGGTTTATCCAATCACATACAAGATTTTTTTACAAGGCCCCGCCTTCTGAAATGAATCGCCTATGGAGCAGTCCCAGACCCTTGTGCGGAGCTCAGCGTAGCTTTGCGGAACTACAAGGGTCTGGCGAGAGTCAGGCTAACAGAAATATCCCACAGCGATAAAACACAAAACAGTCTTTAGGTGTAACTCAAGATGTCACCCAATAATTATGACAAAATTTCACCCAAATAGTGAAATTTTTTCTTGATTAGATAACACTGTTGTAATCTGCAACTAACATGAAGTGGTAATTATACATTATCTGTTCGTCCCTGTCTTCAATAACAACGTCTCTAAAAAAGTGTATGTTTTGTGCTTGGGTGTTTTTTTCCTCTGTGAGATGTCACATGGTGTGAGGTTATATCTGTGGCAGGAGGAAGAGACTTAAAAAAAAAAGTCTCCTCAGGCTGTTTTTAAAGGGATAGTTCAACATTTTGGCAAATTGGCCCATTGCCATAATCGCTATAGTCATAGCAGTAGGTTCATTACCTTTAATTGTAGGTGTAAGCTATTTTCAGTACGGCGGAGCGCAGCAGCTGGCTGCTCAGAGCTACACTATGGAGGCTAACGGAATTTCTTGGTTTCCCTCATTAAACTCATCAAATTCAACATCCCAAAACTCCACAGCGCTTTTGTAGACAAGTTGTGACCTGCACAACCACCACGCTATGAGATAATGACGGAACGATACGAAACGGAGCCGTTTTCGAGGTAAATACAGGGTAAACACGGAGACTGCTTGCTGAAAAACTGTCCCTGAACGCAACGCGCATCAGCGGTTTTGTATGAATTTACCTCGAAAACGGCTCCGTTTCGTATCGTTCCGTCATTATCTCATAGCGTGGTGGTTGTGCAGCTCACAACTTGTCTACAAAAGCGCTGTGGAGTTTTGGGATGTTGAATTTGATGAGTTTAATGAGGGAAACCAAGAAATTCCGTTAGCCTCCATAGCGTAGCTCTGAGCAGCCAGCTGCTGCGCTCCGCCGTACTGAAAATAGCTTACACCTACAATTAAAGGTAATGAACCTACTGCTATGACTGTAGCGATTATGGCAATGGGCCAATTTGCCAAAATGTTGAACTATCCCTTTAAATGTAAAACAAGGTGAGCAGGGTGTCAGTCACTGCTTAGTGTTGTACCTGTGAGTCTCAACAACTAGTCTCAGTGGAAAACAACGAGACACACAAACATGCTGTGACCTGAGCTACTGTAAATATGTGCTTTTAATATCCAGAATTAAGGGTTTTATGTCCCAAACTGATCAGGAGAAGCTGATTCATGCTTTTATCTCCAGTAGACTAGACTACTGTAACAGTCTTCTGACTGGTCTCCCCCCAAAAAATATCAAACAGCTTCAGCTCATTCAGAACGCTGCAGCTTGAGCTGCATCACCCCGGTTCTTAAGACCTTACATTGGCTCCCAGTCAGCTACAGAATAGATTTTGAAGTTCTGCTACTGGTTTACAAATCACTGAATGGTTTAGGTCCAGAATACATGAATGACATGTTAGTAGAGTATAAACCCAGTAGAGCTCTGAGATCTACTGACTCAAGTCAAATAGTGGAGCTCAGAGTTCAGACCAGACATGGTGAAGCAGCATTTAGCTGTGATGCTGCACACAAGTGGAACAAAATACCAGCAGAACTGAAATCAGCCCCAACTGTAAGCACTTTTAAATCCAGGTTAAAAACATTTCTCTTTTCACGTGCTTATAGCTGAGAACTTAAAACTTTATCTATTTTCTTTTATTTTACTTTTATTTGCTCTTGCTTTTAACTCTGTTTTTAGTGTTTTGTTTGTTTTTATTCTGTCTTATGCTTCTTTTTTTTAATGTTTTGTCTTTATGTAAAGCACATTGAGTTGCCTTGGTATGAAATGTGCTATATAAATAAAGATGCCTTGCCTTGCCTTGCCTTGATCTCAAACATGTATCATCATATTACCAACCATTTATTTGAAATTTGATTCAATGTTTTCTGTCTTAGTAAAAAGGTGTAATTTTCTGGTCATGGCCTCTGGCTGTTATCATAAAAGCTTAGAAGATGTTTACTGTTGTTGCCTTGCTCCTGTTGATCCAGTTGGGTAACAAACAGCATCAGTTTATGTGAGTCATCATGATAATAGTCATTTTTCAAAGACATTATGTAGATAGTCCACTACAGCGGTGACAATCTGCCGTTTACTGGTCAGCAGATAGACCATAACAATAACATACTATCACCCTAACTCTAACTGTGCATCATAGACTTAGCATGGTGCTAGTGCCACCTAGTGGTATAAGGTAGCAACAATATAAAATTAAGAAGACAACATATTGTACGGTAAAGTTAAGTGGGGGAAAGTTTAATATAATGGTCTGTAATAGGATATGCTCTGGCCTAATATCTCCAAGACTGTCTCCTAACAGACATGGCTAGTTTGTAGAAAAGAATTAACATCGTGTTGACCCTATAGTGTATATTCAGCCTGAGACATGGGTGTGTTGGCATTCGATGGCACTCTGCTGTGGTGTCCTTTCACGGTGACTGAGTTCAAGGCAGCTGCCTGAGAACAGAAACTACCACCTACACGGAATCCACTGGACCTGCTTTTTGCTTTTATATTTGGAGGTTGAACAGTCCCAGAGCACACATTCGCAGTGTGTGTGTGTGTGTGTGTGTGTGTGTGTGTGCATGCGTGCATCGTGTCACTCCTGGTGACTTTGCAGAAATGTGACTCCATTACCCTAAATACAGACATAGGCCTACAGATGACGAGTGTTGATTTTAAGACAGAGTGGGTTTGTGTGCTTTTAACCCCTGCAGTGAAAGTAAATGGCTTTTTGTATAATGTTGTATTTAATCTCTCTAGTACTCAAACCTGAGATATGGATGAGAAATCAGAATGAGGAGTGGTCGAGGATTACACTGTAAAAGGGGGGGGGGGGGGGGGGTGGTGCTGGCATTGACCCAATTGACATCGGTCACTGCATGTGTGTGTGCGTGTGTGTTTCTGTCTGTCTGTACACTGAACACGGAAGTCGTGACGCCGAATCGCATTAGCCTGCCCAGGAGTGGGGAAGGTCTCCCTGGACATTTCGGCACCAGGGCCGAAATCTAACTCACCTCACTGTGGTTGTAGTTCCGGGATGACTGATCCCCAGCACAGCCTGCAGGTATGATGGCGGTGTGTGAGTCCTGTCTCCCCACCCTCTCAATACTGAGGGAGAGCGTCTCTGGCCTGAAGGGATCATCCCTATGCTCCCCGAGTCCTATGTTCCCCACTTTTTGTATGGGACCGGGGAACATAGAACCCCTTTTCTAAAAAGGGTTCTATGTTCCCCTCTGTGTCCAGACTGGGGAACATAGAACCCTTTTTTAGAAAAAGGGTCCTATGTTCCCCGCTTTTCCCCAAAAGGACCCAGGGAACATGCAATTTTTGTACCCATACCTGGAAGTGGAGTTGTGAGTGACTTGGCATATTTTTGCCTATTTTTGAGTGAAAAGTTGAGTTGTGACTTTGAGTGAGAAGTGTAGGCTAATTGTCCCATTGGTTGGGTTTAGGCAATGAAGAAAGGAGTTGGTTAACTCATTGAGTGCCATTGACATATATGTACGTCAATCAAAATCCAACGCTTGAGTGCCATTGACGTACATATACGCAGGGGTTAATTTGAGCCGGATCCTGCCGGAACAAGCACCTCTTAATTTTGGCCTCCCTGTGTTCCGGTACTTATTTGGGCGGATCCGGCACCTCTCATTAAAAAAAAACATTTAAAAAATGTTTAAAATAAAATAATAATATGTATATATTCATTTACAGAACAAATCCCCATAATTCCATGTTGTTTATTAAGATTTAACGTCATTTGAAAGAGTCGGAGATCTGTTGAAGTTGACGCACTGATCGGGCCATACTCCTGCAGTGGAAACGCGGCTTCGCTTTCACCGCGCACGCACTGCTGCACTCGCCATTCTCTCTCTCTCTCTCTCTCTCTCCCCCCCCTCTCTGCCTGTGTGTGTGTGTGTGTGTGTGTGTGAGCGAGATGAATGAACAGACTATTGCCGAAAAATCTATTCGTGGCGGACGTAATTTATTTGAATGTTCCCCGGTCGCAATACATACTGGGGAACATAGGACCCTTTTTCTGAAAAAAGGGTCCTATGTTCCCCGCTGTTGCTGGTCGATGGACTCTCTCTACTTATCTGGACTCTATCTATCTGGCCTGTCTAGCCTCTACCTGGTCTTTTTTTACTAAACTTAACCAACTCCTTTCTTTATTGCCTAAACCCAACCATTGGGACAATTCCACTTCTCACTCAAAGTCACAACTCAACTTCTCACTCAAAAATAGGCAAAAATATGCCAAGTCACAACTCAACTTCCAGGTATGGGACCAAAAATTGCATGTTCCCCGGGTCCTTTTGGGGAAAAGCGGGGAACATAGAACCCTTTTTCTAAAAAAGGGTTCTATGTTCCCCGGTCTGGACACAGAGGGGGACATAGAACCCTTTTGGGGAAAAGCGGGGAACATAGGACCTTTTTTTAGAAAAAGGGTTCTATGTTCCCCTGTCTAGGGATGGGTACCGAAATTCGGTACTTTTTTGGTACCGACCGAATTCCCACCAAAGTACCGAGTATCGATTCACATAAAGTCAATCGGTACCACATTTCGGTACCTGAACGCACCTTCGTCGTGCGGCAGTCTGCATGAGCACCGCACACTCGCGCCCGCCCCCCTTCTCTCTCTCTCTCTCTGAAATGAGACGCGGAGAAGCGGCAGCGCCAGCCCGTCGTTTTAAATCACTACCTGAAAAACAGCCGTCCGTCATTTAACAATTAAATGAAGAACGGACTGTTGTGACAATCCGTACCGGTCCCGGTCCCGAGTCCCGCTTCTCATCACAGCGGCGCCATTCAAGTCCTCGTCACGTAATGAGAGGACATCTAAACGAGGATGAAGTCTCCCCCTCTCCTCTCGTCAAAACGTAAAGTCCACATGTTGCAGAGTTTACACTGCAGTTTCAGTTGTTTTTTTATTTGACAAAGTTTCACACAGAGCTTTCTGATGGCTGTAGGAATCTTTCCATGTTTCTCCTCAGTAAAAACGGACATTTTTTTCAGACAAGACGATAGTCTCAAACTTTTTTTTTTTTTTTTCATTGAATGACTATTCCATTATATGAAAATCATTGCCCGTCCCTAAAACATAAAATACTCTTAAAGGCTCAGGAGTTGTGATGTTAAGAGGTAAATATTAAAATTTTAGACATTTTGATTATTATTATTATTTTTTTTAAATTAACACACACACAAAAAGTACCGAAAACAGGTACCGATTGGTACCGATATCGGTTCCCAGATACCGAGTATCGATACCGTATCGATTCAAATGCGAAAGGTACCCATCCCTACCCCTGTCCCATACAAAGTGGGGAACATAGGACCCGGGGAACATAGGGATGATCCCTTTGAAACTGTGGGAAACACTGGCTGGACCAACAGGTGGGGACCCGGCATCAGCCCGCATACAGCTGGAAGATTCAGAAGAAGAGGAGAGTGCAGTGAGTGGAGAGTAGAGTGGGACGTCCAGCGACAGGTCAGGGATGGGATGCACAAGTGTTTGGACAGCAGCTCAGTTCAAGGTGAAGCAGACTTAGAATTACCCCTGGCTTCTTATGGAAAATTCAGGTTTTGCTGCACAACTGAGCTGAGCATACTGTCTATTAATAGGCCGCCGTGCCAATCTTTGAATAATAGGAAGATTTTTTATAATTTTTATTATAATCTCTTTTTTGTTTGTTGTTTGTTTGTTTGTTTTTACAAGTTAGACCTGTTGAGAAAATTCCTGACTGTAAAGCACCGCCTGTGGTGATTTGGACAACTGTAGGAGAAGTAGGAGAGCAGGCATCACTCTGCAGAGTAGGACTCCTACTTGT